>NC_080194.1:16212500-17462500 GCF_030028045.1 Hippopotamus amphibius kiboko | reverse complement strand
TTTACCAGTCATATATAATGGTTGAATGAAGCATGACAGGAAATTTACAATAACAAAATTATCATAGGCAGCCTTGAGAGGTCTTAAAGGAGACAGCTCATGGTTAGGAAGGCTCTAAAGCCAAAGCTTGAGAGGGACTAAGTCTTATAAGCTCTGCTGGAAAGCACACTTGGCCTGGAGCCATGAAGCAAGTTACTTGTTCTCTTTGCCTTGATTTTCCTCACAAAGATGTCATGATTACAAAGGTGAAACTGTCTCTGTAGATGAACATTATGAGGCAGAGGATAAGGTATAGATATTGTAATTCTTTGTGATGTAATTTATTATTCTATTTACATTAAATCTACTTCATTTCTTTGCAAGTTGAGCTTGGGAATCTGAACTCATTTAAGAGATGCCCCAGGACGTAGCCTCTACCTCTTCACAGCACCTATGAGAAAATGCTGCCTGATCTTTCTTTTGGGAGGAGGGACTATTTAGGCAAAATGGTTAACTCATGAATCAGTCCACATGGCTGTCTCACTTCGGTACTCCTACAGGAACACGATGGCAGGAGGAGAGAACAGATGGAGAATGGGGGTATCAGAATAGTAAAAAAGTTGGCCACATCCCTTTTCCACTGCTAATTTATAGAATTCTTGGGTCATTCCTAACAAGAGAAGAGAGAAGCTACAATTGGATGAGAGTTTGGATGTTGTTTTAGATTGATTTTTAATATTTGAAAACAATGCTCTTCTATCATTATCCAGAAACGGCCAGAAAAGCTATAGAACTGGCTTGAGGGGACGGAGAAGAAGGACCTGGTAGAATGGTTTGAGGGCAGCAGCAGAAATAAAAAATAAAACTGCCTTTATTGTTTTCTTCATGCTACAGCTCATTCAACAAACAGAAGCAAGAAAGGTCAGAGCAGTAAATATTGCTACCCATTTAGTGACATAGAGCTTAAGGGAAATCAGTGAGTGGTGCTATAACTGGGTACATTTCTTTTCAATTTTACAAAACTTATTTTAAAATCAGTTTTGAACTTTTAATCCCTTCATGTATGTTTTGATTTTGCCAAATTATGCTGCCAAGAATAAGGTGTTGAGAACCACTGTGGAAGGGAATAGGAAGCATGGAATTCGGAGGAATATTGAGATGGAGCACAGATTTAAAAAATCATCAGCACAGAGGTGGTTGAGATGACCTTGTATGCCTGTCCCTGGACCTGTTTTCAGTTATCTGCTTTAGATAGATGTAGTCATATAATTTCATGCCTAGTTCACTGTTTTAAAAGTGGCTCTCTTGAAACATTTTGCAAAAATTCTTACTTTTCAATAGATTCTGGAATTTTCTGGGCTCTGTCAATCTAAGGGCCTGGAAATTTCATTGAAGAATTCTGTTTGAAGAATTTCACTTATATGGCAACTTGGAAATATTTTGTAGGTTAAAGTTAGCTCTGCAAGGCCAGGCCTTCTTGGTCTTTGGAGGAAATCCATCATTGAGTTAGTTAAAATTCCTGAGCTTCAGTTCTTCATGGCTAGAAAAACCACTAATACTTAACAGTTTTGTGGAAGGATCAAAACGAAAGAATATATACCATGGCCTATGGGGTTCCCTGTGTTTTTGATTCTCCCTACCTGTCCAACTGTATCTCACACCATCTTTTTCCTTCACTCACTATCCTCCTAGAACACTAGCTGCCTTTCTCTTTCTCAAACACACGAAGCTATTTCCCACCCCAGGGCCTTTGCCTAAAGTTGCCTCTGCTGGATATTTGGTATCTCATAACCTTGCTTGTAGCTCTCATATCATTTTTTTACAGTCTGTAATTATGTTTTCCATTTATGTATTTACTTTATTACCTGTCTCCTCTCACTGGATTTCGTGATATTTTTTATTGAGGCATAATTGACATATTAGATGAGTTTCAGGTGAGCAACATAATAATTCAATATTTGTATATATTGCAAAATGATCATAAAAAATTAATAAATATCTGTCACCATAAATGGTTCAAAATTGTTTTTTCTCATGATGAGAACATTTAAGATCTACTCTCTTAACAAATTTCAAATATGAAACAGTATTATTAACTATAGTCATCATACTATACATTACATCACCATGACTTATTTATTTAATAACTGGAGTTTTGTATCTTTTGACCCCCTTCACCTATTTCTCCTCCCCCCACCCCCTCCTCTGGCAACCACCAATCTGTTCTCTGTATCTATGAGCTCATTTTATTTTTCTTTTTTAGATTCCACACACAAGCGAGATCATAGAGTATTTGTATTTTTTTGACTTATTTCACTTAGGATAATGCCCTCAGGCCTCATCCATGTTGTAGCAGATGGCAAGATTTCATTCTTTTTTGTGGTTGAATAATATTCCACTGTGTATATATGTATACACGTGTTTGTGTATATCACATTTTATTTATTTATCCGTTGATGGACACTTAGCTTGTTTCTGTATCTTGACTATGGTAAATAATGCTGCAGTGCTGCAGTGAACATGGGGTGTATATATCTTTTCAAGTTAGTTTTTTGAATTTTTTAAGAAAAACATTCAGAAGTGAAGTTGCTGGATCATATGGTAGTTCAATTTTTAATTTTTGAGGAACCTCCATGCTGTTTTCCATGGTGGCTATACCAGTTTACATTCCCACCATCTGTGCACAAGGGTTCCCTTTTCTCTACATCCTAAGAACATTTGTTATTTCCTGTCTTTTGATAACAGCCGCTCTTACAGATGTGAGATGACATCTCATTGTGGTTTTGATTTGCATTTCCCTGACAATTTGGATTTCAAGAACTTTGAGATCAAAAACCTTGTCTGTCTTGTTTACTGCAGTGCCCGGGGTAGCTAATACAGTGCCTGGCACACATTAGACTCACCAAGTGTTTGTGGAATGAATGACATGAGTCCTCTGTATGTGAAAGTCTATGGGAAGGTTAGACTGAATGTTTTAAAATAATAAAAAAGTAAAGAAAAATAGTTTATGCTCCTTTTGAGAAGAAATTGCTCAGGCATATTTATATGAAGGCATAAAAAGGAGGTAGGAGAAAGTTCTCCCTATAGGAAATGTTCTAAAGGCCAGGGTTTGTTTAGAAAGAAAGCCAAGCCAGAAGCTCTGACTGAGGTGGACAATGGCCTGGCATTCTCTGACCCCAAAGGTGGCTCCGGTCAAAGCAGTGGCATGAATTCCCATTTGGCAGAGCATTTCAGACCAGATGAACCATGCCAAACCAAAGGCCTGGGAACAACAACATCATTTTAATGACGTCATTTTGTAGAGCTGTCTGGAATGATTTCAAATGTTAATATCAGCATCTCTTGATATTTAGAGCTAACGCAGCTTTAAGCCATAATTTGTCATCTTCAAATTAATCGGAGACCCAGATGGCATCCTGGCTGAACCAGGATGTGCTCTGGGAAGAAGAAACATTACCTGGCATGGTTATGGCTGACACAGGCCCAGCTATGCTGGCCTCAGGACTCATTTCTTGAGGAGACTGGGCACATTCAGCTCTGTGCTTGGGCCTGGCTCCATGGACATGTCCAGAACCTCACAGTTGCTAATAACATCCTGGCTCACTCCACACAGAACATTTTTTCTCTTTTCATTTCCTGCTCCTGGTAGGAAGAACTTTCACTTATAACTTCGGAAGGAGTATGTTGCTTATAGGCTGGTAGAATAGATTGAAGGACAATAGAATTTGAATTTACGCGTGGCTCTCTGGCTTTATCACTTGCAAATTCTACAATCTTTGCAAAATCACTTAACCTGACTGAGATTTCCTCCTCTATAAATGCAGAAGATATCACTAGAGTATTTCTGAGGATTCCATGAGATAGTGTGTGTGAATGTGTTTGACACATAAATATTTCCTTTCCTTCCCCTCTCTTTTTTCTTTCTCATGTAGTTGATGTATAATGTCTCTGATTATGAGCAGAACCAGCATTAGCGGTCAAAAACTTTGGTTCTCAGGCCACATAGTCTTGAGTTCACATCCCAGGATTCTCTGTCCACCTCTGCCTTCACTGACTATCCTAAGTTTGGTGGGAGGTTTGAATGAAAGTAAACCACAAGTCATGACTAAGTGACTTTGATTATCTGACCTAGTACAAAGAACTCTTTATTTCTTTAGGCATTGCCTTAGAAACAAAGATGTACTAAACTTAACTAAATTTAGTACATCTTCTCTCTAAGGTCACTTCTTGTAGTGTTTCCAAAGAAATCAACCAGCAAAGAGAGAAGAATGATGTACATATGTCAGGTGTAGTAGACAAAATTTTGACCCCATGACTTTTTCTCTCTCTGGTGTTACACCTATGAATATGTTATGTTACATGACAAAAGGGACTTCACAGATGTAATTAAAGTTACTAATCAGTGGACCTTAAGATATGGAAATTACACTATCCCTTTAAAGCTAGAGAGGAAATCTGAGATATTCAAAACATGAGAAAAATTCTATGTTATTGTTGGGTTGAAGATACAAGGGATCATATGTCAAGGAAATGGGAACCTCAGTCCTACAACCACATGGAACTGGATTCTGCCAATAACCATTGAGCTTGGAAGAGGATCATGGGCCTCAAGTGGCAGAGAACCGCAGCCATGGCTGACACCTTGATTTTCCGTTGTGAGACCCTAAGCACAAAATCCAGTCATGTCATGCTGTACTTCTGACCTACCAAAATTGTGGGATAATAAAAGGTATTGTTTTAGGCCATTACATTTGTGGTAATTTGTTACGGAATCAATTTTTTAAAAAATACACCAGGCTTGCAGCTTTCTCTGAAGCATGATTATAATGAAACTTAATCAGGAGAGGGAAGAAGTGCCTCCTGTTGAAAATAGCACTTTGGATCTGATGTAGACAATACAGCACTTCCACTAAGAACCTCAGAGATCCAGATTTTGGGATGTTCAGGTTGATCTTTGCTACTGCCTCTTCTGGGCTCCCTTAACACTTTTATGCAGTTTTATTGTAGTGTTTTTCATTATCTTATAATTATCTTTGTGACCATCTCTACAATGTATTAGTGTCTTAAGAGAAGGAATATGTGATTTACTTTTGTATCCCCTGAACCTAGTACAGAGCCTGGCATAGCTGGTGGCACTAGAGGTGTATTCGTTAAATGAAACAATGAATGGGTGCAAGAGAATTAATAAGCTATTAACACTGAATTAATAAACTATTGACACTGAGCTTAATAAAAGGTCAAAGTATTTGTTGTGATCACAGAGTGAATTCTAGCAAACATTCATATTTGCTCTGTTCTGCTTTGCAACTCAAAAAAAAAATACCCAGCATGCTCTTTGATTAACTGATTTAATTAAAAGAATGACTGTTAAATTTACCAAATCAGTTACCTTCCTAACTAAAGTAACTTTAATTATGTGAGTTGTTTATATAGTTGTTAACTTTCAAGCCCTAACATAAGTTCGCTTGAGTGATTTCTGGGAAGTTCAGTTCTTTCACTTTGATGCCTGTGTCCATTTATCTGCATGTTCCAAAAACAAATTTAATTCAGGAGGTGTTCTTAAAGGACATTAAAAAAATCTCACCCCTCAGGAGAGAGAGTGCATGATCCCTGAAGTCATGGAGCATGAAGAGACACTAAGAGAGAGTCTCTTCTGCCTTTAAGGTAGCATCTAAACCACATCCTAAAACCTTTTCTTCTTTGCGATTTCCAGGGATATGGTCACCATAACATCTCTTTACATCCCATCTCCAGTGATCCAGAAATTCATTCTTTCACTTGCTGCCTTCCTACCCTTAGAACTTCTCCCCTAGTAGGCAAGTGTGAGATGGACTCACCAGATATATCTGTGCTGTGTGATTCTACCAATTCACCTTCCATTCTACTTCACTCCCCAGCCATGTATGATTAGAACTGGGTTAAAAACATGATCCAAGATGAACCAAGCAGATTCTCCATCGTAATCCTTCTCATGGTATTTGACATTTGGATCTGAGTAGCAGCTTGTTAATTTGTACTGTAACCATACAATGTAAACTCAGAAGTGCTTATATACCACTTTCCCTTGGAGGACAAGAGAAGTGGAGAAATCCAGTCTGTAGATAAGTGGAATTAATCAGCAACAGAGAGAAGCTCAGGCATGGTGTGAAGAAGGAACACTGCCTGGGTTCCAGAAGCCTTTCTAGAATCAATGAGACCTGGATTCATACTGCTTTCAGGATCTATAAAACATCTGTTTATCATTAAAATATAACCTCCCTCCCTGCCTTTGTTTTCTTAAACTGACAAGCTTTGGTTTCTATTACCTCTTAATGAGGAGTTCTAATGAATACACTACCAGAAATTTATCCTCTCTTTAAGCACATTTTTCCTTTCTGGGAAGGAAGAAGTGGTGGTGGGGGTGGGGGGAGGTGAAGAATGAAGTCTTATGATATTGCTGTTTTATTTTATTATTTTTTTAATTATTTATTTATTTATTTAGTTTATTGGCTGTGTTGGGTCTTCGTTGCTGCACACGGGCTTTCTCTAGTTGCAGCGAGCGGGGGCTACTCTTCATTGTGGTGCGCGGGCTTCTCATTGTGGTGGCCTCTCTTGTTGCAGAGCACGGGCTCTAGGCGCATGGGCTTCAGTAATTGTGGCACATGGGCTCAGTAGTTGTGGCTCATGGGCTCTAGAGCGCAGGCTCAATAGTTGTGGCGCACGGGCTTAGTTGCTCCACAGCATGTGGTATCTTCCCGGGGCAGGGATCGAACCCATGTCCCCTGCATTGGCAGGCAGATTCGTACCCACTGTGCCACCTAGGAAGTCTGATATTGCTATTTTATGTAATAAATATTTACTTAATGCTTATTGCGTGTGAAAAAAGATGACCATTGTCTCCTAAGAGGTTGGGATACTGGGGCCTGGCTATTATTTCTCAACACAGGACTCCTCTAATGAGCAGTCTTTGCTCTAGAGCTCCTGATTGGTTTGGACACGACTGCTGGAGGCTCTCCCTGCCCAATTCTGTTTCTTCTTGCTATTATCTTTCATAGGTGTTGCTCCAATAAACTGTGTTCATTCCTATCTCCATCTCCATGTCAGCTTCCTGAAAGACCCAACCAGTACAGATGGCATTCAAACAAAAATGGAAGAAGAATTTTCTTTTATTCAATAAATATATATTCTCTATGAACAATGGCCAAACAATACTCTAAACACCAGGTATGTCAGCAAACAAGATAAATAAAGTTCTTTTCTTTACTACAAATAGAAATGACATTAAATAAATGAATTACATAAAACACTGGGCTCACCAAATTATGATTGAGTAAAGAATCACAATTGTGATATTAAGAAAAAAACAAGGAAAAAGCAGAGGAAAAGCTGGAAGGGGAAGATGAAATCTCAGAGTATATTGGGTCTCAGGGAAGCAATAAAACCTGTTGTTTTCTATGTTAATCACATTCCTCATTTAGGACTACGAGCCTGGAAATTGTGAGATTTCTTTCACAAGTACAGAATAAGGAAGACTTGAATTGATATCATTATATCTGAAAAATATAGGGGGGAATGGGAAAAAAAAGCAGAAGTTTAACTTGAGCTAGCTGCTTAAGAAAAAAGAAAAACTAATTTAAAGAAGGATCCCATTGTCAGGAGGATGTAATACTAGGAAGTAATTGTTCTCCTGTGCTTTATATTGGTCATTCACCATCTGGAATCCTGTGTTCCGTTCTGGGGTTCTTTGGAAAACAATTTTAGGAGGGACCAAAGCAAATTGGTCTCCATGGAGAGAGTGAGGATCCATGGCAAAAGAGCCTGCAGTTGTTCATCCAGAACCAGGCCAATGAGGACTAAGTCATTATATCCACCTTTAAATAAAAAACAGTCCTATGTGATTAAAGAACAACAACAACAAAAAAACTCAGGCCTATTGCTTCTAATTTCTCCTAAGGATAGGAATAGGAACAATGAGTAGAAACTATACAGAAGTAGATTACAGCTGAGTATAAAAAAGAAAAAATAAAAATTCAGTTTCTGAAACCTAGCAAAATGAAGACAGCCTAAGGGATTCACACACAGCCTAAGGGACACCATTAAATGAAACAATATGTATATTACAGGAGTCCCAGAAGGAGAAGAGAGAGAGAAAGGGACAGAGAGTTTATTTGAGGAAATAATGGTTGAAAACTTCCCAATCTGAGAAAGGAATTGGACATCCAAATTCAAGAAGCTTAAAGAACTCCAGCTGGGAAGAATCTAAAGAGGCCTATACTGATATATATTAAAATCAAACAGTAAAAATTCAAAGACAGAGAATCTTGAAAACAGAATGAAAAGTGACCTATCACATACAAGAGTGCTCCCTTTAGTATCAGGGAATGTATCAGAAGAAACATTACAGATCAGAAGGGAAAATGATGATATATTCAAAGTGCTGAAAGAAAAAAGAAAGCTGCCAATGAAGAATTTTCTATCAGGCAAAACTGTCCTTCAAAGATGAAGGAGATATAAGGACCTAACAATAAAACAACATCACCATTAGATCTGCCTTACTAAAAGTGCTAAATGGAGTCCTTCAAGTTAAAACAAAAGGACACTATCAGCAATATGAAAGCTTAAGAAAATATAAAGCTCTCTGGTAAAGGTAAATATAAAAACAAATACAGAAAGCTGTAATGGTAGTGCATAAATCACATTTGATTCTTGTATAGAATTTAAAGAATAAAGGCATAACAAATAACTATAAGATTATATCATGGATACAAAATATAAAAACATCATTTATGACATGAATAAGCTGGAGGGAGATATGTAAAGAAGCAGATTTTTGTAATTGAAGTTAAGTTGTTATCAGTTATAACTGTAAGATGTTTTATATAATCCCATAGTAACCACAAAGAAAAAACCTATAGAAGATAAAGGAAAAGGTAGTGGAATTAAATCACACCACTACAAAAATCAATAAAATCTAAGGAAGAAAGAAAGAAATGAAAAGAAGAACAAAATACTTAAGACATACAGAAAACAATGAACAAAATATCAATAATAAGTCCTTCCTTATTAGTAATTACTTAAAATTTAAATGTATTCAAACCCCAATCAAAGACATAGAGTGGCTGAATGGATTTTTTTAAAAAAGCAAATGAACAAGATCCAACTGTAAGCTGTCCACAAGAGACTCATTTTAAGTATAAGGACACACATAGGCTGAAAATAAAAGAATGGAAAAAGATATTCCATGCAAATGGTAGCAAAGAGAAAGTAGGGGTAGCCATATTTAATTTAGACAAAATAGACTTTAAGTCACAAATCACCACAAGAGACAAAGGACATTATATAAAGAGAAAATGATCAATTCACCAGGAAAATATAACAGTTATAAATATATATGCAACTATTATCAGAGCACCCAAATATATGAAGCAAACATAGAATTGAAGGGAGAAGTAAACACAATGATAGTAAGAGATTTCAGTGCCCTACTTTCTATAATAGAACAACCAGACATAATATCAATAAGGAAATAGAGGCTTTGAACAGCAGCACAGACTAGTTGAATATCGCAGATATATACAGAACACTCCACCTAACAACAGAAGACACATTCTTCTGAGGTGCACACAGAACATCCTCCAGGATAGATCACAAGTTAAACCACAAAACAAGTCTTAATACCAAGAAGGTTGAAACCATACCAAGAAGGTTGAAACCATACCAAGAACGTTTTTTCTGACCACAGTGGAATAAAACTAGAAATCAATAATAAATGAAAACTGGAAATTTTACATATGTGAAAATTAATACACTCTTGAACAACCAAGGGTTGAAAGAAGAAATACCAAGGGAAATTAGAAAATATCTTGAGACAAATGAAAGTGAAAATACAACATACCAAACCTTATGAGACGAAGATAAAGCAGTACTAAGATGGAAGTTTATGGTGATAAACACATATTAATAAAGAAGAAAGATCTCAGGTCAACCTAACTTTATACCTCAAGGAAATAAAAATGAAAAACCAACTAAACCCAGAGTTAGTATAAACAAGGAAATAATAAAGATTAAAGTAGAAATAAACAAAATAGGAAATAGAAAAACAATAGGAAAAATCAACAAAATTAACAGTTGGTGTTTTGAAAAGATTAAAAAAATGACAACCCTTAGTCTAAGAAAGAAAGAGAGAAGACTTAAGTAACAAACATCGGAAATGAAAGATGAACATTATAGCTAAAACCATGGAAATTAAAGGGATCATAAGAGTCTTTTAGGAACTATTATACACCAACAAATTGGATAACCCAGAAGAAATGGATAAATTTCTAGAAACATATAACCTTCCAAGATTAAACCATGAAGAAATAAAATGTCTGAACAGAACTATAACTAGTTAGAAGATTGAATCAGTAATCAAAAACCTCCCAACGAAGAAACACCCAGAATTAGATGGCTTTACTGAAGAATTCTACCACAAATTTAAAGAAAAAAAAAAAAAAAAGGACAACAATCCTTCTCAAATCCTTCCAAAAAAATTAAGAGAAAACTTCTAAATTTATTTTATGAGGCCAGCATTACTCTCATATCAAACCAGACCAAAGTAATACAAGGAAAGAAAACCACAGACCATTATTTTTGATGCATATTAATGCAAAAATCCTCAACAAAATACTGGTGAAACAAATTCAACAGAACATTAAAAGGTTTTATATTGTGACCAAATGGAATTTACTTCTGGAATGCAAAGATGGGTTCAACATATGAAAATCAAGGTAACAGACCACTTTAACAGAATGAAGGACAAAGATCAAATAGTCATCTCAGCTGATGCAGAAAAAGCATTTGACAAATTTTAACATCTTTCATGATGAAAACACTCAACAAAGTAGGAATAGAAGGTAACTACCTCAACATAATAGAGGCCATATATGAAAAATCCACAGCTAACATCATACTAAATTGTGAAACACTAAAAGCTTTTCTTTTAATATCTGGAACAAGGCACAGATGCCCACTCTTACCACTTCTATTCACATAGTACTGAAAGTCCTAGCTATACAAATTAGGCAAGAAAAAGAAATAAAAGGCATCCAAGTTGGAAGGAAAGAAGTAAAATTACTTCTGTTCACACATGACATGATCCTATATGTAGAAAATCCAGGAGATTCCACACACAAAAAACTGGTAGAACTAATAAGTGAATTCAAAAAAGTTGCAAGACACAAAATCAACAGACAAAAATCAGTTGCATTGTATACACTAACACTAAACAATCCAAATATGAAATAAAAAAAATATAATAGCATAAAAAAGAATAAGATACTTAGGAATAAACTTAACCAAGGAGGTCATAAGCTTGGAACAAACCAGTTGCTGTGAGGACACTGGGGCCACCCTCTCTGCATCACTGCTATTGGCTGACATAGTCCCCTTGCTATTCCTCAGGAGCTTCAGATTAGTGGCCATGACAGAGCTGCTGGTGCACCTGGGCATCATACTGTGCATCAGTATCTCATGCCAGAGCCTGGCCTCTGCCACCTGGGTGTAGCTGACCTTGGCGTGCTCATGTTTGATAACTGGTGAAGGACCTGCTGGCACTCTTGGAGCCCACCTGAGCCACCATGGAGGCTTCAGTGTGCACCAGGTGCACCTGCCTTGTCTACTGCAAGAAAGACGGCAGCCATTCCAATGCCTTCTGCACTGCCTACTTATTGTAGCATCATGGCCTCAGCCTAGAATGGGCCTTCCAGAAAGTGAAGAGCACCACCCTATAGTGGAGCCCAATCTGGGTTCTGTTCTCAGATCTAGAGGTATGAGGAGGCCCTGCAGTCCCCCAGTCCTACTTGCCTGGGGAGACTTTGGGATAGTTCTTCCAAATGAGAGACGATGACATCCACAGTGAGCCCTAGTTGATCAGCCTTTGGGGAGGGTCAAACCCTCAAAAGAGAGGTGCTTGGAATTTCCTGCAGCCTGCAGGTGGGAAGGGATATTTCATGCTTAAATGAGGGCAGCCTTTTCTGTTTTTCCTCACTAACACAAGGAGTTTTCATTTTCTGCATCTTCCTGAAATGCAGCTCAACAGTGCCTCTGTCCCCTTTTGATGGTAATGCTTAGGTCTGTCTTCTGAGGAGGGGCCAGAGAACTATCTCCCCTCTAGTCAGCCTCAGTTTATTAAACAGCATTTGGTCTAGAAAATCAAAACTATTTGAGCAATGTTAGGCAAAAAGACTAATACAGAGAGATCAAGTCTGGGAGCCAAGATTAGGAAGTATGGGAGTCATAGAGATCAGCCCTGCTGATCCTGCTGCCTGTAACTCTAATATGTGGAACTCTGGGAGGACACCGGGGGCTGCTGGCAAAGCCTTGTTCCTGCCACCTGCTTGTGCCATAGTGATTTTTTTCTAAACCCCAAACTCCTTAAATAAGACAGTGGGGAAAGAGATAAGAAAAAATTGAGTAATATATATGAATTATGGATGATATAGTCCCTGGTTAATATATACAAATATGTTTATACAACGAGATAACTAATCAAATGAAAGGCATATACTAAAAACGATAAAACAGTGATGAAAAAATTAAAGGAGACAAATAATTGGGAAGACATCCATGTTAATTTTTTGAAACACCATATTGTTAAAATGTCCAGACTACCCAAATGAGCTACAATTTTAGTGCAATCCCTTTCAAGTTTCTAATGGCATTTTTTTGCAGAAATAGAAAAAAGTTTCTTAAAATTTATATGGAATCTCAAAGGACCTCAAATAGTCAAAACAATTTTGAGAAATAACAAAATTGGAGGTGTCATACTTCCTGATTTCAAAACATATAATAAAGCTATAGTAATTAAAACAGTATGATACTGGCATATAAACAGACATATAGACAAATGGAATAGAACTGAAAGACTGGAAATAAACTCTAATGTGTATGGTCAAATTATCTTCAACAAGGGTGCCAAAGCTACACAACGGGAAACGGCTGGTCTCTTCCACAAATGCTATTGGGAAAACCGAATATCCACATCCAAAATAGCAAAGTTGGACACTTACCTTATACCATGTATTAAAATTAACTCAAAAGGGATTAAACACTTAGCTATATAGTGAATATTTGTGCCCCCCTCCCCAATTTATATGTTAAACCCCTGTCCTCAGTGTGATAGTATTTGGAGATGGAACATTTGGGAGATGATTAGGTCACGAGGATGGAACCATCTTGCATAAGATCAATGCCCTTATGAAAGAGACCCTAGAGAGTGTCCTTGCCCCTTCCACCATGTGTGGACACAGAGAGAGGACAGCTGCACATGAGCCAGGTAGCCAGCTGACTTTCACCAGACACCAAATCTCCTCACACCTGGTACCTCGATCTTAGACTTCCCAGCCTCCAGAACTGAGAAATAAATTTCTGTTGTTTGTAAACCACCTAGTCTGTGGTATTCTGTTATAGTAGCTTGAATGGACTAAGACAGAAATTGGTACTAAGAAGTGGGGTGCAATTCTAACAAATACCTAAAAATGTGGAAGTGGGGTCTTCACTGATGGTGCAGTGGATAAGAATCTGCCTGCCAACACAGGGGGCACAGTCTGGGAAGATCCCACATGCCATGGAGCAACCAAGCCCATGTGCCACAACTACTGAGCCTGCACTCTAGAGCCCATGAGCCATAACTACTGAGCCCACAAGCTGCAACTACTAAAGCCCACGCACCTACCGCCCATGCTCTGCAGTAAGAGAAGCCACCGCGATGAGAAGCCCACATACCGCAGTGAAGAGTAGCACCTGCTCACTGCAACTAGAGAAAGCCCGTGTGCAGCAACAAAGACCCAATGCTGCCAAGAAAATAAATAATGAAGTGCATGCTAGAAAAAGCCAACAACATTGTGAACAGACCATTAAGGGTGTTTCTTGTGAGGGCCCAGAAAGAAAACTGTAGAAAAATCCTCTGTCTTTTTAGAGAATACCTCAATAATCCTGAACAAACTGTTAGTAGAAATATGGGTGGTAAAAGTCATTCAGATGAGGTCTCAGGCGGAAATGAGCATCATGTTATTTGAAACTGGAGGAAAGGTCATCCTTATTATAAAGTGACAGAGAACTTGGCTGAATTGTGTCATGTTCTAGTGTTTTGTGGAAGGTGGAACTTTCAAGAAATGAAATTGCATATTTTAGCTGAAACTATTTCTAAGCAAAGTGTTGAAGCTGTAGCTTGGCATCTCATGACTGCTTATAGTAAAATATGAAAAGAGAGAAGTGACTTAAAGATGAACTTGTTAAGCAAAAGGAAGTAGAACCTCAAAGATTTAGAAATTTCTCAGCCTATCCATATTGCAAAAAATGAGACATTAAGGGTGTAGCCAAGTGACAGTTTAATAAAATAAGTAGAGATCAGCCATCTCAACAGAAGCCAGGAGCTATTCTCTAAGACCATGAAGGAATGACCCTGAAGGCACTTCAGAGATCATCAGATTTGCCACTCCCACCACAAGCCTAGAGTGCAAGGGCCCAGGGAGCAGAGCAGTTTCAAAGGGGAGGCTCCTGGCACATGCAGAGCCTTGACCCTTGCTGTCAGGGGTACTACATCTAGGGCTCTACTCCTTGCATTCCAGCACCATGCTCTTCACCCAGCTCAGGTACTGCTCTTCTGGACTCCAGTGCAGCACGGTGCAGGCAGCAAATTTTGGTGACATCTGTGTCATGCCATCTCTGCCACCCTCAGAATACATGGACCAAAGGGGACATGGCTGCTTCTGTCTAGGTTTCAAAGCATGGAACTTCCCAGAGCCATGGGCTTTCAGCCCCCATCTAAGAGAACCACTGGGGCAGGCCCCAGCGGAGACCTGCTATGGAACTATCTCGCCAAGCCTTCGGGGTAACATTGCCACCCCCATGGACCTGGAAGGAAAAGCAGAGAGCCAAAGAGGATTATTCTTGAGCCTTAAGGTCTAATGGAATTTTCTCTGCTAGGTTTTGGGCTACTTGAGACCTGTCTGTCACTCTTTTTGTTCATATTTCTCCTTTTTGGAATGGGAATGTATATTCTATGCCTGTCTCACAGTTGTATTTTGGAAGCACATAATGTGTTTGGTTTCACAGGTTCACAGTTGGAAAGGAATTTGCCTCAGAATGCATCGTACCTTGAGTCTCAAGTGTATCTGATTTACATGATATTAGATTAGACTTTGGACTTTAGACTTTTTGAGTTGATGCTGGAATAAGTTAAGACTTTGGGGGCTACTGGGATGGAATGAATGTATTTTGTATGTGAGGAGGATGTGAACTTTGGGGGCCAGTGGCAAAATGCTGTAGACTGAATGTTTGTGTCCCTGCAAAATTCTTATGTTGAACATTAACCTCTGATGGTGGGATCTTTGGGAGGTGATTAGTCATGAAGGTAGAAACCTCATGTATGGGATTAATGCTGTTATAAAAGAAACTCCTGAGAGTTCCCTTGCCCCCTGCTGCATGAAGATGTAGCAAAAGACAACTGTTTAGGAACCAGGAAGCAGGCTTTCACTGAACCAAATTTTCCAGTGCATTTGAAACCATGCAACTCAGATTGGGACTTGTACCCATGGTCTTTTAGTTGAGATCACACAGCTGGTCTCAGGACTTAATGAAGCTCAGGTCACAGAAAGAATTCAGTGAGAGACAAAGTGATAGGTAAGCAGTGTATTTATTAAGAGAGAAACACACTCCATAGACAGAGTGTGGGCCATCTCAGAAGGCAAGAGGCCCCAAAATATGGTTAATTTTTATGAGCTGGGTAATTTTATAGGCTAATGAGTGGATGGATTGTTCCAATTATTTCAGGGATAATAATTGGATTATTCCAATTATTTCGGGGAAGGAGTGGAGATTTCCAGGAATTGGACCACAGCTCACTTTTTGATCTTTGATGGTTGGCCTTGGAACTGTCATGGCACTGGTGGGTGTGTCACTTAGTATGCTAATGTATTACAGTGAGCATATAATGAGGCTCAAGGTCCTCAGAAGTCTTCCACCATCTTGGACCTCGTTGGTTCTAACCAGTTTTTGTTATGTCCTATGTCTATGTCATTCTTATAAAGGTTGTGCCCTGCCCCCTTTCCCCCTGTTTCACTTTAACCGTGAACATTCTAGCCTCCAGAACTGTAAGAAATAAATTTCTGTTGTCTATAAGTTACCCACTCTGTGGTAGCAGCCTGACTAGACAAAGACAGACTTGAATGTAAGACCTGAAACTGTAAAACTCCTAGAAGGAAACGTAGGAGAAAAGCTCCATGATATTAGATTTGGCAGTGATTTATTGGGTATGACACAATAGCACAGACAACAAAAGCAAAAACAACAGATGAGTTTACATCAAACTTAAAAACTGTGCCAGGCTTCCCTGGTGGCGCAGTAGTTAAGAATCCACCTGCTAAGGCAGGGGATACAGATTCTTTCCCTGCTCTGGGAAGATCCCACATGCTGCAGAGCAACTAAGCCTGTGTGCAATGACTACTGAGCCTGTGCTCTGGAGCCCCTGAGCCACAACTACTGAGCCCATAGTGCCATAACTACTGAAGCCCAGGTGCCTAGAGCCCATGCTCTGCAACGAGAAGTCACTGCAATGAGAAACAACAAAGAGTAGCCCCTGCTCACAACTAGAGAAAGCCTGTGCACAGCAACGAAGACCCAATGCAGCCAAAAATAAATAAACAAATGAATAATAAAATAAATCTTAAAGAAACAAAAACAAAAGCAAGAACAAAAACTTCTGTGCCACAAAGGAACCATTCAATAGAATGAAAAGACAACCTAACGAAAGGGAGAAAATATTCACAAACCATATATCTGATGAGGTTAATATTCAGAATATATAAAGAGCTCCTACAACTCAACAACAACAAAAAGCAAATGGTTATAATATAGGCAAAGGACTTGAACAGATGCTTCTCCAAAGAAGATATACAAATGGCCAACCAACATGCTCAACATCACTAATCACTAGGGAAATGCAAATAAATCAAAACCATAATGAGATATCACTTCATACCTATTAGGATGGCTACTATCTAAAAACAAACAGAAACAAAATAAAAATTTGGTGAGGATATAGAGAAATTGGAACCTTTGTGCACTTTTGATGGGAGTTTAAAATGGTGCAGCTACTATGGAAAACAGTATGGAAGTTCCTCAAAAAATTAAAAATATGATCCAGCAAAATCAGTTCTGAGTATACATCTAAAAGAATTGAAAACAAGATCTTGAAGAGATGTTTGTACACCCATATTCATTGCAGCATTATTTTTTAAAATTCCAAGAGGTGAAAGCAACCTTAATGTCCATTGACAGATGAACCAATAAAAACAATGTGGTATTTACATACAATGGAGTATTATTCAGCCTTCAAAAAGGAGATCCTGTGATATACTACAACGTGGATGAACCTGGAGGAAATTATGCTAAATGAAATAAGCCAGTCACAAATACCACATTATTTTACTTGTATGAGATATCTAAAGTAGCCAGACTCTTCAAAACAGAAAGTAGAATGGTGGTTGCCAAAAGCTGGGCTTGGGGGGAAGGGGAAGTAGTTCAATGGGTATAGAAAAGTCAGTTTTGCAAGAGGAAAAATTTCTAGAGATCTGTTTCACCACAATGTGCTTAAGTTAACACTACAGTATTGTATACTCAAAAATGATTAAGATGGTCAAAGTTATGCTATCTATTTTTTATCACACACACTCAAAAAAAATTATACCAACCAAACAAAACATATCTAGTGGATTAATATGGCTCTCTAGATCATGAGCTTGTGATCTCTGGATTATAGACGAAATGGAGAGGAAAGAGGCCATTTAGTATCTACTATGAGCCAAAAGGTGTACTAAACACTTTACAAATGTTTTCTTATTCAATTGTCACAACAATCTTGTAATATAAACATGTTTTATTCCCAATTTAGATACGTGGAAACTGAGAGATTGTGAGGTTAGACTTCTCTAATCACATATTTATTTAGGCAGAATTTTAATTCAAAGGCAGAATTTTAACAGCAGACATATTTCAGAGCTGGTATGTTTTCCACTGCTCCAAGAACAGAGAAAACATCTTAAGAAGAGAACTACTATATAGAAAAATCACAGTGGTAAAGATTAATTTGCTCTATGAAATTTCCAATGACAACTAGATATATTCCTTGGAGATTCTGTTGGGGATTGGTAAACTGTAAACTGGAGGAACCACTTTAGAGTGATTCAAAGTACTGACTCTGGGTTTGAGTCTTGACTCTGTCATTTACCAGCTTTGTAACCTTGGACTACTCCCTTGGCCTCCTCCCTTGGCCTCTTTATGTATATAAAATTGCTTCTTATTATGCCTGACAGATAATAAATATCCAATAAATATTAGCTGTGGTTAAATAGTGTGGCCCATTGCTAGATCTTAAAGGCCAGATCAGGTTTAAATTGATATCTTGGACAATAAATGTATATCAAGAATAAGATTTCAGCTAGACTGGGAAGCAAGCAGCTTTCCCTGTGAAAAGTATTCTACCTGGTTGCCTGTGAATAGTCTCTCTCCTTTGCAATCCATTCACCACATAGCTGCCATGGTTCATCTGAAACTCAGTTTTGACCAAGTCCTTCTGTTACCTGAAAAATTGGGTTCACCTCTTGGTGGGTGTTGAGCCAAAAGACACAACCAGGCCAAAGATCGGGAGAGGAAAGGATTTCTTATTACTTGCAGTAAGTAAGGAGAACACTAGGGATCTTTCCCAAAGCAGTGTCTCCCTGAACAGCAAAATTGGGGATGTTTTAAGCTAAGAGTACATGCATATCAATGAAGGGGCTTGGGCGATAAAGGGTCCGAGATTTAGTAGATTGACGTCATGAGGTTCAGAAAAGGTCAACATCATTATCCCTTAGGTTCCAGTTGATCTGGTGGTTCAGGCTAATCTTTACTATTGAAACAGAGCTGGGAGTCTTTACACCTGATTATCTTTGCTATTGTTACTTCTCTTGCCTGATAGCAGTTGTTTGTTTCTATATTATTTTTTTCCCTTAAGATCATTAATTACTGAGACCTATTCAAGGACAAGCATTGAAGCCAGGCTTAGCTCACAAAATGGCTTAGGCCATGCCTGGTTCTCTTTCTTCAGGGACACCCCCATCTGCTTAAACTTCTTTTCTTAAACAGTTGTCAATTGCTCCCCATTTGTCCGCACATACTTAAATTTTCATGGACTTGAAAATCAGCTGAGGTCACTACTAAAAATCCACAGGGGATTTTTTAACTCAAAAAACTCAGCTGAATCTAGTGATACAGAGAGCCCATTGTGAGAATCTTTGTTGAAGTCAACTTCAAGTTCATTAACTCTGCATATAAAACCCTTCATGACTTGGCTGTGTCTACTGCTCCAGCCATATCGTTTACTTTTTAATCCTAGAATTAACTCTCTAGTACTAGAGCTTCACTGTCCGCCCCACACATTCTGAGCTTTTGCTGTTTCTCTTTTTCCTTGAACACTTTCCCCTTTTCTTTTTCACCTGGCGCCTTCTGTGACCTTCACCTGCCTAATCCTGCCTGACTGTATTAGTTATTTATTGTTGCATAACAAATTACCGCAACACTTAGTAGCTTAAAGCAATGGTAATCATTGATGATTGTTGGGGGTGTCTATGGATCAGGAATTTGGAAATGGTTTAGTTGGGCCGTTCTGCCTTGGAGGTCTTTTGAGGGTTGCAATCAGATGCCAGCTGGAGCCTTTGAAAGCTTAACTGCACTGGGGGATTTGTTTCCAAAGTGGCACAATCACATGGTTGGCAAGTTGGGGCTGGCCGTTGGCAGGTGGCCTTTCTATGTGGGCCTCTTATCAAGGTTGTTTGAGTCCTCACGGCATGTGGACTGGCTTCCCTCAGAAGCCATATATCATATATATGTATAATATATATGACATATATGTGACATATTTAAAATATATATTTAAAATGGCATATGTGCATTGTGTATGTATACGTATACATGTATATATGTATGTCAAATATATATGTATATGTATATACATAGACATACAATGCACATGTGTTCATTTTGAAATGTACATGTTGTGTTATAATTACCTCTTTACGTGTCTGACTTCCATCAGGCTGAATACACTGTGGGTAGGGATTGTGCCTTATTACTTTTGGACGTCATGTTTTTCTCAAAGATTCATCAAGGAAAGGGGAAAGGAAGAAGGCAAAGAGCTAAAGGAAGGAAGGAGCAACTTTGAGCAATCAGATTTGGTTGTCACAGGCCTCATGACACATACAAATTCCAATTCTGTTAATTAGCAGATGGTTAACAAAAATATCTTCACACGGGCAGTGGGAAGGAGCAGGCAGAGTTAGAAAAACTTCCATCCACAACAATGTAAATGTTGAGGAATGTGTGTGAACTTTGGCCTCATTCAATCTGCACAGCTCTGACAATCATGTTCAGTCATATTTGTGTCTAATTTTCTTTTCTGTTCTCTTTTTGATATTTCACGGACATACCCTGGCTCACAAGCAGGGGAGGATGGAAGTTATGAAAAGGAGTGTGGTCTTGGAGATGGCAGAGGACAAATGTTCTCAATACTAAAAAATTCCTAGAATGTTTCATGGATCTTTTTCAGTTCTACTCTTCCATTCTGGGAGGTCCACATGTACTGGAGAAATTAGATTTTTTCTTATGATTCTCCACTGAAAGAGAGTTTTACACATTAAAGATATTAATGATGCTTCATCTTTTTAATGACACTTGCTGTTCCATACTGGACATGGCTCCTATGGTTTTTCCAACAAAATTGTTACCTTGATTTCCTAATAATCATTAGTTTGTGCTGATCTTTCTCCAGGACTATGACAGAGTTATGTGTTGCTTATTTTTATGTACACATCATGGGGCCTGATACACAATAGATATGCAAAATATATACATATATAAAATATATACAAAATATTAGCAGAATGAATTAAATCATTTATTCAAAACAATCATATTTAAGATTTCACCTTGGCAGATTCCTCCCCCCCAAACACACAACTTACTGAAATCTGTAGAAACAGTGAACTGATCCTTATTAATCAGTCATAGTTACAATAAAATAACATATAAAGAAATCCGCTTAGGTGAGTTTCTGCCACATGGATGTTGTATATCGAGCACTTGCTAACATCCTCTGGCAATTATCCTTTGCCCACAGTTCCTGTCTGCTTCAGAAGAGACCTAATTCTGCCTTCAGGATTTGGGGACCCAAAGTTTCTCGTCTTTGGAGTTTAGTGTCAGGTGAAACACAAGCCTAACGGGTGTTCAGGGGAACGCCAGTCAGCAGAACTTCACTGAGCACTTTCTAGGTGTCAAACACTGTGTTAAGGCACCAGGACAACAAGATGCAGTAAGTCCCCTGCATACAAATGAGTTCTTTTCCTGAGCATGTTCATAAGTCCAGTTTGTTCATAAGTCCAAAAAAGTTAGCCTAGGTCCCCAACTAACACAATCAGCTATATGAGTACTGTACTATAATAGGTTTATAATACTTTTCACACAAATTATACAAAACAAACATAAAAAATAAAGAAAACATTTTTAATCTTACAGTACAGTACCTTGAAAAGTACAGTAGTACAGTACAATAGCTGGCACTTCTTAGCAGTACCAGCTACATCACTGCTGCTTTTACGCTTGCTTCTGGACAGCCTGGGCTTGAAATAAAGATATTACACTACTGTACTCTATACAGTACTGTACAGTAAAGTACACAAAAGCACAACCACTTGTAAAGGATGCACGCACATGACGATGTACACTAGACACGTGAACTAACTTATGTGATTGAACATGAGAACGCATGTTTGCATCTTTGAAAGTTCACAACTTGAAGGTTCTTATGTAGGGGACTTACTGTAATGAATACTGTGTCTGCCTTCTAGGAGAAAGTAGCTAGCTTCCTCTATAACCCCTAGAGACTGAACAGAGGTTACTGTAGTGGTCGCTGTGGTGCCTTGGTGGTCTGATTCCCCATCCCACCTGTTTCAGGACTGAAGCACTAATTCATTTGCTCTGTGTTGGTGACTGATAGCTTATGGTTGAGGCTTCTTGGGAAACTGGCCTCATCTTGAAGGGAGATGCTGCACCCAAGGTTCTGTCCCCTGGTCAGTATGGAGGTACAAAAGTCTGCCCCTGGCCCTGATTTGGGATGACTCTTCAGGGTCATACCTGCTGCAAAACTCCCAGTAGGATCAATTGGGCCTTCGTTGTGACTGCTTTGCAGTTTGACTTCTTCCCTACCCCATTCTGCTTCCTTCACTTCCTCATGTGAGTACTGCCCAATAAATCTCGTCTGCTTCCTGGTGAACATGTCCTATAAAAGTCACAGTACTTAGGGTATTGTTATGGGATAACCCCAAGAAAATATGTACCAATATTGTGCTTCACTTCAAAGTTTATATGCATATAAACCTTTCACAGGAGGAAACTAGCTTCAGCCCAGAATTTTGAGTAACACTAATAAAGTATAACCTAATAGAACAATAGAAATTTAATTTACTTGTTTAAATGTTTATCACACTTGCCTAAAACTGAGAACTAAACCTCAAAATTGAAGGTATACTCAGTATTAGAACTCAGTACTTATGGTATAAGTATTACTTATGGATTAGTTTCAGTGCATTAAGACTAAAAGAACTTTATTCTTTTTTACCTACAGCAGCTGCTATAAGAAAGGAAAAATGAAACTCTATTTTCATCCCTCTGAAGAAAATTTCTAGATAATACACTCGTATTTGCAGAAGGTGTTATTATAAAGCAATGTATAGAAATTTCAAGGTTTTTTTTTTTTAATCATTTGTCTTTATAACACGTGTAGTGGAATATTAGCTGTTTTTTATAATATCTAATTCAATACTGTAGTAGTGACATATACACTCCAAGTTGTAAATACAAAGTTACTTACTTTATTTGTTACATACTTTCTCCTATAATACAGAACTCAATATAGTAAGGTATAAAATCTTCCTAATCTTTGAAAACATCAAAATGTATCTACTGATTGATAATAAAATGCCCAAAATAAAGTAAAATAAATTTTACATATAATTTTTTACAAACATTGGGGTGCATAAACTCCCAAAAGTCTTTTCCTAAACCTTTCTTTGGTTAACATGATCAGAGAGAATGACAGATTGCTGTGTTTCTCAAACTATTTGTCAAGGTGGTGCCTGAAGCCATAAGCTAAATATTTATACTGAACAGTGTAGACTTTAAAATTTGCATGAACTTTTAAGAGAGGACATAAGACTTCAAAGAATTTTCTGCAATGAGCAGGTTTTACCTAATCACATCATTCTTTTTTCTCTGCCGCCTCACATTTTTTGCTGCACTTAAGCAGTAAAGTTTGAGAAGAATTGCTATGCAGGTTTGATTGTGGATCATAAACGTGGCTTTTTGCTTAGAGATGGCCACAATTTATTTATGCAACCATCATTTATTGATAACCTACTGTATGTGGCATTGTATAAAGAAAGTTTTCTCCTCTTTTCTCTGCTGCAGTCCTATATCATATAAGGCAGCTGCCATTCAACCTCAGTGATCCAAGCTCTGCTTTAAGCCTACACATTTTTAAGCCTTTAAGAAAGCATGACTGCACTCAAAGTCATCAAAATGGAGGGGAGCTATGATGTCCTGGACTGGCCTTCAGCTCAGAGGTGAGCCACAGTGAGTGCTGAGGTCCAGCTCCTCAGATAAACAGTGAGCTGGCTTCCCCTAATTAGGCATCTTTCCAGGTGCTCTCAGGGCAAATAAAGGAGACCTGATGTGGATAAGGTGAGAAATAGTTTAAAAACCATCTTGGATTAGTCAATTGAGTCTGAGTTGCCCCCACCCCTCTTTAGGTCCAGAGGTTACATATTTTCCTGACATTTCTGCGTTCAGCTTTCTTGCTCAGCAAGCTTTGTAGAACCCGAGGGGTTTACATTACTCAGATGAGTGTGGAGGAAATCAAAGTTTCATCCACTGTTGTGGGTGGGCTTGAGCAAGGGAATGAAAATATTTGCTAAATTTAGCTGGCTCATGTAATGCTCACTAACCACAACAACATGTTCTCAGAACACTAAATGTGGAAAGACAGGCATTTTCCCCCTAAACAGCTTCACTCACCATTGAATTGAACAGAATTGAAAATACTTGAAAGCAGTGACTTATCTGAAGTCTTTTTAATCGCAAGATTTCCATCGGACCAGGGTGACCAAAAATTAGTGCGTGTGAACAGCTGTCAAGAGGAAATCATTTCCAATCTCTGTTTTAAAAATAGCCAACAACTTTTCATTACAGCAAACAATAGATTTTTATTTGGTGAAATTGCCCCTCAAATAAATGACACGATCAGTTGTATGTCTTGTCATTTTATTTTATTTTATTATTATTTTTTAATTAATTAATTAATTGGCTGCGTTGGGTCTTTGTTGCTGCTTGCGGACTTTCTCTAGTTGGCCGCAAGCAGGAGCTACTCTTCACTGCAGTACATGGGCTTCTCATTGTGGTGGCTTCTCTTGTGGTGGTGCACAGGCTTAGTTGCTCCGCAGCATGTGGGATCTTTGCGGCTCAGGGATGGAACCTGTGTCCCCTGCATTGGCAGGCAGATTCTTAACCACTGAGCCACCAGGGAAGTCCCTTGTCATTTTAATTTTAATAAAAATCTACTGATCTTAAGTAGATGTGAGACTACCATACTTGTGGTTTTGATCTAATGAAATGCCCAAGCTAGGGAATCAGTTATTTTCACAGGTATTATTATTACTTGCCTTGAAGAAGAATCAGCTGACTATGACTCTAAGAGTATCTGCCTGGGGTGATCCTTTTGGGGGCCTTTACTTGTAGATTTCCCTTAAGAGGTAATACCTTAACCTATATTTTTAGTTAACGATCACTCAGGATTTTTTTTAATCATTTTCATTTTTGCAAATTTAGAGAACTTCCTGACCCTCTCTCATGTTTTGTCTGATTTATGGTTTTCTTTTTTCCTCTTTTGGACCATACTGTTTTATCTCTGCTGTTTTATTATGTAATCATTTTGATGATTGCTGTCTCATTTATTTAGCATCTTTTTCTAATTTGTCTTTGCGATGAGTTTTGTACACAGCAGCATCAATTGAAACCCATGCAGAGCAGCCGGTGCTGCACTGCGGGGATAAACAGTTGAATCCCTGCCTAGTGCTCTGCACACCTGCACTGGCCCTTCCTGACTCTATTCTGGCTTTGAGGAAGATCTCAATCTTCATCTTGACTGGCTAAGAGAGACAAAAAACAAACAAACAAACAAAAAACAAAACCCTGCTCCCTTACAATCCATAAACTCTAGAGGCCAAATTATGGTAGAGGAGGATATGTCAAGGATAGCTCAGAGAAGTTACTGCTATAACAACTTTATCTTGTTTTCAGTATGCCTCAAAGTCTCTGAAAAAAAATTATAACTTTAAACTATAAAGTAAAGCTTCATGTTATTGTATTATGATCCATTTGTTTCCTTATCAATGAATGTGAAATAAACATGTATAACTCTCCCCTAAGGAAAGCATCCAGTTATTTACATGAAGTCTTCCAAAGCCTACCCAAGACTACTTTGGTAGTTTCCATAACTTCTACAAATGATGTCAGATTCCAGGGCAAGAAAGTTGTGAACACACTTATTCCCCCTCTTTTGGTTCCCGTTTTAGGAAATGTCACCATTATCTAAGCCAGAGCCTGGAATATCATTCATTCTGCCGCTTCTCTGTCCCTCACCAGCAGCAATGAGTCCATTCAATTTATGGATCCTCCACCCTAAATTTTCTCCAGTATGTTCCCTTCTTTCAGCCTTAATTGCTGAAACAGCCCCCTAACTGATCCCCCTGCTATCATTCAGCCTTGGCTCTCTCCTTCCTTCGCTGATCTGCAGCCAGATAGATATGAACCTAATATATTATTATGCTCTTCTACTTGCCCCCTATTTATAATCTCCTGTGCTCCTCTGATCTCAGGATAAAGTCTAAATCCTTAAATATCATCCAAGACCTTTCCGGATCTACACCCTAATTAATCTCTCTCCATTGTCATCTCTCACCTTGAAATCTGGTGACAGTTACTTCTAGTTCCCCAAATAGACCTCTTGCCTTTACACCTGCTGCTTCCTCTGCCTAAAACATTGCCATAGCTCATTGCCTGGCTACCTTCTATTCATTCTTCAAGAGGCCATTTAAATGTTACCTTCTCTAGGAAGACCTACACTGGGTTGGGAGTCCCGCTTCTGTGCTCCTGAAGCTCTGGGGTTCAGTCAACAGTACTTTATCACACTGCCTCACCAAACTCCTCCCAAACCATTCTCCCACTGATAGATCATATCTTATTGAGCTTTCTATGTCCAACACCTGGCACAGGGCCTGATTCAGAGCAGGCTCGATGAATGTTTGTCGAATGGATTGATTAATTAATTAACAAACAAACAGATGAACACTGACTCGATGTGCTTTGCTTCTCCTTTGGAGGCTGCCTTCAGGCACGTAAACTTCAGATGTAAACCATCCCTGTATCTGCTCTCTTGTGGCAACATTCACCAACAGTGTCGGAGGGCAGTGGTGTATCTTGTTATTTGAAGGTTTCCAAGAGAGTGGGAATAAGGCTTTAAAGACAGCTTCAACAGGAAAGAAACAAATGGCAATCATAGTAGAGCAGGACAGCTTGAAACCACAGGGAGAAGCCGGTGAAATCCTCTTAATTTTAAGGCATGGAAAGTGAGGTCTGGAAAGGGTAGCTGGCTGTCAGGGTCATAACCATGTTAGCCATAAAAGGTCTTGTATCTTAGGCATCCTGATTCTAGCCTACACTGAAGTGTGCAGTGCAAGCCTTCTGTGTTGTGTACTACTGTAGCCACCAGCCTCTTGTGACTGTTGAGTAATTGATATGTGGCTGGTATGAACTGAGATGTGCTATAAGTGTAAAATACATACCAGATATAAAAGACAGTGTAAAATATCTCATAAATAAGTTTTATATTGATTATAATAAAATTTCATATGAGCTTAAATAAAATATTAAAATTTAATTTCTTCTCTATTTTTATTTTTTTAATATAGCTAGTAGAAAATTTTAAATTATATATGATACACATTATTTCCACTGGGCAGTTTTGCTCAAGATGAATTTTAAGTAATGTGCAGACAGGGCATTAAATAAGAATAAATTATGTAGTATAAAAAGTTATTCTTTTTCATTCCCCTTTAATTCTTCTGATTAGATCAAAGAGAAATCCTAGTTTAGTACTAGATTTTCTCTAATACTACATGATTTCCCTTTTTAATATAGAGAAGTTCCAATAATTAGAGCCTAAGAAAACGATGAAATCCAGGTAGAATTTAACAACATGATTTTGTTTTGTCATATTTGCTTTTTGAATTGCCCTCCATTTAGGTTAGATGATACTAGTTTTCAATTTATTGTGATGAAATAAACTTTCATTTATAAATATATTTATTTAACTAAAAACCAATAAGTATATTTAAGTCAAAATATTACATAAATACTAGTAGAGATAGCACAGGACTGAAAGAAATCATGAAGGTATTATGTGAATGGCCAAAGTTTGGGAAACAGCCTTGTACAATGTAGAGTCTATTCATGGCCAGCCCAGGACACTCAGTTTTCTACATATCATCTGTAAAACCTCTATGTATAATTTATAAAATGTGACTGTTCAGAGTTTAACTCTAACTTTGATAGGGCCATTGCAACAAAAATGTTTTAGCTTCCATTTCTGGTCACAAAAGCCTGGATTCAGCCACAGTTGGCCAGCATAGAATATGACAGTCAAGGTCTGTCAAAGTCATCCTATGTCATAAACTGGGATGACCACACCTTTTGGGCCAAGGGGGAAATGCTGGAAACTCCTGGTAGTTGAATCTAGAAGTAGTTTGGGGGCATTCTGGGTGGAAGAACTGAGGGAGACCAAACATGGAAAACAATTGGGATGATGAAAAATGAGGCGTATATGACCAAATACCTGAATTACATCTTAGAGGCCAAACAACATAATAAGCTCTAGAATAGGACTATTCGGCCTTGAATCCTGCTTTAGGCATCTTCTAACTCTATGATCCAGGATAAATTACTTAACATTTCTCCAGTTTAGTTTCCTTGTCTGTAAACATGTTAATAACAGTCACTGCCTTAAAGGCTTTCTGCGAGGCACGTACTAAATACTAGGTCAATGTCACCTATGTTCACCATTGTGCACATTTTGACCATCATCACTTTCACAGAATGATGATGTTCAGAGGTGTACGGAGATATATGTGTGATTTTAATCTAGAATAGGTATTAATAAGTTGAGACCAGAGCCTGAGAGCATGCAGAAGGCAGCCTATGACTGAATTAATCAGGATGAGGTTAAAAACTGCCGAATTATCCTACAGGCAGGCTTTCCTAAGAATCTGTTCCATAAAGGACCAATCACAGTGGACTGTGTCATAATCACTCTGCTGACACTGGACAATCCTACAGAAATGTTTCTTTTAAAGGCTTCTAAGAACATGGTTAATAAATGGGTAAATATTGTTATCTCTGTTTTTGCCAATGATGGCACTTCTATCTGGTTAATTGTTGTTTTCAAAACATATCATTAAGACATTTTTCCTGCAGGTTTTTTTTTCCCATACAGTGATTGGTGCCCAAGGAGACAAAGAAGAGGAGAAAATACCTCTAAATAGCCTTTTTTTTTTTTCCGTTTTGCAATCATGCTGATTTCTATACCCTGAGGTTTCTACTCCCACGCATTCTGATGATGGGTAAATTAGCAATAGCTTAGATCAGTGTTTTGAACTTGGGCGTTAACCTGTGCCTTGTTTTTTCCTTCATACACCTCTTCAAAAAACTCAAGAAATCTATAAGCAATAATTTTTAACTTTTTTGAGGGATTGAAAATGCCATTTGAAAATCTATAGAAAGCTGTAGAGTATATCCCCAGAAAGATGAATGTTCCCACATATAAAGAGAAAACATTATGCACAGTTTCATGGAGTTCAAGGACCCCTTGAAGTCTACTAAACCCAGGTTAAACATCTCTTTTGTAAGGACAAATAAACCATTGGCCAACCTGGAAATACAGAGATAATGCAGAAAATGTAAGTGAACAAAGTCCCAGCTCTCTGGGGCACAAATGTCTGTGAAAGCAAAAGGGGGGACAGAAATGTTTTTATTTTTTAATTATTGATAGGAAGTTGAATAACTATGTTTTTCTCTTGGTTTATGTCTTTGTAATATAGCATCATTATTAAAAATGCTATGGATATATATTTTTTAAATCTATATATATTTTAATGTGGCACAAAAAAAAAGGTGGGGTGGGGAGGAAGGGCATATAGTTCTCTATTCATCAGTAGGCTATGAAATAGTATCCAGGATTTCAGATTTGGCAAAGAAAGTAGACACCCCCCCCCCCTTTTTTTCTTTTCTTTCTTTCTTTTTTTTTTTTTGTTGTTGATTTAAAGATCAAGACTATGAAATTCTGTCATGAGAGCTTTTCCTAAATCTTGATTTCATTAAGAGGGAGGTTCAAGCCTTAATTCGTCATGTAAATTTCAGTATGTGTTAGGAGTATTTGCAGACTTGGTCATGGGCTACCTGGTAGAGAATTACCTCTTTTAGTTTGTTAGAAATTGTATTGAAGCTTTCAGGTCTAAATAGGGTGAAACTTGATATGTGAAGATCTAAATCACAGATCACAAACCCTAAATGCTTACAAGGACATTCACTGAAAATTTTCACCAGGTGGAGACCGGAGAACCAGAGATCACACGTCCCACCTAAAGGGCATTTACTGTTCATTGGCAGCAAGTCATTGATTTGTGGTAGTGCTATGATCTGAGTGTGACCTCCCAAGTTCATATATTGAAATCTTAACCTCCAAGGTGATGGTATTAGGAGATGGGGGCTTTGGGAGGTGATTAGGTCATGAGGGTGGAGCCCTCATGAATATGATTAGTGCCCTTTAATAAAAGAGGCCCTGGAGGGATTCTTTAACCCTTCCACCCACTGAGGACACAGCAGGAAGTTGCTGTCTGTCCGCCTGCATCTTTTTTTTTTCAAGAACTTTTATTGAGATACAGTTAACATACAATAAACTGCATATATTTAGAGCATACAATTTGGTATTTTTTTTCTTATTAGTAATGTATATAGGGCAATCCCAATCTCCCAGTTCATTCCCCCCCAACACTCCCCACTTTCCCAACTTGGTGTCCATATGTTTGTTCTCTACGTCTGTGTCTCTGTTTCTGCCTTGCATACTGGTTGATTTGTACCATTTTTCTGTATTCCAATGCTAAGGATCTTAAATAGAGAATAAGATTACCATCACAACCTAGGATTTGTGAGACCAATCACAGACAGAGGCTGGTTAGATCTTCCTGAAGTCTGTGAATGACACCAAGTGAGTACAATTGAAAGTTTCTGACCATCTAGTTCAAATCATTCATAGAACAGACCATTCATTTTACACCCTTGCTGAACAAAGTTAATTTTCTAAGATCACAAAGCTACCTAGTGGCAGAGCCAAATCCCAACTCCTAGGCTGGGATTTTGTCACTATATTATGTGGCCTCCACAAGAACATGTCATAGTGAGATAAAGTTCAAAGCCCACCAGATATTACTTTTGTGTAGAGCTATGCACTAACAAAAGAAAGGAATAGGTCATTTATCATTTGAAAAGAGATAAGGAATTTAAATTGAAAGCAAGATTTCAAGATGTGCAATGCTTGCTATAAAGCCATTTAACCTAATCAAGCTTAATCTGATATGTTTTTTCCACTGGTCTTGACTGTAATGTACTTTTCCTCAGCTCTGTTAGAGTACTTGTGCTCAATCTGGTGTTCCACAGAACAATTTTCTCTCAAGATACTTAGTGAATCAAAGATTTTGCGGTCAAATAAGTTTAGGAAATGTCCCATGTTATAGGCTGTGTTTGGTGTGTTAAAAAGCATGTAAGAACATTAAATGTTCTAGGAAGTCCTGCAGTAAAACGTAATAGCAAAACTCTTTTTTATTATTATTTATTTTTGGTTGCGCCAGGTGTTAGTTGCGGCAGTCAGGCTCCTTAGTTGCAGCATCCATGTGGGATCTAATTTTTTGACCAGGGATTGAACCCAGGCCCCCCACATTGGGAGTGCAGAGTCTTAACCACTGGGCAACCAGGGAAATTCAATAGCAAAAAATCTTGTTTGGCTTTGGGTCTATATTTCCCAAAGTCACTACACCTGCTCAGATTCCACACAATGGGTACTCTGTAGCACATGCTATGAAGAATTTTGCTGTATCTTTACAAGTCTCCAGTCTAAGCTCCCATTTTCCAATGATTATTGGAAATGCAGAGCAACTGTTTTATGAAAGCCTGCTGCCTTGGCATATCCTCCTCTCCAATTCAGTTATATAAACAATGCTAACGAAAACCACCGCTATTTCTGTTTCAAGCTTTTCTCTCTCCGTTACACTGGCTTGATGGCCAGCCATCTTAACTCTATTCACACCCATCAGCCCACGATTTCCATTGCAGAAATACATGGTATGGAAATAATCATATATGGGAATGATTGTTTAATTTATTTGATAATGAAAAATTGGAAACAACATGATCTCTTATAGTGGGGGGATGGATAAGTTATCCATGTAATAACATGTTAGCTATCAAAGATCACAGTTTTTTCTTTTTTATTGAAGTATGGTTGATTAACAATATTGTGTTAGTTTCAGGTATACAGCATAGTGATTCAGTTATTTTTTCTGATTATATTCCATTATAGGTTATTACAAGATACAGAATATAATTCCCTGTGCTATATAGTAAATCCTTGTTGCTTATCTATTTTATGTATAGTAGTTTGTGTCTGGTAACCCTATACTCCCAATTTGTCCCTCCCCCACCCTGTTTCCCCTTTGGTAACTGTAAGTTTTTCTATGTCTGTGACTGTTTCTGTTTTATGTATAGATTTACTTGTATTATTTTTTAGATTCCACATATAAGTGATATTGTATAACATTTGTCTTTCTCTGTCTGACTTCACTAAGTATAATAATCTCTAGCTCCATCCATGTTGCTGCAAATGGCATTATTTCATTCTTTTTATGGCTGAATAATATTCCATTGTGTGTGTGTGTGTGTGTGTGTGTGTGTGTGTATGTATACACACACATATATATGCATAGCACATCTTCTTAAGCCAATCATCTGTTGATGGGAAGCTGGGTTGTTTCCATGTGTTGGCTATTGTAAATAGTGCTGCTCTAACATTGAGATGCATGTATCTAAAGTTTTTACTTTTTCTGGATATATACCCAGGAGTGGGATTGCTGGGTCATATGGTAGTTCTGTTTTTAGTTTTTTAAGGAACCTCCATACTATTTTCCATAGTGGCTGTACCAGCTCACATTCCCACCAACAGTGCAGGAGGGTTTCCTTTTCTCCACAGCCTCTCCAGCATTTATTATTTGTAGATTTTCTGATGATGGCCATTCTGACCAGTGTGAGGTGATACCTCATTATAGTTTTGATTTGCATTCCTCTAATAATTGTCAAAGTTGAGCATCTTTTCATGTGCCTGTTGGCCATCTAAAGATCACATTTTTCAAAGAGCATTTAATGATATGGAAAAGCCCATGTAATGCTTTTAGTGACATATATAAGATAAAACATATTGAGAGCATCAATCCAATTTTGTTATATATATGTAATTTTTACCCAACATACACAGACACCCCCCCCACACACACACATATACATGGATATGTACATATCAAAACTTGAAGGAAATACCTTAATATGTTCAGGTATTTATCTCTGAGAAAACTAAAAAAATTTTTATACATTCAAGTATTTAAAAAAATTACAACAAATATGTTTGTTTTAAAACAACAAAAATACTATTAAATAATTGATCCATCTTCGGCTCAAACTGGAAAAGGACAGGTGTTCAAATATGGGTTCACTTAGTCCTCATACATACTTCATCCAAACAGAGATTAGCAAGTAGTTTTGTTTCCTTTACCTCCAAATTACTATTATTATTTCCTATAATTCAGCCTTCCATGAAGCTGATAGGACTCCTTCCCTGGTGTTAAGATCCTTCTTTTTACAAACTAAGCTTTGGAAAGTAAGATGTTTTTACAATTGATTTTGGAAGACTATTTACACTTTTAAAAAAGATTTATATTACTTTCTTATAGAGTATGATCTTTATAGGTAATACAGAATATATATATGCAGTTCTGTACAGTGGGTTCTCCACATAGAAGCATTTGTAAAGCCTTTTTTCCCTTAACTGTAGTCATGATAGTTTTTATGGTAGAAAGAGTTGATCAGATATATTTAAAGAAATAAGAGGCAGTTTGTAAGATCATAAAAGCAGATTTTTTTAAAAATAAAGGAGAAGTTTTACTGCCTGCCAGAACAAAACTTAATAGCTTTATTAGGAAGATGATATAATCAAATTTACTAGAATGTATTATCTTAAATGTCTTGCATAAAGTAAAAAATATTATATATATGAAGAAATAGAAAACGTGACTAATAATCATGAAAATAAAGCAACCAAAAGAAAGAGATCCCAGATGACTTAGATGTTGGAATTAGCAGATACAGATTTTAAATTAGCTATTATAAATATATTTAAGAATTTAAAAGAAAAGAAGTATATAGGAAATGTACAGTGGTAAATTTCATCAGAAAATAGTCTATGAAAACCAAGTAGAATTCTAGAACTAACAAGTATAGTGTCTAAAATTTAAAAATTGATTGGATTATATTAATGGCAGATTGGATAATGAAAAAAAAAATCAGTGAATTTGAAGATAGAAAGATAGAAATCATCCAATCCAAAGAACAGAAACAAAAAAGATTTTTTTTAAATGATATTTTCTTAGTGACTCATGGGACCATATGAACTGGTCTAATGAAAGTGTACTTGGAGTCACAGAAGTGGAGATTGAATAAGGCAGAAAAATATATCTGAAAAATTAATGACCTAAAATTTCCCAAATTTGGTTAAAAAAAAAAACCAAAAACCAAAACAATGGATCCACAAACACATCATGGTCAATTGCTGAAAATCAAAATAAAATGAAAAATGAGGCAGAGCTGTTCACCTAATTCAGTTCTCCAAACTTAAATATCTCTATTCTCAACACAATTCCCTATTTTTAAAATTACTTCAGGGAGCCTATGTGAGGAATCCTTGATAAACATGATAGTTTAACCAATCAGGACAGTAAAGAGCCTGAACTCAAATCAAAACTCGCTGAACTTCAAATCCAGTACCCTTATGTACTGCTATATTTTAGAAAGTAAGAAGACCATCTTCTTTTTCCTTTTAGGATTTAAGATGAAAAATTACTTAGAAAAAGAAGTCTAAGTGTGTATTGGCTATTTTTCTATGGAGTTTTTCAACTCTTGGTTGATATTGGTCCAAACACTGACTTCACTCCCTCCAGGCCATAAGCTCCACACAAGTAAGGGATATTTTTTCTTCCTTATTCAGGGATATATTTATAGGGCCTTGAAAAGTGACTGATACATGGTAGATATTCAATGAGTAAATGAAAGAATGAGATAAAAAAGAAAGCAAATATTTCCATGATGTTGGTTTTTATCATATTTGGCATTTGTTTGTTAACAAACCAGACATAATGTTTTCAGGTGTTACCCTGAACTGTTGAAATGAACTTTTTTTTTTTTTTTTTTTTAACATCTTAATGTAGTCCTTACTAGATAATAAACCTACTGGCCCAAGGTCAGAATTTTAAATAGGTCAGTAACTGTTACATTCACTACTCACCTAGATATTATTTCACCCGGAGGAAAAAATAATGACCATCAAGTCTCTAGATTTCGTTGATGCCTCTAATTCCATTGGTCTCTTCTTGCTGGGGAATTTTTTCCACAATTTATATTTCACTTCCTGTAAAGTCCTGAGATGTCTATAAGATGACTTATTGTGTCCAAGTTCGTTAACATTCCTATTGGTGCCCTAATAGTTATGTGCGTTGTTTCAAAATTCAGTGTATTATATTATCAATCAGAGTCTAAGCAGGAAAGCAGAAACCACTTAAAGATTTTTCCACAAAGTGAAGTTAATGCAGGGAAATTATTACATAGGTGATAGAATTTCTAAGAACCATAGATGGGGTGATAAGGTAATCCAAAATTAAACAGCAGAAAACCACTACCATCTGTAGGCTGGAAAGATGAAACATTTAGCAGTATTATTGCCTAGAGGGTCATCAATGGAAGCTGGAACTAAACGAACCTGTCGAGCAATGGAACCAAGGAGTTGGAGGTGCAGAGTAGAGGCAACTGCTGAGAAGCTGCCTCCGGTAGAGAGACGGGAGGAGAAATGTCCCAGCTTTTCTCTCCCACCCCATTCAATCGCCTTCCACTGTCTTCCTTTGTAAACTCAGCCGGAACACAGCTGATATAGGATCCTGGGAAACACAGACTGTGTGGCTCAGTCTCCCCCTCTAATAGAAAGCTGAGCTGAAGAAGGACAAGGAATGGAGCCAATATGCCTAAGCGCCCAGCCTATAGGTACAGCTATTGGTTCCAAAATGTAAAGCACTTTCTCCCAGGTTGTATGTAGCTTCGACTATTTGTCGCCATGTCTCAATCGTTTCACAATTCCAATCCGTTACCTTTTGTAACTGATTGTAAAGTGGGGGAACTTTACAAGACCGACTGTTAGAAACTGGAAAATTCTTTAAAAATAGCAATTACCTAGTGCAGTTCTTGTTCATATCACCATGGATTTTTAGGTATTTAATTGAAATATGCCAATAAAATGACTTTTGACATGTTCCCTTTTCCAAGTTTATGAGCCGCAAAAAGCTCATCTTTCTGCCAGCATAGGCTACGGCTGTAGTTGTTTCTTAATCTGAAAAACGTAATGAAAAGGAAATACATCATGTTGTGAAAGCTTTTGAAACTTGCATTGCTGTAGGACTAACTCTAAAAGATTCCTTAAGATTCAGAAAATCAAGAAAACCCAAGAGGAACTGAAATGCTTGAATCCTTATCTCTTCTATTGCGGATCATGTCATTGGATACTCCAGAAAATGAATATGTCTTGAAGTGGATGGAGTGTGTGATTAAATCCCCAAGTAGGGTGAGTATGACATAATAATGCTTGACAAGTGTTGAAGAGTTTAAATAGCAAGCAAGGAAGAAAATGGTTTCCTGCAGCATAAGGAGTCAGAACTTGAAATAGCAAAATGGAATTGGCAAATGGAAATGTTTGAATGACTTTCTAGAAATATTTCCTAATGGAGTCATAAGTTAGGACAATGGAATTGGTTTTCCAGAGGGAAGTGATTGGAGCAGAGGTTTTTGAAGTAAACAAAAGAAAGGACACCTGAAAATACACTACAGGGAATATACCCCTGGAGTCAGCTATTATTAACTCTTTTCTTTAGTTCAAGCATTAGAAATGACAGGGTTACATCTACATAGTGCCTTTCAATGAAGTATGTGTATTGTACACACACTATCTTATTCAGCTCTCAGGTGAGAAACTAGGGTTCAGAGAGGTTTAAAAATGGCTTGTTCAAAGTGCACACCCAGTAAGGGTTAGAGTTGAGTCTCCAGCCCAGGCTCTCACTCAAACTTGAATACTCTCGTCTACTATAGTGCAGAGCCTTGGAATCAGGAAGAGTCACAACAAATAGAAGCTATGGTTGATGCTGAAAGAAAACTATACTCTTGGACTTCATGTAGACTTATCTACAAGAAAAGGAAAATACAGCCCCTTTCTAAACATCTAGGGAAGTGTAACAACCAAGGTTCTTGGTTTTAGAGAGCAAAATAAACTTTGAGTAGTTTAGGCAGAAAGGGGTTTATTACAGAGCTTGAAGTAGCTTACAGAATGAATCAGAGGCTAGAGAATTAAGTAGTCCTTACAATTTGTGGAATCTGCGGCAAGAGGGCAAGTGGATACTCACATAACATCTCTAAATATTAACAGTTAAACATAAGTTTCAAACTGTTAAATAAAATATGTGCTATGTTCCCACCTTGAGAAATTTACCTTCGAAATGACATTGGAGGGTCAAGATTGAGTAGAATTCTCAGGCTCCTTTGGGTTGCTCACCACAGCATAGCGGCATGGGGAAAGCATGACCTCAGCCACAACCTAGGTTCCCAGTCTTTCTCTTATCATTTCTGGCTCCATTCTGGGCTGCAAAGGACGCTCATCTGCGCGTGTGTGGATACAATAGCCCACATGTCCAAGCTCTATGTTTACCCCTGGCAACAAGCCACCCTGTGGCCACCCTCAGACCTAAAGGTGTCCACACTGTCAGTGTGGTCCACTCCTAGGAAAACAGCCCCAGAGTAGAGGCCCACACAGGCCCTGGAAGAAAGCCCAGGGCTATTTGAGCAAGGAGTCTGGGTCCATGTTCCCAGGGTACAATCTGGGGCTAGAACTCCAGTTAAGTAGGTCCTCTTGGCCCCACACACTTCTCACTCAGTGATTTGTTGTTGTTGTTGTTGTTGTTGTTGGGGGGGGGGAGGTGGTCAGAGGACAGCAGAGCAAGAGCCTCTAAAGTGTTGGTCCCAGAACAGGAGCCCCTCTTGCCTGGAACTAAGGGTGGAACCAAGCGTAGGTCCTGCTCATCCAGGGACAGTGTCCTAATGAATTGCCCTACTACACCAGGGACTTGTTAAGAGAAACCCAGCTGCCATAGATACCTGCTGTTCTGTGCCTTTGATGCCAGGTCCTGGCCTGTAGAACCTTCCTCACAGCTGCCTCAGGAGAGCCGAACACTTCTGTAGTTGTGTTTGCCCGAAGGTCCGGTGCCTCCATATAAGGCTGCTATCTTATATTGCTGATTTCTATATTTCAAGTTTTGTGCAGGCATATGTGCCTAGTAAGAACCTAAATCGGTGTGGAAACAGCTGCAAATGTAGTTTGGTCTTTACAGCTTCGATTACTCAGGAAAACATATTAGAAGTAGATTGAAATGAGTGACCATAGGAGACCAAAGCTTTTGCAACATCTTTGGAAAAATCCATTTATTGATACAAATGATACAAATAGAAATGACTTGGATACATATTGCTTTTTTTTTTTCCTTCATGGTAAAACCACCATTATGGATTTATTGGTCGTGGCTATTTGGAGCACCCTGCTGTAAAGGATTCTGAGACTTTCTCTGGACTCAGTAAGAGAAGGCACCTCTCCTAATTTTTGATATCTGCCATGGTTATGGGAGGGACCAGTGGTGATACCCAAGCTAATTTTGGAGGGAGGGCTGTTTTAGCCATATGTAAGTAAGCGCTGAGTAAGGTTTTGTTAAATGAATGAATAAACTATAAACAAGTGAATTATTAAGATACTAAGCTAGTGCCTTAGGCAGGAATTAAAGTGATTCTGAGTTTTTTCACTCCACAATCCTAATCCATTTAATTTTATCTGTTACCACAGTGAGTTAGAGACAACAGGCACAATAAAGGAGGCTCAAAGGAGGTGACGTCTGTGAAAGTTAAGGAGGCAGAGAGGTTTCTCATGTAACCGAAGGAGAGAAAAATGATAAATATGTGACAGAGGGTCAAGATCCCCTTGACCTGCTTCCCAGTCTCTCCAGGGTTAGGTAAGGAAATACTACCTGCTATAAAAAACGAACCCCTACATTTCATGGCTTAACATGACAGGAATTTATTCTTTTCCCCATAGTAGTCTGATGTAGGTGCTTCTTGTAGCGGGGGAAGGTGGCTCAGGCTGATGAAAGCTTTAGCTTCAAACATGAGCTATAATGTTGCCTCAGGCATCAACATGTAGGAAGCATACGGGAGAAGGAAGTGGGAGGAAAAGGCACTTGCTTTTTAACCACTTTAATTCAAGAAGTGACACACATCACTTTTGCTCATATTTCTTTGGTGAAAACCAGTCATTTGGCCCCACCTAGAAGCAAGGGTGAGGTTGGGACACATAATGTCTGTGTGGACAGCTGCTTCCCAGCAATAGCCCTATATCATTCCTAGTTAAAGTATGGTCTACGGACCAGCAACGTCAGCATCACCTAGGAATTTGTTTATTGCTAAAGGATGCTAACCATCATCTGAGTCTTCAAGGAGTTGTAATCTTCTTGCAGTAGCGACATCAAATATCACTGGTCACGGATCACCATAACAAATATAATAATAACAAAAAAGTTTGAAATATTGTGAGAATTTCCACAATGTTCAAACAGACATGAAGCGAGCAAATGCTATTGGAAAAATGATCCCGGTAGACTTGCTTGAGGCAGGGTTGCTGCAAAACTTCAGTTTGTAAAAAACAAAATATCTGTGAAGTGCAGTCAAGCAGAGGACAAAATGAGGTATGTCCGTATGTAAAGAAATGCACATTCTTGGGCTCCACCCAGGATTACTGAATTAGGATGGCTGGGGGTGGGGCCCAGAAAGCTATGTTTCAATAAGCTCTCCACAGGATTCTTGTGTATGTTGAAGTTCAAAAAGCCCTGATCTTTAGCTGAACCTTGGCATTTTTACCCTACTGCCTGGAGTGACTGCATTCCAGTGCACCAATATTTGAAGCCCCTCCCTGCAGGAGGGTTATACTTCCTACTCCCTTAAAAGTCATCCAGGCGGAGGTTCTATGAGCCAACATATGCTTCACTACTTCCTCTCCTTCCTTCTGTCACTATGAACTGCAATGACCAGATAATAGCTGTTCTATGAGCCTAAATCCTGGAGTGAGGAAGGCAGGCAACATAGAGCAGAGCCCCAGCTGACCTGCAGTGGACACAGGGCATGAGAAAGAAAGATACCTTTGTTGTTTCAAGCTTTGAACTTTGGGGGTTTTTCATCACTATAGCATCATCTTGACTGATACGCCCCCTTTCTCCAACCTATAACACTGACCATAACTTTTTATGAGTGGCTTTGCAAAGCTTTTCTCCATAAGGTTCTTTCCTCCTTGGTGCTTTGCTAAAAAATTTGATATGTTGTCTCCAAGTGGATGGTGGTTCTTGGTGTTTGTACACTTCTCCTTCTCCTCCTTTTATTTTTATTTAAGAACTTTTATTGAGATACAACTGACATACAATAAACTGCATATATTTAGAGTGCACAATTTGGTATTTTTTTTTCTTATTAGTAATATATATATGGCAATCCCAATCTCCCAATTCATCCCACCCCAACCCCCACCCCCACCCCTGCCCTGCTTTCCCCACTTGGCGTCTGTATGTTTGTTCTCTACATCTGTGTCTCTATTTCTGCCTTGCAAACCGGTTGATTTGTACCATTTTTCTATATTCCGCATATATGTGTTAATATACAATATTTGCTTTTCTCTTTCTGACTCACTTCTCTCTGTATGATGGTCTCTAGGTCCATCTGTATCTCTACAAATGTCCCAATTTCGTTCCTTTTTACAGCTGAGTAATATTCCATTGTATATATGTACCACATCTTCTTTATCCATTCATCTGTTGATGGACATTTAGGTTGCTTCCATGACCTGGCTATAGTAAATAGTGGTGCAGTGAACATTGGAGTGCATGTGTCTTTTTGAATTATGGTTTTCTCTGGGTATATGCCCAGCAGTGGGATTGCTGGGTCATATTATACTTCTCCTTCTTTTATTCTTTTTCACTCTTACTTCAAGTATCAATTGTGTCTAGAAACCTTGACCATTAGAACAGCAGAATTCTTATCTCCAGTTTGATCTGCCTTTTGTGACCCTGATTTTTCCATTTTTAACATTTGTGAAAAGAATCACACAAAATATCACCTATATACGTTCTTGCTCCATTTTCTAGGTCCCAGTCAATCTACTGTCTTTCTCTTCTAGGTTCAAGAGTTCAGCTCTATTGGGTGACAGTGATTTGCTTTCTTGAGATTCTGACTCTAGGGATTCAAAGACAAATTCAGTTACAGAAAGTTCAGGCTCTTGGATAAGAGCTAAAATTGGTCTGCTAAAATTGGATTTAAATTTGGTCAGCACATACACTAACATATATTGCATAGGATTGGCAGCAGGCAGCAGCATAGATAACTCTGGAGTCATATATGTAAGGCCGGGGTAGCAATGTGTGATTTTATTTTGGTGGAGGTGGTAGTAAATTTATTTACCTAATTTTGTTAAGCTTAGGGTAGAATTAGCATAATGACATTGTGTTTCCTGAGTGTGGCTCCATGGTCAGTGAGTGGCAGGAGGGGCAGATAGCTTGAGATTAAAATTAGGACATAACCAATGTACAATAAAATGTTAACCATCCGTCTTGAACATTAAGGAAATGAGTTGTTCTGGTTACAAAGTTCATATGTATAAAAATAGGTTCATTTAAACTATTTTTGGTGAACATCTTTGAAAATGTATATATATTTCCCTGCTTTATTAAATAGAACATTCTAATTTGATCTTGTCTTGATGACTCAATCATAAATTATTCTAGAGGTCTGTAATAGAGCCTGTTGAGTGCAGGGCTCTGTGTTGGAGTTTCAGTATCAACTTTTCAAGAGTTTTTCTGTCTTCTTCATCAACTCTTGGGCTGCCAGCTGTCACTTTTTGATGCTGCCAGTCTGTGTCTCTCTGGTGACCTGCTGCCTCTAGGATACCTTGAACTGGGAAACTAGGTAATCATGTTCATTAAAGTTGTGCCTAAAATAAAAGTAAATTGACTCCAAATGTGAGCCCTGGAATATTCCTATATGAATAAAGTGCATGAGCATTAATTCTATCACCTTAGCCTGATCAGTGGCCTGTCTCTCTCTCCCTTCTTTTCTATCTTTCTCTCTTTCTTCCTCTCTGTTTTGCTCTTTCTCTCTCTCCCTCCCTTCTTCCCTCCCTGTCTCCCTTCTTTCCTTTCTCTCTTTACTTCAGGAAACTGAGTGAAGGTTTTTGTTTGTTTGTTTTCTGTGGTTTTTTTTTTTTTTTTGAAATCAGGTCTATTTTGAACATAGATGATAGAATATTGACACATGAGATGTCATAGCTATATGAGGCTAATGAGAAACCTGGATATAATGCTTTTGCATTTTTAAAGCACTTTAGACTGCTCAGAATGTCCTCCCTACTGGCATTTGCGTCTGTCATTTTGGTATAACGCTAATATTAAATCACTTCTGTAGTCATAATGGCTGTAAAGTTGTCTAAAACTAACCTTGCTAATAAGCAAGAATGTCTTAACTTACTCCTACAGAGAAGAATTAAAAATGTCAAAGCTATTGCTTGTTTTATTCTTTCTAAACATTTGCCCTTTCTTTTTCTAGGCTACATGGTCTTGTGAAAAAGACCTAAAATCATCACCTCTTGCTTTGTCTACAGGTACCCAAGGCAAGTAACTACTGTAGGCCCCTCTGTCCTATTTGGTTCTATGCATGGACAATAAGATGGGGTAGAAATGCAGAGAACGTACATAATTGTGATAAGAAGGTGATAGGAACACAAAGAGGGCCATAAAAATCAATGCGACAGTTAGAACTTTGTATACATAATTCCTTCTGAAAGGCTCTTCAAAGCTCTCTCTTTGTTGGCAGTTATAGAACTTTATATTCTATGAGCACCTGGATTGTTAAAATGTGTGTGATGGTAAAGCCATTGACCCCTGTCAACCTGTGCCTCAAATGGGCTTGTTTAGTGCTGGAAGAAAGCCATTTGGCCACACACAGAAGAGATGTGCCCCTTTTGATTCTTCCACTGACAGATGTGGAAAGTATGATTTATCACATAAGGCCAAGACCTTTTACGTGGTTGGGATTACACCAAACATTCCAGATCTCTTTTGTGCTCCTTTTCCTCTGTGTTGAGCCACAACCTGTGGGTCTACTGCAGGCACGTGGAGAGAGCAGAAAATGTATGTTTTTACTGTAGTAGCAGTGGAGGGTTGTAGATGACTTGTCAGAGCTATAGAAGCTGGGCATAGAGACTCACCTGGCTGGGATGGGGGTGTGATGTGCCATACAGAGCATGAAAGGAAACAACCATTAAACGAAAACCATTCACTGTTTCCACATGATAGTATTCCTGATGGTGGACTCAGCCTCTGGGGGTGTGTTGTAGGCTCTAGACCTTGATAGAAGACTAAGGAACAGATGGGCTGCAGGGGCAATTAAACCTACTTGGGCCTGTTTCACAGAGTATGAAGAGCAAGAGTTTTCTATTCATCCATTCATCCATTCTTTTCACATAGAAGCCAGAATATTTTTCCCCCAACACACTTCTGGTCATGTGACTCTCAAATCCTTTCCTGGCTTTTTCATCAGGGTGAGTCCAGGCTCCTGAATGTGGCCTGCCTGGTCCTGCCTAGTTGGGCTCTGCCCAGTTCTCTGGTGACATCTCTCATTTCTTCCTCCCACCTCCTTATGCACCCCACCCTCCTATCCACAAGCTTTGTTCAGTAACTTGAAAGAAATCATGCTTTCTCTTGTCTCTGGGGCTTTGACAAAAGCTGTCTTTTCTCCTTTATTCTCCATCCTTTGCTTTCATGATGACTAATCTTCCATCACTTCCCTCAGGAGGTCTGACTTTAGGGGGATATTGAGTCTTGGCATTAAGTACTCTCCTAGCACCCTCTAGTCTTCCATCAGAGCCCAGGAGTAAGTGTTACTATCTTTAATGCATCTGTCTTCCCACTATAATCTAAGCTCCTTAAGGGCATAGATGATACCTATAATATCTAGCATAGAATTTGCCACCTAACAAGAATTCAGCAAATAGTTGTTGTAGGAAAATGTATGACCAAGATTGGCAATCTAGTTTAAAGATTGGGTTTTGTTGTTAACCTATTTGTATCTGTATTCCAGTGTCATCATTTATTAAATGCATGACTTTGGACAATTTACTTCACCCACCTGGCCTTGGATTCCTTGTCAGTTTTTTTTAAGTTTTTAAAGTCATGTTTATGGAAGTCGAATTTACATTCAGTAAAACTCACTCCAAAATTTAACAAATGCAATCACCACCATAATCAAAGTGTAGAACAGTCCTTCAACACCCCCCACCCCAAAACCCTATTCAGCGAACTCCTCCCTGATTCTTAGGATCCTTGTCTTTTATTTTTATTTTATTTTTTTAAGATTTATTATTTATTTATTGTATTTTTGGCTGTGTTGGGTCTTCGTTGTGTGCAGGCTTTCTCTAGTTGTGGAGAGTGGGGGCTACTCTTTGTCGTGGTGCACAGCCTTCTCTTGCTGTGGAGCATGGGCTCTAGGCACACAGGCTTCAGTAGCTGTGGCACATGGGCTCCGTAGTTGTGGCGCACGGGCTTAGTTGCTTGCGGCATGTGGGATCTTCCTGGCCCAGGGCTCAAACCCGTGTCCCCCGCATTGACAGGCAGATTCTTAACCACTGTGCCACCAGGGAAGCCCAGGATCCTTGTCTTTTAAGTAGGAATAATAGTATATATTTCTTAGGATATAGTTAAATGAGATAACACAAGTCAAGCGCCTAGACTAGAATATACTTAGTTATATGTTGTTATAATTGTTTTCCACATTCTCAGGCCTCTAGACTTGAACCTGTGGTGGAATACAATTTATGAGTCACTGTAGGGACTTAATCCCTCTAAACCACATAGATGGCTCTTGGAGGTAAGCTGAGTGTGAACAGGGACTCTGGGAGCCATCTTTCCCTCAGTCTGGCTTAGGGGCTCAGGACCTCAGGATCTGGTATGATCTCCTTAACAAGCCAAGCTCCTCCCCGTTCGTGAGGTCAGATCACTGCTAGAGTTTCTGTCTTGTTCCCTTGTGTCTTTATTTCTTTTCCAGGACCCTGGTACTTCTGAGAATGTGGCCTGCATTTGTCACCAACAGACCCTCTTCTCATATCCTCATGACTAGAATTCTGTTCCTAAAGCCCAGGCCCTCCCGGGGCCATGCTAACTCTCTGTGCTGACCCTGTGTTTCTATTATCTTTGTCTAGAATGCTCATCACCACAGTCTACCTGCCTGACTTTTGGGCCCCCTATCACACAGCCTGCCTGCCTGGACTGCTACCTCTTCTCTGCATGGTTTCCACCCCTGCTGGACTGTCGGAAATATAGCTGGATCTGCCTCCTATTGTTTACTTCACCCTATTTTATATAATAAGTCCCTCAAACTGTCTCCTCAGTTTTATCTTGCCACCACCTAAACTTCTGTTTAGAGAGTCCCTGCCATCAAAACAAAACACAAACAAAACTATAGCATCTTAGAGGACACAGTGCATGTCCTTAAATGACAGTTAAAGAAGGGTGAAAGTCAGAAGTGCCTTGGAACTTTGTTGGAAGTGGTCTGCTTATAAAAATACTTTAAACAGGGCAATGAGGAGGCTTATGTGCAGTGAAGTCTATACTGACACTCCAGGAAAGAGTCAGACTAACAGCTTACTGGACAACCCGCGAACTGTGTCTCCGCAGGGTGCTCAGCATAGGATCCTTGACTCTCTCCCAGCCCTTATTAGGAATGGAGAAATCCTTCCATTAACACCAGAGCACGTAACTATGGGTGCAGGAGAGACTCCAACTTTCCGCTCCAAAACGTTATGTGACTTGGCACCCATCTCGTGGAGAATGCCCTTTTGTGCCATCCAAGGGATTATAATTGAGATGACCAAATTCTTAGTCAAACCATATAGTGTTACATGGGTAAAATAAGTTGTTTGGATAGCAACTGAGGATGCAAAAGAATAAAGACACTGATCTGGAAAAGAAAAACAGCTCATGCTGTTTTATTTCTCTGTTACACAGTCTTCATGGTGTTGTGGTAGTTTAATCAAAGCTGGATGTATTTCTTTCTTTTTAAGGAATTAAGTATAAAGACCAATAATTACTGATATAATCATTCAACTGACGGGAAATGATCATTCATGTTTATTTTTCTTTTTTTAAAATTAATTAATTTATTTATTGGCTGCATTGGTTCTTCATTGCTGCACACATGCTTTCTCCAGTTGTGGCAAGCAGGGGCTACTCTACATTTCGATGTGCGGGCTCGTCATTGCAGTGGCTTCTCTTGTTGTGGAGCACGGGCTCCAGGCACGCAGGCTCTAGTAGTTGAGGCACGTGGGCTCAATAGCTGTGGCTCACAGGCTCTAGAGAGCAGGCTCAGTAGTTGTGGTGCACAGGTTGAGTTGCTCCTCAGCATGTGGGATCTTCCTGGAGTAGGGATCAAACCTGTGTCCCTTGCATTGTCTTAACCACTGTGCCACCAGGGAAGTCCAATGTTTATTATTCTTTTCTCTCCTTGGAAATATATTGGAAGGGTGAAAGTGTTTCTCCTTCAACGTTGTCCATCGAAGGCCACTTTTCTCTTTCAGTCAGTTACCTGGCAGTTCTGTTTGTATGGTAGAAGAAAATAAGAAAGAATTTTAGTGCTCGAAAGATCTACCTTTGAACCCCTCCACCATTTTCTAATTGAATGATCCTTCTCTCACTGAACCTCATCCGTAAAAATGGAATGATATTCATCTCACAGTACTGCTGTGAGAATTAAATTATGGAATGCGTATGAAGGGTCTGGCACAGTGAATCATACACAGAGGGACGTAATCAATGAATTCTCCGCTGCTCTTGCTAATTGGGGTCAGTGCACATGGGAGCAGGTGCACCCTGGGAAGAATGCTTGATAGTATGGCTGTATTTGACCCCGACTTGGGGAAATATTCCTTCTCAGCAGGAAAGTCCATTTACTTGGATCTTGTCCATTTACTCATTTTGGTGACCTCCTTTCCCTCTGTTTTTGCCTTTTGCCTCCATATATGCGAAGGTCACTCCTGTATAAACAACCTAGTTGCATTTATATTGACAATGTCAAAAACCAATATTCATTTAATTTTTCTCAAGAAATTAATGTTCTGTTAATTTCTTCCTGAACACATGGAGGAATTATCATTATCTTACTAGCATATAAGGTCTGAAGTCTTCCTACTCCTTCCTTAAGGTCCTTCTCTCAGTTTTTTGTCTCTGTCATTGGTACTATCATTTTTAAACCCATTTGTTCATCTATCTTTTTATTTATTCCTCTTTTTAGAATTCATTCATTCAGCAAATATGTACTATATCTACTATTTGCCAAACCTGAGTTGACATTGGGGAGCTAATGAGGGTCCTAATAAGAGAGGCAGAATAAGGTAGTGTTTAAGAGTAAGTGCTTTGAAGTAAAGGACAGACCTCTGTTTGAACACTGACTCCACTGTGTCCTAGCTTGCTGACCTTGGGCAAGTCACTGCAAATTCCCAAGACTTCAGGTTCCTCATCTGCAAAACGGGGATAATATCAGTTCTATTTTTCAGGGTTGTTGCAAAGAGTAAACAAGACAATTAATGAAGTACACTGCCTGACATATAACAAGCATAAGCAGTCAACAGTGTTAGCTTTTGTGAGCATAATGATGATGACTTTTAATGACTCAGTCCTTCATGGAGCTTAGCCTTTAGAGGGATATCACATAAATTCCCAAAGAGCCACTGAAGGTTTTTAAGCAGATTAATTACTGGGTTGTGATCATCTTTGATGCCCCATTTTTCGTACTTCTCCATCCACAGGCAGACCATAAGACTAGTTGGTTTCTCCTTTATGTCTCATAGATCAATCATTTCTTCTCTAATCCCACTAAGAATCCCCCATTCATCCTAAGTGTGATTTTTATTAAAGAGGTATCTAATTACCAAATATAATTAAACTAAACTTATTTCTAAGGACTGGATGGTCTCCTTGGGAATCATCCTGCATTGAAGAGGCTGGGCTGTGCTGTGATAGAATAATCACATCTCTGACCTTGTCTGTTTTCAGAGATTCAGACACTGACTTGTTGAATTCTTCTATCTGTAGCAGTCTCTCTGCTATTCTGTTTAATCTGTTTGTAAATTTGGAGGTGTCTATCTGGCTGAGATTTTATGGTATCATTATAAGATGAATCTATTAACTAGGGAATATCCTTCAAATTTGCCTTAATTAAACTTCTTCAAAGGGAACTTTTAGTACTGAGATGGCAAATAGATTCCATCTTACATGCTGTCTATTTCAGTTTGCTTTTGCAGTGTAACATACCACCCTAAACTTAGTGTCCATTATTTCTCGTGAGTCTACAAGTTGGCTGAATGCTTTTTCTGGGCAGGCTCAGCTCATTTTGGCTAGGCTTTTTCAGGCAGGTGCAGTCAGTTGTCATGTTGACTGGGGATCGTCCGATCTTCTATAGGTTCAGCTAGACCAACTTGACTCTTTTCTGTGCATCTCTCATTACCTCCAGGAGGCTAGCCCAGATGTGTCCTAATGGCAGTGTCAGGAATCAGAAGAGAGCACAAGAACTATTTCAAGTCTCTGCTGGTGTCAAATTTCTCCCATTGGTTTAAACAAGCCCAGGGTTAGAGTGAGAAAACATGACCAAAAAACATGGATATAGGGAGGCATGGAAACCTAGGGCTTCTAGTTCAAGCAATCTACCACAATTTTCTTTCTGGCCACAATTACCAATATGATGTCACATGCAAAATATGTTCACTTACATTCCAAGACCCTCCTAAATCACAAGTTGTGGCATTGTGCTTGAAGTTCAGGGTGTTTTGATCTACATCAGGTTCATATAAACTCTTCTTGATCCAAAAAGTTATATACTAGAAAAAAAAGTTATCTGCCCTATACATACCCACCATATAGTGATGAAATGAGAATGGGATGACCTATATAAATATTCTCATTTGAAAAGAATAGAATGTACATATCATTACTGATCCATAGCAATTCTGAACTTTTTCTGGGCCAATTCTACCAGCTTCCTCTACTCTGGAGATGGGGAATATTCTTCGATTAGACTTTAGTTCTGCTCCCTGGGAATGGCTCCCAGTCCACTGTTCTCCGTGGCTGTTGGCTCAGCCCTCTAGCATGTCATTTCTTTTCCACCCTCCTTGGTTCTTTCTGAAGAGGGTATTGGACAATATTCTTGCTTCCTGCCTATAGAGAATTAGGGGACACAAAAGTCCTTCTACAATTTTCAGAAATTTTTCTACACCCTCAATTCCTTTTAGTCCATATGGATATAACATTGCCATTTCAGTTGAATTAAAAACATTATGGATTTCCTTTGAATATGATGTGATTTTCCTCCATGAGCTAAAAGCCACAACTTTAATACCCGTATAAGCTTTTTAGTATAGCAGAGAAGTTCTACTAGACCCTGTCTTAATTCTTTTACAGATCTTTACAAAGGGCCTTATGGCCACACCTGTGATTTGATCTTTTGTCCCCAAGCAGTGTTTTATTTTGAGAAGTTTTCTGCTTTCCAGGGAGACTAGGGATGAGAAAAGCTTTATGTTCCCTGCCAGAAATCATGAACCCTCTATATTTCTTCTGTGTTCTGCTAATAAACTAGCTAGTTTTTTTTTCTTTAGAACATCTTCTTATTTATAGCAGTTTATCAAATATAGCTCAATAAGAGCCAGTCCAGCACGTTGAAGGTTTTGCTTGGGAATCTCATCACTCAACCCCGAAAGTTCGTTACTACATAGTCTGTCTTAGTTACAACAGGCAACATCTTTACTGATTGTTTCACCATTATAAATGGAAAAAGAAGGTTCACATATAGGGATGCAATATAGACTAAATCTTTAGCCAGGCATACTTCAACCTCTTCAGATATTTCTCTCTCCAGTGCTTAAACTCACCCTATAAAACACCCAAAACACCCATCCTGTTACACCTTTTCTCAAACAGTAGATAGATATATTTGTCTTTTCCCTGTTATTTCAGCAGATGAGTGCCGACAGAATTTGCTGCAATTTACAGCTTGGCTCAGACCCTTCCTCTTTGGTCAGCTTTATTCGGAAGTAATCTCATTTTTTTTTAAGGCTGTACTGGGTTTTAGTTGTGGCATGCAGACTTCTTAGTTGCAGCATGTGGGATCAAGTTCCTCGACCAGGGATCGAACCCACGCCCCCTGCATTGGGAGCATGGATTCTTACCTGCTGGACCACCAATTTTGCCCAATACAAGAATCAATCATTTTGATCTCTGACACCACAGCCAGGTTGAAAGCTGCTTGAGGGTATGGCCTACACATAATTTGTCTAAAGATTCTCTATGGTGTCCATGCAGTTGCTTCCAAACAGTGTTTAGTAAATTTGTTAAACAAATGAATAAATGAATGAGTGAATAAATGAACCAAATATTCACCACACAAGGGCAGAGTCTTTGTCTATCTTGTTTATCCTTAGCCATTATATCAGTGCTTGGTACGTGGGAGGTGCTCAATAAATATTTACTGAATTAAAAATGAATAAATGAAAAACTAAATGAATTAATGATAAATCAAAAATAAGCAAATCCAGATTCATTATTCCTATTTTAAGAAGTTCCCGCCTACATTATAGTAGGAAATTCTTTTGTGATTAGTTTTAATAGTAATTTCTTAAAATGACCCAGGAACTCAATTCTATTATTATCCCAGTTTTCATTCTTGCTCGAAGACTTTTTCCCAGACAGTGAGAATGAGGGACTGTGCACTACACTTGCCAGGAGCTTCATATTTATAGTGAAATATTTCAGGGTTTCTAACAAGACAGATAGGATGCAGAAGTCTTTTCAGGCCAAGTGGGGCTGGACGTGTCCTTATAGGCAAAAAGGACCAGCGCCTATGTCCTGGTAGTAGGGGTAACCTGATAGATCTCAAAAGTCTTTCTTTTGGCCCCAAATATCTCCTTTCTAGCTGAAACATATTCCCTGCGCTTGAGAGATTTAGGGTTCAAAGCAGTGGTTGTCAGACTTTATTGTCTGACTGAATCCCAGTTTCCACTCTCCACCTATTCTAATGTAGCTTGCCTGTCTGGAGTAGCTGCCAGGAAACTATTTTATCAACCACTCCACTCCCATGAGTCTGATGTTGATGGTTGTAGACACACACTTTTAGAAACACTAATTGTGTGTGTATGCATGTGTGTGTGTGTGTATGTGTGTGTGTGTCTGTGAGTCTGTGTGTGCAGAATGCAAAAAAAAAATGTCATAAGGTGCAATAGGTGCTGTGGTGGATGTCTTCATAGGATCGAGTGGGGTCAGAAAAGAGGAGGTTGTAACCCTTTATTAGAAGTCCTTGTTCAGAGTCTTGGCTGGATAAGCATTTTCTTTTTTGTAATAATTTGTAACTTTTTTAGGATCTGTGGAGGGAACAATTGAAGGACTAAGTCCTAAAGGGACTAAGACATGCATGAGTATTTCCAATTTTGCTAAGGGTACTTTTTCCTAGAAAATCCCTGGAGGGTGCCTATCTCGTGTTACATATTCCTGAGAATGCTTCCACTAAGCTTTCTGCTAGCAACAACAATGACAAAAATTAATAATAATAATGAAAGTTTACTATGCCGGGCATGTATCCAGGATATGGACAGCAAAGATGGAGGGGTACGTGGAACAGATCTGCTCCATGAGATCTCAGGAAAACTCATTCTCAAGCCAAGCAGTTCACACAGTTCAGACTAACTGATTTAGAGTTATTAGAGTAACATATCTGATTAGAGTATTAGAGTAACATATCTGATTGTGTATTAGAGTCTATTGAGTAACATATCTGATTGTGTGCCTAACTGCAACCTATGGTGCGGTGCTTCACTTAGAGCTCTATATCTGTCTTCCTCGTTTATCCTTGTGTGTGCGACCTGTGGGAGGCAGAGGAGAAAAGGTCTCAGTGAGTGCTCAATAATCCTACTAACATCACATAGCCTTGGGTAGTTGGGGATGTGTTTTATAAGCACTGTTAAGTTTCATCTCTTTTACTCCTGCTGTAATTATCTGTTGGAATTTTATAGAGCTGTGGACATTCTGAGAGGAGGGATTTAATTCTTAAGTACTTTCAGCCTCATTGGTTCTCAGTTGGAAGAGGAGCCTTGGGTGTGGAAACTTGCCACATGTTAGCAGAGCATGTCGGTTCATTGCCCACCTGTGGAGTTGACAGACATAAGAGAATCTTCTGACTTGGCATTGCTTTTGGCGTTTAGTTGCCATATCTGCAGGTCTGCTCCTGAGGCTCTGTGTTTGTCAACTGTGCCTAAGTTGGCCAGAAATGGAAGCTTTTGCCAAGTTTCTTTGATGTCTGGGCTAAGACCCTGACTGTGGCAGTTAGTGCGGGGTGGGATGGAGAGCTGTAGTTATATTGCTATTCCCCATGGAAAGCCACGCTTGGGAATTTAATGGTAATCAATCTAGGTTTCAACATCTATTTCATTGTGTTTTTGTATACCCAGGCTGGAGAGCCAGTTATTAGTGTTGCTAAATACAAAAGCCCCACTTGTGACGAGGAAACTAAGGTCCAGGGAAGGAGAAATGATTAAATAGATTGTTGGATATTCATATTATGGCTAGTGCATAATCATTATGATCATAATTTGAATATTAATTTATAATATGGAAAATTGCTCACAATGGGTTAGTATTTAATATTAGCTCTAGCATTTAATTTTTCACCAAAAAAAGTCAATAAAATAAACTCCACAAATCTTAACATAAGTTAAGTGTGAGGATTCTGGAATGAGACTGGTCTGTTTTAAAGAAGTTAGGTAACTTTTTAAAAGTTAAAGTGCTGAATAATTTTTTGTTGTTGTTGAAGTATAGTTGATTTATAATATTGTGTTAGTTTCAGGTATACAGCAAAGTGATTCAGTTATATATATTATATATATATATTACATATACATATATACACACATATATTCTCTTTCAGATTCTTTTCCATTATAGTTTATTACAAGAATATAGTTCCCTGTGCTATACAGTAGGTCCTTGTTAGTTATCTATGTTATATATAGTAGTGTGTATCTGTTAATCCAAAACTCCTAATTTATCCCTTCCCCCCTTCACCGTTGGTAACCATGAGTTTGTTTTCTATGTCTGTAGGTCTGTCTCTGTTTTGTAAATAAGTTCATTTGTATCATTTTTTAGATTCCACATAAAAGCAATATATAATATTTGTCTCCTTCTGATTTACTTCACTTAGTGTGATAATCTCTAGGTCTGTCCATGTTGCTGTAAATGACAACATTTCATTCTTTTTTATGACTAATATTCCATTGTATATATGTCCCACATCTTCTTCATCCATTCATCTGTTGATGGACGCTTAGATCGCTTTTATATCTTGCCTAAATAGTAAGTGCTGAATAATTTTGAAAAAAGTTACTTAATCTTAAGACTTTCTCAACTCTTAAAATTGGAATACTATTCATAGTACTTACTCTACGGAGTTGCTTCAGCTAGCTAACATATTAATATATTTTAAATGCTATATTCATTGCCTGGTGTATAATAAAAACTTGATAAATGTTGTTATAAGTACACATATAAATACAAACATATACATCACATATATGCACACAAACACACACTCTTATACACCTTCTCACATTTTCTGTCTCGGTAATCAGTTTTTCCTTCCCCTACAAGCTTCTGATATTAATGCTAAGCTGTGAAGAGTGGGACGGTATCATCCAGAATTGTACTGTCCAGTACTATAGTCAAGTCCCTTATACATGTGGCCGTTGAGCCCTTGAGATATGGCTAGCCCAAGCTGAGATGTGCTGTAAGTGTAAAATCCACACTAAATTTTGAGGACTATGGAAAAAAGATTTTGAAGAGTATGGAAAAAAGAATGTAAAGTATTGTTTTAACTTTTAATATTGTTTACATGCTGAAAAGCTATTTCTGATACATTAGCTTAAATGTGTTATTAAATAAATGAAATCTGTATAGTCTTTCGGTAAAGGCAACTCTATCTACAGACCCTTTATGACTACATTGAATGGAATACTCTTCCCAAACTGTGTCTGAAGCCACTCTTCTGTTTTCTAGTCTTGCACTTTCGATTGTATATGCCTGATATTTTTGTCTGGATCTCACTGTTGTCTTAAACTCATCATGTCCTAAACCATATTTTCTTAAGACTGTATTCTATTTCTGACCTTCCTATTTTGGTTCTATTCTCACCACCCTCACGTCCTCACTGCTACTTGCCGTTTACATGTCAATAAACTTTCATCTGGGGGCTTTTCTATTACCTGATCCCTTTCAATCTATCCTTATTGAATCCAGATTCATCTTACTAAAGCATCACTTATTTTTTAAAAATTATATCATCCTCCTTTTCAAAAACCTTCAATGACACCCATTTGGCCATAAAAAAAGGGCCATATCATTTATCTTGGTATTATTCTGGTCTTCTAATTTCTTGGTTCAGCTTTCTATTTGGGAAAATACTAATTATTTTCTATCACTCAAATGCAACTTTTGGGGTTGGTAAACATGTACTAAGGTCCTTTGTACACAGGAAATGCAGTGAGTTTTGCAAGCTGTGAGGAGAGAAAGAGATTTCATTTTTGGACATATGGAAGTTGATATGTCTTTCAGATGAATTAAAATTTCTTTCTTAACTAACTTACAAGAAGACAAGAGTCTCTCATTCTAGTGAAAATTGAGATAGGGCAGGATGTATGGAAAAAGAGAGTAAGTGATCATTTGACAATTTCTCAAGATATGAGCCTTCTCATTGTACTACAAAAATTCACTAACCATAGAAAGGTTATGTTATTGGGGCATTTGCTCTGGGCTGTGTTTTCAGGAAAGAAGGGGGTTTTGAGGTCTGCCTTCGAAGGGAACATCCCCTGTAAGGTTACTGAGATAAATGGAACTGCCCATGGCCTCAAATTATATTAATATTTCCCAGGCCTTGAACTTATAAAATTCCTTATGATATCTAGATAATTTCATAACCATTAACCCATGGAATTGCCATTTTGGATAAAATCTGGACACAGAATTTAGCTGACTTACTCAGGGACACTAAACTACATATTGATATTAGCTTCCATTGCTTTCCATTTGTAAAATGCAAAAATCACTCATGACCTGAACTGTCTAGTCTTGACCTGTCAAGAAGTAGATGTTTCCTGGTTTATCTATAAGAATTAGGTTTTTACTTGCAGAGGTGAGTTTCCCCTGGGAAATCCATGGCAAATTTTTCATTATGCACACTATTCAATTATTATTTACATTGGTTTTTGGTTGAGGGAAAAATAATATCCTGCTAATTCTTACCTTTACAATTCAAAGAAGTTTGACATATGCAGTAATCCAACCTTCGTTTCTAAATGTTTATTTTTTTATTACAATAGTAATGAATGTTCATTATAACAGTTTTGGAAAATGCAAAAAGGTAAAAAATAGAATTTATTTTTTGTATTAAAGTATAATTTGCATACAGTTAAACACACAGATCTTAGGTGTAACAGTTTGATGAGTTTTGGGAAGTGTTCATACCTGTGTGATCCACACCCTAGTTAAGATGTAAAACAATTTCATCACCCAGGAAGTGCCTTGATATTCCTTTCTGATCTATCTCCATGACTTCCCTTCCCCACCCTAGGCAACCACTATTCTGATTTTTATCAGGAAGGCAGAATTAAACAACAACAACAACAGACTCAAGTTCTAACACTCACTGAAAATCACTGCTTAACATATCAGCAGCTTTTGACATCACTGATCATTTCTGTTGTAATCCCCCACACCTTGGCTTGACTTCTGAGGCATGGAGCTCTTTCATCATTCCTCTCACCTGACTGGTGCTACTTCTGTCCCTTTGCTCAGTTTTCCTCCTCATCCTCGTGTCTGTTGAACAGGGACAGTGTTTGTCTCTCTTCTACCTCTTCCCTACCTGTATACATTCCTCATGGTCTCATGAAGTTGTATGGCTTTCAGTGCCAGAATTTTTAAAATGTCGTTACATTTTATAAACTTAATTTTCAATGATTACGTTGTTATTCTGTGTGGTTGTACACCATGATTTACTTATCCATGTCTTTATCATTGGACATTTAGGCTGTTATCTTAACTGTTGTTAATAACACTCAAGGAACATCTTGGCACACAAACTTACCCAACCTCCATAGTTAAAATACTGGATAGATATCCGGGGGTGCTAGGTTAAAGCGTACAGACATTTTGAGACTGTAGCTACATGCTGTCAAGTTATTTTCCAAAAGGAATGGACTACTAAGTATCCGCACCAGTATTACTAACAATAAAGAGAGCTCTTTCCCCCTCAATATGTTGAATTTTATTCAAAATTTTATAGGAGATATAAATGAAAGATCAATATAAAGCTGGCTTATATTTATTGGAACTTAACGAAATAGCTTATGTAAATTAGTTCAGAGTTTATTTGCTATTACTAATTACAAGTCAGTACAGATAGTATCACTCTACTATATGCCCACAGAATTGGGATGCCATGTTGTGAAGTTGTTTATTGATTGATTGATTTAATTTTTTTTGGTCAAACCACTTGGCTTGCAGGATCTTAGTTCCCTGACCAGGGATCGAACTCAGGCCCCAGCAGTGGAAGTGTGGACTCCTAACCACTGGACCACCAGGGAACTCCCTGTGAAGTCATTTAGACGATGAGTGTGAGCCTTGGAAACATAAAGATATGGGTTTGATTAATGGTTTAATCACTTAGTAGCCATGAATTTGGACAAATTGCTTAAGATTTTTGAGCCTCAATGTTCTCATCTATAAAATAGGGATAATAAAATCTGCCTTGCATAAGTATCGAGAAGGTTAAATGAGACTGTACATAAGTCACGTAGCATGAGGATAGCACTCATAGTTAGTTCCTATCCTCCCTACCAAAGTTACATCCTTTTCCAGCTTAAGATTCACACTGTGGCATACGTGGCAATAAATTAAGTCATTTTTCATGTGGCTTACTGAACTTCTGTGAATATAGGAAAGATTGTTTTAGCCTTTTTTTTTTTTTTTTTTTACAAGAATGAACAAGCCAGGGAGAACTAGAGCTTTGCTCAGGGCAAGGCAGACAGTTGTCATGTCAGGATATGAGCAGTGTCTGTGAGGGATTGCCACGTGGGCACTGGAGCTGAGGAACTGGCCTGAGTCCTGATCCTGAAGAGATGGGCTTAGAGATGTGAAAGTGTGAACCTGGGAGACAAGCTGAAGGGAGAACTGTGGTAGTCCCAGAAATTAGGACCAAATGGAAAGCAGATGTTCAAGATTAGCCAAGACAGATGTGGTTCCTGGTGGTGAGGAACAGACGAGGAGGCAGGAATCCTGGGAGTGAAATGCCTAAGTCATGGCACCAACATGAGCCCACTTCTAAAAGCTTTTTTTTTTTTAAATAACTTCTAATTTATAGAAAAGCTTAAACATTAGTACAAAGTACTTCTTTAGATCCTTTTTCAAATGCACCAGTTTTGAACATTTTGTCGTATCTGCTTTATCATCTATGTGGGTATATTTATATCTCTATCTATGCAGCTACTCATCTAATCTTTACTCCTTAATACTTCAGTGTCTAGTTCCTAACAAGGATTTTCTCTTACACAATCATAGTATAGTTATCAAATCCAAGAAATTGAACATTGTTACAATACATTCCAACTTTGTTTATTGGCCCAATAATATTTTTTATAGCCTCCCCCCCTCCATTATATGATCTAGTTCAGGAGCACGAACTGCATTTCGTTTCCATTGATTTAGTTTCCTTTAGTCTCCTTTAATCTGGAATGTGTCTCAACCTTACTTTGTTTTGCACGACATTGACATTTTTAGAGATTACAGGTCCGTTATCTTACTGTATGTCTTTCAATTTGGGTTTTGTAGACCTCATGTTTTGAATTTGCTTCTGAACAACTATCTTCTTGCTAGAGACTGACATTAGGCTCTCTTTCCAGATAGGAGCTGGGCTTGGGGATTGCAGATGTAGCAGGATGTGGGGAGCATCTGTAGCCCATGGAGATGAAGCCGCCAGTGAACACAGGTGAGGCCATTCGGGCGAGGTGGAGCTCTTGTGTCTGAGCCAGGATTGTAAGCCCGAGCCACAGGACCGGAAGGGACCTTGAGGGGTCACTAAGTCCATCTGCTTGGCCTTCCGCAGAAACACATTTCCACTAACCCACACATGCTAGCCTATTTTTAAAGTCCTCCAGGGAAAGCAGTTCTGTGTGTGCTTCTTCCTAACCTATACTGGTGCCACTTGCCCCCGCTGTGTGACGTGTTCCCTATACCTCAGCTGACTTCCTCAAGGAGCAGATCTTAAGCTTTCTTCTCATCCTGGTCTTAGGAAGGACTCACATGTAAGTCATAAGCCCTTCACTATGTTTAGAGAACTGTATTTTATCACTTCTCCCCCAGGTGTGTTTTCTTTAGTCTAACCTAAGGAATAAAAAAAGGAACTTAACCTATACAAATGTCAAGTATTGTTACAACAACAATAATGGTGTAATAACATTATCATATCAATAACCACACAGTATCATAACAATAATACATTTCATTTTGTAGTTGATTTTCTGTGGACCTGACTACCAAGGGAACATTTTAGAATATCATTTCTAGTCACCTATGTTTTTAGTTTAAAAATAACACATTTACTATAAAATACAAATTTAAACATTACAGAAGAATACAAGAAAAGAAATAAAACTCCTCTCCTTTTTCCTCCCACCCTCAATCACATTTCCAAAACTTGGCTACTATTTATAATTTTGATGTCTGAAGTTCTAGATTTTTTCTGTACGTATACAAACATATATGCATGAGTGCATTCACACACTTGTACACACGCACACAGGCACATACTCTTTTTATGAAAATAAAAATGGGATCATATACATATATATTTCAGTTTGATGATATTTTCTTAATATAAAAATAATATATGTTCTTTGCGGAAGGAGAAAAATTTTTAAATCACCTATAATTGCACTGCTCACCTCTGGTATTGTTTGGATATTTTCTGATTTTTTTTTTCTATGTATGTGTGTTACCCTATATCCTGCTTTTTAATATTCTTCTTTTCCTTGGTCAACTTTGAGCATCTCAGGCTGTTTATGTTTTTCTTTTCTTTCTTTTTTTTTTGTCTTTATAAAGTAATTTTATTTATGGCCTTGCCCACAGTGATCATTCTTAACCTAAGCAGCTCAGAAACCAAATCTAAGCTAGAAAGCACTTTATAAAGTTCTTATGTTTCATAAATCCAAGGTCCTTAAAAAGCAAGGTAGCAAATTTGCTGCCCATATACTCTAGCTGCAATAAGATCTAGCGCTTTTCTTCTTAATTTGGAGCCCAACCGGGATGTACTTCTCTCGTGAGTTTACAAGGGTACACTCATGGAGAGGACAGCAGGCTAGCAAAGAGCAGGTGATCAGGCATGCAGCAAGATTTCCCTCCTAAAAGGGAACACCGCATCTGTTACCCAAAAACCACTTGGTGAACAGGACTTCTGACAGCCTGAGAGAGTGTTTTGTATGTGCAAGGACAGATTGCCTTCATTCACTATAAATTCATCGCTATTGGCAGTGCTGGTAATAAAGCATTGAATAAGACATGCATGGGCCTTGACTTTTTTTTTTGCAGAGTTTAGTTTTTTTTTTTTTTCCCTGTGGAAACCAAGGTCTAGATCTCATCTCATCAGCTTATGGGGGGTTTCTTTCTTGTGCCACAGAAACCAATAGTTAGATCTCATTAGCTAGTGGTCTACTTGGATTTTGAGATTTTTTTTTTCCTTCTCTACTTTCATATTGTGTAAATTCTGATGCAAAACTTACCATGGATTATTTTTCAAATCAGTCCTTCTTGATGCATTAAAAAGTTTAGAGACTGGATAGTGTATGCTTTCTTGTTGAAGAATTCTTCAGATTCAGAATATATCAGGGGGAGAGAGACTATGGAATGTCTTGCTTTAGGGGTTAAGATGGATTATGTCAGTCTCTGCTTTTTTCTCACACCTATGCCTACCCATCCTTTCAAGTTGACATGGCATAGCCCCCAGTTCCTGAGTCAATTAAAAGAAAAAAGGGTGAATAGTGATGTTCTTCACGTGACTCTTTTCCTTTGAACACAGTAACTCTTGGAAATATGTCCCATATCACACTTCAGATCATATGGTGTTTCCTCCACTCTGCCCCCATACCCGTTTCTGTTCATCAGGCTTGGGATCTGAGTGCCCAAGTGATAATAGGGTTGCAACTTATACCTGTCCCCTTTCCTCCGTTTCAGCACAGAATGGGGGTTCTGCCTGGGTCCTTTATTTTTAGGTCAGTTGGTTGCTCTACTTAGCACTGAGGAGACCCTCATTATACACTGTCCAATGGGCGAGGGCCCTGAGACTTGCCTCAATGTTGGCAGGTATCTTGGTTCCACTCTCTTATGCCACGGACAGAGTTCTTGCTGCATGAATACATCTCCAGTAAGTACACCCACACATTCAGTTAGCCTCCTGGATCCCTTTCAGCCAATCCTCATGAGCTTCATTTGTTAAAAATGAACAAACATTTACTGAGTGCTCATTAGGTGCCAGGTGTTGCTCTAAATGTCTAGGAGACATTAATGAGCAAAAGACCACAATCTTGCTCCCCGTGGATCTTGTGTTCTAGTGGGTGTTTCAAGGATGAGAGATTGTGATACTGAGGCTGGGACCATTGTGCCCCATCAGAAACAAAGCAGTTCTTCCAGATGCCTCCTCTGGGGTTAATATCTATAGCTTTTATTAAACCCATCCTGTTTATTCTCTCCTTTGTTTTCTTATTCTAAGGTTTCAAATTTGTGTCTAAACTGACCTTAGTTATGACAAGTCTTACATTTATAAAATATTTTCTTCCCCAATATACATTACATTGAAAATTCCAAGGAGCCAAAATAATCCAGGTGCACATTTGCATTTGACAAAATAAACCAGTTCCTCTTTTTTATCAGTTAATAGGTAAAAAAGGGCCTGGGTCATTGAAAATAAGTGTGTAATATAAATGTTTGTGGCAAGTAGAGATTAAGATCATGACACAATAAGAAAATTGGGATTGTCCAAGATGCCCTGTGCTTGTTTGTGCTACTTGTATTTTCTTTCTTCTACATGGTTTCTGGGATCATTGTGCTATTTTAGCTCTTACTTAGCCATACTCCCTGTCGAGATGCTAAAATATCCTGAAAGTGGCAGGGCTGAAATTTTGCATGCCCAGGAGCTGGGTAGTGCAGGATTGATTTGTGATGACACTTTACTGTAGAGTAAATTTTTAGCTGTAATGCTATTTTGGGCTGCTTGATCCCACCAGATTTGGAGAAGTTTGAATTACCTTAAATAACCAGAACACAGACACTCCTATGTTACCCCTGAGACATGCTCACTGAAGCGTGGAAATTAATTCAGATATGCATCCAAGCTTCACTGAATTTTAATCTAAGCGTTTATAGGATTATTTATTGATATGTGGGAAATGAAGGTTATTCCATGACAAAAGTCTGATTGAAGGTGGCAAGAGGAACAAAGCCAAAGTTGAATGTTTGTGAACTTTCTGTTTTGCTTAAGGAAACTGTAGCAAATTAACAGTGGCTTCCCATTCTTTGTGATCTTTCCCATCAACACATGAGAGCTATGTCCCCACCTCTGAAAACATAGGCCAGCCTGTGACTACTTTGACCAATAGATCCCAGTGGAAATGATGGTGTTTCAATTCTAGACATAGCACTTAAGTGGATTGTAGGTTTTGCTTCTTCATCTTGGAGCCCTGTGCTGCTGTATAAGAAGTCTGACAACCCTGCTAGAGAGGCAAAGTAAAGAGACTGACGCTGCCTGGTGAGAGAGCAGAGCCTCATTGAGACCACTTCCAGCCAAGGACAGGCAAGTGGGTGAAGAAGTCATCTTGGAAATGGACCTTCTATCCCCATTCACCCCAGCTAATACCATGTGGCTCAGAGATAAACCAGCCAGCTAAGCCCTTCCCAAATTCCTGATCCACAAAATTGAGAGCAAAACAAAAAGGTTGCTTTAAGCTACTAAGTTTTGGGCAGTAATAAATAAAGGAAAGAGAAACTTTTTGTTGAAATTCAGGGTTCCATTTTTTACAAAGGAGGCTGTATTCATACATCCATTTACCCACTTATCCATCAATGAGACATTTACCAAGAGTTCGTTATATCTCTGATGGTCCTGGGCTAAGTTCACATGGAAGTTCTAATACAGTTTTGGCTTTGTGCTGATTTAGCCTTAAATTATTGTCTTATTATTTAAGAAATGAGAATCCTCTTCTTACATTTTCCCTTTATTCATTTTAAATGAGTACCTGAGTGCCTACCATGTTCCAGGCACTGTGTAAATTGTTGACAAAACTATGGTGACTAAAACAATACGAGTTATAGCCTCATGAGGCTTATTCAAGATGGAGAAATACAAAATAAATTTTTTTCTTCCAATCTGTAAAATAAGATAACAACATAGACTTCACAGGATTTTTTTTGAAGATTAAGTGATATGATGAATGTAAAAGCCCTTTTAAGTAGTTATTCTTTATAAAAGTTAAAGCATTTATTGAGTCTTGATGGTCGTAACAGTAGCAGAAGAGCTCAGAGACAAAGCAGATATTTTACATTCAAAGTGAAAATATGTATGTATATAAGTAACAATTTATAGCAGGAATTATTATTCAGTTTTGGTGAGGGGGCCCTTATTAGACTTCAGTGGATCCAACAAACTTCTGAAACGATATGAAAGAGGTTGTATAGATATGTATATGTGCATTATTTTTGGATCAGAGACCCAATGCTTTCATTAGAATTTCAAAGGCACGAGTGATCCTGAAAGGTAAACCATTGATGGAGAGAATAAAGGCAACTGCTATATTAAATATATTAAACCCCTCTGATGCCAACCACCCTATTCAGTATTCTCACACATGCTGATTTTTTTTTTATTAGTACAAAGCAGTACATGTTTATTGTGGAATAACAGATAAGTGAATACTTCTGTAATTGCATTATTTATACAGCAAAACATGAACACTCTGGAGTTGCATACGCTAACAATCTACACAATCTCTGTGAGGAAGAGACTCATTCCCGTTTTACAGATTAGAAACTAAGACTCAAAGAAGTTAAGTGACTTGTCCAAGTTTAGTAAATGATGGGCCTGACATTTCAATCCAGCTTTGCCTGGTCTCAAAGATCTTTCCACTATATCATGTGTATCAGTCAGAATTCTTAGTCACAAACTATAATAACCACTCATCCTGGCTTAAGCAAAAAGGAAATGCACTGAGAAGATATTGGCACTCACAAACTTTCTGGGAAGTATGGAGAGGCAAAAATCATTCCTATGATTCTGATAGGAACTTTCTAGGGACACACTATGTCCTTCAAAAACAAATGTCTGGGACGTAAGTCCAACATGCCAGTGAGTTTAATAAGTATTTGGGGAAGACCCAAATAGATGCCATCCTCACTTTGGTCTGATCCTCTTTCAGTGAAAGACTATATATTTTTTTAAACACTTATGAGACATATTTTAAACACCTATAAGAAGAAATAATGCCAATATTGCTTATATTATTATGATCCTTGGTACTTCCTAATTTATACCTAACTTGCACAAGTTTTATCTATTTATAATTTGATCCACCCAAGCAGTCTGGAAGGTTGATGAGGACAAATGCTCTTATCCTTATTTGATAAGCAAGGAAACTGAAGCTGGCAAATGCTACTTGGTGTCATCCAAAGCTCACATGACTGTTAAGTGCTCTGATCCCCCATGTCTGGGGCTCCTTTCTACTAGATGTCCTGTAGAACCCAAGTGCCTCAGCTGCCCACAGAGCTGAGGTAGTTAGGCCCTCAGCAGGCAGGCCTGCTGCACTCTACCCTTCTTAGGTGCCATGAGGAGGAACTGGTTGACTGTACACACCTACAGACTGGGCATCGTTGCACAGCTGGCAGCAGATTGGCAAGTGTGATGCTTGGTCACTAACATGTAACCTGAACATGATGACGTGAGGTGGACTGGCAGCACAACATGAATTTGCATCCAGACCCAGATGTTAGTTTCAGGTAACAGTTTTTGCAAATATATACATCAGTTATACTGGAGTTCCAGATTGGTATTGTTGGAAATATAAGAGCCTTGAAAAGCCCCCACTTAGGGCTTCCCACAACTGGCCAGACCTCACCCTGAATGGGCAGAACATTGTGATATCTGAGTGCATCTCCCGGGGGAAATGAGGGAGTTTTACAGCTGTGCCCAGTGAAACTCCTTCAGTCCAATAGTCTCTGGTGGCCTTTGTGGAAAATTCATCCTTTGGCTTCCTTGGGGTTCACGGAAGCTGGTACAGGTTTAGGTGTTATTTATTTCTGTGACGCCTCATCTTCAATATTCTGTGGGATTCTTTTAGTACCAAATGCAGAACTGGACAAATGACCATGTATCCTTTCTTTTTTTCTCACATGTAACAGCCAAAGCTACCATTTATTAAGTATTCACAATGTAGTAGGGGGCTGTGATACATAATTTATATAATTATGCTATTTAACTGTACTGTAACTCTATGAGGTAGTTATTATTCTATTCATTTAACTGAAATTTATATATGGAAAAAAACTTGCCCAATATCTTGTAGCTCTCAATTATCTTTGGAGGGACTTGAACCCAGTCTTTTCTCCTTCTAAAGCCTGAAACTCTTCACATCACTGCCGAGAGAGAAGATTCTGTATCTCTTTCAAGTCAAAGTAATTGGAGAGTTCATGGTGTGATATGTTCACATCTTAGAACCGTTGTTCCTTAACTGACTAGGGCCTTGTAGCAGAACAAAATGTGTCATCACCTAGAAATCCTGGAATACTATCTCACTTGAGTCCACAAGTTGATTGCCCTTGCTACTTCTCTGATGCTCTTCCCAGCAGCAACGTGTAGCCTATATCTATCCAGAGGGGTTCCCCATCCATCTGTATCACCACCTGTGGTTAGAAAAATATATTTCTCTACACCATTGTAGCTGCGGGACATTTTGGAGGATTATCATTGAAGGAAGCAAGGATGCACATTAGTGGAATGAAAAGTCAAGTGGAATGTTCAGAAATTCACTCTTTCATGCAGTCCTAGGATTCTGGACTTTTTAGCCAAACTGACATGTTTATAAACCCCCTTCCAATGATCCAGTGATTTTGAGATGCTCCTTCTTTTATTCTCAACCTGTTCCCTTTCTGTCTTGTTCTTTACCTCAGCTCTTCATCCTTAACATTCTCCTCTACTGTGTCTTTATTAAACACAGGGATAATACTAATGTCTCCCATACACTTTGGTATTCTCTATCCACAATGGTAATTAAATTAGTTTTAATTAAGTAATCAGTATACTTTTATACGGTGAGTATGTAGTACTTGATATGTTAAGTACTAGGCTAGGTCCCTTATAATATCATTTTCAATATTCACAAACCTTTATGAAATGGGCTTTTTAAAATCTCAGTTCTACAGATGGGGAAGTTGAAGTCCACTGGGGCCAAAACTCTTGCCCACATTCCCAAAGGCAGAAAGTCAGGGAGAGACAAAGCCAGGACCAGAACCTGTGTCTCTCTAAAGCTTATGCATTTTTCACAGTGCCATATTACCTTTTAGTTTCAAGACCAGTAAAATAGTTTGTAGTAATGTCTTATTTCTTATCCTACCATCATTATTGAAGTCCTAACTTCTTTTGGAATCAAGTTGCTCCTATGATCAATTTTAGGAATTGGGAAATTGTATAGGTTGAAAAATGCCTTAAATTAATGTTACCTTCTAAAGAGAAAAGCTCTTTAAAGCTGTTGGAATCTGGGCTGAAATAACCAATTTCTGTCTATGCTCATGTTAGAAAGGCTTAACCTAGAATAGCTTTTTGAGTGAAGTCATTGACCTCATTTTTCTTCCTCTCCTAAACAGAACCAGTTGGAGATAAGTATATGTTTATCCCCTGTCATTTATTGCTGGTGTCCATAACGGTTTTATAGCTTAGCTGCTTTATGCCCTTATGTGTGCATAGAGACATCTCCTTTGGTTTCTGTTGGTGTTAATTTCCAGATACCATGATTGCTGACTGGCGTAGCAAAGACCAATGAAATTCTCACTGGCACTGTGAAGCCCATTTATTTATGTGTCACTGAAGTATTTTTCAGTGGCAAGTTTATTTTTCCACAATAGGAAAGGTTAAATAAGCACATTTTAGTCCCATTATTATTTTGTAACTTGTACCCATTTGAGGCTTCTTTCTTACAAGACTGTGAACTTTCAAAGCTGAGACTATATCTCTGCATCATGGTGCCTTGCACAGGGCAGATGATCTACGTTATGAAACTTAACTTTTGGTTTCCTTTAACATACTGAGAAGGGAGGAAAGATTTGCATGTGTACAATTAACTGGGCATTTATTCTCCCTCAACAACCCTCCATGGTTTTATTTTGTGAGTAATGATTAATTCATTCAACAAATATTAGAGTGCCTATTATATTTTGGGAACTGTGATTGGTATATGTGCTCAGCTCTCAAGGAGCTCAGCGTCTGGTAGGGAAAAATAAATCAAAAGATAAATTACACAGAGCATGGAGATGTGTTTACAGCACCATGGGGGATCAGAAGAGTGAGGGGCTAAGTCTTCATATTGAATCAACAAGGATGGAGAGGATATTCCTACTAGATAAAGGGGAATAGATTTCCCAGTTAAAAGGTGGTACAGACTTGAAAGTACAAGTGCCAACAAAGAATGTGGATAAACTGGAAAAGTTACTGGCTTTGGAGTACAATGGTAGAGATAGTGAGAGAGGTGGTAGTTTAGGGCCAGATGGAATCATGGAAGGCCTCATGTACTAAAGTCAGGAATTTGGAATTCCTTGATTGGGCAAAGGGGTTAAGGTGAGGAGGCTCGAGAGGTTAAGTGAGAAAGATTACTTTCCTTTTTTTTCTTCAATAATGGGGACATATAATACCAAAGAAATATTTACTAAGTTTCTGGTGAGTCAGGAAAGGCAGCAGGTGAGATAGGAAAGATGCCATTAAATAATACAAAGAGAAAACCAATTCCATTTGTTTCCCCATAGTTTTGATTAGCATTTTGCTTCTCTGATTGAAGTTAATTCATTTGAACAATTGCATAGTGGGGCTTTGGATCAATCTTTTCAGGAAGGTAGACAGGAACCCCTGGCATTTTCTTCTTTGTGTTTTGTTTTTATTGAATAATTCACTAGTGATTTACCAGGAGGAGCCCAAATGCCTCCATCTCCAGAATTTCCTAAGGGATTGCATCCTTGGCCTTCATTCACATGAGCAGCCTCATTAAGGATTTCACATTTTTTTTTCTTCTTCTTCTTCCACATGGTCTAAGGAGAGGAGGGAAATCCTGTTTGTTATTCAATGTAATTCATTGCATAATGGGTCATTGCATATTTCTGCAAAGACAGAGGCCAAGGGAACTTGGAAGGAAACAAAAAATGGCATTGAAATGTGACGTGTCAGTGGAAAAGAGAGAGAGAGGGAACCACAGAGGAAAGAGAAGTGGGACAACCATTTTTGTTTTCTACATCTCATCAGTTATTAATTCTAAACTCTATAAAGTGTTAATGGGACACAATTTTCAAAAGAGAAGAAGATTGGAAATTTTAAAACATATAAACAAAAAAGTGAGAGCCATCTTTTGAAAAAAAAAAGTGATTTAAATGTGATTCAGTTCATTCAGTTCAACAAATATTTGTTGAACTTTGCCTGTGTGTCCTTGAGGATTTCAGCATCTCCTGGAAGAATTGGACATGTGAATCACTAGCTGTGATACCATGTTGTAAGTTATAAAGATGTAAAAATTGCTATGAGTACATAAAAAACAAGGACACAATTTTTGCCTTTAGGGTTGGGGAAGGGTTTGAAGTAGAAATACTTCTTTCCATATTTAAGCTAACACTTGGAGGATGAATTGGAATTTTCTAGAAATGAAGAAAGGGTGTTATAGGAAGAGGGAAAATTAAGAACAAAAGCTTAAAAATGGAATGGAAGTATATAGCATGCTGTGGAAATTGCTCAACTTCTTATGGTTCTTGAATCTAGGATATGTGAGGAGAACTTTGGTATGATGTTGGAAGGTAGAGTACCGGTTAGAATTCTCTGGTTACGAGCAACTGATGGAAGAACTCATGCCAGACATACACACACACACACATACAGATGCACACACACACAATTTACTGGAAGCATACAGAGCTACTCACAGAATCACAGGAAATGCTGAAGAGCCGGAACTCAAAACAGATAGGAATAGGGGCATCAGAAACTAGTGGTGGTCTCTTCAGGTAGCCTCATGTGATGAATCATTTTCAGTGAATTCCCTTAAACATCAGAGTTCAGTGAGACAACATCTGATTTGTTACTACCAGGACACCTTTTGGCTTGAAGAGCGGAGGGCCCCTTGATGGATGGTCCCGTCAAGCTAATGATACTGATGGGAGAAAGTTAGATTCCCTAATCTGTTTGGTTGCTATTACACAAGTAGATGGAAACAGATACTGGCCAGAATAATGGCAAATGTCCATTAAAAATAAGATGGAGCTGACTTGTGAAGGGCTTTGTATGTCAGTTGAGACTTCTGAAGCATATTTTAGAGGTAGAATCAACAGGGCTTCATGGTCTGTTGTCTGTTGGGGGGATGATAAGGGAGGAATCAAAGAAACAACAGAGTTTTGCCATAGATGAACTCATGGATAATAAAAAATATTATTGAGGTAGGTGTTATGGGAGGGTGATAAGGCTTTTTTGAGAAGCCTGCCAGATATGTAAGGTGAGGATGTGGAAAAATAATTTTAAAATACATATCACCTACCTAAGATAAATCTGAAAATTTCTAGAATGATCTCAGAAGTTTTGTTAAACATATGGTAAATCCATTCACGTCCTATCCAAAAATTACTGGTTGATAGCTTCTCTGATCTAGAACACGCCCCAAAACAAGGAAGGAAGTGAAAAAAGACCTCTGAATCATCAAAATGGATGTCAGAGGACCTTCCCGTGCTACTGAAACATTTTAATCACAAGCAATTCCCTCAAGGACTTCTCTCAGAGACAATTCATTTTACTTTAGAAATGGTTATAAAAATTACAAGTATCTGCTTTATTAGCTTGTAGAAGATTAGGAGCAGCAAATTATAAGTGAATGTGGGACATACTGATAACTGCTTAAAACGATAGCTTGGTACTGAAGAAAGAGAAAATATAAAGTTTCAAATACTGAAATACTCTGAAGCATGTGAGTCTAGAATGTTATAATGTGGAGGAAAGCATTCCTCTGCTGATAAGTAATCCATAGATCATTACATTAGCCTGGAAAGGATGAGTTATACTGCAGTAATAAACACTAACAAAATCTCAGGAATTTAAGAGATGATTCCTTACACAAGGTTTACTTCTGGTCTGGGCAGCTCTCTCGGGCTACAAATCTCCACATGGAGGCTCACTAATTTAGGCTACTGCATACTGAACACTGGACTCTCAACACAGCATCACTGAGTCCTGTATTAGGGGAAAATTATACTCGGAGGGCATCCCCCCTGGTATTAAGTGTTTTGACCAAAAATGACATACACACATCTACCACTGAGTAGAGCTAAACATATAACCTTGTTGAAGTACAAGGTGGGGGCAGGCAAGCATAATCCTCCCTTGTGCCAGAAGGAGAGTGAAACTAGATATGGTGGGCACTAAAGAGCTTTCCTGCAGTCATTCCTGTACTACAACCTAGTGTGATAATTTAAGTTTGCAGCAACGCTGGAGTCATCTCAGCAAGGTTCCATCATGTTTGATTATATTCTACTTTAGAAGAAAAGAAAGAATATTAGGCATTTATTTCATTTCATTTGTGAAACGGTGCAGAAAGCCTAGTTCATGTGATGCTGTCATCATTTGTCCGTGCAGGACCGTCTAAAGTATGGTCGTTTTTTACAAGGGATTCTAGCAATAATGATGAAAATAAATAAAAAGGACTTAACCATAAGAACAGAAAGACCTTCATTACCTAGAATAGGAGTTTGCCGGCTTTTTCTGAAAAGGGCCAGATAGTAATTATTTTTGGCTTTGTGGGCCATACAGTCTTGGTCTCAACTACCCACCTCTGCCATTGCACTGTGAAAGCAGTTATAGATAGTATGTAAGCAATAGATGTGTTCCGATAAAACGTGATTTACAGGAATAGCTGATAGGTCACATCTGACCCATGGCCCATAGTATACCATCCCCTGATCTAGAATGTTTACTTGTGGACACCTCTGTGGGAACCTTAGGACTCCTAAGGGAACCTTAGGACTCCTAAGGGCACCTTTTGAAAATTATGAAATGTGGATCCTTCCTAAATCTACTTTTCTGCTCTAGCCAGATTGGGCTACTTTCTGTTCCTCAAATGTTATCACATGTCTGTGCTTTTATCTATGACCTTTCCCTTCCTAGGAACACCCTCTTCTTCTAAGGTCTATTCCTTCTTTGGGGGCCAGATCAAGTTCTGCTTCCTCTTTGAGAGTCCCCCTTGAGGGCTCTATAACCAGGGAGAACAATTTCTTCTGAAATCCAAACTGTCTGGCTCAGTGTCTTCTTGCTTTGTTGTTCTTCTTTGTGGATATATCTTCTATTTCCTACTGGATTTTAAGTCCCTGGAAGAAAGAAAAATGTCCTAGATTTAATCTCATGACCTAACATAAAATAGATAACCTTTAACCTTCTTCCCAATTACAACCAAACTTCTAGAATATCTGGCCACGCTGGCTCTGGTTCCTTCTCTCCTGTTTACTCATCTTTTTAATGTCATCTACCTCCCACCTTCACCATACAGTAATGCCGCTCTTAACAACACAGCCAAGGAACTCTTTCTTGCCAATTGATAATTGGCATTTTCTTACCAGAAATTTCCCATTCGCTATTTTCTTGTTTGAATCTTTCAGCAGCATCACACTAATGACCCTCCCCTCTGAAATATTCTCTTCATTTTACTTCCTTGGTACCACTGTCTCCTATTCCTCAACCCCCATTCCAGATATCTTTCTCAGCCTCCTTGCTGAGACCCATTGCCCCTTCTTGCCCTTTAAATATTGGTGTTCTTTAGGAGATCCTATGCCTTTATCTCTTTTTATTTTCACATTCTTTCAGAACAGTGTTATTACTCCTGTATTTTCAATTAACTTTTATATCCCGATGACTCTTAAATCTATTTTTCTTACTCAGGCCTGCCTTCTGAGCTCCACACCTACAAATGAACTGTGTATGAGACATCTCCACTCAGATAACTTAGAAACCTCTATACATAATCCCTCGAAGGCTAAACCCTTCATCTTCCCTTTCATCCTATATTTTCTCTTCGGTGAATGGTATCACCATCTACTGGCTGCCAAATCAGAAAGTTGGCAACCATCCTTGATGCTTCTGCTTCCATTAAGATGCTTCTTAAAGTCATATGTTTCCCTCTACTCACCTGCTTCTCTCTTAGTTCATCCTGCATCACAGCAAAATTCTCCTGTTATCCCCAATCTAGACCTCCTTTCTAGTCATCTTAATCCATTCTGCATATCACAAACAGAACCATCCTCTAAAACACAAATCTAATGCTCAAACATATTCATGGCCATCTTTACTTCAAGATGGTTTTCATTCAGTTTATCCCACATATATGTGCTAGGTCCTATACAATCTGGCCCGACAACTTCTCAGCCTTCTCTCTGGCTACCTCACTTTCGGACTCTGCCTAATTGGTTTTCTCAACACCGTGCCTGGAATTACCTCATCCCATCTTTTGCCTGGTTAATTCCTGTTTTACTATGAGCTTTCAGCTAAAATACACCTTACAAAAAGAAATGTCTCTGATCCTGTAATGCTAGCTTAGGTGGCCATTATAAGGCTGTTCACAAATGCTCTCATTTTCCTCCTTTTGGGCACCTGGTAGCATTGCATGTTGCCTCAAGCTTGAAGAATTTGTGATCATGTGTCTTGCTTTGGCCAATGAAATGTAAGCAGAAATAGTGCCACACCCAGGCAGGAACCTTTTAAGAACCAGGGTGTGATTTGCAGTGCTTGCCCCTTGTTCTCCTAAGGCAACTACCTAACTCGAGGTGGTTTGAAGCGTCTGTTAGTCTGGGTCCTGGATTGGGAAGACTTGGAGCACAGCTCCAGCCATCCAGCAGAGATATGAAGTGTACCCATGTGGTGTTTTAGGCCACTAAGATTTGGGGGTTGTCTGATGCCTTGACTGACTCCAGCCTCTGTTTATTAATACACTGCTCCTTCGTGTATAATTTGATAGCACTCCATACTGTACCTTCATATTCCCGATTGACCATATGGTTTATGGGGATAGAGATTATGCCTGTTATTTATCTTTTTATCCCCATTACCTAGCAAGTGTCTGACACTGAATAACAAGGATAATAATCGCAAACACTTCTAGAATGCCCTTTACACATATTCATTCCCTTATTCTGTGCAACAATTGCAGAAGGAAGGGTCTATTATTATCTTTATTTTACAGATGAGAAAGTAGAATCACAGGGAAGTTAACAACCTGCTCAAGGTTACACAGCTAGGAAGTATCAGAGCTGAGATCTGAAGCCAGGAAGATCTAGATCTAGAGTCGGTACTCCTAACCACTATGCTAAACTTCCTTTCTCAGCAAATGCTTATGGACTAGATGAAGCTAAATGGATAAATTGGTGCGTGAGCAACTACATGTGTTTTTGTACATGGAAAACCTTTCTCGCTCTTCCTCTTCTTCTTTGTCTCATTCAACACTGCACATCCTACAAAAGTCAGCTCAGTTATCAACTTCTCCAAGAAGCTTCCTTGATCTCCCCAACGTCAGATACCTTTCTGCTGACCTGCATTAGTCCACCAAGCATACCTCCAATATTAAACTCAATTTAATAAAGAGTTCAGAAATAGGACGAGTTCACATAATAGAGAAAATAGTCATCTTCACGTGAATATTGGCCAAACCCATCAGGCATCAGTTAATAAGAGAAGCACAGAGACCATGGCCACACTGCAGGTCAGCTCTGTTTCTCAAGATGTGTGGAAGTGCAACTTCCAGCATAGGCAAGAAAGCCTTAGAGGGTGATAGTCTCTAGGAACTAGGTAATTTTGTGTTGTAAAGCTAGTCCCAACCTCACTCTTTCCATCTGACTAAGGTGCTGTGGCTCTCTCCTTACGTTCACAAGGCACCTGATTGTCTACATATGTGCAACAACTCCAGAACCTCATTCACCCTCAGCTATTTGCAAATTGTTACCCCCCTATTCTGCCACAGGTTTCACGTATCCTTTTAGGAGCTGTTATGGGAAATGCATGCCATTGGAGGTGGGTAAAGCAGAAGTATTTGGGCTCCGTGGTTTGCATACTGACAAAGCTACGGCTTATGTCTTAGCAAGACACACGAAGCTTTCAGTCTGCTGGGGAGGAGGGGGTGCAGAAAACTACCACAGCAGACGTACTTTCTTCCCTCGGGACACTTTTAAAACCTTAAGTCCTTTTTGGAGAAAGTGTATATGAATTTCTTCCCTGGTGGCCTGGCCTGAAATTTCCGTTTCCCAGACTCTGGCAGGCTGCCTCTAAGGATTTCCCTAGATAACTTTTCTAAATGATCAGCAGGCCATCATTCTAGTTACTGCAGAGGACATCGGATGGAGAAGGCACTCTGGAGAAATGAAATATGGCTGGACTCATGTTGACCCTCCAGACTCTTCCTCTGGCCACGGTGGGCTCACGCGGGGGTCGCAGGGGGTAGGAGGCGCGGGGGCTGAGAGAGCCCGGTAGTGGTAATGTAGAGATTTGAGAAGAGGATTTTGGTGTTTCAGAAACATTTTTGTTCTCAGCCTAAACAAAGATCAAGCTGCATAACAGCTCCGTAGGCAACTCCTACTCTGCTGACTCAGGAGGAGCTCAGCTCCCAGGGCTCCTAGCTGCTCCCCACCCCCACCCCCTCACCCCTGCTTCACTCTGCATGTGTCCAATCCTCCTCGGCACAGTCTCTGTTGTCTAACCTTTTCTCAACTGTTCACATTCCATTGGGTCGCTGCCCCTTTGTCTGGAAGGCCTCCTCAATGCCCTTCTTGTGTCACTCACCTGCATACATCACGGAGGGACTGTAGCTATCTTGTCTCTCCCCTTCCATCTGCCATCTGGATTCCGCTTCACCCACTCAGGTACTGGGTGTCTTCCCTGAACCAGATGCTTTATTAGGCAACAGGCACACAACGATGAAAAGAGACTAGAAGAATTGTATGTTCCAATGAGGGGTGTGGCAGTGCAGGGAGAGACAGTAAGCAAGTAAGTTAATTTTCCGGGTGCAATATGTACTATGAAGGAAACATGAGGAGAGTATGAAATAGAGCCACAGGGAGTATTTTAGTGGCATAGCCAGAAAGGGTTCTCTGAAGGGGTGACGTTCTAGCTGTGACTGGAAGGAGAAGGAGCCAGCGATATGAATTGCCCTTCCAAAATATAGATGCTTGTGTGTTGCACTTCACCATTCTGAAGCAAACAAGATCTAGGAAGTGGCTATTTTACTATTGGATGGCCCAGCTTGCAGAGACTGTGTCTGAACCTCCCCTTAAATGCTTGCATTTAAAAATCTCAGCATAAGACTTAAACATCTCAGCCATTTCATTCCAGTGCGGCTAATATCCCCGTGTATCTTAACACTGTTTCACCCCAAGTGACGTGCTTTCCAGTCCTACCTCTGACTCTAATTGGCTCTGGAAATTTTGGACAAGCTCTTAGCCTTTCTTCTTCTTAATTCCTTAGTCTATAAAACAATGTTTTATTAGGGTTTTTTCCAGTCACAAATTCTACAACTGAGATATTCCTTTACGGGCTGAGGGTAACTCATGGGAAAGAACACCAGGGAAACAGGATAAAAACACGAGGGAGAAATGAAGAGGTAGAATTGAAGCTAGTGCAGTGCATCCACCAAAACACAACCTTGTTCCCCAGAGTAGCCACAAGCTTGACAAATTTGGGACAATAAAGCATGTCAGGCCACTTAACTGAGCTGGCTTATCAAATAAAGGTTGATATCATAATGTCTTAGTCTAGTGCATGTCAGCTTAAAAGACCAAGGGGTTGTTCATAAATCTGTGAAGAAATTCTATTTCTATGCAAAATAGTATTATTTAATAATATAGGCAGGCATAATCCTGGAACACTAAAATTTCTTTAAGTAGGTCCCTAGTGTAGGACTCCTGGAGGGTGAAAGAAGGTTATTATGGACCTCTGTATATAATTCCTTGAGTCCCAAAGTCAGTGAAAGGAGCTTCCTGCTAGGGACATTCAAACTGGCCACAGCCTTAGCACACAATTTACATACCATTCCAGTGCCCTACCTCACTTATCCATCTTAGTGTGTATTAATATCTTTTGATCAATGAGTGTTTGATCATTGCTTGAATGAAAGATTCATTCCTGGTTGAGTGAAAGATTGAATCCCAACTGACACAGGTACAACTATACTTTGCATGGCAGAGGCAAGGCCAATCTTAGGAAGCAGGTAGAAAATCAGGCGGAGAATTGACTTTAATTTCTGCCACTTTATAAACGTAGTGCAATTTTTCAAACGCTCCAAGGCCCTTTAAAAATTTTTAATAGAATGATATAGTAAACATTATTTTCCAAACTTATTCAGTTCATGAGTTTAGTCATTTAGTCATGGGTGTGTGTGTGTATGTGTATGTGTGTGTGTGATCTTGCATTTCTATTGCTATGTGGCACACCATTCGGACAATAATATTTTAGATGTTATTTAGTTGGGTCAGTTTCTGAGACCTAGCTTCTACCTTGAGTAACCAGTATTTACTATAATAACTAGACTCCATTTGTCTCACTACTGATTGACCTTAACCAAACTCCTGAATTAAAAGTTGTTAGATCCCCTCCTCAGGTGGAAGCAGGGGGGTTCTGTTGATTTTTGAATCTTTAAAGTATTTGCCACATTTAAAACTGTTATATCTGTGCAATAAGAAAATGTGTTAAAGTTGGCTTGCCCTAGGATTCCTCAGTTATTTGACCAAAAAGCATCTCCTCTTTTTTCTTCACTTAACATCTTTTAATACTTCATGAAAGATACTCTGGGCAACTTTGTTCTATGCAATTATACCTTGAGAAATGTTGATTTGAATTAAGTGCACTCCCAGGGACACCTTTATTCTGTGTACTAATTTTTTTCTCTGTTCTTGACATTCCCCCCACTAAATTTGGGGGCAGAATTATTATATATTTCTAGGAGAGTGTCTAATATATTACATATGCTTCATAAATATTTGCTAAATTATATTTATATTAAAATAAAAATAATAGCATAGTTATCAGTTAGTGATGTTTTTATTTACTTGTTAGTGTGTAAAATAGTCTTCCAGTATGTAGGAAAGCACACAAGGAATTTTGAGTGTACAAGTTCTGTTCAAAAAGCATTCAGCACTTTTGACTTGGTTGAGAACAATCTGCTGCCTTGGGTTGGTAACAAATTTCAGGAAAGAAAGTCAAAGTGTTTGTTGTCTAGGCGTGATATTTTCTCGTCACTGTGGTTGATTTTTTTGGACAATGGAGGGAAATGGGTTTTTTTTATTTATTTATTTATTTATTTATTTATTTATTTATTTATTTATTTATTTTTTGGCACACGGGCTTGGTTGCTCCGCGGCATGTGGGATCTTCCTGGAGCTGGGATCGAACCCGTGACCTCTGCATTGGCAGGCGGATTCTTAACCACTGCGCCACCTAGGAAGCCCTTTTTTATTTATTTTGAAATAAAATTTTCAGTAACATATGTGCCTTGAAGATATATGACATAGACTGAACTTTCATTTAAAAAACCCCCAATGTTTATCTAACCTATTAGTACCTTGTCACATAGCAACTTTTTAGAAACATTTAAAAAATTGTCTAGGAAATAGTTGTATTATAACTATGCAATGGAATATTGCATAGCAGTTAAAATGAAAATACTAGATCTATATGTGTCAATAAGGATAAATACCAAAAAATTTTCATGTCATGTTGCAGAATGCTACAAATAGTAACATTTATTGAAATTAAAGAGAGGACTTACACAAAACAATATCACTTAGTGTTCTTGACGCATAGTGGCCATTTTCTATTAGTGATTTTAAAAGTACATACTCCACCTGAGTCAGCATGCATGGATTTAAATATTGGTTCTACCACTATTGGTTGTGTGATCTTGGGATGGTTATTTCATCTCTCTGTGCCTCAGATTTCATCTGTAAATTGAAGATAATAATGCTGTCTACCTTTTGGTTATTATGAGGATAAAGTGAGTTAATATTTGCAGAGCATGTTTAAGAATGTTTGCAAACAACTACTCAATAATAGTGAGAACATTGCTCTCACTATTATTATTAGAGAAAGTATTATAATGTGCATTGATACACACAAAATTCATCAAGTGGGATGCATCTAGAGAGGAAGAGAGAGGAATGGGACAGGGGATTTCAATTTTATCTGTAATATTTTGTCAGAAAAAAAAAGAGTAACCTCTATTAAAACATAGCAACATTTGCTAATTTTGAGTGTCAGGCTCATGAACACATTCTAACACACCTGGTGTACTTTTTTTGAATTAAATATTTATGCACAAACTTCAAAAAACAGCAAAAGCAACAAAAGAAAACAAAAATAAAATGGAATCACCATGTCTTATTAGAGAAATGGAGAGTCATTACTACTAGTGATGCCACTAGTAACAGTTTTCAAGAAACAGTCCATAGTGTTAAAAAAAACAAATTCATAGAAATTTAAACACTTATGCAGTGAATGATTTTTTTTATACTTACCCCCTCTCCCCTTTCTATTGGTAATTGTGTATGCTAGAGATTACTAGTTGTCTCCCAGAAATTTTCTTCTTACATAGTAACAGAAGTTTTAACTGGGTGAAAGACCATCAATAAAGACTGCATTTCCTGACTCTCTTGCAGCTATGCATGATCAGTTCTGGTGAACTGAATGTGAGCAGAGTTTAATGTGTGATTTTTGTATCCTTCCCTTAAAGAGAAGGAACACATCCTTCTCTTCACTTTCTTCCCCTTCCTACTTGAGGGAATAGGACCATGCTGGATGGAGCTGGAACATTTTAAGCCAAGGGATGGAACCTATATATTAATAATGGCAAAGCAATAAGATTAAAAAAAACAATCTGGATCCCTGATAGCTTCAAGAGAGAGAAGTGCTACATTGCTTGAACTTATATGGGAGAAAAAAATTAACTTTTTAAAGCTGTTATATAAATTTTGGGTTTCTGCTACTGAACCTGAAGTGATATTTTAGCTGCCATAAGTGCTCCATTTTGTTTAGGAAATTACTCCTTCTTTCCTCTTGGTCCATATGTTTATCAAAAGTATTTGTTTCATCTTTTCTTGAGGAGTGGGCTTACGGCCCAAGCCAGGCCAGTCTGCACTAATGTTGCAGTTGTTGCAAAAGAAAAGCTCTCTTTGCATTGGGGCTTCCAAAGTTTTAGCTTCAAGCATAGCACTGTTGGTGGCCACTTGGTTAACCCAAAGCAAGAGACTGCTTAAGAGTGGAGCCACCTGAAGAGCAGAAGTGAACGGGTGAGGTCAATTTTCTACTATGTCTTTGAGGACTTAGATCTAGTAATGATTGGAATTTTCTGCAACTAAGATTTTCAGTTACCTGAACTAATAAATTCCCATTTTAATTGCTTAAGTCAGTATGTATTTGTTTCTAATATTTTCAACTAAAAATTCCTCTATAGTGCAGGACTGATGCTGTGTAACTTTTGGAATCAGTACCCCCAACTTTTTAGAACACTTTTCCTAATATGGTGTAACTACATCTTGGTTCACATGCGCCAATCTTAGTGACTTACAACAACAACTTACTTTTATCATCTGTGTTTCTGCAGTTGAATGAGCTCAGTGGGGTAGTTCTAGCTTGGTTCTTCTTGTGCATTGCAATCAGATGGCACCTGGGGCTACAGGCATCAGAAGATGTCTGACTGGGCTGGACATTCAAGATGGCATCTTCCCTTATTGGTCAGACTTGTTACATAAGACTTGCTCTCCCAGAGTAAGCATACCAGAGACCAAAGCAGAAACTGCAAGGCTTCTTCTGACCCAGCCTCAGAAGACATGCAACATTTCTTGCACCATATCTTATTTATTTTCAGGAAAATCAAAGTCCCAACCCAGATTCAAGGGGATGTGATCTCACAAGGGCATGGATACTGAAAGGTGTGATTCATTGTGGGACATCTTTAAACACTAGATGCTACCAAAAAAAAATTTTTTTTTTTTCATTTTTATGCTCAGGAAAAGTCCAATTCCCCTTTGTGGTCTGAATCAATAGAATAACTGATCATTACTCAGCTGTGAAGCAAGGTTTGAGCACAAGTGGTTGGAAAGAACTTCTGGGATTTGCATTCTTTTGACTGTAGCCCTCTCTTCATGTGGGTGTTATGGCCTTCCAACTCCCCTCTCCTGCAAGATTGCTTTTCTGCTAAAGCTTTTAGAACAGAACATAACACATTCTGAATCAAGGTCTGGATACAATATAAGGTGCTCTGAGGAAGTGCTAGATATTTGTTTATAACCCCCACTCCTGTAGACTTCAACATCGTTGTTTTTAGAGGAAATGCTTCCAGCTGGTAGATTATAAACCTCCTGGTACAGGTGGAAAAATTGTCCTTGATCATAGAAAGAGAACTGGCTGGATTCTATGCTAATCAGAGCAGACCTCATTCTCTGTGGGGGTTAAAAAAAAAAAAAAAAAAAAAACCTCTCAATGAAACACTTTGAGGCGAAAGCTATTTGAATGATTTTTCTGAATGACGTAAGGTTGGGCTCAGGAGAGGCAGATCAAATACAGTGAAAGAGACTAAGATGTTGAAAAAGCCTGGATGTCCAGCTGGGATTCCTGCTAGTCACAGGCTTGCAATAGAAACTTTGAGAAAATATGGCCTTTTCAAAGTACAAATTCTCCAGGGAAAGTAAAGCAATTTAAATTGAGACAATGAATAAAAGAAATGGTCCCCATAATTAACACATGGAGAACTTGATAATAGATTTGTTATAAATCTTTGTTCTCTAATTTACATTAGATATCTGAAGCTAGAGGAACTTGGCCTGCCTGGGAGCTCACCATTGAGAGAAATCAGTTTGGGGACTTAATTGCCTTTAAAATACTTGATAAAGTAGTCATCAGTCTGCTAATAAAGCTGTAATTTACTCAATTTCTGAGTCTCTGTCTTATAGGGGCTCAAGCAGGCCACGCTGGTGTTGGATTTCCAGGGGCATGCTGGCCAAGGTATTCTACCTGAGGTTTCATGAGGCAAGGGAAGTGAGTTGGGGTACATCTAAAGCAGATTCCATAAGGGAACTCAAAAGTCAGAATCCCAGAGACACTGGAGGCAAATATCTAGTTCGACGGTGCTAAGAACAGGACGAAAGCACATGTGAATTGAACTGAGGGAGAAGTAGGAAAGGAAGGAGGAAGGAGGCTTAGGATCAGTCCCTGAATGCAAGAAATGCTTGTATCTCAGTTTACATGCTAGCAGGTGCATGAGGAGTAATAATAATAGCTATTATTATTAGTATTACTACACTAGAAGTAGAACAACAACAGAATAACATTTAATGAGAAATTACTATGCACTAGATGCTGTTTTAAATGGATCATCCCGTTTAATTTTCCAAACAACTCTATGAGGAAGGTGCCAGAACTACTCATTTTATAAATGAGGAAACTGAAGCCAAGAGGACTTAAGAAGGTTGCCCAGAGTCATACACCTTGTATGTGGGGAGCAAGTGCTGGAAATTGAACCTACATCAATGTGGTCACAGAGCCCAGGCTATTAATTGCATGATTTAGACACTGATTAGATCCACTTACAGTTTGCCCATGGACTTTGCGTCATGAAAGTAGATCTTAATTTTCCTGTGACACCCCCCTTTGAATATTGTATACAATTTCCTCCATAAGTGCTCCCATACTTGCTGGAAAATGCATCTTTACTTTTGATTTGTGCAATAGTGTCACCTCTCTCTCAGGATCCTGTTCTATGAACAACAACCCAAACCAACACATTGTTTAAGGAGGCGCCTATAACTTGTACGTTGCTGCTTATTTACTTAGGGATGAGGTGCATGCAGCCTTCCCCTTCTCCATTGTATTTGTTTTCCTGATGAATCTTTTGTTATTTCTGGAAACTGAATTGACTAGTCATTGTGTTGGGTCTGTAGTTTTTAGATTTGGCCTACTACTGTAATCATCTGGAAGTCTGTAACAAGTATATATTCTTGGTTCTCCAGGCCAGGCATCCTTGTGAATCTTAATCTCTAGGAGAGAGTACTGCAATCTGTATTTTTAATTGTTTTCCCTCTCCAGGTAATTGTAATCTGTTTGATTTTTCTCCCCTCAAGGAGCAGAGTCTCACTCAAAATCTGTAAGTGTAAGAATACGTGCAACCTGTAAGAACTCCATTAAGTTATAGACTATGTCAAGGCCTAAGTCAATATGGGAATTATCCTACTACCAGGCTGCATGGGAAAGTAGTTTGGGAACCAAGATGTCTCTGAGGATTAGTACTGTTCTAACAGCAGGATTCCCTCTGCCTCTTCCCCAGACTGAAGCTCCACCATTTCATGACCCATCTTTTCTTGCACACACCTCTTTTTTTGACTTTTCCTCAAGATATAAACTACTTACCTCTCCCTCTCTTAAATTCAGAGTTGTGAGTGAGAAGATCTGATTGGTATGTTTTGTCATTCTCATCCCCATGACAGAAGTCTGAACGTGAAAAAGCTGTCACTCTCTGGTCCAATCAACTGTGACCAAGGTGGAATGGTGATATAGTAAAGCACATTGCCTCCTGCTTTGAAATTAATGATACAAAAGCAAACAAACAGGCAAATTAAAATGATGACCTCAATAGGAATAGTGGGTGGCAAAACTTGAAGGAAGCTGAGGCTTTTGTGGGTGGGCTGAGGCTTGATTTATCTGGAGTACACTAATCCTGCTTAGGAAATAAATTCCATCTTGATATCACTTTAAACAGGCAGCCCCCATCCTGATGGTGGCAGCAGAAATTTGGCCTAGGGAAATAAAAGCTATGTCTGGGACACTTGCTGCTATTAAAAATGTGTGGGTCAGAGTCTAATCATGGGGTCACTGGATTCTGAGTCCATTACTCAGTGTTGACAGTGGAAATTACATTCTTGGACCACCTGGACAGCATCATGCCTTTTTACCTTGTTGGAGTTAGTATTTCTTTCTTCTTTCTCCCCCCCCCCCCCCCCCCCCGCCTCTTTCTTCTAAAAGACTTCAACAGCAAGAACAGACTTTGACGTAGGAGTTTTTCTGTGCCCCCAAGAAAGAAAAATTTACACGTGTGAGGCACTCTGAATGCCTTGTTGACTAGAACTTAATTCACTCCAGGCTAACTGATTGAGTCTAATGGGGCAGTGATCATTTATTTTGCATAGTTCATCTCTTCATGATGAGCCAACAAAAGATGGGCTGTCTGGAATCATTCCAGTCCTTACTGGTTCTACACTTGTGTATTTCAGTTCCTCTGAGGAGCAGACACAAATACAGAATTAGATGAGTAAGACACTTATTGGGAGAAACAACTGAGAAAATTGGGAGGCTGGTTAAACTGGCAGAACATGATGCAGGTGTGACCCTGGGTGAAGGAGAGAGGGAAGGTAGGAAAGTGGTGGAAGCATCTTAGAGAGCCGTGTCATCCTAATGAAAGTTAGGCAAGGCAATCAGGGAGTCCTCAAGCCAATGGTGACTGTCAGAGGAGTCCCTTTTCTCCTAGGAATGAGCCTGCCTTAATGTCTCTGCCTTGTTCAGACCTCAGTCATTGACTGGGGGTAGCCCATGGGCCTCCATGCAAATGGATTGATGGAATTCAGAGTGTAACATCTGGACCACCAGTCCATCATACTTCCTATAGTCAGGGATCTAAAAGGCACATTCTCATGGCCACCACAAAACCCATTCTCACAGGGCAAACCAAAGCCATTTTTTTTTTTTTTAAGAAGCCCAAGGGCTATGGCAACCTCTGGGTCATTCCAAACAGAAAAAGTCTATGGAAAGCAGCTCAGTTCGGGAACCATTGGTTTTAAAATACACATTTTATTGTAATTCAGGCGTGGCACGGCCCCAAATCAGGAAACAGTTGCCATTGAAAAAATAACTAGTTATACTCACAGATCCCAAGAGGAGAGGGCACGTCATGCCATGGGGTTCATATGGGAAAGCACCAGGATATCGGTCAGGAGGCAGAGGGAATGAGGAGAAAATATGGGGAAGAGCTTTTCTTGTGGTTTCCGTGGCAAGGAATGGGCAAGGCATGGCAAACAGATTTAGGATTGGCTAGTTTAAATAATTTTGTTGGTCTGTGGAGCGTGGAAGCTGTGCCTAGTTGTCTATTATCTGAATAGTGCAAGAGCTTGACAAAGGAGGTGGTGGTGGATCGGTTGGTTTGCATATGAAAGGTGTGCTTGCAGGCCAGTCTTTTACCTTCTCAATTGGCTCATTCTGGAGGGGCGATCCCTCTCCAGTCAGCAAAGCTCCAGCTTGTTAAAGCATCAAATACAGAAAACAGAAAATGTGGTTGTTACATCATTGCCCCCTTCCCTTTAGAGAGCTGAGTTTAATCTCTAACACCTCCAGGAAACCTGGGATAATAATGTTGTAGGCTGATCCAAGTATTAAAAGCATTATACCATTCCCCATCCTGCTTACTCCTGTCCCTTGACTTCCCAGGTCTCTGTCTTAGGTCAAGTTCTTGACATTTGTCCATATCAAGCCTGTGAGGATGACGATAAGAATAAGAATAAGAATAAGAATAAGAATAAGAATAAGAATAAGAATAAGAATAAGATTAAGAACAACAAACCACATGGAGAGAAAAGCCCTTAGAGGACTAGCTGGAGAGAGAGTGTCAAGGAGAGACTAGATGTAATTCCAAGGGCTAAAAAGCAAAGAAAATACTGCAGGGATCTTGAGAGAAAATAAAAATCATGGCAAGTGCCAACAAAATGAAATAAGCTCTCCATGTAGTTGAAAGAGGAAGAATGAGCAAGAAATCCTTGTGAGGTTGTAGCTAGCATGGGCCTTAGAGACGTCTGGAGACCAAGCATTCAGTGGAAAGCATAATTTTTTCTTTAAATGTCTGTTTTTCCCTTTAGACTTTGAGCTTCAAGAGGGTAGGCTCCAGATCTGTTTACCTGGTAGATCACAGCGTCTGGCACATCATAGGTTTTCAGTAAATGTGGGGGAACAAATGCATGAATAAGCACACAAGTGTAAAAAAACTGCTCTGAGATTTAAATTAGAAGGGAGCATGTAGCCTAAAATTCCTCCAGGAGGAGCATGTAGTGCTAGTGGATGAGGGTGATGTGAATGGCATTCCCTGAGATGAGATGAGATTGAGATGAGATGAGATGATGAGATGATGAGATGAGATGAGATGATGAGATGGTTCTGAAATGGCTGTGAAGTACCCATGTCTACATGTTACATACACACTATTGTTCAAGGTATGGATTACCTAGGAATTTCTTTCCATTTGGTATTTTAATAGACTTTTCTGGAAAGAATAATGGTCTTGAATTTCAATTACTCCCAGGAGTTCCTGGAAAATGGTGATAATACCACCAAGTCATGAAACTAATCACCTGGGGGAATGCAGTTGAAATTGCAGTATCACAAATGCTGCCTGTTAAACAAATCCTGGATAATTAGGGCTTCCTGTTTCTGGGGTGAGCAAATTGGGTGATGTTGTTTTCCTGTCCATCAGTCAAGAAATACTTATTACATGTCTAACCTGTTTCGGCTGTAATGCCCAATGGTTGACAGGCGTACTGCTAGTACTCCGCTCCAGCATTCATGGTAAATGAGGACATGTTCGTGGTGTGAGTAATCATAGCTCTTTTCCTCCTGGAGCTCAGAGGAGGTCCCAGAATCCCTCTCACTATAGCATTTGGAATAAAAACTGTGGGCCAATCAGAGTCAGGACTCAGAATGTCACTCAAGAATGGAATACAACATTCTTCAAAAGAAAAAGAATGACATTAAAACTTCTCTGCAATTTCGCTTTGCCTTATCAAGCTTATCTTGTTCCTTAACCTGGCCTTACCCACTCACCTAATTACACACTATTCCCTGGCAGGCTGTTTGCCCTCCATCTCTGTCTGCTTCGTGAGAACCAATGTTTTGTTCAAGACTCAACTTCTCTGCATCACCTCTGAAGTTTTAATACTACACCCTTTCCTTTTTCCCATTCCTACACCCCAGGGCAGATATGACATCTTCTCTTCAGTGCCTCCACTCTACTTCTATGGAAGATTCTAGAAGCCTGTGTCACTTGTTTCCTTCCCTGTCCTCCCCAATGGCAGTGAGCTCGAGGGCAGATATGGTCACATACACAGAGAGATGCGCACATATACATGTGTATACACACTTACACACATGGATGTATGCATGTATGCCTTAGCTTTTATGGAAGAAACTACCATAGCTTTGTTTGCTTTTCTATTTATGAGGGATAGATTTTATAAATATTTATTTTCATTTTTCTCATCCTGTCCTATCCCCTTGTGATAAATACCCACTAACTTAAGGTTTCCAATCATAATTCTCCTTTCTTTAATTCAAAAAATAACCAAAAAAATTTGATTACATTTTATAGTTTCCAAAGCATATTTATAATACTCCTGTTAGGTCGTAGAGCAAGTATGCTTCAACTCTTTGGTTTATTTTAAATAATGAATGTATGTTACTTTTTAAAAAAGTTTATGAATTTTTTTTCCCTAAAATTACATGTTAGAAGCACTTCTAAGAAAAGTAGCAAGAGAACTAGATGTTGCAAAGGCCTCTGTAAAACAAGTCACTAAGACCACAATTGAAAAATGTGAGCAAGCCCCCTCAAAATATTGTAAAATACATAGATATTCACGAATCTGGGTATATGTGTGGATGTGAGAAAGTCAGCTCCTAAAGATAGCTAAAGGTGACCCAAGAGGCAAAATCCAGCTTTTCTGGCAGAATATTCGCAAACAGCCTGACAGTCTTAAAGTAGATGGCAGGTTACTAAGAGATGAAACTAGGAGACTCTTGGTCTAGTCCGTAAGCATTCAAGGATGACGTAGCCTGATAGGCCTTGCACCAAGAGAAGAGCAGATGATGTAAAAATTCAGGCAAGTACCACATTTTTGTGAGAAAAGTTCATATTTGAAAATGCTGTGGACTCAGAAATCCCGTTTGGAGGACTTGGCCAAGCAGTGAAGGCTGAACTCTACATGAACATGTCAAAGGAGGGTAAGTGGTTTGTTGTGACAATACAATTTTAGGCTCTTATACACTGTTGGTAGTATTTGCTCACTGACCCTCCTGAGTCTCAGAATGAATGCCTCATATCTAACACATGGAGACCCTGAAGGCAACGGACTAGCTGGTAATACAGATGATTAAGGGGCAGAGGTCCTCCCTCCCCTCCCTATGTCTTATTTAACCACACTGTTTTGATAGTCAGAGATAATTGAACTGGAGGTGGGTTAGCAAGAGGTCTGCAGGTCACTTAGCAGTTGTACTTCCTTTCAGGGATTGAAGCAAGGTCCAGAGGTTCTCAAAGTAGGTGGAAACCTTAAGGCTGCATTGACAAACTCTGAGTTGTCTAATAAAAATTGTATGGTCCTCTTAACCAACTTGGTGGTGAGAGTAAGTTTACCTCTTATTCTTCTCTAATATTCAGACTAATCACTGGATTAATTTGACATTTTCCTTTATAAAATTGTCCAAGAATTTTACTTACTCAGTCCAAGGAGTCCAGGCCTGGTTTCAAACTGCAGAATAGAAACCTGGAGAAATGATCAGTTGAGTCGCAGGACCTAGGTACTACCTAGGTTGCTTCTGTCACAAGCAAACTGTTTGCTGTTGAAAAACGGTCTTTGTGGTCTGACTCCTCCTCACACCCTGCTGCAGTGAGCCACTGTGGGCCCAGATCTTTCTGCAGGCAGCAGTCACTCTTGAAGAGTGAATTTCTTCACTACCTTTAGTGTTAGGCTCTGTGAAGAATACTCTTGCTCCCAAGGTTGCAATTCTCTCCAGCTGATATTTTCTTGAAATTAAAGAATTCCATGGAGCCAGGGAGACTGGCTGGTTAGGAGGGAATTCCAGTTTTGAGCACGTGCTTTTCCAGAACCAGTTCTTCCAGGATACCCTTAGATGACTCTCTCTTTGCAGCTAATAAAACTGAGCTCCACAGAATTGAAGTAATTTGCCCATTCCGTGAGTGGCTGAGCCGTGGAACGTGTGAGACTTCCTCTCAGTCAGATCAGCGACAGTCCTCTCCTCCTGCTGTCGTCCAGGCTGCCTGCTGTCCTCTGTGGCCCGTGTACTCGTTGGAAAGCAGTGATCTCCATCTGAGCTTCGTGCAGGAACCTTATCCTGATACCTTCCTCTGTGCTCTGTTTGCTTCTGCACAGCCAGGCTTGCTGGGGGGTAGTAGACAAAGAAAAGAAAATGAATAATTTATATTTCACTTTCTCACAGAGGTTCCCCACTGGGTTGCTTTCTAGGAAAAATGTTCCTGGCTTGCAGTCTTGGTGTGAGAGCACGTGCAGGCCCAGCCCGTCGTCCCCCTCTTCACACTGAGATTTTACCCAGACAGAAATATCAGGCTGCGGGGTTTGATTATTGTCTTCTTATTTTGGTCCCTGGAAAAGGGAATGCTTTCTATCATTCATGGGTGAAACCTCTTTCTTAGTGTTTAGTTGCTGTCAAAATGACCCAGATGGTGGGTGGATAAGGCACTAGTGGTACCTCTAATAGGACCACCAGAATTCTTGTTTGATGTCGTCTGTGACTTTGCCTTCAGAGCTTGGCTGTGGGGTGTGTGTATCCATCTTCCTTGCATACTAACTCCCAGCTGTCAGAATTATAAACTGAGAGTTGAAACACATCTTAGAGACTTCTTTACTCCATTTTCTTCCTGCCCACTGTTCTAAGTGGGTTAATCAGGATGCCCACCATTCTTTCCTAAAAGAATCTATGTTGTCTACAGAGCATGTCGAGTGGCCAGCTCTGGGCTGCTATGTTCTTTCCCACATGATCTCATTCTACTCTGGACACTGTTTCTGGGATCAGATGTAAGGACCTGACCCAAATGTAGGCAAACCTTCAGCTAACTGGTGGTCTATGATATAGCTGAGTGCTGAAAGCTCAACCAAACAATGATTTTTATGGGATAATCAATTCCCTTTCTGTACTGCACTTTACTGTGCTACAGGACAAGTCATTTTGTGAGCAGCGGGAGCAGAGAGAAGGACGAGGATAGACATGAGTGAGCGAAGTTATGAGTAAGTTAAAGCTATGATAAAGCGGAAACGATGGATGAGCAGAGAATGGTATTGAAAAGGAAATCAGGTGGTAATAAGAGGAGATACAAGAGACAGAGAAACAGGTAGGAAGGGCAGCTGAGAGCTTAGTCATACTAGTGACAACCTACCTGCGATGAAAATCCCTAGATCTGTGCTTCTCAGGTCCCTCGAACTTCAATGTATATAGAAAAACTTTTTGTTCCAATTTCTTTAAGTATGGCATGTTGCAATTTCTTCTCTTGAATATCTGGCAAACTTTTCTTTACCTTGTTGCCACAATAATCCTTATGACAAACATGACTTAGCCTAAATGGAACTCTGTCTTGCCACTTAAAATAATATAACAGCCTTCATTTCTCACTTCATCCAACATAAGAATATCCTCTGTAGCATCCCTGGAAAACATTTGTTCATTTTTTGCTTAAAGACCTGTAAGATTGAGGTTGCTGTACATCACAAGAAGAAGGTCCATCCCATTTTTAATAACTTTGGAGAGTCAATCCTGAGACTATTTTCCACTAACAGCCCCTCATAGATTTCCAAGTTCATCTCGACCTTACACGTTATCCTTGAACTCCACTTTAAAGTAAATTATTATTATTTTAGGATTTTCAGTTCTTCTTTATGGTATTTGTTGAGGATTAACCTCAAGCTGCTGTTAGCCTTCAATTTTATTTTCCATTTTAAAATGCATCCAATGGTAATTGACTCCATGGAGACTGGTTCTTATATGCTCTAATGGATGCACTACATCCTGATCCTAAATTTTCTTTTCAAGGTTGTTTTATTCTTTACCCATTTGTTACCGTGACCAAACTCTCTATATCTGAGCTATAAACTTATAATTTTATTCCTTTGGACCTAGATCTGTGATCTTAAAACCTTAGTTAGATGAAGAATAGAACTGGAAAAATCTGGAAACTCTAGTTATTAATTAATCTGTAGAGCTTAAAGAGATAGTATCCTGTGAAGAAATTACCTTCCTCTTACCTTGGTAAAAATGTTAACTATATATATGTGTGTGTATGTGTGTGTGTGTGTGTGTGTGTGTGTGTGTGTATTTAATTCAAGCTCTGTTTTTGTCATAAAGCTGTAAATCTAAAGACTACTCATAGAGTCGATAATGGGGGACTCTGTAACTGCCATGACTTTCTGCCTTTAAATTAGACAATGTACCACCATATCATTCAAACAGGAGCCAAAAGAAGACAAATATTAAGTGGGTCTATGGCCCCAATCGTGGCAATTACCTTGCCTCTCTTGACTTACTTCTGTCTCTGTTGTTTTGTTGACTACCTTTCAGTTTCTATTACCTCCAGAGCCTCTTGTATTTGTCTCCAGCTTTTCCATGTTCTGAATTTGCCAACAGATCTGCTTTTCCTACTTTTGATGCTTGGGATACCTGGGAGCATCTTTTGCATTCTCTGGCTTGTTCTGTTCCTGGATACTTGTGGAAACCTTCTGACATTTATTCATTCTCCAGGAACATAAAAACCTTGAAGAGTGACATGAAACTGGTAGGTTGAAGAAAGTTCAGTATGCTATCACTGCTACTTTACAGATGAGCTTCAAATTCTTGGGTGTCCCCAAGAAGCCATAGATAACTTAGAATAGAAAAGAGTTTGGGTTTTGATTTGCCTTTGACCTGCAAGAGGATTAAACCAGATTAGCTCTCAGGAGGCAGAAAACAGTATGGACCCTGCTAAGGAAGGCCACATAGTTGAGGCTCAGACCAAGTAGGAAAACAGAACAGAGGTCTTGTGTTTGGCAAGCATTCTTATTACCTACTACAGGAATGTAAACTTGTGCTCTGTGAGCTCTACGTTTTTAGACTTTTGCTTGTTTCTCTTGTGTGTGCACGTGTGTGAGTTTATATGTGTTTGCTTTTGTAATATCTTTACAAAATTCCAGCCATGATCAGTTGAACTAAGAATAAAAGAAAGGGTTGTGTTTCCATTTTGTTTTAAATTATTGATTATTTAAATGAATATTTGTTAATCCTTGCTATATGTCATGGCTATGCCAGATGCTAGGGTTAACAGGATGAATAGGACAGATACAACCCCTGCCCTTACAGGATGTACAGTCCATAAATGTTCTGTAGAATAAGGAGGAAAGGAGGAGGGAAAGCCAGAATACCCAAAAGGACAAAGCATGTAAAAGTGACAGAATCCAAAGAGGGAAGTGACATCTTTGAGGCTAAGAATGGAGGAACCTTTCTTTATTCCCATTAGCTTCCCTTTCTAAGAGAGTTGGTTTTCTCAAGAGCCCTCTTAATTGGGCCCTGAGATTTTATTTAAAGTTATTCCTGTATAGTCTTGTATTCTGCCTACTTTGCACACAGGTTTTGTGATAATTCTAATATAGGTTCTATCCAGTTTCCTTCCAATCTCTTTTCCCATCTCTAGCTCCATATTCACGAGCATTTATTAGAGATGAATGATATGGCCTTAGAGTATTCTCCTTCTTCTTTGTAACCGGTCTTTGTGGGCAAGTTTCTCTTTCTGAAAAACATAACCAGTGATGTGGCGGTAAATGTTTAATTACCAGCTCTACAAAAAAAAAAAAAAGTATGTGTCTATATAAACATGGACATATACGTGCTTATACATTTATTAAAAATTTTACTGACACAAAGTATGGGCATTACAAATAATACAATATACAATAATCTTTATCATAAATTCCATATAGTGAACTGATGCTCACATAGTATTTTTGTTGATTTTTGCTGAACTCTTTTATCCTTACCTGATCTATTGTTGCAATTGAAGAATGTAGTTCCGACATGAATATTGCTTGGTATTTTCATTTACATTAGCTAATAAGATGAAAGTGAAAAAATGAAGATGTATGTTGGAACTTTACTAATTTGTTAGTAATGTGTACAGCTTTTTTTCTGAATTGGATAAAGGTTTTAGAATACAGGAAGATTGTTTCCTTGAACAATTGTAGACATAACATGGTTTAAAGTGTAGTCTGTATTATTCACATATTCTCCATTACATTCTTAAGTCTAGATAGTCAGCAAAACAATCAATCAATCCCTGACTTATGGCCTTTGTTGATTTCCATGCTGTGACTATTCCCACCATGGCTGATTTTAAGTCACCAACATGATGACACGGAATGTAGAGTTGGGAAGGGATGGTAGCAATGCACCATTACATGGTATTTCTACCTCACAGCTGCAATAGATATAAATAACCTCAAGAGCATATATAATATTGAAATGTAGTAAAATCACTCATTAGGAGTGATGGGTTTTGAGAATGCATTGACTTTGTTTTTAATATTATTTAGTTATAAGTTTATATAATAAAAATTTTAATAATGGCTGTGTTTATCAGCTTGCCAAATTCCTGGAAAGTCAACAACAAGCCGGCTCCAGCGTAACACTCAGTGTAGCCCTTTGATTTTTTTTTTTATAAATATATTTTTATTTTATTATTGGCTGTGTTGGGTCTTCATTGCTGTGCGTGGGCTTTCTCTAGTTGCATCAAGCGGGGGCTACTCTTCATTTTGGTGCACAGGCTTCCCATTGTGGTGGCTTCTCTTGTCGCAGAGCATTGGCTCTAGATGCTCGGGGTTCAGTAGTTGTGGCACATGGGCTTAATTGCTCCGCATGTGGGATCTTCCCAGACCAGAGATCGAACCCATGTCCCCTGCATTGGCAGGCAGATTCTTAACCACTGCACCACCAGGGAAGTCCCCTAGCCCTTTGATTTTAACAAAGCATCTTCAGTCTTAATCCCCCAGAGCAGAATGATTAGGGTACTACGAGCAGTGATATGGCTTTGCAATCATTATTGTTTCACATCTTCATCCCTGTTTTGAGATTTAAGATTTTAGAATACCAGTTTTCAAGTTGTGAATTTTTCTAATTTGAAGGCTATGAAGAGACTGTGGATGTGCTTTCTTGGTTGTAAGCTTTTCACCTTGCAACAGTTTCAGAAGGGAAACAGTTTTAGAAGGAAGAGACCCTGGGTCCAATTTGCACACTCATAACTCTCTGATGCATAGATCTTGGTCCCTGAAGAGATTCTTGAAGCTTTGTCCCTTTAATGGAAGCAGAGTTCCCAATAAGGAGTTGTGGCTTACTGGGCAGACAGGGCTTCCCTGGTTGAAAAGCAGAGGTTTAGGCAGGAAGAAGAAAGAGGAGGAATAAGGTCTCTTTTGCTAGTGTTTAGAATGTTTTCATAATTTCAGTTTTGAAAATGAGGGATCAAGAGATGTGCTTAAGAATAGGTTGTTTTGGGAAGAGAGTGTCACATTATTGATAGAATTATAGTATAGATATCAGCTAAGGTTAGTACCCTTTAAACTATGGCATAATTGATTTAGCCTCTGTAATGCAAATCCATGTAGACAATTACTCAAGAAGGAATGCAGCCCTGTGGACACCTTGATTTTGGAAACCTGTTTTGGACTTCTGACCTCCAGAACTATAAGACAATAAATGTGCATTGTTTTAAGCTACTGAATTTGTGGTAATTAGTTGTTATAGCCCAAGAGGAAGCTAATAACACTTGTTTTTCCATCTGCAGGGATTTCATATAGAGACTTTCCCATGAACATAGAAGGCAGCCTAGGTTTCTGATAGGCCGCCATCCAATTATCCCAATTGCTAGGAGCACCACAATGTTCCCACGAGGGTACCAGTCTCTATCTCTGGCATTAGCAACTCTAGTTGGCTTTTACTCTCTGGTCTCCCACACATCAAATGAGAGGGGTAGCTCTTCCTGGCACCTGAGCATAACATCCCCCAAAGTCACTGAAGCGGCCAGGAGGATCTCATTCCATCCTGGCCCAGAAGAGCACGAGTAAAAGCCTGGCCGTGGAGGAGCTTCTTCGAAGCCACAGCTCAGGCTGCTGTGTGGAGCCTGTGTGACAGCTCCATTAGAGGGGTGTGTCACACAGCCATTATCCAGTCACATCTTAAGTGCAGCCCGCTGGGCTCAAATACCACTTTGAGAAGCAACAAATAATTTTCTGTTATTGGCGAGGGTCGCTGTGAGTCTCCTCCTGCTCTTTGGCACTTGTTTCCACAGCCCATTGCTGTTAGGAAATGAAAACCCAGCATTAAACCGTTTAATTCTGAAATATATTTTCTCAAGAGGTGTTCATTTGAGCTCCCTGGATTTTGAAAGTTTTTTTTTTCACCCTTGCTGCAAGCTCCCTCAGCCCTAGGCACCCCTGCTGCTGGTCATTGAAGGATGAAGGGTGAAATGATTGCTTTCAAGAGTGGGTAATCACTGGTCTCAAGCACTCCATCAAATAGCCTCATCAGCAGAGGGCAAGTGGGGAAGCTGTCTTCACTCCTCCGAAGGCTGGAAGCTGTGGCTGCTACCTGTAGTCAGGAGCCCCCTCTTTCTCCTGCATACTGGATATGCTACCACATAAGCGATTTCAGGTAGAGTTAGGAGACTAATTATGCCTATTTAAGGGATTTAAAAGTGTGCTTTGGGATCGAACTGTAGTCCTTTTACTTCCTAGCTGTGGATCTGAGACAGGGTACCTCTCTGGAAACTCAGGGTTCTTGCCTGTTAAATGATTATATTTCCCATTGGAAGGTTGTTATGAAGGTCAGAGATGATGCGTGGTGTAAGATGCTTGGCACAGAATTGAGTAGTTGCTCAGGAAATTCTGATTTTCATTATTAGTAAATATTAAAGCAACTTCTGCATTAGTCTCCTCTTCCGTTGATTATTAGCTCCATTTTTCAGGTGATGAAGGTAGAGCCCAGGAAAGTCTTGTGACTTCTCAAGTAGCGAACAGTGTGCCACTGGCCAGAATCAGTTCCTCTGGCTCAGTGCTATGCAAAATGTGGCTCAGCATCACCTGGGAGCTTGATGGAAATGCAAGTTCTTTGGCCCTGTCTATAAAGTCAGCATCTCTGGGCACCAACCCCAGGAAGCAATGTTTTAACATGCTCTTCAGATAATTCTTAGGCACACTGAAGTTCAAGAAGCACTGTTTGAGCTCGTGATTCAGATCTCTTTCCAATATAGCATGCCGCCTTCTTAGCTCCAGCTCCAAACTGAGCCACCACTGTCTAATCTAAAGCACATCAGATGGAACTGACCAATTTGGGACTCAATTGAGACCAGCCTCCCTTTCCTTTTCCGCTTTCCTTCTGCTCACACATAGGCATACTCATGTGAAAGTAAAAATGCTGCTGACCAGCCCCAAACTAGGAACTGTATTAGTTGTAGAAGAAGGGGCACAAATAGTTCCCAGTTGTCCCCAAGACTGGTGCTGCTGGAGCAATACAGTGGACATTATAGGAACTGTGTGCTTTGAGCTCCCTGCATGTTGCCTGGCATTTGACAAGCTGATTGAAGACAGCCAGCTTATCTGGTGGGTGGCAATGGTGGGAAAAGCTTCTCACCCATGGGCTTGATATCAGATATTTATATGACTGATTGATGTTCATAGCTCCATCTGCTTATTTCATCAGGCCTCAGAGACTTCTTCTTGGCCTTGACATTAAGACCAAAAACTTTGGAAACTGGATAATAGTGGTTGAGAGCCTGCGCTTGGGTTTGAATCTTTCCTCTGAAGCTAGCTACACAACCCTGGACTCAGGGTTTATTTCTGAGTCTCAGTGATTTCATCTCTTGGGAGAATGGGTCAGCAAAATTTTCTGAAAATTGCTTTCTCAACTAGTAACTGCCACCGTAGCATGAACATAGCTCTAGACAATATGTAAATGACTGGTGCAACTGTGTTCTAATAAGACTGTTTATAAAATAGGCAATGGGCTGGATTTGGCCTACAGTTTATAGTTTCCTGAAACCTACTCTTGAGGAGATGATAATAGTGTTTCTTTTTAGATTTATTACGAAGATTAAATGTCATAACACATGTAAATCTCGTACCTGGTATCAAGTAGGTACATAACAATTGGTATTTATTATTTTTGTAAGCTATATCAAAATGGCACATTGGTACATATTTAAAACAAGAGTTCTAGATGATAGGACTGACATCTGAATAAGGACAAGATTATAAATCTTGTTTTTAATTAGCTCTGCCTCCCTGCTAGGATCTAGAGAGATTTACATGCAGATGATGAAGATAAAATAATAATAATAATAGTACATATTAAGTACTTACTCTAAATCTGGAATTATTCTAATTACTTTACCTGCACTTTATTTAATTCTCACAAACAACCCTATTAAGTCTACAGCAATTTTAGCCTCCTTTTATGTACAAAGAAATCAAGGCACAACTTGAGTAATCTGCCCAAGATAACACAGCTAGTATATAGCAGAATAGGAACTTAGGCAGTGTGGTGTCAAAACCAATACTGCCTCTCTAATGCAACTCCAAGGCACACTGCCCCATGATATACACTGTGCTCTCTGGAGAAGACATGCCCCAGGGGTGCTCAGCCTGCTTGGCTTCCAGCTCTAAGCTCCCTGTGGAACGCTCTTGCCCAGGGCTTCCAGCTCCTTTGTGGCCTCCCCCATTCCATTCTCCATCCACTCTCTACTTAGCCATCCAGTCTGATGTTCCTTTTGGGGATCTACTCATGGCTCTGCATCCTGGCTCCATGTCCCTTGTCTCCACAACATCACAGGCATGTTCATAATGACACTGACAGTGTCTCTCCTGGCTCCCACCAGCACACTCAATTCTTTTTTTACCAGAACCCCCTGCTCTTCTTATTGGGAGCTCTATAGTTCTGAGTGGAGATATGAGAGACACAGAAGGTGAGACCTAACCCCAAGATATCAACTAGGATTTCCCCAAGATACTTAGCAAGGAGTTTCTGAAGAGTCTGGTGTCCTGCCTCAGGGTTTCCTGGCCACTTCCACTGTTGGTCCTGTGTCCCAGGTTAGTGTTCCACCTGTTCGTGAGTCTTAGGTAGCTCTGATGGCTTGTCTATCTCTTCCAGGCTAATGGAGGGCTAAGCTGGTGCCTAGAAAGGGGCTATCCTTGGATTCTTTTCGGATTTTTCTTTTCTCTGGTTCTGGGTCCCTGGTATCAAGTTTGTCCTGGTATATGATATCTTACAATCTGAAGAGAAATTCTCTCTCTCCTACCCTCCCCCGACTCTATCCCCCCCCGCCCCCCATCCCAACATACCAAAGGGCCATAGCTGGTGTAGGCATTCTTGTTTCAGCTGTTTATCTGCAGGACAGTATGACTGACTATGTCCCCTCTTATTGAATGCTAGAAAATAAAAGAAAGATAGTTTAAATATCACGTCAGGATGCTGGGTAGTAGCAGTGACAGTAACTACGTTTACAGTGTTCACTGTGTGCCAGGCGCTGCTCTAAGGTACTGGAAGTCTTTTCTCACCAATGACAAATTCATTAGTCAAGATCATGTGCGAGTCAGCATTAAAAACATAAAAACCAAATGGCCAAGCAGTGGGAACATTCCGAAATTCAGACTGGTGGTTAGGATGAGGATGGAAACATTAAGGTCAGGGGAGGAGCGAGAAGAGGTAGGGGCAGAATAACCTATGTTGTTGGAAACTCCAGCACATGTTGGGCAAATATCTGGCTGAGAGGGTTACAGAGAGGAGAGAGGGTAGAGAGTAGAAAAGGTTTAATGTTAACTTTACTGAACACTGAATACATGATATGTGTTTCCTCTACAAATTTGCATTCAGTTCTCCCCTGACGACATTTATCTTAGTCAGCTTGGGCTGTTATAACAAAATACCATAGACTGGGTGGCTTACACCACACATTTCATTTCTCACAGTTCTGGAGGCTGGTAGTCTGAGATCGGGGTGCCAGCACAGCTGGGTTCTGGTGGGGGCCCACCTCCTGGCTTCTCACTGTGTCCTCACATGGCTTTTCCTAGAGCACGTGCATGCAGGGAGAGAGTTCACTTTCTCTCTTCATCTTCTGATAAGGCCCCCAAACCAATGGGATTAAGATCTCACCCTTGTGACTCATGTAACTTTAATTACCTTCGAAAACTCCTGTCTCCGAATAGAGTCACATTGAGGGTTACAGCTTTAACATATGAATTTAGGAGGGACACAACTCAATCCACTGCAGACACGATGAGAAAAGTATTATTAGTGCTAGTTTATAGATGGGAAATGAATGCTTAGAGGAAGTGGTAACTTCTCCATGGCCTCACATACAGCATATGGTAAAGCAAGTTCCAAACCTAGAAGCTCTGACTCCTGAGCGTTCCTGCTTGCCAGGCCACTTGGGGGATGGTGCGGGCAAGTCCATGGGAGACCCTTGGTGGTCCTGGGGGCTGAGTTAGTCCTCCTGGACCTGCTCTCATGTTAATCTTTTCTGCCTTGGCTTAGCCTCTTAGGTGAGGAACTTGGAATCTTTTTTCCTCCCTTTTTCTTTCTTCTGCCTCTCTTAGATTATTGGTTCAAGCAGATACTCTGTCACTTGTGGAGAAACTGACAGGCCCTGGAGATACTGAGTGGACTTCTGTGATTTTTCTCCTGTCTGTGCCATCGAGAATGAGGCTTTTGCTCTTCCCCTTTCTCCCGATGCTGCCAGGATTGTTCACGAAGCCTGCACCTCTCTGGTGGCAGAGATGGCCATCTGCCCTCTAGGCCATCTATCTGGTTGGCCCAGAAGTAACCTCTCATTGTCTGCGGCAATAAATCCAAGCTGGGAGCCTCTCTGACAGAAAGAACTTTTACAATCTTAGCTGTCTTCTCCATAATGTATCTTCAGAGTGTCTTTTTGCCAAGCCAGAAATTTGGAGGCAATAACTTATCTTTCTCTATCCATTCAGCTTGGAAGTATATACATGGGCATTGTTCACCTTGTCAGGAAGAATCAGCTTTTCCATGAGAAAAAGAGGATGAGAAAGCACCTAGCTAGGTCAGCCATGGCCACACTTCAGTGCTAGCTGTAGACAAGTGTGCAAGACTAAGAATAGATCTGCAAATAGACCTCTAAGAGGGTAAACATAAAAGGCAAATTAGGAGAAGAAATACAAAGTCATTTCCTTTTATCTAACTAGCAAAGAATTATTTTTTAAATCACCAAATATCAAGGTTGGCTGAGACTACAGTGAAACACCCACTGCATTTATTTTCACAGCCCTTCTGGAGGACGTCGTGTTCCAAAAGTCTTCAAAAGACATCTACCCTTTGAAACAAGTGAATCTACTTTTAAAAATGTATTCTAAGAAAATTATCATTCATCTGCACAAAGATTTTACTAGGAGACATTCATGGCAGCATTTATAATAGTGAAATTTGGTGTAACTGTACACTTATATTTGCATAATTAAGCATTTATGGTACGTTAATGCAATCAAAAATATATCAGGTATGTATTAAATATTTGTTGACCTAGAAAGATATTTACAATATATTTTTAATTAAAAAAAACAGGTTACAAGTTAGTGTATACACTATAATCTATTGTACATAGTGTATGTGTCATATGTATTTAAAGTTATATGCTTGAGTTGTTCAATAGTGATATCTAGGTATATGATTGCAGTTTTCTTTGACTTCCTATATTTTTGTTAAAAATTTTAATACAATAAATGTATCTCATTTTACTAACAGAAAAAAAAAGCTTATTTTAAAGTTATAGAAAGAAACAATTTCCTAGAAAGTAGACAGGACCACAGGCACAGTTATAGAATCTAGCCCTACCTAATGCCCCGTCACCACCCACCCACTTCTCTTTTCTCCCTCTTATTCTATTCCTTCCTTCACACTCTAGTTCCTTTCCTTGGTTATCTGTGGCACTGCACAGTTGTATTGCATGAAATTTTGGAAACTTTTTGATACATTGTCCACAGTTTGAAACTAAGAAGGAAGACATTTATTAAGATGATTGGAACCACAAGAAAGGAACAACTTATCTTTATTTGTACTACAAAAAACCAGAATTTTTAACTCCTTTAGGTACAATGAAGAATCATAACTAACATCTGAGCTCTACATAGTATCCACAATGAGAAGAGGGAAAAAAACAATTTTGTAAATTATATTCTTACCTTGTCTGGTAGTCCTACACTTATATACTTACTTATATAAGGGTTAAAAACTTAGCACATATGCTTATTTCACCAATATTTTTGAAATAAATTTTATTTCCTCTTCCAGAACAAGGCTTAAAATGTTCTGTGGTTAAAGCAAAATTACTCTCCTAAAATTTTAGTTTTGAGAATAGAAGTTTAAGATGCACATTTCATGAACTAACTTGTGCTTATTCAAAATATTAAGTAATTGTGATAAAACAAGTGATAGCAAATTAAATTCTGTCACTGACTTTTTCTATTCTTACATTTATTTAAAAATGTTTTTGTGTCTCTGAAGGACAACACAAGACAGGTTTGCAATAAGGGTGTTGTGTTGTTTTCTGTCACTTCTATTTTCTCATCTTGAATTAATTTAAGTGAATATCCGCTTAGCTCTCCCCAGGATCTAATCTATTTACACCCACTAAAGTTAACTGGGCTAATTTCATTACGTCATCGCTGACACTACAATACTTTGCCATGTGGGGAGTTGAATTCTCAGTTCTAAGATGGTCTCTGGGATGTGCAAGTCTGAGATGCAGGAGCTGTGGTTGTGCTCTGTCCAGCTTGGCTGAATTTTGTATTGTAATGGAGCTGTAGTTCTTATGACATGATTTCTATCCACTCTGATTCCAGTCCTTTAAGTCAGCCAGATACACCCAGATACCTCACTAAATAGCTCTGACCCCGCAAGACTATGTTTGTGAATATTCCTAGACCTACTCTCCTTATATCCTCTTTATGCCGTCTCTTGCTTCCCTATCTTAACTCTTATCTGTTGGCTTTTAGGATTCAGTGTTTGTATGTGGTAGTGACTCAAAAGCCAAGAAGACCTTCCCTAAGGGATGTTAACGTGAATAAGCTTTGGGATAACAATTATATGGTATGGCTGCAACTATTCCTCCCCTTCCCTTACCCTGGTAGACATTGCTAATCAAACACCATATTCTCTTCCTGCTGAGCCTGGATGCAGTCTCAGATCATTTCCCACAGTGCTCCTTAAGCAATCATTACCAATACGGTGGGTGAGATATATGAGATAAAATCAACTTGTTATTTCTGAACTGATCCTGCTAGTTCTTCTTGTTTTGGGCAGCTGCTAGTATAATATCCTTCCTAAATTTAGAGCCTTTAAAACCCAGCACTGGCTTCTTGTTTGGTGCCCCAACCCCTTCCTATGCAGTGTATACCTTTGATTAATTGAACTTGTAATTTTAAAACAAGAGTTTCCAGGTCTCAAATCCTTTACTCAAAAGCATAAACTGCTAAAGAAAATTATCAGCTGTTGAAACATACACTCCTTCACTTCGAAATCCATTCAGCTTTCACCTGTTATTGATTGGCTATGTTCCATGCCAAATAATGTACTGGCACAATGGGGACACAGATAAACTGGATAAATTCAGTACCTTTAGAGAGTCAAGCTGTCTAGGAGGAGATTCAGAAATTACCACAACATGAGCAGAACAGGACATGTGCTTGGAAAGGGAAACTGAGTGCTGTGGGATCTCAGAGAGAATCACTTTCTACCAGTGGCTGGGGACGTGGATCAAGGAAGAAGTAGTAATCGAGGTGCATGTTGGCTCTGCTGATTATGAGGTGTGTGACCTTGGACATGTTATCTCACCTCTCTAAGCCTTAGGTTCCTCAATTCAAAATGAGGATAATATTGGTAACTCTACAGAGGATTGCAGCAAGGGTTAGATGAAGATGAGAAAATGAAGAGAAACTCAAGCTAGGATACTGTCAGTGCTTAACTCTCAGAATGCTCCCAGAATTAGACCAGGAGAAGAAAGAAAAGTGAACTTCTGTGGGCTAGTCACTCTCTGTAGTTGACCCTGCTCCTACCTTTTCCCCCTTCACTGTAGGTCCCCTTTCAGAATTGCTGGAAGTGATGCTAATGGTAGTAGTGGAAGAGGAAGAAGGAAGAGAAGGAGAAGAAAGAGGAGGAGAAAGTCAAAAGAAGCTTGCAATGAATAAAGATCAAGGAAGAAGATCAGTTTTCTTGAAAAACGGTACTTATCTTTTCAGTGATGAGTAATGAGGTACAATGGCTGAGAGAGAAGTTTTTGAGAGGGGGCTGCAGTTTAGTCCATGAGAGATGTCAGTTTCTTCTCTTACATGCTCACATGTCACTGCAGATGTGGTGGTTTTAGAATCACGCTCTTCCTAAACCCCAAGAGACCTCTCAGTGTTCATTCATCTTCACCCAGTCATCATGATGGCTAAATGTCCTCTGTGGCCTTGGACCCTTAGGGTTACTTCTGCATTAATTTCCCCTCAAACCCATTCCTCCATAGCTCTCCCAGACTAGATGCCCTACTGTTGGCCTCATATATTTTGCAAGGATAATATAAACATCTAATGCCATGGAAACAATTTTGGTGTCTTGATTCAGTATATGTCAATCTTGGCTGCATCTTGGAATCATTGGCAAGTCAAGGTCTCCTCCCTCTGGGATTCTGATTTAATTTCTCTAAGGTAAGACCTTGGCCTCGGTCATTTTAAAAGCTCCCCAGGTGTTTCTGAATGTGCAGTTAGGGTTGAGTGCCACTAAGTTATTTGAATAAAAATTTGAAAGGAAAACCTCAGCCATAATTTGCCTATTAATTCTAACATATTAAAAAATGGAAGAAAAAAAATTAAAGGAGAAAAAATAGTCCCTATTTGTTAGAAAAACATTTGCTTTTTTAAAACAGTGAGGCTAAAAAGGCAGCATTCATGACCAAGGCTATGCATGAATGGGTAATTTTTGTCAAAAGGCTTGGCTTTTTGGAGCACTTTATACAGACAGAGATACTCCAAGGATTTGAAACTGGCCCCAGGATTAGAAATTTGGAGGGATTTGTGTTGAATTATGAAATTAAAACATGGTCTAAGTTTAGCAAAAGTAATTTCCCAATGAATTATTGTTCAATATTATCTTTACACATTACATCTTGGCCCTGCCTAAAAGGGACATTGAATAACTTTATGGATTTTTATAATACATAGGGCTGGCCCTGGATACACACACAGGCAAAGAGCTCAGACTTGACTTAAAATGGGCCAGGGAGGCAGATCGTCTATATATTTCGGCCCATGTTTTACAAGATGAGTAAACCAAGGCCCAGCGAGTGGGAGGAGTTGTGTAATAATGCAAAGCCAGGGCCCAGCTCTTACCTTCTGGTCCATTTCTTCATGTTGCTGGATTAAACATTTAACATTCATTGAATATGTGATATGTGCCTAATTCTAGCAGGAGCCTTCTTACTGAAACTGGGAGACTGGATAGGAGCTTGGATACAAAAATTAAAGGAAGAAAACCCAGGTAGTAACTAAGACCCTCACTCATTTATATATCTTATGAAACTTATTTTGGTCATGCCAGGGCCATGGTCTGAGCAGGACCGATGGCAAGGTCAGTGTTGTTGAGTCACCTGGGCTATTGGCTCCTCTGATAAAGAGGGATAGGGTCAGAGCCTGGGTGGGTTTGAACCTGAAGCTCAAGGTTAAATGGCAGCAGCATTTGTAAGGATGGAAGGACAGAGTCTGGCAGGTCAGTCCTATGTACAGTCAGGAGGCACTTCAACCTCATCCTTAACAAGGCAAGCCTACAGGAGAAACATCTCCAACCTTTTCCCAAAGTAAGACTCAGCTAGGCAACTCTTTGGGTAGAAGAATGCCACATATAATACAGGAAGTCAGTTAAATTTGAATTTCGGATAGACAACGAATACTTTTTAAAGTATAAGTATGTTTCATATTGGCCCCAAACACTTACACTAAAAAGTATCTGTTGTATATTCAGAATCAAATTTAACTTGTGCCTGTTATTTTTATTTTCTAAATCTGGAAACCCTACCTGAGAAACTCCTCTGGACCTCCTTTCCCCATAATCTGGCTTATCTTCCTTTCTTCTTTGTTCACATAGGATTAAGTACATGGTACCACTATTAGCTGTTAATCCTTCCCCTCTCCCCTCCATGTTGTCCTGTAGAGTACAAGCCTCCAGGAGGCTGACACATGTTGGCACTCAGGAAAGGGTGATTGGATGGATGATGAATGGAACTAATGTATCTGAACCCAAGAGTATGGCTGGCTCAGGACAAACACTTTCCTGATTTAGAAGAAGCCATTCCATGTACAGCTGACACTGGTGTCACATGAAAATATTTCTGGGGCTGGCCTAAGTTTTGTTATTCAGAACCACCCTCTCTAGTCTGGCTTTCTAGAAGCTCCATGAAGCAGCCTGTGATAACTTCCCACCCATGGTAGGTATGGGGTTAGCTTGTTAGGCCAGCAGAGTTGAGAAGCAGGTGTTTCTCTCATGGCTCTTGAAATGTCCAAAGGCTCTGTCTGCCTGCTGAACCTCAAAGCTGCAAACCATTGAATCAGATTCTGTGGGGGGTAGTGAGTGCATAGGTTTCCTTTGACTTTGTGTTCTTGCTGTGTGACAATGTCAGAAATTGATAAATTTTAGAAAAGGGAACTGGAGACCAAAAAAAGCCCCAAAAAACCCCTTGAGTGCTGACTTATTCCCATTGTCATGAGCAATTCGTGATTCACCTGTATGTTGATACCTCCTGGAAAGCCTGTGTCATGTCTCCATTTGTCATTTTCAGAAATCAGTTCTAGCTTTTCACTTGAGTACAAGTTCACTAGCATTATCTGGGGACAAAGATAAAAATGTTAGTCCCTTCTGTGAGTACAGAACGCTACGATTTAATGTATGTAAATAACCTAGCATGGTGTCTGGTTTCAGTAATTGGGAGGAAAGTCAGTAAGGAATTTTTAGGTACATCAGATACTCGATGAGGTAGGCACACTATGACATCAAGCAGCTCAAGTATATGTAGTTTGTATAAGGCAGAGCTAGAACTAGAACTCAGTTCTGCTCATTCTTAATTTCATAACTGTTCCTTCTCAATAGTCATGAGTCCTGAATCTCCTGAGTGATTCTGGAGTCTGCTATAAACTAGAGGAATCCATTTGGAAACCATTCTTGTAAATTCATAAGCACAGACCTTCACATTTTGCTGTACTAAGGACATAGGCATCTTCTAGTTCTTTGCTTCCCAGTTGCCTTCTGGCAACTCATGCCCTTCTTCTCCTTCTCTTACCATCCAACGTGAAGGAATCTGTGAAATCAGTTGATATTTGGACTCTATGGTTTTTACTGTAAGCTGTTAAATTTAGGAGTCTTGTGGACAGACAGAGTGAGCCTCCCCAAGCTTAGTTCATCATATGGTCTCTGTTCCATCACATCGCATCTTAGCTGTTGGGCCTGAAGACTAAGAATGGAGCATCAATAATTAAAGGTACAATCACAGCTGAAGCCTCCGTTAGTTATTTTTCTCCAACCCTGACATTTTATGAGTCAACAAAGCCAAAGCCATCAATATGAAGCAGATTATTTTTAGCAGTTTCTTAACCAGTGTGCTCTAGCTTTAAATTAAACATTGACATTGGTTATTATTAAAATTCTGAAAATTCTGGGCAGAGAAGAGCCCACGTTAGTACAGTAAACACTGGGCTTTCATTACCTTGTTTTGAAAAACATCGACTCACTTGCTGCTCCCACCAAATACAACTGCATAAAACTAAGGGATTGTGGATTTGCTAAGGATTAGTTGTTCAAGGTCAGAGTCTGAATATGTGGGTTTAGTTTGCACGGCTGCATATTACTGTGGACTTCAACCTTTCCAGATTTGCAATATCTTAGCATTGGTATCATCTTATTATCATTCGATTCTGTGAAGTTTGTCCCATTTTCTGATCAACACCAAAAATATGGTGTTACAAATTTTTAAATTATCACTTTGCTTTGAGAATTTTGTTACATCCTTCACAATATGAGATAACTAGGACAGCCTCTGGTAGCATGAAACTAGGGTTGGGAATCAATTCCACTGGCATGATGTAGTGGAAAGAACATTGATCTTAAAGCCAGAAGACCTGATTTCTGCCACTTACTAGATGTGTGTCCTTGGGAAAATGTCTTAAGATCTTAGATTTCTCATTGTTTAATCAAAGGGATCTAGGCTAAAGCAGTAATACCCAAACTGAGTTCTACATACTCACTGAGATGCCTCAGGGTCACCCATGGAGGAAGGGCAGAAGGTCTTCAAATAGAGGTCTCCACCCCCAGCCCAATTCAACTACTCACTGCCATCTATTTTACCTCTTGAGCTTCTGTTAAAGATTTTTTTGGGAAAGATTTTGCTTGGGAAAGATCCCACTGCTAAGAAAGTTTAAAAACCGCTGGACAATATGCTTTCCAATCTTTCCAAAATTCTAGTATTCTAGATGTCAAATTTGTATTGAAAATATGTCATCAAAATAATCACTGACAACTTTTAACTACATCATTCTGAGTTCATCTTGTACAAAGTTACCTGGATCTCAGAGGGGGACTGAGCACTCATCGGAAGTAGTGTGGTGAGTAGGAGCTTAGGCTCTGGGGTCAAAAGACCCAGATTCAAATTCCGCCTCAGGCTCTTGATGTATACCTTGAGCAATTCACTTTACCTCTCTGTGCCTCAGTTATCTCTGTAGGTCTTCTTGTCATCTCCCTTTACAAAGAGGAAACTGAGATGCAAAGAAGATGTTGAGACAAGGAAGATAAAATTTCCCACCTTGTAGGATTTTTGTGATGATTAAGTGAATTAACGTGTATAAAACACTTACTGCAGTAACTAGCACAGAGCCTATGGTGAACAAATATCAGTTATTGTCATAAGTTCCTTTATTTACCAAATATCTATTGTATGTCTGTTATGTTTTGGTCATTGTGCTAAATTCTAGAGATTCAGAGTGAATACAACATGGTTCCACCCTCATGAACATCCTAGGGTAGCAGGAGAGAGAAACCATAGAGACAGTCAAGTAAAAACACATATAAAGCAGTGTGATAACTTGTGCTAAGGCTCTGAGGGGGGTATACGTACAGGCAGAAGGAAGAACTGATGCAAAGGAGATATCTCGTGACAGATCTTTGAGACCCTCTCAGTAGTTTAGAAGGGCTGGGGCATGGACTGTAGGAGGATAGCAAAGGATAAAGGAGGGGAAGGGCAGACTAGGTCTGGATCTTCAGTAACTGAAGTCCAGCTGGTTCCTCTAATTTGTGAATTCTCCCCTAGAGTAGATGCTGAGCTAGGGATGAGTGTCTTTACCAGCATCTCTGCCCCCCTCCCACATTATTTCTGGCTTGTCCCATCCAATCATGAGGAATTATTCTGTACATCTTCTTGCCAACTCAGAGCCTGAAAGCTTATGTTTGCTTGCGTGTTTCAGTTGTTCATTGAAAACTCAAGGATTTCGAATAATTTCCAAACAAATCCCTTGGAAAAAAGAGAGGGTGGGAGAAAAGCTCAAAGACCCATAGTCTTTTCTAATAACATTTAAACCCAAACAAGCCATCTTTCTGAAAGCCAACTGAGGCCCTCACACCAGAATCTCTGCCATCTTTAGTTAGAGAAAAACTCAGGTACAATCCAGGCCTCAAGAAGAGATTATACTGGAATGCTCACTGAAAAGGAAAAATACACTTAGGCATGACAAGCTCCTTGTTGAGAAATGAGCCCAAATATAGCAGTACTTTCTCTCTTTTGGACTCTGTTCTTCTTCCCTTATGGCTCACCAATTCTTCAGACACTGGCTTCTGAATGCATGGGAGGCTCCAAAGTTTTTATTAATGTTATTTAGTCGTGTGGCATAATTATTGATCCTGGCACAAAGCTGACTCTCAATACTGTGCTGTAAAAATAAATGAAGAATGAGTGAGCAGAAGGCCGAAGGAAACACGGGTGAATATCCCGAGGCTGTCTGAGCCACCATGAAATCTATAGGCTTTGTAGGGACAAGGCTTGTGTCTTTTGCTGCCCTTTGTGGCCACCATGTGCTTTATGGGCACATGATCGGTGCTCTGCTGGACACCATGGGGCTCAGCGAATATTCAGTGAACACTTCAATGTCTTGGTTTGTGTCCTCCTGGGTTAATAGTTTCTACAGTGAAACAGCACTAAGGGAAAGCGAATACACTCTTTGTGTTCCAGTAAATGATGTTTCTGTGAAATTGAGGCTCAGCCAGTCCCCTGACTCTCTAGGCTGCCTTTAACTTTCTTTCTGACTTGTGCAATTTGCATACCTCTCCTTGAAAAGTCAGGTCTTCACAAAATAAGAGGCTGGATTATTAAAACTGTGAGACCTATTATAATTTTTCCTTACTCAGTTCCTCTGAACCTCCCTCTCCTCTGTCTTGACTGCGATTCCCATTTAAGTCAGTTCAAGGGAGACAGTACCAGGCACTGCCTCTGTATCTGACATTGAGCTGGGCATTGAGGGCAGTGCAGGGGAAGATGAAGACTCAATCTCTGCTCTTCAGAATTTTGTAGCCTCGTTTGGGGATGAATGACACAAAGTTAACAACTGGAGAGCAATTAGCAGGCACCATGATAAAGAGCTAAATTATATTTTAGAGTTCAGAGGAAGGACAAATCTTAACAAAGTGGAATGAAATGTTACTTTTCTTTAGCTTTCTACTCCTCAGAAACCTTCTCCTGGTGGCTCCAATGGATGCAAATATTAGTGTTTGCCTCATGCACTAAGATTCTTAACTATAACAACATTTTGTCATATAACATAAATTTTCAGTCCCCATGGAAACTGTAATATAAGGATGTCTGTTAATTTCAATCAGTGCCAAGAAAAAGAGGGAGAATGACATTCTATACACATTGAATGTCCTTCCACATGTCCCCCTTTTCAAGAAAAATATTCATATCCCTTCTCTATGGATATATGTATCTCACTGGATTATAAGCCCTTTGAGTGCAGGGACAACCACTTCTTATCAATATTCATTCCAAATCCTCTTACTCAAAGATCTAAAGAGGTGCTCAATAGTGTTTGTTGAATTATCTACATATCCAGAAAAACTGAGCAACTATCTTAGTGATTATCAAAGAAAATTCCTCAAATCCCTCAAATCTCCTTCCTGACTCTATTTGTCCTTTTCCTTTGTATTGACCTCACTAAAATTCCCTCATGTGCTTCCAGATATCTTCATTACTTGGAGATTCAATTCATTTATAAGAGCACTGCCTCCTTCCCAGTGTCCTTTCATTAGAGGCAATAGTTCTGGGACCAATGACCTGTGAAATACCTAACATTCAATTATTGATGCACTTCAGATTCTTCATGATACAGCATGGTACCTGCAAACAAGGACTACTCATAGATACCCAGATATTGTGCATGGCCTACATCCTGCACTGTCTTGCCTTAACAATTGTCTTCCTCTTTCTCAACTTTTTCTCATCTTAGCTACTTCTTATTCCTTCTCTTATTACTCTGTATTCCACATTCTAGGAGGTGGAGGGGACATTCAGAGTGATGGAGAGGGCAGGGTCTGAAGTCTGTCTGCTTGGTTTTACATCTTGACTCTGCCATATAACCATGGGCAAGCTTATCTATTCATATCTCACAGGGTTGGTATGAATAGTAGGTGAGATCTGGTATATGTCATTTTGCCCCTCATATGACCTCAAGCTTTCTCCCTTGATTCTTATTCATACCTGTCCTGTGGGTTTGCTCATCTCAGGCAGACCTATTTGATCCTGCCCTGCCCTTGGACCCTTCCATAGTACAACTGATGTTCCCTCCAGCTGTTCTTGTCCTCTCCAGCTAGGTAAAGTGGGGAAGTCTGTGTCCAAGGTCACAAAGAGACCTTGATGAGTGTTTCAGTCGTCTAGTAACTATACACACAAACATGCTCACACAATAATTGTCATTATAACTTCTAGGTATGGCACTCCTAGCCTTTCTTTCCCCTAATAATGAAGAGGTCTTTGTAACTAACTCTGGAAATGGTGTTTGCAACCTAAAGAAATATTAGAAATGTTTCAGCAAAAGATGAAAAAAAGATATATTCTTCCCTTTAATTCTCTTTGCTTTCTGGATGATACTTGTCTTTCAATTCCCATGCCAACATTTGATGCCAATCAAAATTGTGGTCAATCCCAAGATTCTTCCCCTGACCTGAATCGTGGTAATAGTTAGCATCACCATTTCTTCCCAAGTTTTTAGCACTTGAAAAAATAATTCTTAGAGTGGCCACTGAATAAGTAACCAGACACCATTTTGAGTTGTGACTTCACAGTCTGGAGAAATTATAAAATAATCACACACAAAAAAAGACATTTTGGGGAGTTTCAGGGATCAGGAACTATAAATATAGGGGACCTTCCTTAGCTTCAGTCTCTGAGTTCTTTGCGTGGCTCAAGTCCGGGAAATGGGGCTAGACCTTCAGCAATCACATGGGAAAGCTAAGAAGAGAGGGATATTCGATAATATTCTGACAGTCTGCCAAACTGGAATCTAACCTTGCTGAGGCATGTGGTATTCCGGGTAGAGCAATTGTCCTTTTAGTTAAAAGTAATAAACATATTTTTGTTTAAAGGGCAGGTGGTTGGGTTTGCTATTTTTTGCCTGTGGGAAGCCCATAATATAAACCAATGTGGTCTGGATGGGAGGAAATAATCAAATACCACATGAGGTCCTAATCCCGTAGGAGCAGAGGTCCATGATATAGAAACTTAGGTAGTGGCTGTGAATGGTTATTCACAGCTACTAAGTGGCAGAGCCAGGATTCATCAGGGCCATAAGACCCTGGATGCTGTCCTCTTGCTACTATTCTACACCACCTTACTTTGAAATTGATTCCAGAGCTGAGAGTGACCTCAAACAGCTTCCAATCCAACCACTTTATTTTAAAATGAGGGAGAGACAGGCTAAGAAATGCCCATTTACTTGAATGGAAATCTTGCCTTATAAAATACCTATTCCACATCTGCAGGTTGGGGATGATCTAACAACCTTGATTAAAAGGAAGCTTGAAGGTGGTCTCTCTGCATTAGTGGTAGGGTTTACATATGTAATATCTCATGTAATTTTCATGGATGCCTGATCCCTTCAAATGGATTTGGTTCTGTGCATATGTAAAGTGAGTAACATTTTTTGAATGCTTTCAATGTGCTCTTCTCTTTTTCTTTTCAGTGTATGTGACTTTCTCCCTAGTCAAGAGCTACATCTTTTATACGTTTCAGCAGGAATGAAAAGAAAGATAATATTCAGCTTCTGACATCCCAATTAGCGTTTTTCAAAGCTTTAACAATACAATAGTCTCCATGCCCCAATTTGTTCGAGAGAAACTAATATACACACATACACATTCCCTCAACTTGCCTTGATTATAAAATTTTATAGAGATTTATAGGCATCCTGAATATACAGGAAGAACAAGGTGGAAATACTTGTATCACCTTGAGGGATTTGGGGAGAGACAGAAGTAGAAGTATGGCCAGCCACGTGTTCCATTCTCCCTTCTTTAGAATGAAATAGCAGAATATTAAATGGGTAGGAGGGAATGCTGAAGGCTAAGAGATTTCTGCTCCCTTTTCTGCTTAGGATGCTGGGAGATGATTTCTTTATAGGTTGTCTACTCCATTTGAAAATATGCATCACAGAATGGTTAAGCAGAGGGAGAGCATGAATGTAGCCTTCTCAAAGCATCCTTATTTCCCATGAAGCTTGTGTAGGACACAGAATTTTCCACATATTCCTAGGATAGTATATGGGGGTTACTTAAGATTTTGTCTGGGGAGTTTGCCAGAAGGGATTCCTGACAAAAAGAGAAAGTGGTCCTGAAGTTGAGGACTACATTGAGTTCCAGCTGGTCCTTGATGGAATCTGCAAAATCATCTGTAGTCAAGTCAGCAGGGAAGGTACCATACCCTAACAAGGTGAATGGAGAACAAACCACGAGTTTCACCAGTTGCAAACTTGGCAGTGAATGTCAACAGAACACTCAGGAATAAGACCAGCCTCACAATTATATTCCAATAAAGAGCTTAAAAAAAATACAAAAAAAAAAAAAAAAAAAGACCAGCCTCATGTCAGTGGCCACTAGTCCAGGGAAAAATCCATGAAAACCACTGTACAATAGATATGAGCAAGGATTCAGAGGATACTACATGCACTGAGGACCTGGTCTCTCCTGCTCTCTATACTGTAGGTACAGAGACCACATACCCTTTAAAACCCAGGTTTCATCTTGAAGAGGAGTTCTATGTAAAAAGAGAGATCTGAAAGACTAAGAATTTTATCCCAGAGGGGCTGATCACTTACTTAAAAAAAAATTTTTATCAGAGACCAGCAAACTTTTTCCACAAAGAGATAGATAATAAATATTTTAGACTTCAAAGTATATGGACTCTATTGCAACCACTCAACTCTGCCCTTGTAGCCTGAAAACAGCTATAAGCAATATGTCAATGAATAAGCATGACTGTGATCCAATAAAACTTTATTTACACAAATAGTCAGTGGGATTATGGGTGCTAGTTTGCCAACTTTTGGTCAATATCATTGAATCAAGATAATTTTTTTGTATTCAGCTGAAAATAATTTCCTCCTACTACCCAAAAGGGTAGGAACTTTGAAGAAAAATGAATTAAATGTAGAAATAATTGGTATCTTCTTTGCACATCTTTGTGACATATGAATAAAATTGTAGTTCTCACATTGAAAGGGGAGAGGCAGTTTTAGCTTAAAGAGGAATGATTTGTTTTTTTCCCTTCCCCAAAACCTTGTGATCACCAGGAGCATTGAGGGCTGTGAGAAGACAGCAAGTTAAACTCAATGTGGGTAATGAAATAGGGAGGGAAAGAGCAGCTGACCACAAAGGACAGAGAAGAGATTCTGCATCTCCTGGTCTCTTTGCCAGGAGTCCTGGGAATAAAGGAAAGGGAGGCCTGGCAAGGGAAATCAGTTTGAATAACAGTCATAAGTATGATAATGGTAGTGATAAAATAATAATTACCACTACAACATCAGTCAGGATGGGCTACGTTACACTGCTCTAACAAACACCTCTGAAATCTCAATGGCTTAAAGCAACAAATGCTTTATATCTCATTAATTCTCTGGTCTGTTGAGAGTCAGCTAGGAGCTCTCCTCCACATTTTCCTTGAGCTTTTTCCAGCACTTGACATTGAATGGGTCACTATCTGGAGTATCAATGGTCCAGCAAAAGTCATAATGTACAAACTGGCCATTCCTGGAAGCAACACACCTTACTTCTGCTCACATTTCATTGGCTGAAACTAGTCACATGACTAAGCCTAACTTCAATGGGGCAAAAAGTATGATCATTCTCTAGGGAGGAAAACTTATTATTAATGAAAAGTAATTTACTATTCAACATAATTTCGGAAGTCCTTGCCATAGCAATCAGAGAAGAAAAAGAAATAAAAGGAATCCAAATTGGAAAAGAAGTAAAACTGTCACTGCAGATGACATGATACTATACATAGAAAATCCTAAAGATGCCCCCAGAAAACTACTAGAGCTAATCAATGAATCTGGTAAAGTTGCAGGATACAAAATTAACACACAGAAGTCTCTTGCATTCCTATACACTAACAATGAAAGATTAGAAAGAGAAATTAAGGAATCAATCCCATTCACCATTGCAACAAAAATAAAAAATACGTAGGAATAAACCTACCTAAGGAGGTAAAAGACCTGTACTCAGAAAACTATAAGACACTGATGAAAGAAATCAAAGACGGCACAAACAGATGGAGAGATATACCATGTTCTTGGATTAGAAGAATCAATATTGTGAAAATGAGTGTACCACCCAAAGCAGTTGACAGATTCAATGCAATCCCTATCAAATTACCAATGGCATTTTTACAGAATTAGAACAAAAAAACCTAAAATTTGTATGGAGACACAAAAGACCCTGGATAGCCAAAACAATATTGAAGGGAAAAAAAGGAAGCTGGAGGAATCGAACTCCCTGATTTCACACTGTACTGTAAAGCTACAGTAATCAAGACAACATGGTACTGGCAGAAAGACAGAAATATAGATCAATGGAAAAGGAGAGAAGGCCCAGAGATAAACCCACACAGCTATGGTCAACTAATCTATGACAAAGGAGGCAAGGATATACAATGGAGAAAAGACAGCTTCTTCAATAAGTGGTGCTTTGAAAACTGGACAGCTACATGTAAAAGAATGAAATTAGAAGACACCCTAATACCATACACAAAAATAAACTCCAAATGGATTAAAGATCTAAATGTAAGGCCAGACACTATAAAATTCCCAGAGGAAAACACAGGAAGAACACTCTTTGACCTAAATCACAGCAAGATCTTTTTTGACCCACTTCCTAGAGTAATGGAAATAAAAACAACAATAAGCAAGTGGGACCTAATGAAACAAAAGCTGCTGCACAGCAAAGGAAACTTTGCTGACGAAACAAGACGAAAAGACAACCCTCAGAATGTGAGAAAATATTTGCAAAGGAATCAACAGACAAAGGATTAATCTCCAAAATATATAAACAGTTTATGCAGCTCAATAGCAAAAAAAAAAAAAAAAAACCTCAATCCACAAATGGGCAGAAAACCTAAATAGGCATTTCTCCAAAGAGGACATATAGATGGCCAAGAGACAGAAGAAAAGCTACTCAATGTCACTAATTATTAGAGAAATGTAAATCAAAACTACAATAAGGTATCACCTCACATCGGTTAGAATGGACATCATCAGAAAATCTACAAACAGTAAATGCTGGAGAGGGTGTGGAGAAAAGGGAACCTTCTTGCACTGTTTGTGGGAATGTAAATAGATACAGCCACTGTGGAGAACAGTATGGAGGTTCCTCGAAAAACTAAAAATGGAATTACCATATTACCCAGCAATCCCACTACTGGGCATATACCCAGAGAACACCATAATTCAAAAAGACACATGCACTCCAATGTTCATTGCAGCAGAATTTACAATAGTCAGGTCATGGAAGTAACCTAAATATCCATCAACAGACGAATGGATAAAGAAGATGTGGTACATATATACAATGGAATATTACTCAGCCATAAAAGGAACAAAATTGGGTCAGTTGTAGAGACATGAATGGACCTAGAGACTGTCATACAGAGTGAAGTAAGTAAGAAAGAGAAAAACAAATATCATATATTAACACATATATGCAGAATCTAGAAAAATGGTGCAGATGAACCAGTTTGCAAGGCAGAAATAGAGACATAGACATAGAGAACAGAGAACAGATGTATGGACACCAAAGGGGGGGAGGGGTTGGGGTGGGAAGAATTGGGAGATTGGGATTGCATATATACGTTACTAACAAGAAAAAAATTATGAAATTGTAGACTTTAAATATATGCAGTTTATTGTATGTCAATTATATCTCAATAAAATGCTTAAAAAAAGAAAGAAATTTAACATCCCTCAACTACTATTACTGGGTGACAACATACTGAGCGTTGTGCTAAGTGCAGCGTAATTTTATCCTTACTCGGTGACCCTGTAAGATAGATATTGACAACATTTTACTGATGAAAAAAAGAAGATCTGGGGAATTAAGCAACTTATTTTGTCCAACCAGTAGATGGTAAAGATTTAAACCCAGGTAGGTCTGCTTCCATAGCTTGTACTCCTAAGTACTACATTATACTCCCTTGATCATTTGCAGTGCTAGATTAGGGATCACAACCTCAAATGTGTTCAGGGGCCAGGCAGTTAATACAAATTTGTGAAACAGTTTGGATATACTTCGGTTTTGGTTTGGACTGTGTGCAAACTGGACTGTGTGCAATGCTGTGTCTAAAGGGGGCAGTTGTAATTCATCTGAAACTGATCGTTGCTACGTAAAAATATGCTTATTACTGTCAGATCTCCAGATTCTTTGAAAACTCCTCAGAAATTTGGATTTTTATGTGTAATTTCCTGATTTCAAAATGTTAAAGACAATCCAAGATTTAAAAAAATTAGGGGATAAATAAAATAAATCTACGGGCCAAACATATCTCATAGGCTAACAGTTTACACTCTTTACTAGATCTTCTGGTGGAGTCTGATTGGTTCACTTGGGGAAACACAAAACTGAGGATAATGTACTCAGATTATTAGGTTTGGCCCAAGTCTGTGCGTGATCTCTGGTAAGCAGCAGAGCCAGTGCAGTGTGGCAAAGGCCGAATACTGAATTCAAATGATTGTCATCAAGGTGCATAGATGTGTATCTACTAATTCAAATGCTTAAATAGCCATGGAGCAATTTTCATTTGCAAGCTTCTGGCGTGTAACACACACTAATTTCTTCTTTCTCTGGCCAGTGTGGAGCTATCATTATTCACTGGGGAGCTTTTCTAAGGAGGCGGATGTTCAGTGCCCTCCAGTTCAGTTCGTGCTGCACCACCAGACTAAGTAGGCTCGTGGTTTGACGTGCATTAATTACAAGAGAACAAATGGAAAGGCCATTCCTAGTCTCAGGTAAAGCTGATCACATCGGCTTCCAGTTTAAATAGTCAGGACTAGGCTTGGTAGAAAGTTGGCTGGATATGGCTTTTCCTGGAAAGGTGGTAGCTGGAGTTTTTAAAGGAATTAGTTAAGAGTAAAACTGGTGACTTCTTATCTGGAGATTCAGGTATATGTTTCTTGAGGGAAGATCTATTACTTTCATCAGATTCTCAAACCGGTCTTGCCACCTCCGTTGTTCTCACCATCAAGCCTTTCAATATGAAAAATCATCAAGAAGAATATGGAAATACTTTCCCCCATCCCAGACCATCTTCCTTAAAAAAGCATTTCAGGTAGGAGAGTTCATTGACCCCTAAACATAAGCTGTAGTTTCCTGCTGCTTTTCTTTACCTAGAATGCTCTTTCTGGCCGTCTCTGTTTGGCCGATTCCCTTTCTTAAAAACAATAACAACAACAACAACAACAAAAACCCAAAAACTAATCTATAAAGCATTTCCTAATCCCCTTACAGGATGTTTTCAATCCCTCTGAGCTTTGAATATTTTCTTTGTAGTTTTTTGATGACAGTACTATTCTGCCTTTTATTGATATAATTGTGTGTGTGCACACGCGCACGCGCACGTGGACACACAAACACGTGTGTTCATATATATCATTTTTTAACAGAATAGTAAACTCCATGAGGGTAGCAAGGATGTCTTATTCATCTGAAAGTCACGAGTGTTTGCTAGTACATGTTGGATACTCAATTTAGTGTCTGCCAACTTGAATTGAATTTTGTTTTCTGGTTGATCCATAAGTCATTTGGTGTGGCTAATAAAATTCTGTAGGTTCTTGGCCTACAAAAGGTGACTGGCTGAATAATGACAGTTTGTGTGCTTCTAGGGTTTCCTTGAAGAGCCATGGGAAGAAGGTGCACTCCTCTGTGCCTAACCCTTTGCAAGTTCCTGGCTGCAAAGCCAAGAGATGGTGAAGGAAATGATGTTCTTTCACTCTGATGAATGCTTCTTGCCTCATACATTTGTGGGAGGCCTCACCTTGCTTCCTCATACTTAAGCCCCTGTAACTCACAGACTCAGTCTTGCTCTTGCCTCCTCCCCGCACTGCCACTCTGGGTTGAGGAATATTAGTAGAATAAATGAATGAAAATGAGTTCTCAGTGTGTGCTCTCCTCTTGCCCCTGTCATCCAAGTGACACAGGGTCTCCCTCACGGGGGTGGGGTTTGCTCATCAACAACTATCTTATAGTTGTTTCTACTCACCATATTGGCTCAGTTTCTATTCTGAATTGGTTCCTACTCTGATATTTCCTTTGCTATAAAGAAATGATCACAGAGCTCGAAGTTAAACAAATGATTTTAAATTTCAATATCACCACTTACTGGCTTCATAAACTTTGTCACTGAAATCCTCATTTAATTCCTTATAAAACAAGATAAATAATACCTATTTTTCAAGCTGGTCAAAAAGATTAAGTGAAATCATGTTGTAAATGGCATGAAATAAGCACTCATTGAGGGGTATCTATTGTTAAATCTCTGCCCTGTAACCCATTCCACTTTCAATACTGAAGCACATGACTGAGGTCCTAGTTTAAATCTTGTTGTACAAAACATCTTTCTTGGGGTTAATGTATTGCTGCATGACTTCCTAGTAGCAAACATGACCTATTACTCCTTCTGCTGTGCTCAGATTGTTCCGATCATGGGGTTTACTGGTACCTGAATTACTATCCAATCTAAGCACTCTTTCCCACTGAATTCAGACTTGACTTTGCAATTCTTAACACAGTGTTCCAGCAGCCACTGCCAATCAATCAACGTGTACATTTCTGACTCCCAAATCTCTGCCTTTAGACCATACCATTTCCCTGAGCTACAGATATATATCCAGCCACCTCCATGACCTCTCCTCTTCGATTCAACACATGCCTTAAACTTAATGCTTCCAATAAAGAAGTCTTGATTTCCATCTTTAAATATCTTCATCACTCTTTCCCATCTCTGAAATGGGGCCATTATTACTTTAGTTTTGCTAAGTTCCCAATCCTTGAAATAGTCTTTGAATTATTCCTTTACTTCATATCCAGTACATCAACGTGTCCTGTTGATTTTTCCTCTGACTGCTTCTTACCCCTTAAATTGCTACATCCCAGTTTCTGATGCCAAAATTTCTTCCCCAGATTATCATAAACTTTTCCGTGCATTTCTCCCTCACTCCAGTTGAGCTGTCCTCAGTCTATTCTTCATGAAGCTGTCAGGGTGATGTTTTTAAATGTAAATCAGATCACCCAAGTCACCGCTTCAAAATCCTCCAATAGCTACCTGGCTTTTTATAAAAGATCCAAAATCCTTACCATGTGGATTGGTAAGGATACATGGTCAGGTCTCTGCCCAATCCCTAACCTCATCACCTACTACTCTTTCCCTGGCCATCTCAACTCCAGTCATACAATGACTGTCTTTCTGTGTGTCAGAGAGTCCGAGCTTATTCCTTCCTCAGGGTTCTCCCTCTGCCTGGACGTCTGTGCTCAGAAGTCACCTTCTCAGGCCATCTTGAATTGTTTATGTCATTGCCTCCAGCTGGATCATCCTGTACTTCCTGACTCTGCTTTATCTTCTTCATAGCATTTATTACCACATGAATTTTTATTTTAGTCAGATTTTATTTCATGTCTCCTGTCAGTAGAATATAAGATCTACGAGGGACAGAACCTTGTCATGTTTACTGCTGTAGTTCTAACACCCAGAACAGAATCAATACACAGTAGCTCCCCAATAAATATGGGTTCAGTGAGTGACTAACTGCATGAATGTAACCATCAGTTATCCTCATTTTAGAATTTATCAACACTATCACTTGTCACCACAGCTCTGTTCTTTTCCAGCTACCTACCTATCTGTCTACTCAAGAGACATTTATCAGTACCTATTTTTGCCCAGTTTAAAGTCTGGTTAGAGAAACAGAATCCACTACAGAGTACCATGGCAGGACCATACTTTCACTGATGTTTAGACTGATGTTTCCACATCTCTATGGGGTGTCCTTTTCCTTTAGTCACTTCCTTTCATGGCCATCAACAAATGGGCTCTGTCTCAACTCTTGCAAGTCCTGCTGGGTTTAAGGCTGGATAATCATCAGATTGCTCCTGGCCTTGAGGAATGCTGGCCTGAGAATGGGGTACCAAAACTTCTTTCTTTAGCAATCAGTTGGAATCCAAAGATTATTTCTAGTCAAGGAAAAGTTCAACCAGAAAGGCAAAGGGCACCAATAAGGGATAAGACCAAAGTATCTGGTCCTGCTCTGGCAAATCAAATGAATTGGTATTAGGCCGAGGTGGACATGGTTCAGTGATATTGACCTACATACATAGCTCTTAAATGTTGTACATAGAGGAGTCTTTTTCATATTACTGGATCATGCTATGTACTGGCTCAGTTTCCTGGGCCCCCTTTTTTCGACCAGCTAGTATCAACCTTTTCATTGATGATAATAACATTAAAATGCCTCTCTGCACTTGTTTTGCAATTTCCATTGTTTTTCAGTATTGAAAACATCATAGAGTTAAATTCAGGCCACATCTGTTGCTTGTTAGGACCATAACTTTGCCATATGTTCTAAGGTCTGTGAAATGGAGAATAAATCCCTCAGAGATGGAGATTTGCAGTCTCTTGGCTCTCAGTGTAAAGATAAAGGTGTTCTACTTTTGCAAGAACTATGAATGGTCTAAGTGATTTGACCACATTATCCTAGATCTCCAGGAGCCAGCATAGTACATAACACAGGGTCAATGTGAAATTGATGTATGAGATCTTGCCAACTTTTCTATAACAGGCCAGTCATGTAACCAGTTTAAGACTAATCTGTCTTCTTCTTCTGCACTGAGTCAATCCTTTATAATTTTTTAAGATAAATTAAGATAGCAAAGACTCCAAAATGTCCTTTGGATGGTTCGTCTATGCCCTTAAATCTCAGGGATAGAATGATAAGAAGAACCCTGGGCAGGAAAGCAGGAGAGCTGTTTCTGCTTCAGCAAGGGCCAATAACTGAGTATGCTGATTTGTGTAAGTTGCTTTACCTCTCTGGGCTTCTGTTTCTTTGTTTGTAAAATAAGGGGCTCAAATTAGATTGCTAAGAGCTCTTCCATGTTTCACATTCTGTGAATCTATTGCTGAGACACCCCCAACCTTATGGCCAAGCAGGCTAAATGAGAGCATATTATGGAGAACTCATTGCATTTCAGGTGTTTTCCTCCATATTGGATTAAATCCCTCATTTGTCTTTGCCTCTTCCTCATATCTCCCACAACTTTATTTTAGATTGTAGAGTTTGCTGCCAGGTTTTTTCTAAATTCTATTCTCCTTGACCTAAGTAGTAAAAGAGTTACTATGACAACGGAGTAATTTTCCTGGATGGCCACATTCAATTTGCTTAAGTAGATATTAGGATTGCAACATGTTTCATTAGCTCCGAGGCCCTTGGGATGTAACACTGAAGTGCTGGGCAGATCAGAGCTTCAGGTTAAGCCCATTGAAACCTGAGTCTATTGACTGTGTAGAGATGACATTTTCTTTACAGGGCCTGTGTCTTAGTTGCTTAGACTTGGTAAGTACCAAAAGTAATTACTAAAGGAAATTGTAAGAAGATCTGCTACTTCAGCTAACAAAAAAAGAAATGGAAGAAAAGCTTTAAGCACACTGCTGGATAGCATAAATCAGAAAGTAAATAGCCAAGATATTTAAAAGATATGTTTTGTAACTGTTTGTTTATTTTCCTGTTATATGAAAGAGGAAAATGGACCTTTATCTAAATTAAAGCTTAGATTCCCAAAGGCAGTATACTAAGCAGATGGAAATTATATGCAACCAGTGTCCAACAGTAAGGAAATAGAATGAATTTTATTTGAATAAAATGCTAATTCTTCTTTTTTTAATTGAAGAAAGTTGATTTACAATGCTGTGTTAATTTCTGCTATACAGCAAAGTGACTCAGTTATACACATATATACATTCTTTTTTATATTCTTTTCCATTATGGTTTATTCCAGGACATTGAATATAGTGCCTTCTGCTATACGGTAGGGCCTTGTTGTCCATCCATTCTATATGTAATAGCTTGCATTTACTAACCCCAAAATCCCAGTCTATCTCTTCCCCTTGGCAACCACAAATCTGTTCTCTATATCTGTGAGTCTGTTTCTGCTTCATAGATAGGTTCATTTGTGTCATATTTTAGATTCCACATATAAGTGACATCCTATGGTATTTGTCTTTCTCTTTCTGACTTACTTCACTTAGTATGATAATTTCTAGTTGCATTTATATTGCTGCAAATGGCATTATTTCATTCTTTTTTATGGCTGAGTAGTATTCCACTGTATACATGTACCACATCTTCTCTATCCATTCACCTGTTGATGGACATTTAGATTGTTTCCATGTCTTGGCTATTATGAATAGTGCTGCTATAGGTATGCATGTATCTTTTTGAATTATAGTTTTGTCTGGATATTTGCCCAGGAGTAGGATTGCTGGATCATATGGTAATTCTATTTTTAGTTTTCTGAGGAACCTCCATACTGTTTTCCATAGTGGCTGTACCAACTTACATTCCCACCAGTAGTGTAGGACTATTCCCTTTTCTCCATACCCCCTCCAGCATTTATTGTTTGTAGACTTTTTAATGATGACCATTCTGACTGGTGTGAGGTGGTATCTCATTGTAGTTTTGATTTGCATTTCTATAATAATTAGCTCTATTGAGCATCTTTTCATGTGCCTATTGGCCATCTGCATGTCTTCTTTGGAGAAATGTCTATTTAGATCTTCTGCCCATTTTTTGATTGGGTTGTTTGATTTTTGGTGTTGAGTTGTATGAGCTATGCATATTTTGGAAATTAAGCCCTTGTCAGCATCATTTGCAAATATTTTCTCCCATACCATAGGTTATCCTTTCATTTTGTTTATAGTTTCCTTTGCTGTGTAAAAGCTTGTAAGTTTGATTAGATCCCATTTGTTTATTTTTGTTTTATTTCTGTTGCCTTAGGAGACTGACCTAAGAAACCACTGGTATGATATATGTCAGAGAATATTTTGCCTCTGTTCTCTTTTAGGAGTTTTATAGTGTTTTGTCTTATATTTAAATCTTTAAGCCATTTTGAGTTTATTTTTGTGCATGGTGTGAGGGTGTGTTCTAACTTCATTGATTTACATGCAGCTTTCCAACTTTCCAAGCACCACTTGCTGAAGAGATTGTCTTTTTCCTATTTTATATTCTTGCCTCTTTTATAGAAGATTAATTGACTGTAGGTGTATGGGTTTATTTCTGGGTTCTCTATTCTGTTCCATTGATCCATATGTCTGTTTTTGTGCCAGTACCATGCTGTATTGATTATTGTAGCTTTGTAGTATTGTCTGAAGTCTGGGAGGGTTCTGCCTCCTGCTTTCTTTTTCCTCAGGATTGCTTTGGCAATTCTGGGTCTTTCATGGATGCACATAAATTTTAGGATTATATGTTCTAGTTCTGTGAAAAATGTCATGGGTAATTTGACAAGGATCACATTAAGTCTGTTTATTGCTTTGGGTAGTATGGCCATTTTAACTATATTAATTCTTCCAACCCAAGAGCATGGGATATCTTTCCATTTCTTTGAATCATCTTTAATTTCCTTTATTAATGTTTCATAGTTCTCAGCATGTAAGTCTTTCACCTCCTTGGTCAGGTTTATTCCTAAGTATTTTATTTTTTTGGTGTGATTTTAAAAGGTTTTTTTTTTTTTTTTTTACATTCCTTTTCTGATATTTCATCATTAGAGTAAAGAAATGCAACCAATATCTGTATGTTAGTCTTGTATCCTGCTACCTTGCTGAATTCATTTATCAGTTCTAATAGTTTTTGTGTGGAGTCTTTAGGATTTTCTCTATATAGTATCATATCATCTGCATATAATAACAATTTTACCTCTTCATTTCCAATCTGGATACATTTTATTTCTTTTCCTTGTCTGACTGCTGTGGCTAGGACTTCCAATACTATGTTGAAAAGAAGTGGTGAGAGTGGACATCCTTGTTTTGTTCCAGATTTTGGCAAGAAGGCTTTCAGCTTTTCACCATTAAGTATGATAGTGCCTGTGGGTTTATCATAAATAGCTTTTATTATGTTGAGATATGTTGCCTCTATACCCACTTTGGTTAGAGTTTTTACCATGAATGGAGATTGAATTTTGTCAAATGTTTTTTCTGCATCTGTTGAGAATATCATGTGATTTTTGTCGTTTCGTTTGTTGATGTGCTGTATCACACTGATTGATTTGTGTATATTGAACCATCTTTGTGAACTTCGGATGAATCCCACTTGGTCATGATATATGATCTTTTTTATGTGTTGTTGGATTCAGTTTGCTAATATTTTGTTAAGAATTTTTGTATCTATATTCATCAAAGATACTGGCCTATAATTTTCTTTTTTGGTGGTATCTTTGTATAGTTGGTATCAGGGTGTTGGTGGCTTCATAGAATGTCTTTGGGAGTCTTCTCTCTTCTTCAGTCTTTTGGAAGAGTTTGAGAAGGACTGGTAAAATTTCTTTGTATGTTTTGTAGAATTCACCTGTGAAGCCGGCTGGTCGTGGACTTTTGTTTTAGTAGGGAGTATTTGCATTACATATTCTATTTCATTTCTAGTTTTCGGTAAGTTCAAATTATCTATTTCTTCTTGATTCACTTTTGGTGGACCGTATATTTTTAGAAAGTTGTCCATTTAAAAAAATGCTAATTCTAATTAGTAATTTTAAGCATAAAACAAATAAACAATATTTATTATAATAGAAGTAGCAGTGAACATTTTTGAGTGTTTTCAGTTCATGACAACCATATGGAATGAACAGTATTATTATTTCAATTATATGGATAAGTAAAGTGGAGGTTTAGAGAGGTTAATAACCTGATCAAAGTCATGGCTGTTAAGTAAGCAAATTGAGTAGCAAATTTTGGGTCAACTCACTTTCATCTCTTGCACTTAGCCCTACATAGTTCTCACATACTCTGAACATACCTTGGAACTGCCCAGATCATTGAAGATGATGAAGTTAAAAACTGGAGAAGGTTTGAATGTACTTCTTCAGGGGCTGTGTGTGACATGTGTATGTGTTTGGGCACAAATTTGGAAATGAGTTAGGCAGGTGTCATTACTTTTCTACAACTCCAGGATTTTATGGGACACATTGGAGAGTTTCTGGAGGGAGGTTAGCCATGTGCCACAGACTTGTGGAATTTTTTCGCAATTGAAGAAAACCCATGTAAGCCACCTACTGTTAAGATTTTAAGAACATTGAGAAATAGAACATATGCCCATGTACACCCTCACATACACACATATGCACACTTTCTATTCAATGCAAGGGTTGTACTTAGACACCTAGATGATTACAAGGACCCAGAATACATTTTTCCTGACTCAGACTGTAGATTCTGTACTTATAGCAAACATTAAATGTAAGAAAGAAGAGCAGAGCCCACTGTTCAGATGGGATGTTTCCTAACATGGTAGGCCAGATGGGGTGATAATATATTCCAACTTTGACTTATCTTTATGTTGGGATGAGGGATATCATGGAGGGGTATGAGAACATGAAATTGATTCAGGTGGAGCTGTGTCTGTACACTTGCTGTACCACTTATTAGCTGCAAGACTTTAGGAGGATGATTTAACTCTGATTTTCAACACCTCCAGCAGTGAATCAGGGATGATTTCTTACTCGCAAGCCAGGAAAGCAGGGTCTGGCAAGTTAGTGGGGTACAGTAGCATGGAATCTATTGCATGAAGATCTGAAGCATGCCCTGGGGGAAACTCTAGGAAAGGGACCAAATGTGTTGACTTTGACTTAATGAGCTGGACATTGTGATTGCCTTTGCAGATCCCTTCCACCTCTCTCCTATTATGTGGTTAGTATGCAAATTGGGTGGGCACTAATTAGAAAAGCCAATCAGTATTTTCCCATCCCCTTTGGAACAGCAATTGTGTTGTTAACTAACAATAACCACAGGTCTAACCAAGGAACACATGCCATCTACCTGATCAGGTTAGTCAAGTCAGAACATGATTGGAGAAAGGATAAAACCACTCCCTTACTTTGAATGGTATGATGTGCATTTGTAAGGCCTGGGTCTGCTGCAGTGACATAGGAAGATATGTGGACACAGCTATCATATGCAGGACAGAGATAAGTGAATTGTAAGGAAATAGAGCGATAGCTCTGATAAAACCATCCTGAACCCCATCCTAACTTTTTTCACTTAAATGAGATAAAAAAATTCCTTTTGTTGTTTACATCTGGTTGGTTTAAGTTTTGAATTTGCTATTACTTACACTGAAAGTCCAGGTAGGTATACCCACTTACAATTCTTTAGTTGTCAGGGGGCAGGAACAATTATGAGTTTAGAGTGAGGATGTGTCTTCAACTTATTCCTGGCAAAAGTGTCAACCACTCCATCCCCCTCCCAACTCCCCAATCTACCCTCTCTTTCCAGACTTTGGACACATGTTTGATGCCTAGGCTGAGACAGCTTCATAACTGTAAGTTAAATGAGGATTTTACTACACTTCAGGGCACATCAGGTTCAAGCTTCATTGCTTTAGGGCCCTCTAATGAATATTAACACAAAAGAAGGGGCTAGGCCTTTTGCTTTTCCCACAGATCACCAAACAGTTTTGTCTGAAGAGGATAGCAATACATTTGTGTGTGACACATAGTGACTATATTCCTTTACCAGTTATCTATGGCATCCAGTACAGTATTAAAGTAGACCTATGGAATAAAATATATCATGTTTAACCTCATTTTGATTTGACCATGTAATGGAGTATGAGATAGGGGCAGGACAGTAGGAAGAAAAGAATGAGAAAAGAAGAAAAGCATGAGAAAAGAAGAAAAGCATGAGAAAAGAAAAAAAGATTCTAGGAGCCAGAATGGTTCATGGAACAGGTGAGCAGGAGAAAAAAATTTTGTAGCTTTGCCTTAAGCTCATCTTGGTGGTTTTTAAAATTTTACGTATTTAATTCTCATTTCCTTTATTCTATACTAGGATTACATGTTTGGAAAGGTAATACTAACTTATTTAATAAGTAAACTCTAAAATTTCGGTACTAAAGTAGAATTTAGCTATTGCACTCATGTAATAAACCAAGACTGGTGATTCTGCTCCGTATTGCTGCTTTTTATCCATGTGGGATTCAGGTACTCAGGCTTCTTCCATCTCATGCTCCGCTATCCTCTAAGGTAGGGTTTGGCAAATTATTCATGTGGGCTAAATATGGCCTTCTACTTATTTTTGTAAATAAAGTTTTATTGGAATACAGCCTCAAATGTTTGTTTATGTGTTGTCCGTGGCTGCTTTTGTACTAGAAAGGAAGAGTGGAGTAGTTGTGACAGATCATATGGCAACAAAGCGCAAAATATTTACTATTTATCCTTTTACATAGAAAGTTTGCCAGGCCCTTTTGTCATCTGTGTTGAACCAGCAGGAATAAAAGAATATGAAGTTATAAACACTTCTTTAAAGCCTTGAATTAGAGAAGCCATATGTTTCTTCTACTTTCATTTCATTGGTAAAAATTGGTCACATGGCTGCAATAGACTTGAAGAATGGAGTCCCTGGCTAAGAAACCCCTTCCAAGCACCAGCTTGGCACTGTGAAGAGTAGAGCACACATCTTGATAGATAATTATTCATCTCTGCTACAAAACATCTAATCATAACCTTGAAAGGGACCATAGAAATTATACTTAATTCCTACTCATCAAATATATCGTATGTTTTAGACATTATCCTGGGTTCTTTTTTTTTTTCTTTTTCTTTTTTTTTATTATTTTTTGGGGGGTACACCAAGTTCAATCATCTGTTTTTATACACATATCCCCGTATTCCCTCCCTTCCTTGACTCCCCCCCATCGAGTCCCCCCCACCCTTCCTGCCCCAGTCCTTTAAGGCATCTTCCATCCTCGAGTTGGACTCCCTTTGTTATACAACAACTTCCCACTGACTATCTATTTTACAGTTGGTAGTATATATATGTCTGTGCAACTCTCTCGCTTCGACTCAGTTTCCCCTTCACCCCCCGCTCCCTCCCATACCTCGAGTTCTCCAGTCCATTCTCTGTATCTGCATCCTTGTTCTTGTCACTGAGTTCATCAGTACCATTTTTAGATTCTGTATATGTGAGTTAGCATACAATATTTGCCTTTCTCTTTCTGACTTACTTCACTCTGTATGACATACTCTAGGTCTATCCACCTCATTACATATAGCTCCATCTCATCCCTTTTTATAGCTGAGTAATATTCCATTGTGTACATATGCCACATCTTCTGTATCCATTCATTAGTTGATGGGCATTTAGGTTGCTTCCATGTCCTGGCTATTGTAAATAGTGCTGCAATAAACATTATGGTACAAATTTCTTTTGGGATTATGGTTTTCTTTGGGTATATGCCCAGTAGTGGGATTACTGGATCATATGGAAGTTCTATTTGTAGTTTTTTAAGGAACCTCCAAACTGTTTTCCATAGTGGCTGTACCAACTTACAGTCCCACCAACAGTGCAGGAGAGTTCCCTTTTCTCCACACCCTCTCCAACATTTGTGGTTTCCAGATTTTGTGATGATGGCCATTCTGACTGGTGTGAGGTGATCCCTCATTGTGGCTTTGACTTGCATTTCTCTGATGATGAGTGATGTTGAGCATCTTTTCATGTGTTTGTTGGCCATCTGTATGTCTTCTTTGGAGAAATGTCTATGTAGGTCTTCCGCCCATTTGTGGATTGGGTTATTTGCTTTTTTAGTATGAAGCTGCATGAGCTGCTTGTATATTTTGGAGGTTAATCCTTTGTCCGTTGTTTCATAGGCAATTATTTTTTCCCATTCTGAGGGTTGCCTTTTAGTCTTGTTTATGGTTTCTTTCGCTGTGCAAAAGCTTTTAAGTTTCATGAGGTCCCATTTGTTTATTCTTGATTTTATTTCCATGATTCTAGGAGGTGGGTCCAAAAGGATCTTGCTTTGATGTATGTCAAAGAGTGTTCTGCCTATGTTTTCCTCTAGGAGTTTTATAGTGTCTGGCCTTACATGTAGGTCTTTGATCCATTTGGAGTTTATTTTTGTGTATGGTGTTAGGAAGTGTTCTAATTTCATTCTTTTACATGTTGCTGTCCAATTTTCCCAGCACCACTTATTGAAGAGGCTGTCTTTTTTCCATTGTATACTTGTGCCTCCTTTATCAAAGATAAGGTGCCCATATGTGTTTGGGCTTACTTCTGAGTTCTCTATTCTATTCCATTGATCTTCCTTTCTATTTTTGTGCCAGTACCATACTGTCTTGATCACTATGGCCTTGTAGTATAGTTTGAAGTCAGGAAGCCTGATTCCACCAACTCCATTTTTCCTTCTCAAGATTGCTTTGGCTCTTCGGGGTCTTTTGCGTTTCCATACAAATCGTAAGATTTCTTGCTCTAGTTCTGTGAAAAATGCCATTGGTAATTTGATGGGGATTGCATTGAATTTGTAAATTGCTTTGGGTAGTACAGTCATTTTCACGATGTTGATTCTTCCAATCCAGGAACATGGTATGTCCCTCCATCTGTTTGTGTCGTCTTTGATTTCTTTCATCAATGTCTTAAAGTTTTCTGCATACAGATCTTTTGCCTCCTTAGGCAGGTTTATTCCTAGGTATTTTATTCTTTTTGTTGCAATGGTGAATGGGAGAGTTTCCTTAATTTCTCTTTCTGCTCTTCCGTTATTCGTGTATAGGAATGCAAGAGATTTCTGTGCATTAATTTTGTATCCTGCTACTTTACTAAACTCATCAATGAGTGCTAGCAGTTTTCTGGTAGAGTCTTTAGGGTTTTCTATATATAATATCATGTCATCTGCAAAGAGTGACAATTTTACTTCTTCTTTTCCAATGTGGATTCCTTTGATTTCTTTTTCTTCTCTGATTGCTGTGGCTAACACTTCCAAAACTATGTTGAATAATAGTGGTGAGAGTGGACACCCTTGTCTTGTTCCTGTTCTTAGAGGGAATTCTTCCAGTTTTTCCCCATTGAGAACGATGTTGGCTTTTGGTTTTTCATATATGGCTTTTATTATGTTGAGGTAATTTCCTTCTATGCCCATTTTCTGGAGAGCTTTTATCATAAATGGATGTTGAACTTTGTCAAAAGATTTTCTGCATCTATTGAGATGATCATATGGTTTTTATCCTTCAATTTGTTGATATGATGTATCACGTTGATTGATTTGCGTATATTGAAGAATCCTTGCATCCAGGGATAAACCCCACTTGATCATGGTGCATGTTTTTTTAATGTGCTGTTGGAGTCTGTTAGCTAGTATTTTGTTGAGGATTTTTGCATCTATATTCATCAGTGATATTGGTCTGTAGTTTTCTTTTTGTGTGACATCTTTGCCTGGTTTTGGTATCAGGGTGATGGTAGCCTTGTAGAATGAGTTTGGGAGTGTTCCGCCTTCTGCAATATTTTGGAAGAGTTTGAGAAGGATAAGTGTTAGCTCTTCTCTAAATGTTTGATAGAATTCGCCCGTGAACCCATCTGGTCCTGGGCTTTTGTGAGTTGGGAGATTTTTAATCACTGCCTCAATTTCCGTACTTGTGATTGGTCTGTTCATGGTTTCTATTTCTTCCTGGTTCAGTCTTGGAAGACTGTATTTTTCTAAGAATTTATCCATTTCTTCCAGGTTATCCAATTGATTGGCATATAGTTGCTTGTAGTAGTCTCTCATGATCTTTTGTATTTCTGAGGTGTCCGTTGTGACTTCTCCTTTTTCATTTCTAAGTCTGTTGATTTGCATCTTCTCCCTTTTTTTCTTGATGAGTCTGGGTAATGGTTTATCAATTTTGTTAATCTTCTCAAAGAACCAGCTTTTAGTTTTATTTATTTTTGCTATGGTTTCCTTCCTTTCTTTTTCATTTATTTCTGCTCTGATCTTTATGATTTCTTTCCTTCTGCTCCCTTTGGGGTTTCTTTGTTCTTCTTTCTCTAGTTGTTTGAGGTGTAAGGTTAGGTTGTTTATTCGATCATTTTCTTGTTTCTTAAGGTAGGACTGTATTGCTATAAACTTCCCTCTTAGAACTGCTTTTGCTGCGTCCCATAGGTTTTGGGTTGTTGTGTTTTCGTTGTCATTTGTTTCTAGATATTTTTTGATTTCCTCTTTGATTTCTGTAGTGATTCCTTGGTTGTTTAAGAGTGAATTGTTTAGCCTCCATGTGTTTGTATTTTTTGCAGTTTTTTTTCCTGTAATTGATATCTAGTCTCATGGTGTTGTGGTCTGAGAAGATGCTTGATATGATTTCAATTTTCTTGAATTTGCCGAGGTTTGATTTGTGACCCAAGATGTGATCTATCCTGGAAAATGTTCCGTGTGCACTTGAGAAGAAAGTGTAGTCTGTCGTTTTTGGATGGAATGTCCTATAAATATCAATTAAGTCGAGATGGTCTAATGTGTCATTTAAAGCTTGTGTGTCTTTATCTATTTTTTGTTTGGATGATCTGTCCATTGATGTAAGTGGGGTGTTCAAGTCTCCCAGTATAATTGTGTTACTGTCGATGTCCCCTTTTATAGCTGTTAGCATTTGCCTTATGTATTGAGGTGCTCCTATATTGGGGGCATAGATATTTACCATTGTGATATGTTCTTCTTGGATGGATCCCTTGATCATTATGTAGTGTCCTTCCTTGTCTCTTTTAATAGTCTTTACTTTCAAGTCTAATTTGTCTGATATGAGTATTGCTACTCCAGCTTTCTTTTGACTTCCATTTGCATGGAATATCTTTTTCCATCCCTTTACTTTCAGTCTATATGTGTCCCTTGGTCTGAAGTGGGTTTCTTGTAGGCAGCATATAGAAGGGTCTTGTTTTTGTATCCATTCAGCCAGTCTGTGTCTTTTGGTTGGAGCATTTAATCCATTTACATATAAGGTGATTATTGACATGTGTGTTCCAATTAGCATTTTCTTAATTGTTTTGGGTTTATATTTGTAGGTGTTTTCCTTTTCTTGTGTTTCCCACTTAGAGAAGTTCCTTTAGCACTTGTTGTAAGGCTGGTTTGGTGGTGCTGAATTCTCTTAACTTTTGCTTGTCTGGAAAGCTTTTGATTTCTCCCTCAAATCTGAATGAGATTCTTGCTGGGTAGAGTATTCTTGGCTGTAGGTTTCTCTCTTTCAGGACTTTCAGTATATCCTGCCCTTCCCTTCTGGCCTGCAGAGTTTCTGTAGAAAGGTCAGCTGTTATCCTGATGGGTTTTCCCTTATATGTTATTTGTTGCTTTTCTCTTGCTGCTTTTAATATTTTTTCTTTGTGTTGAATTGTCGTTAGTTTGATTAATATGTGTCTTGGTGTATTTCTCCTTGGGTTTATTCTGTATGGGACTCTCTGTGCTTCTTGGACTTGGTGAATTATTTCCTTTCCCATGTTGGGGAAGTTTTCCACTAGAACCTCTTCAAATATTTTCTCAGACCCTTTCTTGTTTTCTTCTTCTTCTGGGATGCTTATAATTTGAATGTTGGTATGCTTAATGTTATCACTGAGGTCTCTGAGACTGTCCTCTACTCTTTTTATTCTTTTTTCTTTTTCCTGCTCTGTGGCGTTTATTTCTTCCATTCGATCTTCCAACTCACTTATTTGTTCTTCTGCCTCAGTCATTCTGCTGGTTATAGCATCTAGAGTATTTTTAATTTCAGTTATTTTGTTATCCATTGCTGTTTGTTTTTCTGAGTTCTTATGAACTGTTTCTTGTACTTTCTCTATTTTGTTATCGAGATTTTGTATCATTTTTACTATCATGACTCTGAATTCTTTTTCAGGCATTTTTCCTATTTCCTGGTCATTTAATTGGTCTTGTGGGTTTTTTTCCTGCTCCTTTGCCTGCATGGTGTTTCTTTGTTTCCTCATGGTTGTCCAAACTTTTGGGGTTGCTTGTCCTGGTGATAGAGGTGTTTATAGAAGACTGTCCAAGCCTCAGACTAATGTCCAAGTATTGGATTAAACAAATATTAAGTCTAGGAAATACATACATGTATAAGACACACAATTACTGAATCCGTTAGGACATAAGGCTCTAGAAAGACCTGACAGAACCCCAGTGTGCTATCAGATATTCAAAGAGAAACCCAACAGAAATTGACAACTGAAACAGAACAAATCAGAGACAAAAGCAAAAGCAAACAAACAAACAAATAACACCTTACACATACAAAGATTAATCCAGGGAGATTTTGTAAGCTAGGATCAAATATAGAAAAGAGCTGGAGTACCACCAGAGAGAATGGAGATTCTCAGAATGTAACTAGACAACTGTACTAGGAACTAAGATAAAGACAAAAGCCTAATATTAAATACCAAGGCAGCGCGTCATCTGGAGAATAGAGCAAGGAGTCTGAGCAGACCGATAGTGTTGCTTATAAGTATGTTAAGATAAAATAAACTTAAAAAGGCTGGAAGAAAGGGGAACAGAAGAGCGTAATGTGGTTGGAAATATGCAAATAAAAAGAAAGGAATAGAAATGTATAAAAGATAGGGATGAAAGCAAAGTATGAGAGATATATTGTCCGTACTACCAAAAACTTAGCTAGATATAGAAGTATATAAAAAGGCAAAAAAAAAAAAAAAGAATAAAAAATATCATTAAAAAATTATGTTATAAAACTTGTAGATCCCTTAGGGCTAAGATCGTATTTAATAAAGAAAAAAAAACAAAACAAAAAGAGAGAGATAAAGAAAAAAAAAAAAAAGAATCCAGAACTGATCCCAGAATGGACCAGTTCAATAGGTATTGATACTACTATTTCTGTTTCCTTAGCGTCTCAGCTGTAAGTGTCCTTCTCCTTGCCTTGGGTTTTTTTGCATTATTCTGTGACAGGCAGAGGTTCCTTTATTGTTCGTCTGTAAGCGTCGGTGTGTGGGGAGGGAGAGGCTACAATAGTGGCTCCTTCCCCTGGGAGGGAGTGAGCAGTGGCGCACTGTTGTTTCAGTCAGGCTTGGAGGTGCCTGTTGCAGAGGGATGCTGGTGGCTCAGGCTTAAACAGAAAGTCTTAGAGTTGGGCCTCTCTCGGGTTTTTTTTTTTTTGTTGCTGTTGTTTTTTTTTTTCTCTTGGCAGCCTCCCTACTCCTGGCGTTGCAAGGGGTTTTAATCTAGCCCCGCCCGAGTGCCTGAGGGTGCTTGTTATCCCTGAGCGCCTTAGGTGGCCCCCAGGGCATCTCTCCACTGCCTGTTGCAGAGGCGCGGAAAGAGAGAGAGAGGCTATGCGTGTGGCTCCTCCCCCCCAGCCCGTGAGCCTGCAGCCTCCAGCCACCATCATGGCCGGGCAGCTCTCAGGGACGGGCACTCCTCTCCGCGGACCTCTTCCCTCCTGTCCTCTCGGTCCATCACCCTACCGGCAACAATGTTTCTCACCCTGAACCAGCTCTCCGGTTCCTACGCTCCCGCTCCCGGACCCTCCGTTCAGCGGCAGATCGACGTCTTGGTCCGGGAACGCTGAGCTGCACTGTGGACCCTCCGTATGTTTCTCACTCCCTCCCGTCTGCCACAGCTCCGCCGCTTCACCCTCTTTGAGCCCTCGTAGATGCCTCCCTACCGGCTATGTTGGGCTCCCTCCAGTCCTTTCTGGTGTCCGAGGCCGTCTGCTGGTGTTCAGCTGGTTCTCTGTGGGAATTACTGCGTCCTTCCGTGCATTCCCAATGCATCTGTGGAGAGGGATGCACTCCACGTCCCTCTACTTCGCCGCCATCCCAAAGTAATATCTATGCTGGGTTCTTTAAAAAGAGAGATGAATAAGACTCAGTCAAATAAGTGAAACCACCATTTGTAGATTTATGTCATTCTAATTACAGGAAATTCAAATTCAAGACAGTCATTTAGAGTAACTGTGGAGGGAATAATGACTAACTGGTAGGGAACAGCAATGTGGTTTCTGTCTGGTCCTAAGTCAGTGCTGCCCTAGATGCTGGCGGTTGGCTGTTACTGGGTGGTGGGAATATTGAAGAATGATTTGTTCAAAGATTGGGAGCAGTGACCGTCAGTGTTGGAGTTCAGTGGGCATTGGGCATAGAGAGCCAGGCTACAATGGACCATGCCATGAGACTTACTGAGGAAGTGTGCTGGCAACTAGGGAAGGCTGAAAATGAAGTTGGTGGCAAAAAAGTGAGCTTCAGCTGGTGAGTTAGAGAGGCAAGGTAGGTTTGCCTGTCATGTCTTCATAATTGAAGTTCAATGGTTTTTCCCTCTGGTACTTCATACTACTCTCTTTCTTTGATTAAATTCGATTGTGTCTTCTTTTTGCTTGGCAGTGGGAATAAGGCACCATCTTTGTCCTTGAGGAACACATGATTTGGTAGCAGAGATAAACACAAAAATAGTTTCCATAAAATATGGTAATTCTCCTGAGGATGTCATACCCAGGTACCTAATCTCATGTGAGGGAGTGGTTTGGTGTGTTAAGAAAGACTTCCTAGATGTGATGACACCTGAGTTATGTCTTGGTAGATAAATTGAATTAAGTTGAGGGAAAAGAATGAGTTAGGGGAGAGGGTCGCCCAGGGAGATAGAATATCATTGGAAAACCTACAGAGGCTTAAAGTAGCACAATGATTTGGAGAAAATAAAAGTTTCTTGGAACATACAGTTCAAGAGGCAAACTATTAGTGCTTGGAGCTAGAGCGATAAGCAAGAGTCAGATTACAGAGGTCCATGCAGACCATGTTGAAGACCAAGGATTCTATCATTTTGGTTGTGGGGAGACATTGAAACATTGTGTCTCTATATTGCCATTTTTTAACCAATGGGACAAAATCAGGGCATTCAGAATAGACACTGCTGACCTACGATAACTATAGTGTAAGGAGAAACATGGAAGATGCTATATATTCCACTAAACAAAGAAGCCAAGATAAAAAATGTGGAATTCCTAGTAAGCCGCTGATTAATAGCATCATCCTTGTTTTGGCCATGGCTCAGCTAAGAACAGGGGAAACCAAGGGTATTCTTTTTCTTGAGACTGTGAAAGGTAGGGCTATATTTTGAGGGATATTCTAGCTTCTCCTTTAGTATTATACATCCCATTTTTTACCTTCAAATGTGTTTCTCTCCATTGTTCTAAGCCTTGTCTTACCTACAAAGAATTAAAAGGCAACCTTCTCCTTGTAGGAAGGAGTAGACAACCACCCTGGAGTTCTGGATGAGCCACTTGTTATCTGTTTACCTTTAAAAATAATTTTGCTTCTGGTCTAGCTTTGCTGGATGATGAAAGGCACTTTGAGCTTTTAGAGGAAAAGGAACTCTTTTCCCTTTTTAGTAACTTCTCTTATTTATATCAATGCCTTATTCCTATATTTCACTCCGTCTTGCCACTCTTTCCATTCTCAACTGTCATTGCCGTTTGCTTTGGCAATAAATAAGGAATGAAAGGCAAAACAAAACAGCCCGCCATGGTTGCTGACAATGATAATTCTGTGGGGAAAATTTTCAGAACCCTCAGAGAAGACTCCAGTGGTTTCTCAGCCCACAAGTTTCAGCTGCACTGGGAACAATGGCTCTTCAGCCTACCTCCAAAGGGCAAGATGAGACATGGGCCTTGTTTTTTCTTTCTCTTCCAAGCTTCAAACTTGATCAAACAATCTTTCTTTAACCCACATGGAAAACTTGCAAACACAAACACATTCCTCCTCTCCTATTAGGACTAGAATAAAAAGCAAACTTCAAATTAGTTAATGTTCATGTAGTTAAGTGGTTCCCTATTGACTGAGTACGTAGGTGGGGGAGCTGACTTGGAGAGGGGCTTTTGCTGTTGGGCCAAAGGCAGAATGAAAGCCAAAATCACTCAAATTGCAAGAGAAAGTTTTTTTTGTTTTTTTTTTTGTAAAAGCATAAAGAACTCATGTAGGTGGTACAGAACCTCGCCTATGTTGTATGCCAGTGTTCCCACTTCACATGGCACATCTGGGTGGCATGTGAAAAATGGAGGCAGACTTTTGGGAAGGGACCATCCTGCCCCTTGTCACGGTCTGTGAACATTTATGGATTTGCCCCTTATAAGGGTGCTCGGCGCCACCACACAGTTTTATTGTTTGGCAGATTGAAAACTAGTTCCAAGCTCATTCCTTGGTCCTCTGAAATGAATGTCTGGGCTTTCAGCAATGAGGTGGCCACATCATTCCTGTTTTAAGACATGACCCTTGTGTTCCATGGGCAGGATTGTCTATGCACCCAATTTGAGGAATAAATCAATTGGGAACTGAAGGGTCCTTACAGCAAGAAGCTTGGAAAAGTGTCAGCTGATTTTCTGGAATTTAGCCATTTCATCTTCATGCCTGTAGTGAAGTGAGTATTTGAGGGAAATTCAGGATGACACTATTCCTGGTAATTAATAAAAACAAACAAAAATCAAAGAAGATGTACCAAGTACTTTGAACAAGTTGGAAATTGGATTAGAGATTGTAAGTTGGAGGCAACCTTTGATTTAGTACAATATCAGCAACTAAGAGAGTTTGATTTAATGCCAGAAGGGCTCCTTCTCTAATGAATTACCACATTCATCCTGAACTACCACTGTTAGGTCATAGATATCACAGGCATTTTAACTATGGGCCCGTGGAGTGTCCCTGATGGACACCAAGGGCATACATAACTGGGTATTTAAGCCTGCTGTAATTCTAGACACATTTCACATATGTGCCTGTGTGTGTGTGTGTGTGTGTGTGTGTGCGTGCGTGCAGTTTTCTCAGATTTCAAATGGCTTTGTAAATCTTCAATATTGAGCACACTGCTAGAATGTTCAAAAAAAGACTTCAGAAATAGCTGGTCTGGGGCTTTTCGACATGCTCAAACTTTTGTGTTCATGAGATTCACCTGAGGTGCTTGTTTCAAAGGCGATTCCTGAACCCCCACTCTACACAGGCTGATTTGGTTGATCTTAAGGGTGGCACCCAGAGTTCTTTTTAATAACTTCAGAGATCAGGAGCCACGTGCACGGCCAAAGGTCATACTTTGAATAACAAGTGAACTTAAGAGATACAGGGAAGTGTGATGGTGCAGTGCACAGGATTGGTGGAAATCACCTTCCCTTCAAATCAGAGTAGATCTGCCTTTTTCTGCTTCACATATTGTGCTTCCATGTAAGACTTCATTTGAACAAAGGCTAAAAAAAAATGGGCTGGAGGTCAATGATGTGATCCACCACCTTCATGTTACAGAAAAGGAAAATGAGACCCAGAGAGATAAGGTGATTTGCCAAGATCACAATTGCCTTTAGTGGCAGGTTTGAGGCAAGAGCCTAATTCCCGATTCCCTGTTCAGGTCTTTTCCACCATGCATGTCTCCTTAAAGCCACATATTGGAGTTAAAACACCAAATGCTTTTTAGCGTATTATCTAGGAAGGAATATAGGAAGGTTAAGCTTTCTTATCCAACCAAATAAGGAAGCCTTCTTGCCTGGGAATGTTTCAATTAGAAGAAAACTGAGTCATCAGGGAGGCCTGGGTGAGGTGGCCCTGGGAGCCTAATAGAAGTTATTGACTATAAATGCAACTGGATGGAGCACATGCGGCTGAAAACAGCTTCACCATTTTGTCTAGTGCCAGACTTGGTACCCCAGAGACATTGCCTCCACAGTGGTCCCAAGAAAACAACTTAGTGTTAGACCACCCTGTGAGATCTTTTACTTATCTATAAATATAAGTCTTTTCTTTGCTTGGAGCATTATCTGGTAATTAATGGCTTCAAGGTGATTCTTCAGACTTGACCTTAGGATTTCCAACATGGTATACAATTCCAGTTCAGTATGATGGTGGGGAGGGGGAACACTTCATGGAATTTAGAATTGTATTCATTTAGGAAGGTGAATTTCAAAAGTTTTCAAAGCTCAGTCAAGGTAAATTTGGGTGGTGATATCAATTTCTAGGCTAACAGGAGTTGTAAAACCTGTCTGAAAGTGTTTTCCATCCTCCCTTATGATTTCTGATGCTGCCGCATTCTGACTTATGAAAACAGTTTCTTTTCTTTGTTCTCAGTTTCCATTTTGGGTTCTGGCCAGTCCTGAGAACTAGAAATTTCAAGGCTGGTTTACAAAACTATCAAACCTTTAAAAACAAAACAGAACAAAAAATTTCAGAAGTTGTTAATTTGGAACATGTAGTGAAGTGCTATTAATCCTGGATGCAAATAATCAACCCCTTAAAAAAACAGAATAATATTTTATACAGTTTTGTGCAATGACTACAGACATTCAGAATCCTCACCTGGGGCCCTGCAAAATCCTGAGGTATCTAACTCATCCAAGGATGATTCCATTGCAATCAGTTGCTTTTTAGTGCCAAGTACATATTTTATTGTGTCATGGAGGTCCCAGCATGGAGGTGCTAGTGTGGCCATGTCCAGCCAATTCAGACATGTTAGAGCCTGTCCCAAAGCCTGGAGAGATGTGCACACTAGTCTCTTTCTATGAGTAAACAAGAAGATAGTTGGGAAAACAAAGGCACTGGACCGGGTGCAGGAGGATTTCACCCTGATGTGGAACAGTTGAGTGTACAGTTTTGTGAGGTGGTTGAGGCTATGGAAGTAGACAGGCTTTGTGCTGGAGCAGCCATATGAAGTTAGTCCCTTCTGGGGCAGTGCCAGAGCTTCAAGAAGGGGGGGCAATGTGTGGATATCTGGTGTTCGTGGCTCTTCCAGATTGCCTCTCTACGTTTTCCTGCCCTGCTCTGAGCCCCAGAGCTAACCTTGGGCTCCTTTGTCCTCTGGCTTCTGGCTGGGTTTGGTCGGGGCATTAGCTAACCAGTAGGTGGGAGCAGAGTGAGGTCAGGTGATTATCACTCTGGTTCTATCCACCCAGCTTGAGCTGGGTGTTGCCCTCAAATAAAAGCTGTAGTTCTGTCAGTCATTCTTCTCCACCCCACTTGCTCTGTCTCTCCAGGTTCCTTTGTGGCTCCCTTGTTATGCTCCTTCAGGCCTGGGGGTGGGCATGGTGATCCTTCATCACTCAACTTGGGGTAGTGCACCACTCCATGTAGTTTCCCTATTTGTTCTCCACCACTCTGGTAAGAATCCTTTTATTAAGCTCACTTTAATTTTCCCAGTCTGAGTGTATCATCTGTTTCCTGCAGGTGTGTAGTCACTAATGAGTCAATGAAATGAATGCTGTATCCTTAACAGTCAGGTCAGACACTGAGAGCATACGAGGTAGGGAAGATCTGAGCCTTAATACGGACAGGAAGAAACAGTTTTCTGGTGTATGTAGAGTCTCTGGCATTCACATAAGCAGATGATTTCTCTGGGCTCCAGCCATCCATTATTTGTTACAAAGTGTTTAGGGCACTGTCACTGTCCTTCTAGCTCTAGTATCTTTAGATAAACTGGTTTGCTGAAGGGAGGGCACCCTAGATATACATATCAGGTCCCTCAGACAACAATACTCTGTTTTCAGAACTCATTTAGACCATTTTCTACTTGACTGCTGCACTCAGATCTCAATTTCTCAGCTTCTTCAATCTCTTCTTCTGTCTCAGCATTTACAGTGCAATTTTGTTCTTAGCTTACCTTTTGATTAAAGACCATTTGGACTGATATCCTGCCTTTGACCTTGGCACCTTTCTACGACACAATATGGGCATATCTCAAAGATATTGCAGGTTTATTTTCCACATCACTGCAGTGAAGTGTATATTATAGTAGAGCGAGTCACTTGAAATTTTTGGTTTCCCAGTGCATATAAAAGTTGTGTTCACACTATACTGTAGTCTACTAAGGGTTCAATAGCATTATGTCTAAAAACAATGTATACACATTAATTAAAAAATACTTTATTGCTAAAAAATGCTAAACATCATCTGAGCCTTCAGCAAATTGTAAACTTTTTGTTGGTGGAGGGTCTTAGCTCAGTGTTGTTGGCTGCTGACTGATCAGGGTGGTGGTTGCTGAAGGGTGGGGTGGCTGTGGCAATTTCTTAAAATAAGTCAACAATGAAGTTTGCCACATCAATTGACTCTTCTTTCATGAATGATTTCTCTGTAACATAAAATGCTGTTTGATAGCATTTTACTCACAGTAGAACTTCTTTCAGAATTAGAGTCAATCCTCTCAAAACCTGACTCTGCTTTATAAACTATGTCTATGTAATATTCAAAATTCAAATTGTTGTCATTTCACCAATCTTGAAAGTATCTTCACAGAAGTAGATCCCATCTCAAGAAACCACATTCTTTGCTCAACCATAAGCAGCAGCTCCTCATCCGTTAAAGTTTTGTCATGAGATTACAACAATTTGGTTACATCTTCAGACTCCACTTCTAATTCTAGTTCTCTTGCTATTTCCATCACATCTGCAGTTACTTCCTCCTTTGAAGTCTTGAACCCCTCAGAGTCATCCAAACTCAGCTAATGTTGATGTTTTGAGTTTTTCCAAACTCAGCTACTGTTGATGTTTTGGGTTTTTCCAAAGTCAGCTAATGTTGATGTTTTGACCTCCATCCCTGAATCACAAATGTTCTTAATGGCATCTAGAATGAGGAATCCTTTCCAGAGATTTCCATTTGACTTTGCCAAGATCCATCAGAGGAATCACTATCTGTAGCAGCTATAGCCTTACGAAATATATTTTTTAAATAATAAGACTTGAAAGCAGAAATTATTCCTTGATCCATGGCCTGTAGAATGGATGTTATGTTAGCAGGTGTGAAAACAACATTAATCTTGTACATCTCCATTAGAATTCTCAGGTGACCAGGTGCATAGTCAATTAGCAGTAATATTTTGAAAGGAATCCTTTTTCTGAGCAGGTAGTCTTAACAGTGGTCTTGAAATGGTCAGTAAACCATGTTGTAAACAGTTGTGCTGTCATCCAGACTTTGTTGGTCCATTTATAGAGCATAGGCAGAGTAGATTTAGCATAATTCTTAAGGGTGCTCCGGCTTTTAAAAGTGTAAATGAGCATTGGCTTCAACTTGATGTCACCAGCTGCATTAGCCCCTAACAAGAGAGTCAGCTTTTCTTTTGAAACTTTGAAGCCAGGCATTGACTTCTCCTCTCTAGCTATGAAAGTTCTAGATGACATCTTCCAATTGAAAGGCTGTTTTGTTTACATTGAAAATCTGTTGTTTTAGTGTAGCCACTCTCATTAATTATCTCAGCTAGACCTTCTGGAGAACTTGCTGTAGCTTCTCCATCAGTGCTTGCTGCTTCATCTTGCACTTTATGTTATGGAGAAAGCTTCTTTTCTTAAACTTTGTGAATCAACCTCTGCTAGGTTCAGACTTTTCTTTTGCAGCTTCTTCACCTCTCTCAGCCTTCACAGAATTGAGAAGAGTTAGGGCCTTACTATGGATTAGGCTTTGTCTTAAGGGAATGTTGTGACTGGTTTGATTTTCTATCCAGACCAATAAGAACTTTCTTCATGTTAGCAGGAGACTGTTTCACTTTTTTATCATTCATGCATTCACTGGAATAGCACTTTTAATTTTCTTCAAAAACTTTTCCTTTGCATTCACAACTTGGCTAAGTGTTTGGTGTAAGAGACCTAGCTTTCAGCACATCTCAGCTTTTGACTTGCCTTCTTCACTAAGCTTAAACATTTCTAGCTTTTGATTTAAAGTGAGATGTGTGACTCTCTTTCATTTGAACACTTAGAGGCCATTATAGGGGTGTTAATTGTCCTAATTTCAATATTGTTGTATCTCAGGAAATAGGGAGACCCGAGGAGAGGGAGAGGGAAAGAGATGAGGGAACAGCAGACTGGTAGAGCAGTCAGAACACACACGTTTATCAATTAAGTTCACCATCTTGTATGGGCATGGTTCCTGGTGCCCCCAATATAATTAAAATGGTAACATCAAAGTTCACTGATCACAAATCACCATAACAAATATAATAATAAGAAAAAGCATGAAATAGCATGAGAATTACCAAAATATGATACAGAGACATAAAATGAACAAGTGTTGTTGGAAAAATGGTGCTGATAGATGTACTTGATGAAGTGTTGTCACAAACCTACAATTTGTGATACAGAAAATGAACAAACAAACAAAAAAAACAAAGCCCACTGTATCTGTGAAGTGAATAAAGTGAAGTACAATGAAACAAGTTATGCATGTAATAGCTATTAATGCCTAATGTTTGTTGCACTCTTGCTATGGCCAAGCATTTTGATAAATGCTTTATATTCTTGATCTCATTTAATCCACACTGAGACCTATATTTTTACATGTAAGTACTGAGCCATTCATTCATTCATTTATTTAATACAGTACACTTTTTTAAAAAATAAATTTATTTATTTATTTTATTTATTTATTGGCTGCATTGGGTCTTTGTTGCTACACACGGGCTTTCTCTAGTTGCTGCGAGCAGGGGCTACTCTTCATTGTAGTGTGCAGGCTCCTCATTATAGTGGCTTCTCTTGTTGTGGAGCACGGGCCCTAGGTGCATGGGCTTCAGTAGTTGTGGCACATGGGCTCAGTAGTTGTGGCTCATGGGCTCTAGAGCACAGGCTCAATAGTTGTGGCGCACAGGCTTAGTTGCTCCGTGGCATATGGAATCTTCCCAGAGCAGGGCTCGAACCCGTGTCCCCTGCATTGACAGGCAGATTCTTAACCACTGCACCACCTAGGAAGTCCAATACAGAACACTTTTAAAAATCTTCTACTATGGGCTGGATGCTAGGAATACAAAGATGGGTATAATACAGTATTTGCCCTCAAGGGGTGTAAAACCAAGTAAAATAAATAAATTGGGGAACAGATAAGTGGAATTTAATATCTACAGGTTTAGAGACCATTTTTCATTCCAGAGATGAACGCAACTCTATGCAGACTCTGCAAGTAGGTATTCACATAAAGTATAATGGCAATAGTGTTATTTAGAGTGAAGTCTGGAATCAGTACATGTTCATGAGCAGTGTATTAGACTTTACCACAAAAACAGAACCAATAGGATATTGTATGATTTGTTTTATGGAATTGACTCACGTGATTATGGAGGCTGGCAAGTCCAATATATGAAGTGTGGTCTGGCAGGCTGGAGGCCCAAAGAAGAGCCCGTGCTGCAGTTCCGGTCTGAAGGCCCTCTGCTATGGAATTCCCTCTTGTTTAGGTGTGGTCAGTCGTTGGTTCTATTTAGATCTTCAACTGATTGGATGAGGCCAGTCATATTATGGAGGGCAATCTGACCACCATAAAGTCGACCAATTTAAATGTTAATCTCATTCAAATACAGCATCACAGAAACATCCAGATAATGTTTGATCACGTATCTTGGCACCATGTCTCAGCCAAGATGACACATATAATTAACCATCGCAAGCAGCAGAAGGAACCTCAGGATCCAACACGGCCAATAAAAGCTGGGCCCTGGAAACTACAGAGCCCCTTTTCTCCTCACCATAAGGTGGAGAGCAGAACCAGTTATAAATACTCCAACTAAGCAGGGTAAGCATGAGATCACGTAATCAGGAGAGAAAACTCTTGGCTACTGCACTGAATTCTAAGTTGTGCTTGCTTGCTTGCGTCCCCATCCTTACCCTCCTTCATTAGGATATTCTGATGTTCTGCCAGCCATTATCTCTTGCTGGCCAATGTCCAGATCTGTTTCTGGCAAAGAATAACTCATTATTGTAAGAATTTACTAGACTATATCTAAAGCAAGTACCATATCTATCATATTTATTTATTTATTTATTTATTCATTCATTCATTCATTTAGCAAATCTTTATCGAGAAAGTACTAAATGCCAAGAACTTTGCTAGGTCTGAGGCTACAGCAACAAATAAGGTGGATGTAGTTCTGGTCTTTATGGAATGTACTTCCCTTGAGGTAAGATGGATAATAAACTAATAGCTGCTCAAATAATTATTATAATTATGATGAACAGCATGAAGAAAAAGTACAAGGTTCAATGAGAGGATATAACAATGATGAGTAAAAGTAGCAGACACTGAGAGTGATCATCAAACCTATTTCCCTGTATCCCAATCTAGCCCATAACACCCTCCTTTATATAATATTCCATGTTCTTTCTGCTTATGATTTGAAATACATAAACATGGTGACTCTTGAAGCTACATGTTAAAAATGACAGAACCACACATTGAAAGTAGCTGGGGTTTCTAAAACCCCACATAGAAGGCTACCCACCAAATACGAGAATTGTGTTTTTACATGTAAGAAGTCAATTTATATTGGGTTTCACTACAATATAAAAATGTTGGTATTTGTTTATTCTGAATCTAGGATTATTGTACAGAAACTAATCCTGCAGTTATGATTCCACATAAACTTGAAATGTGGTGCTATCTATAACAAATATTTAAAATAGATGATATTGACCTCTCAGTAATGTGTTAGACAGTCAGGAAACTCTCAGAGGTTGGAATAATGGAGACACATGCTAAAAATTTGAACAAATATTTGGTAAACGTATTGCCTGTGATAACTTGAAGGCATAAGGTGGGCCTATTGAGCCTGTTGTTTCAGTTCTCAGTTGGGGGTGACTTTGTACCCCAGGGACATTTGGCAATGTCTAGAGACATTTTTGTTTGTTATAACTGGAGATGAAGGTAATGCTACAGGCTTGTAGTTGGTAGAGGCCAGGAATGCTGCTAAACCTCTAATAATGTGTAGAATAGACCCTTTCAATACATAATTATCTGATCTAAAATGTCATCAATGCTGTGATTGAGAAACTCAGTTCTAGGGGATGTAGTTCATCAAGAAAAATAAAGATAAACCCAGAAATAACTAGACAGTTGTCAGGCAATAGGGGAATACTGAGAGTCTTAAATTTAGGTCCTCTAAAAAATCCTTCCTCAAAACCCCAAGCCATAATAAATGAGATCTAAAGAGGTTTTGAGTGGCAGTGTCTGATTTATACAATATTCTGGAGTGAAGATCAGATTCAAGGGTGTGTGGCCTTCCCACCCAAGTTTTTAATTTCTCAGGGTATGTACCATTAAGTTGAGATATACTGCCCTGAGAGCTCAGAAATAAAGGCCCAAATCAGCCTTGAGAATTTTTATCTAGGAAATAACTTTGGACATGGTTATTGGAACATAGAACTGATTGGAAACTAGATTAGAACCTATATATTTGAGGGAAAGTATATATTTGAGGGAAAGGTGTCATGAAGGAAATTATCTTTGGTAAAGCAGATAGTATTACCTTAATGAGTAGTTACTTACAATGAGTTCAGGAAAGTCTTTTGCAGAAATAGCATTTAAACTGAGTCCTCAAAGATAAAATGGAACAATCAACAAGTTAAAAGAATAGAGCATTGTATACTCTGTGATGCCAGAAACTGAATGCAAGTCAGACTAATTGAGGTATAATAAACTAAAGGGAATATGATGATAGATGAGACTGCTATTTATGGACAAGAACATAAACGACTTCATATGCTATGGTGAGAATTTTGGTACCTTGTAACTGTCTAGAAAACTTCCCATTTCATCTAGGTTATCTAATTGTTTGACATAGAACTGCTCATAACATTTTCCTTAAAATTAAAAAATTTTTTTCTTTTAGCAGTTTGTATATATTATTCCACTGCCTTCAGGCCTTCATAGCTTCTGATGAGGAGTTAGCTGTGAATCTTATTGAGACACCCCAGTACATGATGAGTCACTTTTCTGTTTCTATTTTCAAGATTATTTCTTTGTCTTTGACACAGACACACATAGAGGAAGGACCGTGTGAAGAAAACATGGAGAATATGGCCATCTACAAACCAAAGAGACAGGTTCAGAAAAAACAAGCCCTGCTGACACCTTGATCTTAGACTTCTAGCCTTCAGAACGGTGAGAAAATAAATTTTTATTTAAGCCACCTAGTCTGTAGTATTTGTTACAGCAAGCCAAGCAAACTAGCAAATTAATACAAGCACTGACACAAGCTTCATGCAATTTAATTCTCTTTTCTGGGTCATGATTTTCTTGTCTGTTAGATCAAGTGATCCAAACTAAACATGTATGCTATTATTTAAAGAACAGCAAAGAAAATCAAAACCCTGTTCTTGTTTAATTGATCTACCTATTTTAGGAAGGATCTGCTTTTTACACCTAAGCAGATTCAAACTTTACAAAATACAATCCCTTTCTCCTGAGGCGATATTTTCATTTGGTTGAATGCTGTTTAACTTCACTTTGCAAATAATCATTCACCTAGAATATTGCTGACAGTCACTTGATTTATTTTACTACCCTGATGGAAAACAAATTTGGTTAGTTAGTTTATATTTGTTTTTGTATTGATTTGAATAGTAACGCTTTGGTTTATAGTTTTTCTGGTAAGACACATTGGGAAAAGAAAGTAGGACAAAGGGTTGAGTCCCACCCAACTCTGTTAATAAATGGCTATGTTATCTTGGGTTAGCTAACTGGATTTTCTGAGTTTATTAACTACTTTGTAATATGGCATTAATTTAACAGTTGGCTTGCCTGGTAATAACCAGGCATTCATAATTCAATAAATAAACAAATAAGCACTGAGTACCTCTTGCTTGCCTGGCACTGTACTAGAGGCTGGTGACTCACTAGAGAGCTAAAGAAGTTTCTGTGTCCTTGGGCAGCTTATACTTTAATGGAAAGATAGACATTTATTAAAGATGTGCACAAATAAATGTAAAGTTGCAACTTTGCTAACTCCTACAAGGAGAGAAGCATGATGCTTTAAAAGTTTATCATGGGGGTGAGGGCAGTAGGCCGGGAGGAGGGGATTTGACCTAATCAAGGTGTCTGAAGGTATCCCTGAGGAAGTGATAATTGACCTGAGATTTGACAAAAGGAGTCAGTACTTACTAGGTCATTGTAAGGAGAAAAAGGCAATGGATGTGAGATGTGGTATTATTCTCTTACTATCATTACTGTAATTTAATAGAAACCTACTCAGCTTTTTTCATCTAGTTGGTAAAGTTATAACACATCTTATGATAATTCCCCATCTGGAATAAATCTTTCCAAACTTGAAGTTGATTTACCCTCAAAAATTTAGACTTTCAAAGTAATTGCCAACTGTCACATTCATGAGAACTAGTGGAAAACAACTCAGTGTAAATCATGGCCCTTTTACATTTTCCTTAATCTTCTTGCTATTTCCCATTCTCTACCTATATTAAAAAATAACTTTTATATTTACTGTATTTCTTATGTTAAACCTGAATTAATGGAATTCTTTTTGCATATTATCTAATACATTGGAAAGAGAGTTAATTCTCTTCATCTTAATCCTACTCAGTTTAAAGCCCTTGTAATAATGTACTTTATTTTTGAAGGCTTCCGACCAGTAAACTGCATACTTCAAAAAAGACCCATCTAAACCCCATAGGCACTATCCAACAACAAACCAGCCGATCCCCTAATACTAGGCAATTATATAACGACTATCCAAACATAGTAAATCACCATTTTCCCCTCAAGGGAGGACTTAAAAAGATATTCACCTATTTCTGCTCCTTTCATATAACATTGCTGCTTTCCCATCTGATTCAGCACTATGGGTTAAGCTCTTTTAACTGAGAACAAACTGAACCCAGATGTGAATTGGGGAAGGTGGGCCAATTTTGCTTTTTGTCTTGGCAGTGCTAAAGGGCAATATTTTTTTCAAAAATTTACAGTACCTGGCAACTTTGGGCCAGGCTATAAAGATCAAGCTCATAAATGTTCATTAGCAAGTCTCTGATAATTACTCTGACATCAGTTTTCCAAATGGACACAAAACTTAAATTGTCTCATTATTTCTTCCTTTGGTAAAGTACTTCTGGTATGCATGTTTTCACTGCATGGATACTAAATAGCTAGATTTCAGATCATTGTAAACTGGCTTAACTGAGCACTTTTTAAAACATAGAAGAAATTCAGACTTTTCATTGGTGAGCAATTCTGAGACAGAGATGATTTGATGGGTCTTTTGATCTGCCTAATTTTGAAAGGTGTGAATAAAAATGCCACTGTAGAGAAACAGAATGGATGAAACAAATGAATGACATGGTAACGAACGTAGCTGGAGTGAGGTAGGATCCTTACCTCAGATCTAGTGGCTTAAATTTAGCAGTTACTAGGGTCTAACTGCTGGGTTCATAATGCTGGAGTGTTTGGAAAAGATGGAGACATAGGTGAAAGTCTACTTGCATTGAGGAGAGAGAGATTTTAAGATCAATAAACAGCACTTAGTTGAAACCACTAATGAGCTACACAACATGTCTCAGAAATCACAAGTTTATTTTGCTGTTGTGAGAAATTGGAATAACTTGTGGTTGAGGCTGTCAACACTCTAGACCGCAATCTTGTGGTGGCCTCTGGTTTTTCTAGTGCCTGAGAAGTGTAAAGTTCCAAGACAAGGGCAGAAGCCCTGTCATCTGAAGCATGCAGTTCATCAGCTTCACGATAGAAAACAACTTGAGAAGTATCATCTTAAAGCACCAAGGATGTAACTTTATGAAAACCAATTTCTTGATATTCTTCCACACTTCCAACACTCCCACATGTTAAAGAAAAATATACCCTCCTGCAAAGCTGGCACTTTGAAAGTGTGGAACATAGAATTTCACCCTGGTCCCTTCTCTTTTTTCTCTTTTGTGTATTAACAAATATACTTGAGAAGAATTTTGTGCGTGTGGCGGGAGGTAATGGGGTAGAGAGAGAGAAAATAAAGTGGAATAAAGAAAATTTGCTTTTGCTTTTATTTTTCTGTTTGGTATTTAGTTAAGACTTGAGTAGTTTGAGGAGGGTCTTTCATTTCTCTGATTCAGATTTCTCTTCAAATCACCATAATTCTTAGCTCTATACTTGGAACAATATGAGTGCCCTCTGGTGGACAAAATGTCATTTTAAAGTTTTATGTATATGGACTGAACACCATAAGTATGGAGAAAATAAGTCTTATGTTTCAAATGTCTTCATTGAACTTCTGAAATCCCTAGAAAATTAGTTCCTCATGTTCTGGGGCGGTGACAGCTATGAAAATAGTTCCATAAAATAAAGGATAAAAGGCAAGTGGGGGTGGTGCTCCAGAGCCTATTTGCTACCAAAATAGTGTCTTGGAACTGTGCATAATTTGGATCCTGAACAGGGAACTCAAATGTCTAAGGGGAGGCTAATAACCCTTTGGCCATCGATGCAAAGATTTGAAGTGCTCTTATTAAAAATGAGACACTAATGAAACAACTTGGGTACAAGCAAAGCCTCTAAAGATCTGTAACTGTTGGCATTTAGTAGTTAGAACTGAAAGAAAGAAAGAAAGAAAGAAAGAAAGAAAGAAAGAAAGAAAGAAAGAAAGAAAGAAAGAAAGAAAGAAAGAAAGAAAGAAAGAAAGGAAGAAAATGAAAGAAAGAAAGAAAGAAAGAAAGAAAGAAAGAAAGAAAGAAAGAAAAAGAAAGAAAGGAAAAAAGGAAAGAAAGAAAGAAAGGGAAAGAAAGAAAGAAAAAGAGAAAGAAAGGGAGAGAGAGAAGGAAGGGAGGAAGGAAGGAAGGGAGAAAGAAAGGAAGGAAGGGAGAAAGAAAGGAAGGAAGAGAGGAGGACAAAAGAAAGAACAGATCACATGGGTTGTGTAACCCGTTCACATGCCGAACTAATGCAAAAGACTAAGCCAATGTAGGTCTTTAGGGCTCATAAAGTATGTTTTCTCTTTGTGTATTCAGATACTCTACCTTATCTGTTGGAAGATGACATGTTAACAGCTGAAGACAGACTATCTGGTTCTTCTTTTGAATCTCCCTCAATTTTTGACTTAATACAAAGACAGCAATCTGATTTAAGATTCACCAAATTGATAAAGCCCAAGGATTATGGGCAGTGACACACTAATAAAAGTTAAACAACTGGTTCTCCAGAAAAGAAAGCCCAGCTTTGTAACATTTGCCTATTTCCATGGTGTAAATAACCTCATCATGGTTGATTTCAAGCTACCAACACAGTATCACTAAACACATAATTGGGAAGAGACATAAACAATCAACTTTCACAAACTGGTGTTAGGCAGCTCCAACCAACCACTACCTGGAGGACTTTTAATTATTTTTCCTATAACTTTGACACTTTGAGCCATGAAGATATATTATTTTGTATAAGAAAAGAAAAGCTCAAATAAAAGTTATCTTATTTGGCCTCTACTGAAGAAGTTATTTATAATAAAAGGTGTCTTTCTTATCAACACATGTTCCATATGACACATCCCACAGTCTTTAATACTTTCTAAAATGTTTCCAAACTCACCATGTCACTGGCATCTTGTAAAAACTCTGTAAAATCTACATACTACCACTTAATGGAGGAAGAATATGAAGACCAAGGAAGTTGCAGCAATATACATTGTAGAGTGGGTCCTAGAATTCTAGTTTTCTACCTGTTAATCCAATGATTTTTCTGTTTTACATAGATATTAAAAAAGACAATTTACAACTGAAATTGGTGAATCCTAACTGCATTCACAGTTTTCATTCAACAATAATGTTTACACTGTTCACTGCTTTGAACAGAAAGGATTAGCTACAGCTATTGCTTCAAGAGACTTCTGACTTCACAAAGCAATTTATGCCTGAATAATGCTATGCTGTCAGTGCTAGGGTCCAAAATAATTACAAAAACCACTACCCCTCCCTCGCCTCCATGGACCTGGGAGGTAAGAGTAGAGTCTGATTACATTTCCCATCCCATCTTTCCCTTTGTCTCATTCTTTTGTTAGTTCAACCAATGTTGATAGGGTCCTTGATAACTCATTTCTGCCAATGATCCTTATGTCCCTGGGCTTAAGAAACTCAAGTGACTAGTTTTGAGTATCTCCAAGGCTACCCCAAAGCACTGAGCCATGTGAAAATCAGTAGCTTAGGACAGTGGAAAGAGACCATTGGGAGTCAAGAATATCTTTTATGTTTATTGAAGTATAGTTGATTTACTGTGTTGTGTTAGTTGCAGGTGTACAGCTAAGTGACTCAGTTATCTATATCTGTATAAGTATAGATATACTTTTTCAGATTCTTTTCCATTATATGTTATAAGATATTGAATATAGTTCCCTGTGCTATACAGTAGGACCCTATTGTTAATATTTTTTATATACAGTAGTGTGTATCTGCTAAGCCCAAGCTCTTAATTTATCCCTCCCCCCACCCTTTCCCTTTAGGTAACCAGACATTTATTTCCTATGTCTGTGAGTCTGTTTCTGTTTTGTAAATAAGTTCATTTGTATCTTTTTTTAGATTCCACAAATAAGGGATATCATATGATATTTGTATTTCTCTGTCTGACTTACTTCACTTAGTATGGTAATCTTTAGGCTCATTCATTTTGCTGCAAATGGCATTATTTCATTCTTTGTTTATAGCAAGTAATATTTTATTGTATATACGTACCACATCATCTTTAATCATTCATCTGTTGATGGACACTTATGTTGCTTCCATGACTTGGCTATTGTAAATAGTGCTGCTATGAACATTGGGGTGCATGTTATCTTTTTGAATTAGAGTTTTCTCTGGATGTATGCCAACAAGTGAGATTGCTGGATCATATGGCAACTCTATTTTTTGTTTTTTAGGGAACCTCCATACAGTTCGCCATAGTGGCTGTGCCAATTTAAAATCCCACCAACAGTGTAGGAGGGTTCCCTTTTCTTCACATCCTCTCCAGTATTTACTATTTGTAGGCTTTTTGATGATGACCATTCTGACGGGTGTGAGGTGATTCCTCGTAGTTTTGATTTGCATTTCTCTAATAATTAGCAATGTTGAATATCTTTTCATGTGCCTATTGGCCATCTGTACATCTTCTTTGGAGAAATGTCTATTTAGGTCTTCCACCCAGTTTTTGGTTGGGTTGTTTGTTTTTTAATATTGAGCTGTATGAACCGTTTGTAAAAAATCTTCATTTAAATACTGCTATGGATACTTACTTGTGATTTTCAGCAAGTAACTCAATTTCTCTGGTTTTCTGTTTCCTCCTCTGAAAATAGCAATGCCTACCTCATAGGAAAGTTGAGAACACTAATACAATGGTATTGATTAAGTGCTTTTCAAAATGCCTGGCATATTGTAAACACTCAAAAAATAGTAGCAGTAGCAGTTATTGTTATTATTGTTAGTAGTAATTATTATTATATAATATATTATTTTATAATATAATATATTATTCTATTATAATATAGAATATATCATTATATCTAATAATTATATAGTAACTATTATTATTAAAGTGCTTAGCTGAATATCTGGCATTTCATAGTAAGTATTCAATTAAAATTAGTTACTACATATGAAGATGATGAAATAGCAAATAGCAAAAGAATGATGCATATCTTCTTAAACCCCAAACACAAATTCCTATCAGGAGCAACTGAACTGCTTTAATATTTCGTCTCTACATATTAGCATTCATTTATTCATTTTCCATGGCTATTTTTATCTCCCTTTTACATATGAAGAAAATCTTTGGTTAGGCAAATGCAACACTGCCTGCACGGAGGAGATGAGCCTTTTAAAAACACCAATTTCCTGTTCTTTAAATCCATGACAAATATGTTGTTGGACGTTATCTGTCTGTCTATCTATCTATATCTATCTATCTATCATCTGTCTATCTATCTATCTATCTATCTATCTATCTATCTATCTATCATCTATATCTATCTATCTATCTATCTATCTATCTATCTATCTATCTATCATCATCATCTTTTACCTATCTATTATTCATCTATCTATCTCATCTATATCTATCATCTACCTATCTAATCTATCCATACATCTATTGGCTAAAACCATCCCCATGTTGACTATACTCTCAGGGACTTACATTGTTGAATAACTGATTAACTGAAACTAACAAATTAAAAGCCTTGATTCTAGAGATTAATTTTTGCTCCCTGCTTTGATGAGATCAGCAACCAATCTTGATCAGAAAGTATTTTTTGAAAATAAATACCAAGAAAACTAACAATGGAAAACCATAACTGTATCTGGGATTATAGGTTTTCCCTGAATTTGCAAATTTTGGCTGAATCAATCATTTCTGTGCCTTTTTAAAAATGTGTTTTTTTTTAATTACGGAAAGAATTAAATTCATTATAGAAAGTTTGAAGACTTCAGAAAAGCACAAGCAACATAGTACAAGTTACTTATAGTTCTATACCCAGAGAAAACAACCATCCACATTTTTTTTTTATTCACTCATATGAGGGTGTCTGAGTACACATGGGTGTCCGCAGGTATACATATGTTCAAAAATACAATTTATATTCACTGCCTCATGACAGCTTTTGTTTTAACCTAATAATACATGAAAATCATTTCTTCATGTTATTCAATAGTCTTCTGTGACCTCAGTTTTAATAATGGTGTGCCTGTGTATTGTGGGGAGAAACCATGACTTATACCACTAATTGTCTAGTGTAAAATATATAGTTTCCAACTTTAGATATTTAAAATGCTGAGATTCATATCCTTGTTCTTGATTATAAACTAGTACTTAGCTTTAGTTGATAACTTAGAGGTAAATGTATTCAGGACTACCCCAATCTCCTGATGTCTTCTCTCAGGCACAAGATTTAGAGCTTCCAATTATGCTACTGCTGAATTTGGTGATCTTGAAAGCTTCCTTGGTATTCTTTCCTAAAGGGTCAACAGCAAAAAAGGTAAAGCTTTGAGAGATGGCTTCTTTCTTGTAGCCAAGAAGTATATTATAAGGAGAAGCAAGAAACACCGAAGAAGAGTGTTTTCTTTATTCCTTGGTGATGGTTTTTCTCTCAGCATTCTTAGAGAAATCCATTCCTTTTCCTGTCTAAAAGCGGCAGGGTTTCCCACAGGAAACATAACTACTCTCACAGAAGAGAAGGCTGTAGTCAAGGCCACCAAAGCAGGTGCCCCTAGAGCAAAGTGGGTGGTAAGAACATATGTGAGCTCAGTGCTAGAAGGAGCCATGGCAGTGAGTCAGGAGACTTTAATGAATCCAGATTTCAAGGCACAGGAGCCAACTGTGCAATATGGCAGCCCTAGAGGCTGGACTAAAATCCTTAAATAGTCATCCCTGGATTATCAACTTTTCAGGGATTGGTGGTCAAAACTAAGCATATACTGATAAGTTTATAATTAATTAGATTTAGCATAACTTCTCAGTTATACTTGTTTGTTTAGTAATTTAATACTTGCATCATACAATGTGTCATAGTAAGCATTCAAATAATATTCACAAAGTAATTCATTTCGCTAAAGAGTATAGAATATATAACCAGATATAAAAGAAAATATTTCGGATATATTAAATTGTACATTACATGAGTGTGTATGTGAATGTATGTAAGTGGATACACATATGTGCATATACACAAATGTGTATAGTCACTTTAACTCTGAATCTTCCAGTGCCCAAACCAATAAGAGAAATAATTAGTGTGTTAGTCTGAGTCCAATGAAGAGCAAAAGAAAGCACAGAGTCATTTTAACAGAGAAAGTTTAATATAAAGAATTATTAATTCTACCTAGAGGTTGAAGTAAAAAGGCATTGGGTAGTAAGAAAAGAAGAGAACACCTAAAGAATATAGGAATAGCATATCTAAGGAGCAGACAGTACCTTTAGGGCTGAGACAGAGCACCTAAGGAAGATACCTCCTTCTTTACCCCAGGGCTGAGATCCAGTCCTTGTGGAGAGGGCTGATGTGGCTCTGTGGATGGTCAATGTGCTGCTGGCAATATGCCCTTTGGAAGGTGCCAGAAAAATCTGTTCTCTAGAGTGCCGAGGAAAACTGTACATGAGAACATATCTCACCAACCACAGGTTGAGAGGGATACAGGGGGAAGCTGCTGGCCAGTTGGTCCTTCTGGCTGGCACACACTGGAGAAGTTGTACATGCCGAGGGGTCTGGTGATGAAGAAGCTGACCAATATAAAAAAGGACATTATATGGTTAGTGGCAAGAGTCTTGCTATAGTTGCTGGGCACTAAGGAAGCCATGTGCACTTCTTCAGGAGCCTGCTGAGAGAACACACACATGAGAAACTGAAAGCAAAACCCTTCCCCTTGCAATGTCCCTCCAATGTCCTCTATTGGCAAAGCTTAACAACGTGCCAGTTGGCAAAGGAAACATGTTTAAAGGGCCCATATCCATTTTTGCATAGCAGGCAATGAAGGGTGAATTTAGAGCTGAGAGGCAACACATTGACAAATGGAACAATCAGTTACCATATACCGTTTGTCCATGCAATAAAATCATACCAGTTACCAAATTCTGAGACATTTTCTCAAGCATCCTCATAGAAACCCCTTAAAGGAGATATTCCATGATGTAATAATATGATTTAAATGACAATGGCCTTAACAAACCCAGGTAGAAAAGATGATTGTATTATATACGTATTTCTCGCAGTATCTTTCTCAATATGTTCACACCAATTTATCCACAGTGGGATTATTCAACTCATCTTGTTCATATAATGTTTTAACTAAAGAATCTTAATTATTTTCTGCGGTAGAAATATATTTCTGGTTGAATTTTACCAACCATGTGATCAACAGGTCTGGTGTCTGTGTCAACAAGGATTGTGTCTTCATAACTATTTGTATTTCCAGTAACGAAGAATAGAGCAACATGATGGAACACAGAACAGCAGAAGCCAGAAGGGCAAAACTACGAAAGAATTTAGCACCATGGTGAAAAACTTCTGGGAAAACCTTTGGTGTCCCTCAGTACTGGGGAGTCAGAGTCTACCAATATACAAAGGACGTTACATAGTAAGTGGCAAGAGTCTTGCTATTGTGCTTTATGACAGAGTTGGCAAAATTTATATTAAGTTGTCAGATAGAAAATACTTTAGCCTTTGCGGGCCATACTGTCTCGGTGACAACTAGTCAACTCTGCTGTTGTAGCTCAAAAGCAGCCATAGATGATAGTGAATAAGTAAACAAGTTCGTTTGCTATAGGTTGTTACCTTGCTCTTTTTGGGTAAGAGATACTATACAACTGTGTTAGTCTTCTGGGGTTTTCATGTTATACTTTGGCAATGCAGAGACATGCCAGTTCTTTCATTGATCTTGAGGTCAGCAAACTTCTTTTAGGAAAGGCTTAGGTACCAAATTTCTTATAATTTGTAAGCTGTATATTGGTCCCTGTCATTTTTCTTTCTTCTCCTCTTCCTTCTCCATCTTTTTCTTCTCAACATCTCCTTAAAAAATATAAAAATCCTTCTCAGCTTGCAGGCCCTCCAAAACAGACCATGGGCTGTGGTTTTCCTGCTCCTGATCTAGAAGAATGGTTTCAAAAGTTTTTCTTTTAAATATTAGAGATTTTGGTGGCACACTTAAAGGGAATAAGTTGCATCTATAGTTTTTTGATTGTTCCTCAGCATGGTGTGGCTATCTGAGCACAATTGTTTATTGCCTTGAGCTTACTCTCTTATATATTCATAATTCAAGGTTCTCTCATGCTCCAATAAATACCTAATCTTTCTTGGGTCACGGTTTGACATTACACAATATCTTTTATCTTTTATTCCTTGCAAATTGTATGCCATTCTATAGTTATTTTCCTGGCCCGCTTAGTTTAACATTTTATTGTAGATGTTGCCTTAAAGAGGTTTAGCTCTGTTGAATCAAAACATTTTCTTACCTATTGAAAAAGTTTGGCAGCATGCCTTTAAAGGTTTGTAGTATATACTTTTTTCCCCCAGTAGAGTGTGGCAGTATTTAAGCTACATGAACTACTTAACCATGATGCCTTTACTGTGCCTATGGGAAGCTGCACCAGAACAAATTGTATTTTCAGACTATGTTTAACAGAGTGTAGAAAGAAGCTTACCTCTATGTTTTCGTCTAGGAGTTTTACACTCTTAGGTCTTAAATTTGAATCTTTAATTCATTTTGATTTTTGTGTATGTTGTAAGGTAAGGATCCAGTTTTATTCTTTAGCATGTGGCTGTCCAGTTTTCACAACACCGTTTGTTAAAGAGATTATCCTTCCTCATTGTATATTCTTGGTTGTTTTCTCGTAAATTAATTGACAATACATGCTGGATTTATTCTGGGCTCTCTATTCTGTTACAATATCATACAGCTTTGATTTCTTTAGCTTTGTAATATAGTTTGAAGGAAGTGTGATTCCTCCAGCTTTGTTCTTCCTTCTCAGGATTGTTTTGGCTCTTCAGGTTCTCTTGTGGTTTAGTACAAATTCTAGGATTATTTTTCCTATTTCTGTGAAAAATGCCATTAGAATTTTGATAGGTGATTATAGTTGATAACACTGCATTGTATAATTGAAATTTGCTAAGAGAGTAGAACTTGTGTTCTCACCATATATGTGTATATATACACACACATATATATAATGATGAATGTGTTAAATAAGTAGGTGGGAGGAGTCTTTTCATAATATATTCATATATCAAGTCATCATGATATACACTTTATATGTCTTACAATTTTATGTGTCAGTTTTGCCTCAATAAAGCTGAAAAGAATTCACAAGTCAGAAATTTCTATTATAATCTGGCTTTTTGCTATTATTGTAGACTTGGGACAACTCAGTTACCTCCTCTCTTATTAGTTTCTTCATATATGAAATTGCAGTTAAAATCCTTTATTTTGTTATAATGATTAAATAAGATAACATATACACAACAAAGCACTCTATGTATAAAAATGATACCATTTATTAAACATCTGCCCTGTACCAGGCATTTTTATGATCTACCCCCTGTAAAAACAAAACAAACAAAAAAAACCCCTACACTACCCATGTATCATTTCCTTAAGAATCTGATGAAGACAAAAACACATCTGCTAGTTTATTGTAAAGAATGTATATGTATTAGATAGTATTTAATAGATTATCTCCCTCAAGTCACATATTTATATTTGAAAGGGATCTAGATTTAATCTTTTTAAATGAACAGAATTGAACTGGTCATATTCAGTGCATGGCACACCAACATCAATCATTGTAAGGCATTATTTTTTATTTTGTTACTTTTATATGAATCACTCAATGTCAACTTGATTCCCCCAATATTCACTTGATTCCCCTATCCCTCATATATACCCACCCCAATCTAACGTATGCATTGTATTTTCTTCCAATTGAGCTTCCACATATTTATGTGGATATATGTTTTTCCCTTGAAAAATATAACTATTGTTTCATTACTGAGTTTTTTAAAAAACACTATGCTATACATTTAATTTCTGAGTATTTCTTTTTAAAATTTGAACTTAGTACTTAGATAAATCTACATTTGCTGATATATTGAAATATATTATCAGTTGTGAGGACCACATGAAAACAACAGATGTGTATGTCACATATTGTTCATTCATTCCCCTTCTTGGTAGACAGATAGACTAACTCAAACTCCTGACTACTATGAACAATGCTGCAATGAACATCCACTATAGACTATGACTCTTCATCAACGTTAACTGACCCTGTGGAGAACTGTTCTTCTCCACTATGTTGAGCTTAGACTTAGTCATGTGAATTACTGTGGTTGATGTGGTTGTTTGGAACGTGAGCAGAAGTAACACATATCACTTCCAGCTGGAGACATGTGTAGTATGTACTTTGCCTCTGCTGTAACAATAATGTTCCAGATAATTCCTGCTCTGTCAGCCTGGGTCCTAGAGTCAGAGCGATTATGATCAGAGCCATCCTGCCACAGAGTGTACAAACACAGATGAACAATAAACTTACTATTATAAGCTAATAAGATTTGGAAAATGTCTGTTGCCATGAAAAAACCTATCCTATTCTGACTGATACAAACATTAGTGTCATGATTAGATGAGAGCATAAAAATTTTCCTTGAGGGAGGTTGAGGGTATTTTGTTTGTAGAAAGGAGAATGAATCCAGCATTTGTGTCCACAGATGTGAAATGTCGTGGTCATTAGCACTGTTCCAAAATGTCAGTTTTCTTACTCTAGATATAGGAATAGGGTTGTATTTGTTACCCCATTTGGACATGTATTCTTGTGGACTTCGTGTGGAAATTTCTTTGGCCTATTTACTCAAGAGCTGGACAGCTAAATTATAACTTACATAGTTTTTCATAGTGGATATACCAGGTTACCTTCCTTTAACAAAGTAAGACTCCTTCCAATTTATGATGTCCTAAGAAACACTTTACACATACATCTAGGTTTGTCAATCTTTTGGGTAAAATTTAGTATATTTTTATTGCCTCCAGTGTTCCTTTGAGTGTTAGTGAGATTGAAGGCCTATTCACTTAATCTGATCATTTTGAATCACCTTCTATGAACTGTGTTAGTTTAATTTTTGGCCATTTAGGTATTGTATTTCTTATAGTTTTCTTGTTGAATTTTTGGAATTCTTTGTATATTTTGGATGTTAAACTCATGTCAGATTTTGATATTGCAAATATCTTCTCTCAGTCTGCCACCCATCTGTTAACTTTGACAATGATGTTCATTAAACAAAAATTTTTTATTTTATGTAATTTCATTAGTTTTTCTTTTCATGGCCTGTGATTTTGGAGTCTATTTAAAGAAATCTTTCCCTAGTCCCAAAGTAACAAAATAGTTTCCTACTTCAACTTGTATCATTTTATAATTTCATTTAGGTCTTTAATCTATTCAGAGTTTAATTTTTATATAATATGTGAAGTGGGAAATATGACTTTTTTTCTTGGCATCAATTTCTAAATAATTAATATTTTTTCCCACTGTCCTTGATGCCACTTCTGTCATATGGTAGAGTCTCATACTAATGGGTTTGTTTCTAGGTTTTATTCCATATTCCATTACTCTATTTGTTAACCTCCTGCTAGGACTACACTGTTGATAAGTATGACTTGTTAGTTATTGGCCTAACCATGCATTGGTTCATGGGTGTCTATTTTTCATTAAAAATTTTAGAACAAATTTGTTTAATTTCTCACTGTTATTTGTATTGGAACTACATTAAATTTATGTCATTTGGTGAAATTGACACATTTACAATGTTGTCCTTTCCATGAATGAAGTATACATCTCTATTTATTGAAGTTTTTTTGGTGAGAGGTGGGCAAAGTCATGTAAAAAAGTTTAAAATTTTTCTCCACAAAGGTCTTGAGCACTTTTATCGGTTTCATTCCTAGACATTTTTTTTTTTTATTGCCATGTCATTTGCTGGTTATTACTGATGAAGATGAATGCTACTGGTTTTGGGGATTTTATCTCTGGTTACTTTGGTCAAATCTTATTAGTTCTAATGGTTTGTCTCGATATTGTTGGTTTTATTTTCATGTAAAATCATTTGTTATGTCTTAAAATTGGTAGCCACTTTGTATTCTCTCTTCTAATCTCTCTCTCTTTCTCCTTCTCTCTCTCTCTTTGTATGCATTTTATTGTGTTGGTCAGGACCTCTAGCACCATGTTAAACAACTGAAATGATAGCACAAACAACCACCAAAGATATAAATTTAAAATTTCACACTATGTATAATGTTTGCTCTAGTTTTTGGCAGGCTATTATCATCATTATTTTTTATCAAGTTAACATTTTCTGTTTCTCATTTTTAAGAGGGTTTTAAAAATCAAAACATTATGTCTTACATTTATCATATGATTTTTCTTTATCTATTAAAGTGACCATACAAATTGTCTTTTTTTAAAAAATTAATTAATTTATTTAATTTATTTATTGACTGCATTTGGGTCTTCGTTGTGGCACACGGGCTTTCTCTAGTTGCTGTGAGGGGGGCTACTCTTCATTGTGGTGCACAGGCTCCTCATTGTAGTGGCTTCTCTTGTTGTGGAGCATGGGACCTAGGCACGTGGGCTTCAATAGTTGTGGCTCAAGGGCTCAATAGTTGTGGCTTACGGGCTCTAGAGCACAGGCTCAATAGATGTGGCGCATGGGCTTAGTTGCTCCATGGCATGAGGAATCTTCCCAGAGCAGGGCTCAAACTCATGTTCCCTGCATTGGCAGGCAGATTCTTAACCACTGTGCCACCTAGGAAGTCCCAAATTGTCTTTTTTAATGCAGTATGTAGTAAATTACATTAAAAAATATTTATTTATTTATTGGCTCTGTTGGGTCTGTTGCTGTGCAGGCTCTCTCTAGTTGTGAGCAGGGGCTACTCTGTTGCAGTGCACAGGCTTCTCATTGCAGTGGCTTCTCATGTTGCAGAGCATGGGCTCTAGGCATGGGGACTTCAGTAGTTGTGGCACATGGGCTCAATAGTTGTGGCTCGTGGGCTCTAGAGCACAGGCTCAGTAGTTGTGGCACATGGGCTATTGCTCCGTGGTGTATGGGATCTTCCTGGCTCGGGGACTGAACCTGTGTCCCCTGCACTGGCCGGCAGATTCTTAACCATTGCGCCACCAGGGAAGCCCAGGAAATTACATTTTGACTGATGTTTAGCCATCTAAGAGTTTCTGAAGTAAACTTTGCTTGTCTTAAGTTTTTTTTAAGCGATTAAATTTCGTTAGCTAATCTAGGACTTTTTTTTTTTTTTATTTTTTATTTTTTTGGGGGTACACCAGGTTCAATCAACTGTTTTTATACACATATCCCCATATTCCTTCCCTTCCTTGACGCCCCCCCCTCGAGTTCCCCCCACCCTCCTTGCCCCAGTCCTCTAAGGCATCTTCCATCCTCGAGTTGGACTCCCTTTGTTATACAACAACTTCCCACTGACTATTTTACAGTTGGTAGTATATATATGTCTGTGTTACTCTCTCGCTTCGTCTCAGTTTCCCCTTCACCCCCCGCCCCCTCCCATACCTCGAGTTCTCCAGTCCATTCTCTGTATCTGCTTCCTTGTTCTTGTCACTGAGTTCATCAGTACCATTTTTAGATTCCGTATATGTGAGTTAGCATACAATATTTGTCCTTCTCTTTCTGACTTACTTCACTATGTATGACAGATTGTAGTTCTATCCACCTCATTACATATAGCTCCATCTCATCCCTTTTTATAGCTGAGTAATATTCCATTGTATATATATGCCACATCTTCTGTATCCATTCATTTGTTGATGGGCATTTAGGTTGCTTCCATGTCCTGGCTATTGTAAAGAGTGCTGCAATAAACATGATGGTACAAGTTTCTTTTGGGATTATGGTTTTCTTTGGGTATATGCCCAGTAGTGGGATTACTGGATCATATGGTAGTTCTATTTGTAGTTTTTTAAGGAACCTCCCAATTGTTTTCCATAGTGGCTGTACCAACTTACAGTCCCACCAACAGTGCAGGAGAGTTCCCTTTTCTCCACACCCTCTCCAACATTTGTTGTTTCCAGACTTTGTGATGATGGCCATTCTGATTGGTGTGAGGTGATACCTCATTGTGGCTTTGACTTGCATTTCTCTGATGATGAGTGATGTTGAGCATCTTTTCATGTGTTTGTTGGCCATCTGTATGTCTTCTTTGGAGAAATGTCTATTTAGGTCTTCTGCCCATTTGTGGATTGGGTTATTTGCTTTTTTGGTATGAAGCTGCATGAGCTGCTTGTATATTTTGGAGGTTAATCCTTTGTCCATTGTTTCATAGGCAATTATTTTTTCCCATTCTGAGGGTTGCCTTTTAGTCTTGTTTATGGTTTCTTTCGCTGTGAAAAAGCTTTTAAGTTTCATGAGGTCCCATTCATTTATTCTTGATTTTATTTCCATGATTCTAGGAGGTGGGTCAAAAAGGATGTTGCTTTGATGTATGTCAAAGAGTGTTCTGCCTATGTTTTCCTCTAGGAGTTTTATCGTGTCTGGCCTTACATGTAGGTCTTTAATCCATTTGGAGTTGATTTTTGTGTATGGTGTTAGGAAGTGTTCTAATTTCATTCTTTTACGTGTTGCTGTCCAATTTTCCTAGCACCACTTATTGAAGAGGCTGTCTTTTTTCCATTGTATACTCGTGCCTCCTTTGTCAAAGATAAGGTGCCCATATGTGTTTGGGCTTACTTCTGAGTTCTCTATTCTATTCCATTGATCTTCCTTTCTATTTTTGTGCCAGTACCATACTGTCTTGATCACTATGGCCTTGTAGTATAGTTTGAAGGCAGGAAGCCTGATTCCACCAACTCCATTTTTCCTTCTCAAGATTGCTTTGGCTCTTCGGGGTCTTTTGCGTTTCCATACAAATCATAAGATTTCTTGCTCTAGTTCTGTGAAAAATGCCATTGGTAATTTGATCGGGATTGCATTAAATCTGTAAATTGCTTTGGGTAGTACAGTCATTTTCACGATGTTGATTCTTCCAATCCAGGAACATGGTATGTCCCTCCATCTGTTTGTGTCATCTTTGATTTCTTTCATCAATGTCTTAAAGTTTTCTGCATACAGATCTTTTGCCTCCTTAGGCAGGTTTATTCCTAGGTATTTTATTCTTTTGGTTGCAATGGTGAATGGGAGAGTTTCCTTAATTTCTCTTTCTGCTCTTCCGTTGTTAGTGTATAGGAATGCAAGAGATTTCTGTGCATTAATTTTGTATCCTGCTACTTTACTAAACTCATCAATGAGTGCTAGCAGTTTTCTGGTCGAGTCTTTAGGGTTTTCTATATATAATATCATGTCATCTGCAAAGAGTGACAATTTTACTTCTTCTTTTCCAATTTGGATTCCTTTGATTTCTTTTTCTTCTCTGATTGCTGTGGCTAACACTTCCAAAACTATGTTGAATAACAGTGGTGAGAGTGGACACCCTTGTCTTGTTCCTGTTCTTAGAGGGAATTCTTCCAGTTTTTCTCCATTGAGAACAATGTTGGCTTTTGGTTTGTCATATATGGCTTTTATGATGTTGAGGTAATTTCCTTCTATGCCCATTTTCTGGAGAGCTTTTATCATAAATGGATGTTGAACTTTGTCAAAAGCTTTTTCTGCATCTATTGAAATGATCATATGGTTTTTATCCTTCAATTTGTTGATATGATGTATCACGTTGATTGATTTGCGTATATTGAAGAATCCTTGCATCCCAGGGATAAACCCCACTTGATCGTGGTGTATGATTTTTTTAATGTGCTGTTGCAGTCTGTTAGCTAGTATTTTGTTGAGGATTTTTGCATCTATATTCATCAGTGATATTGGTCTGTAGTTTTCTTTTTTTGTGACATCTTTGCCTGGTTTTGGTATCAGGGTGATGGTGGCCTCGTAGAATGAGTTTGGGAGTGCTCCGCCTTCTGCAATATTTTGGAAGAGTTTGAGAAGGATAGGTGTTAACTCTTCTCTAAATGTTTGATAGAATTCGCCTGTGAATCCATCTGGTCCTGGGCTTTTGTGTGTTGGGAGATTTTTAATCACTGCCTCAATTTCTGTACTTGTGATTGGTCTGTTCATGGTTTCTATTTCTTCCTGGTTCAGTCTTGGAAGATTGTATTTTTCTAAGAATGTATCCATTTCTTCCAGGTTATCCAATTGATTGGCATATAGTTGCTTGTAGTAGTCTCTCATGATGTTTTGTATTTCTGAGGTGTCCGTTGTGACTTCTCCTTTTTCATTTCTAAGTCTGTTGATTTGCATCTTCTCCCTTTTTTTCTTGATGAGTCTGGGTAATGGTTTATCAATTTTGTTAATCTTCTCAAAGAACCAGCTTTTAGTTTTATTTATTTTTCTTATGGTTTCTTTCCTTTCTTTTTCATTTATTTCTGCTCTGATCTTTATGATTTCTTTCCTTCTGCTCCCTTTGGGGTTTCTTTGTTCTTCTTTCTCTAGTTGTTTGAGGTGTAAGGTTAGGTTGTTTATTCGATCATTTTCTTGTTTCTTAAGGTAGGACTGTATTGCTATAAACTTCCCTCTTAGAACTGCTTTTGCTGCGTCCCATAGGTTTTGGGTTGTTGTGTTTTCGTTGTCATTTGTTTCTAGATATTTTTTGATTTCCTCTTTGATTTCTGTAGTGATTCCTTGGTTGTTTAAGAGTGAATTGTTTAGCCTCCATGTGTTTGTATTTTTTGCAGTTTTTTTCCTGTAATTGATATCTAGTCTCATGGCGTTGTGGTCTGAGACGATGCTTGATATGATTTCAATTTTCTTGAATTTGCTGAGGTTTGATTTGTGACCCAAGATGTGATCTATCCTGGAAAATGTTCCGTGTGCACTTGAGAAGAAAGTGTAGTCTGTCGTTTTTGGATGGAATGTCCTATAAATATCAATGAAGTCGAGATGGTCTAATGTGTCATTTAAAGCTTGTGTGTCTTTATTTATTTTTTGTTTGGATGATCTGTCCATTGATGTAAGTGGGGTGTTCAAGTCTCCCACTATTATTGTGTTCCTGTCGATGTCCCCTTTTATAGCTGTTAGCATTTGCCTTATGTATTGAGGTGCTCCTATATTGGGGGCATAGATATTTACCATTGTGATATGTTCTTCTTGGATGGATCCCTTGATCATTATGTAGTGCCCTTCCTTGTCTCTTTTAATAGTCTTTACTTTCAAGTCTAATTTGTCTGATATGAGTATTGCTACTCCAGCTTTCTTTTGACTTCCATTTGCATGGAATATCTTTTTCCATCCCTTCACTTTCAGTCTATATGTATCCCTTGGTCTGAAGTGGGTTTCTTGTAGGCAGCATATAGAAGGGTCTTGTTTTTGTATCCATTCAGCCAGTCTGTGTCTTTTGGTTGGAGCATTTAATCCATTGACATTTAAAGTGATTATTGACATGTGTGTTCCAATTACCATTTTCTTAATTGTTTTGGGTTTGTATTTGTAGGTGTTTTCCTTTTCTTGTGTTTCCTACTTAGAGAAGTTCCTTTAGCACTTGTTGTAAGGCTGGTTTGGTGGTGCTGAATTCTCTTAACTTTTGCTTGTCTGGAAAGCTTTTGATTTCTCCCTCAAATCTGAATGAGATTCTTGCTGGGTAGAGTATTCTTGGCTGTAGGTTTCTCTCTTTCAGGACTTTCAGTATATCCTGCCATTCCCTTCTGGCCTGCAGAGTTTCTGTAGAAAGGTCAGCTGTGATCCTGATGGGTTTTCCCTTATATGTTGTTTGTTGCTTTTCTCTTGCTGCTTTTAATATTTTTTCTTTGTGTTTAATTGTCGTTAGTTTGATTAATATGTGTCTTGGTGTATTTCTCCTTGGGTTTATTCTGTATGGGACTCTCTGTGCTTCTTGGACTTGGTGAATTATTTCCTTTCCCATGTTGGGGAAGTTTTCCACTATAACCTCTTCAAATATTTTCTCAGACCCTTTCTTGTTTTCTTCTTCTTCTGGGATGCCTATAATTCGAATGTTGGTACGCTTCATGTTATCACTGAGGTCTCTGAGGCTGTCTTCTAGTCTTTTTATTTTTTTTTCTTTTTCCTGCTCTGTGGCGTTTATTTCCCCCATTCGATCTTCCAACTCACTTATTCGTTCTTCTGCCTCAGTCATTCTGCTGGTTATAGCATCTAGAGTATTTTTAATTTCAGTTATTTTGTTATCCATTGCTGTTTGTTTTTCTGAGTTCTTATGAACTGTTTCTTGTACTTTCTCTATTTTGTTATCGAGATTTTGTATCATTTTTACTATCATGACTCTGAATTCTTTTTCAGGCATTTTTCCTATTTCCTGATCATTTAATTGGTCTTGTGGGTTTTTTTCCTGCTCCTTTGCCTGCATGGTGTTTCTTTGTTTCCTCATGGTTGTCCAAGCTTTTGGGGTTGCTTGTCCTGGTGATAGAGGTGTTTATAGAAGACTGTCCAAGCCTCAGACTAATGTCCAAGTATTGGATTAAATGAATATTCAGTCTAGGAAACACATACATGTATAAGACACACAATTATTGAATCTGTTAGGACATAAGGCTCTAGAAAGATCTGACAGAACCCCAGTGTGCTATCAGATATTCAAAGAGAAACCCAGCAGAAATTGACAACTGAAACAGAACAAATCAGAGACAAAAGCAAAAGCAAACAAACAACAAATAACACCTTACACATACAAACATCAATCCAGGGAGATTTTGTAAGCTAGGATCAAATATAGAAATGAGCTGGAGTACCACCAGAGAGAATGGAGATTCTCAGAATGTAATTAGACAACTGTACTAAGAACTAAGATACAGACAAAAGCCTAATATTAATACCAAGGCAGTGCATCATCTGGAGAATAGAGCAAAGAGTCTGAGCAGACCGATAGTGTTGCTTATAAGTATGTTAAGATAAAATACACTTAAAATGGCTGGAAGAAAGGGGAACAGAAGAGCGTAATGTGGTTGGAAATATGCAAAGAAAAAGAAAGGAATAGAAGTGTATAAAAGAAAGGGATGAAAGGAAAGTATGAAAGATATTTTGTCCGTACTACCAAAAACTTAGCTAGATACAGAAGTATATAAAAAGGCAAAAAAAAAAAAAAAAAAAGAATAAAAAATATCCTTAAAAAATTATGTTATAAAACTTGTAGATCCCTTAGGGCTAAGATCGTATTTAATAAATCAAAAAAAAAAAAAAAAAAGAGAGAGAGAGAGAAAGAAAAAAAAAAAAAAAATCCAGAACTGATCCCAGAGTGGACCAGTTCAATAGGTATTGATACTACTATTTCTGTTTCCTTAGCATCTCAGCTGTAAGTGTCCTTCTCCTTGCCTTGGGTTTTTTTTTTGCGTTATTCTGTGACCAGCAGAGGTTCCTTTATTGTTCGTCTGTAAGCCTCGGTGTGTGGGGAGGGAGAGGGTACAATAGTGGCTCCTTCTCCTGGGAGTGAGTGAGCAGTGGCGCACTGTTGTTTCAGTCAGGCTTGGAGGTGCCTGTTGCAGAGGGCGCTGGTGGCTCAGGCATACACAGAAAGTCTTAGAGTTGGGCCTCTCTCAGGGTTTTTTCTTTTTGATGCTGGTTTTTTTTTTTTTTTTCTCTTGGCAGCCTCCCTGCTGCTGGCGTTGCAAGGGGTTTTAATCTAGCCCCGCCCGAGTGCCTGAGGGTGCTTGTTATCCCTGAGTGCCTTAGGTGGCCCGCAGGGCGTCTCTCCACTGCCTGTTGCAGAGGCGCCGAAAGAGAGGGAGAGGCTATGCACGCGGCTCCTCCCCCGCGCCCGGGAGCCTGCAGCCTCCAGCCGCCATCATGGCCGGGCAGCTCTCAGGGACAGGCACTGCTCTCCACGGACCTCTTCTCTCCTGTGCTCTCGGTCCGTGACCCTACCGGCAACAATGTTTCTCCCCCTGAACCCGCTCTCCGGTTCCCACGCTCCCGCTCCTGGACCCTCCGTTCAGCCGCGGATCGATGTCTCGGTCCGGGAACGCTGAGCTGCGCTGCGGACCCTCCGTATGTTTCTCACTCCCTCCCATCTGCCACAGCTCCGCCGCTTCACCCTCTTTGAGCCCTCGTAGATGCCTCCCTACCAGCTATGTCGGGCTCCCCGCTGCCCTTTCTGGTGTCCGAGGCCGTCTGCTGGTGTTCAGCTGGTTCTCTGTGGGAATGACTGCGTCCTTCCGTGCATTCCCAATGCAACTGTGGAGAGGGATGCACTCCACGTCTCTCTACTTCGCCGCCATCTTGAGATCCTCCTAATCTAGGACTTTTGAACACATATTTGTAAATAAAATTGGCCCCAATTTTCTTTCTTATTATGACTTTATGTAGTTTAAATATAGATGTTATACTAGCTCTTAAAATGAGTTGAATAACTTTTATTGCTTTTACATTTTCTGAAACAACTTGAGTATATGATGGTTATCTGTTTCTTTAAAGTTTAGTGAATTCACTCATACAACTATCTGGGTCCGAAATGTTTCGAGAGAGACTGTGGAAGACAGGAAGCTTTTAAAATGATCATCACCAATTTCTTTAATGATTTTGGTATATTAATATATTCTATTTCATCGTATGCCTATTTTGACACTTTGCATCTTTTTCAGGATATTTAGTAATTTAATCTAGATTTTTGTTTGTTTGTTTTGGTAATGGAATTCTTTTAGGCTTTTAATAATCTTTTGCTATTTAATATTTTTATGTAAGTATGAACATGGTCAGATGATTAATAATAAAATTCAAATCCCAAGACTTCCCAATATCTGTTTTTGCCAGTATTATCACTTGCATTATCAGCTACCCAATAAGTTTGAATTAGCAGTTTTACTTCTTTTAAGGGAGACTGTTTTGATTTTGTTTTTAATTATAACCACATATCTGGATGTTTCCAGGATACTTCTTTGGAGAGCAGTTTTTTAAAATTGAAGTATAGTTGATTTACAATATTGTATTAGTTTCAAGTATACAACATTGTGATTTGACATTTTTATAGATTATACTCTATTTAAAGTTATTACAAAATAATGGCTATATTTCCCTGTGCTGTACAATATATCCTCATTTATGATTTATTTTATACATAGTAGCTTGTGTCTCTTACTCCCATAGCCCTATCTCGCCCCTCCCCCCTTCCCTCTTTCCACTAGTAACCACTAGTTTGTTCTCTATGAGTCTGTCTCTGTTTTTGTTATACATACTCATTTGTTTTTTTTTCAGATTTAACATGTAAGAGATAATCTAGAGTATTTGTCTTTCTCGGTCTGATTTATTTTGCTAAGCTTAATACTCTCCAAATCCATCCACGTTGTTGCAAATGGAAGATTTTCATTCTTTTTATGGCTGAGTAACATTCCATTGTGTGTGTGTATATATGTACCACATCTTCTTTGTCCATTCATCTGTTGATGGACACCTAGGTTTCTTCCATGTCTTGGCTATTGTAAATAATGCTGCTGTGAACATTGGCGTGCATGTATCTTTTTGAATTAGTGTTTATTTTTTTATTTATTTTGGACATATACCCAGGAGTGGAATTGCTGGATCAGATGGTGGCTCTGTTTTCAGTTTTATGAGGAATCTTCATACTGTTTCCATAGTGGCTGCACCAATTTACAAGCCCACCAACAGGGTAGTAGGGTTCCCTTTTCTCCACATCCTCTCCAACATTTGTTATTGTAGAATCTTTGATGCTAGCCATTTTGACAGGTGTGAGGTGATATCTCATTGTGATTTTGATTTGCATTTCTCTGATGATTAGTAATGTTGAGCATTTTTACATATGCCTGTTGGGCATCTTTATATCTTCTTGGAAAAATGTCTATTCAGGTCTTCTGCCCATTTTTGTTGTTGTTGTTTGTTTTGTTTTTTGTTTCTGGCCGCACCACGCAGCATGTGGGATCTTAGTTCCCCGACCAGGGATTGAACCCAGGCCCCTGGCAGTGGAAGCCTGGGGGCTTAACCACTGGACCGCCAGGGAAGTCCCTCTTCTGCCCATTTTTAAATTGGGTTCTTTCATTTTTTTGATATTGAGTTGTGTGAGCTGTTTATATATTTTGGATATTAACTCCTTCTGGGTCATACCATTTGCAAATATTTTCTCCCATTCAGTAGGTTGTCATTTTGTTCTGTCAATGGTTTTCTTTGCTGTGCAAAAGCTTTTAAGTTTAATTAGGTTCTATTTGCTTATTTTTGCTTTTGTTTCTTTTGCCTTCAGAGACAGATCCAAAAAATTATTGCTACAATGTAGAAAGAGTGTTCTGTCTATGTTCTCTTCTAGGAGTTTTATGGTTTTAGGTGTTACATTCAGGTTTTCAATCCATTTTGAGTTTATTTTTGTATATGGTGTGAAGCAATACGTTAACCTCATTCTTTTACATGTAGCTGTCCAGTTTTCCCACCATCACTTATAATTTCATCTAGATTTTTAAATGTAACTCAACACAGCTGTTCATAGTATTTTTCATAACTTCAAAAATCTCTTATTGTTTGTAGTTATTTTCTCTTTTTAATTGTTATTTGTATCTTTGCTCCCATAAATCTGTCAGATTACTTTTTTCGTATTTTATTATTTTTTCAAAGAGCCAGCTCTTGGTTTGGTTAATAATGTATTTTTCCCTCTTTTTATTTATTTCATCAATTTCTAACATTTTTATTACTTCCTTTTTATTTTGGTGGGTTTACTCATTTGCTATTTTTTTCTAGTTCTTGAGTTGAATGCTTAGATCATTTGTCTTTAATAAAATCTAGTTCACTGAACAACCTGATTTCTGCAGGATATAAGCACAAAGCAGTTTTATTATTCTTTTCAATTGCTTCCTTCAAACATTTTCTGCTGAGTCTCCCTTTCCCAGCCTTTAGGACAGTCTCAGGCAGCTCCCATCATTTCCTGGTCAATTTCAAGTATTAAAAAGTCCAGTCTTATTTAGTGTAGTTTAAAGTTCAGTCTCACATGAATCTGGTATTCACCCTCTTGATAGCCTTGATTTTGGTCAGGCCACAGTCTGAATGGGGAGGAAGGCCTGTTGCCTTTTCATTTCTCCTTCATTATTATGTTAATTCTAGCTTCTCTAATGTTGGAGATTAGAGAAAAGGTTAGAAACCAAAACAAATGCTTTTTACGTATATGATGTTTTAACTATCTCTTGGCTGGTTCCTTCTAGGGAACAAGGGTCTAAATTTTGCCTCTCTCATAGGGTACATCTGTGTGTTTTTCAGAAACTCTGAAGGACTCTTCCCAGTGCTCTGGATCCTGGTCAGGGATACTTGCTCTGCTATGACATAGTCCGACCCTTCCCAGCTGTGCTCTCAGAAATATACCGCACAGCTTCTTGCTGGAGGACACTTGACCTTGGCATCTAGCTTTTATAGCAGGGTGGTTTATGCCCATCCACTTTCCATTGTATGCAAATGACTTATGGGACATTCATACATTGTACAACTTTGTCCATTGTGGCCTTCTTTCAATATTTTGGACTGTCCCTTTTAATATCTTGGTTGTTTCCTTTCTGTCATATATCCTTTTTATTGGTTAATGTATTCAGAGTTACACATTTCCCCCTAGGTACTGCTTTAGCTACGTTTCACGAATATTGGCACGTATCAACAGTATTGGGTTGGCCAAAAAGTTCTTTTGGGTTTTTCCGTAACATCTTACAGAAACCCCAAACGAACTTTTTGGCAAACCCAATATTTTATTGCCATTCTGCTCAAATTATTTTGAAATTTCCTTCATGATTTTCCCTTTACCAAAGAGGAAATTAGTAGTATTTAACTGTTACATAGTTTTTAAAGTTCATTTTTAATTAATTTTTAATTTCATTATGCTTTGGTAATTCATAGAAATATCTGTGTGATTTTCACTCTAGATATCATAATACAAGGGATTGACTCTAATATGTACATCTCAGGCACCATGGGCTGGCACAACCCAGGGAAAACAACCTGGGTCAGGGGATTTTTGGATATGGTGCTGACTATTGCTTATAACAGGAGGGCATAATTAACCAGAAATCTATAATTCAAACTTTTTCCATGTGGAAGAATGGGGAATCCAAAGTTGACAAGAAAAGCAAGACTAGAGGATATGGAAAGAAAGCTTCATCATAGAGTCCTCTCACCCATGATAGTTTTCTGCCTTTTGGGGGTATATATTAAGAATACTTAATGTTCAAGGCATTACAGTAGGTCTTTGGGGATTCAAGTTGAATCTGTAACTGGGGACTCTGGCAGAGACTGGCTAAATGCTCACCAAAGACATTTCCTCTTCTTTCTGTGCACACTACAAACTTACCCTCCCAGCTCACTTGTACTAGGGTGAAGCCATGCACCCACGCCTCATGAATGAGACCAAGGCTGTCTAGAGTGAGTACAGCTTTCTGTGCTCTTTTTCTTTCCTTGCTACCAGACAGATTCCGAGGCTTAAGTGGAGGATCCCAAGGCCTTAGGAAATGGCACAGCCATGAGATGGAAGAAGCAGCCTGGAATCTGAGAAAAGCAGTCTCCTTCCTCACCCCCTCTGCCCTATCCTTACTGAATCACACTGGATTGTGATATGAGCCACAAATAAACATTCATTTTGTTAAACCACTGAGATCATGGGATTGTTTAGCACAACAGCTATCATTTAATCTGCCTAATATAAGGAATTTATGGACTGGTAGAAAAAAATAAGATAAATATAGAAAATTACAGTACAAATTGGAAAGTGAGAGGCACCATGTGAGAGATGAGGAAGAACTTCTGTTCCTTTGAGAGAATCAAAGATTTTATTGGAGGAGTTGATAGCTGAGCCAGGTATTAAAACTTTAGGTAAGATGTAGATACTTGGAAATGAAAGAGGAAGAGAGTGGATAATTATTTCAGAGGTAGAAATAAAAGAATAGAGGGGGGAATTAGGAGGTATGGATAGGTTATATATCATATATTACTTTGGGTGGGAAGAAAGGTATATGGTGAAAGGAGGTAAGAAGTAAGATTGGAAAGGTAGAATTCTGAATTTCAATCAAAGAGCTAGAATTTTATTCTCTATGTTTTTTTGTTTGTTTATTTGATTTTTAGAACAGAGGAGTAAAAAAAATAATTTGAAATGATGTTTAAGATGACCCATCTGATCTAAAATGTGACACAAGTTAACTTATCTATGAAACAAAAACAGACTCACAGACATAGAGAACAGGCTTGTGATTGCCAAGGAGGAGAGGGTTGGGGGAAGGGATGGATCAGGAGTTTGGGATTAGTAGATGTAAACACTTGTATATAGAACTAATAAACAACAAGGTCCAACTGTATAGCACAGGGAACTATATTCAATATCCTGTGATAAACCATAATGGAAAAGAATATGAAAAAGAATGTGTATATATGTATAACTGAATCACTTTGCTGTACAGTAGAAATTAACACATTGTAAATCAACTATAATTCAATAAAAAAATTAAAAAAAATTTTTTAAATGACCCATTTGAATATTGAGCTCAATAACATCCCATCCCATTGTTGCAATAAAATCCCTAATCATAAAAATGCCTAATAATAGAGTAGGAGACACAGAAAAAAGTTTGTACAAGATGGAGTTAGAGAAGAGATAGAAGCCAGATCTTAGCATTACATTCAGGAGGGTGGATTTTCTTCTAAGTTCCATGTGCTGTCATCAGAGAGTTTCATGCAGAAGAATGCTATGGTTTGATTTGTGTATTTAAAAGACCGTGATGCTGTGTGGAGAGTGGAGAGTGGACAGTGGGTAGGTAAGAGTGGAAGCAGGGCACCAATTAGGAGGTGATGACTGAAGTGGAGCAGGTCCTCTCAAAGCATTTGAAATCCTAATTTCAGTATGTTCATTTGGAGAGAGAATGCATTTGTACATCAAGGCAAGAGGTTAGAAGAGAAATACATTTTTGCAATTCCTCGAAGTAGAAGTACAAAAGAAACAGACAACCAAATGAATAAACGAATTTATAAATAATCAAAACAGGGTAATAGCGGAAAAAAGCACTAAACAGTCTTTCTTAGTAATAGAATGTAGATCAAAAACATCTCAGAAAAGCTGACTCTGATCACCCTGTGATTTAGCCTACCCTTCTGCATCTCATTTGCTCTGCTTTATTTTTCTTTAGAGCAATACATCTCCACCTAAGATAATATAACTCTTTTTTTTTTTTTTAAACTAGTTTATTGCTAGTCTCTCAAGCTCCTTAAAACTAAGTGCCAAGAGGACAGGAAATTCATTTTTTCACTATTGTATCTCCCATGCTTAGAACAGTGCTTGGGAGAGAGAAGGTACTATTTGTTGAATAAATGAATAACTGACTATTCACAGTAATGTGTTTTCCAGGACAAAATATGTTGTTGTGTTGGAAATCTTGAAGGCTCGGGAAAGCCAAAGAGTCACATTTAAGAGTTATTTTTGCCTTAGATTACAGTATATTTAAGAGTAACTATTTAAGGGTTATTCTTAAATAGAGGCGCTCAGCATGAAATAATGGGAAAAGCATGACCTTTGGAATGACACAGGAGTACATTCAAATCCTGGCTTTCTTCTTATGGTTACCAGTAGGGAAGGGTGGGGGGAAAGGATAGTTAGGGTGTTTGGGACTGACATGTACACACTGCCGTATTAAAAATGGATAACCAACGAGGACATTCTGTATAGCACAGGGAACTCTGCTCAATAATATGTAATGGCCTAGGTGGGAAAAGAATTTGAAAAAGAATAGATACATGTATATGTGTAACTGAGTTACTTTGCTGTACACTTGAAACTATCACAACATTGTTAATCAACTATGGTCCAATATAAAATGAAAAGTTATTTAAAAAATCCTGGTCTCTACTGTTTCTAGCTCTTGATCCTGGGCATGTGACTCACTTTCCTGAACCTCATTCCTCACCTGTAAAATAGTACAATGACTCTTACCATGATCTAATGTATAAAAAGCGTAATATGTGGGTAATACCTCCAATCTTCATTTTTAGAAATCATCTTTAATTTGGTGAAAGGAATGTTTATTTTTCTAGAATTCTTAATGTTTCTAGAATTCTTTTTTAGAATTCACATTTCATATCCTGAAAATTTGGCTCTAACTGGTACATCTTTGTTCCTTCCATCCTCATCCTATTAAAATAAATAATTTCATCCTCTTCCCTTTGCTTTTCTAGAATCTTGTTTCCTACCTACTCTACCACAGTGAGCCACTGAAAACTTGTTTAACTGCACAGCGTTGCCTAGCAATGCCATGCTTCTCTCATGATCTCACTCTGGGATACGGTAACTGGACTCCTGCTACTAATTCTTCCATCTTCATATCTCTATATATCCAGTCTTTTAATAACCATTAGAAGGGACATTCTGCTTTTATTAGCTAAAGGTCTTATAGAAGAGTCACCATTGTTATTCATCCTAATAGGATTAAGCTGAGCCGTTTCTCTCTCTTTTCTCTAAATCACTCAGGTTCTGTGTTTAAAAGGTCAATTACATTTATTTCAAATTGGTCAGACAAACATTTCCTGTGCATCCTGAAAATAAAATGGCCCAACGAACAGTCTCTTGAGAACATTTTCTTTGTTAATTTTAAATATGTATCTGGCAGTGAAATGTTTCCCCCCAACCTTAGGACTGTGTTGAAAGTGATATTGAGCATATGCTGGGGTCTGAAATGGAATCCATAACCCAGGAAGCTGATACCAGGAGTGGTGTGGGTGAGGTGACCTGGCCCTGTTATTGTATCCTTCACCACTAAATGATCATCTTGGCCGTGCTATGAGTTTGCAAGTATTAAACAGAAAAAGCAACAGCCCACTCACAGTGCTACATCATGGAACACTGGAGGTGGGCCAGATGTAATAAGTATAATTGGAAAGAGAAGTCATTTCAAATCACTAACCTGTAAATGACAAGGCGATCTCAAAGAATCAATCCATGGTCAGCTTGTTTTTAGAAATCCTCAGTGCAAGAATATTCAGAAATAATACAATAATTTGGAGAGTTTCCTCCTGTATGGAAATGGGATTTGATTTCTTACGAATGGCTTCCACAGTGCCCTCAGAGGCCTAAGCTGTCACCTATAGAGTCAGGAATCAGACTTAGGCCTGTCCACTGCATACATTTAACCACTACATTAGACTGCATGGGTTACAAACTCACATCCAGCTGGGCTAGTCAGGTAGCTGGGCCACACTGGAGAGTGTGCATGTTTAAAAGGTAGGCTACTACTTAGTTCCAGGAGTATACTGCCTGCAGGATTGCAGACCCAGTGAAGCCAGATCATCTGCTTTAAGAGAGTCTGGTTATCTGAATTTTACAGTGAAATGCCTTGATTTTATAAATAGTGACAGTGCAGTAAAACAGTGCAGTCAGACACGTCTTTGGGACAGACGCAGCAGAGGGTCCAGAAGTCTGTGACTTCTATGTACATTCTCTGCTACTTGTGGGCATAGGCTGAATGCAATAAAGATTACTCATGAGGTCCACGGGCTCTTCAGGGAAAGCACAATGATGTTCTGGGTGAGAGGCTGCAGGTAGAAGGTCATCTAACAAAACCCACTTTTAAAGGGAGAAAATACAAATATTCCCTTTATGTAGTCACTCTTCCTCCACAAGAGGGAAAAATGAAGTTCCCAGAGGAGAGAATAAGGAAAGAAGGAGGAGGAGGAAGTGGCAGGGAGGGGGAGAGGACGTAAGAAAGAAGATCTGGCAGAGGCAGCCTCTGGTTGGATTCCATTCTCCTGTTCTGTCAGGGAGGGTGATCCCTTATCTCTCACTAAGCAAAGTTAAATTCTGCTCTGGCCTTGATCAGCCTGGAAGTCTAGAACTCCTTTCAGTAAAACACTGTAGCCTTGGGCTTCCATTTTTGGTAAACTCATTATCACTATGAAGAGAAAATACAACTCAATGTCAGTGATATTCCTTCTCTGTTCTGTACCCCTGCTGGAATCTGGTCTTTGCTTGGCTACTGTATCCACCCCCTTCCCCACCCCCGCCATTTCCCTTAAGAGAAGGAGATAAAGAGACCTTTGCCATAAGCAGGGAGGTTCAGGGAGATCTTGCATTAATTAGAAGAGGTCTGTCCCTGCACTTAAATACATTGTTGGAATACTTTCAATTTGTTAACTGAGCCTGCCTAGTCCATGTGGTGAAGGAAGTATCCTGTAAAAATGTATCCTTGGGGCAGCCCTCTGAATATCTCATTCCTCCATACTCATGGCGCCCACTCAGACCCAGGAATCCATCTTAGGTTCAAATGATGGTTGATGAATGTCTGCAAAGTAAAAATGTATAATCCTTCCCAAGATGTTTATAATTTCTAAGGTTTGACAGTGAGAGCAGCTGGCTTCAGAACCCAAGAGAAGGAAGCTACAATTCTTGGGACAGGAATTTGTTTAGTGGAGAGAGCAGCAGACGCTCCTGGAGATGATCCAGGCAGTGGGGAAACGTCAAGATGGTAAAACTGTAAAGTCTGGGAACAAGAGTTTCCCATCAGTGAGCTCAATCCTACACTCTGGATCAAGAGCATCATTGTATGACCTTTAAAGATAGGTGATGTTGTAAGTGCAAGAAGGTATGTTGTTAACATGACTGAGAGCAGAGAAATGGAGACATGACTATGGTACTAGAATGTAGCTACTGGGTGTAAGGCAGAAGGCTGATGTGAGGCTGAGCCTCTAAGCTCTTTAAGCTGCCTAGACCATGGCATAATGGAGATGTGATAAGCAGAATAATGGCTCCTCAATACGATCACCCCCTAATCCCCCAAACCTGTGAATATGTTACGTGACAAAAGGACTTTGAAGATGTGATTAGGTTAAGGATCTTGAGATGGGGAGATTATCCTGGATTACCTAGTTGGACCCAGTGTAATTGCATGGGTCCTTATAAGAGGGAAACAAGAGTGTCAGAATCAGAGGAAACTTGAAGATGCTCTGTTACTGGCCTTGAAAATGAAGGAAGTGTCCATTAGCCAAGGAATGTAGGAAGCCTCTAGAAACTGAAAATGGCAAAATAAATAAATAAATAAATAAAAGTATCTTCTAGAGCTTCCAGAAGGAGTGCAGTCCAGCTAGCAATTTGATTTTAGCCCTGTGAGACATATTTTGGACTTCTGACCTATAGAACTCTAAGATAATACATTTGTGTTGTTTTAAACCACTATATTTGTAGTAGTTTCTTACAGTAGCAATAGGAAACTAATACAGTGGGCAAACATGTTTTGCTTTAAAAAACAACAAACCTTGCATACTTAAAATCCAATTTTATATGAAAATCTGTATTTCTGATGTCTTAAAAAACAAACTGGAAGCTCTGTCAAAGGTGGTTTGTGTTTGTCCTGAAAAAAGTCCTTTGGAGCAGCATAATGTAGAGTCCTTTGAATGAGCATGGACTCTCAAGTTCACCATAGTTTCCACCACCTCCTACATCTCTCTCCATTACTGTACCCTATGTATCCCTTTGGTCATTTGACTTTAAGCTCCTTGACTGGGCCATTGTAAATTATCCTCTCTGACAAACAGCAAAATTGGCCCCAGAGTTTGGAGCTAGGCTTAATTTGTAAGTTGGTGTTAAGTAAGCCCAGCTGTCTATGTTGGAGAACCATGGGAGACCTAAGTGATCACCTGTAGAATGTCAGGCAATGGGAAGATTGCTTGGCTTCTTTAAAAAAATCAGGTTGGGTAGAGACCTGCGAATTCCCCATCCTTTTCAGGTTGGCCTTGTCAGCAGCTCATCAAGGCCAGCGAGCTGACCTCATAAAGCCAGCTGGGCGTGTGGAAGACTCCTTCCTGACCCAGTCTCTATGGCGGTCTGCCCATAGCTGTCCAGCGAGAGAGGCAGAGGAGCCAGCCCTGGGTGTCCGCAGCTCTGAAGGCAGTGCACGGAGACCGCGTGGCGATGGGCACAGGTGCAGTGAGAGGCGTCTGATAGCGGGTCACAACTGCTCTTCTTGAGGAACGTGGGACTTGTTACTTTCCCAGAGGGCCTCCTTTGCTATAGACGAGTAACTTGGTATAGACCTATCAGCCCTATCCGGCATTGTTTTCCTATTACCCAGCAAGGAAATACATTGGGAGCATTTGCTCTGCTCTGTCTAGCATAATGGTGTCACGGTGAGTTTCCCAGGATTTTATTGGCGCTGATGTAAAATAGCTGTTGTTTTTTTTTTTTTCTCCAACGCTATAATTTTCCATGTTCTGATCCTGCAATCATAGCACCATTTGGGTTAACTCAATTGCTTTGTCGCTTTGGTAAAGACAGCCCACACATAATGGCAATTTAAAAAATCATACAATTTTAATAATTGAGTGACTAAGAAGCAAAGTGTCTGATACAGGAAGCTCATAATATTTTGTAATATGATTTTGAAAAGATAATAGAGGGTAGAGAAATGAGTCTGACAAGGAAATGACAACACTTTCTTAAAGTACTGCTATTAAGTGGGCGCGACAAGCCCAGCTGGTTACTTACAACATTTAGCAAAGAATGGGATCTTTCCTAGCTGCTGCCAGGCCTGCTTGTGTGCAGGGAAGGGAATGTGGTGGCCAGTTTGTTTTCTTTCCTCTTTCCTGCTTTCTTGTCTCCTAAGGATCATTTTTACTACTCTCCCACCCCTCCCTGTTCCTGACAGACCTGGTAGAGTAGGGAACACTGGAACCTGCTGCATTTTAAGCTTTCTCTTTAATTTTTCCTGCTTGGAACAGTGGTTTTCAAATTGTTTTGTTTTTCCCCAAAGCATTAGAATACTAGAATCCATTCTTCAGGAGAAATTTTTCAAAGTATAATATATGTAAAACAGCACACTCTGAAGAGTCAGATAGGCAGAATGGATCCTGATAATTCAGGCTTTCCCTTCTCTGCACAGTTCACAGGGACACAGGGGAAAATGTTTGAAACCCATTGGCTTGGAGCTTGCTGAGAACGCGTGAAAATGCTTTGAAATATTTCCAAAGTTTGCTTCAAGTCAAGGTTATAGAATTTCTAATTCAACTGTGCTTCTAAAATTTCTGTGAATTGAACACACTCTGTGGGTAAGGCTCAGAGGGCCTCATTTAGATTAAAAGGGTATTTCTTTTGTTACTTTTTTGGTAAATGCTTTGGTAAGTTTCAGGAAGTCTTCAAATTTGAAAACTTCCCCCCGCCCCCAGTGGTCTGTAGGGTCGTAATTTATCTAAAATAATTCCCTTCAGACTAAAGAAATGCTTGTGAGAATTCCAGTTTCCTAGGCACTTGGTTTTCTCTCTAATATTGCTTTCTTATCCCCAGAGGATTATTTGAAGTGGTTTCTACTTTTGCTTGATCACTCAGAGATTCTGGAAGGTTGATGTTTGGCTACCCTTCCTCAAAGCAGCATACCCTTCAGGGCTTTCTGTGTCAAGTAACCAAAAAGGGTAAAAATGGCACCCACGTCACACAGCCTCAAGTCTCAGCTCTGCTGCTTTCAGATGAGGCAATGAAAGCTCCAAGAGGCCAACTGATTTTCTAATGACATGTGTTATTCTTTTTTGGTTTATAATGTGTCAATTAAAATACAACAGGAGATTTGCAAAGCTGGAGGTGAGACAGTCTGCACTTTGATCAAGGGTCATGAAGGTGCAGAGATAAGTTGAAGTTCATCCTAGGTTAACGGTCACCAAGTAGTGCAGATTTATGTGATGTCAGAACCAAACTTCAGTTTGTCTAGTATTTCTCTATATTCACAGGATACTTTGACATTGTATAGATAGCTTAGATGAAGTCTCCTTGGAGGGGAGAGCTCACTGTAAAACAAAACAGCCCATGTGTTATTCTTGATCCCAGGATCAAATTGAGAAAGTAACCTTGAGGCAATCTCAACCTTTCAGGGGCTCAGTTGTTTTCCAAGGGAAAATCATTTCAGCTGTGTAGGTTACTTTAGAGAAAAAAATGGTGTTAATAGAAGAATTGCCTTTCTTACTTCAATGCTGTGGACAGTAAGTGGCCAATTTACTGAGATCTGAGGGCTGTGAGCTTAGACAGGTGGTTTTGGATGCCCAGCCCAGCTCAAAGTCGTGAGAGTAGATCAGAGCAGGTGGCGGTGTTGGTGTCACTGTCTAAATTGTAGTTACTATTGCCAGACATTTAGGCACACAGTAGGGAGGAGAAAGTTCCTATTCTGCTGCAGGCCTAAGCAGTCTTTGTTATTCCCCTCTCATTCAGTGACTCTCTCTTAAACTGACTGTGTCAGATCAGCCTACAGATACTCCCAAACCATTGTCCTTTTTTGAACCTCTTAAATAATGCTCCATATGGACTTAAAAATTCCACTCTCTGTAAGTGCTTAAATGGTTACTTTTTATGGGGATTGGAGTCAAGGTTAGAATATTCCTCTATTTAGAATATTATTTCCCATTTCTACTCGTCTAAACCTTCTGTAACAGAATTCCCAAGAACTGCTGTACTCCATTGACAGACTTGACTTATAAATTGATTTGTCTGATAAAATGTGAATGAAAGTTACTTACGTCACTCCTTTTTAAATGTTTTAAAATTTTTTATACAATTTTTAAAGGTTACTTTCCATTTACAGTTATTATACAATATTGGCTATTTATTCCCTGTCTTGTACAGTACATCCTTGAGCCAATCTTACACTCAATAATTTGTACCTCCTACTCCTTCCACCCCTATATGACCTCTCCCCACCACCTTGCACCACTGGTATCCACAAATTTGTTCTCTATATCTGTGAGTCTGCTTCTTTTTTGTTACACTCACCAGTTTGTTGTATTTTTTAGATTAAGTCACTTCTGAGTAGAAGCTTTAAGAGACATTGCATGGTTCCATCAATTACTCTTTTTTTCTTCTGCTATCAATCAGGTATGTTCCAAATAGTTCTGCCAGGCTAGTTACAAAATAAAAAAGATGTGCAGCTGAACCGCAATGGACATGAAATACAAGAAGAAAAATAAACCGTTGTTGAGATTTTGGGACTGGTTGTTACCAGAGCATATCCTAGCATAATCTAACAAATACACTTGTTCATCTTTCAAAGCTTAATTCAATGTCATCTCTTCCATGAAATCTCTTACCCCTGTAATATGATAGCCCTGGATTTGAATCGTAAATTTACCACTTTATAAGTAATATGACATTGGAAAAAATTATTTCATCTTCCTAAGGTTCAATTACTTTACCTGAAAATAAGGAAAATACTAATACCTCAAAGATTGTCACAAGGCTTAAAATAATTCATGCAAAGTTCTTAGCACTCAGTAATTGTTAATCATTATTATTTATCTTCTAGTTTTCCATTTATTGTTCTTAGTAGCTGGCACACTGCCTTGCATTGAGGAAATGTTCAATAATTTTTTGAATAAATACTTGAATAAAACATACCTATTAATACCCATATTATTTTACTTTTTCTTAAGAATCAAGAGTAGATATACTATATGGTCTACCCTGGAATATTCCTTGGACTAGACAGCTTTAGAAGAGAAGAGCATATTTTTCATTTAAAAGTCACCTTGAGTTCTTTAGAAGCCAGAGCAGAAAACAGAAAAGGATTTCCCAGTCTCCCATTTGACAGAAAATACTTGAGATTCTCTTCCAGGTTGAATGAGGCACCAGCCCATATACTTCTGCTTGGATGTCATTTGCCACTCTTTACCAGAAAGTTCTATATGAATGAGCTAAATAATGGTTATAGATTATATCCTTACAATTATCAAAGAGATAGGATGATTGTAAAATAATGAAATGTAAGGATGGGTTTTATTGCTCCCTAAATTCTTGTATAAAATGTTCTCATTTCATATAAGAAGCACTCATGCTGCTCTTATACTTATCCTTTAGGGTAATTTCCTTTTTCTATTTAGAATTAATTCTTGTTTTTAATGGCTCCCCAAAGTGTTCCTTTTCTAATAGTTGCTCACCCATCTGTGCGTTTGTATGCCTTTCAGTAATTCTGGTTTCCAAGCACAGAAAAAAAAAATTTGTCTCCAGTGGTACTAACTGTAGAACAGATAAAATAAATAAACTTCTTAGTGATTATCTCCCGAGCACTATCACCGTGGACAACATAGATCAGGAGATAAAAGAAAATATGAAACGGAGTAATAACTGAGAATCTAGTCACCTAAGTCTAGATCAGTTTTTGTTTCCCCCCAATTATATACTAAGTTCTGTGGATACTTTCTATGTATGCCTCACAGAACTGAGCTGGAAAGATAAAAAATCATTTTTTCAATTATTTGTTGATTTACTGATTTAAGATTTTGCTCAAATGATGAGTCTTATTCCTCAACACTGTTACTGAGTAGTACGTGCAAAGCCAAGTGCTAACCTTTGGGGCACAGAACATGAGTGTGGTAGAAATTAAGTGGTCAGAATGGCTACTATGTAGCCAGGTACCAGGCAAAGTCTATGTCTTAAAGAATTTGGCAGTGATAAGAAACCAAGACCAGTTTCCCTACAACTTGGTAAGGGCATCCTAGACATAGATATAAGCTATAGAAGGGGCACAGAAGAGTGGCGGATGGCCTTGAACAGGTCATAGAAGGCTCTGCATAGGAGTTTTATTTAAGCTGGATCTGGAAGAACTAGTCATTAAATGGCAAAAGGATAATGTGAAAGGATAAGAGCCCTGATATCAGAAGGCGTGGGGGATAAAACAGTAACATGTGTTTGGAAAACTACATAACTTAGGACTTTTGTTTGGAGGGGCTTTGGTTGGGAGAGAATTAGAAATGTTCTTGGTATATGGACCGAAAGGTATTTTGTAACTTTCAAGGTGCAGTGTCAAGGTGGAAGACAGGAATGGATGAAGAGAGCTGGTGTTCCAGGAGGACGGTCAGGAAGAACGGAGGGAGGGGAGCAGAATGTAGGCTGAAGGTGGAGAATAAGCATGACTTGAGTCAAGTGGAGTTGGGGGTCTGCCCATGTCTCCCGAGACCAACCACAAGCTCACTTGTCCTAATCTGGCTCCAGTGGTAAATGCGGGTGGATTTAAAAGCTCCTTGAAGGCGGATGCAAAAATGTATCTCGTTCATTTATTCCCATGGACTAAGACATGCCTGTGCTTGTGCTCAGTGACTGCTCAGCAAGGGAAAAATGTGATCAATATTTTAATTTTTTCTGCTTTATTCATGCAATCCTACCTATCGAGCACCCTTATCCATTTTACCCCCTCATGCTTTGATTCACACTGATGATAGCTAAGAATCACAGAACGTCAGTCATGGGCCCGTGCTGTGTACGTGTTACCTCATGACACACACAGTGAAGAAGGTAGTGCTGCCTCTGTGTTTCCTCACAATGATCCCGTAAGGAAGCTGGTGCTGCATATGGGTTTCTGCATTCAAGACTCTACGAGTGAGGTGATAGAAATAAAAATATCTGAGGCACCTCAAGCAACTTTCCCAGCTGGAGGGAGTGGGATTTGAACCCAAGCACTCTGAGGGCAAAGTCTTAGCGTTTAGCCACCATGCTCTACTGGTTCTCAAAGACAGACACGTGTATCTGTGTACAGTCTATTTATGATAACCCTCCTAAGTCTATGGTTCTTGGCAACGTGTTGCACCATTTCTAAAAAGAAATGAGTGGAACAGCAGAGTGAGTGGAAGGAACACCTGTTTTGGGATCAGTCTAGACTCTACGTTGTGCTAGATGCATAGCCTTTGGTAAGATACTTGACCTCTTTGCAACTTTCCCATAGTTTTTCATGTGTAAGATGGGAATGGAAATTTACACACTGCAGGGCTGGTGTGAAGATTATGACTAAATCAGGTAAATTTTTCTGGTATATAGTGAGTTCTCTGTAAACCTTAACCATTAGAATTAATTGTTTTCATAAATGTGGTGACCACCTGCTTCTCTTGCATTTCTAGGCTTGGATACTTTTGAGAACAGATTAGATACTAAATAAAGCCTGGCTGACTAGTTGGTATTTTTTGCCTTGCTTGGGGGAAGACATCTCAGAACAATATGTTACTATTAGTCATTTTTCTCTAATTTGTACATAGTTTCAAGAACGATTTGCATTTGCATAGCCCTATTAACCAGAGTCAGTGTTACTAATATTAATGAGGTTTGCAAATACCTGTGTTGTGGCAGGATTGTGTTTTCCATTAAAATTTGTCAGATTAAAAAAATTACTGATCTAACAGAAAAACCAAGACTAGAATATTCATATTCCATAGTGACTGGTTGTCTTTTAAGATGATCCACTGTTTGAAAATCCCAACACTTTTTCCTTCTCATGACTGTTCCCAACTGAAGTCCATTGCTGACATCAGAGGCACTGATGACATGAGTTATTTGTGTATTTGTCAGCCTTCTGCTTTAGTCTCAGAGTAGGTTGAGGATTTGCACTAAATTGTTATTTATCTGTTGAAAATCCTCTAGATCTGGTAGGTAACAGAAGACCTGTATTGAGGTCTCAAACAGTACAATTTTAAATAAACTCTTTGGCAAGAAGCAAGTCACACTATTGACATGAACCGATGGCCTACTATATTATGACACACAAAAAACCCTCACCGATATTTATTAGCATAATAGCTAGCTCTCTGGCTTGCCAGTATTTCATTTTACAACCTAAACACACATAATTTTTGTTCCAAAGAGTAAAGGAATCTATTTATATAATGTGAGCATTTTTTTTTTTTTAAACTCAAGCAACAGATAATGAGACACTCACTAATCCCATGTGGCAAATCCTACTCAAAGAGTACTTTTTCTCCTCTTGCAGCCAATCTGTTATTTGTTATTGTATTTGCTATTTAGTATTCTTTTGAAAAAATTGGGTAGAGACCTCCTAGCCTTTTTGTCTGCAAGGCAGAAGAATACTGTGCTATTTGTTTTTCCTCGAGATCACCATACGTTGAATGGATTATTCAAAGCTGTTTCCCTAACTCTTTTTATTATTTTTTTCTTCACATTGTCTCACAACATAGGTGGTCTCCCCGAGGCTTTCCCATCAGCTAGATGTGCAATTTTTTGCTAGTCTCTCTACTTCTTTGAGCTTCAATTTTTTTTTAATCTGTATTATGGGAAAGAGGTTAGAGGTAATATTTTTAAAGATTTTTTTCCAGCTCTAAATTGTATACGTTTTGTCACAGTGTACTAGATAGTTAACAATTCAATTTTTCTTAAATATTTTGAGCTGAAGTCAATCAGGAAATGTATTGAATTTCTGTGGGCAAAGCAATGGTCTAGGTTATTGTGTTAGTTTTCTATTGCTGCTGTTAACAAGTTATCACAAATTTAGGGGCTTAAAGAACACAAATTTTTTATCTTACGGTTCTTCAGCTTAGAAATCCTTTATGGGTCTCACTGGGATAAAATCAAGGAGTTGCCAGGACTGGGCTCCTTCTGGAGGCTCTAGGGGAGAATCTATTTCCTGGCATTTTACAGCTTCTAGAGGCTGCCCCATTCCTTGGCTCATGGGCCCCTCTCTTGTCTTCAAAGCTAGCAATGTTGCATGTCTGTCCATGACTGTCTCTCTTCCCTAATCACATCTTCCTTTGACTGATTCTTCTTTTCTGCTTCCCTCTTCCAATTTTATTACCACCTGGATAATCCAGGATAATCTTCTTATTTTAAGGTCAGCTGATAAGCAAATTTAATTCCATCTGCAACCTTAATTCCCCTTTGCCATGCAATCTAACATTCACAGCTTCCAGGGATTAGGACATGAATGTCTTGCGGGGGGGAGGGGGACATTATTCTGTCTACTATAGTTATATATGCATTTATAATAATTTTTAAAAACAACAATTATGTGGCAGGCACCCTGTCAGGAACTGGGACTATACTAAAGAACAAAAATGGAATGTTCTCTACCATCTTGGAATTTTTACTGGGAGGTGACATGACGTTAGTTTACCACAGATTCAAGTATTAAGTTGCTTGAATAAGGAAAGAGTGATACTACGAAAACTTACAAAAAGGTTCATTGACATAGTAAAAGAGGCCACGAAGGGCTTCTTTTGAGAAGTAGGGACCATTGAATTAAGATCTAAAGAAATAGTTGGAATTTACCAAGCACAGAAGGGAGGAAAGAGAATTCCAGGCAGCAGGAACAGCACGTGCAAAGGCCCTGGAGCAGGAGTTAGCATAGCCAATAAGGGAGACTGAGATGAGGCCACTGTGGCTGAAGATCCAGCAGGAGGGTGCCATGATGCCTTATGAGATGGAGCTAGAGAAGAGGGAGGAGCCAGATCATGCTCTGTCATCTGTGTTGGTCATGTCCAGAAAACTTTGTGCTGATGGCAACAGAAAGCCATGCAGTCATTTAAATAGCACAGTGACCTAACCAGATCAAATTTTCAGAAGTTGACTTTTGAGAATAGAAGATTCAGTCCCTGCCTTCAAGAAACTTTCAATCTTTTTAATAGAAGTTTTGAAAATACACATAGAAAGTAAAACAATATGAGACTTGAATAGCCAGACAAGACAAACAACAAATATGTTGTTAGATGGTACAAATAAGAGCTGTGAATTTAGAGGATGGAAGTCAGGTAGAATGATCTAAGAAGTCTTTCTGGAGGAAGATAGACTTGGGATAACCACGGGTATACTTCAATATTGATACTTTATTAAGGATGCTGTATTCATTTCCTGTTGCTGTATAATAAATTTCCACACACTTAGCAGCTTGAATCATTTATTGTCTCACAGTTCTGTAGGTCAGAAGTCCAGGTTAACTTGTGTGGATTCTCTGCTCAGCCATGAAAGCTGAAAGCAAAGGGTTAGCAGAGCTGCCTCCTTTTCCAGAGACTCGCAGAGCAAGCTTCTGGCAAGTTCTCTAGGTTGTGGGCAGAACCCAGTTTCTTTGGTTGTAGGTCTGAGGTCCCCATCTCCCTGTCAAGTAGTCCTCTCCAACTTCAAACCAACAAGAGCAAATTCTTCTCATACTTTGAATCTCTCTGACTTCTCTTTCTGCTTTCCTCTTCTGCTTTTAGGTGATTATGTGATTACATTGGGCCCACTCCATAATCCAGGATAATCTCCTTATTTTAAGGTCAACCAATTAACCTTAATCACATCAGCTAAGTCCCTTTTGCCAGGGAAGGTAACATATTCAAAGTGGTAGGATTAGGGCATGAAATATTCTTGGAGGCCATAATTCTCCTTGCTGTAGACACTAGAACTAGGCAGAAAGTGAAATTGCAAAGAATATACTTTTAAATTTTTTACATTATGGCTGAGGAGACGTTTAAGTGCAGTAATCACCATGTTGTATTGTGTGTGTGTGTGTGTGTGTGTGGGGGTGTGTGTGTGTGCGCGCGCCATTGTCATAAATACCTGTAAGACCCAGGTTAAAAATACCTGCTTTAAACAAAACTTCAAGGCCTTTGGTTAACTGCAGAGCACATGACCAACATAAAGGCTTTCAAATTCTATTTTTTGAAACAAAGTCTGAACTGATCGAACAAAGTATATTTGTGGATAAATCTGACCCAATGGCTGCCAGATATGAACCTTGGAACAGATTCTCTGTAACCTGGTGAAAAAATAATGTAGAAAAATGACACAAAATTTGAAACATTCAGACCTAGAACTATTTTTTTTTTTTTGTCATCACCAGCATTTGAGAAAATTGCTGCCTCCTCCTTGAAACATGTTCTCCAGGATGCCACTCTCTTTTGGTTCTCTTCCTATTTCAGGCTCCTTTGCACCTGTTCTTCCCCAACTCCAGATGCTGGGCTGCCCCAGGACCTGGTCCTCTGGCCTCTTCTCGTTCCATGTTCATTCTAGGTGATCCGATTCAGTTCTTGGTTATAGATTCTACCTTGAAGGTGATGACTTCAAATTTTTAAGTTCGGACTTCTCCCCTGAATTACTGTCATGTCTATCCAGCTGCCTATTGGACATCTCCACTCTCATTTCTAATAGCCATGTACATCTTAATGTTTCAAAAGCTGAACTCTTCTTTTTCCCTCTGAAACCACCTCCTCTTACAGTCTTCTTCAGCTCAGAACATTGCTACCCCATTCTTTTGGCCACTTAGGCCTCAAACCTTGGTGCAATACGTGATGTTTGTTTGTTTGTTTCTTTCTTTCTTTCCCTTGCTCTCTGGCTCTCTCGCTCTCTTTCTCTTGCTCTCCACTTCCTCCCTCCCTCCCTCCCTTCCTTCCTTCCTTCCTTCCATACCCTATGTCTAATCTACAGCTAATCTATTAACTAATCATGTTGGATCTTTGGAAGGTACCCTGGATCTGAACATCCCTCACTACTCCCAGTGCCATCACCTCAGGTCAATCCCAAACCATCTCTCCCTTGGATATTGTTCCTCTCCTTGTTCACACCCTTACCTTCCTACTCTCTACTGTCCATGGCAGCCAGAGTGAGAGTGTTTTAAATGTAGAACTTAAGTGAGATCACATTCCTCCTCTCTTAAAATACTCCAGTGGTTTCCCATTTACCCAGAATAACTTCCAGCGTCCCTTTCTTGGCCCATCATCTGGCTCTGCCTCATCTCCAACTTCCTTCTCTTTTTCTTGTTACTGCAAACACATCGACCACCTTGCTGTTCCTTGATCAGATCAAGCACACTTCATCCTCCTTCTCTCCACTTGTCTTACGCCATGGCTTCATTTGGTTATCTACTCAAATGACAATCAAGAGACTTTCCTTGACTCCCTGAGATGAAATGGCACCCCCATCCCACCACTATTCTCTGCACCCTTTTCTTCGTTTCACTTTTAAACAGCATTTAGACTGCATGACAGATGACAGATTATGTATGTATGTTTATTGATCTAGTGCCTGTCTTTCTTCATTAGAATGAAAGATCTAGTGAAACAACAACTATGTTTTGTTGACCAAGTACTCAGTACCTAGAACAGGAATAGACATATATTTGCCAAAAGAAATAATAGATGAGATTTTGCTGGTAGAGATTTTTGAGTTAGTGAATCTTAAACGGGGTTTTGAATGAAGAAATGACAGAGTGATAGAGGGGAAAAGCAAAGGCATTTCTGAGAAAGGAGATAGTTCCCATAAGGAAACAAGCTGGAAGAGAGCAAGACCCAGATCCAGAAATAGTTAATAATAGTAATAATAACAATAACTGGTATTTATTGAGTTCTTACTATGTGTCAGGTACTGCTTCATTCTTTCAAGCCATATGATTCTTGCAGTAATGCTATTAAGTAGTTGGCCAGAGTTCTGTAACTTAAAACCTGTAAGTCAGTATTAATCTAAAAAAAGTCTCAAGGCTTTAGAGTCATATAAACCTAGGCTCCAATCTTGGCTCTGTCATTTACAAAAAGGGAAACTAGGGGTACTTCCCTTATGTGATTCTCAGAGTCCTCATCTGAAAAATGGACCTAACAGTCCCATTATATCATAGGGGACTTATAAGGAGATCACTGCTCCTTTCTTACGAAATCAGACCCCTTCTGGGTTTCCTGTGCCACTTGGAGATGACTTGCACCATGTATATCCTGTTCTGAATTCTAGAATCTTCATCTCATCCTTTACATCTCTCTTGCCTTCTTCATCTTCCCCATCCTTCGATGCTGCTGATTTCACCTCTCTGTCTTTTCCCTTTGTGTCACCTACACATTCCTTAGTACAGACCCTCAGCTCTTGCCCAGGTTACTGGAACAGCCTTTAAAGAATTCACACCTGCACCTTGGCCTTCTCTCCCTCTATTTCCACATTGCAGTGAAAGTAATGATCTTGCAATGGAAATCTGATCAGATTCTCTTCTTCCAAACTCCCTAGACTTTAAACCTATCTGTTTTCTCTTTGTTCATAGATTTATACTGAAATTCTTACCTCATCTCACCTTACCTATCTCTCATCACACATTCTTCTCTCCATTTCTCTTTGTTTTCCAACTTACTGGCTTTCTTTGAATTCTTCAAACATGCCACGCTCCCTACTGCTTCAGAACTTTTGTGTTCCCTTTGATCAGAATGTTTTTCCCTCTACGCACCCCACTTTTGTTTAGTGATCTTCCTGAACTAGCCTTTCTTTACCTCATGGTGCATGTTGGGTTCTTTCTTTTTTGTTTGTTTTCTAAGAGTCTTGTTAGTGTCCCTTTACAGCTCTTTTGCCAATTTGTAATTTTACTTTATTACTATGATCGTTTGATTAATCTTCCCAGTGGGCTCTATGCTCCTTGAAAGTAGAAACCTATCTGTCTTTACTGACCATTCTATCTCAAGTGCGTAGCGCATCTTCTGCATAGTAGGTGTTCCATTAATATTTAAAGAATGAAGAATTAAATGAGTTTACACAATGTCTGTCACATCACAGGCTCTCAATCACAGTAGTTATTACGATTTCATCTTTTAGCTGCTTCAGTTGTAAAACACCTCAGTATATCCCCTGAAGAACATGCAACGGGCTCTACCATTTTGCAAGAGCAGACAGCAGGTGTCCCCCAGAGAGGTGAAAAACTGTCCAGTTGTATAGATTTCTTTGTCAACATTTAAGTCTGCATTTAAGTGTGGGGGGTGGGAGTCAAAGGAGGGAGGGAATACGGAAATATGTGTAAAAAAACAGATGATTGAACTTGGTGTACTCCCCCAAAAATAATAAATTAAAAAAAAAAAGTCTGCATTTAAAACGAAAGAATGAATGCCAAGTAAAATGATCTCTATTTTTGTATCGTATATTAAAAATAATGTGTCTGGTAATTAGCCGAAAGAATCAGTCCTTTTCTTAAGGCCACTCCCAGTTTCTAAAAATGAAACTGTCGTCAGCATAGAGGAGGATGCCTGATTCCCTTTGGTAAGTGGGCATGCAGCCCATTCTTCTGACAACTGAATCATGTTCATTAAACACAAATAAAAGAAGAAGGGGGCTATGACCCAACTCTCTCTTCCAATAAGTATAATTGGAATTTCATCTGTTAAAGGCTCATATCTACCTACTCTGATTTTCTACTGAGAGTAGGTCTGAGTCCACTTTGTATTTCCACGTTTATTTCCTGTTACCTCTTTTTTTTTTAATATTGTTTTCCGTTCAAACAGAGCTACTTGCTGTTTTTTGGTTTTTTAAAAAAATCTATATCCCAAAATAGTCCCCTTCTCTGCTTTTACTACAACCTTCTTGGCTGCCTGGAATGTCTTCTGTCTATCTCTGCCAGTAAAATCTTACCAGTACATCAAGCCGCACTCAAAGGCAGTCTCTCCCCTGATCTCCCACCTGGAAAGGAATCTCTACCTCCTAGTCTTCCTGCAATTCCTTTTTTAAAAATTCCTGCAATGACATTTGTCATTTTATCTTTTGTAAACTTACAATGTATGCATTTCTTATCTCTTCTGCTAGATTTTAAGGTCTCTGTGGGAAGAGTTCATGTCTGATTTAATCATTTGGTGTCTTACTTGCACCATGATGGCCTTCAATAAATATTTACTAAATGAATAAATTAATAAGTAAATATTTAAATGGATGGAGGGATATATAGGTTTCAATAAAACACTGTTAAGAAGAACCTAGAAATCATGTTGATGGCGTATGTCCATGCTCCTAGGTTATACCTCTCTAAAATGAAAAACTGAAAGAAAGATCAATAAATCCTCAGAGAAGCCTTGTATTACTCCTAACCATTTTCTTAAGATGTGAGCTTTAGTTTTACTTGGTCATGATATAACCTATTAGAAAGAAAAACACAGTCCTACAAATTGTTTAGTAGAAACAAGTAGGATAACATGTATAATGTTGAAGAGCTAGTCAAAACTGAATACAGCAAGCCCATTTATAGACTTCATCTATGGAGTTAACCAGTCTATGTAAATAATGGACACTAGCACTGAAAGTGGTATCTGGATCAAGGAAGGCAAATAGCACAGGTATACACAATTTACTCTTCTATTCAGTGGACAGCATAGACATCACTAATCAAACATGGCATTCTTTCCCTCTAACAGGTGTGATCTTAGAACTTTTCTCAGCCCAGTACTCCAGACAGCCACTACCAATGGATCTGAGTTGACACTTGAAAGTCCGATTGCTGTACCTCACATTGAAATGATCCTAAATGATGGAGGTATTTTCCTAAGATGTTTTGCTTTCATTTCTTTGTTTTAGTTTTAGGTGACTGAGAACATGTTTTAAGTCATGTGAGATTTCTGGAATCCAGGTGAAGGATATGTATAGATCATTATAGAGTTGTACGGATGGGTAAAACGGTTTCTCCAGTGGTCACAAGACACTTGCTCTTCTATAATGCCTTCTGCAAAATCCACATTCTATGCAGCAGTGCTTCCTAAACTGTGTTCATTATTGGATCTGATAGATATCAAAGCCTCCTAGGCAATTGCATTTAGTACCTTTTTTTCCTGAAAATAATAAGTTGCTTGGGAAAGGTTTAAATTTCATAAGTGTGTGTGACTTCATCTGAGTTATATTGAGAAGTTGTGTCATAAACTTTTCCAGGAAACCAAAAATAGCCTGGAATTTATTTTTGAACCAGGAAATTTAGGTGCCCTGGACCAAGAACAGCACAGGGAGCTTCCACCAATGGCAGTTACTTATTGGTACGTGCATCTTGGCCAGTGGTCCTCGACTATGTGCAACTTTGCCCCCAACTCCCTCCCTGGGGATATCTGTCAATGTCTGGTTGTCAGTACTGAGAAAGGAGGTGCCACTGGCACTTAGTGGTAGAGGTCAGGGATAGATATCCCACAGTGCACAGGATATACTTCCTACAACAAACAATTATCTGGCCCAAAATGTCAATAGTACCAATTTTGAGAAACCCTGACTTAGAGGGAGTCTCTCTACAACGTTAGCTCATTAAGGTCAGGAATCTACTTTTCTTAGAATTCCTAGTACAAGGCCTGGAACATGGTGGGCGCTTATTATAAATGACTGAATGGAAGAATGAGTGAACAGTGTACTCCACATTTCAGGAACTCATGCTGTTACTTAGGAAAGTGGAGTAATTCTTGCTGTATCTTCAGTTTTATTTCAATAGCCTGTCTGACCAATGAGCATGGCCACACTTCAAGACAGTAATGATGAAGATCCCAGTGTATTTAAGACATAAATAAGGCACTCTTGCCTTGGCCCAAAATCTCAATCTGTAATGAGGACCAACAATGAAGAATTGATGCTTGAAGCATTGATGACACTATATCATTAGAAATGTAAGACTTTCTCTTTGGACCATAAGTGAGCTCTTTCAATTTCAGATAGTGAGGACAAATTAATTTTAAAATGTTCTGTTATTGCCCAGTTATCTTTATCAATCATAATAATTATTTTAAAAATAACACAAAAAGAGGGTTAATCTTTCCAGCCCATGTGGTGAATGATTACATCTTTGACGAAATTGTTTTCAAACATTAATCACCAAAATTTATCAAGCCAGCTAAAAGACCTCAATGCAAAGCTCAAGATGCTCTCATAAGGCCTCTGGGAATTAGAAAATATATTATGAATCTCTAAATTCCCAGGACTTTCTATCCTCTTGGGGGTGAATTTTGTCTTGGAGCTCAGCTAAGAAGAGTTGGGTATGGACCTGTAAGGGTTTCTCTGAAAGCCATCTCTTTGGTTTGGTCCTGGGACCTCTGGCAGACACTAGATCCCACCCAAAAGCGTGCAACAGAGAATTGACATTTGTGAGGCAACAATACAATGGCAGTTTTTTTTTTTTGTAAAGTATACATTTTCCCTCAGTTAATCCTTCCAATCACTTCATGCTTATCCTGATTTGCTTATTTTACAGATGTAGAGATTGATGCTCAGAGAGGCTAATAACCTTCAGCAGGATCATTAATGTAAAAGTGGTGGAGTTTACGTAGAACCTAAGTCTGTCTTATTCCAAAGACTCAAATTCTTTTTGGCTTCTCCATCTTATATTTGTTTACTGGGGCTCTGGCTAACTATAGGTGTGTTGCAAAATAAATTGAAGATACAGTTTAGTTTTTTTTTTTTTTTTTAAACAGTGAAGAAGTAAGAGCATTTCTCTCCTGAGCTAATATATTTAAAATTAGTTTAAAAATGCTCCAGGCAACTACTGTAATAAATCCAGTTTCTTTTCAAGAGAAACATTTGCAAGGGGCTTCCAGAACATTCTCTAATCAGCCTCCCCTTATCTGTTTACACACACACACACACACACACAAATACACACACACACACATGAACACATATTTGCATGATACTCAAAGTAGGTTTGAAATTCTCACTACCTATGATTTGTGAATTACTTAACTTTTCTAAACTCATGAGTAACAATAATAATTCCTCCCTCACAGGGCTATTGAAAGTATTAAATAAGTTCATGAGGATAAGAGTGTAGAACAGTGTAAGTACTTGGTGATTTCTTTCTCAGATCTTCAGAGAGAACAAATACCCTGAGTTTCCAGTAGCAGCATCTTGGTGTTACATGTGAAGGTAACTTTGTTGATACTGTCTGGTCCCATCATTCTGGTGGATTTCCAAGGACCCTCTTGAAATTAGTTCATCATCAACAAATGAGTTGTGTAAAAATTGCTCTCTCATCCCTATTCCAACCAACTGGAAATCATCCTCAAGTTGACTCCAGAACAGTCTGAAGCTATATATTAGCATGACTTTATTCTCTGGACCCATCAATCACTGGGGAAAACAGAATGAAGTATAAATTCTGGTGGCCTTCTGTAACATATATGACCCTATAATGATGAAAACTTATAATTTGGGTGTATATGCGTTTGTTTTTTTAAACCTAAGAACCATGAATCAAGGTGCATGTAATCAAGAAATTCCCTATGGCTCCTCAATATACCAGATACCCCCAATTCTCTAAACTGGTCATGTTTCCATGATTACAAGCAGAATTGATCCCATTACGCTTTTGTAAAAGTTCTATTATAAATTAAAATTTTATTTGTTCAAAAAGAGATCTTCGTTTCTCAAAATGACATTTACCAAAGGAGAGATTTTGTTCACCACACCTAGGGACAAAATGTTCCTATATTAAACCTGAGTCTTATTTTAATTGAAGTGGGAGACATTTTACTTTTTTTTTTTTTTTCCTCCATGGTCATTCTTTGACTGAACAATGTAACTGACGCTGAGAAGTCTGCTCTCAGACTGGGTATCAGAGTTCAAGAAGTCTGGAAGTCTGGAAAAGAATTGTTCCCTTTTCTTATCACTTTGATGATTGATCTTAATAATTCCAGTGTGATATTTTCTTCACCAACCAAATTCTTAACTTCACATGTTTTGGTATTAGCATAGAAAGCAAATTAGGCTAAAATGTATTACCAGCCAGTTTGCTTTATATAATGAATAGCTTTCTTTTCTGCCAATTAAAACCTGTGATTAACCTTGAAGAACTCAAACTTGTATAAATGATTGGATTGATTTTGAGAACAGATAAAAACAGGATCAGACCCTGGTTTATTCAGGAAAAAATAATTCTGCAGTTGTTACCTGTTTCCCTCACCTCAAAATACTCTACCCCATCTTGCTTCTTCAATCTTCATACCCAAATCACTCCCAAATTGCAGCTAAATATAGTACTTTTTAGACTTGCCAAGTTGTGGCTCTCTGAAAGTTGACTTGGAAATATCTAAGTGTCACAGATATTGACAGAATGACCAAAGCAGACCTGTGATTTTATTTTAGGGAGAAGTGCCCAGTGGGAAAACCAAGTGATGTTTTACTTCAAAGGATTAAGTCAGGGTAGGAGAAAATGTGTCTGGAAATATTACACTTAATGTTTCCTAGCCTTTTAGATGCTCCCGTTATGGCCAGAACAAACAAGAGAAATTACAGTAAATTCAACCAAGCAGTCACACAAAGAATCCAAAAAAGGAAATGTGTGTATGTATTCTAGAAACTGAAAGCTCCAGGGTTGATAAGTAATGAAATGTCTGTGGAATTAAAAATAACATCAGAAAGGTTTTTTTTAGAATAATAATAAACTGTCAAAAGTATATCACTATCCTCAAGACTCTGCTTATTCCTTGCAAAGAGTTTCCAACATATTCTGGAACAAGAGGAAAGTTTTCATCTGCAGAAGTACAGCTAAAAGGATGGATGAGAGGAAGAGAGAAAGCTTTGTCTTTCCTTCTCTCTTCATTGTGGCTGTCATAAAAAGCTCCAGGGCCTCCTGTCCTGTGACCTTAGTCTTTTGGGGAAGGCTGGGGGGTGCAGGCCGGACTCAAGCTTGCCTTTAGTCAGTGATCTGTGAATAGCTCTCGGTCCCTTAATGACGTGAGCGCAAAGCTCCAAAGGGAGCGGGTGACTCAGAGCGCAGGAGGCACGGAGATTGCCTGAGCAGCCATTAGCACCTCATTGGTAATCCCAGCGACACCTTTCACATCCGCGGTATTTGTCTCCGTGCTCTCCGCGGAAGGCTGTGAGAATGTTTTATTTAAGGGCTCTGGGCTGCCTTCTGCCTGACGGATTGCTTGTCTGCAGGGCTTACTAACACTTGCAGATCTTACAAGAGGAGAGGGGTGGGGGATGCTGAATTCCTGGTACAGTTGTAGGCCACATCCGTGGACGCAGACAGGATGCTTCTGCACTTTGGAACCTTCATGGCAAATTAGAACTGCAGCCCCAGTCCTTTCACTTCATGACAGAAAGCATCAGAGACTCAGCCGTGGTTGGGCACAGCAAATTCTATGTAATTCCATAAATATCTGTTAAACATCTAGGGAAGTATAAAATAGTGGTTAAGAGGTCTCTCCGTTTGTATAGTCTGATAGGGATTCATCGGAATGCCAGTTCTGTTGCTTTCTATTTCTGTGGCTTTAGGTGAATTACTTATGGTCCCTGAGCCCTGCTTATTTTATTTGCAAAATGGAAAGAATGGTGACCTCATAGGATTGTTGTAAACATTAAATGATTGAAAGTATATATATCACCACCTGGCAGATAATAAGCATAGAATGTATGGTCGCTATTTCTATTTCCTGGGCACTGGGTTAGGTGCTGGGCTTTGGGGTCCATAAAATGCAGTTCATCCTTGGAGGAAACACAGCAAAGGGAGAGACAGTCAGGGAAATAAACAACTGTAATGCAGTGTGGTTTTAGAATTTCAGTGTGTGTAAAGATCACCTGGGCAGATTGTAAAAAAGATTTTGGTTCAGTAGGTCCGGGGCAGGGTCTAAGAGTCTGCATTTGTTTATAAGCACCCATGTGTTCATGATGACTCTGGTCCAAAGATCCTGCTTTGAGGAGCAAGAACCTAGGGCAAGAACAGTGCAACAGAGACAAAGGCGCAGCAGATCCTGACTGTTCATCTCCAGGTTTCTGCCTTGTGGATGCTGGACGCTGCACCTTTTCCTCCCATCCTTCCATTCTCCTGCTTGCCCCCAGGACCTCGTCACATCCAATACCAAAATGTTAAGCAAAGGGAGGAAAAGCTCAATGAGAGGCATGTTTAGCCAGGGACACGCTTTGATAAGGTAAATCTTGAGCCCAGTCTTCAAGACAGTGGCAGACATGGGTGGTCGCTTCTAAGGGTAAAAGAAAAAGGAGCAGGAAAGTGTGCCTTTCCTGTCAAGTGCATGAAATTGTTGGTTTAATATATTTCAAAAGCCAGGGAATATGCAACGAGAGTTAAATATAGTTATTGAACATTTGCCACATTTATGAACTTCAAAAATGTTGAGAGAACATTTTTATTTTTTCCTTCTCACACGGGAGGCTTTGGAAATGTGTACAATTAGCTCAGATTATCAACCCCAGTGGGTGGGGAGTTCCATGTGCACCTCCCACGATTTCTTACGAGTGTAACTCCTGCAAGCAGCACCAAGCAAACACGGCTCTGGCTGCTTTCCTTTTGACGACCAAAGTTTCATTCCAAGTCATTCCCAGAGGCAATGCTTGGGCTTAATGGTAGGGCATTGGAGTAGTTAGATTAGTACCCAACTGGTCTGCTGATGTGTTTGGGGATCTGACACTTTCTAGCGTGGCTTCTTTGCATCATCAGTATGCCTCCTATTCACTCACACTTCCTGGGCTCTGCTCACCCTGACTCCCCTGCCTGGGGCACCCTCCCAGCTCCCCTCACCCGACTGAATTTTAAAACCTAGTTGATGATTCATTGTTCTGGTCAGGGCAGTCTTCATCCCACATCGAATGCATTTCTCCTGTCCCCCAGACTGGCAACACCTGTAAGACTTTATAATCTTTGTGTGCTTCAGTCTGTGTGTATCCTTTATTGTGTGTATCCTTTATACCACTTACCTCGGAGCCGTCTCCACTGTAGGGGCCGCAGACCTACTTGCTAACAGTGGTTACGAGCCTCTGTTTTGCAGCTGGACTCTCCTGGATTTGAATCCCAGCCTTGCTGCTCAAGAGCTGTCTAACCTCAGGCAAAGCACGTTAGCAACGACACGGTCACACTACCAGTGTTGATACCGACTCTTCTGAGTTCTTACTGGGTGCCAGGCCATTGTGCAGGTATCTTACATAGACTCTCTCATTCAATCATTCTAATGACCTTACAAGGTGGATACAATATTGCTTGATCACAGTCTCAACTTCATATGTAAAATGTGTTGTTTACAGTAATTGCTATTTCAGAAATAGCCAACTCTCCTGTAAATAAGATAAGGTATGCGCAAGATTCGTCACTGTGTGTGACACTAGTAAGCATATACATGTGAACCTGCATGTACACACACACACACGCTGAACCTACATACTTGGACAGCATAAGCACCTAAAACTCATAATTTGGAAATACTTTCTTCTACTCTTTCCTTCCGCATCTCAGTGATTCACATTACCACCCACCCACTCACCCAAGCCAATAGCCTGAGGTGAATCCTAGGCTGGTCTCATTCCTATAGCACCTATTATGTGCCACACACTGTTCTAAGCACTTTATTATACTAGCCGTATGAGGTCTGTGCCAGTATAATTCACATTTTACATTTTAATAAAACCTTAACACTCATGGAATCCTGTAAGGTAAGTACTATCAGTGTCCTCATTTTACAGATGAGTAAACTGAGGCACAGAGTGCATAAGTACCTGGCCTATGGTCCCATGAGGAGGAGCTTGTATTTTACCCCAGCCTGGCCACAATGCTATCCTCAACCCTGTTTCTAACTGATTACCATGTCCTATTACTCTATTTTCTAAATGGCTTTTGAATCCCTACTCTTCTTTCAACCCATAACTGGCCCTCTCATGGAACTGTGGCCCCTATCACCTAGTTACTTTCCCTGCCTCCTGTTTTTCACCCTCTGTAAATCATCCTCCACCTGCTACGACCATGAGCTTTCTCTGGTATCTATTTAATCACCAATCCTTAGCTTATAATCTTTCAATTGTCTTAATTACCCTTAGAATAAAGTCTAAGTTCCAAGGTCTTCCATATGTGGCCTCTTATCTTTCATCTACTTTCCCTATTTGTATTTTATAAGTCAATGAACTATTTGCAGTTACTGGTATCTCCTCTGTAGAAATTTTCGATGGAAAAATAATAATAATATGGAACCAGGTAGTGTATTAAGCTCTTTACATGTGTTACTAATTTGTTCAGTCCTCACAACAATCCCATGAGATCTGTACCACTATAATCACTGTTTTGAAATATGAGACACAGAGTCACTTACAAACTGAGGTACAGAGCGATTAAGGAACTTGCCCAATTTCACATGGCTTGGATTTAAATCGAAGTGGTGTTGGCTCCAGAGTTCCTGCTCTTTGCCATCACGCTTGGAAAAGCAGGTAGGATATGCTGATGCAGTGAAAATGTATTTAGAGGAAGACCAGCTCACCATCCAATCAGGTGGCTAAGGAGACCTTAGTCTGGTCTGTATCTTTGTAGGGTCCAGAAATCTGTTCTCAAAACTATTCCTGGCTATTGTAAATAGTGCTGCCACAAACATTACGGTACACGTTTCTTTTTGGGTTACGGTTTTCTCTGGGTATATGCCCAGTAGTGGGATTACTGGAGCATATGGTAGTTCTATTTTTAGTTTTTTAAGGAACCTCCAAACTGTTTTCCATAGCGGCTGTACCAACCTAAATGCCCATCAACAAATGAATGGATAAAGAAGATGTGGCACATATATACAATGGAATATTACTCAGCTATAAAAAGGAATGAAATGGAGCTATATGTAAGGAGGTGGATAGACCTAGAGTCTGTCATACAAAGTGAAGTAAGCCAGAGAGAGAAAAACAAATACTGTATGCTAACTCATATATACAGAATCTTAAAAAAAAAAAAAAAAAAAAAAAAAAAAGGTACTGCTAAACACAATGACAAGACAAGAATAAGGATGCAGATGATGCAGAAAATGGACTGGAGGACACGAGGTTGGGGGGGGGCAGGGGATGAAGTGAGAGAGTAGCATAGACATATATATACTACCAACTGTAAAATAGCCAGTGGGAAGTTGCTGTATAACAAAGGGAGATCAACTCGATGATGGGTGATGCCTTAGAGGGCCGGGACGGGGAGGGTGGGGGGTAGTCGGGGGAGGGAGGGAATATGGGGATATGTGTATAAATACAGCTGATGGACTTTGGTGTGCCTCAAAAACTGGGACAAGAGTGTAAAGCAATTATGTTCCAATAAAGAAGCAAAAAAAAAAAAAAAAAAAAAAAAACCCAAACCAAACCAAACCAAAACAAAAGCAAACAAAAAAACTATTCCTACCCACAGTCACAATGACCTGATGTATGAAGCCAGAATGCCAGTTTACTAAATTACAGTGAGATCTGTAACTCTCCATTGGATTAGCTAAGCTACACAAACATCACCCTTTAAAAAGCATAGTATCAGAACAGGGGGGATAAGTCATATGCTTCTCACACTTCGTAACTTCAATTCTGATAGCACTCTACTTTCCACGACTGGGATATGACTTAGAGGTGGGCAGGGTACCTGTGTTAGTGTGACAGCATCGTCCCCTCCTCACCCTTGTATACAAGACTTGGATAGACACTGACCTATTACTGCCTTACTCCTCCTATGGGAACATCCTGTGATGATTTCTTTGCATATGTTAATATTCTTAATCTGTTTACAGGTATGAGTGCCATTCTTTCTTTAAAAGTGTGTTTTCAATATCTCAATTCCAATTCAAAATGTACAGATTTCATTGTTTAATGCCTGGAGAGCAGTCTTATTTCCTTTCCTTTCAAAAACGGTGGTCACTCTTATAAACTGCATTCTGCCAAGTTTGCTCACAGCTCTGTAGCTTTACATGTGAGGGTCCCGCTACTTGACTAACACATAGTTATCAAGACCTAACTCTTGCCTCTTTCTGTGACGCATTGTTCAATTTAGCTAAGCTGGGCTGGGTAACCCACTTCTGTGTGTGCACTCTGTTCCTATCTCCACAATAACATATCTCATAATGTGTCTACTTAGTCACACTTGTAATTACGTATTGAATGTCTGTATTTTCTCTGCATATCTGGCTTAGAGTCTTTCATGAAGCTGCAGTCAAGATGTCAGTGGAACTGCAGTCATCTAATGGTTTCACTGGGTCTGAAAGATCTGCTCTCAAGTTAGCTCACTCACTTACCTACCCAATTACTGCTGGTTGTTGGCAAGAGGCCTGAGTTTCTTGCTGTGTGGCCCTGTCCGTATGACACCTTGAGTATCCTAATGAAGCATCAGCTGGCTTCCCCCAGAGCAAGTGACCTGAGAGCAAGACAGAAGTGACCGTGTCTTTTAAGACCCATCCTCAAGAGTCATAAACCATCATTTCCACAGTATCCTATTGGTTGCATATCAGTCTGGAGGGGGAATTAGCAAGGGTAAGGACACCTGGAGGCAGGGATATTTGGGCCATCTCGGAAGCTAATTACCACGGCCTGTACTTGCCTTTGTCTATCCTGTTTACAAGCACAGGGCCCAGTGCTTGTCCAATACTCAAGGCTATCTAAATAGTAATTGAGTTAAGAAAAGAAAGGAAGATAAAGAAGGAAGGAAAAAGGAAGGTGAGATACAGAAAAGAACAATGAAGAAAAGAAGGAATTATAGTTATTTCTTTATCTCTGTCCCTGAGAATAAGAACTGGGATGTTCCTTAAAAATCACTTTAGTTGAAACAGCTTACTCATAGCACAGAGTAGTATCTTCATGAATGTTAGTTGACTGAATGATTGAATGTATGAGTGACAAATGCATGAATGAGTGCTGAATTAAATGAAATTGCCTTGTTTTTCTTACTGATCAAAAGCTTTCTGAGGATAAGAACTAGATCATTTCCTTTTTTACCCTTATTATGCCTATTATGGTACTAAGCTCATTTTAAGCCCCTAAAAAATTTTTTTTGAGTTAATGCATGGATAATTGAGCAGATCATAGAGATCACTGCCCAATAAAGCTTTATGAATATTTTTTCAGCTAATGTCTTTGGTTCAGGAATATTGTATATCAGCCCAGATGCCCAGTTTCTCTTCCTCCTCTTCAACTCAGTCTAAACAGCAAAATAACAGTAGCTGGTATGTCAATGGAAGATATTATTTTATTTCAAAAATAGTAGAGAGAGCATCTCTACTGTTTCCGAAGTAAATGAATCTCAAATATAGGCATGTCTTGTTTTATTATCCTTTGCTTTATTGTGCTTCTCAGATATTGCATTTTTTGGAAATGGAAGGTTTGTGGCAATCCTTTGTAGAGCAAGTTTACTGGTACATACTCCAATAGCATCTGCTGAATTTGTGTCACTGTCATATTTTGGTAATTCTTGCAATCTTCAAACTTTTTTATGATTACTAGTTATGGTGATCTCTGATCAGTGATCTTGGATGTTACTATTGTAGTCGTTATGGGACGCCATAAACTGCACCCATGTAAGATGATGAACTTAACTGATAAATGTTGTTTGTGTTCTGACTGCTCCATTGACCAAACATTTCCCCATTTTTCTCCTTCTCCTTGGGTCTCCCTATGCCCTGAGATACAACAATATTGAACTTAGGCCAATTAATAACCCTGCAGTGGCCTCTAAGTGTTCAAATGAAAGGAAGAGTTGAACATCTCTCATGTTTTTTGTTTTTAGCTCTTTATTGGAATATAATTGCTTTATACTGTTGTGCCAGTTTCTGCTGTACAACAAAGTGAATCAGCTGTATTTATGCATATATCCCCATATCCCCTCCCTCCCATGACTCCTTCCCACCCTCCCTATCCCATCCCTCTAAGTCAACACCAATCATCCAGTTGATCTCCCTGTGTTATGCAGCAGCTTCCCACTAGCTATCTGTTTTACATTTGGTCGTGTATATGTGTCAATGCTACTCTCTCACTTCATCCCAGCTCCCCACCCCCAGCCCCTTCAAAAGCTAGGAAGGATTAAGCTTAAATGAGGAAGGCATGTTGAAAGCCAAGAGAGACCAAAAGCTAGACCTCTGGTGCCACACAGTCAGCCAAGTTGTGGATGCAAAGGAAAAGTTCTGCAAGGAAACTAAAAGTGCTGCTCCAGTGAATGTACGAATGATAAGAAAGTGAAATAACCTCGGTGCTGACATGAGGAGAGTTCGGGTGGTCTGAAAAGAAGATCCAGCCAGCCACAGCATTCCCTTAAGCCAAAGCCTAATCCAGGCCTAGGCCGTAACTCTCTTCAATTCTCTGAAGGCTGAGAGAGGTGATGAGGCTTCAGGAGAAAAGTTTGAAGCTGGCAGAGGTTGATTCATGAGGCTTAAGGAAAGAAGCTGTCTCCATAACATACAAGTGCAAGGTGAGGCATCAAGTGCTGATGTAGAAGCTATAGCAAGTTATGCAGAAGGCCTAGCTGAGAAATTAATGAAGGTGGTTATACTAAACAACAGATTTTCAGTGTAGATGAAATAGGCTTATATTGGAAGAAGATGCCATCTAGGACTGTCATAGCTAGAGAGGAGAATTCAAAGCTTCAAAGCTTTAAAGGATAGGCTGATTCTCTTCTTCAGGGCTAATGCAGCTGGTGACTTTAAGTGGAAGCCAATGCTCATTTACCACTCTAAAAATCCTAGAGCCCTTAAGAATTATGCTAAATCTACTCTGCCTGTGCTCTATAAATGGACCAACAAAGCCTGGATGACAGCATAACTATCTACAACATGGTTTAGTGAGTATTTTAAGCCCACTGTTGAGGCCTACTGCCCAGAAAAAAAGATTCCTTTCAAAATATCACTGCTCATTGGCAATATACCTGGTCACCCAAGAGCTCTGATGGAGATGTACAACTGGACTCATGTGTTTTATGCCTGCTAACACAACATTCATCTTGCAACCCATGGATCAAGGAGTGATTTCAACTTTCAAGTCCCATTGTTTAAGAAATACATTCCATAAGGCTATATCTGTCATAGAGAGTGATTCCTCTGATGGATCTGGGCAAAATCAATTGAAAACCTTCTGGAAAGGATTCACCATTCTAGATGTCATTAGAAACATTCATAATTCGGGAGAAGAGGTCAAAATATCAATATTAACTGTAGTTTGGGGGAAGCAGATTCCAGCCCTCATGGATGACGTTGAGGGGGTTTAAGACCTCATTGGAGGAAATAACTGTAGATGTGGTGGAAATAGCAAGAGAACTAGAATTAGAAGTACAGCCTGAATATGTGGCTGAAGTGCTGCCATCTCATGATAAAACTGTAATGACTGAAGGCTTGCTTCTTATGGATGAACAAAGAACGTGGTTTCTTGAGATGGAACCTGCTCCTGGTGAAGATGAAGTGAAGATGGTTGAAATGACAACCAAAGATTTAGTATATTACATAAAATTATTTTGTAAAGCAGAAGTAGGGTCTGAGATGATTGATCCCAATTCTGAAAGAAGTTCTATGTGGGTAAAATGCTATCAAACAGCATTTCATATTACAGAGAAATCATTCATGAAAGTAAGAGTCAATTAATGTGGCAAACTTCATTGTTGGCTTATTTTAAGAAATTGCCACCCCACCCTTCAACAACCACCACCCTGATCAGTCAGCAGCCAGCAGCACTGAGGTAAGGCCCTCCACCAACAAAAAGGTTACAACTTGCTGAAGGCTCAGATGATGGTTAGCATTATTTAGCAATAAAGTATTTTTTACTAAGGTATGTATACATTTTTTAAGACATAATGCTATTACACCCTTAAAAGACTATAGTATAGTGTAGACATAACTTTTATATTCACCAGAAACTAAAAAATTTGTGTGACTTGCTTTATTGAGCTATTCACTTTATTGCAGTGGTCTGGAACTGAACCCACAATATCTCTAACGTATGTCTATATATACAATGGAATATTACTCATCCACGAGAAATGTGACAGCATGAATGGAACTTGAGGGCATTATGCTAAGATAAGTCAGATAGAGGAGGATAAATACTGTATGATCTCACATGTGGAATTTGAAAAAGCTGAAGTTGAAGCAACAGAAAGTAGAGCCTGGGAGGTTATTAGAGGTTATCAGAGGCTGGGGAGGCCCGGGAATTGGAGAAATGTTGCTTAAAAGTATCAACTTACAACTAGTAGATAAATAAATCCTGGAGCTGTAATGCACAGCATAGTGTTTATAGTCAACAATATTGCATTATACATTTCAAAGTGTCTGAGAAACTAGAACTGAATTGTTCTCACCACAAAATAGAAATGATAATTATGTGCCGTAATAGACGTGTTAGCTAACACGACAGTGGTAATCATACTGTGATATATAAATGTATCAAATCAACTCATTGTAAACCTTAAACTTATACAATGTTATATGTCATTTATATCTCAATAAAAAATGTAAGCTTCTGAGTTTACTGGTATACCTATTTGAGATACTTCTGTTAACCCAGGTCTTTAAGTATATTTCTTGTAAAGGAAATGATGTTTCCTTATTTTTGTATAGCACTGAATGGCTCACAGAATATTTTCATATTCATTCGCTCATTTAATCCTTACAATAATACCATGAGATGGGTAATATCCTCATTTTTAAGATTAAAAGGCTGAATTTTTGCTAGGCCATGATTGCCCAAGGTCACATTATTTTGGATGCAGCCGAGCTAGAATTAGAACTAAAGATATTCTCTTGGAATTTTCAACATTTCCCTCCTGAACTGGAAAATTACAGTGCATGTATATGTACGTGATTTTTATATTCTTCCTTTCTATATCCTGAAAAATCTCTGAAGTTTCTATTTTATTTTAAAAATGTGCTCCCACCCTCTGTCATCCATAGACTTATTAAGAGAATGATTGATAGAGTGGACAACAGTAGTGAATCTAGGTAGTGGGCAGTGTCTTTTATAAAAGGTCTGGGCACAGCCAGAGGGCAGAGGCTACCTTTGGAAGGAAAGTGTTACAGGCAGGTGGGAGGTGGAGTTAAGACAGTCTGGCAGGAGACAATCTATCCCAAGACTGATTCAAAGATACAATCTTGGCCTGAGGTCTTGGGCATATTTGGTTGAAAAACAGCAGCAAAAGAAGAGGTGCATGCATGTAACTTAAGAACAAGGGAATGCATTATGTGGAAAATTACCCATAAATAAAATGCTGGAATTACAGCCAAGCCTCAAGGGATCTGGAAAAACATCAGCCATCCACTCTCTGTCCTTGCTCTGTTTCTAGAGGCACCCTGGCTCTCATCTTGCCTTCTCTAGGCAGATTTTTCATCCCTCTCTCTCAGCAGATTGATCTTTTCTACTCACTCACAATTGGTTTATATCTCCCCATCTTGGCAGTCTTTGCTCTGCATGGACTCTCTGCTTGGCTTACTATAAAGTGTAGTAACCTTTTTGTGTCCAGATTCCAAAGGCATGGGAGAGGAAATACAACTGGCCAGTCTTGGGCCAATGCTTTCACTGGTTCAATAGGCCATGATCAAGCAGTGAGGTCACATGGTATGATATCATAGTTCAAGGCTGTAGGCTGGGCAGTACTCTAAGAAAGAAGTATGGGTATCAACAAAAGTAATACAACTTTTGGTTATCTAAGACCCTATGAAAACAAGGCTAAGAGGAGTGAAACTGGGACACATTTGAAGAGTGCTTCACGATCATTTGTAGGATGACTTAAAGTTGAACTTCTAAGCTATTTGTCTAGAAATCTTTAAGACGGCTCTATATAGGGGTAGCATTGCCCTTCTAGTCTGTGGTACAATAGAATTGACAGCTAAGAAGAGCAGAGGGCCTCTGGGGCAGAAAGTCAAGCAGATCAATTGGTTCTTTGAAACCAAAGGAGCCGATCCCTTATCTGGGTTAAAGCTTCTCTGAAATTAAAATTTAGACTTTCTGGATAGGCCCAACACGTAGGCCTGGCTGCCTCAACAAAAATAGCAACATAAAATCCCCAGGCAGCTGCTGAAGCAACATTTGTCACTGAGGAAGGCAGAAAACCAACATCTGATGAGCAACTATGTGCCAGGTACTTTCCTTTGTTATTTAATTCTCTCATGGCAATCCTCTGAAGTAGTCTAACATCGCTCACGTTTTACAAAGGAGGAAATGGGTTAGGTCATAAACAAGAAGTTCTCTGATGCTCAAGCTACCAGCCAGTCTAAGCCCCTTTTAGTTTCAATGCTCCTCTCTTCTTCTCTTCTTCTCTCTTCCCTTCCCTTCCCTTCCCTTCCCTTCTCTCCTCTCCTCTCCTCTCCTCTTTCTCCTCTCCCTTACCTTTCTCCTTTCTTTCCCTTTTCTTCTTCTCCCATCTCTTCCCTTTCTTTCCCTTCATTTTCCTTTCATTCCATTTCATTTTTCCTTTGAAGATTTTAGATCAGCCTGTGTGCTTCAGGACTTTTTCAGGCTCCATATTTGCTATGGATATGACTAGTCTGACCTGTGAGTGTTTGATTCCCTGCCTTCACCCATCCCACTGATACTGGTGATGCTGGACCCTCTGGTCCTACCCAGAGACCCAGGATTGCCTGTGCCTAGTTCCTGTCTGTCCGTGCGTGGCTGCCCATCCCAGGGTACTTGAGAGCCTTTCCTGGTTCAAGCACCATTTCTGGGTGTTGTCCATTGCTATCACCATCACAGCTAATATTTACCACTCTCATGTTATGAAACCCCCTTTATTTCTTGGCACTCAACAGTTAGCATTTCTTTTTCAAACTAGAAATGCCCAAAGCATTTCTCATTATTGGCAAAAGGGTCTCAATACTCACACTTTCACTCTAGTCAGATTTGGGTCCAAATGTGATTACAGTGAAAGCAATTGTGATGATAAATCTGGCCAGCTCCTCTGTAACTCAATCAGTTGGACACTAACAAAGGGAATTGGAGGGGCTTCAGGGAAGAGCCAGGACAACAATTATAGGGCTGGCCTTTAAAAGAGATATTGGAAATATTTAAGCCTTTACATTTAGGCCTGGTGATGGAGGAAAAAAAGGTTATGATCACAGTTACCATCCTGAAGAGTAATTTCTTCTGTGCTGTTATAGTCTGTGTGATAGTTAGGGCTGGAGGCCACACTTACACTTTGTGTAAGATGCTCTCTGTGAGATTTTTCAAAACAACTTTATTGAGGTGTGATGTCATGTAAAATCTGTATGTATCTAATGTATACAACTCAATGAGTTTGAAGATAAGTATAACTCTATGAAACCGTCACCACCAACAAGGACATAAACATATCCATCACCTCCCAAAGTTTCCTCCTGCCTTTTTGTTGTTAATATCGTGTGTGTGTGTGTGTGTGTGTGTGTGTGTGTGTGTGTGTGTGTGTTAAGAATCTTTAACATAAGATCTGCCCTCCTGGCAAATTTTAAGTATACAATACAGTATTGTTAGCTATAGATAATATGCTTTATAGTAGATTTCTATAACCTATTTATCTTATAAAACTGCCACTTTTCCCAGAAGAAGCAGAGAAAAAGAGACAGAAATCTTACTTTGAGTAAGATGATATATTCAGAGTGCTGAAAGAAAAAAAAAAAACCTGCCAACCAAGAATACTATACCTGGCAAAGCAGTCCTTCAGAAAGGAAAGAGAAATAAAGTGATCTGAAGACAAAGAAAGGTTGAGGGAGTTCATTATTACTAGACCTGCCTTACAAGAAATGACTGAAGGAATCCTTTTTCTTTATTGAAGTATAGTTGATTTATAATATTATATTAGTTTCAGGTGTACAACATAGTGATTCCATATTTTTGCACATTATATTCCATTATAAGTTATTACAGGATAGTGGCTATAATTCCCTGCGCTACACAATATATACTTGTCGCTTATCTATTTTATACATAGTGGTTTTCATTTGTTAATCCCATACCCTTAATTTGTCCTTCCCCATCCTCTCTTCCCTTTGGCAACCACAAGTTTGTTTTCTATGTCTGTGAGTCTGTTTCTGTTTTGCATGTACATGCAGTTGCATTATTTTTTAGATTCCACGTGTAACTGATATCATACAGTATTTGTCTTTGTCTGACTTATTTCACTAAGCATAATATTCTCTAGGTATATCCAAGTTGCTGTAAATGGCAGAATTTCATATTTTATGACTAATATTCCACTATATGCATCTATCTATATGTCTATATCTATCACATCTTCTTTATCCATTTGTCTATTGATGGGCACTTGGGTTGCTTCCATGTCTTAGCTATTGCAAATAGTGCTGCTATGAACAGTGGGATGCATGTATCTTTTTGTTTTGTTTTATTGTTTTTTTTAAAAGAGTATTATTTATTTACTTATTATTTATTTTTGGCTGCATCGGGTCTTCATTGCTGTGCACGAGTTTTCCCTAGCTGTGGTGAGTGGGGCTACTCTTCATTGCAGTGCACAAGTTTCTCACTGTGGTGGCTTCTCTTGTTGTGGAGCATGGGCTATAGGCATGCAGGCTTCAGTAGTTGCAGTGCTTGGGCTCAGTAGTTGTGGCTTGCAGACTCTAGAGTGCAGGCTCAGTAGTTGTGGTGCATGTGCTCAATCGCTCCAAGGTGTGTGGGATCTTCCCGGTCCAGGGATCGAACCTGTGTCCCCTGAATTGGCAAGCGGATTCTTAACTACTGTGCCACCAGGGAAGTCCCTGTATCTTTTTGAATTAGTGGGTTTTTTTTTTTTCTGGATATATACTCAGGAGTGGAATTCTGAAAGGAGTTCATAAAGCCGAAATAAAAGGAATTTAATTAGCAATGTGAAAACATATGAAAGTATAAAACTCACTGTAAAAGTAGATATGTAGTCAGGTTTACATGCTCTGATACTGTAGTGATGGTGTGTAAGTGATTTTTAACTCTCTGAGTTTTTCTTTACTCCCTCTATCTCCTTTTAAAAAGTCATAACAATATTATTACTATTGTTAGAAAAAAGGAAACAACAAATCAGAATTCCCTCCTTATCACACACCAGTCTTGCTCCCTTGCTCCTCTACTCCACCAACATCTCTGTAAGATAAATGAAATGTAAATGTTCCAATCCTCATTGTATATAAACTTTCAGCAATATTTGACACTCTTATCCACTGCCTTTTTTCTTTACTCTCCTGATTTTTTCCTCCTGCTTCTTTAGCTATTCTTTTTTAGGATTCTTTGGGAGATTCTTGTCTTATATCTGATCTTTACACAGCCAACATGTATAGCTTTTAATAAATGCTAGGCACTCTTCTAAGCACCCTATGTATATTATATCAATAAATCCTTGTAACATCCTATGAGAGGTTATCCTGGCTTTACAGATAAGAAAATTGAGACACAGAAAAGTTAAGCAATTTTCAAAGCTGGGAATTTGAACCTCAGAAACATAATTGCAGAATCCCTATTCTTGGCAACTACTCTAGACTGCTTCTGTTTACTGGAATTCCTCAGGATCTGATTCTTAAGCCTTCTTAGCGTCTCACTTTATGCTTCCTTTCTAGGCAGTCACAGTAGTTGCCATGGCTTGAATTGCCATAAAAAGGCTAATATCCGCCCCCCTCCCCCAACTTATTTAGATAGTTCTGACTTCCCTTCTTATATTCAATATTTTACTAAACATTTCCACTAAGTATCCAACAGAGACCTCAAATGAAACATGTGCTTGTTCTTAGAATCCTTATATAGCTCCTGCATACCACTTGTCACAATTGCAGTTAAATAATTAACTATATAATAATTTGCTTCTGTTTGTCTTCTCTGTTAGAATGCAAGCTTGCTAAGGGCAGGGAACCTGACTATCTTGTTCATCATTGTGGCCACAATTCTTAACACAGTGCCTGGTATATTATAGTTGCTCAGAAATAGTTTTTGAATGAAAGAATAGCTGAAGGGATAGTAAAGGGATTTGTAAAAAGGAAAAAGTCATTTTCACCCTATTACACTTTCTATTTCAATCTGCAACTCTTTGTCAATGGCTTGCATATATTTTAACTAAATTGTATTCATAGGGAGTTAAAAACTTAGTATTCTGCGCTTTTTACCTAACATAAAATATTTAAATAATTTCCATAGATATCTTTTTTTAAGCTCTTTATTGGAATATAATTGCTTTACACTCTTGTACCAGCTTTTGAGGTACACCAAAGTGAATCAGCTGCATTTATACATATATCCCCATGTCCCCTCCCTCCCACGACTTCCTCCCACTCTGCCTGTCCTGGACCTCTAAGGCATCACCCATCATCGAGTTGATCTCCCTTTGTTATACAGCAACTTCCCACTAGCTATCTATTTTACAGTTGGTAGTGTATGTATGTCTATGCTACTCTCTCACTTTGTCCTATCTTCCCCTTCGCTCCCCTCCACCCCAACCTCATGTCCTCCAGTCCACTCTTTGCTTCTGCATCCTTATTCTTGCCCTGTCACTGGGTTCATCAGTGCCATTTCTTTTTTTTTTTTTTTTTTTTTAGATTCTGTATATATGAGTTAGCATACAGTATTTGTTTTTCTCTTTCTGGCTTACTTCACTCTGTATGACAGACTCTAGGTCTATCCACCTCATTACATATAGCTCCATTTCATTCCTTTTATGTCTGAGTAATATTCCATTGTATATATGTGCCACATCTTCTTTATTCATTCATCTGTTGATGGGCATTTAGGTTGCTTCCATGTCCTGGCTATTGTAAATAGTGCTGCAATAAACATTATGGTACATGTTTCTTTTTGGATTATCGTCTTCTCTGGGTATATATCCAGTAGTGGGATTACTGGATCATATGGTAGTTCTATTTTTAGTTTTTTAAGGAACCTCCAAACTGTTTTCCATAGTGGCTGTACCAACTTACATTCCCACCAACAGTGCAGGAGAGTTCCCTTTTCTCTATACCCTCTCCAACATTTATTGTTTCTAGATTTTTTGATGATGGCCATTCTGACCAGTATGACGTGATACCTCATTGTGGCTTTGACTTGCATTTCTCTGATGATTAGTGATGTGGAGCATCTTTTCATGTGTTTCTTGGCCATCTGTATGTCTTTGGAGAAATGTCTATTTAGGTCTTCCGCCCATTTCTTGGATTGGGTTATTTGCTTTTTTTGGTATTAAGCTCCATGAGCTGCTTGTATATTTTGGAGATTAATCCTTTGTCAGTTGCTTCATTGGCAAGTATTTTCTCCCATTCTGAGGGCTGCCTTCTTGTCACATTTATGGTTTCATTCGCTGTGCAAAAGCTTTTAAGTTTCATGAGGTCCCATTTGTTTATTCTTGATTTTATTTCCATGATTCTAGGAGGTGGGTCAAAAAGGATCTTGCTTTGATGTATGTCATGGAGTGTTCTGCCTATGTTTTCCTCTAGGAGTTTTATAGTGTCTGGCCTTACATTTAGGTCTTTGATCCATTTGGAGTTTATTTTTGTGTATGGTGTTAGGAAGTGTTCTAATTTCATTCTTTTACATGTAGCTGTCCAATTTTCCCAGCACCACTTATTGAAGAGGCTGTCTTTTTTCCATTGTATACTCGTGCCTCCTTTGTCAAAGATAAGGTGCCCATATGTGCTTGGGTTTACCTCTGTGTTCTCTATGCTGTTCCATTGATCTTCCTTTCTGGTTTTATGCCAGTACCTTACTCTCTTGATTACTGTAGCCTTGTAGTATAGTTTGAAGTGAAGAAGCCTAATTCCACCAACTCCATCTTTTCTTCTCAAGATTGCTTTGACTATTCGGGATCTTTTGCATTTCCATACAAATCGTAAGATTTCTTGTTCTAGTTCTGTGAAAAATGCTGTTGGTAATTTGATAGGGATTACGTTGAATCTGTAAATTGCTTTGGGTAGTACAGTCATTTTCATGATGTTGATTCTTCCAATCCAAGAACATGGTATGTCTCTCCACCTCTTTGTATCATCTTTGATTTCTTTCATCAGTGTCTTATAGTTTTCTGCACACACGTCTTTTGCCTCCTTAGGCAGGTTTATTCTTAGGTATTTTATTCTTTTTGTTGCAATGGTAAATGGGAGAGTTTCCTAATTTCTCTTTATGCTTTTTCATTGTTAGTATATAGGAATGCAAGAGATTTCTGTGCATTAATTTTGTATCCTGCTACTTTACTAAACTCATCAATTAGTGCTAGCAGTTTTCTGGTAGAGTCTTTAGGGTTTTCTATGTATAATATCATGTCATCTGCAAAGAGTGACAATTTTACTTCTTTTCCAATTTGGATTCCTTTTATTTCATTTTCTTCTCTGATTGCTGTGGCTAAAATTTCCTACACTATGTTGAATAATAATGGTGAGAGTGGACACCATTGTCTTGTTCCTGTTCTTAGAGGGAATTCTTTCAGTTTTTCCCCATTTAGAATGATGTTGGATTTGGTTTCTCATATATGGCTTTTATATGTTGAGGTAATTTCTTTTTATGCCCATTTTCTGGAGAGTTTTTATCATAAATGGATGTTGAATTTTGTCAAAAGCTTTTTCCACATCTATTGAGATTATCATATGGTTTTTATCCTTCAATTTGTTGATATGATGTATCACGTTGATTGATTTGTGTATATTGAAGAATCCTTGCATCCCAGGGATAAACCCCACTTGATCATGGTGTATGATTTTTTTAATGTGCTGTTGGATTCTGTTAGCTAGTATTTTGTTGAGGATTTTTGCATCTATATTCATCAATGATATTGTCCTGTAATTTTCTTTTTTTTTTTTGACATCTTTGCCTGGTTTTGGTATCAGGGTGATGGTGGCCTCAAAGAATGAGTTTGGGAGTGTTCCTCATTCTGCTCTATTTTGGAAGAGTTTGAGAAGGATAGGTGTTAGCTCTTCTCTAAATGTTTGAGAGAATTCGCCTGTGAATCCATCTGGCCCTGGGCTTTTGTTTGTTGGGAGATTTTTAATCATAGTCTCAATTTCCATACTTGTGATTGGTCTGTTCATATATTCTATTTCTTCCTGGTTCAGTCTTGGAAGACTGTATTTTTCTAAGAATTTATCCATTTCTTCCAGGTTATCCAATTTATTGGCATATAGTTGCTTGTAGTAGTCTCTCATGATCTTTTGTATTTCTGCGGTGTCTGTTGTTGCTTCTCCTTTTTCATTTCTAATTCTGTTGGTTTGCGTCTTCTCCCTTTTTTTCCTGATGAGTCTGGCTAATGGTTTATCAATTTTGTTTATCTTCTCAAAGAACCAGCTTTTAGTTTCATTGATCTTTACTATTGTTTCCTTCCTTTTTTTTTCATTTATTTCTGCTCTGATCTTTATGATTTCTTTCCTTCTGCTCACTTTGGGGTTTCTTTGTTCTTCTTTCTCTAATTGTTTTAGGTGTAAGGTTAGGTTGTATATTCAATATTTTTCTTGTTTCTTGAGGTAGGACTGTATTGCTATAAACTTCCTTCTTAGAACTGCTTTTGCTGCATCCCATAGGTTTTGGATTGTAGTGTTTTCATTGTCATTTGTTTGTATGTATTTTTTGATTTCCTCTGTTTTCTTCAGTGATTTCATGGTTGTTTAGTAGCGTATTGTTTAGCCTCCATGTGTTTGCATTTTTTATAGTTTTTTTCCTGTAACTGATATCTAGTCTCATGGTGTTGTGGTCAGAGAAGATGCTTGATATGATTTCAATTCTCTTGAATTTACTGAGGCTTGATTTGTGACCCGGGATGTGATCGATCCTGAAAATGTTCCATGTGCACTTGAGAAGTAAGTGTATTCTGTAGTTTTTGGATGGAATGTCCTATAAATATCAATTAAGTCAAGATGGTCTAATGTGTCATTTAAAGCTTGTGTGTCCTTATTTATTTTCTGTTTGGATGATCTGTCCATTGATGTAAGTGGGGTGTTCAAGTCTCCTACTATTATTGTGTTCCTGTCGATGTCCCCTTTTAAGGCTGCTAGCATTTGCCTTATGTATTGAGGTGCTCCTATGTTGGGTGCATAGATATTTACAATTGTTATATATTCTTCTTGGATGGATCCCTTGATCATTATATAGTGTCCTTCCTTGTCTCTTGTAATAGTCTTTACCTTAAAGTCTAATTTGTCTGATATGAGTATTGCTGCTCCAGCTTTCTTTTGACTTCCATTTGCATGGAATATCTTTTTCCATCCCTTTACTCTCAGTCTATATGTATCCCTTGGTCTGAAGTGGGTTTCTTGTAGGCAGCATTTAGAAGGGTCTTGTTTTTGTATCCATTCAGCCAGGCTATGTCTTTTGGTTGGAGCATTTAATCCATTTACATGTAAGGTGATTATTGACATATGTGTTCCTATTACCATTTTCTTAATGGTTTTGGGTTTGTTTTTGTAGGTCTTTTCCTTCTCTTGTGTTTCCTACTTAGAGAAGTTCCTTTAGCACTTGTTGTAAGGCTGGTTTGGTGGTGCTGAATTCTCTTAACTTTTGCTTGTCTGGAAAGCTCTTGATTTCTCTGTTGAATTTGAATGAAATTCTTGCTGGGTATTCTTGGCTGTAGGTTTTTCTCTTTCTGGGCTTTCAGTATATCCTGCCATTCCCTTCTGGCCTGCAGAGTTTCTGCAGAAAGATCATCTGTTATCCTGATGGGTTTTCCCTTATATGTTATTTGTTGCTTTTCTCTTGCTGCTTTTAATATTGTTTCTTTGTATTTAATTTTCATTAGTTTGGTTAATATGTGTCTTGGTGTATTTCTCCTTGGGTTTATTCTGTATGGGACTCTCTGCGCTTCTTGGACTTGATTAATTATTTCCTTTCCCATGTTGGGGAAGTTTTCCTCTATAACCTCTTCAAATATTTTCTCAGCCCATTTCTTTTTTTCTTCTTCTTCTGAGATGCCTGTGATTTGAATGTTGGTGTGTTTAATGTTGTCACCAAGGTCTCTGAGGCTGTCTTCCATTCTTTTCATTCTTTTTTCTCTTTCTTGCTCTGTGGCAGATATTTCCCCCATTCTATTTTCCAACTCGCTTATTCATTCTTCTGCCTCAGTTATTCTGCTGTTTATACCATCTAGAGTATTTTTAATTTTGATTATTTTGTTGTCCATTACTGTGTTTGCTCTTTCGTTCTTCTGAGTCCTTATTAACTGTTTTTTGTATTTTCTGTATATTGTTATTGAGATTTTGGATCATCTTTACTATCATTACTCTGAATTCTTTTTCAAGCAATTTTCCTATTTCCTCTTGATTTATTTAGTCTTGTGGGTTTTTTCCTGCTCCTTTGTCTGCATAGTGTTTCTTTGTTTTCTCATTTTGTCTAATTTATAGGATTTGCTGTCTCCTTTCCCTATGCTGCCTAGAAGTAATTCCTCTTGTTTCTGCCCTCTGCCCCCTGTGGTGGGGTTTGTCCAGTGTCTTGAGTAGGCTTCCTGGTGGGGGGGTCTGGTGTCTGCTTTCTAGTATGTGGCTCTGTGTCTTTTCTCTCTGATGAGCAGGGCCGTGTCAGGTGGCGTGTTTTGTGAGGTTATTATGGCTTTAGGTAGTCTGTGTGCTGAGGGGTGGGTTTGTGCTCCTGTCTTATTTGTAGTTTGGTGTGAGGTGTCCAGCACTGGCAGTTGCAGACAGTCAGATGAAGCCGAGTCTTAGACTCTGATACAGGGCTCTGTGAGAGTTCTCTGCAGTTAATCTTCCCTGTGTCCGAGGACTCCCTAGTAGTCTAGCATCCTGAATTCAATGCTCCCTCCCCAGAGCCTCCTACTTGACTTCTGATGGAGTAGTCCAGACTTCAGAGTTTGCTTGTCCCAGTTATGTCAGGATCTTTGCCGGCCTTTCTGGTGTCTGAGGTTGTTTGCTGGTGTTCAGCTGGTTCTCTGTGGGAATTACTGCATCTTTTGGTGTATTCCTGATGCATCTATGGAGAGGGATGTATTCCACATCCTTCTACTTCGCTGCCATCTTTCTTCTCCCATTAATTCTTATCACTCAGTCTTAGTCCTCAAAAATTTCTTGCTGACATTGCTTAAAATTGGCTTCCTTTCCTTCTATCCATGTGTTCTCGTTTTGCCCTTGTAGTCTGGAAACCGTCAGTCTGTTACTTCCTTGTCCTTGGCGTGATCCTTTGGTAACTTAGGTTTGGCTCCCTGAAGCTCAACCGCAAGATGAAGAGTGCCTGGTATTCTTAAAGGCTTAGACACGTCTCCATAGATATCTTATGATGTTAATATTGCAGATTTTAAGTAACAATTCTTCATTGTTGGATTTTCTCTCAGCATTCAGCTATTATAGGCATATTTGTAATAAACTTTTTTTTCACATAGCTATATTATTCTTGTGAAATATTTCCTTAAAATAAATCATTGGAATTTTTCTAAGTTTAAATGGCATGAATGCTGTGATGGTTCTTGACATATATTATGAAATTACTATACAAAATTGTTGTATCGATATCACCAGAAGCACTAGATAAGGGTTTCTTCAGCATTGGAAATAATATCTCAGATTCCGCATGCAACCTTACAGGAACTGTGGAAGTACAGGTGGAATGTTTTTCATGAACAAAAGAATCTTGCTCCTGGTAGCTAATTTGGTCCAATTGTATTGACTTTTTATCAATCTCTGTAAAATATTTTATTGTGGTAAAATGCATATAAAATTTACCATTTTAACAATTTTGAAGTATATAATAAGTGGCATTAAGTAATCCACAGTGTTGTACAGACAACATCACTATTTAATTCCACAACTTTTTCATCATCCCAGACAAAAAGCCCATACCCATTAATCAGTCACTCCACATTCCTCCCTTTCCCTAGGCTCTGGCAATCACTAACCTGCTTTATGTCTCTATGGATTTACCTATTCTGGCTATTTCACAGAAATGAAATCAGGTGTTTAAACAACAACTTGTACTTGGATATTCATAGAAACTTGGTTTATAATAGCCAAAAGGTGGAAACAACTCAAATGTCCATCAACAGAAAATGGATTAAAAATGATATACCTATACAATAGAATATTATTTAGCCTTAAAAAGAAATGAATTAGTGACATATGCTACAATGTGAATGAACCTTGAAATCACCATTGCTACATGAGAGAAATCAGACACCCATCTCTCTTTATTCTTCACTAAATCATTTAAACAGTGTACATCAATGCAAACAGCTTAAGAAGATGAAGTACATTTGAAAGGAGCCAAAGATGCAGCAAAAGGTCAACCTAAAACACTTATTTGCTGGGACTGACTTTATGCTAATTGAATCCAACAAGCATTTATTAAGTACCAGCTGGGAGTCAGGTCCTGCTCTATGTGTTAAGGCTACAAAATGAATCAAAAACAACCCCTGATTCAAAGAAGGTCATACCCTCATAGAGATATAAACATGTAAATAAATAATTAATATAGTGTATTATGCAGAAGTATATATTCTGTGCTGTAAGAACTCAGATGAGGGAAAAACTAATTCTATCCAGAAAGGTCCAGGAAAAACACAAAAAGGAAGGTATCATTTTTGTTTAGCTCTAAACTATGAGTAGGGGTTGTCAGGGAGGGAATTGGGGTACAACTTTATGGGGACAAGAAAGCATAGAACAGGAAAATGCCTTTAGCTTTCTCCTTTCCTTTTTGCTGACTCAGGTCTCTTCTCTTGGCCACACAATTGGTGGTTCATCGTCAAATCACAAGTTTTAACATAAACTCAGATAATTTTGGTTTTATTTTAATAAAGAAGATCTTCTACAGTATAAAACTGGGTAAGATTAGAATTTTGTTCTTGCTCAATGATGTTAATAATTTGTCAATACCAATAATTTCACTATTAATTGACATTAATAATGTGTGTTGAATGCTGCCTCATTTTCTCTTCATTTTCAGTGGTTTATAAGAACAAACAAGGTAGAGATTTAGTGATGTTCAATGGAAGAGTAAAAGTTCACTAATTGTTGGAACTAAAATAATGTTAATTTCAAATATTTATGTCTGGGCCATACAGTGAGTGAAAGACCGAGTCTACAGTCTCTGACTCTGAGTTCACATAGTACAGACTAAGCATCACAAATATGCAGCATATGTGCCCTCATGACTCCATCCCATTCCGTGACAGGCAGCTAGTAGATAATGGCATGTTTTGATGATGAACCTGAACATGCCTCTGAATGCCTTTTCACATAGGCAGCTATGCCACGATGAATCAGCAGCAACTGATAAAATTCTATTTGCTATATTGCCTAGAGAGGAGATGATATTGGGTTTGAGTGTGAGAAGTTGTGGGTTTGAGGCCTAATTCTTTCTTTACCGAGTTAGATCACTTCTCTGAACCTCAGTTTCTTCAGCAGGAAATATCTAATAACTACTTTAAGGATTGTTGTTAGAGGATTAAAAAGGTCAAATATGTGAAAGGGCACAGCTCCAGTAACTTAGCAGGTGCTCAATAGCTAGGTCTAATGAAATCAGAATCCCTGCAACTTGCCTAAATCCTCCTGCATCTTGCTTTCAAGCATCTAAATGACAGCTACTTCTTTTATTGCCACTGTGGCTGCCATTCTTCCTTTCACCCAAAGGAGAAAACTGAGAGCTCTCTTCTACCTCCCTCTCTTCAGGCCTTTGTCACTTTATTTGAAGCCACTCTTATTTCTTACACTTCTTCTGAGCTGACCTAGCACCACCCTGACACCAGTGATGGTTCATCACCACAAGCCTGAATAATTTCATAAGCTCCTTGCCTTTCCTTCCTCTTATTCCAGGGTTTTTCAGTCTTTTCTCTGTTAACATTTTGGGCTGGATGGTTCTTCATTATGAGGGGCATTGTAGGAGGTTTAACAGCATTCCTGACCTCTACCCACTGGATGCCAGAAGCACTTTCCTGGTTGTGACAACTAAAAATATCTTCAGACATTGCCAAATACGCCTTGATGTGGAGAGGGGAGATAAATTGCCCTAAGTCAAGAACCACGGCTCTAATCTCAGCCCTTTAAAACATTTCACCCAAGTTGTGAGACTAATTATCTACAAATAGTGTTCTTGCTATATTATCTCAGTTCAAGAGCAGTCAGTAGACTCCTATTTCCCAAAGACTTTAATATTTTTGCCTAGCTGTCAAGTTCGTCAATAGTTGGCCCTAGTTATCTTTCTTTAGACATCCTCAAACTTTAATATGGCTTTTCAAACTTTAATGTGCTTGTGAATCACCAGGAAATCTTTTTAAAATGCAAATTCTGCTTTGGTAGGTATCGGTGGGCTCTGAGATTCTGCTTTTCTGACAAGGTCCCAGGTGAAGTTGCTGCCAGTCCACAGAAAACTTTGAGTAGCAATACTTCGAAAGACATCGATTTAGTGATTCAGTATCTTCTGAGGGCTCATCAAGGACAGAGAATTGAGGCCTAATTCTTTCTCGACCAAGTTGGATAACTTCTCTGAACCTCATTTTCTTCAGCAGGAAAAATCTAGTCATAACTACTTTAAGGGTTGTTGTTAGAAAAAAGGTCAAATATGTGAAAGGGCTTAAGAGGAGCTCACAGACCAGCAGGAAAGAGAGAAATAAGCAAATAACTATAACAAAATTTCCTATTTGTTATCATGAGTACGGCTACAATGATATAGAGATGCAAACGAGTGAGAAGTTCATTCTGTCTGGGCTGATAGGTAAATGAAGGGTAAAGAGGACATAAGTAATCATCAGAGAAAGTTTTGGTGAGGAAATGCTTTTTTGTCTGGGCCTGCAGAACATGTAGGTGGTCTACCAGGTGGTGAGGAAATGGAAGTACCTATACAGGAAGTGGGAACAGCACGAGCAGAAGTAGAGGGATATAAAGGTGCATAAGTTGTGGAAGAAACTGTGTTCAGCATGGCTAGAGTACAGGCTGACACTGAAGAGGGTCTCAAGAAACTGCTTTCAGGTTAAGAAGTGCCTTGTCTGTCATATTCTGTATTTGATATTTATTATTATGTAAGCAAGAGGAAGGCATTGAATGTGTTTGAAAGATCATGCTATTGGCACTGTGGGTTACAACAAGGACCATCCAGAAATCAAGCCAGGCGGCTACAAGGAGGTCTTGGGTAGGATGAGAACAGCAGAAGCTGTGGTGAGTTGGAGCTGACACACCAGCCCTGAGAGTCTGCTGTGGAGACCTCTTCGGAACTCAATGTGACATCATGTTGGTTGCTGGAAATGGACCACAGTGGGAATATTTACACCACTAAAATCGGCAAATGCCAGAAACGTTTCCCTGAGAGTTGATTGTTAAACATTTGCCAGTACACCACTGAGTGGAGGAGATTCACATAGCTAGGTATCAGAGCCTATAGGAGGTGATTTATTAGATACATCAGAATGAAGGACAAGAATACATCATAGATAACATACCCTCGTTTAAGAAATTGGGTAGATTCATTTTTTAATGTAATAAGTATTTATTGAGATCCCACTGTATGCCCAACAGTGGCACTGTTCCAAATACCTGCTCGCACGGAACTCACATTCTAATGATATGGTATCATTAGCTGAGACAGGAAAGATGTGGGGGGGCGGGCAGTGAAAGATGCTTCTTTCAGTTTGGGATATGGACGTTATCCAGGCGGAGTTTTTCAGTTGTAAACACACAGCCATATCCTGTGGTCTACTTTCTGAAGCATTTCACATGCAACTCTAATTAAATGTTTACAATAATTTGTAGGGCAGATGGGAGACGTATCTATTGCCCAGATGGGAAAATGTAAGGCTCAGCTATTTGAAGAGATTTGCTCAGAGTCGCTGAGCAAGTTGGTGTCAGAATCAGGATTTGAATCCTGGGTTTGTGACAACTAGCCTCAGTACCCACTCCACTGTCTGCTTAATGACCCATGCGGATGATCTGATGAAGCAAATAATGGACACCTTCCCCTCCATACCGCACCATTTATACCCGCAAAGTGCTTCCCCAACTGTGATCTGAGTCACTCCTCACAGCCCTAGGTGCTACTCTGCGGAGTTCATTTGGGCTTGTTGCTAGGTGCGGAGTAGTTGAGGAGTTGTGGGATCCCTGCCCCCAGCTGCAAGCCATGGTTGCTCTGATGATGCTAGCAATGGTTTTGCCTGCTGTTACTCTCAGAGAACAAGCATCTCCCAGCATTGGTTCTGCTTCCCCTGCTTCTGCTCCCTACTCCTTTTTATCTCACTCATTTCTGTTTCCAGATGACATACCAATAACTCAGGCTGTCACTAACATTATAATAATAAAAAATAAAAGAGTAAAAAGGAATAGTAGTAGAACATATCTTTGTGGAATGCTGAGTACAATATCCATAAAAATATCCTTAAGATAGAAAATGTACCAACCTGGTCTGAAAATTATGATTCAAATATTAAGTGTATAATATTATACTGCAATATTTAAAAGGAAGAAATAAAAAGTATAATGCAACACATTTAAGAAATGGAGACTCCAGTTCCTCAAGGGTCAGGGGTTAATAAAAGCAAATGCTTCTCATGTTTGGGATTAGCAAATGCCTCCCTACAGGTGTTTGGGTGGACACCCCAACAGACCAGGAACCGTATCCTAAATGGCATATCACATTAACTTTCCAAAGTGCAGTTACTTTCACATAAGTAGCTTTTCCTTTTTCTTTTGTAAAAGCATTTTTGCGTGCACATGAGTATATGACTGAATATATATTTATATATGAGATGATATATATAGATATGAGTGTATCTAAAGCAGCTACAGTAGTGTTGCTTGGCTGAGTGGGAGGTGATACAGGACTGTGCTATTAGTGAGCGGGAGGTAGGAGGTGGCTACGGCTGATGGGCAGGAGTGTGAGGTAATAGCAGGGTAATACTGTCTGCAGGTATTTTTAGATGACTCCAGAATGAGAAGATGTTGGTTGTTGGTGATGGTCTTTCTTCCTCTAGAACACAGTGATGAAACATGCATAATAAGAACATAAGGATTGCCAATTTGGAGCAGACCTTTTGTCCAGCCAGCCTAGAACCATCAGTAATAGAGGCACCAACAGCTGTGTTGTGGGAGAGAAGGTTTTCAATCTTCCTTGGCATCCTCCATGACTGTTAGAGACCTTGATCTTGAAATCCTGGGTTTCCCTTAATAAGTCGCTGTAGATGTGTCATCTTTTCATCTGTTTCGGTCTTTTAAATAAATGTTGGCCTGGGCTATTTCTTGGGAGAAAGTGTTTCTTCATTTGGCAAGTTTGCTATCCACTGTCTGGAGCAGAATGACTTTAATTTATCCTCAACTTATGTTTTTTTTTCCCCCAGCTTTAAGGGGGCACAGTAGTTATAGTGTTCCAGAATTTAGTTCATTTTGCAGGATTTTTAGCTTATCATCATGTTTTCCCCATGAGAAATATAACACAAGCAAATGAGTTATGAAGATATTCTAGAAGTTTCTATAAGTTATGAACTTTTTATAATTTTTACTATTGTTTTTAACTCACTTTCAAAACCTCGAAGTCACTACTTCACATCCAAACACTTTGTAGGTCCTTGCCATTTTGTCAAATGGCTTCCTAGTTTTATGTGACATTGTTTTAAAGTCTAAATGCTACTTATAACAGAAGAGGTTCTTTGGGTGCTATATCCCCAAGAAATGAAAAATATTCACTGGCCAGACCAATCTTAAACTTTTTCTGACTATATCTGCCATTATTCTCAGTGATGGGCAAGACCAAGTCTTTTTCATCTGGAAAGCTGGTATCTGAGATACAGGGTGAAAACACTTTTATAATTTTCTTTTAACTTAGGAATATTCTAAAGTGTACTAGAGAAATTTTAAACAAATATCCACATTAGAACAGTACTTTAAGAAGCAAGTTATTCATAAATATTGGTTAAAGGACCCTTAAATTGATTGGTGATATATTGATATACTCACTCCTTTTATTTTCACATTCAAGTACCACTTATTTTCACATGAATCTTCCTATAACTTTGTTTTCCAAAAAATTACAGTTTCTATGTGTGTGTATACATTCATAATTTTCTCTTAAGACTTCGATTTTGCTCCTGTATATCTTTTCTCATGTTTCCTATTTCAGAAAATGGCACCTCCTTCCAAAGAGTTACTCATGTACAAAACCTAGAGTCGTCCACCTTCACGTCCAGTCACTTCCCAGTTCCTGTATAGTCCATCCACTTTTCTCCATCTGCACTCCACAGCTTTAGTCCAGTAATAATCTCTTGCATGAGCTCTAGCAATAGCCTCCAGCCTGTCTCCTTGTATTCACTCTAAGCATCTCTCTTTTCCCCTTTGTGTCATCAAAGGTTGTTGTGCCCTCTTCCCGGAATGTTCATCTTCTCACCTCCCCCATGCATGTCCTGATACCCATGCGCACACACACATCCCTGCGTTCTTCCCCCTGCTAACTTTAACTCCTACTCACTGTTTTAGGCTTTCCCTCAAAAGGAACTTAGCAAGGAGAACTGTGTTGATCACTCAATTTCACAGCCTAAATTTTGTCTTGCAGCTTGTATCTGCTAATAGCCCCTTTCTAATTTTCCATTAAAACACTCAGCACAATTCTAAATATATAGCTTCTCTGTGATTCTTTTATGCATGTCTTCCCTACTAGATCATAAGGTCAACGAGAGCAAAGAACTCATCTGTCTGGTTCACTGCTACATCCCCAGCACTGAAGATTTGTCCTCATGCATTGTAGCTACTCATTTAATAAATGTATATTGGATTAATAAATGAATGCTTGGTGAGTCCTACAGTGATCTATTCTAATGCAATCCATTTCTAATGTTACTGTTAGGGCACTCAGTAGTATCAAGTTAATCAAGTGGTTTCTCTTCCAGGTAGATACCAAAGTCATATGCCTCAGATCATACCAACAGCAAACTGTGGGAAAATAATCTGAATATCCCTGGCTTATACCTGGAAAATTTCAGTCATCCTGAATGGCTTTGTTTAAAGAGTCCTCAGAAATACAAAAGGACTGTTGCATTCTATCAGGAAGAATTTTCATAAATTTTCTCAGGTTATTTGACATTCTCATTTCTATTATTTACCTTGTCCAAAGAAAAAAAAAACCAACCAGTTTGTCTACATAATGGTCTTGAAGCCAAGATATGTAATATTAGTCAACATGCATGAATCCATTTCTTTTTTTTTTTAATTTTATTTATTTATTTATTATTTTTTGGGGGTACACCAAGTTCAATCATCTGTTTTTATACACATATCCCCGTATTCCCTCCCTCCCTCGAGTCCCCCCCACCCTCCCCGCCCCAGTCCTCTAAGGCATCTTCCATCCTCGACTTGAACTCCCTTTGTTATACAACAACTTCCCACTGGCTGTCTATTTTACAGTTGGTAGTATATATATGTCTGTGCTACTCTCTCGCTTCGTCTCAGCTTCCCCTTCACCCCCCGCCCCCTCCCAAACCTCGAGTTCTCCAGTCCATTCTCTGCATCTGCATCCTTGTTCTTGTCACTGAGTTCATCAGTACCATTTTTAGATTCCATATATGTGAGTTAGCATACAATATTTGTCTTTCTCTTTCTGACTTACTTCACTCTGTATGACAGACTGTAGGTCTATCCACCTCATTACATATAGCTCCATCTCATCCCTTTTTATAGCTGAGTAATATTCCATTGTATATATATGCCACATCTTCTTTACTTGAATCCATTTCTAATCAATTCTCTAGCACTTATAACATTGGCATATACAGGCTTGGTGTGTGTGGCATACAAATTCCCTCCTGAGAAAACTAGGTCCTTTGATGCTGGTAAAGCGGTTTTGTTATTTATAGCAAGGATAGGCCTTAAAGAGCAGTTTATCAGTAGCTCTTTTCCCTTCAAGAATCACATCTCTGGTTTTGTCTTTTGGAGTCAACCCATCCTAGCAGGCCTAGCAACTTAAGTGAGTAAATTAATAAAAAGAGCAATGTGTAAATTTAGGGAAAAAGGAAAATTAAAAGACAATGAATATACTGTTTTCTGTAACCAAGTTATGGAATCCCTAACTGGGCCTCCATCTCTGAAAGTCTGTTGGAGGAATAAATACCACTGGTTTCTTAGAAGAATTAGATTAGGGACACTGAGTAGAGAGTTTGTCACTTGTCAGAACCTGTCTTTGCCCTCAACCGATGGAAGGGAGTTAGAAAATTACGTCTTCCCCAACAGGACTTTCCAGCAATTGTACCAAGAAGGAAGATTCTGATAGCAATAAAAAGTAGTATAGAATTACATAAGTGAGGATGAAATTTGTTAAGGGAAATTGGATAGTTTTAATATCTTTGTTATACAATTTTAAAAAAAAGTATTTTGGTTTGTATTATATGATATCAGACTTTGGCTTCTCAGTGATTAGTATCAATGATTGAGAAGAGGACAGCTTTCTTTCTTACGTTAGTCTACAAGGCTGGCATGATCTGGATCACATCCCTACAAATTATATTTTCAGGACCTTCCCACTCTTTCCATCTTCCTTCACCTTGTTGACTAGAGCTTGCTAAAGTAAGGCTTTTAACTGGTCTGAACCCAAATCTGTGTCTTTTGTAAGACAACTGTACTTTGGGTTGAAATTTAACTAGAGATGACAAGAAAATATGTAGTACAAGGGACATACAATTTTAGGGACATAAATAGTAAAACTGAATACTTGGGTTTGAGTTCTGACTATTCCTTGCAGATACTCCATCTTGACCTATTACATAACAATTTCAAGCCTTCTTTTCTACATCCCTGAAAATAGCTGATTCTGATGCCTGCCTGATCATAGGGTTGTAATAAAAATTTAATGGGATAATGAGTGTAAAAAGTGCTTGATAAACTGAAAAAAAAATCTCTACATTCATTAGTTACTGTTGTCACTAATTAGTAATATAGACTTTTTATATCATTGGCAATTACTAGAGCATTAGATCATAAATTTTAGCCAAATGTTCTCCTAAGACAGCCGACATTTAAACAAACATGCCAATTACCTGTGGAACTAGAGACTTTTTATTCTCTCTCTGTATTAAGTCAAGCAAAGTGCTTGAACTATATAATTTATATTATTATGCAGAAGATGATACTCTCTGCTTTTGTAGATGTCTGATACAAAAATTATCCATTTGAATAACCTTTCTCTGACTTTTGTAGAACTGAGGTGAAAGACAGCTTCTATGCTCTTGTGATACAGCATCCCTCTTGCTAGCTTTACATGATAAATTCCTCCTTGATTCAAATCCCAGGGGAAGTTCTGACTGTAACTAGATTTAAACCCTTGCATATGACAGGAAGTGGAATTGATATAACTCAGTGTTTTTGCATTTTGTCAGATTTATCAGAATATTTAGAGCCATTTTTTTGTTTCAAATTTATCAGAATGCTAGCTCAACCTATCTAAAGATGCACAAGAGCATCTTTGCTGTGAAATTATTCTTAGTTAAGGGGAGTCTCTGGTTTACTCTAAGCTATATTTTGTTTTAGCCAGTAAGTTACTTTCAGGGTTTTCTGTTTTTTGTTTTTTTGTTTTTTTGGAATCGATGGGGTATAAATGTTAAATATATGAATAACCATAGTTAGGGAAAGAATGTTAAATGATTCAGGTTTCCTATGTCTTAGTGAGTGATCGGATAGTGTATATTCAATTCTATATCCCTTCAGGACTCAACCTGATACAGAGAAAATTGACCACACAGTGTAGTGAGTTGTTTTACAATAAAATTTTAGTACTTAAAAAAAAATTCCCAAATTCCAGACGTATATCATGGTTGAACTTTTTCATCTCTTTCAGTTGCCCCAGACCACACCTTGCCACTTTAAAAAATCACGAACATTTTGGCTCTTATTCTCTACTTCCACAGAAAATTCACTTTTATGCCTCCTGTATCTTCTTTGTTCCATACAGGGTCTCTTGGCTACACCTTGTCTCCTCCAGTGGTTCTTCTGAAATCCGGGTACTCTATGGGAGACCTGCCATGGGGGAGGCAAAGCAGGACTGTGCTTGTCCTACTTGTCCTCTCAAGAGTCAACCACTTGAGCTGCACTTTCATGTCTTACTAAACAATCTCCCAAGGCCACATTCTTTTAAGCTCTTGTGTTTTAAGTAAGATAAAAGAGAATTTGATCCACCAGAATATGCCTTGAGGTTTGCATCTTACCAAGGCCAATCTTGTCAACTTTTTAGATTCTCCTTTCTTGTGTTGAAGGATTAAAGTCCAATTAAAACCCATCTGGAAAACAAGCTACATTCCACCTGACATTTAGAAATAATAAAAAAAATTATAAGCAAGTGTTTTAAAACTAGGGAAAGTTTTTTTTAATCGGTTTTAATTCATTAAACAGTTCAGAGCAATGTACTAGACACTTAGGATACAAAAGAATATCAGACATCGTCCTTATCCTCAAAGAGCTCACTGTTGTGGCTGTCATAGTCCTCAGTGCCTAGCTCAATACCTGCCACATAACAAACACCCAAACAATGCTCCTTCTCTTTCATAAAAGAATTAGATGTTTAGGTTTGTACAAATTTTGGATTAGCAGAGCTATAGGATTTTATAAAAAAAGGAATCCAAATGTACATTTCTATATTTATCAGGTCTCAAGATGTCCTGTTAGAGAGTTTAATAGTTCGTTAAAATCTGCATTCAATTTTAGATTACTCCTCCCAACAAAGAAATATCTACCCCGTTCCATTAGTACAAAGTCAAGTACCCCTTTTGTTTTTTTCCAGAACAGAGTGGTTGGGATGGAAATCATTTTGGCAGTTAGTCCCTTTTACAGCACTGCAAAATTTCCTCGAAAATGTTCAGCTGTTGTTATAGATACTTTCTGAATGGTCCCATCTCTATCAGTTAGGGCTGAGAAGTGGAAGACAACTCTTGAGAGTGATTCATTGAGAATACGTATTACCTCTGTGTCTGTCCAATCAGAAGGGAAAATGGGATGACCTTCAGGCTCAGGGAGAGTATGCACAAGAGGACATGGTTAAGAATGTGTGAGGTATATTCAGGAGACCAGTGTAACTTGTGTGGAAGGTTACTTTAGAGGCACAATCAAACTCAGAGTCATGAATTTAGAAGATAGCTCAAAGCCTAGATAATTTTGGAATTTGTATAGACCTGTTTAGATTTTTTTGCTAAACTTTAGTAAATGTCACTATTGGAAATAATCAGTAAAAATAGGGTATTTTGTGTGAGTGGTAAAAGCATGCTCAATTAAAGGAACTTAGAGAGCTAAGCACTTTATTTTGCTCACACTAGATTAAACTGCGTTGTTTTCACATTCTGAGAGAAAACTAAACTTTATCAAAGCAGCATCCTGTCAACGGTAGCTGCTTTTTCGTTTTTGTCCATCTGAACACCATAATCTTAACGGTAGTAGTTAAGCAGTCATCCTAGTTATTTTATACTGGTCAGTTATTTGATATAAAGACAACAGTATCTGGAGTGGTTTCAAACTCAGGACTTATGAGGACAAGATATATTGTGTATAAATGAATGGATCTACATATTAGAATGAAATCTGTATCTTTCTGCAGTTAAACAGTGAACTTAACTAAAATTTACATCCAATAATTATGAAAACTATCGCGTGCTTGTCTTCTGCTGCACGTTCCATACTGGTCTGTGCCTTCATGTATCAGAGCCCTAATTTTTACGCATAGAATAGTTTGATATTTCTATAATTTTTCAAGGGTTAGTTTTGTTTGCTGTCTCTGTCTGGTGTGGTTAAGAGCATGAGCTTACGTTCATTGCCTGGCTTTTCATTTACTAGCCACGTAAAGTTGGGCTACTTATTTAACTTCTAAGCTTCATCCTATATGCAAACTGGGAAACCTTATAGCACTTAGCTCATTGTGTGGTTGCGAAGACTGATGAGTAGGTTACATGGGTTTAGTACATAATCAGCATTCAATAAGTGTTAATTATTATTATTGTTATTGTTATTATTTGTAGAAAATGAGTTTAAACCCTGGAAATGTTTTCCCAAATGCCTACCATTTGCTACTTATGACTGAAAATGGTCTGAGTAGCCTAGGGGTTTCCTCTTTCCTGTTTCGTACCACGGCCATTGCTACTTGAGCTATTCTGTGGACCTCCATTCTTATGTAAGGTCATCGTCTTTGGTCAATTTAAACCTCTGCACAATTTACTTATAAAACTACAAAGTCTCTTAAGTTCATGAAGTTCTATGTTCTTGTGGACCAGATACCCTCTCCTTAGAGAAGCTAGATTTGGGGAACTATGTTAGCCATTTGGTGAAATTCTCATTTAACCCTGTGTCTAAGAGACAGGCCTCCCTATGCAAGTAGTCCTTTACGTTGCTGTTTTATTCAGGTAATGGGTTTAGATACCTGTTCTGCTGTACATACTCAATTGAGGGAATTTACTGACCCTGCATCCAGCAGCCTTCTATTTTGGTGTTTGAGACAGATTTTCAATTTTATGTAATAATTTGCTAGGACAACACAGTGCCCCTATTCTTGCTATGCATTTTCTAAGAACTTCTCCTTTGTCCAGTTGAATTTCAAACTGCCTTGGATTATCTCATTAGAGACACTGGAGGTGAGGTGGAGATAGCTTACTTTAAAATTTTCCAGAACTCCCAACCTGTTCTCTCCCTTCCCCTTCCCTCTTTATCTCATTATCTCTGTCATTTCTGGGAAAAATGTGGTTGTCTTTGTGTATGAGTAAAATATGTGGCTATAAGGAGATAACCCTTTCTTCATATCAGTTGGGTATCTTCCCCTGAATGTGGAAATGGGGCCATGGAGGGAAGAAGGGCCAGTGGTTGGAATGACCACTCTCCTAGTGAATTTAGACTATCATAACAAACTAAAAATTCATTTCTGAAAACATAGAGGAAAAACAAGTGTATACTTTTGGTATACATTATAATTTTATGAATACATTTTGCTTAGTCTTTCTTTTTAAATTTTTTATTTTCCAGAATAAATAATTGTGTTAGTTTTCTTTGATTTGTTTGCTATGTACCTGTCACTAATTCATTTTTAATCCCTCTGTATAAATGTAAATCTATTATCAATATTATCAAACACATCAGCTAAGCTGTCAACTTTGTTGTTGCTGTTGAGAAATTTGATTCCATTCTGAGTCTCTCCTACCTCTGCCCCAACCCCAGAGAGCTTTTCAGTTATCTTCATCTTCTGAATTCTAAAATTTTATGATTAGGTATAGTAGTAGTATTTCTCTTTTCACTGTATTGGGTACTAAGCAGATACTTCCAATTGGGAAACATATGTCGGTTCTGGGACATTTATTTTTTATTTTCTCTTTCGCTCTCTCTTTGGAGAGGGGGTAATGTCCTCCTCTTCCTTTTCTCCTTAAATGAGAACTTCAAGTTCTGTTTTTGCTCTAGATCTTTTCTCCTTGCCTTCTCAGGGATTTTATTCCTACAAGCACATCCTGAGGTTAAGGGGTACAAATAAAATTATTTGTCTGCTTTCCTCTCTAGGTTTCAGCATTTTAGAATCTGCTGAATCAGTTATCACTCATCCATCTGCTGTCCAGCTTCCAAAATGTTTCTGTTTTCTCTTCTTTCTCCTCCCCCTCCTCCTCCACCTCCTCTTCCTCCTTCTTCTTCAAGCTTAGCCCTTTTTAAATGATCACTTTGCTGTCATTTCAGTTTATTTTGGGGGAAGAGAGGAACATAAGCTGTTCATTCTAATATATTTAACCAGAGTCTGACCTCTCTACATTTAACTTTCCTGTTCTTCTCTAATAATAGTCCTATGAAGTAAGCAGGAGAGACATCATCGTCCCTCTTTCACTGATAAAATATTTGAGAATCAGATTGCTTAAGTGACTTGTTTGAGATTACTAAACAGGTTCTAGAATATTCGAGTCTCAGTAGTCATATTTGTTCTTTTTATCTACAGCTATTGCTTCCTAATTCTGGCCAATAGACTCGAAGGTTAGTAAATTTGGGAGGGGCCTTCTAGTCCACTGTTTCCCAAAATGTACACCACAGAACATAGTCCCAGGAGAAGCTCTGTAAAAAAAGATTTCATAATCAACCACATTCGAGACATACTCTACACTAATGGATTCCCTTAATTCTATGACATCATTAATTGTAGGAAATAGCTACTAAGATTTAATAACACATTTTGGTGGAGCTGTAGGGAGAGTGGGGAGGAAGCATATAAACACTATATTATGAGGAACACATTGAATTTGTGAAATGTAAAACTGTTTTTAAAAGTAAATCTTAGAATTGAGCAAACACAATATATATCCTTTCCATAGTTGTTCACATATTCAACTTTGAAAGTGGTAATAAAGAAATCCCTTAAGAATACTGAGTTCAATATTTCTCAAATAAGTCTGGCCGTGGAAGCCCTTTTTCATTTAACACCTATTAATATTCTAAGTAATTTGTTTCTTGATGTAATAACTATTTGTTGAGTCTCTGCTGTTTGTAGGGCACTGTGCTATGTGCTAGATAATGGCATGATGATAAACCAGTCCAGCCCCTCATGAAGCTTAAGTGAGGCTGGCATGTGTCTAACAGAGGCCTTACCCTCATCTGAAAAGCTAGTGAAGTCTACCCTGAGGAACTGATGTTCAGATGAAAATCAGAAGGGGGAATATGACTTATCTACCTTCTTATGAGATTGGGTGCTGGGGGGAGAGGACAAAGAGCATTCCAGGAACAGGTAGTTTTACTTCAGACTCCACATTGAGAAATGCTGAGCTAGTCCAACTGCCTTAATTTACAGACAGGAAAAACACAGCCTAGAGAAGTTAGAATTAAAGAATGTCAATATTGAATGGAATCTCAGACATCTAATCCAATGCTATATGTACCCAGCGCACAAATTACCTTGCCCTCATCCTAGATAAACAGATGCCTTCTTCCTTTTGAACCACATAAGTGACAGGAAACCAGCCCTTCTTAGAGGTTAAGAAAGACCTGAGTCCATTTCTTTTGGAGATTCATAAAATATAAAAAGGAAAAAAATGCCAAGGGTTATTTTACATTTATAATATTTACAGTAAATAAATATTTTTGACACATATAAAAACACTAAGGAAACACAATGGTTAAATACACAACCTCACAACATTGAGTTTTGACTCAAGTCTCTTGTGAATGTGAGACCCAGACTGAATTATATTCCTAAACCCCATCCTACCAGATAGGCTTTACAGAAAGCTCATTAACTCTCATTCTATAGGTTGAAATAATAATGTAGCATCCACCTACCTTTCAGGGACATATAGAACAGGTACACTCCCTCTTCCATCAAAAAGCCCTTTACATATGTGTAGACACTCACCATAGGTCTCCAAGGACCCATGGAAATATCTCCAGTAACTTTAGCATTTCTCAGCTGCCACAGTTTCCAGAACCTTCATTCTCCTGTTTCATCTCCTAATATCCATGCCCTGGAAAACACAGAGTTTTGTACTCATTTGGCTCTATGACGCTCCTCTGTCAATATAGTGGAGTGATAACTTATTTAAACGCAAAGTCCTCATTAAACCATTTCAGATCCCTTTGACTCCTTTCATACTAACTGATAGGGAATTTCCCCCACTTGAGCTCTATCCTGTCATCACCTTCCAATAGTACATTCTTTCTGGAAGTAGAATAGGTTCTTTCAGCAAAACAAAATTAGTTTTGCACATTACTCTGCAATCTGGGTGTTCAGATGGAAAACATGTACCCTGAATCTGTTTTCAGCCAGTATGATATACCCATGGACCACACACATGCCAGCCACTGAAAGTGAGCCAAGGATGCTTGGGAGAAATTTTTGGCAGTTTTCCAGGACTCCCCTCACTCTCCTGTCTAGTTTCCACTTGAACCAATTCCCTGTTTTAGACTTGATACTTTTGTAATTTTCACCTGACTCTCAGTATTTCTTTCTTTTCTTTTTTTTTTTTAATATTTATTTATTTATTTGGTTTCACCAGGTCTTAGTTGCAGCAGGCAGGCTCCTTAGTTGCGGCTCTTGGGCTCCTTAGTTGTGGCATGTGAACTCTTGGTTGTGGTATGCGTGTGGGATCTAGTTCCCTGACCCGGGATCGAACCTGGGCCCCCTGCATTGAGAGTGTGGAGTCTTAACCACTGTGCCACCAAGGAAGTCCCTGGCTCAATATTTCTTTACAGGTTTTGATTGGTTCTTATTTTTTTTGGCTTGTTTTCTTCCAAGTGACCTCACATAAGGTATCTGTCCCCTCATTTTGGCCTCTTGGAACATTTTCCCTCTAATACCCTTCTTGTATATTACATTGGCAAACCCCATCTTGGCTATTACTGAAGAAAACAAATATATTATATGAGTGCCTGGGAAAACTAGTCTCTCATTAATTCTAGAGAGTTCTTCATCACACCGAAATTACATGGACATTTCTCATCCGAGACGTGTTAATTGTGGCACAGTATAAAGAAAGATCCCTATATGCAAGACCTCCATGAGAACTTGTAGAAGAAAGTCTGGGTCTCTATCTCTGAGCTTTATGGGAAGTATGAGAACATTTGAGGATAATCCTTTGGAAGATTCGATAATTGCTCTTAGTTCCTCATTCCTTTTGCCACGGCCTCCCATGAGAGTAGGTAGAGTATCTTTCCAGGCTCTGTTGGATGTTTGTCTAGGTCTGGTGAACCGCTCTGGCCAATTTCGTTTTAGCAGAGGTTATAACATCAGAGGCTTCACGTGTGCTTGCCTGGAGTGTTTGACCTCTCGCCCTTTGGCTATCCAATGTGAGAAGAGCCAGCCCCAGGCAGCCACCAGTCACAGAATGAGAGACATGAAGAAGATCTGAACCTGACTGCCACTTGAAGCAGAGCTCCCTTGCCTAGCCCACAGACTGGTTAGCGAGAAAATATTTATTGCTAAGTTACTGAGATTTTGGAGTTATTGCAGAAACCAGACTGATAAAATCCGCTTTTACACCATTTTTAGTGTGATTGCCTTCAAAATATTGCCTTCATTATCTCCCCTGGAAAGCTTTCTATTATGGATTGAATTGTGTTCCCCCAAAAAGATATGTTGCAGTCTTGACTTCCAGTACCTTGAGTGGGATTTTATAGGGAAATAGGGTCTTTACAAATATCATCAGGTTAAAATGATGTTATACTTGCTTAGGATGGACCCCCATCCAAAGTGACTGGTATCCTTATAAGAAGGAAAAACAGAAATGCCAATAGGGAAGCATGAGGAGAACACTATGTGATGACAGAGGCAGAGATTGGAGTGATGCATCAGGGATGCCAACAATTGACAGGCACCACCAGAAGCTAGGAAGAGGCAAGGAAGCATGCTACTCAGGGTCTCAAAGCTAGCATAGCTCTGCTGACACCTTGATTTCAGATTTCCAGCCTCCAGAACTGTAAAAGAATACATTTCTGCTGTTGGAAACCACTCAGTTTGTAGTACTTTGTTTTGGCAGCCCTTGGAAACTGATATAGTTTTCCTAATGGCCCTGAACCCCAAAGTTTTTCTCTCTTCATAAAATACCTTATTGGTACCCCCCTCAGTGCCCTTATAACACTCTGCCTGTTATCAGAGATTCATCTTTCTTACTAGTCTGTGCACTCCTGAGGCTTTGCACATTTTCCATGAGGATTAAATGAGTTATTCCATCTGAAAAAAGTTTTATGAACTGCCAACTTGTGATACAAACGTTGGGTGGTTTTGTGATTATTAGTATGAACTTTGTTCATTTACTTAGCACATATTTATTGAATATCTACTACTGAGTGCCAAGCATTGTGCTGGCTGAAGTGGATACTGTGTGTGGAATTTACAAACAAAATAAACTCACTGTATAGGATTAAACAAGGTGCTGTGACGGAGAATGCTCAGGGAGGTCTGCTTTAGAGAGTAATAACAGACCTCTGTGATGATATTCATTTTGAGATCTAAATGATGAAAGCATGTCATCTAGGTGATGAGCCAGGGAAAAATTATTCCCAGCAAAGGAAAAAGAAAGCTCTAAACTCCTGTTTTGAGAGAGAGTGTGTCCAGGTCCAGGGCTAGATTTTCCAGGATCCCTCAGGCCAAGATCAAGAGTTTGGATTTTTATTCTAAATACAGTAGGGGAACTACTGGAGGATTTTATGTAAAGGGTTAAGAAAGAACTTCAATTTTAAAAAATCCCTCTGGTTTTTATTATGGACTATTATGTGGTGGGTGTGGGAGGAAGAGCTGGAAGAGTAGTTAGAAAGAGGGTGTGGTAGTTATCTCCATGAGAAGAGGATGATAACACGGACTAGGGTAACATCAATGATAATTTCAGTAGCTTGGATTTGTACAGATATTTTCAAAATGGAAACGACAGGTCTTTCTGATTGCTTAATTTGGTGGTGCCTTTTATTGAGATACCGAAGACAAGTTTTAGGGGAAATTTAATAAGAGTTCACAAGAAATTTCCCTTCATATTTCCTTCCCAAAATATCAACTTTGGGCTTTAACATCCAGGACAGGAATTCTGACCCAATGTACAGGGAACTTAGGTATCAACTGGGCCTTATATTTTAGTACAGGGCTTGACAAACTTTTCTTAAAGAGACTAATCATAAATGTTTTAGGATTTGCAGCACCAGAAGCAAAATATTGAATATTATGTAGATAATGTAGATACTTACATAATCATTAAAAATGTAATCATTTAAAAATATAAAATCCATTCTTGGCATAGAGGGCCATAAATAAAACAGGCAGCTGGCTGGATTTGGTCTGTGGAAGGTAATTTGTTGACCCCTGGTCTAGAACAGCAGTTGACAAACTACTGCCGGTGGACCAAAGTTAGCCAGCCATTTGTTTCTGTAAATAAAATTTCATTGACACATAATCACACTTATTTGTTTACATATTGTTTATAGCTGTTTTCCTGCCACAATGACAGAGTTGAGTAGCTACAACAGAGACCGCATTCCCTAGTCTAGTTGACCTGCCATAACAAAATACCATAGACTATGTGGCTTAAGCAGTAAACATTTATTTTCTTGTAGTTCTGGAGGCTGAAAGTCTGAGATTAATGTTCCAGCATGGTCAGGTTCTTGTGAGGACTCTTTTCCTGGCTTGTAGGTGGTTTCTATCTTGCATATGCTCACATGGCCTCTGTGTGTGCCATGTGTGTCTGTGTGTGTGTGTGTGTAGAGGGAGAGAGAGAGAGAGCAAGCTCTCTGGTGTATCTTCTTATAAGGGCCCTAATCTTGTCATGAGGGCCCTACCCTCATGACTTCCTCTAAACCTAATTACCTCCCAAAGGTCCTACCTCTAAATACCATCACATTGGGCTACCAAACCAGGGCTTCAACATATGAACTTTAGGGGGACACAGTTCAGTTCAGTGCATAGCACCGCATGTCCCACAAACCTGAAACATTTACTGTCTGACCCTTCAGAGAGAACATTTGCCAATCTGGTCTAGGTAACAGTGCTTGGACCCTCTTCTTCTGTCCTGTGGGAGATTTGTTATATTATGTAAAATGTCTGCAAACTCCCAGGAGGCTTATATTCTCACAGTCTGCTCTGGATTTGAGTCCCTGTACGCACAAATGGCCTGTTTCACCATCTCACATGTGCTCTACCTGTTCAGTACCCTTTCCACCAAGGGAGAATTCCAGCCCCACTCCTTGATGTTCATAACCATTTCCCCCCAAAAACCCAAGTTAACAAGCATTCTTCTAGAATTTTGTGTGAGGGTTAGGCTCTGAGGACATGGAAGGGGCTTACCTTGCAAAATAAAAAGAACTTAAAATTGATTAGTGGACATTCTTCCATTTCTCTTCTTTAGAAAGCCCCTGGACCACATTGGCTAACTCAGATGCCAATCTCTCAAAAAGATCCTTTGCTCTCTCCATTCTCTCTCTTCTCCTTTCCTCTTCCCTACTTTCTCCTATCCCCAAATTTGTTTCTCTATCTTGTTGAATAGGTGAGCTATTTATAATTTTTTTCTGCCATTTATGATAGGTTTCATCTTATCCCTAAGAGACATATCAAGATTTTTTTCTTAAGCTGAAACTGCTTCCTTGTTAAGAATTCTGTTTCTAACATTAAGATAATGATTTTTTTTAGGTCAACCCTAAAATATCATAGGTGGATATGTCTAAACCCTAAAATATGTCGTAGGTGGTGAATAGCCATCCTCTGTACAGGTACCTGCTCTACTGTCTTGCTATAGTTATTGACACTTCGATAACTGGAGACGCTGTTGGTTCCCTATTGTATGTCACACAGTATGCTAGATATGTGACCTATAGTGCAATATCACATTGAACTCTTATCCAACTCTGTTAGGTAGAACCTTGTTTCCCATTTTGCAGATGAGAAAATTGAGGTTCAGATATCCTTTTGTCCAAAGCCACGTCTCTAATAAATGAGCTCTCAACCTATCTTTCTGTTGCTAATTTTCAAGCTGTTTTCATTGCAACACACAGTTTTGTATCTGGCCAATCATTTATGAAATACCAGATACAAACAGAGAAAATATATCATTTCTGGGGAGCAAGAAAATAAAGATGTATTAGTTGATATTTTTAGATACTTTCAACTGTTGGGCCAGATTGTGGAGAATGGGGAAATGACAAATATCATATTTTTGTTCCAAAAAGGACAATAAACGACGTAAGTGGTTCTCCTTAGGTTAGTGTATGAAGCAGGTGGAGGGGAAAATATGAGAAACAACCTTGTGGGCTCCAGCGAGGAAACACTTCAAAAAATATCATTTGATTAAGAGACAGCCCGCATGATTCAATGAGGAGGCGGAGGTATTGCCTTGGAAAAGCATCAGATAAAGAAATACTAAATGCCTGTAGAAGTGTCGTGGGTATGGGGGCTAAAAACAGCTTGTGGAATGGCAAACTTTCTGAAAAACATGGCAACAGCAAGTGTCCGTAAATGGCAACTTCACTCTCTGTGGATGAGTGGGAAACAGCAGAGGGTAATTTTTAGATTGCTTGTTTTTTTACGTTAGTGGAGTGAAGTGATGCCATTGGAAATATTAAGAAGGATGAAAATGTGTTGGTGACGAAAGAACACTTATGAAAATAGAATAGCACCAGGACGTGGTAACCTGATGGAGATCATTCGATGACTAAATAGAGAATATTGTTGATACCTGAAAACTAGTGCTGCGAGCCAATTAACCAGAATAGACACCCCCTTCCTCTGCAGCACATTGGTGTAAAAGAGTGTGCTCCACTTTGAGTTTTATGTGAAGAAAGAAACGATGTTAACTCTCATTAGCTAACAGAAAATCTCAGTTAACTTGAATGTTTGGGGATTACTGGATTCTGAGCAATGATATTTTATGATTATTTGTTAATAGTCTGTCTTGTTTCACAAATGTCAAATCTTCTGTCTCAGTCTAGTGGAAGATTGAAGATCTTGCCAGGTTTCAGGATTTCTTTGGATTAATAAAGACTCTATCCGTTTAATAAATTTTCATTGAGCAATAACAATGTAGCAGGTTTTATGGTGGGTATGGATGACTTAAAGGTAGGGAACCTGCTCTTGTAGCATCCAAAGAACAGTAAAGGTAGCCATTTAAGCTGAAAGGTATTGAGATAACTGTAGGTTGAAACCAATGCATTCTGGAAATTAACCTAAGAACCCTAAGACAATATCTTTTGTCATCATTGGACTCCATCTCCTAAGTATGGAAGGTAAAATATGTCAGATTAAAGGCTCTAGTTAGCTAGGTTTTTGTTGGTTTGAGCTTCATTATTAAAATATGATGACAATAGTATCAATTTCAAGTTCAATCTTACTTCATGGATTAATTTTTTATTTGCTTTGCTCCAATGGTAAAAATCCATTGTCTTGGATTATTAGGATGGAATAAAATATTTCTACCACTTTAAAAAATATTTTATTGAAATATAGTTGATTTACAATGTTTTGTTAGTTTCAGATGTACAGCAAAGTGATTCAGTTTTACATATGTGTGTGTACACATATACATACTTCTTTTTTTTTACGTTCTCTTCCAATATAGGTTATTACGAGATATTGAGTATAGTTCCTTGTGCTATACAGTAGGTCCTTGTTGGTTATCTATTTTATATATAGTAGTGTGTCTATTTTAATCCCAAACTCCTAATTTATCTCTCCGACCCTTCCCCTTTGGTAACCGTAAGTTTGTTTTCTATACCTATGAGTCTATTTCTGTTTTGTACCACTTTTTAATAAGAAAAAACAATATTATAACAAAGAAAATGGGCCAGGGAAACTTTCTGAGTATCAGGCATATTTGGAGAGGGGAAGGGTTTTGAGAATTTGAGATGTATTCACATATCTCTTTGAGAAACACTGCAAAAGTTTTGTTTTCTCACGAGATGATGGGAAAAGTTAAAAAAGTAGATTGTGTTTGCAGTGCAGCAAGTGATTTCCTTAAACTATAAGCACTAGAATTGGGACTTTGGATTATGTTTCATCAATGGAGCATTTGGTTGAAGACTATTTAGCACATCATGTTTTCAAAGGACTTCACTCTCCCTTCTCCCTTTAAATTCCTTAATAAAGTGAGATTTAGAGTTAGAGAAAGTTTGTGTTTTCCCCCACACTTAACACTTGGTTCACTCATTCTTATTCACAGGAGTTCTTTTTATAAAGTTATAATAAAGTAATTTATAGCAGTTTGCTATATGTGAGACATCAAAAAACATTCACACCTAAACAACACATAACCCATAATGAAGAGGACGCTTTGTAAAATTTTACCATTAGCTTCTATTGAATAAATGTTCATAGAATACCAACTGGTGTGTGAAAAACACTCTATAAGTCACTGGGTGGGATTGGGGAGAAGGATACAAAGCTGGATAAAACATGGGGCCCAGAATGCAATCACGGTTGGGAGGGACTAAAGAATGTCACACGTGGCTAGACTACAATGTTCAATAAAGTAAATGCTGTATGAGAAGATGTAAAAATTCAGTTGGGATTCCAAAGCAGAAGAAATCACATCTAACTGATGAGACATAAGGTATGACTTTGTGGAGAAGATCATGCACAATTGGATATTTTAACAAGTGAAAAGTAGGTGAAGCATGCAGATGTCAGGAACTATGTGAGTACAAATACGGCATCAAAAAACTTCAGGATGTGTCTCAGAAAGGTTTATGGTTCAGTCTGGCCACAGTGGTAGGTTTTTAAATTTTGGGTAGTAGTAAAACATCTTTTTTTCCTTCTCCAAATGAAAGGTTATGTTAAACTCCAAAATGTAACAAATCAAAATCACTAAGCTGCTCTAGTCAAAATGTGTGTGTGTGAGAGAAAGAGACAGAAAGAGATGGAGACAGAGAGAGACAGAGAGAGAGGCAGAGACAGAGAGATTGGAGAGCAAGAGAGGGGGTAACCAGAGGGATTATGCTAGTGTCCTATGGCTGTCGTAACAAATTGCCACAAACTCAGTGGCTTAATACAACCTCTATCCTCCCACAGTTCTGGAAGCTTGAAGTATGAAACTAAGTTGTTGGTAGGGCCACACACCCTTTGGAAACTCTGTGGAAGAACCTTTATCCTTCCTTGTCTCTCCCTAGCTTCTGGGGGTTGCTGGCTATCCTTGGTGCTGCTTGGTGTGTAACGGCAGAACTCTAATCTCTGCTTCTGTCTTCAAATGGCTTCTTCCTTATGTCTCTATGTGCCTCTGCTCCCAAATCTCCTTTTCCTCTTCTTATTAGGACACCAGTCCTGCTGGATTTAGGGCTAATCCTAATCCGATAGGACTTCATTTTAACAAGTTACATCTTGTAACGACTCCATTTACGTTCACAGGCACCTGGGGTTAGGACTTCTCCTTATCTTTGGGGAGGACATCATATAACAAACAACAGGAAATTTTCTTGAGATTCTCACTTTTCCTTGCTGCCACGACTCTGTCTCCTAAAGTGACCACTGAAGCACCTTTACCAGCCTTAGGGCTGCCTACCAAGAACACTGAAAACCACTGGGCTGGCCATCTTCTGACACTGCCTGACCAGTAGAATCACCTGAGAGACTTCTTACAGAGTCCTTGAGCTCCACACCAATTGACTGAATGAGACTATGGAATCTGTGTTTTTATTGAGCATTTCAGGACAGCCTTATGACTGATTAGTCAAGTTCATAATAGACACTGATTTGTAGCAGAGGGACACTTTGGAAAACAGACCAAAAAGGCAGATCATGGAGGACCTTGATATCAGGCTAAGGAACAGTCATTTCAAGGAGAGTCTGTGATGAGCTTCTTCCTTGTGCTTGTTTATAACACTGCATTTGGGGGTACACAGGACAAATCCCTGAAGCGTTTCTAGGGGCTCCTCCTCACTAGAGAGGCAGCTCTGGTGCCTTTGGGTTCTAAGAGCCCAGCCTGGAGCTCAGAGAGTTCCCCATCTCTTGGGAAGACTCCAGGACACAGGGATACAGCATCCTATGTCTGAGGGGTGACCTACAGGGCTGTGGGGCCAGGCAGGCCCTGCAGGGGAGGCTGCCGAAGGCCTCATTTTGCTGGTTGAAGAGGAAATGCCTGCTGCTGCCGCTGCCCTGCGTTTCCTCATTAGGGTTGCCTCCACCTTGAGCACACGTGTGGGAGCGAGCAAGGGAAGTCAGCATGGGAGGAGAGCTGCCGGCCTAACGGGTGGATGGGCTGCAGGGGAGAGGAGGCATGCGGCTGGTGACTCAGAGGCAGCAAGAGGTGGCTGTCGCCGGTAGGAAGTCGGAGTCAGGAGGCATTGCCAGGTACTTTTCCATCCTCTCCCCGATGCTCCCTTGTCCAGGATGCCAAAATGCAGAGGCCAAACTCAGCCTGTTTCCTAGAGCTGCACAAACTGCCTGGACTGACATGAGTTGGTTGAAATAAACAAAGAACTGATCAGAATCCAAGGAATAAAGTACAGCCCCGTTTGTGCAGGTGGTTGTTTTGACTGATGATTAGACCAGGTGTTTGTGACCGACAACCTCCCACGATTTCTCACCATCAATAATACTCTGCTCCAATCAGGAAAAGAGGAATAAGAATGTATGCTGAATGCGCTTTAAAAATGAAAAGTTGTACCATCAAAACCTCCCAACAAATCTTGAAGGCAGTTATCCCATTTCATAGATGAGGAAGCAGAGGCTGGGGCACTTTCCCCCTCTTCCTTGCTGTCAGTAAGCTGCACAGCTGTAATTTATTTCCCACTATAAGACTGAAGATGTGATTTCTGAGTATCTCACTGGCTCTGAACTTCAGCATCTAAGCTGCCCTTTAAGCTTTCTACTCTGAAGTCCAAATGTTTTTCTCAGGACATTGATTTGAGGGGACAGAAAGGCCTCCTCAATTCTTGTGGCCAGAAAAGGATTGGACTTGCCCAGGAAACCCCCACATGTGGCAGGTGGGGGAGATCTTGGGAGACCTGAATCCGGAGGGCTCACATGACACTGTCAGCTAGAGTACACAACTCTTGCAACACATTTATATCCTTGGACTCCAAAGCCCATAAATTTTCATTTAGTCTAGATTCCCTCCCAGATGAATCCTTCTGTGCTCTGGCCCTGCTGTGCATTCTCCCGTGCTTTACATGTAGGTCACATAAGTATGTTATTACTCAAGTCTAATTCATTCTTGAAGGTTCTTTCTCCATAAATTTCTGGCCTGTTTGACATCCAATTCCTTTTGCCCTCACTGCCCATATGACATTGTATAGTAGCTTCACAATTGTTTGCTATCTCTTTCATATTCATCAATTTTGTTTTCCAGAAGAGGATTTAAAGCATTTGTGGGCATTAGTCATTGCTTATTTTTGTTTTCTCCACAACTTGCACTGGACACTCACTTAGATGCTCAATAACTACAGATCGAGGGTCTTTTATCAAAGACTGTTTTCTATGTGTATACCCAACCTCAAACTAGTGGATTGCTGTTAATTTCTTAACATCTCAGCTATAAAAAGTTGGTTGCTTCCCCCATATCACTCTTTTCATCCCATTCTCCCTTTCCCTTCTTTCCCCCTTTTCATAAGCATTTCTTGGGTACCTTCTAAGTTATTAATACCAGGGAAACTGCTGTATTGGATACTGTGAGTCATATCTATAAGGGATAGACAGAAGAATGGTAGTACCCAGGGGCCTGAACACTCGACCAACCACTTTCCATAATCACAGCTAATTCCACAAAGTTCCCGGATAAGATATGGGACAAAGAAGAATTAAAGATGGCGGCGAAGTAGAGAGACGTGGAGTGCATCCCTCCCCACAGATGCATTGGGAATGCACGGAAGGACGCAGTAATTCTCACAGAGAAACAGCTGAACACCAGCAGACGGCCTTGGACACCGGATGGGACTGCGGGGAGCCCGACATAGCCGGTAGGGAGGCATCTACGAGGGCTCAAAGAGGGTGAAGCGGCGGAGCTGTGGCAGACGGGAGGGAGTGAGAAACATTCGGAGGGTCCGCAGCGCAGCTCAGCGTTCCCGGACCAAGACATCGATCTGCGGCTGAACGGAGGGTCCAGGAGCGGGAGTGTGGGAGCAGGAGAGCTGGTTCAGTGTGGGAAACATTGTTGCCGGTAGGGTGACGGACCGAGAGGACAGGAGGGAGGAGGCCCGCGGAGAGGAGTGCCCGTTCCTGAGAGCTGCCCGGCCATGATGGCGGCTGGAGGCTGCAGGCTCACTGGCGGCTGGGAGGAGCCACGCGCATAGCCTCTCTCACTCTTTCCGCGCCTCTGCAACAGGCAGTGGAGAGACGCCCTGCGGGCCACCTAAGGGGCTCAGGGATAACAAGTACCCTCAGGCACTCGGGTGGGGCTAGATTAAAACCCCTTGCAATGCCAGCAGCAGGGAGGCTGCCGAGAGAAAAAAAAAAAAAAAAAAAGAAAAGAAAAAAAACCCCCGAGAGAAGCCCAACTCTAAGACTTTCTGTTTACGCCTGAGCCACCGGCGCCCTCTGCAACAGGCACCTCCAAGCCTGACTGAGACATCAGTGCGCCACTGCTCACTGCCTCCCAGGAGAAGGAGCCACTGTTGTACCCTCTCCCTCCCCACACACCAAGGCTTACAGACAAACAATAAAGGAACCTCTGCTGGTCACAGAATAACGCAAAAAACCCAAGGACAAGCAACCCCAAAAGTTTGGACAACCGTGAGGAAACAAAGAAACACCATGCAGGCAAAGGAGCAAGAAAAAAACCCACAAGACCAAATAAATGAGGAGGAAATAGGAAAAATGCCTGAAAAGGAATTTAGAGTCATGATAGTAAAAATGATACAAAATCTCGATAACAAAATAGAGAAAGTACAAGAAACAGTTCATAAGAACTCAGAAAAACAAACAGCAATGGATAACAAAATAACTGAAATTAAAAATACTCTAGATGCTATAACCAGCAGAATGACTGAGGCAGAAGAACGAATAAGTGAATTGGAAGATAAAATGGGGGAAATAACTGCCACAGAGCAGGAAAAAGAAAAAATAATAAAAAGATTAAAAGACAGTCTCAGAGACGTCACTGATAACATTAAGTGTACCAACATTCGAATTATAGGCATCCCAGAAGAAGAAGAAAACAAGAAAGGGTCTGAGAAAATATTTGAAGAGGTTATAGTGGAAAACTTCCCCAACATGGGAAAGGAAATAATTCACCAAGTCCAAGAAGCACAGAGAGTCCCATACAGAATAAACCCAAGGAGAAATACACAAGGCACATATTAATCAAACTAACGACAACTAAACACAAAGAAAAAATATTAAAAGCAGCAAGAGAAAAGCAACAAACAACATATAAGGGAAAACCCATCAGGATAACAGCTGACCTTTCCACAGAAACTCTGCAGGCCAGAAGGGAATGGCAGGATATCCTGAAAGTCCTGAAAGAGAAAAACCTACAGCCAAGAATACTCTACCCAGCAAGAATCTCATTCAGATTTGAGGGAGAAATCAAAAGCTTTCCAGACAAGCAAAAGTTAAGAGAATTCAGCACCACCAAACCAGCCTTACAACAAGTGCTAAAGGAACTTCTCTAAGTAGGAAACACAAGAAAAGGAAAACACCTACAAATACAAACTCAAAACAATTCAGAAAATGGTAATTGGAACACACATGTCAATAATCACTTTAAATGTAAATGGACTAAATGCTCCAACCAAAAGACACAGACTGGCTGAATGGATCCAAAAACAAGACCCTTCTATATGCTGCCTACAAGAAACCCACTTCAGACCAAGGGATACATATAGACTGAAAGTGAAGGGATGGAAAAAGATATTCCATGCAAATGGAAGTCAAAAGAAAGCTGGAGTAGCAATACTCATATCAGACAAATTAGACTTGAAAGTAAAGTCTATTAAAAGAGACAAGGAAGGACACTACATAATGATCAAGGGATCCATCCAAGAAGAACATATCACAATGGTAAATATCTATGCCCCCAATATAGGAGCACCTCAATACATAAGGCAAATGCTAACAGCTATAAAAGGGGACATCGACAGGAACACAATAATAGTGGGAGACTTGAACACCCCACTTACATCCATGGACAGATCATCCAAACAGAAAATAAATAAAGACACACAAGCTTTAAATGACACATTAGACCATCTCGACTTCATTGATATTTATAGGACATTCCATCCAAAAACGACAGACTACACTTTCTTCTCAAGTGCACACGGAACATTTTCCAGGATAGATCACATCTTGGGTCACAAATCAAACCTCAGCAAATTCAAGAAAATTGAAATCATATCAAGCATCTTCTCAGACCACAACGCCATGAGACTAGATATCAATTACAGGAAAAAAACTGCAAAAAAGACAAACACATGGAGGCTAAACAATTCACTCTTAAACAACCAAGGAATCACTACAGAAATCAAAGAGGAAATCAAAAAATATCTAGAAACAAATGACAATGAAAACACAACAACCCAAAACCTATGGGATGCAGCAAAAGCAGTTCTAAGGGGGAAGTTTATAGCAATACAGTCCTACCTTAAGAAACTAGAAAATGATTGAATAAACAACCTAACCTTACACCTCAAACAACTAGAGAAAGAAGAACAAAGAAACCCTAAAGTGAGCAGAAGAAAAGAAATCATAAAGATCAGGGCAGAAATAAATGAAAAAGAAAGGAAAGAAACCATAAGAAAAATAAATGAAACTAAAAGCTGGTTCTTTGAGAAGATTAACAAAATTGATAAACCATTAGCCAGACTCATCAAGAAAAAAAGGGAGAAGATGCAAATCAACAGAATGAGAAATGAAAAAGGAGAAGTCACAACGGACACCTCAGAAATACAAAACATCATGAGAGACTACTACAAGCAACTATATGCCAATCAATTGGATAACCTGGAAGAAATGGATACATTCTTAGAAAAATACAATCTTCCAAGACTGAACCAGGAAGAAATAGAAACCATGAACAGACCAATCACAAGTACGGAAATTGAGGCAGTGATTAAAAATCTCCCAACACACAAAAGCCCAGGACCAGATGGGTTCACAGGTGAATTCTATCAAACATTTCGAGAAGAGTTAACACCTATCCTTCTCAAACTCTTCCAAAATATTGCAGAAGGCGGAGCACTCCCAAACTCATTCTACGAGGCTACCATCACCCTGATACCAAAACCAGGCAAAGATGTCACAAAAAAAGAAAACTATAGACCAATATCACTGATGAATATAGATGCCAAAATCCTCAACAAAATACTAGCTAACAGACTGCAACAGCGCATTAAAAAAATCATACACCATGATCAAGTGGGGTTTATCCCTGGGATGCAAGGATTCTTCAATATACGCAAATCAATCAATGTGATACATCATATCAACAAATTGAAGGATAAAAACCATATGATCATTTCAATAGATGCAGAAAAAGCTTTTGACAAAGTTCAACATCCATTTATGATAAAAGCTCTCCAGAAAATGGGCATAGAAGGAAATTACCTCAACATCATAAAAGCCATATATGAAAAACCAAAAGCCAACATTGTTCTCAATGGAGAAAAACTGGAAGAATTCCCCCTAAAAACAGGAACAAGACAAGGGTGTCCACTCTCACCACTATTATTCAACATAGTTTTGGAAGTGTTAGCCACAGCAATCAGAGAAGAAAAAGAAATCAAAGGAATCCAAATTGGAAAAGAAGAAGTAAAATTATCACTCTTTGCAGATGACATGATATTATATATAGAAAACCCTAAAGACTCTACCAGAAAACTGCTAGCACTAATTGATGAGTTTAGTAAAGTAGCAGGATACAAAATGAATGCACAGAAATCTCTTGCATTCCTATACACTAACAACGGAAGAGCAGAAAGAGAAATTAAGGAAACTCTCCCATTCACCATTGCAACCAAAAGAATAAAATACCTAGGAATAAACCTGCCTAAGGAGGCAAAAGATCTGTATGCAGAAAACTTTAAGACATTGATGAAAGAAATCAAAGACGACACAAACAGATGGAGGGACATACCATGTTCCTGGATTGGAAGAATCAACATCGTGAAAATGTCTGTACTACCCAAAGCAATTTACAGATTCAATGCAATCCCGATCAAATTACCAATGGCATTTTTCACAGAACTAGAGCAAGAAATCTTACGATTTGTATGGAAATGCAAAAGACCCCGAATAGCCAAAGCAATCTTGAGAAGGAAAAATGGAGTTGGTGGAATCAGGCTTCCTGACTTCAAACTATACTACAAGGCCATAGTGATCAAGACAGTATGGTACTGGCACAAAAATAGAAAGGAAGATCAATGGAATAGAATAGAGAACTCAGAAGTAAGCCCAAACACATATGGGCACCTTATCTTTGACAAAGGAGGCAAGAATATACAATGGAAAAAAGACAGCCTCTTCCATAAGTGGTGCTGGGTGAACTGGGCAGCAACATGCAAAAGAATGAAATTAGAACACTTCCTAACACCATACACAAAAGTAAACTCCAAATGGATTAAAGACCTACATGTAAGGCCAGACACTATCAAACTCCTAGAGGAAAACATAGGCAGAACACTATATGACATCCATCAAAGCGCCATCCTTTTTGACCCACCTCCTAGAATCATGGAAATAAAATCAAGAATAAACGAATGGGACCTCATGAAACTTAAAAGCTTTTGCACAGCAAAAGAAACCATAAACAAGACTAAAAGGCAACCCTCAGAGTGGGAAAAAATAATTGCCTATGAAACAACGGACAAAGGATTAACCTCCAAAATATACAAGCAGCTCATGAAGCTTCATACCAAAAAAGCAAATAACCCAATCCACAAATGGGCAGAAGACCTAAATAGACATTTCTCCAAAGAAGACATACAGATGGCCAACAAACACATGAAAAGATGCTCCACATCACTCATCATCAGAGAAATGCAAGTCAAAGCCACAATGAGGTATCACCTCACACCAGTCAGAATGGCCATCATCACAAAGTCTGGAAACAACAAATGTTGGAGAGGGTGTGGAGAAAAAGGAACTCTCCTGCACTGTTGGTGGGACTGTAAATTGGTACAGCCACTATGGAAAACAATTTGGAGGTTCCTTAAAAAACTACAAATAGAACTACCATATGATCCAGTAATCCCACTCCTGGGCATATACCCAAAGAAAACCATAATCCCAAAAGAAACTTGTACCATAATGTTTATTGCAGCACTATTTACAATAGCCAGAACATGGAAGCAACCTAAATGCCCATCAACAAATGAATGGATACAGAAGATGTGGCATATATATACAATGGAATATTACTCAGCTATAAAAAGGGATGAGATGGAGCTATATGTAATGAGGTGGATAGAACTACAGTCTGTCATACAGAGTGAAGTAAGTCAGAAAGAGAAGGACAAATATTGTATGCTAACTCACATATACGGAATCTAAAAATGGTACTGTTGGACTCAGTGACCAGAACAAGGATGCAGATACAGAGAATGGACTGGAGAACTCGAGGTATGGGAGGGGGCCGGGGGTGAAGGGGAAACTGAGATGAAGCGAGAGAGTAACACAGACATATATAAACTACCAACTGTAAAATAGTCAGTGGGAAGTTGTTGTATAACAAAGGGAGTCCAACTCGAGGATGGAAGATGCCTTTGAGGACTGGGGCGGGGAGGGTGGGGGGGGCTTGGGGGGGGCGTCAAGGAAGGGAGGGAAGATGGGGATATGTGTATAAAAACGGATGATTGAACCTGGTGTACCCCCCAAAAAAATAAATAAATAAATTTAAAAAAAAAAAGATATGGGACAAAGAAAGAAATCAGTTAAAGTCGCATTTAACTGTGTTTTTTTGTTTCTGTTGTTGTTTTGCCTTAAATTGCCTGGCTGTACACCTAGCTGAGCTTTAATGCTTGCAGTTGCAGGGAGTTCTTTGGAATAGACCACTTTCCCAAAGCATGGTCCTTAGATCACTTCCATAGATTCATATTAGGAAGACATCCCTAATTATGCTAGTCATATCAGTTCCAAAGGAATACCATAATGGAAACGTTCCCAAAAGATCCCACAAAAAAGCCAATAAGCCTGGGAGAGAGAAGCATACCTTGGAAAAAAGTGTCTTTAAAAAAGATAGTTTATCTACTGTGTCTTTGTTTTATTTTTTAATCAAAATAACACATGTACATACACACAACTGTGTGGTGTGTGTGTGTCTGTGTGCATTCAAAGATATTCTCTCTTTGATATCTTAAAATATGCATATGTATTTATTTATAAAACCAGCAATCCTTTCTCCCCTTTTTCCTACTCTTTGCTAACCTCCAGATCTACTTCTCAGAGGGATTCATTTCAATTCTCATGCCTGTTTATTTGGTATTTACCTCCAAATTTTTAAATAACATGCTTATACTGCTACTTCTTGGCTTGTTAATTTTAGACTTAACTGCCTGTCTTAAGGTAAATAAAGATTTGTCTCTTCTATGGCTCCCCCTTCTCTTTCTTTCTGGAGATTCATGTTTTTCATTCTGAGAAATTTTCTTATATCTCTTCTCTGATAAGCTCATCACTTCTCTGTTTTTCAGATCTCCCAGGTGCCCACATTAGTGAGATACTGAATCTCCTGTATTGACCCTCTACTATTCTTTTCTTGTTTATTTTGTCTCCTTTGCTATTTTCTCTTTGTTGTTTTGTGTACTTCCTTGGAGATTTCCTTGACTCCTATTGGATGTTTTATTTTGGATACTTTTAATCTCTCAAAGTACATTCTTCTTCCTACTTGCTCCATTTTTTCATGGCATTCTCTCCTTGTTTACTGAAGGCAAAAACTTCAATATCTTTTCTTAATTGTGAGGATATTAAATATAGGTTGGTTGGTTTTCTCCTGTTTGTTTGCCTATTTGAATTTTTTCCTTCATGCTGGGAGATTTCCTAAAATGCCTGCTAATCTTTAGCTGTTAATCCATGTTCAAGTGTGAGGCATTGAGGGACCAGTTGAAAGTTCTGTGTGTGAGAATGCATTTGTGGACTACTATTGGGTGATTGAATGGTGAATGAGTCCTTTTGATAGGGAGATCCACTAAATGTCATGGATTTCCTGGGGTTCATTCCATTTTCCAAGGGAAAAAGAATCACCCAGTTATTTGTTCAGAAAACACATCTCACAGTCTTTTGGCTATGGCAAGGAATTTAGATTTAATTTTAAGCATGATGGGCAGTCCCATGACAGTTTTATGCAGTGGAGTGATGGGGCCTAATTTATATTTTTAAGTGATCATTATGCCTGTGGCATATGGGAACAAATGGAAAATCAGAGAAATCGGTTATATCAGGAGTAGCCCAAATGACATTGAGTGCTCTATTATTTACCATTGTGGCCCAAATATTCCTCTTTGCAAGGAGACCCAACTCTCTCCTCTAGAACAAAAGATTAAAAACACAAAGCAGCAACCAAAAATAAATAAATAAATAAATAAATAAATAAAATGCCCAGCAGATGAGGAATTACAATTTTGAATCCCTGAATCATTTACAGTTCACAAGGTGATAACGGGGTTCCTTGAATTTGATTTTTTTTGAATAAATTTTATTTATTGGCTGCACTGGGTCTTCATTGCTGCGTGTAGGCTTTTTCTAGTTGCGGCGAGCAGGGACTACTCTTCATTGCAGTGGCTTCTCTTGTTGCAGAGCATGGGCGCTAGGCATGCAGGCTTCAGTAGTTGTGGCATGTGGGCTCAGGAGTTGTGGCTCATGAGCTCTAGAGTGCAGGCTCAGTAGTTGTGGTACATGGGCTTAGTTGCTCCGTGGCACGTGGGATCTTCCCAGACCAGGGATCGAAACTGTGCCTCCTGCATTGGCAGGCAGATTCTTAACCACTGCACCACCAGGGAAGTCCCCTTGAATTTGATTTTAATATTTGATTTTGGAATAGCCTAACACAAAACTATCTGCCTCCAAGCTGCAGAGTCTAACAAACATCAGTGTGTTTTATTTTGACTAGAATTATATAAGGTAAGCTTTTTATTCATTCATTCATTCATTCATTCATTCAAGAAATAGCTTTTATAGAGATTACAGTCTAATGATCACACCTGTTAGCTCAATTTCATGGTTAGAAATTCTATATATCTTTGGTTAATTAAAAAAATAAGAAGGCAAATTCATTATTACCTAATAAAATTGGATAATTCATGGCTAATAAGTTTATACAGACAAACGTTTTCAAACAAGGTTATTGTGAAGGAAAAACAAGATTAAAAATAGTCCTTGAGAGGCAGTAGAGGATAAATGGTTAAGAAGACAGAGTACCTGAGTTCAAAGCCTGACCCTTCCACTTACCAGCTGAGTGCCCTTGGGGAAATGACTTAATATCCCTGAGTCTTAGTTCACACTTTTGCAGAATAGGAACAATAATAATAGAACCTACTTCACAAGATTGTTGTGAGTACTTGGGTGAAGTTATTATTATTACTTTGAGGATAAAATACTTGGAAACTTAGCACTTCAGATGATATGGTTTGAGAAGGTGTCTTGTTGGGGAGACCAGATAGGTATTTCTGTGACAACAGGAAAGCAAAATAAGTCTGTGTTAAAGTAATTCATACTGTCAGTGTTGAGAAAGCAGGTGAACTTAAGATGTGCTCAATTTGATATGGAGCTCACGAGGGAAAAAGTCCTGAAGGGGTTAAGTCTTGGATTTGGTCCTCAAACTATAGAACTTTAGAGTAGAAGTGAGTGTAGAAATCATCCAATTCAACATTCTTCATAAAACCTTTCCTATCCATCACCTGGTGGGAAGTAAAACAACCAAAGGATGGGAATGTAAGACTGGCTAATGAGAAATTTACTGCTGTGGACAATTGATGCTCGATCCTATAGGGGCCAACTGGAGTTGCTTCTGATTTGCTATGTTTGAGGGGCCAGGCAATTGAGATGTTTATCTGTCTAACATTGTCCAGGAGTATTTCTATAGTTGTGGGTTTGCTTGCCGGCAATTTCATCCTAACCCATGTGCGGGTCAGGCATGCTACTACAATGAGAGAAAGTCCTCAGGCAAAATCTTGGGAGTTTGAGTAACAAATGAATGGATAAAGAAGATGTGGCATATATATACAATGGAATATTACTCAGCTATAAAAAGGGATGAGATGGAGCTATATGTAATGAAGTGGATAGACTTAGAGTCTGTCATACAGAGTGAAGTAAGTCAGAAAGAGAAAGACAAATATTGTATGCTAAGTCGTATATATGGAATCTAAAAATGGTATTGATGAACTCAGTGACAAGACAAGAACAAGGACACAGATGCAGAGAATGGACTAGAGAACTCAAGGTTTGTGGGGGCGGGGGGTGAAGGGGAAGCTGAGACGAAGTGAGAGAGTAGCATAGATATATATATACTACCAACTGTAAAATAGATAGCCAGTGGGAAGTTGCTGTATAACAAAGGGAGTTCAACTCGAGGATGGAAGATGCCTTAGAGGACTGGGACGGGGAGGGTGGGGGGGGAGTCGAGGGAGGGAGGGAATACGTGTATAAAAACAGATGATTGAACTTGGTGTACCCCCTAAAAAAATAATAAATTAATTAATTAAAAAAAAAAAGAATCTATTGGCATACCCTGGAACAATGAGTATGGTGAATAATGGGCAGGGAACCAATAGCATTTGGTACAAACCACCACTTTCCCCACTTGGATCAACTAGCGCCCTCTACTAATTTTATTCTGTTCCTTTACTGAGTTTTCAATGTGGTGGATGGTCATAATTTCTTAAGAAAATAAAAAGAGGATTAGTGGCATATAGTCCCTATTGCAGTAGATGGCCTGGAAGCTACTACTGATCATCTCCTTCCTCCACCATCCACCTAGATTCCCTTCATCTTCAGCGAACACTTCTGCTTGTCTAGATTGCTTGCCTTATAGGGTGATCCAGACCTTCATCCCTGAAGGGTTCAAGTTCCTCATTACTGGGCCCTTGTCAGTCTGTTGTTGCTGAAATTAATGGTTCTGTGTTAATCAATAGTCTGGAAGTAACAGGAGGCACTTCAGTGAATCCTCTGAGTTCCATTCATACTTTTTACTAACCCAATTATGTAGCAGCAATCTTATCTTCTCATGATAACTAGAGCTAATTACTGCTGACAATATAGAAACTGCCAATTGCCTTTGCCAATAAAGAGCCCAAAATGACCAGGCAGCAGGTGTAGTTTTAGAGTTAGAAGGATTCTACTGTATCCACTAGTAGAAGTATTTCCCCACCCTGGAAACCCGCAGAACCTAAAATTGTAGAAATGGGAAGCACAGTTTCACCTAGTGGGTCACTGGAAGAAATTTCTCCCAAAGGCTGTTCCCACCTCTGAGTTCCCAGATTTTTGTATTGTGCCTGTTAGAAACATAGCACCATATAGTGGCCAATGGTTACAAATACATACTGCATCTTGAAGAATAACACCCTGTTCTGCAGAGTTCATCCCCAAGCTGGTGCATTAGCTGTTCAGAGGCTATTCCAACATTCTATCAGGCCAGCAGCTTCCAGATGAAGCAATATATGGTTAGGAAAGTTGATCTCATCTACATGCACCCATTTTCACATTTCCTTTGTCTTAAAATGAGTCTTTTATATGAAGTGATATTATATAGGCTCACAGGTCAGTAAAATAAACATTCTGTGAACCATCGAATAGTAATGCTGGCCAAGACACTACCAGCAGGAAAGGAAAATCCTTACCCAGAATATGTATTAATTTTGTTCAGGATGAATCATTGCCTTTTCTAGAGTGGAGTCTGATGTAATCAACAAATGATTGGTTGATCCCTTTGAGGGATGGTACTATATCAAGGCCTTGGTGTTGGTATCTGATGTCATGGGTTGAATATTCAGCAATGAGGATAACTATATCAGCCTTGGTGAGTGGGTCACCATGCTGTTGGATCCATGCATAGCCTTTACCCCTGCCTCTATCACTGCTCAAATCCCCTGGGACTGGTGTGGTAGAACCTAGACAGAGGCTGTACATGGTGGGTTTGCAACACAGTTGAGGAACACTGAGCTTGGGAATTTAACACTTTTATAGAAAGAAAAGCATGCCTGCTCTTTGGGGGAAGACATAGCCTCATTTCTTTTACTAAATGTGCTTATTTTGAAATTCATCTGTGTCTTTTGTGTATCCATAGTTCATTCCTTTTCATCACTGAGTAATATTCCACTACAAGTATTTGTTTATTCATTCACAGGTTGATAGACAGGCTTTTCCAGTTTTGGACTATCACAGATAAAGCTGCTCTAAAAATTAATGTACAAGTCTTTGGATGAACATATGCTTTCTTTTCTCCTGGGTAAAACATCTAGGAGACACAAATGGAATGTGTTTAAATTTTTAAGAAACTGCTAATTATTTTTCAAGTGATTGTTCCATGAGAGTCCCAGTTCCTTCACATTGTCGCCAACACTTGGTATGGTCAGTATTTTTAATTTTAGCTATTTTAATAAGTGTGTAGTGGTATCTCATTGTTTTAATTTGCATTTCCTAATGACTAATGATGTTCATCCTCTTTTCATGTGCTTACTTGCCATCCATCCATCTTCATTGGCAACACATCTATCCAGATCTTTTGTCCATTTTTGCTGGCTTGACAGTTATTAGTAAGTTTTGAGAATTGTATCTTACTTTTACACTTTTTGTTATGTGAGTCAAGCTGCATCTTTGTTATCTATCCATCTACCTTGCCTCTGGAATGGTTACAGTCTATTAGTAATAACCTTAAATCCCAAGGAACTGCCATTTTGCTGTTTTGGTCTTGCTGTTTATGGAAATGGATAAATACCTGCCTGGGCCATGCTGAGTCTTGATGTTATATATCTTATATATCTATAGGCCAGTCCAATAAAATTTTCTGTAATGATTGAAATGTCCTGTGTATTTTGACATTATTATGCTATCTTATTTGAAAAATGAACTGATTAAGGTTGTGTTTATCTTTGCCTCTTTTTTTACCTTTATTAAGTATATAAAACACAGGGACATAAATATTTATAATAAAACCAATCTTAAAATTCAGTGAATCCACACAAAATACTCAAAAAAAAAAAAAGAATTCTTCTAACTGTATACAGTAAAAGGCACAAACAATCCAATAATAAATTTTCTAATTGGCCAAATACATTTCCAACTCTTCTCCAAACAATGAAGGGAGACAAGAGCAGATCCTGAGGAAGATATCACCTTGTGATGGGTCTACCTCAAATCAGGGCTTTGCATGGTCTCCAGGTGATGGAAAATTCACTCTTCTCTATCCACAGGAAAGCAGCTTCTCCTGCCATCCCAGAGACCTGAGGGGGATCCTGAGGTTTGAGGGTTCTCAAGGAGATACACTGAAATTCCCTCATTCCTGTCCTCAGGACCCCACTCCTTCCCTTTGGGGCCCTGACCCTTGCCTAGGGGCCCTGAAGGAGCTGTAAATGCGGCTTCCTTTGTAACTCTATCATTCTTACAGTCGAATCTTGGGCCTGATCTTCAGCATAGTCTGCCTTGCACCTGCAAGAAATTAAATCTCTTTCTATGCTGCCATGGAGACCCTCTACTTTTCATATCATGCCCTGAGTAGATAGTTGGCTGATCTATCATTTGTTCTTTCAAGTTCTCTGAAACTTGCCAATAAAACAAGCCAACAAACTTTGCCATCTTTATAATTAATACTGAGTCCATGTCTTTCAAATACTAGAGCTATTGTATAAGCCTTCCACCTGTATTCCATTCCAACCCTCAAGAAGTAAACACCTAAGTAATTGCTCTGCTACACATGCTGTGGGTATCACTAAATAAATTACTTGCATTGAAATCTTTGAGGGAAACCCAAAGTGAGACAAAGATCCCAGGGAGCAATGTTAGGCAAGTGGGGAAGTGATACAGGGAAGAGAGGAAGTAACATGTGTGCTTATGAGCACACTGGGGACCACACGGAACTGTGTAGCAACAGTCTTAGAGGCTGTTTCTCGGGCATTTATCAGCCAGCTACCATCATCATTGGTATCCATGCCTGTGGCTTTTACACCTCAGTACTTCCTCTGCGCATGGGCAGAACCTGCCCCTGAGACCAGAGGAAGCACCCAGGCAGAGTAACAGGGGTTGGCAGAAAGGGTAGTCTGCGCGCCAGGCAGAGTAAGTGCCAGGGGGAAGTGGTCAGAGTCCACAGCATAAGGTACAATGTTCTTTCCTTTGCCTTTTGTTCATCTTCCCCCTGCACAACTCATCCTGCTTGTGGTTCTCTTGAAGATTTAAGATTTGCCACTTCTCTCAACAAAACACTTGTTTCCTTACCTCCAACACCATCGCTCACGCTGTGCCTTTTGCTTGAAATATCCTTCGTTCCCTAAGGCCCAGCCTACTGCCCCGCTGAACTCTCTCTCTTCTTTCAAATCTCAGTGCAGCTGCCGCTTCCTCTTGGAAGCATTCCCAGCCTCCCGGGGGGGAAGAGTTGCATTGGCCTCTAAGTCCGCTTAATACCCTGGACATATTTCTGGTGTAGAGCTTATTGTGCTGCTGCTGTTACATTTGCTTTCCTTGCCTATCTCCCTGAAGGAACTTGGAGCAACTTGAGGGGAAGGATTTCTCTTATTCATCTTTATTTCCTAAGAACATAGCATGGGGCTTGGCATTGTGTAAAGAATCAAAGGCTGTTGAATGAATAAACAAATGAATATCATGTACTATAGCTCAGATTTTTTTTTTCAAGGTGTTATAGCCAGCCAGTAGCAAAGCTGGGGGTAGAATTAATGTCTTTTAATGCCCAGTCTTGGAGGAAGTGGCGTTTTTCTCAGGTAATTAGGAGGCAAAACAAACAAACAAACAAACAAAAAATCCAGACGTGGGTGTCCCAGATCCCATGTAGAAAGGATTCTCTCAGTGTTGTCTTGTTTACTTTGGTGTCACAGACCGTGGGGTTGGTCTACTGGCCTGGAGAACTTTGATTTCAGGGCCAGACTTGGAGTGGATGTTGGAACATCTTGGAAAATGTACAGTGGTTATTCTCCTTAGGTGTTCTGGCAGGAAGAACCTGGTGGAATGGAGCTGTATTAAGAGAAGATGTTGGTTACTTTTCAGAACTGTCATTGGTACTTCATTGTTCAGAAGGCCCTTTCAGTGCTTTCATGAGTGTGACTAGTTCACTGTTTGTGCTTCACATTTTCAGCGTGCAAATTACTTTTCAAATAAGCTCAGCAGAGCCTCAGAGTAACTAGTTTAATTTGCTTTCACACAAATGCCTTATATGTTACTTTTGTAATCACCCACAATAATGATCTTTCTGGGTGCTCCTTTAGGGTTCCCCAAGAAAATCCAGAGTTATTGAACCACCACTTTTCCTTCAGCATGGCTTCTTGTTCTTTGAAGGTCAGCCTCCAGGTAAGCTGAGTTTTACAGTGGCCCAGAGTTTCATATAAGCCCTCACAGGCCTGGCTGAGAATGAAACAGTGATTTTCTGCTTAATAGCGCAAAGATTTGGGTGGAGGGAGGACAGGGTTGGATTAATCAGGGTAGGCTCGCCGGTGGGCCACCGAGGAGCTGCAAGGTGAACATTCATCTTGGCCAAGCAGCTGAGGTCAAGGTCTGACCATTGGCTCTACTGCTTTAGAAACCCAGTTTGTCAGCTCAAGGAGGCAGGATTCATCTCTCAAGGGGCTCTCTCAGAACCTGAGCTCAAAGAGACTGACAGGTAACACAGAATACTCATTTATTACTTTACATTGACGCGCATCTCTCTCATGTACGTTAGAAAATGCACGTCGTGGTCTCTTTGTCAAATTCTAGAAAGCCAAATTCTGATTGGAAAAGAGTTTGGTGAGCAGGGACTCAGAAAAAGGGGAGCCCGCGGCATGACTGAAATGCTTTATGGCATCTTGCTGATAACTCGGAGCCACTATCCGATGGGTAGCCCAGGGTACCATGTTGAAAATGCAAATCTGAACATACGTCTCTTGGCTTAAAACCTTCAGTGGTTTCAAATTGCCCTTGGAAAAAAAAGGGAAAAAAGAACTTGTTCCCTAAAGACTGACATGATTTTTCCTCAGCTTCACTCTAGTTTCCTGGTTTGCTTTTACTCTCCAGGTCTTCTTATCCCCTCTTCTCTTCCTGCAGTGCATTTTTTCTTTCCCTTAGCCTAATTAACTCCTACTACTCATTAAAAATGTGTGTATTAATACTTTCCGATCATCTGTAGTTTTATTCATTTTTTTTAATAAACCTGTATTAGTGCCTCCTGTGGGTATTAGGGATACAGCAGATCAGTGAACAAAGCAAAGTCTGTGTCCTATAGCCTCCTGTGGAGATAGACATACACTAGGAGGAACAACCAAAAGAAAATGGAACATTATACGCACACCGTCACACATGTACACACATGCATATTTATTTATTTATGTATATAACTGTAATATCTAAAAGTAATAAGTGTAATAGGGAAAACAGAAGTGGCATCAAGGGAGGTGGGGGAGGAGGAAATTGCTGTTTTATACCAGGATTATCAGGGCAAGTTCACTGAGAGAATGATGTTTGAGCAGATCTGAAGGAAGTGAGGGGAGAGCTTTAAGGATATCTGGAGAAAAATGGTTTCAAATAGGAGGAATAGCAAGTGTAAAAGCCCCAAGGTAGGGTTGTGCTTTGTCTGTGGCTTTGTAACATTTATCACATGTATTAATTATAGCGATTATATATTTATATGTTATTATTTTATGAATCCCGGTCTCTACCACTAGACCTCTAAGCTTTCTGGGAGCAGAGACTCAAATTTATTTCATATTGTATTCTTCATCTGTAAAGCATAGGTCCTGATAGAGAATATACAGTTCATACATATTTGTGGCAAAAAGAAAGGGAAGGAAGGAGCGGGAGGGAGGAAGTGGATGGAGAAAGGGAAAGAGGAATGAGGGGAGAGGGAGGGAGGGAGGAAGGGAGAAAGGAAGCAAGAAATCCCCCAGGGCTAAGCCCCTCTTCTCTTGTTTGGGCAAGGGTGGACATCACCAATATTAACCCCCAGACCTTTTCCCTCCTCTGCTTCTGTTGCTGCATAGGCCCTCGGTTGCCAGACCTATTTTTCCCTTTAAATGTGCTAATAATTTCCTCTGGATTAGTGTCAGGTCTTATGTGCCTGGAAAAACTCTTCTGAATCTTTAATGTGACCTCATATTTTTACTCTGATTCATTTTCTGTTGATTTTACAGTTTAACTCTGGGAGGCCTCCGTTTTTCCTTGTATTCAACTCATAAAGGAACCTTACTTTTGCCCCCACCCCTCCTTAACATGCATCCTTTCCCATTTTGTTTTGATCTCCACTAGCCGTCAATCTAGGCCAATGGCACAGATTAGTCCAGACAAATGTCTCTTTTCTGGGACCGTCTGCATTTCCCTGGCACTTGAGCAGGGGTTTGCTTCCTGTGTTTTTAAAGCGCTCACAATTTTATGCCAAGTTTGGAATAGACACTCTCTAATCTGAAACAAAGAATCTCAGGAGGATTGGCTTTTTATTGGGTGAGGTGGGCCAGACCACAAAGTCTGGTCTGCGTTCCAGGATGGGGAAGAATACTCACACACCCACAGAGTAAGGCTGCCCCGGCTTGGGTTTCCTCCTGAACCAACACGCCAGTCGTGAACCAGCATGTATTAGTTTGTACCTGATACCAAGGAAATAAATATGTTACAAGGGTTTGGCATTTTTGCTGAGAGTCTCATGCAAGCCCTCCAGATGCAGGTCTCCCAAGGTCTCCCCCACCTGCCTCACGATGTGAGGGTTTCCTGGGCAAGTCCAGACCTTCTCCTGTCAAGAGAATTGAGGAGGCCTTTGTGTCCCTTCAAAGCAGGGTCCTGAAAAAGACATTTGGAATTCAGAGCAAAAAGATTAAAGGGCAGCTTAGGTGTCTAAGTTCAGAGTTGGTGAGATACTCAGAAATCATGACCTCAATCTTAGAGGCCAGGGATCAGCAAACTTTTTCTATAAAGGGTCAGATAATAAATATTTTAGGCTGAGGGCCATGTGGTCTCGGTAGCAACTAACTAACTCTAATATTATAGCATAAAAGCAGCCATGTGTTCCAATAAAACTTTATTTATAAGACAGATGGTGACCTGGATTTGGCCACGGTGGAAGTTTGCTGACCTCTGTCATAGGCCATAAAAATCCTTTGTTTCTGTTTGGATTGAATGCCACATTTGATGGTGAGCAGCCTTCAAAGATGTTGAGTACGTAGTTACTATGTTACAGCTTTTTTAAAAAGTTAATTATCATTGTACACATTTTACAGGATACCATGTTTTCCCCCAAAGAGCCTATCATCTTGTATGTTTAATAAGAGATCTGTGATAAACAGGAGTTACATCAACAAAGTGAAAGATGCTCTTGTACTTTGTTATTCAAAGTGTGGCCCATGGACCAGGAGCATCATGTCATCTAGAAGCTAGTTAGAGATGCAGGATTTCAGGATTGTTTCCTGATACAATGCAGCAGAATTTGCATGTTGACATGTTCCCCAGATGACTCACGTGTGTATTCAAGTTCAAGAAGCACTGTTCCGCCACTTAGCACTAAATGCAGTCTCACAAGCATTTCATGCTGCAAAACCTAAAAGATGGAATGCAGATTTCCAACAACTCTCTAAAGCAACTGTAGTAATAGGTTCAAATTTTGTCAGAGACTCCGAAAGTGAATTTTTGTTACATGAATATCCATCCATTTACTTAACTGTTTTGCAAGTGATTGGTTTTCACACTATTCCTTGAAAAGTCTGACACGTTCCTGCTTTTACACCTGGGCTTTCTCAGTTTTCTTGGCCTGGAATGACCTCTCACTAACTGACCTCTTTCACTAATTGAATCCCAAGGATCCCCTAGGGCATGACTCTGCTATTATCTGATCAACTCACCATTTTCTAAGCACGAGTTCTCGACTACAGTCTCTCTGAGAGTGGAGACAAATATCTCTATCATCCTGAAGCAGTAAGGGCTTAGAGCATCTTCCTTTGAATATGGTAAGAACCTTAAATATGTATTGATTTCCATATCACATGATGGTAGGGTCCACTCACACTTGCCAAAGAACTGAGGCCGTGTTCTTTCTCTGGAAAAATAGAAATCTCACTGTGACTTAGGTAACCTACATCTTGATCCCATTCAAACCAGGCAACAACTAGCAGCAGTAGTACTTAACCCTAATCCCGGGCACTCTGGGGATAGCATTACAGACTATGAACTGGCAACATAAGAGGTCATAGGTAGATGGCATATGATATAGGATCCACGGCGAAGCTCATATTTTCCAGCACCTGATCCAGCCTATAAGATGTCATTTGTTTGAGGGTAAAGTGAAGGTCTGCCACTGATACTTGGGTGTTTTCGGGTCAGGAGACGCTGATTCCTGGTAGGGAATCTTGACTGTGTCCATTTAGTAGATTCTGTTATGGTGAACCTTTCGATGAATGAATAAATCAGACTCAGGACTGATTTATTCATTCATCTGTTGAGTGATTCTCGGTATCTCAGACTTTGCACTGTGCTTAATGCCATGAACATATAAAAAACATACAAAGAAATACACAGTGTGATCCCTGACCTTTTAGTTCAGTTGGGGAAGTAAGTCAGGATCTGCTTCCTTAGTTAAAGAAAACACACAGCCACTCAGCCAGAGCTGCTTGTGGCAAAGTGGCCAGTGCTCAGTACCAATGCAACACATGTGTGGCCAGTAGTTGCTGTGGTAGTTGGTGGGAGAGCCAGAGGGATTACCGTAGTCTGGAGAGTTAGGAAAGGCCTCCTGGAGGCAGTGGGCTTAGGGTAGGCCCTCAGCAAAGGGTACTCTTTGAAGAGACTTGCGTGGAAAGGCTTGTGTTGCCCAGATCTGGGATAAGATTGGCTTCCTAAAGGACCCATTCTTCTCACCCCCACCCCTCCTCCTGGCAGCATGTAGCCAGGGAAAACCTGCTGCTCTTTCTTTCCTGGAAGCTGCACCACTGGCTCAGGCTTGTCTGTTAGTCTCCCCTACTCCTCCCCATCACCCCGCAAATCCGGGAGCTTGGCAGGGTGGCTGCACCAGCGACACAGAGGAAAACCCCTCTTCTTCATCGTAACTTGGTTCATTCACTCGGTGCCAAGTTGTCTTCCCTCTGGGCTCCCCAAGGAGGCCATGCAATAGACTGCATGGCAGCCTGGGCCTACCTGAAAGTGAAAGTGAATTCTTGCTGCAGGAAAAGAGCAAGGAGCTACATATGCCGCATCATCTGTTCCTGCTTATTTTCTCCCTCTGCTGCAGTGAGACCTGCTCTTAGCTCTGGGGGAGGCAGCAGCTAAGGTTAAGTCCCATCTTTAGGAGGAAATATTTATCAACTTTTATATAGAATATTTTTTCAAGTTACTATGCCACTTATCATGTAGTCAACAGATGCTTAATAGGTACTGATTTTGTGCCAAGCCCTGTATCAGATACTGGGGGTGTAACACTGAATAAGGCACAGTTCCTTCTTTCTTGCTATTTCCTATATATGGAGGAAATAGAAAAATTAAGCCAGGCAATTATAGTTCAGTGATAAATGCTGTGAGACAGGTATACACAGGACTATTTTGCACCACCCAGGAGACACACCTCACCCAGACTTGGGGGTAGTACAGTAGGAAAGTCTTCCAGATGCACTAATGTCTAAGCAGAGTTTTAGGAACAAGTAGGAGATGCTAGGAGGACTTGGATAGGAAAAAGAGAAGCACTAGGGAAATCATTCCAAAACAAGGGAAATGCCTGGACAAAAATCAGGGGAAGAGAGAGGTCATAGTGCTTTTAGGGGATTGCTCGTGGTTCAGTGTGGCTGGAGAGAGGAGTGAAGAGAGTAGCATTAAAGTTAGAGATGTAAGCAGGGAACCTGGGTTTGGTATTTTTTTTTATGAGAGGATCAGTCAAGTGTCATCATAAGAGTAAACAGATGAGAGACTCAGGAAAATCAAGTTTATTATACTCACACATCCTAGAGATAGTAGACATGGCAGGCCATGCAGGCCCACATGGTAAAACACCAAGGTGGTCAGGAGACAGAAGGCAGGGGCCAGACAACGGTTTAGGCCAGCACCTTTAGTGGTTTTCCAAGGGAAAGACGGGGCAAGGTAAACAGCACAGGACTGGCTAGTTTGAAAAATTATGGAGGGCTTTGGGCTATAGGGATGGTCTCCAGTTGCCTGGTGTCTGACCCTGGGATGATGGAGGCAGAGGAATATTGTCTCCTGGGGTATATGGGCCACATAGAGGAGGTAAGGCTCTGGATTGGGTAGTTTGTATACTAAGGGTCTGCCCCAGGCTGAGTCCTTGCTCTCTAAAAATTGGCTAGTCCTGCCAGGGCAGTCTCTCCCCAGACAGAGTGTCAAAGTAGCCTAATGTACAGAAAAATTTTAAAGCATATATATATAGTGTACCTTGTATGTGGTATTAGTTTTGGAAGTTATACTCCAGGCAATAATGGGAAGATGCTGAAAGATTTTAAGGAAGACAGTAAAATGATCATATTTTGCACTTTAGAAATTTCATTTTGGGTAGAGACTGGGTTGGAGAGGGGCAGTACTGTGGCAGAAGGTTGAGGTAAACGTCATGCAACTATTAGAATTGTTTGTGGCAAAGTGGTCGGCACTCAATACCAATGAGCGGTAGTTGATAGGCTAACATCGTTCCAGCACTAAGTCCTATGAAAAAGAGTTCCACTTCTCCAAAAGGCCAAATAACCGTCACAAAACTCAGACTTCCACACTGCTTTTCTGACTTAGATCGTGCTCCTCCTCCTGGAATCAATCACTGTTGCCAGTGGAATACCTAGCCTGATTTGGCCTAGACCATGTTACATGCACCTCCCTAGACTGCTCTCCCAAAGCACTTGGGCTAAGAGTTGACCAGCAACGGTTCTTCTAAAGGAAACTCATGGCAGCGTTATCAGAATGAGAGCAAAAGCAGCTGGGGAAATAAAGAACCAATATCCACCTCATACAATGCCTGATATTCTGGTTTGGGCAACTGTCTGGGTCATGGTACAATTTACTAAGGCTGGAACCATTGAAATAGGTGTGTGCCGAGTATAGAAGGGTTTGATAATTAGGTTTAAAACACAATGCCTTAGTACACTGGAACTTTGAGTACTAGAATGAGATATTCAGTATGGGTGGAGAAAAGATTACCTGTGCCTGGAGTTTATTATTTATACAAACATTGTCTCTGAACTGATGATTCTGGCTCAAGAATTCCTCTCTGCTGTCTAGTTCCAGACACCACCATTGTCCCAGACAAGGTTGTAGATACTGAAAATACAAAGTTGAGTGATCCACAGTGATCTCTGTCCTTCAGGAGCTCATTTGTGTGGTTGGAAGGAAGGGACATATAAATAAGAAATTGCATTATAGTGAATTAGGGATTATTAGAGAAGACCAAAAATGGACAGAATTAATATAAACAAAGGGACTAGTGATAGGCTCTATTGGAGAGTAGGGGAAGTCTTCAGAGAGGAGGTAATTTCTGAACAGATTTTTGCTGCAAGTGGGAAAGGGAGTGGAAACCCTAAATAGTATGTTAAGTGTTTGCAGAATTGCAAGTAGTTCTGCATAGTAAGAACATGAAATGGTGGAGGTGTTGGTAAGATGTTTTGCCCATTGATAACTCTTATTCTAAATAACAGCATGTCCACCTCTCCATATGGTACAATTTGGGAAAGAGCAAACTCTTTATTCTTCTATCATTTTACCTATCCATCATAGGTATGATCTTGTCCATCATTTTATAATAAAGGACTAGGGTTTTGAGCAAAAATTAAAATATTAATCTTGAGGCAAGTAAAAAACAGGGAAATCATTACCCTTTATTATGTACTTTTTCACATTAGCTAATCACATAGGATCTAGACAAGAAGGGCTTCAGGAAGTAGGGTATGTTTTGATACTCCCCCCTCATTGCTAGACACACCTTAGGATCCCAGCCAGTGTCTGTATATTAAGAGTTCAAGAGGGTTAGTTGCTGCTACAAGAAGGACTGTGATTACTCACCAAGAACTATCCAACTCTCTTTAAGCAAACTCCTATTCATTCTTCAAAATGCTAAATTGCAATACAGTAAAGCATGATTTGAACTAATGTAGCTTCTACTCCAAGAGAAATTTGTTCAACTATTGGTATGTTGTATTGCAATACTTCTGTTCACTTACCTGTCTTACCTCCGAGACCGTAAGCTTTTTGGAGGCAGGAAAGGAATCTTACGTATCTTTGTAACTCCAGGGTCTAATGCAATGTGTGGCACACTCAGAAATGCTTTAAAAGACAGAGTTCCATATGGTTTAACCACCTTCCAGCTCTAGAAGCTTCCCTATAGTAGTGCAGAAGGGGCCACCTACCTAGAAGTTTTAACACAGGGAATTTCTAAACATGATGAGATTATTAGTTGATAATGATTGAATCTAGTCTGTGCTCTTCCCCTCCCATTTTCTGTCAGTTTTTATTTGTGTATCCAAGCCTCTTCTTCTCACATACTGTTTTGTTAGGGGTGGTTATCTTCATGTTAAAGGACTTTTAATTCAACTGTAAAAAGTTGTATTGTAATCTTTGTATAAACTGATCAAATTTCATCATAAAAGTCTTTATAAAACCCCATTGTCTATTTTTTTAGTTTTATAAATACAGGCTTATTGTAGAATATTCATAAAATATAAAAGAATGTTAAGTAAATAGATTCCCTCATACCTTCTTTTCTTTTCATCTGCCGAGCTCCCTGGCCCCAAGGTGGCTACAATTTTCTTCCAAATTTTTTTCTTTACATTTACAAACATACTTATTTATTTTTTTCTTTCAATACGTAATCATTGAAATTCTATCCTACATGCCAGACTGTTCAGACACTGGCGATACTGCTGTAAATGAAAGAGGTAAGGTTCTTGCTTTCTTGGAGCTGACCATTCTAATGACAGCTTGAGGTAGATAGGTAGTTAGGTAGACAGAGCTAAAAAATAATATTAAAAATATAAAAATGAGTGATTAAGTACACACAAAAATTAAAACATATTATAGAGATCAAATAATTATATCTATATGTATATATGTACATTTTGCTAGAAACAAGACAAGTCCAAAATGAATCACTTATGCTTAAGCCTTATGTCACTAAACCAAGACTTAATTAGTTTTGGATCTCCCAGAAATAGAATCTTTTTTGTTTTTTAACAAATTTATTTATTTATTTATTTATTTGTTTATTTTTTATTGGCTGTGTTGGGTCTTCGTTGCTGCACACAGACTTTCTCTAGTTGCAGCTGGAGGGGCTACTCTTTGTTGTGGTGCATGGGCTCCTCATTGCGGTGGCTTCTCTTGTTTCAGAGCATGGGATCTAGGTGCGTGGGCTTCAGTAGTTGCGGCACATGGGCTCAATAGTTGTGGTTCATGGGGCTGTGGAGCTCAGGCTCAATAGTTGTGGTGCATGAGCTTAGTTGCTCCGCGGCATGTGGGATCTTCCTGGACCAGGGCTCGAACCTGCGTCCCCTGCATTGGCAGGGGGATTCTTAACCACGGCGCCACCTAGGAAGTCCCCAGAAATAGAATCTTAAACCAGTCAATCAGGAATCACCTGATCAGCACTAGTTAGGTAATATGCCTCCTAGACCCATCCCGGCCCTTAAAGGAAAGTAACCTTGCAACAACAAACCCACTTTTTTGCCTAGTATAACTTTCTTGTTCTTGCTCCCTTCTGCCTATCAAAGTCTTTCATTTTGTATGGCTCCTTGGAGCTCCTTTCCATCTCCTAGATTGGATGCTGCCTGATTCAAATTGATTTTTGCTCAAGTAAACCCTTAAAATATTTAATATGCCTCAGTGCATCTTTTAACTATACATGTATAAATGTATATAGTATACACATATGCAAAAAGGAATTATTTAATACATTCTTTTTCAGATTGCTCTCTATCCTTAATAGAATATTGTAGACTTCTGCTGTCATTACATATGGATCTATGTTAAGCTATTGCATAAGTGTTCATGGTACTAATGTTTCACATGGGACGGGGGTGCTCCTGGAGTTGGCAATGTGTTAGCCTCGTATAGAAATTCACTTTAAATACAGTCATCATTGTATTCTATCATTAGCTTTGATGTTATCCCATACACTGAGAAAAGTGCTCAATTGCCTGCTTTGCTTATTAGCTTGAGGTTGGATGGCTCAGGTGGCCTCTCAGAGGTTGCGTCTCTGACCTGAGCTTTCTGGGTTGTGTCAGTCTCTGTTCTCTCTTGCAATCAGCCTGGTGGGGGGCGTGAAGGGGGAGGTGGATGTGGGGGAAATCGGTAATGATGGGATGTGTTCTTTTGGCAGAATGCATTCTCTGCTGCATTTCTTTCATTGGAGAGGTCTGTTCCTTTTAGTAGGAAGAATCTCTTGCTGAAATATATTACATTTTAAAAAATGGATGTTTTCCATTGTAGAGAGCACATCTGCACAACTAGGGTGTTTTCCTAGATGACACAGCTAAACAAGCCAATAGCAGCAGTGCTTGTAATGATACCTATATCATGAAGTTTCTGATAACATAGTGTCTGACACACTGTAAGTACTCATTAAATACATGAATGAATGATTGGTATGAGAACCGCAAGAGGACCCTACAGTCATCAAAGAGTGGGAGGGTAATGAGTATCTTGCAAGGATGGGAGAAGCTTCTGAAGGGAAAGAGTGTTCATTCATTCAGCAAATATTCAGTGAGCACAGCCCCTAGAAAGGGGCTGGTACCTTTCTAGTCATTGGGCATGAATGGACTCTGAAGATAGAATTTACCAGCTTCATAGATTTATCAGGGATCTCCCCAAAATAATCCGCAATTTTCCATAATCACTTGTTTTAAACCAATGTTTTGAAGCTCTCTGTGGGAGGGAGATATGAGAATGGGAACAGCAACAAGAAAATTAGGATTATAATATTGTTAGAGTGCCAACTATGATATATTTTAAATCATTTCAACTAGGTCACTCTAGAAAGAGCCTTTCTGTTTCTGAAGAGCTTAATCCTCACAGATAATTTCCTCTAATGTGCCACTTCAAACCCAGTCCTCTTTTCTTTTTTTCCCCCAACTCCTTAAGCCTCATCAGAGGTTGCTGAGCAATCTTTCTGAGCATAAGAAAGAAGATAAGTATCATCATTATACTGTTACCCTTGAAGAAAGCAAGTAAAGAGACTGACAGAGGATGTATAATTGAAGAAAACATGGAAACTTGAGGTTGCATAATAGCCTCTTGCTTTCCTGACTGCCACTAAATCTAATTGAGATGAAATATGTGTATATTTACACACACACACACACACACACGCACCCCTATTATGGAACAGTGTTTTGATTGCTTCACCAGACTGTACGTTTCATGATAATAAGGACCACATTTTTTGAAATTAATTAATTTATTTATTGGCTGTGTTGGGTCTTTGTTGCTGTGCATGGGCTGTCTCTAGTTGTGGCGAACGGGGGGCTACTCTTCATTGTGGTGCATGGGCTTCTCAGTGAAGTGGCTTCTCTTGTTGCAGAGCCCGGGCTCTAGGAGCTCGGGCTTCAGTAGTTGCAGCACGCAGACTCAATAGTTGTGGCTTGTGGGCTCCAGAGCACAGGCTCAGTAGTTGTGGCACCGGGGCTTAGTTGCGCCGCAGCATGTGGGATCTTCCCGGACCAGGGCTCAAACCCGTGTCCCCTGTGTTGGTAGGCAGATTCTTAACCACTGCGCCACCAGGGAAGTTCATGAGGATCACAGTTATGTGTTTTAATATATAATCTAGTGTTTGCACAGTGCCTGGCACAAAGGAGGCACTTACCAGATACCAGGTGAATGGACAGATATATAAATTGCATTTCTAGCCCCTCTTCTCAGTTAATTATTGTGTTTATCATTTTCTATTTGCTATAACTTTTATATTCTGAGGCTCCTGTTTCAAGTATCTCTTCTCCTCTTTCACAATTGTTCTCATTAGTTTGTGGAACTCTTGTATTATTAGAGAATTACCTTTCATTGCCGATACCTATGTCTTGGTTCAAGGCTTTAGGAGAGGGTCAGCTTTTCAATCTCCCCACTCCTTTTAATAGTCCCCCAGACTTTTCTTTCCTCTCCGATGTCCCCAGGAGCCTCAGTTTTGTCTGCTGATTGAGATTTAATATCTTCACCCTCCAGGTTCAACTTCAGTTCCAATTTCAAGTCAGGGAAGTGCTAGTGAATGAGGCAGCTGTGATGTGAGCGAAGGAACATTGAGAGTCACGCCTGGGTTAATGATGGTATTACAATTTACTAAATGTTCATTCCTGGGAAAGTTATTTAAATTCTGAGCCTTGGTGTCATCATCTGTAAAATGGGATTAAGTACATTAACATATGTAAATATCTCAGCACAGTGCTTAGCTGATTGGAGAGGCTGCAAATTCATTTGCTTTCCTATGTCTTCCCTGGGTTCTCTGGAGACTTCTAACTCACGGTTTCTCAGCCTCATCAATACTGACATTTTGGGCCAGCACTTTCAACAGTTTGGGGCAGTTAATTCTTTGCTGTGGAATCTGTCCTGTGCATTGAAGGACATTTAGCAGCAGCCCTGGCACCTATTCCTTAGATGCTAGTAACCCTCCCTCCCAGTTGTGACAACCAGAATGTCTCCAGAGACTTCCAAACACCCTCCAAGGTGGGGATGGGGGTCAAAATTGCCCTGGTTGAGAACAACTGCTTTAACCTTAGAAACAGAATTTATTAAACTCATTCTGTAAGTTTAGTTATTTCAGATGCTTGAACCAATCCTGCCCATATTAGAGGATGGAAAATTCCTTTTGGTAATTGTTCCTTATCCATCCATCCATTCATCCACCCACCCATATTTAATTTATTCTTTTATAAGCTTCTTGAGGTCAGATTTTTAAAAAAATTATTTTGTTCTCTGCTACATACTCAAAGGCCTGGAGTTGTGTCTGAGTGGGTACTCATTATATATTTGCCAAATGAATGAATGGGTTAATAAATACATCCATCCACTTATTTATCTATCTCTCCAAAATTTACTGAGCATATTTGTCATGAAAGATAAAAATATGAATAGAACATGGACTCTACTCAGGGAGCTTAGAATTTAATGAGGAAGACAGAAATTTATACAAAACCAATAGAATATCTGCATTAGTTTCTCAGAGCTGCCATAGCAAAGTAACACAAACAAATTTATTCTCTCACAGTTCTGGAGCCTGGACATCCGCAATTAAGGTATGAGCACGTTCACTCTCACTTGGAAGCCTCTAGGGGAAGATCTTTCCTTGCCTCTTCCAGCTTCGTGTGACACCCAGGATTCTTTGGCTTATAGCAGCTTAATTGCAATGTCTGCCTCTGTCTTCATATGGTCATCTTTCCATATGAATGTCTGTGTCTCTGTGTCTCTTTTCCTCTTCTTATAAGGACACCAGTCATATTGAATTAAAGACACCCTACTTTGGTATGACCTCATCTTAACTAATTACATCTGCAAAGACCGTATTTTCAAAAAAAAAGTCACATTCTGAGTTACTAAGGGTTAGAACTTCAAATACGTTTGTAGCAGACCCAATTCAACCCATAATGATATGAAATCTGAAAATAGAGGTAGGAAGAAAGTACTCTAGGACCGAGAAGAGGGAGAGGGTAAATTCTTAATTGTGAATGGATGAGAGTAAAGAGAGACTGAGATTGGCTTCTTGGAGAAGCCTTGAATGATGGGTAGAGTTTGGGGTAGCAGGATAGCATCAGGAGCAGCCGTTTCAAGCTGAAGATACAGTGTAAACAATGGCAGACATGGGTTAGCAAAGAGATGGCACGCAGGTTATCAAGCATTCCCTGCCTTGGCTGAGTCCATCGCTGCCTGTTATCTTACCCTGGTTCATTATTCTTGCTGATTCCAAACACCAGTCTCAAAACTCTCCTCAGTGCAACACTTCAGGCAGCTATGGCCAGTCAAGCAGCCTGGACCCCCACGACAACATTTAATTACTACTGTGGCATAGAAGCGAAACCATGTATCTCAGATTGGGACTTGAACCCATAGTCTTTTAACTGAGATCACACACCTGGTCTCAGGACTTCATGAAGCTCAGGTTCTTGATGTCTCATCATGGAAAGAATGCAGTGAGAGACAAGGTGATAGGTAAGAAGTGGATTTATTTAGAGAGAAACACACTCCATAGACAGAATGTGGACCATCTTTACTATCGTAGCATAGAAGCAGGGAAGTACCTTTAAGTAACTGTGACTAGTTCCTATGGCTGGAACGTGGCATCCACAGTAGGATGGGTGGGTGAGGTGGCTGATTCCATTGCAAAAGCTTTTATAAGAACCCAAGATTTTGTTGTTCCCAGATTCTATGAGATTTCTGTCTTTACTATAACTGCCCCTCCCCGAAACCATATTTTCTTCTACTCAAGCTGGTTTGATAAAGCTTCAGCTCCTAGAAATAAAAAAATACCCACCCAGATAAGTTTCTGAGGCGTGTATTGGTTTTCTTTGGCTGCATAACAAATCACCACAAACTTAGCAGCTGAAAACATTATTCATTTGTCATCTTAGAATTTCTGTAAGTCAGAAGTCCTGAGCAAGACATGGCTAGATTTTCTGTTCAATGTCCTACCAGTCCAGTCTGATATCAAGATATTGGCTGGGGTTTCAGTTCTCACTTGGGGCTTGGAGTCCTCTTTTAAGCTTACTTGTTGCTAGCAGAATTTATTTCCCGACAGCTGTAGGACTGAGGTTTCCATATTCCTGTTAGCTGTTGGCCAGAGACAGCTCTCTGGGCTTCTATAGAGGCCACCTCCGTTTCTTGTCACGTGGTGCCCACAGGCAGTCCTCAAAGTAGATATTTGTTTTCTTCTAGGCAAGCCAGCATGTATCTCTCAGACTTCTTGTTTTGCAACCTGCCAGAGAATAGCCTTTTAAAGGACTCATCTAATTAGGTCAGGCCCACCCAGGATGACCTTCATTTGGCATTAAAATGACCACAGGAGTGCTGTCATGTTCACAGTTTCTACCCACACTCAAAAGGGAGGGAATGGTATTGACACAAGGATGAGGGTCATTCAGGGTCATCTCAGAATTCTGCCTAAACCACAAGGCATATTCTGGTGGGGATATTCTGATCTCATGGCAGACCTGTGACTGCCTGTAATCTTGGATGATGTGCTTTCCTCGCTCTGGGTCTTGATTCTTCTCACCTGTAAAATGAGGGCACTATTGTTGATCAGGCCAAGGTCACTGCTGGTTCTGTGAGCCCTTAGGGAACAGGTATGTGTGTCCATTGCCTCCTGGAAGGTCTTCAGGTTTTACGGTCAGGTTAATTGGGGGGTTGAGGGACCCTTGCCTTTTCTATACCACATGAGGCTCGCCAAGCCCTTTGATTCCAATCTCGATGTCTACTTCTTGTTTGTTCATAAGACTCCACTGAAAGCAGAGATACACATAATCATTATGTCTATCTATGCTTCTAATTCCTCTAATCCTCACAATATCTACTCTGGTGAGGAGCCGATTGGAGCCTTTTTTTAAAAAATGAAATTGGCGCAATCACATATGACTCTCTTCTCTCAGATTTCTGCCTCTCTCCTCCTCTTTTCAAGGTAAGGCTTAAATGAATTAAATCATAGTTAATACTTTTAAAAAATTCTGAACATTACCACTATTGCCACTGCCAAGAATTGATAATCTAGTGAACATCTCAGGAGTCAGATTCCAGGTAGCTTTATGTTTGGTTCGGCATGAACCACTCCATCTTCTATAGGTTCTACATTGTGGAGGAGATTTATTTTTGTACCTTTAATTATAATATAGATGTTTTCATTAACTTGAATGAATGCCAGGAATTTCTATTTGATCTGCCTCTCTTCACTGTAGTTGCTCATTTAGTCAGAACTAAACTAGAGGACCAAATACTCCCTCTTCCTTTGCCACATCTCATATTTGTTATTGTCTGTGGCAGCCCCAGAGGGCACTGTCTGCAGCTTGATAGGTTACCTGATGAGTTATGCTGAACATGCTGTAAACAAGCTGGACGAATCAGTCCTCAGAGGGTGTGTGTTCCTCTCACAGGGTATTCATGAACAGAGCCAGTGTGTTACAGTCATCGGTGCACCCTCATTTCCTGTTTAATTTCCTGTCCTTATGTTTTTCTACAGAGTGTACAAATGCATAGCCATGGCACGTAAAGGCTGAATGTGTGAAGATGCTCTGTTGTATTAATGATGTCTCTTCCTTCCAGTCTCTTCTTGGAGAGGCTACTTATGTTCCCTTCACAAAGTATGCTTCTTTCATCCCTGCTAAGCAGGCAGAGGAACAGGTAACTCGGACCCCAGACCTAATGGATTACTTGATTGGAATAGAACCATCCAATCAGCTCCTTGGGTTCTTTCTTCTTGAAGCTTAGAATTCAAACTCAGAAACTTCATGTTTCTGCAGGCACTAGACTTCAGAAGGCATAAGGGCACAGTGTGGGTGGGGACTGTTTGGGCTGTCTCCACCAAAAAATCAGGTGAAAGCTGAGAAAGTGAGAGAGAGCAGGAGCGAGTTCCAAAGTAACCAGCGAAGCAGAGATGATACTCTTTTTGTTGTGTTCACGTCAGAATCTAGCATAGTGCCTGTCACACTGTGGGAATTCAATAAATGTTTGCTGAATGACTGACTGATCCATCCATCCCTAGAGAGATGGAGTCATTGCAGTGGTCCCTCCTCTACGTCTCCTTTCTGTAGACCCCTTGAGATAACCCTGTGTCCTCACGGTATATCCCTGCTTTGTTATTTAGCTCCTGTGAGTGGGTTTCATTGTTTGCACCTTGATAATCTACCACTCAGATCGCAGCCAGCATGAACACGTGACTTCCAGCTCTTCCCAGGACACCAGCTTAGACCCTCTGAGTGGCTGGATATTGGTTTACATTGCATGCAGAAGGCATTCCTTAACATTTGGGGATGTGACCTGTGTCTCCCAACTTATATAACCTTTCACTCTACAAAATTGTATGACACTGAACAAACAAATCTTGTCCCTCCTTAGAAGCAGCTTTCTGGTCTGGTTTTCTGTTCCAAGCTCAAGGCTGCCGCCTGGTTGGAAGTCCCCACCAAACCACTCCTGGGTGACTCCTGGTTGCTCTGATGTCAGTCTCTTGTCTTTCTTTTTCACGGGACATATTTTATTTATTCACACATATTATTAAGCACTCAAGGTGTGAGAGGCAGTGTTCTGGGTGGTGGAAAAATGAGGTAAACAAAACAAGTAGAATCCTTGTACCTGGTTATTCTCTGTGTATTCCTTCCCACCCCCAGATCCATCCTCCACTTCTCTGCCCTGTTCTGTGCCTGAGATGCTGACTGCTACAGATAGCACCACCTGTGCAACCTTGCTGGCTGGGTTCCAGTTGGGTTTGGCTAGTGAGAGCCCATGCGGAAGATAAGGAGGGGGTGGAGTGGTGAGAGGTTGGGCCTGGTCCCTGACCAAGGTCTTAGCTCGAGGACTGGCCATCTCCTCCATGGCCACAGCTGCTGTCTTCCAGCCCCTCCTCCAAGCTCCAATAATCGCTGATTCCAGGAATGACATTTCCTCCCTTTGTGCCTCCCTCTAAGCCTAGGGGGTAGTAACGCCTGCTGACTTTTGTTCAGTTCTACATGTCTCAACCTTCCTCATTGTTTCCCGCAAAACCTCCTTTGCCTCTGTGAAATGCACCTCTCTTTTTAAATCCTTTGAATGAAAGCATCAGAGTGGAATTCTGTGTCCCGCTGAGACCCTGCCTGATACAGTCCCCAACTTACATGGTTCTTACATTCTAGTGGGAAAGAGACAACTGAAAAATGAATAGCGAATTCATTGTCATGTCGGTACAGAGAGAAATAAAGCAGGTAAACAGAGACTGGTAGACATTGTTATGGAGAATGTGGTCAGAGGAGGCCTAAGCAAAGATCTGACTGAGGGAGGAAGAGAGCTGCATAGACATATGAGCAAGGTCAAGGCCTGAGAGGGGAATGTGTTTGGGGTGTTGGAGGAACACGAAGGCCAATGGGCTGGTGGGAAATTAGGTCTTAATGTTTATTATCTTGCTTGGTGTAGGGAGAAGGAATGCGATGTTAGGAAAAGAACACAGATTCTGGAGTCAGGCAGTGAATCCAAGCTCTACCATCACTGTATAGCCCTATGACAGCAGTCACAGTACTTCAAATCTGAGTCTCAGTTTCCCTGTTCACAAAATGAGGATAATAATAATTACCCCAAATGACGGAGATAAAATTTATGAATTCATAGCCCAGCAGCTGGCTCTCTCTCACTCCTCCTCCCCTCCATCACTTGCCCTTACTCTTAAATGCTGAATTAAACTCCATGGCTTCATGGGCTTTATCAGACACACGTGTTGAATGCTTTCATAGTACCCCTTATTCATTTATTCGTTCCACCAATACAGACCATCATAAATGTTGTCACAGTTTGCAGTTGTGATTTCATTTTGAGAATGATCTTTTTTTTAAGTTTTTTTTTTTATTTACTTTTATTTTTTTTTTTGGCTGTGTTGGGTCTTCATTGCTGCACTCGGGCTTTCTCTAGTTGTGGCAAGCGGGGGCTACTCTTCACTGCGGTGCACAGGACTTCTCTTTGCAGTGGTTTCTCTTGTTGCAGAGCATGGGCTCTAGGCTCACGGGATTCAGTAGTTGTGGCATGTGGGCTCAGTAATTGTGGCTTGTGGACTTAGTTGCTCCACAGCATGTGGGAACTTCCTGGACCAGGGATTGAACCCATGTCCCCTGCATTGGCAGGCGGATTCTTAACCACTGAGTCACCAGGGAAGTCCCGAGAATGATCCTTTAAGTTATCTCTCCCCTTAGACTGTAATCTCCAGAAGAGCAATTCTCTGTTCACTCTTGGATACCCAGACTTCAGCTCAGAGTTTGGCACATGGTGGACATTTAATATTTGTCAGATGAAAGGAAGAAAAGAAGGAAGAATATCTATTATACTTTCAATAAGATTTTATTTTCCTAGAGACTTTATTCTCTTGGGGGATTCTGGTTCACTCAATAAATACTAGTTTAATTGAAATGAATTGTATGTAAAGCTTTATACTGCTTATTTCTGTGGGATATATTAAAGAAGGAAACTCTGAAGGCAGGGATCATTTTATCTTTTTTGTCTTCACATCACTAGTGTTTAGCACAATGCCAAGCACTTAGTGATAAATATACTTAAATATTTGTGACTAGAAGTAAGCTAACAAATGATTTAAAATCTGATACATGTCTGAGTGTACGTGTCAGGGGCGGGGGGGAGATTACAAAATAAAATCATCTTAGATACTTTTGTGATTTGTAAAGTCGCAATGAGATTTTTTGAAAACTTTTTCCCTTTCTCCGCCCAGCACACAAAAGAGGGCTCTGAAAAGAGGCTCTTTTGGAAAACTGTCTAGACAAGGTAAGGTGTCACTTAGGAAGGGGCCACACTGTGAAAACATCATTTCCTCTTTTCTGTTTAGAAAAGGTTGATAGGAGGATGTGTAAAAGACAGAGATGGAGTGATTTGGTTCCGCTGGGGGAGGGTCTCGGTGTGGATTCTTCCTCCCACCTGGTACTGGTTGCCTGGAGAAAGCACATTCCAAGCTGGGACAGCATGTGTCACCCCGCTGAGAACAAAGCCCCACAGGCGTGGGGCACGTGGTTCTCGTTATCTGGGGAATTGTATTTTTCAAGGACAATAGTATTTCCCCTTCATATGTGTCCTATTTCAGAGAGGCTCCTGGCCCTTCCTGGGCACGACTCCTGTCCAGGAGGTACATCCACCTGAACAAGTGCAGACACAGGCAGGTTGGTCCTGGGGTCCAGCGGAAGTACCTCTCTACTAGGACCAGGGCTGGGTTCCTGGAGGCCATGCTTCTGCAGAGCTTGTGGTGCTCATTGAAACCTCATCTCTTCAAAATCCTGGGGTAACAGCCCTTGCCAGAAGTACTACTCTCTCTATGTATAAAATTCTTCAAAGAGCCTATGTCTGAGAAAACCCCCCACCAGCGCAGCGGATTTGGCACTTGCAGTTGTAGCCAGTTGCATCTGTGCCCCTGCATTTTATTTTCTTTGGATGAAGCCCAGATTCGGACATTAACAAGTGTGTGAAATAGCAATTGCTTTGTACTTATATGTCTGTAAAAACCGAGTTTGCATGAGAAGCAAGAAGAAATGTTGCTCTCTGCCAATTTCATCCTGTTCTTGAGAGATTTGCATTAAAAAATGTGTCCCCGAGTAGCTGGATAACCAGGTCTCCTTTGATATTGATTATGATAAGGGGTGCCGTATTAGTTGGACTCTGAAGAGTAGATATTCCCATCCACGGCCACACAACATAACCATCTTCTTCCCATGTTTGGAGAATTCACCACTGTTTCAATCTTGGTGGAAGGCAGGGTTTACTGCCTTACGTGCCAGACACTGACAGATACTCACTCTCCCCTCCTGCTGGCCCCTGGGGGTTGAGTTGTAAGAAAAATTAAAAGACACCCAGTTAAATTTGAATTTCAGATAAATAATAAAGAATATTTTTACTGTTAAGTATCCACTAAATATTGCGTGGGATATACTTATACTAAAAAATTTCATTTTTTATGTGAAATTTCCATTGAACTGTGCATTTTATATTTTCATTTGCTAAATCTGGCAACCCTAGCTGGGGGACAGGGACTAAAGCTGAACCGATTAGGTGTTCCCTTTCTATATTTTGAATATAAATCAAGTGATGCAGAGAAGCAGCAGCACTTAGGAACTTATTCAGCCAGCGGCAGTGGTGGCAGTGATATCCAATGTCCAGCCATGACAGCAGGGGTGCCGGTGGTGGCAGCCGCAATGCCGTGAAAGTTCTGGAGTCTGGCATCCAGCAGCAGCAACAGCATCCTGACCAGACTTTTTCTGAGGCATAACCCTGATTCCTGCCATTTCCTTAGTCTTTCCCCTGGCCTTCCCATAAATCCTGTGAGCTGCCCGATACCTTCCCATAAATTCCTTTTTTAAAACATATGCTAGCCAGAGTTGATTTTTGGTGTTTTGAACTCTGAGCCCTGACTGCGATGGTTAGGCACGTGGTGATCATGGAAATGTGTTATTCAGATTTCCCACTGTAAGGAACACAATTGACCGCTGGCTACAGCTGCTGCCCCTCTGAATCTACCTCGTGTTGGTTCCCAGGCACTCTTTCGTAGGCTGCTTTTGGATACGCTGGAGAGATGTGGGACTCCTCTAGTGGGCAGCTTTGGTTAGAGGACTCCCCTTGGCCTGCCTGAAATGTTCTTGGAACAGTGAGGCAGTCTAAGACGCTTTCTACCCAATCCTCTTTCCTTCTTCCTCTCCTGTACAGGTGTCAGAACTACATCCTGATCTGAGGGCCCTCTCTACCTTCTGCTCCCTCCCCTAAAATTTCTCTTTCACTTCTAATACCATCTGGAAATCTGCAATGAACTAACACAGAGGTGGGGGGCAAAGTCACCTGAGCCTTCTGCATAGCTTCGGTTTACCAAGTCTTCCTTGGTCGCGTTATCTGAAAATACTGTAAGAGATAGAAATGGAAATGTTAAGATGGCTCACACCCTCGTCTTTGGTCCCTGCTGGTCATCCTCTTGCAGTCTAGGGAGATTATCTGCAGCTATTTTAAGAGTGGCCAACAAACACATGAAAAGATGCTCAACATCACTCATCATCAGAGAAATGCAAGTCAAAGCCACAATGAGGTATCACCTCACACCAATCAGAATGGCCATCATCACAAAGTCTGGAAACCACAAATGTTGGAGAGGGTGTGGAGAAAAGGGAACTCTCCTGCACTGTTGGTGGGACTGTAAGTTGGTACAGCCACTATGGAAAACAATTTGGAGGTTCCTTAAAAAACTACAAATAGAACTACCATATGATCCAGTAATCCCACTCCTGGGCATATACCCAAAGAAAACCATAATCCCAAAAGAAACTTGTACCATAATGTTTATTGCAGCACTATTTACAATAGCCAGGACATGGAAGCAACCTAAATGCCCATCAACAAATGAATGGATACAGAAGATGTGGCATATATATACAATGGAATATTACTCAGCTATAAAAAGGGATGAGATGGAGCTATATGTAATGAGGTGGATAGAACTACAGTCTGTCATACATAGTGAAGTAAGTCAGAAAGAGAAGGACAAATATTGTATGCTAACTCACATATATGGAATCTAAAACTGGTACTGATGAACTCAGTGACAAGAATAAGGATGCAGATACAGAGAATGGACTGGAGAACTAGAGGTATGGGAGGGGGCGGGGGGTGAAGGGGAAACTGAGACGAAGCGAGAGAGTAGCACAGACATATATATACTACCAACTGTAAAATAGTCAGTGGGAAGTTGTTGTATTACAAAGGGAGTCCAACTCGAGGATGGAAGATGCCTTAGAGGACTGGGGCAGGGAGGGTGGGGGGGACTCGAGGGGGGGAGTCAAGGAAGGGAGGGAATACGGGGATATGTATATAAAAACAGATGATTGAACCTGGTGTACGCCCCCCCCAAAAAAATAAATAAATAAATAAAAAAAGAATGTGTGGCTGATGGTGTACTTAATACCTGAAGGAATCCGGTTCTTCCTTTCACTTTGGCTTTCTGGCTCAGAAGACTATCATGATTTGGGGCGTAATACATATTGTAAAATTTCCCTTGATGTTTCAATATAGAAATTAATGTATCATAACCACTCTGGAGCGGAAGTTCAACTTCTGGCCACATTGCACCTTTTAGATAAGCTCCACCCCAGCGTCACGGGTTGCTGGTATTTCCGCAGTGATGCTGCCAGTGAGAGCCTGATGTATACTGCCATTTAGCCCACAGTGGTTGGTGCTGGGAGGGAAGTAAGTCATCCTGCTGTATTTTGTAATTCAGCATGACTGCAAGGTTTAGCTCTGACTAGATATTCTGCAGACCAGAACTAGCTTTGAGGGGAATATCTCTAGGCAGTGACCACGGCTGTGGCTTGGCCAATGATATGCTTCAGTAACCCTAAATACCAAGTCCTTCCTGACTCTGCCATGGAGATAAGGTGACCTGAAGAGTAGGGATGAAGTGAGCACTAGACGAGAAATCAGAAGGTGTGATTAGTTCTGACTTTGTCTCTAGGCAGCCACGTGACCTGGAGCCATTGAAGGGTCTGGGAATTTGTTCATCAAATATCAAGGAATTTATAGGCTACTGTCTACTTTATAGGCTTTGTAGCTTCTGCTCCTTGTGTGCTATGAGTTCATCTTTCTCAGGGAATCTTACTATTGGGGGCCACTTGTGAAGCTCCCTTGGTTTTCTGGTGACTTCCAGCCGGTGACATTAGGACACAGTCCTCTGATGGATGTTCCCCTTAGGCCCACAAGATAGTTGCCTCCCACAGACATGCAGCTTCCACCTAAGAGCCACCTTCTGAGGGACTCTAGGACAAGTGAGATTCATCCTTTGTACTTCTTGGAAATTTGGGACCCTCTGCCAGATGGATCACAGCGCCATCTCCCCATGCTCTTTTCTCTACCCCAACCACTCCGAAACAGGTTAGCAAAACCAGACATGGACTGGACTCCCCAACCAGGAATGAGGTATCAGGTTCCGCTTCTGACCCACACTCCCAATTTCTAGGGACATTTTTTTAGGGCCCTTTCCCTGAGATGGCTTCAGGGAGGGATCCAGGGAAGCACTCCCTTCCCCTTCCAAAGGACAGGAGATAGCATCTCTCCTCAAACACCACAGTTTCCAGTGCAGCCTTTGCGGCTTCCTGTCCCATCTTACACCTCTTTGGAAAAGACCGTCAGACAAGTTTCAGTTTCTTTGTACTCGGGTAGAGAGAAAGATCTACTCACTTCATCATACCACTGTTACCACTGTGTTGTCTACAGTAGAAATCCAGGCATTCTCACATCTTTCTATTTTCTCTCGAGAGCTTAATGAGGTAAATGATCACGCATTCTTTTAATTTTTATCTTACGCTTCGGTTTCTTCTCCCTACTTTTCTTTCTTTCTTCTGTTCATTCCTTTTCTCCATATTCTTTTCTTTTGGTCCTCGGCCCGGACCTCCCAGTTGTTAGGTGTGGGCTAGTCCTCATTATGGTTAAGAGAACAAATTCTGAAGTCAGACTGCCTCAGTTTCTTCAGCTCTAAAATTGGTATAACAGCACCAGTATCATAGGTTTGCTGTGAATTTTAAATGATATTTCTTCCTTCAACAAACTATTACACAGCATTTCATGCCAGATTTTGTTCTAGAACCCACGGAGACGCATGTTTCCAGTCTCATCTCTCACCGCACCTCCCTGGGTTCTTGAATGCTACAGTCACACCGGATTAGTGTGACTGTAATTCATTCCCAAAATGCACCTCTTCTTTCCTGTCTACTGCCTTTGTTAACGCTGTTTCCCCAACCTAGGATACCCCTCCTTCATCTATTGAAGGTCTCAGTGGTGTTGGGACCTCAGCATTAGTTTCTGCTTGACTTCTGCTACTCACCCTTTTCACTTTCAGGTTTCTGGTTGAAGAGCCAGATTGGCTAAGGAACCACCACTCGATAATACTTTCTGGAAATAATTAGGTTTGAAAAGAGTTAAGCCTAAATCTTGAGGCCACATGACCTAGATTTTCTCCCATCTGTTTGCAGGAGTTAAGGTTGAAACAGAAGAATGAAGATTTGCTCTTGGGCAGCCGGGTGGCCTCCCATCTGTTTATGGTTTTCTCCAATTATAGTAATCACTTCACCAGAGAAGGGCAGGGGATGCGCCTACAATGTTACTGACTTTTGGAAAGTGGACTTGAAGTGCCCTCATGTTTTTTATAAAGACTTATGGGAAAGGGAATAAATAGTCCCTCTTAGTGATAGGGAGTTGCGACTTAATTCTGTAGGAAATGGAAGCCTTTGAAGGTTTCTGAACAAGAGCATGACACCCTCATTGCTTTGCATTAGGATTCTCAGCACTTATACATTGATACATTGTTTCAGTGTTTTCAAAGATTTCTTCAAATATATGATCTCATATGACATGTACTTCAGCAGGTGAGTGGATTACATCTTGAAATATATACAGGGCAGTGTTTTGCTGGCTCCCCTTCATTCTAGAAATCTGAAGATGGATCGTATATCCACAGGTGAGGCAGGGAGTTTGTGTTGAACTCGTAAGGAGAATGTTCTTGTTGTTTGTTTTTTTTGTTTGTTTGTTTTTTTTTTGCTTTTCTTTGGTGAGGTGAACGTGTATCTTGAGAAGCTAAACTTGAAAAGGTCAACCTGTCTTTTAAGCACTAGGTGTCTAGGAAACCACACGGCTGTGAGCCTTTGCCATGAAGGGTTATCTCTCTCTGGAATCGAATCTGTGTATATTATGTCAGCCTCAGCCAGTTGTCCAGTGATGAATGTGGTGCCTCCTTCATCCAGCTTGGCGTTTGAGGGGGCCCCCTGTCTTCCAGCTGATGGAAGGATAATTAATAAGTATGACAGAGGATGGTGAAGAGACTCTTGCATGGAGAATCTGTTGGCTTTGCCCACATGTGTGAGTGATTGTCCTTGTGCCCTTGGCGGCAGATCTTCTTGTCCAGTGTGTCATAACAACTGCAGCCTCTTAGTTGGAGCCTCAGGTCACATGTGAAGGGTCGTCAGCCTGAAGCTGGAGCTGCTCACTTATGCTTTTTCAATGAAGGGCATGACATGTAAAAGCCAGGTGGCCCATGTCTTTTCATTTTGAGAATTCAGTGATGAACCCTCCAGTTACCCACTAACTCAATGGTATAACTCCTGAATTTGGCATTCATCCTTCAGAACCTAAGAGAGGTGATTTTATTCATGCCATTTCCAGTTGGGGCACAGACATCCACACAATCCCTTGCCCATTCTTTGAATTTGGTGCCACAGGGTACTAGTGCGTGTGTGTGTATCCACTGCTAACCCCCCACTCCCTCCACACACAAGCCTGCAATTTAGACTCAGTTGTGGAATTTATATAAGTTAAAACAAATCAGTGAATAAGAATGATTTCTTTTTTTTTTTTTTAAGATTTATTATTTATTTTATTTTTGGCTGCATTGGGTCTTCATTGCTGTGCACAGGCTTTCGCTAGTTGCAGTGAGTGGGGGCTACTCTTTGTTGTGGTGTGTGGGTTTTCCATTGCGATGGCTTCTCTTCTTGCGGAGCATGGGCTCTAGGCTTGCGGGCTTCAGTAGTTGCAGCTCATGGGCTCAGTAGTTGTGGCTCGGGGCTCTAGAGCCCAGGCTCAGTAGTTGTGGCACACAGGCTTAGATGCTCCGCAGCATGTGGGATCTTCCCAGACCAGGGCTCGAACCCGTGTGCCCTTCATTGACAGGCGGGTTCTTAACCACTGCACCACCAGGGAATACCCCAGGAATGATTTCTAAACAACGGTCAAAGACCAGCTCTAAATAACAGTAACAAGACTGGAACAGATTTTTAACACTATTTTACTATTTCTCACTATTCCAAGCGCCATGAAAGTAGGAACTATACCGCCTAGTTTTTATTTTAAAAAAAATTTTTTCAGCTAGGAGTTTTTTCCATTTCAGATAACAGAATACCTATTTACAGTAGCTTAACCAAATAGCAGTATTTTTCTCCCATAACGTAAAAAGAAGTTTGGAGATGAGCTTCCATGTGTTGTCACTCATGCACTCAAGATGGCTATAGCAGATGCAGAAGACATGGGTGCAGTCAAAGTCAGAAATCAAGAGGACTGCATCAGTGCTGAGAGCCTTTCTCCTCACCAGTTTCTTATCTGGGAGATAACATCTTTTCCTGAAAGTCCCCATTGTACTTCCCCTCATAATGGCTATTCATGACTACCCCTGCATGGAAGGCTAAGAACATATGTAATTGGCTTTTCCAACTTTATAAAAGACATTTTATTTTTTTTAATTTTTTTAATTTTTTTAATTTTATTTATTTATTTATTATTTTGGGGGGCGGTAAACCAAGTTCAATCATCTGTTTTTATACGCATATCCCCGTATTCCCTCCCTCCCTTGACTCCCCCCCCACCGTCCCTCGAGTCCCCCCCACCCTCCCCGTCCCAGCCCTCTAAGGCATCTTCCATCCTCGAGTTGAACTCCCTTTGTTATACAACGACTTCCCACTGGCTACTTTACAGTTGGTAGTATATATATGTCTGTGCTACTCTCTCGCTTTGAAAAGGAGAAGAATATTGTTTGTTGTTTTAGAATAGATGACCCATGTATCTGCTATACAACTCTATCTCTTAGTGCCTGATGTGGGGCTTGCATCTGCCCCGTAAATAATTGTTGAGAGACAGTGATCCAATCCTACAGTAACCATTGACCCTGATGATTCTGTCTCTTTCTTTTCATCAGCTCTTAACAAGTTACTCACAAGCCAAAAGATGTGGATTCTTCGTTCCCAGGTCTCAGAGTTTCTTCTAAGTGGATCCCAGGTTATTTGGATGTAAAGCTACACTGTTTCCTTTCAAGAAAAGATCCAGAAAGGATTGTCTCAATGAACACAATACAGCATTTGAATTATAGCATCTTTTAAATATTTTGATATTTGATAAGGCTTTAGCACTTTTAGCCCTCTTCTTTTGAAAAAAAAATTAGGTTATTATTGTTAATTCCTATAAAATAGCAATTTTTTTCTATTTTCTTTCTTCCTCAAAACTTTTTTTTGTTTTTGTAAAGTTGAAAATATATTGAGTTTATTAGTTAATTAAAGGAAAAATGAAGTTTGTGATATTGGATTGTCTGTTCAAGATCATGACAAACATTTCCATTTGTTTGTCTACTACTTCTGAGTCCATGATTAGCATTTTGAAGTTTTATTCATGTAGATCTTACATGTGTTTTCTTAAGTTTCGAATTTATCTATTTTGTTGCTTTTGTAAATGAGGTATTTTCATCCATTTATTTTCTAATGGTTTTTATTGGCATGTATTTAGGCCATTGATTTCTATATGTGAATTTTGTATGTGACTAACATACTAGTTCTTTTAAATTCTTGGCCTTAAGTTTGTGCTCTAGTGCTGTTCATAATATAAATTTACCTCTTTTTCTATGCCTCAATGTCAGGCTACTTTCCATGTTTTTTACATTTGGCTTCTCTAGACTTCACTCTCAAATTAATTCAAGGAAGCTCCCAACATCACTTATTTGTTTTTTTCCTTCCTTGTATTCTGATGAGTTTTGTTTCTCAATATATACTTTGGAGAAGTAATTTGTGCTGGCTTTGTTTGAGCTCTAAAGCTATGGATATTCTTATTTGGTGTCTTATGCTTTCTAGTGTATCTGTCTTCCTTGGTTATATATTTGGGTTTACATTTTAGATAGCTATAGTTTTGTTGAACAAGGATTTTGTGTTACCTTTGCTGCTTTGGTGGTGATTTCTAGAAGAATCAGGAAGCAGGTTCTATATTTTTCTATGATTTTTAAAACTTGAAGGCAGTTTATTTTATCTTATAATTAACAATATTTAAATTGTAATTGCAACTATGTGCTCAGTGTTAGAACAAAGTATATATTGAGTATTGATTTCATTTTTTCCATACTTTCCCAGCATAATTGTATACTAATATGATATTACAAACTTTTCTTCACATTTGACTTTTGCAGTATGATAATTCAGAGAGTTACTTTTACAAAAATATTCTGGAATGGCACTAATTTTCTATAGAACTGCTCTTAATTCTTTGATATTCAACTACTTCTATTTTGGAATGCATAGTTCACCATCCATGCTGATTTCTTTCTTTTGTATTAATTAACTGGTCTAATTTTACCAGATTCTCTTGAGTCAGTGACTAGTAGAATTTGAGAAGTTTTTCAATGAGAACTTAGCATACTTCATGAAACGAGGAATCTCTTGCAAGTTTGTAATTTTATTTGTAGTCAGTTTGCATTGTGTTTGCATTGTATTTTTGGATGTTTAATAGCTTACAAACAGAAGAAAGTGACCCTCATAGGTAAGGTAAAGGGTAAGAAAAGAAATAATTAGTAAGAGGGAAGCAGTGTTAAAGTGGAGAAAATTTTTTACCTGTAATCATAGGAGAGTATTTTCATTTTATGATTAGTTTCTTTCCTACACAGTATTATAATTACAGAGATTTAAATAATGTATATTGATACTTAGAAGAGGACCTTCTAAACACCCTTGTTTAGGTAACATGTAAATTCATGAAAGTATAGCTTAGCAAGGAAGAGAAAAGTTTACTTAAAGTTAACTAAAATTGGGTTTTATTCTATTCTGACGAAATCCTGGATAAATACAAATTGTTATATTTTGGATGCAATATTTGTTTACATTTTCCATGACTGGTTCATTGTGTTTATGAAATTAAGATGATTATCTGTCTCCTACTTAATCCTACCTCAGATATTTTTAAATAATTACATTTATCTACTTTTACAACTTTTAATTTCACATTTGCTTTAGTACAGATGATTCTTCAATCCGTATTAGTGATTGAATCCTTCCTGAATGGAAAAAAGAAAAAAAAAGAAAAAACAGTAGATTAGGAATTGTAAGACTTGAGTTGAACTTATTTACTGGCTTGTAACCTTAGTCATGTCATGTAGCCTCTCCGAATGAATGTTGTTTGAAGAATATTTTGAAATTTAAGTAAAATATTTTTGAAAACCTCAAAAGTATATTAAAATATGAAAGAATCTCTATCCCTAAGAACATCTAGCAAAATATCTTTGGGTGGTATCTAGATGAAATGAAAAAGTCAGGCAAATGAGAATTTGTTTGGTCACTTCAGTGACAAAAGAGTCACTTGTGTAATTATCATTTTTTTTTTCAACAAGGATGACTTTGTATAGATCAGCCCTTATGAATTTGCCTCACTTCATATCCTTTCATTGCTCTGTTTTCTCTTGTGTTTAACGTAGCTCAGTCATGGAAACCAAAAGATAACATTCTTAGCATATTTAACACATTACATTAATCAGGGGCCACACACAAAAACATACCTACTAGCAGTTCTGTGACAACTCAGTGCCTGTCACATAGGTAATCTCATTTGGCTGAACAGCACCAAAACAGAAAACTATGATTCCTGTAGTATCGTTTCTGTAGTTCTGAGTGTTTAAGCATGTCACATCTGGCCTAAACAGATGCATCATTCAGATCCAAACCCGACAATCACTTATTGAGATCCCAGTAATTCAATTATACATGCATAATTTATTACAAATGTTTACTGAGCATTTTCCCATGTATTCTTTGTTGGTGTTATGCTAGGCGGTGGAAATGTGGATGCAGAAGATGCTGTCCCTGCTTTCTAGGAGCTTAGAATTGAATGTAGCAAACAGATGAGTAATGGGACAGTTATAGTAAAAAAAATAAAAAATAGGTGCCATGTTCTACCACTCTTCCCTTGCTTACTCTGCTCCAGCAGCCACAAAGACCTGCTTCCTGGTCCTCAAACATGTTCTACCCAGAGAGGCATATGCCTATCACTTCATCTAGGTCTCCACTTAAGTCACTTCTTTAGTAATGTCTTCCATGACCTCCTTATGTAAAGTGGTATTTTTTCACTCTGCTTTATTTTTCTTCATGACACTTATTTCCTGACATTATATTACACTATATTATATTATATTCTGTCACATCATATTATTTTTCTTATTGTCTTTCTCCCCCATTAGTATGTAAGCATCCCAAAGGCAGTAGCCTTGATTTGATCACTACTTTATCAGAGCATCCAAGATAGACTCTGGTTCATAGTAGGCATTCAGTAAATATTTTTTCATAATTCAATAGCTACAATAGAGATTTGCACAAAATGTTTTATGTCTGACACTAGACCGGACTTTCATATACATATGTAACTTCAATTAACTCCTACAGCCCATGAAATAGATTGTATTGCATATTAACCCATGAAATAGGTTGTATTACCCCCTTGTGAGCAATATGGAATATGAGACATGAAGGATTAATGTGCCTTTATCTGGGGGTGTAGCGAGGTACAGCATAGTAGATGATAGAGCCCAGGTCTTCTGAGTCCACTTCTGGTAATCTGTCCACTACACATGGACTGTCTAGCAGCTAGGAGAGCAGATGAGAGGTTAAATATGTAAATTTCATCACTTGAAACTTGGGAAGAAAATATCATGTTATTGCTTTTGCTGAGACCCTTCTCACAGACCTAGAAAACTCACATCAACATAGATTTTTCTTTAACATAGATCACCCATGAAACCTTTAGTTGGTTCCTTTAGGTAGTGTTTTTATGAGCCTGTAGCTCATCCTTTCCATTTATCTCTCAATGGGATGATAGGTCCAAAATGTGGAAAGGGACTGTATGAAGCCATGGGATTTATTGTCTTGGCCAGGTCTCTTTTGGTTGCCAGTGAGAGAACCCCAACTCCAATGGTAAGAGAATTTATTGGCTTATATAACTGGAAAAACCAAAGGTGGATATTCACGTATAGCTGCATTCAAGTATTTGTAGGATTACACCAAGACCCTCTCTCATTTTCTCCCTCTCTTTTTAGCAGAAGGCCCCATGACAGTTCCAAGTCACCTGGTCTCTGGAGTGTGTGAAGTCAGGAAAAGAAAGAACAACTGACCCTGTGGTACTTGTGAAAAGTTGGAGGAGAGCCCTGATAGGTCTGGCTTAGATTATTCACATGTTGATCTGATTCAGGAGGCCTGGCGGGGAGGGGAGTGAGCTCTTCCGGGGTTCACACCTCTGGGGCCAGTGTGGGCCTGAATCTTGTGAAGTGAGAAGAATTATTATAGCATTGGAGCGCTCTCTTCACGTCCCTGAAAGGAATCCTATGCAGACAGAAACTATTCAACCGCCTCACTTAATTCCCCCTACTCCTCTAAACCTTATTTTTGCAGTAAGCAAATATTTGTAAGAATGTTCCCTATGCCAAGCTCTGGGATAGGGCTTGACTATTGTCTTCCTAATCAATACTCCTTGACCTTGAAGATACAGATATGAAGAAAAATGGCCAAAAGGGAGAAAGATAAATAAAATCACATTCCAAGGTAGAAATTGCTTTGAGAGCTTAGCTGAAGCACTGAAAAAATATGGACCTGTTTCCTGACCACTCCCCTTTATATCCCTCCTTGACCATTCCCAGTAATTTTCAGATGACAGTCTCTTTGCAAACTCTAGTATATCCTTGGTCATATCCTTTCTGCATTTGTTCTGTCATCAAAGACACTCTCTCCCTAAGTTATCTCAAACAGCTCCAAATCTGCCTTTCCAAAGTCATGGTTTTGCAATATTTTAGGATCTTACTGTCCTCTCTCTACTTCATGCTGCTCCTTCAGTGACATTTTGTTCTTAGTGCTGGGAGGGGAAAGCGATGGGAAGAAGTGGGGAGGGTTAAATCGTGCCAGAAAGTGAAGATGGGGTATCTTCAAATTAGATTTATTTATTAGCATGATGACTCACAGGATAATAATGCCACTTTGCCAGTGGCCAGGATAGAAAGCAAGACTATAAAGGAATAACTGGCTGATACTTAGAGGCATCCAAGTTGTTATATCTTTAGGAAGTTAAAAAAGTACCTTAGTGTCTGCTTACTCATCCCTGGGCCGGATGTTCTAAGCTGGGCAAAAAAAAAAAAAAAAAAGTTTTGCTTTCCTCTGATTCTGATTGTCAAGGACAAAAGACCCAAGTTCTGCCACTAATGAGATTTGCGACCTTGAGAAGTCACTCAATCTAGCTTGACCTCTGCTTCTTTGTTAAAGAAATAGATGGTAAATTATATCTATTTTATGGGTTAGTATCATAAAATCTATCTACATGTCTCAGTATCATACCCACTGACATATTTATAGATATGAATATATACATGAAATATGTATATACATATGTATATATGTGTGTGTGTGCATTTGTGTATATATATACACACATATATATGAGAGAATGTTTACTAAGGTCCTCTTCAGCAACAGAACACAGTAGGTATTAAATAAATCATTTTCCCTATTGTTCCCCCTTCCTCCCACTTAGTCTTAGTTCCCACCTTTATAGAAGGCTGAGCTGAGTCAACTGATCACTAAAATATCTTTTCTTCTCTGAATTCTGTTCTTTTGGACATTTTTACACCTTTCACAAGTGAGGAAAATAGCATTATTTTCCAGAAGTTATTTTGTGTAAGTAACATATCCTCTGGTCAGAAGAACTCTTCTGCTCAGCGTTCTCACACGTAGTTTTTTGCTACCATAAATACATGTAAAGAGTCATTACCGTTCAGTTTCACCATAGGTCTTTCCAAGTTAAGCAGTGCCGGAGAGTCAGCCAGAGACTTTGGGAAAGGCAGAGGCAGCCCTTGATGGGGACAGAGCTCACCCTCCGGGCACGGCTTTCTCCAAGAATTTCCTTGGGGATAAAGTGTGGGTCGGTTTCCACGTGCACAGTCACTGCAGAGTTTCTTCACTCTCCATCTTTGCCCTCACTCGGAGAGGAAATGATTCAGAGGACACTGGGACAGAGCGTTTCTTCTAATGCCATCCTACCCAACATCACATCAGCACTGAAGTCAGCTTCGTGTTTCCTGCCAAGCTCAATGAGCTCAATTTCCATATCATTTTCCAGGATTCTGGAAGAAACTGTCACGACCCACAAACAGGCCAGTAAAATCACAGAATTACAGAATGACAGAGTCGAAAACAACCCAAGAAGTCACCCCCATTCAACTCCTTGTTTTAAGGATGAGGAACTTGATGCTCTTTAAGCTTAAGTGACTTGCTCAAGGTCTCAGAATAAGTTAGTGACAGAGAAAAACAAACCAATATTGTCATTGCCCATCCCGGGTTAACATTTATGTAACATTTTAAATTTACAGAACACCTCTTCTATGTGTCCTATTTCACTATTAAATTTATTTAAATTATTTATTATTTTCATCTCCACATACAGGGAAACTACTTTGAGGTTAGAAAAGATTAAATAACTCTTTCTGAGATCATATCTCCCAAAAATAGCAGAAGAGAGACCTGCATTCCAGTTATTTTCATTTATTTATTTGTGTGTGTGTTTGTTTCCCTTATCCATCCAATCAGGGAACAGCCAGCCAGCTTTCCTTAATCAAATTTTAATTAAGGAAAAAAGCAATGAAAGGTATCCATAAGTTAGACTCTGATGATTTAAATAGAAAAGAAATCTATTGTATAACTGGTGGCTTTAAATTTACAATGGACAGACTTGTTTTTGATTGCTATAGAACCATGACTTATTTTAAAATGTCATGTCCTAGTAAATAAATACTAACATCCTCACTTCTGATTTGGCTTCAGTAGAAAGTTTAATATATTTGTTATTAGAGAAACTGGTGACTTTTTATTTAAAAAATAGTAATTATTAATTGAGGTAACATTAGATATACTGATAAGAAAAGGGAAGAGTATAAAAATTACCCATCCAGGACTTTACAATCTGGAGATAGCATTTGGTATACATGCTTTCAGATTTTTAATATTCTCTTATGCATAAGTATAATTCTTTAAACAAAAAAATGTGATTATACTATATGGACTCTTTAAACTATTTTAAAAATAAATTATGATCATTTTCTTCGTGAATATATACATAGATTTATTTTTAATCACTGCCTAATACACATTTTATGGGTACAAAAATATTTCACTTCCTTTTGCTACCCATTTCAGTGATTTCAAATTTGACATTATTATAAATCATGCTGCAGATGAACATCCTTGTTTATAGATATTTGCACATTTCTCTGATTATTTCCCCAGAATATATTTCTAGAATTGAATTGCCAAGTCACAGAGTAGGCATATTTTTACAACGTCCAGGGTGGGGAGGATGGTATTTTTCCTTATCACAACACTCTGTCTTAATAATGTCTAATTTCCCCCATCCAAATGCTATTTTCTGAGTTTAAGGGAATGGCTTTGATCTACATTAGTAATATTTATCAGTAATGAGTTTAGGAAAAAGAAAAACTCTTACATGTAAGCTTGATTCAAAAATTCTGACTTCTAGAAAATTATAAAAAGAGCCCTAGCCTCTAGATTTGGGTACACTGCGAATATGCCTGTTACAAAAGATACTAGTACATGGTTTCTAGGAAGAAATAGATAGAGACTCTTCTGGTCTGCTCTTCCAGGGCCGTGGTCATTGGCAGTATATACAGCAAAGTAAAGAGCGTACATTCTAGTGCCTGACTATCTGCATTTCAATGCTGACTCTATTACACACTAGCTGTGTGGCTTCAGGCAATTATGGAATTTCTCTGTACCTGTTTCCTTACCTTTAAATGGGGATGGTAACGGTCCCTAGTTAGCAGTGTTACATGAAGATTAAATGAGTTATATAGGTAAAGCTCTTGAACAATGCCTGACACATGAAAATACAAAATAAATGTTAGCCATTATTGTTGTTGATGGTATCGTTATTAGGCTGTAGCAATTATTATTGAAAGCCAAATACATGATAGAAACTCTATGGTGTTTGTTGAAAGAATAGTAAAGGAATGGTGAATGCATCTAGAGGGAGACTTCTGGGCTAGAGCCACAAAGCTGTGAGCCTCCTACAGAGCAGGGGTAGGTGAAGTAGGTAAAGTGACTGAAGGGTGGTTCAGCAAAGAAAATTGGGAAATGAAGACCTTGACTCAGGAAATTCTGCTCATGTCTATATCAGAAAGAAGAAAGTAAGTTTATAGAAGACACTGAGGTGGAGCTGATGTTGGTGATAAAGTAGTCGGAAAACCAGGACAGCAAACAGAGCAGCCCCTTCTGGTTTGAGCAGTGGCTTTGGGTTTTAAGCCTGGGAGATAAAGATGGAGAAAATAGATACGAGAGGCAATAAGGATCCCTTTGCCCCTGCCCATGACCTTAGGATTACAGGTGACCTGATATCCTAGCAATAAACACTTAAAAACCAGCAAGGAGTTAAGGTGTGGTTCTTTCCAGATAATAATTGCATTTTCTCTAGAGCCACATTGTCCAACATGATAGCCACTAGTCATATGTAGCTATTTAAATTTTACTTGATGGGTCTTCCCCGGTGGTGCAGTGGTTAAGAATCTGCCTGCCAATGCAGGCAACATGGGTTCGATCCCTGGTCCAGTAGAAGATCCCACATGCCGCTAAGTCATGAGGAACTAAGCCTGTACCCCACAACGACTGAGCCTGCACACTAGAGCCTGTGAGCCACAGCTACTGAGCCCATATGCCACAACTACTGAAGCCCACTTACCTAGAGCCCATGCTCTGCAATAAGAGAAGCCACGGCAATGAGAAGCCCACGCACTGCAACCAAGAGTAGGCCCCGCTCTTCGCAACTAGAGAAAGCCCGTGCACAGCAAAGAAGACCCACACAGCCAAAAAATAAATAAAAATAAACAAATTTGTAAAAAAATAAATTTTACTGATTAAAATTAAAGAAGATTTAAATTCAGTTCCTTGGCTGCACTGGCCACATTTCAAATTTTCAATAGCCACATATGGCTAGTGGCTACATATTGTGCAGCACCGAATTAAACATTTCCATCATTTCAGAGAGTTCTGTTGGACAGTGCTGCCTTCTGTGATCTGAAGGAGTTAGCAGTGTGGGGATTTCAGACACCCTGGCAACAAGGAAACTGTGATTTGAGGGTACGGCACATCCTGAGCCTTATTTAACTCCTGAGATCAGTGTATCAGTCTGGTCTCAGCAGGAAACAGACACTACACACAGATTGGACAATTTGAGGAGAGTTTAAGAATAGATTGCCATTGGCTGGACCAAAAAGAAAGCCAGAGGGTGAGAGAACCTGTTAATGTAATCCACTAAGGTCAGGTGTGGAAGGATGGACCACGAATCTGCGGGGTTACCTGGCAACTATTGATAGGAATGACTTGTGTTCTCCAGCACTGAGGTCTTTGACCTACTGAGGGAAGCATGCAGAGTGAATCCTTGCTCTTCTCTCTGGGCAGTCTGATCTTTTCCTTCTGTCTTCTCACAAAGAGTCTCCGGGGAGCCTTTTATTGACATTTTTCCCACGTTGGAAACACACTGTTTAAGTTGTGCCTGGGTGGATTTTATTTTATACTTGGAGAGTCTGGCTTTTTTATATTAGTGAATTACCCATCAGTTAGGCATTAAAATACACAATACAAATCAGAACCAGGCTTGGGCATAGCCTCAGATGACCGAGGCTAGGGGGTGAGGGAGAGGAAGGGGACGAAGCCCTCTTGACTATGCAAGTAAATTTGAGGTAAGGAGCCTTCTTTCTCTCAAGGATGAAGAAAATGTGGAATTAAGTGGGGAAACATCTGTTTCCTTTTTGATGTCTGGATACAGTCACCAGGCAGCTTTGCTTTTTGAAAGTTAGGTTGGGAGAGAAATATTATACATTTGGTTATGGAAATTGGTCCCCTCACAGACAGTTTCTCACTACTGGTATTTTGATGAGTGATAAGTGATTCAAGACAATTCGAAAAGAAATCCTTATTCAACATAAGACCACCTCCCAACCCCCATGCAGCTAGAAATTGTGTAGCTCGTTACTTTGTGCGTGGCAGGTATCAATATTATTATCTCATTTTGGAGACGTGGAAACTGAGACTCAGGTTAAACAATTTAGTCTGGACCACACGCTTAATTGGTACTGGGATACTCAGAGCCTTCCAATAAACAGCTGGTGCTCTTCTACTAAACATTTTTCTGGCATATATAAAAAAGGGATATCATTTATTTCTTGTTTTGATTAAATTTTAATTGAAGAGAAAATGTACACACATGAAACAATGAGATGGTATTCCATAAATTTAAATATACTGAGGACTCATAGTGCCTTCTAAGCAAATTCATTTTCTTTCCCTCCAAACCTGTTTCTCTTTATGTATTTTCTACCTTGGTTAAGTACCATAATCTTTTGAATCACACAAGCTAGAAACCTGAGAGCCATCTTAAATTTTCCTCTCTTTCTCAACTCTTCCAGTTCATCCTCCAGTCCTAGAGACTGATAAAGATCTCTTCCCTCCTCTCCAACCCCACTCCTCTGCTCTAAGTCACATATTCCTCATCTCTCACCAGAACTGTTCCAATAGCATCGTCACTGGTCTCTGGCTCAATCCCAGTCTGATCCGTTTTCCATCCTGGTCCATTGGAGACTTTCCTTAAAGCCACATATGAGCATGCCATTCCAGTTACTGTGGCAGTAATTCCCAAACTCTGGCTATTCAAGTCTTGATTACCTGATTTTAGTCATAGTTGCAAATTATCTATATCCAGGGCTGATTCAGCTGATGTGAAGCAAATATGGCCACAGTGGTTGTTAAATAATGTAAAATGACTCACTCTTTCTAATTTTCCTTGTTCTAAGCAATAATAACTGAAATCACAGTTTGGATTATGCTGATCACATAATGGTTTTATATGAGAATCATTAAACTAAATATATAAATACTAACTGTTGAGGCTCGAGCGCAGGTTGGAAAAGAATTTCCAGACTCAAGGCAGAATGTAAGGAAGATAGAGTTTATTAGAGAGAAGGGACCCTGTAAAGACAGCGGGACAACTTCCTGGCAGACCAGGGAGAGCCGACCCTTTCGTGGGCTTGTACCCAATTTTATACCCTCAAGACAAAGAAAATTCCTGCTAGGAAAATGTCAATAATTGATTGGTCAGTACCCCATAAGGCAAAGGATGTCATTAGGTGATTGGTCAGGTTGCTAAAAGTTAGATACTTTACCTAGTAAGGAGTTGGGGATGGGGTGCTCTATTCAGCCAAGGTCTTGGGGTGGGGAGGGGCTGTTTCGGCCAAGGTCAAGAGAGCCCTTGCCGGCAGCTGCTATTGGACTCAGTCCAGAGGCTTCTTTTGTTCTGTGTCTTTGACATAGGGCTCCACACTAACTGTTTAGAAGAGTTATTAATATAACACCTAAAACCATCTTAGGGTAAATGTTTCAGCATTCAGAAAACACAGGATTATAGAATAAAGCTTAACTCCTTAGTGTGATACCAAGGTTCACTAGAGTCTGACCATATCATTCACATTCTCTCATTGGGTCTAACTTTTATTTCTTTTATAATTCTAGATAATTATATATTCTGACAACTAGTTTAGATCCTGGTACAGAGTAGATAGTCAATAAATATTCGTTGAATAAGTGAATGAAAAGAACTTGCCTGCCCTACTAGACGTTAAGCTCCCTTAAATTTGGAATCAACATGTTGGTCACCTCTCTATTCCTTTCTTTCTCTCGTTCTCTCTCTCTCTCTCTCTCTCTCTCTCTCCCCTTTTCCTCCAGAACATTGTGCATATAATAAATGTTTGTTGAGGTGACGTGCCAGAAAGTATATAGATAAAATACATCACTGACAGTAAGAAAAGTAGAAGAGCAATATGGGCCAGTGGTTATAACAGAGGTGGTGTGATTTGAGATAGGTCTTGAACTAAGGGTAAAGAGAGAGAAGGAAATAGGGAATTCCAGGTGGGGGGTTGAATAAAAGGTCAAGGTGGGGCAGATCATAGTTACTTAGCTAGAAGATGCATTTGAGAGGAAGTTTCTGTGTAGCAAAGAATTTTTTTTTTTTTTTTTTTTGTAGCAGAGAATTTAAACTTGCTCAAAGAGAGATCTAGCCTTTGTCCTCGGCTTCTGAGAAGTAGTCTTGGAATGTCATGCCTAAAGGGAATGTCATTATTTGCCTGGGGGTCTTGGGTCACACTGGGTAGTCTAAAAAAGAGATTAAGGGTATAGGCTTTGAGTCACACGGTACAATCTACCTCCAGAAGGACTGGCGACTGAGACCCATCACATAGGCAATCAATCATGCCTACATGTGATGGGGCCCCAGTAAAAACTGCAGATACCAAGGCTCAGGTGAGCTTCCCTGTTTGGCAGTGTTCTGTAAGTATTGTCACATATTGGTGTCAAGGAACCAACACTGCCCTGACTCCACAGGAAAAGGACAATTTTAAGCTACATGTTTGAAACCCTCCTGGATTCAGCCCTACCCACTTACTACCTTGGCTGATTTTTAATCTGTATCCATTAGCTGTAACAAACTGTAACTGTGAATATAACTGCTCTCAGAGTGTTCTATGAGTCCTTCTGAGGCTGGTTTTGAGAACCCTCTGAGTTTGCAGTTGTTGTCAGTAGAGAGGAAAGTCGTGGGCACACTTGTCCCTCTACCTTTGCTGTTGGCGAACTTTCCCTCTTTCCAACTCAGTTTCTAAAACATTAGGTTCTGTGGAACCCCATTACCTACAGCAGGTGTAGAAGGAGTCGCTGTCACTGCAGCAGGCCACAGGCTCCACATCTTGCTGCCTGTCCTTTCTCTCACTTGCCTTGGTGGTCCAGAGGCCTTGGGCTATGCCCATACCCACAGAAAACACCCATCACTGGCTAGATGCTCTGTTAGAGGAAAGAAACGGAATACCATCCTAATACCTACTGAATGCAGCCTTGCAAGCTATTTCATGGCATTTCATTTAATCTTGCAATCACCTTCTGGGGTAGGTATTTGCCCCTTTTACACGTGTAGAAAATAGGCTTAGAAAAATTAGGAGCTAGCCCAAGGCCACACAAGTGAGTGCAAGGCAGAGCTGGGATTAGAAAGTCAGTAGAAGTTCAACTTGACCCTAAAGTAATAGGGAGATAACTTGGGGGGTTGAGCAGGGCAGGGATTTTATAGGAGAAATATGGGAGGAATATGCAGTGTCAGTGTGGAGCAGAGAGAGAGGAATGGAGATGTGGGGAGATGGTTGAAAGATGAATAGAGCCATAGATGGCTGGGCTTCAGCCAGGCTGCTAGAGATACAGTGTGAATACAATTTAACTTCACAGAGTCCTGGCCTTTTAGGTCAGCACTGAAAAAAAAAAAAAAAAAAAAGAACCTCCTGGACCATTGCTCTCTGCCCCACCTCTTTAAATAGTGAAGAAAAAGAAACATCCTTCTGTGTAAATTTGTTTTAAAGCTATTTCATTTTAAGTCACTCATGATTTCACCTGTCAAAGGACAGGCTTTCTCAGAACTAGAGAAAAAAACGAATAAAACCTGGAGAAGATCACTAAAGAACTCTAAAACATGAAAGTGTTTCAGTGGTATCTGTGGAAAAAAAAAAAAAGAAAATCCTGGTGACCTCTGCCAAACTGGAGCCAAAACCAAGTCACTTTGTGAGATAAAATTTCTTGACTTGAAGTATTGACACATAAAATAGTAACTGGCAAATGATGTAGGGGATGTAGGGGATGGGGAAGCCACTATGACAATGTAAGAGCTAGTGAGTGTGAAGCACTCACTCCATTATGTGCCCATCATGCATGCGCTCATGTAATGCTCACACTAACCCTGTGTGAGGCAGGTGTGTTTAGACGCACGCAGCTGTTCCAGCACAACTGTAATTAAATGACCATTTTGTAACTTGTTGTGTATCTTCTTTTTTAGAACCTAAATTCTCTAAGGACACAGACCCGGTCTGTCTTACTGCTCAGTTCCTCAGTGTTCACGTGGCTTCCACGTGATGAATATTCTGAGAATGAACATTTAGTATATATTGCAGCCCTCAATTCAAACTCAGTTCTTCTGACTCTCAAGCAAAGTTGTAGACAATGCAGCAGGGACCCAGGATGATCATTTGGGTGGCTATAAACTGGCCCCCTTAACTTACTCCTTAATTGGCCTTGATTGTGTCTTAGTTGCCTATCTGAAGTTCATTTTCCCATCTGTGGAATGAAATGCTTGGGATTAATGACTCCTGAAGTCCCATGAATCTTTGTGAAGCTATGAGTCTGTGAATTTCATTAGCTGGTATTTTAGTTGAACTCACCTTTAAGAGAAGCAAAGCCTGTCATATGTGATATGGACCAAGCCACAAATATGTTCCTTCTGATATTATGATTTTCTTCCTTCTTAGCTGGGGGATCCCAATAAATCCAGTAATTAGGCATCTATTTCCATTGGTGGATTTTATTGGCAATAAGAAGACTGGCCTTTATGTTCTGATTCTGTGATGACCTGATGATATTGAGCATCTTTGGATTTCAAGCTATAATAATAATAATAATAATAATAATAATAATGCATAATAGTAATAATAAGAATAAAATCTAACATTCATGGAGTGCCATTGCTATTGGCTGAATGTTTGTGTCCCCCTCAAATTCGTATGTTGAAATCTAAAGCCCTATGTGGTGGTATTTTGAGGTGGAGCCTATGAGAGGTCATAAGGGCAGAGCCCTCATGAATGGAATCAGTGCCTTTATGAAGGAGACTGCAGAGAATTCTCTTGTCCTTTCTGCCATGTGAAGACTCAGTAAAAGACAGCCATCCCTGAACCAGGAAGTAGGCTCTCACCAGACATTGAATCTATCAGCACCTTAATCTTGGATTTCCCAGCCTCTAAACTGTGAGAAATAAATTTCTGTTGTTTATAAGCCACTTTGTCTATGGTACTATGTTATAGAAACCTGAATGGACTAAAACAGCCAAGCACTGTGCAATCACTTTGTATTTTTAATTCATCTAATTTGTAAGACAACGTTATGAACCAAATATTACTATGAGGGTGAGTCAAAAATTATCTGTACTCTGGCTGTAGAATTTATTTTAATTAACTTTTAGAAAAAACAAATACATCATTTTTTGACATAATCTTCTTGCTTTTCAATACACTTTGTCCATCTGTCAATAAGTTTTCTTATTTACTCCTTAAAAAATGTTTTAGGCTGAGCTTTGAGTCACAAATGCACCGCTGTCTTCACTTCTTCATCAGAAGTGAATCTTCGTCCTCATAGGGCTGCTTTCAGGGGACCAAACAGGTGAAAGTCTGATGGAGCAAGATCAGGACTATAGGGAGGATGCTTTAACACCTCAAAATGAAGTAATCCACAACAGACTTAGATTTCGAAAATTTTGTGTGAGATAGGTACCGAAACAGCTCATGGAAGAGAATAAACAGAAGTGTTTGGATATCTGCACACACAATTTGGACCTATACTCTAAGGAAGCTAAAAGTTTCTTAAAGAGAATCATTACTGGTGACGAGACATGGATTCATCACTACGAGCCTGAGAGTAAACGGCAGAGTATGGAATGGAAACATCCTCAATCACCAACCAAGAAAAAGTTCAAAAGTCAACCATCAGCTGGAAAACTGATGCTTACAGTTTTCTGGGATTCTCAGGGGCCAGTATTGCAACATTATCAGGAAAAAGGTTTAACAATCAACAGTGCTCATTACAGTGAGATGCTTATTGAAGAGCTGAAGTCTAAACTTCAGATTAAACGCAGAGGACTGCTATCCAAGGGTGTTGTGATCTTGCATAACAATGCACGTCCATGCAATTCTGCCCACACTGTCGACACTTTGCAGAAACTTCGTTTTGAAGTGTTTAAGCCTCCTGTCTGTAGTCCTGATCTTGCTTCATCAGGCTTTCACCTGTTGGGTCTCCTGAAAGCAGCCCTACGAGGATGAAGATTCACTTCTGATGAAGAAGTGAAACAGTGGTACGTTCGTGGCTCACAGCTCAGCCTAAAACATTTTTTAATGATGGAATACAAAAGCTTTTTGACAGATGGACAAAGTGTATTGAAAAGCAAGGAGATTATGTTGAAAAATGATGCTTTTGTGTTTTCTAAAAGTTAATTAAAATAAATTCTACAGCCAAAGTGCGTATAATTTTTGACTCACCCTCATATTACCGCAAATGACTATGGAAACAGAGTTTCAGAAGTTATTTGCCTGGGGTCACACATCTTGGAAGTGGTGGGAAAAGGAATTGAAGCAGATCTCTCTGACCTGTAAAGACTTTAACCATTACATTTATAGCCTTTGAGATGAGTGAGTTGGACTGGATTTTGTGTTTTTGAAGTCTTTGTGAAAATATGATGAAAGTTATCATGTACCTTCCCTAAAAAATAAATATGATTATTATCACTCAATATTTTGGAGGCAGTGTAAAGATTTCATAAACTTCCTAAAATGTTGCAATTGAAACTTCAGGAAAAAAAAAAAAGAAAAAAAATGAATAAAGAAAAGCCCCAAATCTGAGCTACATTTTCTCTAAGAGTATCTTCCAGAATAGCCTTTCGGAAGCCTGAGGAAAATCTTTTTAAGAAAAGTCACAAGTTGTACCATTAACCCCTTTCACCATTAAGTCTGTATACTATGGGCTTAGTTACATCGAGGTCCCAAACCATCTCCTCGCCTGCCTGTAGGCTGGAGAATTCAGCCTGGTAGCTGATTGCCACCATTGTCACGAGTTTCCATGTTTGCTCCAAGTTCTCAGATTTCTGTTTTTCAAGTTTAATTTGCCCGGGACATTGCAGGAAGAGAAACCGTGGGGGCATGATTAAAAACATATGGTGTATGAGGTGGGGAGGGGGAGCAGTGAGCACAGCAGGAGGGAGGAGGATTGCTAAATTCAGTGTTTCTAATAAAGGAGAGTGGGAGAGTATTTGCTGCTTTTGCTGGGGCTAAACGGTACTGTGTAATACTCCTCTCTCTTGCCTCCCAGGCCTAGGGTGGCAGGTAGAGAAGGAGGTTTAGGGAGCTGTGATGTTACAGTATCTGGTGTCTGGAGATATATATACGTATATTTTCCCCTGGAGAGCTTTCACATTATCTAATGACATAATGACAGCCATCTCTACCTCTGTCTCTGTCTTCTCCTATTACACAAACAGGACAGTACTGGTTCCCAAACCTGATCTGGCATCAGCACACCTTGGGGAACCAGAATGTTCCCAAATGCACACCCACAGGCCCACCCAAGATGCAGTAAATCAGACCCTTGGGGGAGCTGCCATTTGCTTTTAAGTATATATGCCCCTTGTGTTGTCAGTTTCCTCTATCAGAATTCTTTTACAGTGTAATATAGGGTAAATGCACTCCCAGCATATTACTGCTATAAAGAACTTAACACCTGTTGAAGTGGACACTTGTGGATTTGGGGCTACCCAAAGTCCACTCTACCTTCTATTGATCACAGCAGCCATGTTTCCTTTTAGGAATTGATCTCTCCCCCAACATGTGCAGATTTAATTGGATTTACTCTTGCTTTCACTTGGTAATGGGAAGGCAGAATGATAAATTAGGTTAGCGTGTTCTATCTCTTAAGAATGTATAAAGTGATAGACAGAAAGAAGAAGGAGAAGGAGGAGAGAAGAAAGGAGGAGAAGGAGGGGGAGGGGGGCGGAAGAAGAAAAGCAAGGAAAAAGAAGGATGGGTACTCATGAGTGTCCTGGTTAGGCTGCATGGCAGTTTCTGTCCCCGAGGTCTCCAGAGTCTCTTTGGTCCCTGTTCTTTCCTGGCCTGTTTCCCCAGGACTTCTCTCAATTCTGTGAGCCACCTGAATCTTTCCAATGAATTCCTTTTAGACTGAAGTTAGCCAGAGTCTACCTCTGTCACTTATCCCTACATCTAGTTTCCTAATCTAACACCTATATTTTATGTAAGAAATAAGAGAGACCCACAGGCCCTAAATTACTTGCCTGAGGGCTCCAAGTTAATAAGTGGTGGCCTTGGCCGGGAATCTGGACCTCTTGATTTCAGGGGTGAGCCTGAGTATTGGTTTGCGTTTATCATATGGGTCCTCAGTTTTCTGTTTAACCTCGCTGTGATTTTCTAGATTCTTTTGGAAGTTAGGCCAATAGGAATAAGAAGCACCTCTTTCTTTGCTAATGTCACATTTGGAAACACAGTTTCCTTCAGTTCTCAAAATATTTCACAGGCCAGCAGGCCTTGCAGCCTAACGTCCTGCCTTTGGCAAGTACCTATTTTAGATGTTTCTAAAGAAGATGAACTCTCTCCTCTGCTGGGGCACCTGGCTCAATATGCCACCCCAATGGAGAGAAGACACTTTCTGCCCACAGCCAGTGGTTGTCCCAAAGCCCCAAGCTGTAGCTATTGACTGAGGATGGTCGAGTTGAAGAGGTGGGTCAGCCATGCTATTTTCATCTTGACTTTACCCGCAAAGACACCACCATATGCGTTATTTAGAAATACTTATGCTACTTAAGCCTCATCCTTGGAGATGGAGTCTGAGGTGGTTAAAGTCTGTTGGCTGAGGAGGAATTAAAAGACACAGGTCGTAGAGGTTTGGAGAAGTGCCTGAAAATAACTGTTTCCTCCCGACTGTGATCATCTCCTCCTTTTCTGTCCATCTCATTCAGAGTGCTGTGTTCATAATGGCTCTGTTTTAACCCATTCTTTATCATTTCACACAGTTCTTTTTGTTCATTCAGTACTTACTAGTTCACTTACATTACATACTATTAAATTTTCCCAGTACCCTGGAAAGTAGACTCCTACGAGCCATAGGGATGCTTCTCGAGAGGTTAATAACATGTCCAAGGTATGGATGCCCTGTAAATAGCAATATGAGACCAGAAACCTGGTATCCTGGGCTTGTGCTACTGCTGCCCCCTTTTTTACGCTGAATTGCTGTCTTCATGCTGTGGGGAAGAATAAAGGGGTGAATACAGAAGACACAAGAGAAGCCCTCAAGTCAGATGTGACAGTTTTCTGACTGTAGATAAGATCACTTGCCATTGTTCCTCTACCACTCACTAGAGATTAATTTGTTAATCAACTTATTCATCCAAACATCTATTACTCTCTTACTGTGTACCTCCAGTTCCAAGAGGAATAAAATGCAGAACTCGCCCTCCTCACTTTAAATTCTTAGGAAAGACTCTGCTTGGCCCAACGTGTCAGGTGGTTCCCTTTGAGCCAAATCAGTTGCAGACAGGGTGGGTTCCATTGTGAGAGGTGGATTTGGGAAACTCGCTCTGTGATCTGTTATTCTCTGTGACGTTGTTTGTCACATAGTAAGGAGTAGGCAAGCCAACCAAACAGATGCCTTCACACAACAAGGTATAATGTGCTGTACAGCAATACAGTGTAAATGGGAAAGAGAGCTTATTGTATATCAATTCTGCTTTTAAGGTGTGTGGCGTGGAGGCGTTGGCCATAAAATAAAGACCTTACAGAGGAGCTTGGTATTTGGTTGGGGTCTCCAGGAAGGATGTGGCACAGCAATACCTGGGTCTAAAATACTTTAAAGCTATAATAGAGTAAGTAAAAATTAATAGCGTGCATACAAATCACCTAACTACTTTCAATTCTGAACAGAATTCTCTGGAGGAAATGCATCCTATAAATCTCATAAAAGTAAATGAAAAATAATGTTGGTTATCATAAACTAAGTGGGAGAATATATTGTGTACCCAGGAGAGAGGATCTTTTTCTTCTTCCTCCTAGCTCTGTTATGGAAAGTGTTAAGACATATTACCAGCCAGGCTCTTGACTTGGAAATGATCCATGAGCCATGAAATATTAGTGGGAGTGAGTGTATTGGTGCTATGACCATTCTGGGATATTAAAATGCCATTGACATCCATAACTACCAATGTATAAAAATAACAAATGCTAATGAAATGACCCAAGTGCTGAGAGCATGCAGTTTGGCCCTTGTCAACGTTTCGCTTCGTAAAATATAGGCCACTCTGCTTCGCCTGCTTTCGTCAGACTATCCAGGAGAATATGCACTTCATTATTCTGTTGCTATCCATCAAAACTTTTGTACCCAAAAAGTATTATGGGGAAACAGTGCCTTCTCTTTTTCCTTTTTTTTCAGGCTGGAGAGTTTGTTGAATGATGGAGTTAAAATTTTGGAACACGGAAGTGATTCTTCTGGCCCAGGTAATCTGATTACACTGTTAGAATGCATCAATGAATACTATTTGTTACAGACTGCGTGCCTGTGTTTCTCCCAAGTTCATATGTAGAAACCCTAATTCTCAAGAAGATGGTTTTAGGATGTGGGGCCTCTGGAAGGTGATTAAGTTTAGATGAATTCATGAGGGTGGAACTTCCAGGGTGGGATTAATGTCCTTTTTAGAAGAGAGAGAGGTGAGAGTTTGTTATCTAGGCCTTGTGAGGGTACTATGAAAAGCAGCTATCCACAAGCCGGAAAGCAGGCCCTCCCCAGCCCACACATCTGCCAGGTCATAGACTTGATCTTAGACTTCCCAGCCTTCAGAACTGGGAGAGGTAAAGGTTTCTGGTTTAAGCCTCTGGTTTAAGTCTATGGTATTTTTGTTACAGCAGCTCAAACTGACACAATTCTTCCCTGACCCAAGCCTCAATATCACACTGTTTGTAACAAGTTGCAAGTTTGGCATTTACAAGAAAGGAAAAGAGCATGTGATGATAGTTGAAAGTCACGCAATGAGGGTTACAAATATATATACATTTCAAATTTTGGATAACTATTGATTAGAGTGGTGAAGAAAAATGACAGTCTTTGGGTGGTTTATCAAGTATCTATTGAACACCAACTGTATACAGAGCACTGATTCCGATACTAAGAATTGTCTGAAACAAATGCTAAGGACTTATGAGATAATGTTCTCATTCACACAGAAGTGGAAACACATGGGTTAAATGATATGAGGTCAGTTATGGAAGAGTGCAACAGTGCCTGATAAATATCATCTACATATAAACAATACTGCCTGCTAAGAAAAAGCAGTGTTAAGGTGACTAAGACCAACAGATACATCAGCGCAAATCATGAACAGATAATTCAGAAAAGTGAAATACTGATCATTGACAAAGACGAAAGGGTGTTCATTTCCACTAGTAATCAAGGGGATGCAAATGAAATCAACAACACTGATATAATACTCCCCTCTATCAACTTGGCAACTTCTCTTTTTCTTTGTAAAGACAATTCCTCACGTAGGCAAGGCTGCATAGCCCGTTGTGGAGTTACTTGGCAAGATGTAACAAGCATCTTCAAATATTCACACTCTTTGACTCTGGTAATTCCAATTCTGGGAACCTCTCTCCTAAAGAAATAGCTAATTCTAAATAACAAAAAAGCTTTTTGAGGTGAACAGCAGTGCTTTTTCTAATGGTGGAAAATTGAAAGCAATGTACATTCCTGAATTTGGGGAATGATTAAGTAAATTATGGTAAATCTACTTAAGTGCTAACATTTATCGAGTGTTTAGACTGTGCCAGCTTCTGTTCTAGACACTTTTGGTGTCTTAATGCACTTAATTTTCACAGAAACTTTGATACTATTCCAATTTTACAGATGAGGAAACTGAGGCATGGAGAAGATAAATAACTTGCCCAAGGTCACCCAAATAGCATGCGGCAAGGAAGGGATTCAAATTTAGGTGGCCCTAGACTGATGGGATATTCTACAGATATTGAATAATAGGTTCATACAGCATATGTAATATATGACAAATGCTTATGTAAATATTAAAATAGCCCAATACACTGTGAGACAATAGTCTAATTCAAAGCTATGTTCAAAACCAATCACGTATACAGTGTGTGTAATAGACAGAAAGCGATATATATTCTCAATTTTGCTGGCTTTTAAGGCCTTCTTTTCGATTCCATAGCATTCTCCTACTTCTCACTGCTTTGTTACGTGACTCTTCCTCTAGTATCTAGGTTGTTTTACTGTCTCCCTCCCTGCCCATGTAGATCATGTAAATTATAAAAGACTTCTCCACCCTCAGATAGGTTATCCCCTGCTCTCACTCTTCTGTAGATATTTTTCAAAGCCCAGCGTCAGTTCTACCTCCTCCAAGATCTAAGATTGTTCTAGCTCATGCTGCCCACTCAGTTCTCTGACATCCACTGCACTGACCCCTCACCATCTCCTACTGTATCCCACGCTGTCTCATTTACTCATCCCTTCACATGTATCTGTGTGTTCTCTGAACTGGCCTGTATGCACCTTGAGCACAGGAGTTACTTTGTATATCTCTTATCTCTCCAATAGCTCTTATCAGAGGATGGAGCACAGAGAAGGCCTCAAATACACGCTGATTCACTGAAACAAGTTTTAAGTTGTAAGCAACTTTTTTTCTAAAAGGCTTGTTTTACATACTGCTTTAAAAGAGAGGACATTTGTTTAAACAAATAGGCCTTTATTTCAAACACTTAAGACTTACAGAGAAGTCAGACTTCAAAGCTTAAAATAGTAATAGAATATTCCAATTGGAAAAGATCTTTAATGTCCTACAATTCAGCTCCTAATTTGGCCAACAAGGAAACTGAGACCCAGTGAAATGCAGCACTTGGCCCACGTTCTACAGGAGTAGAATTAGGACTAAAATCCAGGGCTCCTACTTCCCAGGTAGAAGCTGAGATGGACCAGGTGACCCTGACTGTTCCCAACCACATTTAGATGACTCCTCTCCTCTCCTTGGGCTCCATCCCATACTTCTCCAGTTCTCCATTTTTTTTCCTTCTAGTCCAAAACATGGACCTTGCACTCAGGTCATTCTCAAGATGTAAAGGTCCTAAGATAACCCCCTTCCCTGCTGAGGGAGAGAAGAGAGAGAGTTTCCTGAATGTCTTTCTTTTTCCTGATCCCCGCGGCTTCCCCCAATTTTCTGCACCCTGGCACAGAAGGCCCTGCGTGTCTGTGGAGAGACAACGCCTGCCAGATTCTGCATTCAAAAGTTTTAGGTTTTATTAGAAAGAGCTGTAACATTTTGACCACAGTACATCAAGCCCTCTGACATGCAACCACATGGCCAACTGAGAGCCTTTGAACCCACAATTTGACGCTTGCTTTTATTTTTAAAAATTCATTAATCTTCATTAGGCATCCTACTCTCCACTCAGGTCAAGGATGGCATTTCCTGACCCTGCCATCTTTATTGGAGACAATATTATTTCTTTTCTCTGATCACTTGGGTGAATGAGTATCCACACTCACAAGAGCGTGGTTCCTAAATGATGTTTATTATGTAACATATGGCGGAAAATTAAAAAGGCCTGCTGTGGTCACTAAGGTGTGCTGGCCAGCAGTTCCTGCCTGCGGGCGCCGCCTGCTGGCCCAGCACAGCCAGAGCTGCAGCCCCTGGTAGCTCCCCTTACTTCCAGCTCAGGACAGTTTGCTCTGAGGACGGATTGAATGTGACTTTTCATGCTTCCCTGAAGCCTGTTAATGGAAGCTCGCATGATGATGCAGAAGGCAGCCTGCATTGCAGCACACTGTAATCTGGCTGGAATTAAATGAGCTTCAATAACAAATGCTCAGATCGTGGTTACTAATTAAGAGTGATGCCAGAATGCCTGTAAGTTTTACATATGTTCCTCGTTTGGCTGAAATTTTGACAATGAGTAATGCAACACAGACGTGGTCACCTGACCTCCAGGCAGCCGTGCTAGTTGGCTGGGAGCTAAGATCCCAGTGAAAACCTTGAGACTATAAGTCAGACTGGTCCTAAAGACTGCATTGATCAGGATAGCTAGTCTAGGCATGAGGGGATGTGTGTGTATGTGTGTGAATGACAGACAGTCAGACAGACAGGGTACGCTTTACCTTGTAATGAGATCAGAGCAGATGCCTAGGTCTGACACTAGGACAGGCATAAATAATTAGTAAAAGTCTTCATCCACTAGCAGCTAAATGCATTTCTGTGTGTCTTACAACTATGTTGTACCCAGGAAACAAGCAAAGACTGAATCCAAAGATAAATCTCGTGTACTGTGTGGCCACCCATCTCCAGTGACCTTGGAAGATGTTCCTTATGGCAGGACTGCGAAGTGTGAAGTTTCAAGTACAGAACCAGCCTCTACAGAACAATCAAAGTTCATTACTGGTGGAAGGTAGTCCCTTCACCAAATTCTCCACATTTCCCTCCATTGCTCATCACTGCTCTTGTCTTTTATTCCACATACTAACCCTTGGCCCTGCTTTCTGGTATGGGCTGATTCCAGGCAAGCAACACACTTCTTATACCTGGTCTTGGGACCTTGTTCTGGGATGGACCTCAACATATGGTCAGCACTGGGACACAGTCTAGTCTCATGGGACTCTCCCCTTCTTTGCCAGTTCTGGCTTCACGACAGTCCCCCTCCCCCAACTGTATCCTTGATAGTAAGACAAAGTTTCAATTGCAATTAATCTTTCTTTTCCTTCAGAGTTAAAATAGTTCTTATGTCTCTGTCTTACTCAGCCGGCCTCTCCTATCTGTATTACCTGCCTCATCCCATAGGACCCTTCCCTTCAGAGGACTTTTCAGAGACTCTGTCATCCCAGTTTGGTGACAAAGAACATAGACTTTCATCAGACAAAACTATGTTCCAATTTTGGGCTTTTCCCACTGGGACAGGTGATGTTTCCTGAGTCTCAGTTTATCCTCTATAAACTGTAAATAATAATACCCACTGCACAAAGTTATTGTGAAGATTAAAGGAAATAATGTACACACCCCATTTAGCATGGGGCTGGTACAAGTCAGTCAGTCAGAAATAGTAACTAATAATATTCATTAATGTTTCCCTCCTTCTCCAGTTACTTTCCTTATGACCTTAATTTTTGGTGTAAGTCAGTAGTATTGGATGGTAGGAATCAGGGAGGAATGTTCCAAATTAGTGGATTGTTGAATACCAGGCATACCTTGGAGATATTGTCAGTTTGGTTCCAGACCACCACAGTAAAGCGAATATCCCACTAAAATGAATCATATGAAGTTTTTGTTTTCCCAGTGCGTATAAAAATTGTTTACACTATACTGTAGTCTATTAAGTTTGAATCTAAAAAAAACAGAACGTACATACCTTAATGAAAATACTTTGTTGCTAAAAAATTCTAACCATCATCTGAGCCTTCAGCAAGTCATAATCTTCTTGCTGGTGGAGGGTTTGAAATATTGTGAAAATTGCCAAAATGTGACAGAGAGACATGAAGTGAGCAAATGCTGCTGGAAAAATGGCGCCGATAGATTTGCTCAATGCAGAGTTGCCACAAACCTTCAAGTTGTAGAAACAAATGTAATATTTATCTGTGAAGTGCAATATAGCAAAGCACAATAAAATGAAGTATGCCTGTTCTGCAAAACTTCTTCAGGACTATACATCAATTGGGCCACAGTTATAATCACCCAAAATTCAGATCCTTGATAAAAAAATTAATATATCCCTAATCAAGCAGTCTTCTTCCCTCACATTGGATCAGTTAGTTCAGTCTTTCTGACATGACCAGGAGAGTGTGATAACTCTGATGAAAAGTAAACACTGCTACTGAGTTGGAGAATTGGGAATTCCAAGACCAAAGAGCAACTCCAGTTACTGTAGAGTATGTAGGACAGATGAGAAGGTCCAACAATATAATTTCCCTCTGCACTAAAGCTGCTGAACCGTAGAAGACAGCTTTAACTAAAGAGAGAATCTAGCAAGGTCTCCTGCAGGGAGTTGTGTTATATGAATAGAGTGAGTTTTAATTTTAGTCTGCAGATATGAGCTCTGTAACACAGCACCACTGTCACCCGCAGGCCCCGGCTTTGTCAGTATGGCTCCACTTCTTTGTAACCCTAGCGGGTTGGCGTCAGAGTCTTGCATTTCAGTGTATTAAATATTTACCAACAACCTATTGGCCATATGTCATTTGAGCGTGTGCAGTGACAGACTCACTGCTTGGCACCTTTTCAAGTGGATTCTGTGGGATCTGCAGGGTTCTGTAGACTCACAGATCCTTTTTAATAACCAAGTCTTTTGTCCTTTTTAGTCCTGTTTGCTAAGCTGGTATCAATATCATATGCAGAGTTCTGAGGGAGTGAACTTGTCCTGTCATCCCTCCTTCTATATTCTTTCCTCCTGGGGTACCGTGAACGATGTCAGCATTCCCTACTCATTGCTTATTTATTTGACAGTATTTGCTTTTTCTATGGTACAGGTGCAGGCTCATTTTCCTTTAGAAATGAAATTATTCTGGGAGTTGAGTTGTGCTTACGATGCTTGTTTGCCAATGAGTTCTGATTCCTTCTATGCTATTTTAAGGAAAACTCACCTGAATTGATAAACTTTGAATTTAGACTTATTAGGCTTTCAAATTGAAAGCCATTCTATGGAGAAAATGGAGCAGTTTATGACATTAAGCACCACTTGAGAAATGTTTTGAAATGAATTGCGTGTCCAATTAGAATTGACTAATTCTATGAGGAATCAGATATTCTCCATTCTAACAGCTCAGATCTACTAAAAGACATTTCCTGAGGGCCCACTATGTGCCTCTCCCTTTGCTAAGTGTGGAGCTAAAAAGGTCAATCAGATAGTTTCTGCTCAAGGGTTATAAGGCTGGTCCATCAATTTTTGGAAACTGGTAGCTTGTCTCTTACACCTTGACTTATATGAAATAAGAAAGGCTTTTATTTATTTATTTTTAAGAAACTTACTTAAAGCAAAGGTACCGGTGAGAGTGTATAAATTTATGGTTTTAATCGGTTGTGCACGGTCAACGTGAGTTTTTGTTTATCCACTCTCCTTACAATCTATAATTTTTGTAGATTTATGGTAATAGATCTACATTTGAGTTTTTCACTTATTATTTGTATGTGAGATATTATTGACTTTTGATTCTGCAGGGAACCTGGACATTGTGTCATTTTCCATGAGATGGGCAAAAAATGAGAAGCTTGATCTGAATTTAAGCTTATTACATGTTTAATACTCCTCAGTTGATGCTGTTTTATGTCGTGTGGAATAAAAACATCATTAGTTCAGAGTTTCAATCTATTCTGAATTTGAACATCAAAGCAAGGAGAACCCTAGAAAGTTAAGTTTGGACCAATTTCAGCCATGATATCTACTTTCCTCCCTAGTCAAGTACCATATATATACTTAATACTGTTAAGTAATTGTGTTTTAAGAACACTAAAATCCAGATAATGCAGGTGATAATAGATGATGATAGATAAAGTGAGAAAATGATTTATTGGCCATAGAAAATCACAATTATTTAATGTTTTAGAGTATCAGTATGTAGTATACGTAATATGAGGTACTGGTTTTGTCTACCAGCCTAGAGCACGCAAAGGTAGAAAACAACATATGTTTAAATATTAATAAAACAGTATACACTGGTTGAAATATGTGTGGTGCTTTACACTGTAATCAGTTTCAGTTTACTGTGTGATTCCCCATGCTGAATATTTAAGAGTTTATGAAATGCGGTGTTCTGGTTATTGCAGATGTAACATCAGTGGAGAGCGCTCAGACTTCAGAATTAGGTGCTAAAGTTGTTTCTCCTGGTCTTATGACTTAACTTTAAAGACTCTCACATTAAATTTCATTATTTTGTTATGATCATGATGAAGAAATCATCCAGATATTGATGATTTCAGAACAACTGGTCGATCACAAGTAATGACACGAGTGGCTGACATTTTATGTTGTGCTTACTAAGTGCCCAGCACTTTCTAAGTATTCTCTGTACATTGTCTCACAACATTGCTAGGTAGGTACTATTATTTCTCCATTTTAAAGTTAAGGAAACTAAGGCACAGACGTAATAACTTAGTTGCATACAGCTTCAGGTGTGTGTAGGAAGAATTCAAAGATTCCAGTTTCTTCCTTTGTGTACTCGATTCTCTTAGGCATATGTCAGTGATACATTAATTTGGTTAATTCAGCAATATTTACCCAGCTTGCTCTGGGTGGGGCATAGTGCTTCATATTGGTGACAGCAGGCACACAATCAGTGACCACAAGAGACTGTAGCTCAGAGAAAGAGAGAGACAACCCAGCAGATAATCGCACTTCAGGGCTAAGATGGGGTGCTGAGGAGCATATCACCGGAGGATATAGCTTTGGTATTAGCCATGAAAAACGTGGGGTGCATGTGTATGTGTGTGTGTGTGTACACCAGTAGGAATGTGGGAAGTAAGAACGTGGGAAAGGTTGGGACGAAAAGAGGGAGAGAGCAAGAACACCCCAGGCTGAAGAAACAGTGTTGTGAGGCTACCTCTGAGGCAATGAAAATTCCTCATTTTAGTTAGAGCTTGTTGCCTGGTCAGGGATGAAGTGAGTGACTGAGAGATGAAATGAGCCTGAAGAGGTCAACGGCCGCCAAATCACAAAGATCTTTATTTCAAACCATGTTATGGAGTTTGGATTTTATCTTTTTTTAAATTTAATTTTTAATTTTTGGCTGCGTTGGGGCTTTGTTAGTGCTCAGGCTTTCTCTAGTTGCGTGAGAGCAGGGGCTACACTTCGCTGTGGTGCACAGGCTTCTCATTGAGGTGGCTTCTCTTGTTGCGGAGCACGGGCTCTAGGCATGCGGACCTCAGGAGTTGCAGTACATGGGCTCTAGGGTGCATGGGCTTCAGTAGTTGTGGCATGCAAGCATCAGTAGTTGTGGCTCATGGGCTCTAGAGCTCAGGCTCAGTAGTTGTGGCACATGGGCTTAGTTGCTCTGTGGCATGTTGGATCTCCCGGGACCAGGGATCAAACCCACGACCCCTGCGTTGCCAGGCGCACTCTCAACCATTGTGCCACCAGGGAAGTCTCTGGATTTTTATCTTAAAGGCAACACCCTACCCAATTCTACCATGTCCATGTTATTTATTACTAATCAACTATGACAATGAGCTTCAGAATCCTTCTCAACACAGCTCTCTAGGTAGTCAATATAAATGAATTGAAATTGCCAATGACATTGAATTTATAAATGTTACTTTTCTCCATGTAATCTTGGAAACTATTTTATTTCATCCTTCTTTTACAGATGAGCAAATTGAGATTCACTGAATGAGAAAGATTCCATTTCTCCCATTTAGACCTGAGCTAAGAAAAAAGTGCCCCTGCTTATTTTCCCAACACCACAACTCTAAGTCCTTGAGTCCATCTTTCCTAGGCAGGGGTCAAGCTTCATAGCTCTAGCCATGTGGGAAATACCAAGGCAGATTCCATTCTGGTGTCCGTCCCCTGTGGACTTGAAACTTTTTTCTTTTTTCTTTTTACATCAGCTAATGGTTAGGCTATTTTCCTTTTCAATTTCTAAACACAGACGTGTTCATTCCACCTCCTCATATCTTGAATAAGAGATCTTGTTATCTCCAGTTGAGCTCGGATCATTAAGGAGCTGAGCTGGTTTGTAACTGGCTATGGGGGGTTGGGTAACACACCTATTTTTTAGATTTTCCCCCTTTTCCTTTATACACAACAGCGATTATGCTCCTCTTCTTGGACAATAGAGCTTGGATGCCTCTAAAGAGCTTCCAAACATAAAATGTTTATCTGCAGGAGTGCCTGGGTGTCATGCACTCTTCCATAAATGACAAGAGAAATTTGTGAAAATAAGATCATGTTAAAGCTACGCAGATGAAGAAAATAAGGCTCAGATGTTGAATGAACTGCCCACAGTCACAGAGCTAGGAAATGCATGGTCAGGGTTTGAATGTCTGTCCTCGTGATTCCACACCCTGTGCTCTAGCCCCTATACCTGGTGGCTGCTGGAATGCAAATATCATCTCTGAGCAATAGGGTGCCCGTGTTCAGTCGTGAGTGTTCTGGTATTGTGGGAGGCAGCATAAACTTGAGCCAGGCTCTGTGGCCACACTGGCTTGATTTTGAAACCCAGCCTTGCTATTTTATAAGCAGGGTGACCTCGGGCAGGTTGCTTAACATCTCAAACTCAATTTCTTTACCTGTGTAATGCTAATCATGCTTATCTGGCTGGCCTGCTGGGAGAGTTGCCTTAAATTGATGGTTTTCAAACTTGAGCGTTCACAGAATCACTTGAAGGCTTGGTTTTTTTTTTTTTTTTTAAAGATTTATTATTTATTTATTTATTTATTTATTTTTGGCTGCATTGGGTCTTCATTGCTGCATGTGTGCTTCCTCTAGTTGTGGCAAGCGGGGGGTACTCTTTTGTTGTGGTGCGCGGGCTTCTTATTGAGATGACTTCTCTTGTTGCAGAGCATGGGCTCTAGGCACTCGGGCTTCAGTAGTTGCTGTGTGTGGGCTCAGTAGTTGTCGCTCTAGAGCACAAGCTCAGTAGTTGTGGCACACAGGCTTAGTTGCTCCGCGGCATGTGGGATCTTCCCAGACCGGGATCGAACCCGTGACCCCTGCATTGGCAGGTGGATTCTTAACCACTGCATCACCAGGGAAGTCCTGGAAGGAAGACTTGCTAAAACACACAGATTTGCTAACCCCATTGCAAAGAGTTTTTGATTTTGCTGGTCAAAAATGGGTCCTGAGAATTTGCATTTCTTACAAGTTCCCAGGAGGTGTTGACATTGCTGGTCCGGGGACCACACTTTGAGAATCTTTGTATTAAATAATGTTTATACAGTGTCTAGTTTAGTGCGTAGCTTAATCAGTATAAATCATCCATCCCCGCTCCCTAGCAGAAGACAAAGGCCTTGAGGCAATGGAACAACAAACAGTTAAGTTTGATTAAGCGGGGAAAGGCAGAAAGGAAAGCTACTTACTCAGTTAAGATGCTAAAGCAAATGCCAATGGGAAACTGTAGAGGCAGTAGTTCCTAAAAGAAGGATGGTATAGAAATGCTAAGACAGATGGGTAGATTACAAGAAGGGAAAGGGAGGAAGGCCAAAATCAAAGCTCAGCAACTATACCTATTGTCAAAGGCTGTGACATCAGATCTATTTCCAGGTGATTTCCTAGGCAGTTGCCTTGTTAGCCTTCCCTGAACACTGACAGAGGATAGTCTTAATACACCTTCCACTGTGCAAAATGCAGCCATGTAATTATCTCACTTGTTCATGTCAATGGTCCTGCATGGCAGGGGCTAGTATTCCCATTTTATGAATTTGTGAACTGAGGCCCAAAGAGGTTAAGGAGTTTGTTCAAGGTCAAATAGACAATCAGTAAAGATTTAGAATTATATCTTACATTTTCCAACTCCACATTCCTTTTTCCCCTCTTATGCTGACTTCCTATGTCTCTCTTCTTAAAGTGTTATGCCAATCTCTGAACAAAGAAACAATCCCTAAGAACAAAGGCCAATGTGTTCAGAATCCGGTCCTCTCATGCATCTTTTGTACCTTGAAGTGATAAGAGTGCTTGCGTTGATCCTTTTACTTCCTGGCCTGAGCACTGGGCTCCTCTTATTTGCACAACCTCCCATCCAGGCAGAGCCCGCCCCACAGCCTGGGAGTGTCCTAGAGCAGTGCTGGGTTTTTCTGGGATCTGGTCTGCCTGCTTTTTGCCTTTTCATAACACTCACTCTTTGAGGATGTACATGCAGCTTTCTCTTTGCATTATTTAAGAGATGGTTTCCAGTAAGGGAAACAGTGGAATTCTAAGTCTCCCGGTGATGCTAGTTTTAGGATTTTCTAACTTAAAAATAAAATTTCTTTTTCCTCCCTCACTCATTTATTTGCTGAAATGCCAGTAAATGGTACCAGTGCTTTTCCCAGACTGAAGCCACTGCTGTGAAAACCTGCAGGACTCAACTTCCATGGTGGTCAAAATTTTTGTGTAGCAACTCCCATGAGAAAATACCAGCTCTGAGCTAATCCACAACCATTTGTATCACAAGCAAGTTTGGCCTTGTAAATGATGGATTGATTGATGGGTTATTCAGTTCTGGTAGTCTTTCAAGAATACAATTTAGCACCTACCATAGGATGAGTGAAAAACCACCTCTAACCTTGGGAGAATACAGTTGTGAGGGAGCAGATTTGGCATCCTCTATGCATTTGATATGAAATCTGAAAGAGGAATTCTTTATTGTCAGCCTAATAAGGAAAATAAGTAGACATTTTATCAGTAGAAGAGTTCATCCTCATTTTTGCAGGATCCCTGTATTGTTATTTTCTTTCCTCCTCAAACTTTTAGGACTTCAACAGCTAGATCTCTTTCTTTTTTCTTCAGAAACCTGTCACCCTTTCTTTGATTTTCTTATGGTATATCAGAGGAATTACACAGTTTGTTGCAGTCTCAAGATGCTCTCTATCTTTGTTGTCTTGGAACACAGTTGGGAGAAACCACAGATACCATCTTCCTAATGTTTTCCTCCATATGAATGGAGTTTCACTAGCACAGTCCTCCTGCCTCTCACTGACTCCTTCCCAGGACTGAGGAGAGATTTAATCTGATGGGTGTGTTTGAGTAATTCAGTCCCTTTCTCTCCTTTTTCTTCTGGAGAATCCACTTGCTTGCAGAGGGCATGAGAAAAAGACTGTTCCTACATGCAGAAGCCTACAACTTTCCAGAACTCTCTATGACTGCATAGATGTCTGCTAATTTTGGAGCTTACTAGCCTACCCACGAATAGGTATAAGCTATATTCTCCGAAATCAGCTTTCTCAATTATAAGGATGATATGTTGGTGCCTATCTGCTTTATTATTCTGTCTTATTTCTCAATATGTTCAAAACTAGGGTGGGAAAGAGTTACAGTATTATGTTTTGGACTCTTTCAAGTCCCAACAAATAGAAACATCCTAGACATTTAAAAGCATTTAAGTACTTATTGCTATTTAATATGAAAGAGACATATTTATTCAACAGAAATGTTTGTTGAGTGTCAAATCTGTACCCAGTATTATGCCAGGTCCTAGGTATACAAAGATAAGATTCCTTCCCTCAAAGAGTTTTATGCTCCAGTAGGAAGGACCTCATGAAACAGGAATTGCCTTGCACTGTTATGTTTGTTATAATAATAAAAGTTTGTACAAAGTATGAAGGAAACCTAAAGAAAAATGTCATGATGGAAACAGCAAAGCTGGAAATTTACACACACTCCAAACACTTATAGAAATCCTAGAGTCAAGGTCTCCACTCTGTAATTTTCTTTTTCCTAACTCATAATCTAATATGCTTTGGCTTTCTTCTTTTCCTAGCATGGCAAGTAAGATGCCGGCCTCAGCATTCTCGGCTCTACAGTTAGAACTGAGGTTGCAATCCTGGCTTTGTATCTTCGTTCATGGGCTTTGGATGTTTTAAGTTTGCCTCCAACTTTATCTTGTCCTCTGGAACATAGGAACTAAATAGTACTCATCTCTTGGGGTGTCTGGGTGAAGTGAATGTAATAACGCATACCGATGTTTAGCTTGCTACCTGGTACAGCGTAAGCGTTCATGAAATATTAACATCAACTTTTACTATTATCATCTTACTCTTCATTCAACAGGAATTCAACAAATCTTATTTGTGCACATAATACACGGCAGGCACAGTTCTAAGGTCTGGGAATCCTCAGCAAATAGAATGCATTGGATGAATAGAATGGATTCTTCCTTCTCCTCAGGAATCCACTCCTTCTCAATCTTTAAGTCTAGGAGAGCTTTTTCTCCTTTGAAGGATCTTCAGACTGGAAGTTTGTAGAAGTTTAGGCAGAGTAGTAGGTGTGAACTTGGAAACTATTGCTCAGATAGATTCTCATCACAAGTGGCTAATTTTCACTTGTTGGGACTTTAGCCTGGGAAACGCCTATCTCCATTTACTCTTTGATCCTTTGAGGGTAAATCTTGTAACCATATTTTCCAAATAGTAAGTCAAGACCAGTTGCCTGGCATTGATGCGAACCCAAACCATCCACAGCCATATCCTTCCCTGTTCTACCCTAACATGACTTTATTCTTCCAAGAGTATGGAAGCATGAAATAATTATTCTCCAAGACTCTTTCAGACCCTTTCGTTGAAATTCTTGCTTTGCTCTATCTACCAATCCTAAATTATAATATTATGTCATAATCCTCACCCAAGCAAATCAAAAGACCCACCTTAAACCAGATACCCAAACCTCATAAATATCCCAGCTTTATCTTCACCTCTTTCTAATTGTATTATTTAGGGGCAAATCCCTTAATTTCTGTCAGCCTAAGTTTCCTAAAGGGAGATAATAAGAACAGAGCAAATTTATGGGACTGTTGTGAAAATTAAATGAAGTAAGCCATACAAAGTTCATTCAGTTCTGAGCTATGGCAAGCACCAAATTAGGGCAAGCAAATAAAACGTCATGATTTGTGAACTGTTTGGCTCTTGCAGTCCTCTGTGGGAACTGGTAGCTTGATTGCAAGAGCAGACTGTGGCCACAAGAAGCTTGTGAACACATCGCACTTTGGGGTCTACCGCTGGATTCTCTAAGTGGAGACAAAATTCAACAATGGCAGAGTTGAAACATTCCTTCCGGTCTTTTCCAAGCATTTCCCAGCTCAGCAAATTTGGCTAGACTGGCAAAATCTTAAGGAAATAAATCTTCAGGAGACATAAGCAGAGGAACCATTTTGATGTAACAAAGCTGTTCATGCTGGTAGCAGACTGGATTGCCAGTTGGCTTCATTTAACTTAACTCTTGGTCCCAGACAGACAGGCTCCGAGGGCCAGGGGTGGGATCCCTCAGCAGCCTGGGAGCTGACTCTGGGACCTGATGAGAACGTATATTTGCAGCTCTGGACAGAAGGAAATGAGACTTTAACTGAGAAATTTCCCCAGTTCTGGGACTTTGTCTCCTACTCAGAGGATGAGAAATATATAGACTACAACAATTTCGACTCTTTTCATTGTTCAGAACTTACTTGGGATTTCACAAGTCTTCAAGTGGACTCTCCCTCTATTTTGGTTTATTGACTATTTAATGGGTTAATTTATCATTCAGCGTCCATTGACTGAGCACCAACTCCAAATGAAGCGTGTTGTCCCTCAACATGCATCTCGTTATATAAGTAAAATTATTAAAAGTTGTTGTGCTAAATGTTATGGGATGTCATTTATAGGTGGACCTAGAGAGCAGGAACTAGGGAAAAACAAAAGCCTTAGTGACATGTTTTTAATCTATTCCATGTTCAATTTTTTCTGAATCAAAAAATAAGACAAATAGGACAATCACCATATTTCTGTATGATGTCCAGACCAGGTGAGGATAATTACTCATGTGCAGTTGAACTGCATTTAACTGCTCTGTTATTACATGTTGTCAAACAGGTTGCACCTGAGTCAGAATCCTAAAGCGTGACATCAGCGTGTGACAAAGGCTTGATTATGGCAAAGTGAGACCTACTGCCTTTTCTTATTGAAATTACAAATACCATGATAGTTTAGAACATGTCTACACTATGGAAATCAGTTAAATTTCACGAGACATGACTTTGTTATCACCTGGCTACCAAGTCGGAGGACAATTTGCCTGGCAGAAAGGTCTATTTTGGGTAAGAGTAGAAAGGAGCCAGGGAGGCTTAGTACATCCAGACTTCATGCCAATAAATTTTACATAATCCTTTGTTATGCTGGACTAGTTGTTTCAAGTATAACATCACCTATAATTTGCTTTCAAGTGCTGTCAACATGATGATTGGGAAATTAATCAAATCATTTTTCTAAGCCTATATAATGTCAAGTAATGTGTATACCTTTTTTTTTTTTTTCCTGTACTAAATTTATCCAGATGACTGATCTAAATCTACTGACCAGTTGCTTTGATGATAGGTAGTATTTAAATTTGGATTCTATTGAAGAAAGAACTTAGGATAAGGAGTTATGAGCCTAGGAGGTAGTCCCAGGCAGCAAGAAGGAAGAATCTGGAAGAGAGAGACAGGGAAGGAAAAACTGCCAAAGTCAAGGTAAGTTATTGAGGACACTGCCAGGGCAGCTGAGAGGTCCCTCAGAATTGTCCATCTGAAGGAAGGAGGCTGGTGCATGTTTTTATCCACCAGTTTCTGCCTCCCTTGCTTAAGTGTTACCCCCAGAGGGTTAATTCCTGCATTTCTAGGCTGCAATTCCAATAGAATGGACTCCTGTGGCCTCAGAGTAGATTGTGAGTCAGAGCTGAAGACAAGGATGCTTTCAGAGAGAGGTGAGTCTCAGCTCTCTGGAAATTGCCCACAACAGCTGTAGCTGAAATCAGGCGTGAGCCAGGGTATGTCAAGAGAGGTACCGAAGGCATCTTCTAAGGACACATATAGCTTTTCCTCTTTAGGCATCTTGTTTATCCTCTTTCCCTCACAGTGAGTATGAAATTAAGCCAGACCTTTTGAAAGAAATCATCTTCGTTGGCCTTGTATAAATCCCCCTGTATTCTCAAAAGTGGACATGAAGATTCAAAGAAGAGAATTGCTGTTAAAACGTGTTTCTAGAAGCATGTATAATTCAATAAGTATGCATTTTTATCACCTCAGCTTCTCCAAAAAAGGAGCAGGAAAAAGAAGAGTTTGTCCATGTTGTAGAGGTAGGAAGTGTATTTTTATCACGTATGTAATGGCCACAGCAGGAGCTTTGGAGGCCATGTTCATAATGATTTAGCACACCTGGCCAGGTTGTCCTTTTCTCTGTAGGGAGTTTGATGGGGGCCACAAGCAACCACTGGCCATACTGACTTTCTCCTCCTCCCTTCTCCCCACTGAGACATCCCTATACCTGGACATTTACTTCAGATCTGAAGAAATAGATGATCTCAATGCCTACTTCAATGTCAGCAAGATCCCCTGCAGTGAAGGGTTTTTACAGATGGAGTTCAATGCAAGCTACCCTCTGGGGGGGCACTCTGGGATGTCAGAGGGGATGGAGGGCTTGGCTTACCCAAAGGCAAGGAGCAAAGCCTTCTCTTTACCCTTTCATTGGTATAAAAGCTTGAGTTGTCTGAAGTTCTTTTTTAAAGGGTTTCAAAGACTGCAGAGCCTGGAAAAAAAGTTGCATAGCAAATAATGACAATTTTGACATACCCAGAGTCTTGTGGGGTCCTCTTATCCTGAGGCTGCGGGGAGAGGCGGTGTGACTCAGGGCCCAGGAGGGCAAAGATGGAGGATTTGCAGACATATGTCTTCTGTAGAGCTGCTTTGCTGTCGTGACATCAGAAAGTCTACAGGGAGCAGAGGAGAAACCAGGGGCAGAAAAACCCACAAAATGATAAATGACCTCAGAGTTGATGAATTTCATCCCAGCATTCCCTTGGATCCCAAACTAGTAACAACTTCACACAGCCTCAAGCTGAAAGATGAAAACGTTTCTTCTCCTCCTTTCCAGGATTTTGTTTTGTTTTGTTTTCACTCAGTGAATAAGATTGTAATCCTCCAGGCTAGGACCCTCAACCCAGGCATAAAGTAGCATCTTCCTGGCCCATGATAGGTGGTTAATAAATATTTGTTGAAAGGTTGGATAGTTCATTATGGCATAGTCCAAAGACAAGTAGACTGGGAGTAGGGGAAAAAATAACATGGTTCTTGCCTGGGATCTGTGACTAATAACTTCCCTCACTCTCAGTTCATGTATCTGTAAAATGAAATATTAATTGAGCTTCTATAGTGAGCAAAGTTCAGTGCTATGAAGAATATAGTAAAGAAATTCAAGTTTAAGAAGTAGTCTTTGTCTTCAAAAGGGTGATTATTTTAGGAGAGGCATTTATGGATAGAAGAGCCCAGACACGGGAGTTTAACTTGGGTTCAAAACTCAGGTCCCTCACCCATCAGTAGAACGGAGATAAGAATAGACTACTCCAAGTGTTGCTGTGAAGATAAAGTAAAATGATGCATATGAAGCTCACAATAGTGAACATAGCACTCAATAAATATTAGTTATTAATGATCAATTAATTATGAACAAGTGATTATAATATTACCCAGATGCAGCTAACATGTTAGCATATTCTTCTGCAGCGATTGGAGAGAATGGGAAGCTTTCTGCTGACTGACCCTGTGAATGGAGCAGGAGTCAGGAGGGCTTCAGCGTTGCTTTTGATTTGGCTCGTAACGCGTGAGATATCAGTGGAGACGGTGGGAAAGCTTTCCCAGGAGGAAAGGGGCAGTATGACAAATGTCAAGGTCAGAGAAAGGCGTCAGGTAGACATTCTGTCATGGAGACAGGGTTGGTGTTATTGGAGATCCTAGGGAAACTTGATGGGTAGCCCCTAGACTGTGACAATTTTTCCCCGTTTCAGGAACAAATGGATTATTATTCTGAAGTGTGTGAGGTATTATTAGTTGCCTATCTAATTTCACTGTACCCCTTCTTCCTCCTGTCTTATCACTGGAACTCTGTTTTGGTAAAGAACGTCAATGTGTTCGTTCACAAATATTCACCTCCCCTGATCCTTTGCAGCTAGGCGAGACTATAGGACGGAGTTCCAGCCAATGAAATTCAAGCAAAATTCTAGTGGGGGTGGAGCAGCTTCTAAGCAAGCAATTCTATTCCTGACCAAAAGGGACCATTTCAACTGGTGAACAACTTTGCCCTCACTCCTTTCCTGTCTTTCCCTGCCATGAACACAAAAACCATGTCAGGAGAAAAAAATCTTACACAATGAGACAAGAGCCATGCACTGTGCAGGGTGGAGCAAGATACTAGAATGGGCCCCAATAGTTGAGGAGGTCCTTGAAGAGCCACGTAGGCACTATGCAGCCTGCCCCTTGCTTCTTGCTATAGGAGGGAACCAAGTCCTATTTAGTTAAGCTGCTATAATCCAATCTCTGTTACACGCAATTGAATACCATTTTAACAAATACAGTTAGCTAGACAGGCCATGGTTGCTGTCTCTTCCTGTATGATATGCTTATAACTACACTAAAAAAGAACATGGAACATATCTTATTTTCCCTACTTGAGGTGCCTTTGTTTAAGCTCTTTGCAGTATATTTCCTTAAATAGATTAAGGAAGAATTAGTTTCTTTGAATTGAAAATATCTGAAATAAGTAAGTTAAAGGGAAGTTATAATACAATTTTTCTGTAGGAGGTGATAGTCACTGAAAACCAAATCCCGTTTATAGGTCCATAATCCTTGCCCAAAGGAAAGTTTTGAAAAGGGTTGAATAGCACCCTTTCTTTTGCTGGAGAGGTCTTTATAGAGTGGCTCGAGCTGTAAGCTGCAGACAAAACCTCTGTGTGTGTTGTCCACCGTTTTCCCAAGTACTACCCAGTAAGCAATGTCAGCTAGTGAAGATTCTCACCTTCTATCAGTGGGATAAGTTAAAGAAGGTGGTACTTGGAATCACATTTGACAGAAAATAAAGGACTCATGAAACTCTTTGATCTGTCTCAATCTCCTGGTTCATGTCAATGGAAAATATCAAAACAAGTAGAAAAGTCACCTCAAGTCCAACAGATCCCAAGGAAATAGACTGTACAGGAAAGTGGAATTAGATCACCAAGGGTTACCAAACTACAATAACTGTACATTGTTTTGTAAGGACAGGCCGGTTATTATAGGCATTCTCAGAGCTGAGGTTTATTATTACTGTTGTTGTTGTTAGAAATCAGGCTAGCTAGTCCTTGAGTGCTTACTGTGTTTCAGGCCCTGCGCTACTTACTTTACAAGGGTTCCCTCAGTTCATTCACAATAAATCTTTTGAAAAGTTACTATCATTAGCTCTCTCTTAAGATGTGAGAACATTGAGGCTCAGAGATGTGAATGACTTGCCCAAGTTCACCCTTTATTATGAAATACTCTATTGTCCTATTTGGTTCTGGCACAGTGAATTTTGGATAAGCCTATATTTTCATTAACACACCTATTGAACATTGAAAGCTTTCCAACTGGTAGATCAAGTCCTCCTGGTGAATCTTAAAGCTTTGCTGACACGTGTTGAAAGAGTTTGCCAAAGTCCCACTCACTGCCCTTTTATTCAAAGATCATGGTAAAAATCTTTGCATAGATTCCTAACTGGGAGAAGAATACAGCAGACACTGTTGCCTTCCCACAGTCTTCTCGAGTCACTTATTTATTCCTTTATTAAATATTTATTGTGCTCTTAATATGTGCTAGATAACATCTAGGAGAGGAGACAGAGAGGCAAGCTGGTAAATGAAGTAAAGTATTGAAGGTGCAAAGGTAGAGGAAAGTAAGTAAGGCATGCGAAGGAAATGATCAATTCAACCAGAGAGAGGGAAGTCTGGATGACATACGAGCTTCATCTTATTAGATGGATATAGATTTGAGACCATCTCTGCAAATGAGTTTCCATCCTACTTCTCTAGTGATGTATTACTAAGTATTCTATCTTGGCTGGATGTGGTCATATCAGTCTTCTAAATCCTAGAGTACTAAATTTTCAAGAATACAACAGAATCTTCTTTGAGAAGCCATCCAGTACCTCAAGATGCAATGATGTCTACTCAGAATACTTGAATATTAATCCGCATTATATTACAATACACAGTCTTACCAATATATTTTAGAATTATTGGTTGATAGAATGTGCATCGCCATATACGTATATGAAATAATTAATAGAACACCACTTACTTGTTAATTTCACAGGTTGGTAAGCATCTGCTATACGCCACACCACATGATACAATGCTGATGGTACAGAGATTCATGAAACAGAGTCCCTGACAGCAAAGAATTTACAGTTGCCTGAGGAGCTACCATAACCAGGTAATTATAATGAGTTATATTAGGTCTTATAACAGAGGTGAGTTTAGAGTTCTATGATGATTTCTGTCTCAGAAAAATCACAGAATTCTTCCAGAAAAGGTGATATTCAGACTAGCCTTTGAAATATGAGTAGGAGTTTCTGGAGTTTGCCAGAAAGAGCGCTGTGGGTATGTTGGGGGTGGGAGCTTTCTTCACTGATGCAAGAGCAAAATCCAGGAGAAAAGAGGGCTGTGACAGTCTGGGAAGAAAAAGGAGTGTGGTTAGAACGTAGAGGACCTGGCAAGAGGTGGGAGACGAGATAGAAGGGCACACTGAGGATTTATTTTGAACAGTTTCAAATTCCCTCTCACCTCTGCTCCTTTCCCACAACTCCCTAAATCTTTAACGACCAAGACGTTTCTGCTTTCATCATTTCAGGAAACCAAATGAAGGCAATTTATCACAGCAAATCCACAGTTGACAACCCTCCCTAAAATTGTTTGTTTTTAATATCTCTGTCCTTTTCTCTCGGCAGCACTTTGGCCTTACCGGAATAGCTGTCACCCTAACCGTGGAGCACCTCTGCAGAACTGACTTTCCAAAAGGTCCCCACACCCCTGAGAATGAAATGTTCTTCCTGTGTGGAAACCTATCATTTTGAGCTTTCATAATTTTAAAAATACTTAACCATCGTTTTCCCGAATATTTGGCATGGATTTCCTTCTTCCAAGAGCGCTAAGATTTCGCCAGCCTTGAACTTACTAGCTTCTACTATTTGTTAAGTTAGAAGAGTGGAGAGAAAAAAATTATTGCAGGCTTTCTTTAGAATGGAAAATTTTATTCTATTCATCCTGATGTAGCTGAAAAAGTATCTGAATGGAATCACATAAAATTTTTAAAGAAATTCATTGTAGAGTTCTGATGAAGTGTGGACACCTTTAGGTTAAGAAGAACGTATTTTTAAGGAGACTGTGGGAAAATTTGGAAAACAGGTTTGAGGCAGACCATCTCTCTCCATGTCTCTTTCCCTGCCTCTCCCCTCCTTCCCCTGTCATGCAGGGACACCCATACTTGCATACACGTATGTAGAATCTCAGTTCAGTGAAACTTCACTTAAATAGTGACCTTGGCAATTGGTGTGTTCTAGAAAAGTGAGTTTTCTGGATAACAGAAAGTTAGTTCTTCATACTCATTAACTTTAATACAAAGACTAATTACTTACAGTGAAAGTGTTCCTCCGGTGTCTGGTACACTTTTCTGCCTTTTTAGAGTCCAACAAATATAACCTTTCTATTCCATCACACCCAGATTATGACTTTGGGGTACATCCATGAACTCTGAGTTTCAGTTTCCTTAGTTTCTCCATTTCATTCTCTGTGGTGAGATAACAACAGTGTTCTGGGTACCCCACATCTCTACCCATTCTTCATTCAAGAGTTCTTCCGGAACTCCCATCCTCAACTGCTATTTGCTGCCCCCTGCTGGCACCTGGTGGCAGTACTTTTCTACTCTCATGGGGTTGCCCTTCTTAACCCTTTGACGGCTACGTGAATCCCTCATATTCAAATTTTGTATTAGTTCTCTCTACAGAGGAGAAAATAGATTCTGGAAAGTATAATGTAAATAAGGTCACATTAGTTGCCATCGGAATTCCAAAGTGGATTATTAAATGTGTGGTTTGTGAGCACTTAAAAAGAACTCTCGGTCATGTGGAGTGAGTAACGGATCACTAAAATCCACATGAAACATATTAACCCCACTAACCCTACCTTCTTTTAGGTTAGAACTACTAGCCTGGATTAGTGAAATGCTGCAGATGTTGATCCCATCAGTTTTGCAAGGTATTTAGACTTTGCTGATGTCTCCATGACCCCTTTCCATTTCTTCGTAGTGTTGTCCTTTCTGGGGTGTCAATCCCCTCTCTAGCCACCCTGAGGCAGACAAATGTTAGCCAGGGGATTACACAGTAGTATCAGTGCTCAGATGAACAAATCTGAACCCCTTGAGGACAAATAAGGAATTTTATTTTTTAAATTCTCTCTGTCTTTCTCTTTATATAAATATATACCAGAGTGTAATGTATTCATGCCAAAAGCTTATTGAATTTTAGTAACTAGCAGGATGATGTTGGACAAGATACTTGTTCCTCTAGCTTTCAGTGTTATCACCTAAATAATAAACTGGTTGGACCAGATCTCTAAGGTCCTTCAACACACTAGCATTCACTGTACAAAGGTATAGCCTCAGAGATGACTGAATGGGGCAGAATGCTAGTTGCACCAATACTAAATGACTTCAGCTTTAAGTGATAATTTTTTGAGTTTTTTCAAAATAATTTTTACCATTTCTGTCACCTATCCAGCTGATAGGCTGTAAGCTCTCTGTTCTCTCTACTCCAACACTGATGACCCCTCTCCCACTTCTTATTTGCTGAAACTAAACTTTGTGTCTAGGAAACCAACTCCAGTGCTAATTTTTCCATAATGCTGAACAAAAACATTTAAAATCCTGAAGCCCTCTGACCCTTTTTGGTGATCTGAGGTTGACTCCAGTTCATGCTGTGGCACAAAACACATGGCCTTGATGAGAGTTATTTTTCTTTCTCTTCCATACTTTCCCCTTCCCAAGTTCTGCTTTGTGGCTATGTTTCAGAGAGATGATGTTGCCAGAAATCTTTAAATAAGTGGGGAGCATTGTAGTACAATCGCTGATAGGAACCTCTGTATTTCTATGCAGAGCCTATCTGGCTCCAAGTGTTGACCAATTTGTGAAAAGACCAGCGTAAAAATCAGTGGACAAATATTTAGTGAGAATGTCCCCTCACTCTGTGCAAACCACTCATCACGGGGAGCCAGAGGAATGAAAGACAGTCCCCAATCTCAGGAAGCTGTATCATGAATAATGATACCACAGTGACAAACAGGAAGCCACAGTGTAGTGTGTAGCCGTCAAGTGCCTGGTTCAGAGATTCAGTGCCTTGACTTCAGAGGCCACAGTGGATCAAGAAGATTTCTTTGCATGCTCCTGGGTAGAGAGGTTCTGCCACCGAGCTCTGCCACCTTGTGAACAGAGATGTGTTCCCTGTTTCTTCAGAGGTGGGTTGTAGCTGCCCTCTTGCGTCCCCTCTTCCCTAAGAAGGCTTGTTCTACTGCCCCTTCTCTTTTGCTCCAAGAAGACTTTGTCCTTCCATGCTGTAGTTTGGTGCTTGCCTCACTTTCCCTGAATGGCGAGCCTGTTTGCAGGTTGTAGACGCATTCCCTCTGGTAGCTGAAAATAGACTCCCTCCTGCACAGTGTTCCTGCATGAAATATGACTTGGTGCTTTTATGACCAGTCAGGTTCAGCTTCCAGGATGGGAATGGGATGGGAGAGGAAAAGCATGGACTCAAAGTCAGATGATCCTGGCTCTGAATCATGTTCCACCACTTCTTGGTTGTGATACTCCGGCCGATTTTCTTAAATTCCCTAAGCCCCAGGTTCTTCATCTGTAAATACAGGATAACAAAGAGCAACAACTTCAGGAGCATACATTCGGCAAAGGTAAGGTTCTGAAACTTTATGAGGGCAGGGACGTTGTCTATCTCATTGTCCTGGCACCTCCCACAATGTGTGGGTCCTCACAGCCAGTCACCTGCTAACTGTATTTGATGAATGAAAGTGCATCGCATCCTAACTTTGCCACATCGCATCTCAGTGATGCCCGGCATATAAATGGAGGCCAATGACGTTTGGCTGGTAGAATCCAATATGGCCTGAGTGGCTTTACCTTATGGCCTGTTTGGATGATAGACTTTGGAGTCGGATAGTCCTGAGTTAGACTCCTCAATCTCTTATTTATTAGCTATGTTGAATAAGTCGTTTCACTACCCTGAGCCTCAGGTTTGTCTTCGATAAAACAGAGATAATATCATTAACCTGAAATGTGTTGTAAAGACTATTTATGACATATGTAAAATGGTTAGTATACTGCCTAACATGTAAGAGGATCTTTAGCTCTTTTTATTTTTATTGCTGTTGTTAGTAATTATTAGACCCAATCCTTCGTAGCCATTTGATAAACAAGCTTTTGTTTCTAAGTTGGACTCTGTGAAAGAATCCAGCTCAGTGCAAAGCTCATGCACTGTTAAACACTTGGCTTTGGAGAACCAGACTTATTAATAAAGACTACATCTGGATAGGAACCTAGCATAGCCAGGCTCTTCCCCTTGGTGGGCTTCTCTTTTACCCTCTTATCAGGACAACTAGGGCCTGACAGACTTGCCTTTCCTATTGATGTGGGGGTCAACATGGCTGTCTTTTCTACCCTTCCTCCATCCAGAGCCTGTCTCCCAAGATACTCTGGGAAGAGTGGTTGGCATTGCTCTCATGGTATGATTGTACATGTCTGCCTCCCCATTCTAACTGCATCATCCCACAGAAATGTGATGGAAGGGGACTGATGGTAATGAGATTTTATTTGCAGACTATTCTTCCAATAGACTATGAATTAAGAAGCCTTTGAGGCTAACCTGGAAACTATCATCATAACCCTTCATCCCCAGCTCCAGTCCCTTTAAATCCCCATCACTGCTCTACAAACTGTCATCACACACCATGATTTCTATAAGGGCAATAGTTTATTATTCAAACAACCAACATGCGAATGGTTTCTGGACTACAGCTGGTTGGGATGTTTTCATTGTTAGTGCAATTGTGATGAAGTACATGTGTTACAGAAGACGCATTCTGGGGATTTTGGCTCTAAGTCGAGCTCTGCCCCTCACTTGCTTTCTCACTTGGGACCAGTCATATCCTCCCCTGGGACCCAGGATACGCGTCTGTAAAATGAGGGGTTTGGACTGAAGCCCCTTCCAGTTCAAAAGGCCTCTGATCCAACAAAAGCCTTATTATTGTAGCTGTTGGAAAAGGCTTATTTCAGATTGACTGTGGTGGCCACTGCCTCCTTGGCCTGTCACAATGCTGAGCTCTTCCTTTCCCCTCACATCCCCGTGGTATCCTGGCACAGAATGAGTCACTCTGCCGGCTGTGGCATACATCCGGAAATGGACTGCCATCCTCCTTCCTGGCACAGGGAGGGAGGAGTGTGACTTTTTATATCCCCTCTTATTGATTAATGACATCTACTACACAAGAATTATGATTACTCTGGTCTCATCTAGCCACATCTCTGAATACAAATCCTTTGCGTTCCTGTAACCTCAGGATGAGTCTGACCTCGGAGAGGCTTTGGGAACACTTTAGAAAGCATCTCTCTGTACCACTGAAAGGTTCACAACTATTGTTTTCCTCTTCTGACTCATCTTTGAATCAGTAAATTAAATATGTATAACTTGTGAAGATTTCATTTTTATTAAAGCAAGGTGCTTTGCCGAGGAAAGTCAAGATTTAGAGTATTCAACTCCCCTTTTCTCCCCCCTCAATGATTTTCTTTCCTTTAGTTTGCAAGAGGGCTTTCAGAGAGCTGCTTTCTCTCTCTGCCTCTCTGTGGCTCTGGCTCTTCCCTGTAACGTGGAGACATTAAAGATGAGGTGACTGACATCCACTCTCCTAGGGAACTGGCAAGACTTGAGGGTCCAGAGGCTGTTTCTCAAGTAAGTGCTGGCCATTGTGTCTTCTGGGAGATGGTGCCTTCCTCTGGAACTGGGGAAGAGTCATATTTTTTCCTTATATTGTTTGTGATGTGTTCTGGGATACCCTTTCTTGATGATCCTCCCATCTAGAATGTTCTTTTCCTATCCCCACCCCCCCCACCCCCTCCCCATCTACCATTTTATCACTTGCTAACTTCCTCCACTTTATTTCCCCAAAGGGGAATCATTTATTTTTTTTGCCTAAAGCCTTTCTGCTTACATTATTTTTGCTAAACATGAACGTCTGTGCAACTTACTGTCTCTCTCATCTTTTAAATAATTTGTTTGGGAAATGTTATCAGATTTTTAAACAGTTTTCCCCTGGTATGCCATTCTTGCCTTCCCAACTGAATTGGAGGTTTCTTGAGGGCAGGAGACCACATGCTTTTAAATGAATAAATACAAATTCATCAAGCTCTTTCTATGTTTATGGCACATACATTATAATTAATTTTTATCTGTTGTACTGTACTTAGAGCAAATTTTAGGTGTTACCAAAACCTTTTGTTAACAACTGATTGAGTAGCATAGGACCTCATCTGAAAAAATATAACTTTTTTCTGTTAAACCACCAAAGTGCTGAAGATCATAGCATTTTGATGTTGCTATTAAGACTGAATTCTTAACTTTCTCCATGCATTTTAGACCTACTCAGTTCTCCAAGTATGTATTATGTACTCAGTAAATGCAGGCCTATCCTAGGTACCCAAACTACCAAGGAAATGCTCAGGCTCCCTTTTGCTCGAGGAATGGTTACCCTGTCTTTAAGTAAGTCACTTAACATTCTGACCTATTTTCTTCCCAATGGGGACAATAATTCCATCTTGAAGAAATATATACAACTTTTTGAAATTGGAAGTGCTGAGTTACTTTTTGTCTTCCTTAACTCATTAAGAGGATTGCCTCATGAAAAGTGATCTCTTCATTTAAGTAATTTTTACTTTCACAGAAGGGACATTTAATGTGAATGGTAGTTTTATGTACCTACAATAAGAAGTATGAGTGACAATGAGTTGCTAGGTTGACAACCTCAGTCTCTTTCCTTTTTCCACTCATATCCAGCAGGCCACTTAGAGCTTCTAATTTTTTCCTCATTTATTCTTCCTTTTGGCTTTTTCTTTTCTTTCTTTCAAACTAACTACTGTTGCCACCATAGTCAAATCCTTATCAGCTTAAAAATATTTATTCACCAAACAAGTATTTGTTGAGTTCTTACTATGGTCACTATTCTAGACACCAGGATTATAGAAGCAAACAAAACTGACACAATCCTGCCTTCGTGAAGCTTACTTTCTATCATAAGTCAGAAAATAAATAAAATAAATAACTTAAAAAAAAAGTCTATAATAGTAGAGTTAGAGCCATGGAGAAAAATAAAGCTGGGGTAGTCAATAGGGGATACTGGGAGTGACGGCTACAACTTTGAGTAGATAATAAGGAAATCTCACTCTGAGGTGAGAATAAGAAAGATAGGAGGTAGGAGATTCAGGGATAGGGACCAGGTAAACAAGGGTCCGAAGACCATCGTAAGAACTTCGGCTTTTATATCAAGTGATATATGCAGCTACTGGGACATTTTGAGAAGAGAAAAGACACAATTTAACTTATGTTCGAACAGAATTACTCTGGCTGCTGGATTGAGATAGATTTTAAAGGGGCAGATTAAAAGTAAAAAAACAAAACAAAATGAAACAAAACAGTTAGGAGGCTATTGTAGTAACCTACATGAGAAATGATGGTGGCTTAAACCACAGTAGTAGTGGTAGAGGTTGGGAAAAGTGTCCAGGGTCCTGCTGAAGGTAGGGCCCAAGAGAATTTGTTGATAGATTGGACATGGGATATGAAAAAAATATATATATTCAAGGATCACTGCAAGGTATTGGCCTAAGCAGCTAAAAAAATGGACTTTCCATTTTGTAAGAGGAGTATGTCTGAGGCACTTAAGTTTGAGATCCTTCTTAGAAATGTTAAGTAGGCAGTTGTTTATGACAATATGGAGTTCCAGAATGAGGTTCAGGTGGGAGGTTTAAGTTTGGGTGTCATCCGTGCATAGATGGTATTAAAAGTCATCAGACTGGATAAAATGATCAGGAGAGTTAATGTAGACAGAAATATGAAGAGGTGCAAGGGCTAAGCCCCAAGGCATTCCTCAGTCAAGACTCTGAAGAGATGGGAGGGACCAGCAAACCAGACCAGCTTGTCAGGCAGAGGGAAAACCAGAAGACCATAGTGTCCTGTAAGACAAGTGAAGAAAGTGTATCAAGGAAGGAATGAAATGCTGCAAAACAAGATGATAATTATCAAAATATTCCTGGGCTAACATCCTGGGTTTTCTACCCCAAATTTCTGAATACCATTAGATTTAGCTTCCTAAACATGGTTTTTATCATGTCCTACTCAAAATAACTCCCAGTGAATTTTTTTAAGCTCTTTATTGGAATATAATTGCTTTACCTTGTTGTGCCAGTTTTTGCTGTACACCAAAGTGAATCAGCTGTATGTATATGTTTATACATATATCCCCATATCCCCTGCCTCCCGCAGCTTCTTCCCACCCTCCCTACCCCACCTCTCTAAGTCATCATCTATCATCAAGTTGCTTTCCCTGTGTTACGCAGCAGTTTCCCACTAGCAATCTGTTTTACATTTGGTGGTGTATATATGTCAATGCTACTCTCTCACTTCATCCCAGCTTCTCCTTTGCGCCCCCCTACCCCGTCCTCAAGTCCGTTCTCTACATCTGCATCTTTATTCTTGCCCTGTCCCACTCCCAGTGAATTTAATGATTATAAACTAAAGCCCAAATGCCTCAGCTTGTCATTCAAACCTGTGTAAGATGTCCTTACTCATCTCTGTCTAGTAGGAAATGGCTTGTTTCTTGGAGGTTCCTGTACCTCTCATGTTCTTTTCTCACTCTGCACCTTTGCTTATTCTATATTCACACTGCATGTGGCCTTCCCATTCCTCTCTACCAACCCCAGTCCTTTCCCTTTCCCATCCAGCCTAAATCCCTTACTATGCCAGGCCTTGAGGTGCATTCCCGTCTCTGAGTCTCCACACCTTGCCACTATACCATGCACAGTGGCACTTGTACTGTCTCATGATTTTTCAACAGTTCCTGGGCACATGTGTCATCTCCGCTTTGAGACTGTGAGTTCCTTTAGAGTAGAAGCCATGTTTTAAGCCCCATGGTTTCTGTAGCTCCCTGAAAAAGTGAGTCTTTAGCATTGCGCCCTTAATAAGCCTCCAGGGAATACATTGAATCATTGGAAATTAGAATAGAAATGGAAGGGTATCATTAGCTATTTGTCTGGTCTAGAAGTTTTCTTTCTTTTTTTCATTTTATATCAACGGTATTATTTCTTGACAAGAATATCTTGTAGGAAATCTCAATTTATATAAGAGGATAAATGTAAAGCTGCTATCTACGGTTGAAGGTAGAGGTTAGGAGCCGTCTACCTAATTTTACCATGTGTCCATCCTTCTTCTTCAGTCACCCTACCTTTACCCCTAGAGCAGCTCAGAGGCACTTCTGTGGAACCCAGTGTTTCAGATGAAGAATTTGAAGTTCAGAGGTAATTCATACAAGTAATAAATAACAAAATTAGTATTTGTGTCCCCAAATGTTGTACCCTGTTTGCATTATATAAAAAGAATGAATGAATGCGCTAATGACTAAATGAAAGAAGAGAGAAAAAGTAGAAGGTAACTGATGTTCACTCATCCATATTTATTTATTGCTGACTGTAGCCTGGATCTCTCATGACTTAACCTTGAGCTCCTCAACAAGGAGGAACAATCACAACACCCATTGTATAGATAAGGCTAGAGGTGGGGAGTTTAATAGATGTCCTCAAGGTTAAGAGATGAAGGTGGGATTCAAACCCTCAAAACTCTAGTGCCGAAATTTGCCTTCTTTCTGCCCTGTCAGACCCTTTCTGGAGTAGAAATAAGAGACTAAAGAAGGAAATACATTCAGAGGATATTTTGAATTTATGCACCAAAAACTCTTACAGCCTTTATCTCTTCTATTTCTCTCCTCTTTCCCAACTTCCCTCTTTCTTTCTGTGTTTTACTAGTTATAATGTCAGTGCAAGACAACTGTAAAGGTATTTATTAGCAAAAGGCTATAGAGTCACAAGCCAGAAGCGAATTTTGCATTGTGGGATGGATTTCTGCTGAAAGCATATTTCATAAACTTAAAACAACATATTGGGTGGGGACACAAGACAACATCACAATATCTCATATTTAATTTATCCTGCAAACGCCATCTCTCAGCCAGTAGAATTTTACATGTCCTGGGTGAGATGGGGGATATTTCCAACTACTGTCTCTTAGTAGTGTGAAAAGGGATCAGCCTACAAACATTACTTTGGGAGGGTCTTTGGAATATTTAATGTGCACTTGCAGATCATTTTGTGACATACTGCATTTCTTTGTAGCCCAGCTTAGATTTGTCTAGAAATACTGCAGACTCTTAAAAATTAAGTAAAATGCCTTCTTGAATGGAATGTAAAATATATCCATTCTGGGAGCTTCATAAGTGCTAATTGTAAGAAATTCTAGAGTCTAAATTGTCTACATTATAGAAACTGTGACTACTCAGGTAGATAGGAAGAATAATTATGTCATATCTCGGTAATGCTTTCAGTTTCATAACTTGCTTTCACAAATCCTGTCTTATTTAGTTCTCATAACAACGCTGTATTGTAGGTGCTAGTAACCCCACTTTAAAAATGAACAACTTGAGGATCATAGGACTTAGCTAAGGTCATAAAACCTTAAGCTAATTTGTTATAAGCGCTATATGTGGTGGGAAAATTGTATTATATTATTATACATTTATTATATTTTTAATTATGATAAAGAAGTGATTTTTTCCCCTTCCTAGGTAAAAATTTCCCAGGACTTACAAATTTAATATTTTGTATTAGCATCTATTGATCATTCCACAAATCCTGAGAGCACAGTGGTCAGCTCTTCTTGTCCACATTTTATAGATGAGCTGGTTAGGTGACTTAGTAAAGATCCCGTAATCACAGATTGTAAGAGAAGAGACATAAAGCCGGTTTTAGATGTCAAGTCCAGAGATCCTCCATGTGGAGTGCTGAACACATTATTTGGCATATATTAAGTGCTTAATACATGGTAGTTGCATTTTGTTATTACTTTTGTTGTTTTTCTCTACATCACACTGATTTGTAAGCATATCTCTCCTTGGCCAAGTTGGCTGATGGCTACAAATCCAGCTAGTGAGCCCATTCTTTAATCTGCCTGATAAACCACTCAGCTGCAAACAATCAAACAAGTGTCTGGATTCTGGAAGCGAAATTTGAGTAGGCCGACTATTGAGTGCTCAGTTGGGAAACTTTGCAAACAGAAGTGGACTTTATTTTACAATGTGGTGAACTATGTAGATATCATTTTATGCCTCTTAGCCAAGTCGTTAGGTTTTATTAATTTTCTCAAGGTTGCAGGGGTGGGGCAAAGATGCCACAGTAACCACTAAAAATCATTGAATCTTTAAGTTGCTATAAAATAAAAATTTTAGTCATGGGAGGCAATCTCAGACAATTATTGAATTGAGTAATCAGAAGGTTATTCTGGATTGTTCCTGCAGAACAAAATGCTATGTGTCTTTTTTAATTCAAAATTTTCAGAACTTAACTAGAAGCTATTATATCTATCACCTATTGTGTGTTTACCATGGCCAGTTACTGTTCTAGGTAAACTATACAAAGAAGGACCACAAATCCAGGTGTATCTGGGAAAGTCCCAATATTACCTATCTATCCTTACATAAGTATTATCTCCTTTCACTCTCAAAAGTGTCCTAGAGGGAAAAAATAGGATAGATAGATGGATATACATGATAAGAAATCCAGAAAAAATGTTAATTATAGAATTTGTTATATATATAAGTTTAACATATATATATTCATATATATATATATATGAATGGTGGTGGATAAAAGTTCTTTCAACTTTTCAAAATAAAATGTTGGGAAAAAGTGTCCTGGGTTGGATGATAAATTCTATGGTTATCCAATATGTATATGATCTCATTTAATACTTAAAATCATCCTAAAAGTTAGATAAAATTATTATCTACATTTTACAGATAAAATTGAGTCCATAGTGCACACCTAATAAATAGGATGGACCCCCCCTCCCCAGGCAGTGCACCTCCAGAACCCATGCAGTTGGGAATAATGCTGTACATCCCCCACATATATGATAGTAGCAAACATCTTTTCTTGTAACAGCTATTTAAATTCCACAGAATTAGTGTTTCCCAGAATACATTTTAGGAAGCACTGTCATAGAGCAGCGTGGGGCAGGGAGAAGGAACTCACATTTATTTATCTTTTTACTGCCCTTTATTGATCAACTTTCTGTTAAGGACTTTATATACATAATTTCATTTATTTCTTACAGTGATGTTATTAATAGATATTATTGTTACTTTATAGTGAAGAAATGGACACAGAGTTATTAAGTCACTTATCGACAGTCATATGTCTAGTAAGGTTCCAAGCTGGAATTCAAATCTGGGTATATCTACTCTCCTGAAATCTCAGTTGATTTTTTTTAAGCTTGTTCATTCTGTCTCTGTCATGAGCTTAGCCCAAAAGTGAAATACACACCCATGTAGAAATGCTCTGAATATTATGGGTAAATATCAATTTGGAATGTGAATAGATAGTCCATTAGAATAATTCAAAAATCTTAATAATACAATGTTTTTAGAGAACAATGAAGGTATAAATTAGTCATCTTTTAAGTTGCATCACTAGATTCTATGATACTACATTTATTCAAATTTTTTAGCTATTTTTAGTTGAGCACTTATTTGATGAAAGAATTGAAAACTAATTGCTTCTATTCCCTCTTCTTAGGAGATACTGATTTTCTACTCTGTGCCCGGCACTATGTCATTCTCTGTCTTAGTTCCCTTATCTGCAAAATGGATCTCATAGGGTAGTCGTATGGAAATCAAATAATAGCTTCAAAGTACTTAGAACAATGCTTGCCTCATATTAAAACGTCATTCATCCATATATTCATTTATTCAACCAATTCATTTATTCCATCAATTGGGTATGGAGTATGTGTTGAATGTCCTGCCCTCATGAAACTTACATTTTAATGAGAGAATCACACAATACACAAATGAAAAAGTAAATATGTTTCAGGTAATATATTAGTCAGGATTGTCTAGGTTGTGCTGCAATAAAAAAAAATAACCTCAAATCTCTGTGGTTTAACCCAATAAAAGTTTATTTCTCACTTATGCTGCATATTTAAAGCAAGTTATCAGAGGGGCTCTGCAATTCACAGATACATAGGCATTCAGGACAGAGGCTCCAGTGTTGACCCACATGCCATGATCTTCAAGAGAAATATGATGAATTCTGCAATGACTCTTAAAACTCCTACCAAGAAGAGACACATGCCACACCTCACTGGCAAAGGCGAGTCTTATGTCTGTGCCTAACGTCAAAGGGTGTTGGGAGTATGATGCTGACACATGCTGGGAAGGCGTGTAGAACTGCCCTGAAGGTGATCACGTACAGTGAGAGGTGGCCGGGGAGAGAAATGCAGCAGGATAGTGGGAACTAGGGACCACTTGGTTGGAGAATGCAGTTTTATACAGATCAGCCAGGGAGAGTCTCAATGATTGGGTGACATTCAAGTAGAGAAATGAAGTAACGGGGGTGGGGTGGTCTTGTAGTTATTCGGGGGAAGAGTTTTCTAGTCCTAGAAGAGAGCCAGGGTAAAGGCCCTGAAGCAGGAGTATCCTTGACATGTTTGCAAAACAGCGAAAAGGTCCAGATGATTGCAATTGAAGGCGCAAGAGAGAGAGTTAAGGAGAGAAGGTCAGTGAGAGCAGAAGGCCAGATCAGGTAGAGGCCTTGTGGGTTATCGTTGAAGACTTGGGCTTTAGTGCAGAGCAGACTGGGCATTTTGGAAAGAGGACAGATAAATCTGGTGTGCACAGTAATGGAGTCACTCCAGCTGCTGTGCGGGGAAGGAGGCTATTGAATTATCCAGGTGAGAGATGGTGCTGACTTGGATCAGCGTGATAGCAATGGAGAAGGTGAGAAAGGGTGAGATTATAGATATATTTTGAAAATGGAGTCAAGAGGATTTTCTCACTGACCAGACATTGGGTGTGAAAGAAAGAGAGAATGAAGTCAAGGGCAAACCCAAAGTTTTAATGGGGAAAACTGTAAGGATGAAATTGTAATTTACAAAGAGGTGCAACTTTGAGAGGAGAGCTCGTAAAGTGTTGTCTTAAGCATCATGATTATTTATTCTTTACAGCAGCTCTACTAGGACATTTTCCTAGCTTCATTTAAAAAAATACAGAGTGGATGCTCAGTACTGTTAAGTGGCTTAGCCAGGGAAACAGCTCCAGGTCATTTGGTTCCTAACTCCAAGAGAGAAAATGATATGCTGATAATTACAGGGCATATTTCTTCTATTCTTCTGGTTTAGTGACTGACTAGATTCTGATATGTTTTCAAGTGTTACATCATGAAGGCTAAATTACTTTAACAGTGAGTAAAAATCCCAGCATAGACTTTGTAAAGGGATTGGTGTAAAACTACTAAAGAAGGACTTGAAGCGCCTATCAATTGTCTTATCAGTTAGAATTACCATCAGCACCACTATCCTCCACAAAATTAAAAAATTACAGGTAAATCTTGATAAATGTATATCTGCATGCCTGGTCAGGGCATGCAGCCAGATCAGTGGAATAGATTGGTTTCATTTTAATATTGTAAATCAATGTTAAGGTAGCTATATATCTATATCTATGTCTATGTGTATATCTACATCTATGTTATATATAGTCTATGTAATTATATATATGTTTTATATATAACCTATTATTTTAAACCTGTTGGGAAAGTTTGCTTCTTTTGTATGAGATCCTGGACACATTTGAATTTTGTTAAATTATGGAGGAACTTGTAGTTTCTTAATATTGTCCTTAGTTCAACATTTAAAGTTTTCATGACCCAAACCACTCCTTCATCTATAGATTTGTCTCAATGCCACTCCTCCAATCTTACCAATTCTTTGCATCCCAGAATTTTCCATTCTGGTTTATAATTTCATAAACTCACAAATGCTCTTCTCTTTCTCTAAAATGCATTTTCCTGCAACCACCATTAACGTTTGTGAAGCCCTGCTCATCCTTCAAGACTCAGACAAGGGCCATCTCTTTTTAAAAGTCTTCCAAAACTATTTCTCCAAAGAGGGCCTGGTACTCTCCTCTGTGTCCTCACAGCACCTTTGGTATACTTCACTCAGCACTTAGCATCCTGGACTGTAATTAGTAATTTATTTTCTATCTCTCCCACTAGTCTGTAAGCTTGTTGAGGACAATTCATCCTAACTGCCTCCATATTCCAGGCACCTAAGCCAGGTGTTCACCACATGTAAGGAAATCAATAAACATGTACAAAATGAATAGATGAAAATTTTTGATTGAAAGTCCTCACTGAATTTATCTATAGATATCGAAGTGGAAATTTTAGAATAGGGATTGGGAATGAGTTTCATCTCTTCTGCCAAATCTAGTCAGTTGGTGGTATCAGCCTCAAGTGTCAAATAAAAAAAGGTGTTCTGAGGTTGTTTTATCTGCACTTGGTTGGAAGAGAGAGGCACAGTTAATATGATGTCTGAGGTGGATTTGGGAAAGGGAAGTGAAGGCACTCATTTTAAGCTATTTGACTTCCCTGGGCTAGAATATTGCGATAAATTCATGTAACTTCAAGGACTTGTATGGAAAGTTTATTTTTTTGATTAAATGCTTACTATCAACTTACTTATACATAAGGTTGCTACTGTGATTCAGTTGAGAACCTATTGCTAATTTCATCACTAAGCAAGTTTTTCTGCTTGACTGTAATCTCTTGAAGAGAGAATTTCTAAAGAAATACAAACAGCTCTTGCTTTGACATAAGTCCAAGGTCTCAAACAGTGGCAGGTACATCTGGAAATATCATTTACTATTATGTTAGTTTCCTCACTCTGTACTTTTGGAGGCCCGTTTAGGAGATTTCATGGGAAACATGAAGATTTCTCTTCTGTAATTTTAAACTTTTTCTGAAGCGAAAGAATATAAAATGAAGCAAAAATCCAGGAAGTTCTTACATATTTTTAAATTACAACCACCTTTTCCTGTTAGCGTTATACCTGCTATTCCTTCCTCAATGAAAAGCTAACTGTGCAAAATCTAATTATAATAGTTATCATTTTATCAAACACTTTCTAGTGCCAGGCACTGTACTCTGTGTGTGTGTGTGTGTGTGTGTGTACTTATATACATAGAGTACACAACTATGCATATACATTTTATCTATCTATCTACCCAATCAGTATAAGGTTGCTATCTAGCTTATCTTAAGAAAGACTGCCCTTTCTTCTGAAGTTGTATCCTTCACAGTTTTCTTGATGTTAAAAGGCCTTTTTGTTTGCTAAATAGTGGCAATAAAAGGCAGAAGAGTTTTTTTTTCTTTTTTTGTTTTTGTTTTTGCTTTTCTAAATGTCCTTACTTGGCAAAACAAGAGTAAAAATCCTATATTTTCTTTCTCCACTATCTCATAGCCTTCTTCCTTTCATAATCATCATAACTTTTAGTCTGACTTGACTATGAAACCTGAACTGTGCAATTGAAAATGTGAAAAGACATTTTCCATCAATGTGAGATTGGGTGCCCTTGGTGCTTTTTCCTGACTTTTTTTTCCTTTCAGCCATCATGGGTCAACATATTGGATTCAGATTCTCAGGGATTATTTCTTGGCTTTTGAAGAACACATAAAAATCAGTTTTAAAAGGTGATAACCAACAAATCAGGAGAGCTAATCTGTGGATGAGACTTTGCCTGTAGCTTCCCAGACCTTTATCTGGCACTTAAACAAAATATTTTTTCTTTACTGTGATGAGAATTTAATCAAAATAAATAAAGTCAATAGAGGAGTTTTAATGATTTTCTAAAAGCTCTATTGCTGGGTTGATAAAGAAGTTCCCTCCATTTTGGAACCAACTGAAAATCAAATGTAGCCTCTCAGCCTCCTATTCCAGACATCTGTGTAAACTTTGGGTACATTTGTGTGTTTGGTCATAGATTAACACACAGAAGTAGAATTACTATCAACAGTATTGTAAAGGAAAGCCTTTTATGTAGATACTCATAAAGTAAATACTTTTTAAAATAAGCATTGTATCTATTTAATGGAAGCTGTTCCCAGACATTTAACAAATAAAAATTATTCATCAAACCATAGTTTCATTGTTTGCCTTCCAACGTGTTGTGAAAACTTCACAGAACTTTTATACTTGAAATTATTCTCAAACTATATAATGCCCCAAGTTCCTAAACTTCTTATTCTTTTATGCTGTCAGTTAAAAGATTATTTTGTTCTTTAGATGAGAAACTTAATTGAGCATGGAGAGATCTTTATTGCTTCAGTATATTAGAGCAGTGCTACTCCAACATTTTGTTTCCAGGATGTTCTTTACACTCTTAAAAATTATGGAGGAACCAAAGAGCTTTTTATAAATGTGGGTCATATGTGTTGATACCTTCTGAAGTAGAAAATTAAAATATACATATTTATTTTAAAATGATTTTAAAACAATACTAAACAGAGTACATACTAACATAAATAATGTTTAAAATAAAATATAGATATACTTTCCAAAACAAAAAAATATTTAGTGAGAATAGCATCATTTTAAATTCTTCCAATTCTCTTTGTATCTGGCTTAATAGAAAGCAGTTGGGTTCTCATATCTGCTTCTACACTCAATTTACTGCAACATGTGGTTTTAATTGCAACATAGGAAGAAGATTCAGCATCACACAGATAGTATAGTTAGAAAAGGGAAGCGTACTTTAATAGCCTTTTCAGATCACTGAGGATAGTCTCGCCTAAAGCCTAAGGTTATTTATAAGGTCTGTTCCTGCTACATTGTTCTTCCATTCCATTACAGCTATAACTGGCTTTAAATATTTTACATTTATCATTGAGGACATTCTTCTTTGATACTACACCAAAACTTGACAGGTGGTATCTTGTATATTAAAATCCATTGGTCTATCTTTGAGTGCATCCTTTACTTTATCATGCATAATTTTGTAACATCATCCAGGGGTCCTGTGGAAAATATTAATTCTGTGAATTATGTAGCTCTTCTAAATGTTGACTCATTCCACTACACAGCATGAAACATTGTACCACTTACTTCACCAGAAAAGTCCTTAAGTTTGAGGAAGCTATCAATCTCACAGTGACGGATACAACTTTTCTAAAATTCTAATATTTATTTGCAAGTGGAATTGTTTTCACTGACAATGGACACTGCCATTTGTTTACCTTGAAGTGACAGGCTTGCTTCATTCATTTTTGAGAAAATGTCTGCCAGATATCCAAGTCTGAATAACCATAGTTTGTCAGTCATTTCAGTTAAAAATTATGGTCCATGGGGAAAAAAAATAAAGCAGCAAATTCAGCTTGCAACTCAATCACACAAGTACCTTTTCTTGAGACATCTTCAGTATTTAGCAGGAGTGCTTTATTCATACTTCCCCATTTTGTCACACAGAATATTAAAAAACACATATTCAAGGGTTGGGATTTAATAAGATTAGCAACTTTTACTGCTTCATCAAGGGCATTATTAAGTAAAACTGCCTTTTTGTGAGTTCATTTGGTAAAGACTGTAATGATCACTGGTTTAGTCTTTAGTGTCACGTCAGGGTGCCAGCAGTGTTATCATTACTTTTGGACAATCAGTACCAGATCCAGGCTAAAGTTTGAAGTGGATAAGGATACCTTTGTAGCTGCTCATGTACCCTTTACTTTTGCACCCGCTCATGTACGCACTCCTTTCCCAACACCCTTCCCTCACACCCCTCTCCTCCCTGATCACCTCTGCCCCACAGCGCTCTTAACAGGCCAAGAGGCACCATGTCGCAAGTGGGATTCCTGGATTGAATTCCATCTTTGAAGTCATCATTTATCAGCTCCCTACCACCAGTTCTCCATTCCAAAGCATGTTTCCTGTGTATCTCATCATGAGGGATAAAACTCCAGAAAGTATCTGGGTATTCTGATATAAGATTTTCCTTTTCCAGTGCTATATTTATTGCTAATAAAACTTTATATGTTATGCTTACAAAGGTAGATGTCTGTTTATATGTTTTAAATCAGTGACAAAATTGTCCAAGATCAGTGTTAAAGTATAATTTTCAATAAGTTAAAAACATGGCCCTCATGCAAATATATGGTAAGCATGTATCAAAGACTTATTTACCTCATTAATAAGGGAACCAGCAGGATGGTAAACCTAGTTCAGAGGAGAAAATGAGAAAAAAGAAATTATATGTGTCAGTGGAAAAAAGAGTGCTAAAATAAGGCTGCAAAATTGGGTTCCAAACTCATTAATGTCCTGCAGTATAATAAAATCTTAACCCTTGGAGTTATATTTCCTACTCAACAGAAATTATTTGCATCTCTACTGGACAAAAATAATTTGCAGCTTATCCTTCTTGTACAAGTTAAGATCTAACGTTACCGAGTCCAGGCCCTAATCAAGACAATTACTAATTAAACACAACTGTCTTTCCCTAGATCAGAAATGGACCCTTATGTGGGTTTGTTCAACAATAGTCCTGTGTACCTCTGAAAGAGAATGCAGTAATGTTTTTGCCTTTTTTTCAAGTTCAAATCATTTTTCCTAAGTTGGAAATAAAACTATGGAGAAGGATGCTTAAGGGAAGATCTTCCCAGGCTCTTAAAAATGTTGCAGTATAGTTGAATGCGGAATATTTATTAAATATTTATTGTGTATCAACTTTGTGACAAGCAGTCTATAAAGAGATTTCAGGTATAGTTTTATTTTACCTTCACAACAATCTCATGAGGTAGTTATTATTTTTTCTCTTATATAGAAAAGGACACAGCGACAGGAGGGTACTGAGTTGCATAAGGTAACACAGCCAGTAAGTAGTAGAGCAAAGATTCAGATATAAGGTCTGACTTTTAACCAACATAATATGGTACTGCCTACAATGCTCGGGGGCTATTTCTGCAAATTTCACATTTTGTCTCTGGCAACCAAAATTAATTTATTCATTTTATAAGGTAATTTTTTCTGATTTTTTAAAAATATTATAAGATTATTATAGAGGATGCGACAAATAAAAAGAAAAATCAAACTCCCTCAAAATTGCATTACACAGACACAAACCCAGTTAACATTTTGGTGTGTTTCTTATAATTCTTATTAAATGTATAAATTTAGGAATATATGGTTGCAGGTTATACTGTGATCTATAAGGTGAAAACACTGGTTGAATTATAATATAATATTGCATGGATAGTGTATTAGATAGATACCCTATCATTGGACTTAGAGTTTTCAATATTTAATAGTATAAATAATGTGAGGGACATTTTAAAATAAAAGTATCCTTTAATCTTCCTGTCCTCTCAGTGTATAGGCACTAGGATTATCTGTAGTTAGTTGAGGAAAGTAAAAAACGTATGCAAAGACATAGCTGGTGGAGCAGAGCTAGGATGAGCCCTTAGAAAATCAAACCCAGATTTTTTTCTCCACACTACGAGCTCACACGAAGAGGTCATGGGATAGTCTGATATTCATTGTAATGTCTACCTGCACATCTGAAATTGCATTTACTGCCGTGATCTGTGAGATCTTGCTTTCTTGAGATGAGATCCGTTCTCCGCCTCCATACACAGGGTGCATCAGCATCTACTTTGCTCTTTCTAAGCCAATAAAACATGCCCTGGGAGGTGGTACTTCATACATCTGCGTACCATATGCTGCCACTCACAATCCACAGGTGTGTTTTATCGGATTATTAATACTTCTCAACACACACAAAGCTTCAGTGTGCCCAATTCTGTAAAACTCTCTTCTCGAGAAGAAGGGTTTGTTTGTTTATTCAATCAAAAGAAAAATTATCTTCAGTTTTGACATATACAACATATGGAATTGCACGGCATTACGAGGCAAAACAAGAACTCAACCACAGCTGTTAACACACCAAATTCCACCAAATGTTCTGGATTTGGGGAGTGTTCAAAACTTCTGTAGTGCAAAATAAGATGTTAAAATGTATTAAACTCACCAGAGAGTTTCTACACTTCATATAATATTTTGTCCCCAGGTGATGGAGAGCAGAAATTATCTATAGTCTGAGCCTAACACATCGTTTAATTATGTAAATTAATTTGTTTTCTTGTGCAAAGTGGATTTTCTCTTTACTGTTTTACCGCCTTTGAGGATATAGTTTCGAACCTCTGTTCTGCCTTCTGAAATTATATTTTGTAGGCTTTTATCAATTTGACTCATTCTTGTTAGTTTATTTTTTCAAAAACATGTTTCCACAGCATGACTAGTGTTGAGTGGATTCCTGAGGAAAGTAAACAAGGATATTTTTTGAAAGGGGTTGATGTGTCTGCTTTGAAAGGTATACTGAGGTCAGAAAGGGTCTCTTTAACAGGCTGGATGTACACAACCTTCTGCTTATTAAAAGTGCAAAACAAAACAAAACAATCATCATCAACAACAATAAACTCTTCTTCCAGCTAACCCTCAATACAAATGTTCATTATTTTGAAAATGCTCCTCTTGCAAAGCAATAGAAAATTTGACACAATTAGTGGCAAACACTGACATCCATCCTCAAGGGACTCATATAATTCCCCAAAGTATTTTCAGCTGTTTGTGTTATTTTATATCTGGCCAAGTGTGAAAGAAAATCTTATATTTGGCCCCCAATTTGGGGGAGCTATTAAAGGCAGAAAAAAACGCATGTATATTTCTCAATGTATTTCTGAATCTGTCTTCAGAATCAATGCAGAAAAGAAATATTTATGATCGAAAGTAGCAAATTCCTAGTGATACTGATGCATTTGTGCACTACCAAGAACATTCCTGAACCAGGGAAGGAAAGCTGCTTCCTGGATGGTGTTAGGACCATCTGTAAGCCCCAGTGGGTCCTGGCTTAGTCCAGTAAAGGGAGGGGGGTGTGGTGCTGAGTCATGGGCATGTTAGAAAGCCAGAGCTGGGAGCAGCATTGGATGGCTGTTCCTCTGGTTGGTATCCCCAGGCCTCAGGCTTGTAAAGAAACACCTAAGAAAACCAAACAAAGTCAAGGGTTCTCCTGGCTATTCTCCCTAGAATTTCACTTGGGCTACACTAACCCAGGGCCCCATAACATCAGAACAGATAGCAAAACTTGATAACATCTCTGTACCAAAGAAACTCAAAGAGCGGAAAAGGAGGGAATGATACAAGCACAGCTGCTTCCAAATAGTAAAAAAAGGCTTGTCTTTGATTTACTGTCCCCTCAATCTCACAAGCAGTTTGTGGTGTCTAATACCCCGTCTTTTCATGTTAATAGACATGAAAGAGATTCCCTCAAAAAAAAATAAAGCCTTCTCAATGACCCCAATTCAGAGATTGGGATCATGTAGCAGTATTCAGGTCCTGGATAATGTGGCTGGGGATGCTATTTTATGTGAGATAGAAAGAGAAGAGAAAGTAATGGGACTTTACACTTCCTCAGGCCTCTGCACCTCACTGAGCATTGCCTCCTTTCCTTCTGTGGACTGTGACTCCAATCAGGTTCTGTCTTGCAAGGAGCTCTGTGCTTCACGTGGACAGGTAAGTCCATCAGGAAACTTGGGGACCATTCCTAGCTTTGTCACTGTCCCTTTTCTGTTGTTGTTCTTGTGTAGAATGAAAGGTTCCAACGAGATGTTCTTGGTAGTTCTTTCTGGATCTAGCCCCCGACCAAGGAGTGGTGTGACCATGCTCTGAGTTTCTCTCTTCCTTTCCCGCTTTCTGCTGAGTCATGGAGGCCACAGATGGGAGAGGCTCCCTGGGATGGGATGCTGGCCCTGTGGGTTGCCAGTTGTTGCACTTTCAACAAATTATTTGTGCTCTCTGTAAACTTCAGTTCCCTTATGCAATGGGACTTATCCTCCTACCTTGTAGGAGTGGTGTGGGATGAAATGCGATCACACGTGAGAAGTGTTTAGAACAGTTCTGGGAACACTTTAAGTGTTATAAATGTTAGCTGGTTTTTCTTTGTTTTAGATGAGATAATCTCTGTTATGTACACAGCACAGTAAAAAAGATCTAATAAACATGAACCATTTTATTATTATTGTCTTTGGCAAGAAGTGAAGGTTTTATATTTAAACTTTTCAACAGTATTTTTGGTTTGAAGAAAGCTATTTTACTTCATCCCTCTGGAGGTGTATAAAGATGAAGTGTTTCTCCTACCTTTCTCTTGCCTTAGTAGAGAGAATATGCTGACTTCAGAGAATAATTCTGCTCACAATCCTTTGGTGTCCATACTTTGACCTGGACATAGGACATGGGACACAGTGTTCTTCCTCATCTATTTTTCTGTTTTCCCTTTTTCCCTTTATGCACCCTCGGGCAGTAAGTAAACAGAGGCTCGGATGACTTCAATTTGAAGACAACTTCTTGCAGCTGCTGGTGGCTGCACTGGCCGCAGTCCATGTTGGGAAGGGGTTGTTACTCCCATGAATGCAAGAGCAGGTCATTCATCAGTCGGCCCAAAGCAGACCAGCCAATTGAAGTAGCCAACAGGAGAAGTCAGGCAAAGGCAGGAGGAATAGGAGACACGTTATATATCCAGATAGATACATACATAGTGTTTTAGTCAGCTGGGGCTGTCACAACAAAATAGCACAGACCAGGTGGTTAAAATAACAGAAATTGATTTTCTCATCGTTCTGGAGGCTGGGAGTCCAAGATCAAGGTACCATCAGGGTTGGTGTCTGGTTAGTCCTCTCTTCCTGTCTTGCAGTCGGCTTCTCACTGCGTCCTCACAAGGCCTTTCCTCTGTACCTACACAGAGAGAGAGAGAGCACGTGTGTGTGCGAGAGAGCACTCTGGTGTTTTCTCCTCTTTTTATAAGGACACCAGTTCTATTGAATTAAGATTACACCCTTACAACCTCATTTAACCTTAATGACCTTCTGGAAAGCTCTGTCTCCAAATATGGAGGGGGGGGCTTCAACATATGAATTTTGAGGGGACACATTTCAGTCTATAACATATATATAGATATATCTTCAGAGAGAGAGAGAGAGTCATTTGAAGCAGAGATTTGGTCCCTGTATTGTGTGCCTTTGTGATCCCATAATTCTGTCAAAATAGGCAAAGTTAATTTTTACCTTCCTTGGCAAGGTCTGCTGTGAATCTTCTGACTGTCGTTTCCACCCTACTGTGTGCAGTTATGGTCCTAAGTGCCTATTTCCTTTGTAGTTTTTTTTTTAACTTACATTATTATTTGTTTATTATTCAATTAGCATCTGTCTCTGTCTCTTAGACTCTATCTGGTCTGGTCCCTAGGCTTTGACTCCTGCTTTAGAAATTAGGCTTGAAGAGAACAGGACATTTGTTACTTTGTTCCCTACTGTTTTGCTCTGTTCACTGAGTACAGAGTCTGGAATGTACAACATTCTTGATAAAATATATGTTAAATACATGAATGGATAATCATTTGATTAGACCATCAAGTGAAATTTTTTGAGTTTAGTTCTTTCAAAAAGGGGAATATGAGACAGTGAAAATAGGGGATACATTAATTCTCCTCCCAAGAACAGTCCTCCCCTACTTCCCTGACTAGTCCTGTGCATTCTTTAGGTCTCCAGGAGCCTTTTTACCTGATCCATAAAGTTGGGAATGGATGTCCCTTCCATGCATTTTCCTATTACAGTGAACTTCACCTTGGTATATGCATTGTACTCCTCTGAATTATCTTGATTACTTACTAGAATATGTTTCATGAGGGCAGGGCCCAGGATTGCTGGCACAGTGTAAAAGCTCATTAAATATTTGCTGGATGTATGTTAAGTCTTTGTAAAATGGGGGAAGGTTCTTTCAAGCCTTAATCAGCTCAAATAGCTTATTTTTCTATCCTAAATTCAAGGGTCTATGGAATGGTTTTCTGCCACCTTTAGAACCATTTATGAAGGTGAGTCCACCCCCCCCCCCAACATTTCCTGTATTACAAGGCTCCATGTAAAAGCATAACACGAGAGAAACCAGAAAACTTCACTTCTGGGGATAAATCGTGGGGTCTTCCAGTGGGAAAGGAATATGTTCACTAGTTTGACTGAAAAACACTTGAAAAAAAGAATCCTTTTTGTACCAAGAAAAGATATTAAAAAGAAGGAGAAGGAGAAGAAGAAGAAAATTCTGAATTAGGTCCTTGTTCTAGGATGCATATGAAGAACTTTATGCCCAATTTCTCACTTAAGACTTAAACCATAAAGTAAATCATATTATTAGCCTCATATAAGGAAAGCGATGTTTAGAGAGATTGAGTGACTCACCCAAGATCATAGACCAACTGAATGATAGAGCCCAGACTCTGATCTTGGATTATCTGACCCCCAAACCTATCCTTCTCATCAATGCTACTCAAAGTACTGGCTTGTTTATGTGTTCTATGTCATATTACACCTAAGAGAAATTATTTGATTCAACGATCCTGTGAAGCATGTCTATAAAGCCTTGGAGAAACTGTACTTAGACCTTTAGAGGATATAGAGAGCCAAAAGTAGATTTAGAGTTCCCAGTAACCTCCATAGTTTATTCTTGGCTTCCTCAATAGAGGCAAAATCCAAGAGCATTAGAGCTGGAAAATGTCTTTTTAAAAAAATATTTATGTATTTATTTATTTATTGGCTGTGTTGTGTCTTAGTTACAGCGTGCAGGGTCTCCACTGTGGTGTGCAAGCTAAGTAGCCCCGTAGCATGTGAGCTCTTAATTCCCCGGCCAGGGATTGAACCAGCATCCCCTGTATTGCAAGGTGGATTCTTAACCACCAGACCACCTGGAAAATGTCTTTAAAGGTTGTCTTGTTTAATGTCTCCATTTTAGAGATGACTAAACTGAGATTTGAGCAATGATAGGATTTTCCCAATGTCATTCAGATAAGTTGTGGCAGAGCTAATCCAGGATGGCACTGCTTTGGAAAGACAGAAAAAAGGAAAAGAATCTGTTGGTAGCATGAAATGAACACAATTTAAAATAATTATCAGGCTGGGATTAAAAATAGCCAAGCATGCTTGATTAGATCTACTCTTGGGAGTTAAATACTTGTGGTGTAACTTAGTAGGAATGGATATATATGTCTTCAGTCTGTGTTCTCGATAGTTTTTTTAAAACCATTAAAAAAGTGACTTATTTGACCCTGGTGCGTGTTAAGATAATTTATGAGCTTGTGATAAAAAGTGATAAGGTTATGTTAAAGAATGATATGTAGATGTGCATGGGTAGTTTTGTTGAATCAATAGTAGATACTTGGATCTTGCCATTATATAATTTGTTATTTGACATCTTCACTGGGAAAATTTACTATCTGCTTACTCAGTGAACTCACAGCTAATACCAATTTTGAAATGACATGAAAGTCAGTGTTTTACATATGCTATTTCATTAAAATGAATATAATTATTATTAAGCCAAGTGTGGGACCAGCTTATAGTAGAAGCCTAAAGAATGGCATTTGCTTGTCCATTTTTAGGCTGTGCTGGAGATAATTCAGGTACAGATTTTCATATCCATATTAGCTGGGGTAGAACTAAATAAGAGAGAAATTCTGAAAAAATCACACCAAGAGAAAAATTATAGAAAATCTAAATATTCAGCATCATGATGTCAAACAATCAACCTGAATGAGGATTATATTCCATCAGCTGACTATAAGGTTTGCCTAAAAGAGTCAGCATGGCTCTTCCTCAAGTCTTTAAATTCTCAGTAGACTAAAAATTGTAGTGAATTTTCCCCTTCAATACGTACCTTGCTGAAATTCATTTGTTAAATGAGTAGTGGGCTTTTCACTTATTGAATGAAATGTTGTAATGTGGTAAATGCAGGTTAGGCTCTTTTTTTACTGTCCTGGAGTCCATTGGTTTTGCCAGAAATGGAGAATGCAGTCCAGATGATGTCTACGTATCTAGACTACCATGATTGCATCCCCCTATCGGGAAAGAGATGGCTAAGGCAGAGGTCAAAAGATACTTGTTCTTGTCTTCCTCATCCTCTTTCTCGCAATTGAGCAGTGCCTTAGCTTTTTTGCCCTTAGTTTCCTTAGGTATAAAAATGCAGGTAATGATCTCAGGGGCATTAGGGGGAAAATGAAGATAAAAATAAGTACAATTTACTGAGCATCTACTATGGGCAAGTGCCTGTGTTAGGGTCTTTAAGTGTATTATTTCATTCAATAATCACTGAAACTCTAGGCAGTAAGCATTATCCCATTTCATAGACAGGAAAAATAAAGTTTAGCCTCAAAGAGATAAGTGCTTGTCCAGTGTCGTTTGGCAGAATCAAGGTTTGATACCATTTCTCCAATTTCAAAGTGAATATTCTTAGCCACTAGAGTATGCTGCCTCTGGTAATAAACATATAGAGCGTTGTTAAAAGCAAATAATGAGCAGGTAACTCATAGAATACCTTCAATATACTTAACATCATAGATGATGTTTTCATAGGTTATCCTATTTAATCCTCATGACTCAGGATAGCGATCTTCATATTTATTATTTACTTACTTTTTCTCTGATTTTAGTGCATTTCTGTACTTTGGCAAGGGAGAAGCCAGAACGCTGGTGAAGTCACACTAGGTCTACAGTATGAAATTACAATATTATAAAATTGGAATTGTCTCATTGGATGTGAAAAATGGGTTGTGAAAGGAAATGCTGGTTCTTTGTGACATCCATCTCAAGAGTTTACTTGAGGGCTTTGGATATACTAGAAAAGATCAGGCTAGAAGAAAATAATTAAGGGTCAACATGACTTTTCACAATGCTAAATGTTATAGTTGCAGACATTTGCCTGACCTAGTTTTGCTTTTCTAATAAATCTGAAGCAAGAATAATAAGGAAGACTGAATATGCTGCTGTTTTATTTGGAGATGTGAATTTGCAAGTGTTAAAAAAAATCCCTCAAATATATCTTTTATTTTTGGGGAATAATCATAAATATAGTTTTTTAGGGAGGATATCTTCATTTATATAGCAGACTTTATAATCACTTTTTTTGATAAATACAAGTGGTCTGAGTGGAGAATAAAAATATTGTAATCCACAAGACAGTGTTACAGGTGTCTTTTAGAGGAGTGGCAGAAATTTTGATATCATGTGGTGAAAAGTACAGGATAGTTTTCAAAAGATGTAAAAGCTGAATCAGAATACAGACTATTTCTTTGCCTAAAATATTTATTTGTAAAAATATCAGTTGGCTTTTTTAGCTCTCAAGTCTCATAAATATTTATGTGTGTGGATGTGTGTGTGTGTACATGTGCAAAGAAAGGTTTCGATATATTAATTCTTGTTCTGCCTAGATTCTCCTACATTTCCCTTGTCAAATTAGCTTTTCCTTGAGAGAAATTGTTGATTCTAATTGATTTTGGCCATACTGGCAAAAGTCTTTAAAACGTTTTTCAAACTTTTGTGCCAGCTTTGCAGGCATTTTCTCATATTTGTGGGAGATGAAAACAGTTTCCAAGCAATATTCCTAAGTATATGACCTTGCTGGACACTTCCTTATGCACACCGGGTCATGGGTCTTTTGATGCTCATCCCATCAAATGCACCTGTCATTCATTTCCAGTCGCTGTACAGCTCACCATAAACCCTCTGCCACCCTCACCAGGCCTATTCAGAACCCTTTGCTTCCTAGCCTGAGTGTCAGGCTCAGTTCTCTTTCTGATTTGCCTATCTTGTCACTAAACCCCTTTGTATCTCTTGTGAGGCACTGCTGCCTCTGTTTTCTGACTGCCTCTTCACCAAGGAAGCCATCGTGTACTGAGGAAGCTAAGATCCATCCTATGAAACCTGCAAAGATTTTTACCTAAAGACATTAAGCATACTTTCAGAGACGAAGTGAAATGTGCTAGCCCTGATAGGGCCTTAAAATTGCTGGTAGGTGGAAGAATCACCACCTTCTGTAGACTGATCTCTGCTGCCAGTGGTGGAGCCAAGCTCTGTAACTGGAAACTGAATACCTCTTTAAGTGCTAAGAGGAAAGCTGAGAGATACCCCACTCTGAATCAGCTTGACCAATAGCATGACCATGAGAAAAGAATGAAAGGCCCCAATTACAGTTGGCTAGAGTACCCAAGATCTCTGTAGTGAATATTTGGTTTCCATCTAAACTTTCCCAGCATTAAGTGAAAAAACAAGCGGCTCAAAATGTTTTCAGGATTTACTGCTTGTGCATTACATAGTGAACAAGAATGGGTTATGTTGAACACATTTGGCACTTATGTACTATGGGTCAGCTGTAGCTGTGACTTGATGTACCCTGAGTTAGAAGTGTTTGTTCTCTAAACCACATGGTTCCTAGACTTACAGCGTGTTATGATTTGATTTTTAAGTGCCAAAAAAAGCTGCAGAATGCACTAACATAGAAACATTTATGCAGGAAAATTTTCAGGTGAGGAACAAATTCCAGATGGAGACCAAGATATGGGAGGAGGGTAGTAAATTAATTAATTAGTCTGTAGTTTCACATTGGTATAGAGATGTAATTCTGGAACTTTATATTTACTTAAATTTGTAAAACTTTGCTTTGGGCAAAGCATGAGTAATGTTACGGTGTAGAGTCCCCCAGTCTGCACGGATTCTCAGTTCTCTCTTATGTAACGTGGGACCACAGGGCCTATCCCATGCACACCCCACCCTTCATCCAGTAACCCTCCAATAAAGCCACTGTCTTCAGAGTGTGCTAGAGACTAACTGCTGTGAAAAGTTGATAGCTGTGCCTTGCACAATGAGTAGAAAGTCTCTCTTAAGTAAAGAGAAGACTCATTCCGGAGAATGAGCTTTTTAAAAAGGCTGACAACATTATAGACCTGAATTAAGATAAACCAACAAAAGCATCTCAGTATTAGGATGATGTACGAGGACGCTGAGAGGAGTGAGATGCTGACAGCTGCATGCACACAGCGGATGAGCAAGGTGGGCCTGGAGGCCTGAGTGCCTGTTTGTCTGGTTACGATCACATGGGGAGATGGCAGACTGTGGGAGAAAACCAATGTTAAGTGCAGTGAATGCCGACACACTGAGTTCTGAGTTTTAATTACTAATATAGTATGTTTGAGTGATCTCTTGCCAGGGGAATAACTGCCAATAAAAATCTGGTGTCAGATATTAGATAGAAATGGAGAACTGATTTTTTTCATAAAAACCATTACTTTAAGTATAGAGGACTCTGGAACCCAACTTTGATTTAAATCTTCTCAGTGCTTTGACTAGCTCCTCGTGTGTGAGACCCACCTCACAGGGTTTTGGGAATGATTATATAAGATTTTGATGTTTAGGCCCAGTATATGCTCAATGCATATTAAAGGTTTATCCCCTTTTAAAAATTCTCACTTTAACATAATCTTTGTTGGTTTTACAAGAACTCCTGTTAACTTAGTTTTGGGCACCATCCCAGTGTAAAGGGTGAAAAGTTACCACAGGCGAGTGGTCTTATCACCCATGCATTTTGGTTTTCAGAAAAGGTTATACGCAAGAAAAGGGATTTTATTTGCATCTTCCTTGACTTTCAGTCTTTTCTTCTTCGTTCACCCATCATGGGCCTTATTTTGAGGCAATTTGACCAGACTGTTGTATAGATGCCTTCTTTGGTAGAGGGTCCACAGGGTTCCTGTTTTGAGTTATCAGATCATTTGGAATAAAATCACGGGATCCAGATTGAGCAACAACCTCCAAAAGCCTCATGAGGGTTTTATCTAACCTCTACTGATCTCGTTTCTCCAAAGTTTATAGTTTAGATCCTCTAGTTCCCATTGCTTTTTCTTTATAGTCTGGCCTGTCAATCTATCTTTCTCTTCTTTTATAGTCACTCATTTTGGAATTTCTTTAATTGAGCTGCTGGCTCTTACTCTTCCAAGAGATAAAAGTTTTAGCGGAATCCTGCTAGTGGGTCTAATAAAGAAAGTTATATCTTAATTACGTATTGTATGAAATTGAATGTTTCCTACCAGTTGTTGAGGGTACGTTTCCTTCTTCTTTTCACTTATCATTTGTTAGCCTCTGGGCATATTTAAAAGAAGATCCCGATGAGCCCTGATGGATGCTGATATTTGGCCAGATCTACAGCTTAGAACAGAGTGGAGGAACGACTCAATTATCCTTGCTTATGCCTGAATTATCTGTGTAATTGGGATGGGGAAGTATAGGCAAAGAATGCTGCCTATTTTTAAGCTCTGCTCCTGCTGTGTTGTTCTTCTTATGTTTCACTAGTGCTGTCATTGGCTTTAAATATTTTCATATCATAATTAATGATTTGGTTGCACCCTGAGGCTTTCTTAGCAAAAGGCACAATTTGCAAATTGAATAGCAAATAATTACATAGGTGATATCGTTTATGAATAGGAAATGAACAGATACATCGGTGTGTCTTCAGGTTTGTGTATTTAAACAGCATGTACTCAATTTATTAGTGAGAGTTATGAGAGGGCTATTATTGTCAAAGCTCAGGTATGTGTGGGAAGGAAATTAACATTAATAGAGTGATAATTGATCTTTAATGATGTGGAGAGAGAATGGTCTACTTGACCTCCAGTGTGCTTAATGGTAAAGAGGAAACACATTCAACCTGATTTTCTCATACAGGTAGCAATCTTTTTGGTCTCTGGGGTTTTTGTTTGTTTGTTTGTTTGTTTGTGTTTTTTTTCCATTTTAAAATAGAAAGTGGAGTTCTAGCCCTTAAAAACAAAACATAATAAAACTCAGTTAAAGACGGGACTTCAGACAAGTCTTAGTACTGTGTTTGCTTGCCAGGTGTTACATAATTATAATTAGTAGGTATTCCAATTTTAGTGAACTCTCCTGTTTACTAAGTAATGGATTTCTTTCACTGAAAGTTAGATATCTCCCTTCAAAGGAAAACCTGCTTTAATACCTAACCTAAAAAGGCACTTCCATAACCAAAGACATCTTGGCTATAAATAGACAGTCATGACGTTATCGCAGCTGAGGAGATTTCATCCCATTAGAAACTTCACTCAGAAATGTAGAGGAGTGCTTAATAATGAATGAATGTGATTTAAGGCCGCTTTATACTGATGACACTTTTCCTATAAATATTACAGAGACATTTAAAATTTTATCTCCCGTAATTCTAATGAATGAATTTCCCTGACCCTTACTGAAAATTATACCTATAAAGTCTGCAATTTACTGATGATTGCTTGGGCTATTAAAGAGACTAGGGTTTCAAAACATTTTCATTTCATTCATAGATTCCTGTAATGCCTTTGGAACCAAAGTTTAAAGAAGTTGGATTGGCTGTGCTTTCAGCATTAACCATTGGGAGAGTGTTGTAGTTTCTTTAACAGCTAACTTCACTAACATGTTAAAAGTAGAAACATGGGGGCACACAGGGAGCCACTCTCCTGTGGATGGTGTGCTAGGAAGAATATTTAAAAAGGAGAACGGTGCTGTGGCTGCTACTGCTATATTTTGAAAGCGTGTGTCCAACACACTTCCATTTGTAATAAAGTGTTCCTGCTCCTGCATTCCAGCTTGAAGTGTAAAGACTAAGAGACTGAGAGGCAAGAGTCTTCCTATAATTATTTCCAGGGTTAACAGTAACTAAATAAGAACACTAATTAATTTCTATCAAATATAAGAGTGAACGATGCTGCACTTAGCTAGAATTATCCAACTTTTCAGATAACTGTAGCTTAACTCTTCCAGTAATACAGAGTTTAGACTTTATTAATTTATTCATTTTAATGGATAACTGTCTAAACTGCCAAACTTATATGGCCCAGGTAGAAAGTGTATCAAACAAATAAATTCATTTTGTCAACATTTTTTGAGTATCTGTATGTGATTGAATCACTGTGTGGGGGTAAGAGTGTGCTGTTTCAAGAAATATATACACAGCATTCACAAGAATATGGGCAGAAAAGGCACTGAGAATAGAGTAGGGAGAGATGAACTGGGGAATTTTCTAGATGTGATGTGGGACTGAATTTTAATGATGAGCTCTTTCTTGTTAATGGAAGAAAACACATTTCAGGCAGAGAGTAAGTATACAAAGCACCTATAAGTAGGAAACAAAATTTAAATCCTCTGATGACATGTGTGATCTAGGTTCATCCTTTTCCCTCATTTCTGCCCCAGTTGAAAGTTTCCTCAGATGTTTAATTAGTCACTGTAAATTTGATCTCCTCAATATCTCCTGAAGCTCTGGCTCCCTCTCTTTTCTGCCCGGTGGCCACTGCCTTAGTTCAGGTCCTCCTTCTTTCTTCTGTGGACAATCACAGTAGCCTTCATGCCTCCAGCCTCGCCTTCCTTCATCCCATTACTCACTTTTCTCAAACTGAGCTTCCCGAAACACACATCCAAGCCCATCGCTCCCCTCTTCTGGCTCTGCTTTCTCCTGGATGAAGGTCAGACTCCAAGTTCAGGGCCTCTTCTCCAGTCAAATTCCATGTCCACATTCACAAATGGATTCCTTCACAGTTCCCCAAATATTTCATGCTTTTTCCTGTCTTCTTGCTTTTATATTCAATATATGCTCTTTTCTATGCCTCTATTCCTAGAACACCCTTAATTCCCCGAACCCAACATGTCTTTCCAGACACATTTCAAGTATTCTCTCCTCTTGGAAGCAATTCCTGGTTCCTCCTGCTTCAGTTACATGTACCTTCCTTGTTTTCCCATAATACATATTCCTGTCTTCTAGCATGTATCACACAGTAATAGACAATCCTCTGTGTGTGTGTGTGTGTGTGTGTGTGTATGTGTGTGTGTGTGTGTTCCTTACTAGAGTATAAGCATCCTGAGGGCAGAAGCTATGCTTTATCTCTTCATATATGACTCCTAACACAATAGTCTACATGAAAGAAATTATCAATGACTTAATGAATGAATAAACTACTTCTTCCCAGGAATGCAGTATGTTTATTATTCTTATAATATATTCTCATATCAACATCTTATAGAAAAATTCAGTTATCTTGAAGTTGTCTCGATAATTTTGGCACATTCGTTGCCTAGGACAGCTCCTAGCTCATAGACTTTGATTCATAGATACTTGTGACTGAACAAATAAAAGAACGAATGTTATGGGTTGAATTGTGTCCCCCCTCCCTCCCTCCCCCAAAAAAGATGTTGAATTCCTATCCCCCAGTAGCTGTGAATGTGACATTATTTGGAAATAAGGTCTTTGCAGATGATCAGATTAAGGTGAGGTTACGAGGGTGGGCCTGATTCCAATATGACTGTGTCCTTATACAAAGTAGAACTTTGGACACAGAGAGACATAGGGAGAATGCCGTGTGAAGACTGGAGTTGTGCTGCCACAAGCCAAGGAATGCCAATGACTGCCAGCTAACCAACAGAAGCGAGAAGGGGGTCATGCAACAGATTCACCTTCATAGCCTTTAGAAGGATCCTACCTTACCTACAACTTGGTCTCAGGCTTCTAGGCTCCCGGAACGGTGAAGCGATGAATTTCTGTTGTTCCAAGGCACTCAGCGTGTGATACCTTGTTACAACAGCCCTAGGAAACTAACACATCTAGGGACAAAGATTTAGTTATTTCATTGCATCTGAGGCTGGTATGGCTCTGTAGGCAGCCTATAGTGGCACCAGTGAAGATTATAGACATTATGAAGGCAGAAGGTCAAGCATTGTTTTCAACTATGTCTAGTGAGAGAATTACTGTAGGGATTATCTTAAGAAAAAAAAGGTACAGGTTCTTGTGGCAGAAGAATTGGGGGCAGTCTGCCCTTTACAATGAGAATTGGATTTTCAGACTAGTGACCAGGCATGTGTATTTTTATGAAAAGCTGCAGGCAGGCCCCAGCGTGGGTGATGGCAGCTCCCTCCAGGCTGCCTTCTCTTCTCAGTGTGCGTTCTGCTAATGGTCAGATTTCGGTGGGAGTCCGCCAGGCCCCTGGTTCATTTTCTGATGAGGCTCTGTCCATGGGTGATAAGTCTATGTTTACTTTTACAACATAGTTTTTTTTCTCATTTTTTTGTTTACCCATCTTTCTGTTTTCTAAACTCACCTGTAGTCCTGATAAAACTTGTGAGGTTTACCACACTTTCCTATTATTTTTATTTAAGGAAACAAACCTTTCTCTCTCTCCTCTCCTCTCCTTCCCTGGGTCTTGCATTTTTTTTTTCACTCTACCTGGCTCTCAAAGGTTGTTCCCCATATAAGAACAGCTGAAATCAAACATTGCCAAGGAGACTAGTTAAACAAAAGTCTTTCCAGGTTAACTGTTGATTTATTATCTGACAGAGCCTTTTGCCCTTTTGAATTTAAAGCAAATGAAAATCCCTAGAGAATCAGGGGGAAAGAATATAGTGTTAAATGCCTGTTTTATAGAGATTCAAAAGGGAAAGATATTTTCAGAACCAGGTTAATGAAGAAATACAGAGACTTAAGTGTTTTGTGTTTTTTTCCATTTAAATATATCAAAACAAAATGGGATCAAAGGATTTGAATTTAGTGTACGTGAAAGAGCTTGTAGAACTTCCCTTGCATTTAGAGCAATCAGCTAGAGCACAACCTAAGTGGAAATGGATATGTCTGAAAAAATCTATATGCTCACTGCAGAATGGTATGTTTGAGAGACTTGCTAAGTGCTTACATTAATACATCCTGAAGTACTTTCTAATCAAACATATTGTTGCACTACTTTCCACACTGTTGTAAGTTGGAAAGTTTCCTCATATGTTGGTGGTTTTTAAAATCACATATTAAGTCCTCACTGCAGATCCATTTCATCATCTCCTATTATTCTAAAACATTGTGTTAGTTTCCACCAAGCTTGCCATTGTTATGCCTCGACATACCAGGCTGTCAGTTTTGGAGACGGTGCATCTGTTGTCTGAGCTTTGCAAATCGGGAAGTGTTATTTCCACAATTGGACCAGTGGTTATTGGTGTATGTGTGGGAAGGAAGAATACCTGCAATGATGACAAATGGAAATACTTTCTCTGGGGAAGCTCAAATCATTTTTGTGAAGCAAGTTCAAGGCCCATCCAGCATATGTCTATACTGACTTGTGGCTGAAATTTTACACCTGTTTATATTATACATGAATTGAGCCTGGTATCATGTGAATTGTCGATGGTGAAACTTGAAACCACGTGAAAATTATCTGGTTTCAGATTTGGTTTCCAAAGCGAGACTCAGACAATAGTTATAGAATGTTCAGCTGAACCTGGGCAAGCTTGTATAATTTTCCTGGTTTAAACTCAGGGAAATATTTGTCATCCTACCTAGCTATGACTTAAAACTATGAAGCAAAAAGGAAGCATGATCATGACTGTCTAGGGAAAAGTTTATCAGGGATCAGGATAAACTAAAGAAGCTGGTAAACCCACGGATGCTGTAGAACACTGAGGGTGCAGCCATTACAGTCGCATACACTTTGAAACTTTCTGTCATTCATTCAATTCAAGCGTCATGTTCTTTGTGAAGCTTTCCTTGACCCCACAAATTAGCATTAGATAATTCTGTCCTCTGTGCTTCCAAAATATTTTATTTTCATCTATTATAAAAGTAGATACTTTTGGGGGGAAGGACTATTTTGTTTATTTCTTGTTCCCCCCCACTCCTATGCTGTGGACTCCAGAAAGGTATATAAACTTTTATTTTTACTCACCTTTGTGTTTCAGGAACCTAGTATAGTGCCTAGCATGTAATAGTCAAGCAGTATGTGTTGCATGAATAAATGACAGAATTGGTTGCCTGTGTGTTTAGCTGTTTGAGACATGAGTGTAAACGGAATGTCAAACCCTAAAAAGAGTGCAGAAATTACTAAGAAATTGACTTACCGTTGTAAATTAGCTCCAGAACTTGGTAAATGTGGAGAGGACTTGAGGAGACCAAAGCACGAATTTAAGTGAATTGTTCTTAAAAGCAAGCTTTAGAAAACAGAGGCTAAGTCCGTGAAGACCAAAGGAAATCCAAAAGGAAAGTTAGATGTGAGATGATGAGCTTTGGTGAAGAAGATCATGACCAGTTATTGGTTATCTTCACTAGGATAAAGCAAGAATAAATGAAACAAGGATTAAGCAAGATATAAAAAAGTTATTACATCTTGCAATGAGTTAACTGTGGGGCATCGGAGTATTTTCCTGCTTCAAACTTCATCTAATAATTGTCCACACGGCCATCAGAGGAATGATTCCAAATTCTGGGACTGATTATACCTTTTCACAGCTTAAAACCCCTCATTGAGTATTTTTTACTTCCAGTATTATTTTCTAAACTTGCCTGAATATAATAATTCCCCCAGGATACTGATAAATAATGACGATTCCTGCTCATCTTCTGAATGAGAATCTTGGGAGGTGGGGGTTGGGAGTCTGTTTTGTAATAGAACATTTGGTTATTCTTATCCTTAAGCAAGTCTGGATTTATCTCCAGGATAAAGTGCCTTTTCCGGAGAAGAGCGCTCTAGGTCCACTTTCTTGTACATGGCCTCATTTGCCATGTATCCCCATTATGATCCAATAATAGTAGCATAGTGTTTCACTTTGCTATTTCTTTCCAATTTTTCTTTAAACCAACCTCAAATGACACTTTTTCGAAAACCTTTTTCCAGGCTCCCAGAAAAAGTACTAGACTTTACCTTATCACCTTCTCTTTATTTGTTCTTTATATTTTTCTATAGCAGGAGCTTCTTAAGATTCATAAATATGTCTAATTTATTTCTATGATGTGTCCAAGACCCAGCATAGTGCCTGGACATAATAGAGTATGTATGTTTCTCGACTTGCATTGTGTACCAGGTAGCTCTTAACCATATATCATTTGCCCTTTGTCAAGAATGATCCCACATGAAGCCCCCTTCATGATGCCTTTCTGCATGGCTTTAGATTTCTAGTGATAGCTCTTCTTTATAATTGTCCATGATTACCACATCCTGTTTGCATCTCTCTCTCTCTCTCTTTTTTTAATGCATGTCTGTCTGACTAGAGTGCAAAGAGTTTGTGAGCAGGGAGAATATTTTATGTTTTATTTTCATGTACGCCTGAGTTTAAGAATTTCATAAACGACCTGAAATTGTATATACTTTTTAAAAGTATGTGCCCCTTTTTTGGGAGAGAGAGCTCATAACTTGAATTACATTTCAAAGAGAACTACAATCTCAAATCATTTAAGAGCAACTCTCTGAACTTGCAATAATGATGGTGAGAATAATTTATTTGTGCAGGATTTTACAATTTACAAAGAACTTCCTCATGCATTACCTATTCATTCTGTATAGCAGCCCTGAGAGGCAGCCATGGCAGACATTCTTAGCTCTATTGATCAAATAAGGAACCCAGCACTCGTGGTGGTTAAGAGACTCCACTGGAGATTAAGTCTCATGACCCCAGAGCTGGAGTTCTTTCCACTATATGCACCAAATGACTTCTTTCCATAAATACTGGTTTGCTTAATCTTCTTTGGACACATGAAATAGGTTAAGCTCCTGCAAGCAACAGACAGGCAGGTAAAATTTAAATTACCCTTTATACTTAATGAATGAGGTGAGTTACTTTACTCTCCCAGTCATTTGTCTTCAATGTCCTGCTTGTGTATAAAAGGAATTTCCTTTTCATGGTTTCATCCTAAATACTGATTAATTAGGAAAATCCCTGGACTCTCAACATCAGCATCTTCTTGTTCAACATTGAGAAACAATTGTTGAATGCATTTCATATGCAACGCGCTGTGCTTAGGGCTAACAGCTGTAAATATGTGAGCTGATACAAGCAGACCACCAGACAATTAATACTAAAATAGACCAGCTGGTCCCGACAGTATTAGGAAACTGCATCACTGAAATACTGTTTCAGTAATACTCAGTGTACCAAGGGCCTTAAAATGAACTATACATACCCTTTGAATAGTAATTCTACTTCTAAAAATTGGTCTTACATAATTCTAAATCTAGAAAGCTCTTTACGTTCAAAGTAGCATTATTCAAAATGGTAAGAGAATGGAGACGACCTAAATCTCTAGCAATAGATCAATTGGTATGTAAATTTTGATTCATTACTTGTGGATGAATATTTGATCCTTAATCCTTTCTTTTTTCTACCCCAATGCTCTTGAGGGAAGGCAATATCTTTATCTATAGCATTGGCTCACCAATACAGAGATTCACAGCTGAAATAGCAAGAAAAAAGAAATCAAAATCAAAATCTTTTACGAAGGACAGAAGGTATACATTGAAATGCGCCTCATAAAGTTCTGCTACTCTCCTTCTTCCTGGGATAAGGAATATTCTTACTTTGTGGAGAATTCATGGTTCACGACATTAGAAAATATCCATCTCTTGATTGTGACTATCCACTATTCCATCTAGCTGTTCTCTTAGAAACAGGGGCTTCCCTTTCTTTGGGAAATGGCACTTCCCCAACTTCTTACAGTTTAAAGAGGGAGAGGGGTCTACCCCAACATAGAGACTGATTCAGGTCCACTAGAATCCTTCCCTGGGAGCCAAGAAAGCTCATTTCTCTGGGATTCTAAGTGGGAGAATGTCAAAGCACTCTCCCTCTTCTTGTCGCATTATGTGAACATTTCCTATTTGTAGTCATTGAGAAAAACGCCTGATCAACCCCTGTTTTTCTAAGCTACATAGGTGAACTTTTTTCTTCTTTTTTTTCTAACATTTTTTTTCTTAAGCTTATTCATTTTGGATTTTTGTCACTGGCAACCAAATGATTCCTGAGTATAACAAGTTAGTATGGATCCTTCCAATATAAACACATTTAAAACAAATTAAAATCCAGTAAAATTCCAAAATTTTATTCATAGGAGAAAAACTGTATGGAATGGTTCCAAAGCAATGATTATTGATTTCTGAGATCGATTTTTCTCTCGATCTTCCTATGTTTCTCTCTTTTCTCCCAGATTTTCTGTAATAGGTGTATACTTCATTTTAAACTGTAAATAGCAGCACTCACAATACATGTAGTCTGGCACCATGGCAACATCCCAGAAGAGGAAGGGGACGAGAGAAGGAGGGATGTAAGCAGTTTTAGGTATAGACTGCTTACTGAAAAGTATATTGTTTCCTTTTCACTTCCACTACTTGCTCCTTGAGAAAATATTCTAAGCACTGCTGCAATGTTTAAGTTACGTGCTGTCAGACATCTATAGCTGTCATGAAGATTAGCAGTGGAAAATGTTAAATTGACATTTGTTCCTGAGGAGTGCGTAGGTGCTTTATTGGGAGAGAATGTCAGATAATTAGACGGAAAGGTTAAAAAAGAAGGCTTTCATTTTAATAGATAGCAAAGAGTAAATATCTTGGTAAATTGTAATAGACTCATGCAACGTTCTGACACCACTGGTGTTAAACTGGCAAAAGAGGTACTGACTGGGCTAGGGCAAAGATGGACTATGGCAGCAAGCCATCTATGGTCTAATTCCAGTAGCCTATTGTTAGATAGTGTTTGACTATTACTTCAGGAGGAGTGAAACGGCTGTGATGATCTGTTATATCCTCTTAGCTTTGTCAGCAACTGACAGAGACTTGAATACGGCAGACACCTTAGGTTTTATTTCTTTATCTGAGAGGAGTCCCAGGTTCTGGAATCCCGTGGTCATCCACTGTAAAGCAAGTGACAATAACAGAGCCTCCACAATAGACTGTAATAGGGTTAAAAGTGGTGTTGGTTTCTGAGTTTTCACAGGCAATGTGCTAGCAAAGTGCAGGGTGCTTAAAACTAAGCTGAGGGTTATAGTTTCACTGGGCTCAGTCTCATTGTCAAGAGATGAACGGAGTAGCATTCTCTAGGATAATGTAATAAAGGGATTATTAAAATATTTAATCAGATAATGTATCATTTTTGGAAATTTGGACAGTAAATTTAGGCAGTCACTTTGAACCCAAGAGTTGGGTTCTGAAAACTGACTTCCCAAAGTAGGCATGATTGAAAGATGACGTGGCAAGTTGGAGGGAACATATTTTTCTGGCCCCTCCCAGACCTGTGTTTCTAAGACATGTTCTTGTGACAGATTATAATGTTAATTTTGTGGTTGCACACAATTGCCAAAACACTTCATTATTTGGCCCTGTCATAAGGAGATTAACTTAGCATAGACTTTCATCAGACCTTTATCGTGCCTCACCTGGAGCTTTTCCCTAGTTCACTATCTGACTTCTCAGCCTCCATCTGTTAACCCTTCCGGTTCACCTTCCCCATCACTATCAGAATGATCTTCAAAAAAAAAATCTTATGAGAAATTGCTTCTATCCAAAACAAAAGAAAACAGGAACTGAGGAACCAATTCTCTCTTTTAGTTTTCTGTTGCCTAGAAAATTGTCTTCTTCTTTGTCTTGATGTTATATCTCACCTCAACCTACCTGTCTGGACCACCTCTTCCTGCTCTTTACATGGCTCACATCTTCAGCTACCTTACATTTCCAAATATTCCATAGTATGTCACAGTGTTTCATGTCTCTGAGACTTTATTTGCATCTGTTCTTCCTCTGATTAGAGTGCTTTTACCTCCTTCTTCATCTGCGGAAGGTAGTGAATCATGAGGCAGGAGAGAAACACAGAAGAGTATAGTGGAGAGTTGTTAAATATTGCTGGGGAATTTGCACTTTATCCTAAGGTCAGAAACTAGAGACTCAGATGCTCTTGAATCAGAACACTTGGGGTGATAGCTGTCTGAAATTTCCTTCTCTTAGGGATCTGAGATCTCTGGAAAGAAAAGGACTCCATAACAGACCCTGACACCTCAGTACTATAATTCCCCTGATAAAAACAATAAAACAAAACAACAACAATAAAAAAACTCCTCCACTTTACAAATGGGGAGACTGAGAACCACACAGTTGTGGATTGATAGCCTAGAATCTTGTGGCTGGTAAACCCATTATTCCATGCTGCGTCTAGACTACCTCAAGTATCCCATCTGACACTGCTTGTACATCTGCTTTAACATCTGCCAAGTGGTGTTGTAACTTACAAGCTTGCAATTTTTTCTTCCTCTTCAAGTTGAAGTCTACAAGAATATGTCATTCAAGTTTCTTGCCACAGTTCCTGGCACATTATAGGCAAGTCAAAAAAAAAAATTGTGGCATGATTCATAAGTAGAACACTTGGTTCGAAAGCACCTTTTCAGACATTGCATCCACAAAATATGTTGTGTTCTACCCCCTAAATTGGTACTTACAATGGCCCTATTTACTATTTTTATTTATAATCTAGATGACAGAATGGTGACCAGAAATACTGTTATAGCCACTAATATTTTTCCTGACACCAAAAGAAAAGGATTTATATTTAAAATATCTTAGAAATTTGAGAAATGTGAAGATGTGATTCAATACTGTTTATAACGTCTATGTAAAGAAAAGAAAAATAATCTCTGAATGTATATTACACAGGACAATCTTTAAGAAGATTCCAGAAAAGAATTTGTAGATCATTTTGGATCATAAACAAAATATGAATTCATAATACTCATACTTTATTGATTTTTAAAAATTTTTTTAACTAATTTTTTTTTCCTGTTTTTTGGCCACACTGCGTGGCATGCAGGATCTTAGTGCCCAGACCAGGGATCAAACCCACGCCCCCTGCAATGGAAGTATGGTGTCTTAAGCACTGGACCATCAGAGAAGTCGCCATACTTTATTCTTATTAAGTAAAACATATGTGAATTGGTAATGAAGTATAAGATAAGGATCATTTATGGCTCTTAGATGACTGAACCTCTGCCTGTACTCTATGACTTAAACAACAGATAAAAACTTGAAAAACACTCATTGATAAAGGAAAAAGATGGGTAAGCAGTGATAAAAATTGGCATCTAGTATGGATTAGCATGTGGTTATAAATGATTTATGCATTGCCGCATTTGATCCTCACAACAACCCTTTGAGAAAGTTGAGTAAACTGGGTCTCAAAGAAGTTGCTCATCCAATTACTCAGTGGTAGAGCCAAGACTCTCATCCAGAACTGAGTCCAATTCCTATAACCTTTACCCAATATCACACTGCCTTCAGAAGGAATTTTATTTCTTAGGCCTGGAGAAAATAATATTGCAAGGGCCTGTGAATATTATAAGTAGTATATATTTATACGTAAAATGAGAGTCCCTGTTTCCATCAAAGCCTGCACCTGAGACCACCCAGTTATGCTGCAACAGCAGAAGTTTCAGTTAGGTCATTTGTAGAGGACGTGAGAATGTATTGCCTTGGAAGGTGATGGAGTCTTCTCAGGAGATCAAATAAGGAAAGATTTAAAGGCCTACAGCTTTCTCTCTGGAAGTGAAGTGATCGTAATGGTGAAAGTCTCATTTCAGCCCGAACTTTTGATTTTAGCCAAACAGGGTACCGTGTGCCAATCGAGCATCTTTAGAGACTCCAGGGAAGGCAGCAATTAATACTGTTCTGCTGTATAGGGTAGCAGGACTTCTGTTGGAACAGCTGTTTGTTGATCCAGCTGACATTCTCTTTCATCCACCCATCCATTCTTCTCCTTAAACAATAGCGAGATACAAATGTGAGTTTTACCCACTCTAATGAAAAGGGTAGAGTTTCTTTCCCTATAAATATTTTCAAAAGCCTTGATGATTCATGAGATTTGCACAAATACATTTAGAGCTGAAAGTAAGTGTATAAAGCATTTGGAGAATACTCTGCCCCTGGCATAACAGGGAGAGGAGGGCTCCTACATTAAAAATAACTCTGCTTGTGCTTTCAAGGCAAACATGCTCTTCATTACTCTCCTCCCTACCCAACTCCCCCCTGGAAAAAATAAACATTATCCAAAACAAAACCGGACAGAAGAGAAGACAGCTTCTTGGGTGGGCATGAATGCAGTCTTGCCCGAAACAAGGGGTATACACAAGATGACCTTTGAAATTTCCTTTCAACCCCATTATTCACTAGGTTTATCTAAACATTGTTTATGAAGGAAGATAAAATATGGATGAGTTTCCAAATGAAGAAAGCAGGAACGACTTACTGACTCTGTCTTGCTGCAGAATGGAAATTGGATTTGTACCTTCATCTCCTGCATTTCTCATTTATTTCATTCGGGCATGCAGGGGACGTTAGCAAGTCCCAAATTCACCTATGACACTCAGCTTGTACAAGAAAAACATGATGGCTCCTCTTTTGCTCTGCAGAAATCTGCATTTTCTATGCAAGTTAGTAGTCATTCTTGATACTTCTCCCTTAGAGAAGATTCCGAACTTTAAAAATAATCTCCCTCTGGGCATTTTTCTTTTAGAGTTGCTTCTGAAAAGAGGAGCTCAGGGTATACAGGAGGTTTGACTCAAATGCCTGGGATTTTCCCAAACATTTTCCAAAGTATCCGATCACAACACCTAATTGTTTTGTTTCATTCCCTGTCTTTCATTTGGACACTGAGACCCACTCATTTAGCTGGCTGTTTCTTACAATTCAGGATGCAGCTTGAACGCCACCTCTTCAGAGATCTTTCCTGACCAGCCCAACCTAAAGTAGCCGCTCAGTCACGAACTGCCACACCCCATTGTTCCAAGTCTCTAGCTTGAATTCATTACTATCTTGTTTATTTAATGTTCACGCCTCTTAACTGGAATGTGTTCTATAAGAGCAGAGGTCAAGTCTGCTTTACTCACTACTACACACCCAGCAGTTGCAAGAGCTCACAAAGAGTATATACCCAATTAATATTTGTTGGATGAATGAATGTATGGTGCCCTCAACAGGAAATACACTGCAAATGTCCATGAATAATTTCATATTATACAAATAACATATGCATGGAGAAATATAAATACATATTAATTACTTGGCATCAAGTTTCTGCTGATTGGTAAGGATAAGAAAGGTTGAAAAATTGGAGTGGATTCTCCCAAGATAGAACATATTAAGGTAAAATGTAAGGGTTTATTCTGGCATTGCATCTTTGTATTAGTGGAACTGCTGTCCTTATAGAAAAACCCGCTAAGAATAAGTTCTTGGCATCCTTGCTGGCCTCAAAGGTTGTGATGATGGCTTCTGTCTTCTTCTGAAATCCCTATTTCTCCATCTAGCTGACATCTCCTTGAACCCAGATTTTTCTTCTTTTCCCCTCACCGTGCTGCATGCAGGATCTTATTTCCCCGACCAGGGATCGAACCCACACCCCTGCAGTGGAAGCGCAGAGTCTTAACCACTGGACCGCCAGGGGAGTCCCAGATTTCTTGATTTAAACACTACTCTTGGGTCAGACACCATTTCTTTGAACAGATCTTAGTTCCATTTTTCAGCTAAAAATTGTTCATACCCCTTGAAGTGTGTCTGCTCTTGGCCAATTTGGGTAACAGACTAAGCAGACCTGCTTTGGCTGCCTGAGCCCTCTCTTAGCCTCCCTCTGCCAGCAACCAGAGACTGAGAGCCCTGGGTTTTTCTCAAGTCCTTGCAATTCTCAAGGCTTTTAAATTATCCCTCTTCTTAGCTGATCACTCCTTCCATTCTCATCCTCGCTCCCACATCTGTCTCTGCTCATTCCATTCCATTTACTCACCATGTTCTATCAATAGTCAGATTTTAAATTGTCCCCCAACTGCAGGACGAAGAACAGTTTGGAAATCAAGCTATAGCTCTAATACCTGTCTTAATTGGAGCTTATACCAAACTGTATTTACTCTGTTTATATTCACAGTGTATTTTAAAATTTATTGGCATCAACATTAAGTATGCTTGGAAGACTTCCCTGAAGATAAAGTAGGAATTTTGTGTTTCTCAAACTGGGCTTCAAATTGAACATTTCAGTAAGGGTAATAATGATTTTTAGATTCCTGAAAAAGCTACTTGATTTTTTCTAAAATTTATGACTGGTGACACCCTTAGCATCAACATTTAATGGAACAGAGTTGCAGCCAAGTATATCTTTAGTTGCACAACCAGGACTGGTGAGGGGGAAAAGTAAAATAACTTGATCGTGGCATTTGAAGTCTTCCATTAGTTGGCTGAAAGCTCTGCTTAATTACAATAAAAAAAAAAAACCTTGAATTTATGTAAGTATAGAAATATAATTACATAATTCTTTGTTCATTTTAGAAAATTTAGAAAGTACAGATAAGGAAAACATATAAACACATACACTCCCAACTTCACTTTCAAGCAAGGTTTCACTATTCTGCTAAGATTCTTCCTTGGCCACCTAGGCAACTGGCCATCTCACAAGTATATCACACTTTCCCTGTCTTTGCTCAGACTGTTCCCTTTACATGAAAAACCCCTTTAAATCCCTTTTTGAAATCATAATTACTATTCGGAGTCTAACTCAAATGCTACCTTCTTTATCAAAATTGCTCATGTCATTTCAGAAGAGCCCAATTCTTCCTTCCTCCTCTCTAAACAATCAACTCAGCTCATCCCCCAGACGTCTGAATTTCCTGTGAATTGGTACCTGGTCCTTGTGGTTTGATAAGATTTAGGTTAGATTTATTCTAATTTTTGGCTGGATTACTTGAATCAGGAGGCCTATGTTGTCATTTTCTTTCTCTGTTTACAATTTAGCTGTCATTGATTCTCAATGCCTAGATTTAGGGGATGTCAAATGGTGATATTCTAATTCAGTTTTTCTTCTGTATTATTAGTTACAATACTTTTATTAAGGAAAATTTTCCTCTTATTATTTGGTTACTGCATGGCAATGATTGATAGGAGAGGCAGAATAGATGCCTGATTTCTATTTCCCTCTTTACTTAACAGGTGTCAAATGATAAGTTGATTCACTAGCATCCTGCAAAGATGACCCTCACTTTTAAAAGATCATTCAGTATTAAATTCTATCTAGATGATCCTGCACTATCAGATAAAATGGGAGAAGGTATTTAAAAAGAGACTCCTAACAGCAAGGCATTTTATTTTCCATAAACAAACCTTCCATCTTTGTTTTATTCTTCTTTTCCAGAGAACAATACTTTTAAATCTTTCACATCTCTGCTTATTGCACTTTGGAAATCTCACCCAGTCTCATTATTTTAAATACAAATTTATATGTCAGTAACTCCCAAATTCCTGGGATTTGGATCCTATCTGGGTCTTTTCCCCAAATTCCTGTTTCACGTACCCATCACCTTACTTGGCTCTTGGCATCTCTACTTAGATGTCTAACAATGATCTCCTACTCAACATTTCCAAAACTCAGCTCCTGATCTTCCCCTACACCTGAACCTTCTATGCTCAGTTTTTTTCCACTTATTCGGTGGCAACTACTTTCCTTCAGTTGACCAGGCAAAAACATTCACCCGTAAGTCCCCTCTATCTCTTATATCCTCTGTTGGCCCTTGATTAAAATTACCTCCAGAATATAAATATTTCTCACTTTCTTTACTGGTACCATCTTGTTTCAATCACCATCATCTCATTTGAAATATTATAAAAGACTCCAAAGTATTCTACCTACTTTTGCTCTTAACTCCTACAGTCTAATGCAAGATGTTAAAATGTACATCAGATCATGTCACTCTTACACTAAAAGCTCTGTAATACCTTCTCATCTCACTCTGAATAAAATCCAAAGCCCTTGCAGTGGTTAATAATCTCATCTCCTACTATTAAAGCCACATCAAACTCCTTTTTCCTTCAGCAGACAAATCACCACCCACTTAGGGCCTTTACAATTTTTATTTCTTCTGCCAGGAAGGCTCTTCTTCAGATTTTATATGCCTTTTATTTTTACCTCCTTCATTCAAGTGTAACCCTTTCTGTGTCTCCTTCCCTTCTAATATCACCTTCAGTTATCATCTTCTAAAAGATGTATTTACTTACATTGTTCATTTTCTGTTTCCCTCGTTAGATCATAAGACCCAAGAGGGAAGGAGATTTTATTTTGTTCACTGTTTTACCCCTTTCTCTTAGAACAGTGTCTGCTAGTAGTTACTCAATAGTTATTTGTAGATATAACACATTAATTCTGAGCTTGTTACTTCTTATGATCTTCAATTTCCTATATTCTATTTTTCAGTTTTAGAATGTTCATTTGGTTAGTATTTATAAATTATAATTCTTCTTTAAAATTCTCTTTTCTACTTTGTCCAACTTTTTTTTTTTTTACTTTCTTGAGTATTGATTATAGTTATTTTAAAGTCCCTGTTGAATAATTCTAATATCTGAATCACCCGTAGGTCTAGTTCTCTTGCCTATTTTCTTTTCTTTTCTTTTTTTTAACTTCAATCATTTGATTCTCTGGGGCTTTTTTTGTTCCTTTTTTGTTTTTTCGCACATCTCATAACTTTTGGCTTGATGAATGAAACATTGTAGGAGCCCTTGTGATGAACATTTCGCTAAAGCTGGTTAAGATTTTTCATCTGGTACATAGATTGCTAGCAGATTACTATAGTCCTGTCAGACTTAGTTCTAGGCTTTCTCAACATATGTTTATTTAAATTTTGCCCTTACATGTAGGACATAGTCCTTACTTCTACAGTATGGCACTTAATCCTAGGATGGCACCCTTCTGAGAGGACAACTGAGAAATGCTAAAATTGTTGCAAATGCTTCTTTATTTTGGCAAGGCTTAAATTTTAATTCCTGTCTTTTTGGTACCATGTGGCTGCTGAGATTCAGTCTGAAGCCTCCCAATTGCTGTTTTATTCTGTGTTATTTTGAATCTCACTTTATAAATGGTATAATAGAATTTACATATTATTTGTATACATTTATAATATATATTATTTTTATATATTTATGCAGTTTTGGAGTCAGTCAGCAATTGGGAAAGGAGGATTTCTTTGAACTTTAAACTGCCTCATTCTCCAGGCTTTTCCCTTTCAAATTCTGACCCTTTGGGCAGCCCTGAACTCCAAGTTCTGTCTGCTAAGCACCATCTTTAAGTCATTTTTCTTTGTTAAAACTTGACTACTTGCATAAAAATCTGTGGACATACCTTACAGGGATCACATGTCACAATGATATGATTGTTATAATGATCATATGCTTTTATTTGTTGTTTTGTATAGTGCTGACTTAAAAAATATATGCATAATGTGAGAGTTGTGAGCTAACTTTTACTTGGGGCAAAATGAGGACTACAGCCCGGGAGACATCATTTCAGATAGCTTTGAGAAACTGCTCCGAGGAGGCGAGGGGAGGAGCCAGGATATATAGGAGTTTTACAGTGAAGGACAGGTAGTTGGGAACAAAAAAGATTATTGTTATTAAAGAAAACCAGATATCTCAAGTTAAGGAATTTAGCGCTTTTCTACGTGTGGGAAGATGCAAGCTCTGGGCTCACTGAACTCATTCCTTTGAGGTGCACCTCAGCTATCTGGGGCCTGTATTTTCACATCCTGAGTTTCCTCAGGGCTCACCACGGGGAGCAGCTTGCAGTCTGATGGCAGGTATTCTTTTCAGCCCTGAGCTTTATAGGCTCACTGGCTCAAGGTGGAGGGCTGCAATCATTGATGACTGTGACATCCTTTGTTTATTGATGTGGCAGGAAATATTCCATTTATCAATATTCCGTTTATCAATAGCTTTGCCAAAATAGAAATTCTGAGTCAAGGTGCATGCTGTAAATTTTGTTAGCTGCTGCTATATTACTTTCACAATGCTTTTTTTCTCCTACCAGCAATATATGTATTTACTGTTTTCCCACAAACCATCCAGAAGGAAATATAATCAATATTTTAAAATTATAATAGACTGAAGTGGGTTAATAATAGAATATCAGTGTTGGTTTGATGATATTTTCAGTTTACTTTTGAGTTGAAGGTCTTTCTGACATTAACTATTTGCCTTCATTTTCTGTGTGAGTTTTTAAATTTATATTCTTTTTACATTAAATAATGTTTATCTTGTTAATATTGATTATAGGAGCTCTTTGTGAAGAAAGGAATGTGAAAACTTTTTCAAACAACTTCTTATAGTCTATTATTTTTATTTTAACTTTGCCTCAATGATCCTTCTATTCAAAAGTTTAATTTTTATGCAGTTATCTCTCAGTGTTGTCTTTTATGGCATCTGGATTTATTATTTGATATAGGTCCCCGTACTGTTTATGTTATATAAACATTTCTCTATGTTTACTATAATCCTTTTGTTTGGCTTTTTACAATTATATTTTAACCCTTCTGAAATTTAATATTTCATGCTCCAAGGTTGGGATTTAATTCTTTCATTTTAAGATGTATAGCTATTTATACTAGGCTCATTGATTAAATAAATTATAAGTTTTCCACAAATACTTGGATTTATGTGTCTATTTTTCATTTATCTCCTGTTCTTTTACTTTGTTTTTGGTCTTTGCTTATGCTAAAGACATACTGTTTTGATTTCAATAACCAGCATAGTAAATTTTATATGTGATAGGGTATTTACTCTCATCTCTTTTTCAAAAAGTTTCTTAGAAATTATTACATAGTTGCTTTTTCTGTATGTCTTTAAAAATAATCTCTCCAGTTTCTTTTTAAAATTTTGAATTCTTAATGGAATCATATTAAATTAAGCCTATCAACTGCTGTTTCATTTTGGATGACTTGGACCCTCACCCTATATATAATAAAATATATATTAATATAATATAAATTTAGTTTGAGTCTGTCAGCTTCTGGGAAGGGAGGATTTGAATGTAAGTTTGGGGGTTTCTTAAGCCAAATTTAATGTTAACATGTATTGAGTAACACTAGTATATATTAACGAGGAAATATTTATATTTTTATGATATTGTCTTAAAATTTAAGAATACCGTACAGGCATCATTTAGTCTATTTATTCAGGTGATTTATTTATGACTATTTAAAATATTTAATAACTTTTATTTTAAAATTTACTACAAAGTGCATTGAGTGTTATCACTACTGTCAACAGGGATATATATATATATACACATATATGAAATATACATATTTCATATTTGAAATATACATATTTCAATGGTTGTTAGAATAAAGAAGTATATAAAAATGGTTTTCTTTTATCCAATTAGCACATCAGATTTCTCCAGTATATATTATACATTTTATAGTTTATTTCAACTATAAATCATGTAAATAGAGATGTTTGCCCTTTTATTTACAATAATTAAACAGCTAATTGGTTTTCTTATTGCATGAGCTTATTCATAATGCTGAATAATTGTTGAGATGGTGGTCATTCCAGTATTTCCTCCTGTTTTAATGAGAATGGTTTTGGCATTTTAACAGTTAATATAAGGTTAATTGCTTATCTTGCTGTGGTAAAAACTTGCCACCATATCTAGGTAATTGCACTCCTATTCTTAAAATAGAGTTTGTATTAAGAATGGCTATGAATTGTATGAAATGTCCCTTAGATATATTTTAATATAATCACATATTAATTTTCCACTCTAATATGTAAATTCAAGAGATTTTGACTTAAAACTATACATCCAAAATTTTAAAAAGTGATTTTACCTTAATGAAAAAAAATGTGATTTTTTTAATATGCTTTTTTAAATGGGCTCATACTATGTTTAATATTTTTATAATCTACTTTTCCATTTAACAATTTAATGTAGGTATGTTTCTTGCTTATAAATACAGTCCTACACTACCATACAGGTGACTACATAGTATAGTATTACGTGGACAGATACGGTAACATGTCATGTTGGACGTTTAGGTTATTTGAGTTTTTAATTATTAAACACTTTTAAAAAGATATTATTCAAGGATGTTTTGAATAACTTTGCAACCTGAAATTAACAAAGTATGATTTAACTGATTTAGAGAGAAAGTTTATTCACAATCACACAAATATTTAACTTCTTCCCTTTTTTATCATTCATAGCATATACAATTTTATTGTTAATATTTCAAAACTTTGCAAATTTCCTACACATCCCTAATGCATGATAGCCCATTTAAGAATTAGTAGCCATGCATGACTCCTTTTTTCCTCAGAAAATTTTATAATTATTCATGTTGGTTCAGCTTGAAATGATAGGATTTCCATGTATTCTTTATTCTTGTCCTTAACAGAAGAAGAGAATCGAGGGCCAGAGTGGAAAAATAAGAGGAACTGTGGAAAACACCCTTTGTGTGAACTAAAATGGGTTGAAGTCACCATCAAAGAATCTTTCCTCCTTAGGAGGGTTCATCCTCTTAAAACTGTTTTTACCTCTGTGATCATCTCTTTCACTTGTCCAGATCTTTTTATAGAAGGTCATTTGTATAAAGTGGTGGTCATTTCTAACTACCTTAAGTTACGTGGTTAAAAGATAATATGGAACTTTCTAGAAAAAATATGTATAACTTCTGAAATAAACTGAAGATAACAATTGGTCAGTGAGCACCAGGACTATAAAAACAGACTATGTCACTAAAATCATATGCTTTTGAAAAATATTTTCATTCTTTCTCTACACTGTGGAGAGTATATAGCCTTTGAAATCAGAGAGACCTAGGTTCATGGCCACAGATCTACAGTTACAACACTTAGACTCTTTGAGGTTCAGTTGCTGGAATTGTAAGATGAAGGTATTAATACTTACCTTGCAAGATGAATGTGAAAACTAGAAAAAAAGTATGAAAATTTCTTTGCATAGTATGGGACACACTGTAGGTACTTTGTAAATGGTAATCGATTACTGTGATAGCACTATGGCTGATAATAATCATAAGGTATTTAAAATATGTATATTTTACATTTACAGACTAGAAAATATTCAGGCTTCTTCTTTTAACTTTTTAAGAATTTATATTACTCATCTAGCTACTATTTGCTTATACTCATTAGTATTCGTCCTGGAGGCTGTCTTGGCATAGTAGATTATTGATGACAATGCTTCCTCTTCTACTTCCTGGGAGCAAGATTAATTTATATGCTGATTAATTTGGGGGGCTGGTCACCTTACTCCTCTGCCTTTGTCATAGATCTCACTCATTTGTAATCGATTTTTCTTAACCTTTATACACCCCAGGAGATGGCACATGAATACATTAGTTATTTGCTTCATACTTTCAATCATGAGACAAATAGCTAATGGGTAGAATGTAAAAAAAATAGGTAAATTATGACTTCTTTTGGAATCACAACTATTTCTTTCAAACTTGTAAAGATTACTTTATTGTGAAAATTCTTACCACATATCGTGTATATATAGATGAAAATATGGATATAATGTATATTCATGGGTCATTAAATCGTATATGAACTAGGAGGAAGCAGATCATAAAAAGTATTTTCCCTGCATAAATTGTATATATAAACTTAAGGTAAAGAGAGGACCTCTCAGAATGAATGTATATTTTTTTCTAGCTCAGACCTACTACTTAGTTGGTCTGAGTTTGGGGAATGCATTCCTATCATGATTCCTTTCAACCCTGAAATCTATGATTGTAACACTATTGAAATTCTTTTTTAAAGAATAATTTTATTACATTAGTTAAACAGTTGGCCCTGAGTGGTAGGGCAGGGATGCGGTATTACAATAACTGATATCTTGAGACACTAATATTTTTCATAGTGGAAACCATGAATGGATATAGCTCAATACTGACCATGATTCTGAGCTTTTAAAATGACATTAGAGCATCATAATTTTTCCTAACTCATCTAGTAGTCCTGTGAATAATCATCAACAGTTCTTGGAATTAGTGTATTTCTCTTAATTTTTTTGTCACTAAAGCTTTATTACTAGATGCAATGACAAAAGACCATTCAGGGAAGTGGAAGAGTTACTAGATGGTAATTTAGAAGAAAGAATGAGTAAGGAAAGTAAGAAGGAAGAGAGAGAGGGAGGAAGACAAAGATGAAGGAGGGAGGGAAGGAGAGAAGGGAGGGAGGGAAGGAGAGAAGGAAGGAAGGAAGGAAAAAGGAAAGAAGTGAAAAATGGAAAGAAGTGGGGAAAAAAAGAATAAAGGAAGGAGAGAAACTAACAACCATTCTTTACTATGTCTCAGTCTAAGGGTTAACACATGACACTGGATCCTCACAGCATCATGAGGTAGGAATGTCCCTCATTTTATAGACGCATACCTGTGTGGCGCCCACAGAAGGAATGTTTGATTCCAAGGGGTCACTGATCCACTGAACGAGAAGATATGCCAAGGCCTCCACACATTGTCTCATCACTGGTTTGTGTTTGGGGCTTTATTTCCTGTCTTTGCTCCATAACCATCATGAGCACACTCTGTGGGCTAACTTCAGCCACAAGGATTTAATGTCACTTTTAACTACAGATGGCTAGGCAATTAGGTAATTTTGTTTCTCTAGTGGCAGCCTGTCAGAGTTGTGCTGATAAAGCCACTGTAGCAGGCAGTCACTCACTTGCCAAGGACTCCAATCATCTATCTTGTGTACAAGCTACTTTAACTGAATATACAAAAACAAAGAAACAGAGTACCAGCATGGACGAGACCCTGGCTCAGAACCCAGATTGAATGGGTTTGAATCTCAGTTCTGCTACTTTTACTAGATGGTATATTCTTTGGCAAATTGCTTAACCTTTCTATACCTCAGGTTTTCTCTTCTCTAAAATGAGGATCAAAATAATATTTATACCACAGAGTCCTTCTAAGCATTAAAGGTGTTAATACATAAAAATGTCCTGGCACATAACAAATGGCATATAATTATTGCTGTTATTATTGCTTTTATTATTATCCATGAAGTTCATTCTACCTTTGTAATTCAGTAAATTCTAGATGATATCACATCCATACACTTACTACTACCTTCTTGAACCTTCCCTGAATTCTAACCACATCCAACCGCTTGTTCTTACAAGAAGTCACTGTCTTTGCATGTTGCTGCTCCTTATGCTGGGAATTAATTCTGAAATCATATTCAGCTCAGAAAAAGTTTTCTCCATAAAGTTAGCTATGTCCTCCACCCCACCCCAAAGAAGGCAGATTAGTTGCTCCTATACATCTCTATCATGACTCATCACTATATACATTATAAATCCCATCAACTTCCCTCCGCTCACCAGCACCTTCTGATATATGCACCTGAAAGGTAGCTCTTTGAGGACAGGAACTACAATACATCTGGCTCTTTCTGTCTTCTGAGCACATATCACAGTGCTCAGTACACAGAGGGCTGACAGTACATGTCAGAAGAATAAATGAGCTTCCCACTTGGAGGACAGCAATCCAGGGGAGATAAAGTGAATGAAGCCTAGGTACCCAGTGAAGGTAGGTATGCAGCCATGGCAAAGTTTCATGAGAACAGTTATTGGCCTATCCAGCTATTTGCCATCTAGCTATCTGATAAAACTAAAACTTTTTAACTGCCTTATCCGAAAAAAACCTAGTTGGCACTTTACATTTGACATCTCATTTAATATTCACAACAAACCCATGCAATATATACTATTATTAGTCCCATTTTATTGATGAAGGAAGAGGCTCAGACAATTAAGTAACACAGCTATGACTTGCTAAAGCTGAAATGAGAACCCTGATCTCTCTACTTCAAACTCTATGCTCCATGTTCTAAACTGACCCTCTATACATACCGCCTTTCTAATTGATAGATACAGAGTTTTTTTAATACAAATATTTGATCTTGTTCAAACAAAGAGTTGAAATGTCTCCCAATAGTCAAATCTCTTTTATAGCCCAGGATAGACCATCCATCTTGTTATTTCAGTGGCAGAATGGAGGAGTTTAGGCAGGAAAATTTCAGAGAAACATGATTATCTCTTTTCCCTCAGTTTAAAAAAAATCTTGACCACAGTGCAATATTTGCATATTGCTTTTTAATCTCCTTTTTTATTAAAAAAATAGATACATCTAAACTCAGAGAGAAAAACATTTAAACTTTTAAAAATTGAGACAACTCCATTTGGTTTAAAAAATGCCTTGAAAAATCACTTAAATTGAAGACACAAATTGACAACTGCCATCAACTGCTTTGAGAGTCCTATTGGAATGGGCAGACTGTCATCCTCTAAATCCTGAGCTGTTGGGTTAACATGGAAGCCCTGCCTCACTTGATGGCTTTTTTTTTTTTTTTTTTTTTTTTTTTTTTTTTTGTCTTTGTCTTTTTCTTTTTCTTTCTTTAATTGGCAGGGAATCAATCCAAATGCTGAACAACCAGAACTGCATCTTCTAAGAGACCCAACTTGACATCTTATTCTGTGGAAATGAGTATAAGGTGGTGAAGAATGTGAATGGGTGTCTTGGTTTGAATATTTTCCAGAGGTAGAATTTATGAGGCTATTGAAATCCTGCTAGACGAGAATTATTGCCTATGCATTTCCAAGCTGAGCAATTTAAGATAGATGAGAATGAAACCTCTGTGATCAGAGCTGCTAACAAGAAGGCTTCTCACCAATAAGCAATATATTATGGTAGTCTTGGTGAGGAGGCTGTGGCAGCTGGTTCTTTCTGGCATAATAGGAAGTGGATCCAGTGTTTTTATTCCAAGTTACCACTCATCGCCAAAGTAGGGTTCTTTGCAAATGCTATCAAATTTTTATTCACTTCACTTGTGAAATCTTGTTGAGGAAAAGGAATTTTCTTCAACTGCCAGGTAAGGAAGAATGGGAAGTAGAGGTGAAATTCAGGTCATCATGATGGATTAGGAATTTGGGCTGGAATGTGGTCTTCAGGATGCCCAGTATTTGTCATTTTACACCCTTCAGCTTAGTCTCTGATGTGAAATGCTGATGAGTTCAGCATTGGAGAATCTATGAGCCTTCTATATAGGTTGTGAATTAGAGCTTGCTCCTCTGAGAAATAGACAAGGGTTTCCGAGCTTGGGCATTTACCTTTCGGGCTCGATAAACGTCTCCGTTCATTCTTCTCTTTATTGAAGAAAGATCCTGCGAGAGATCATGGCAGAATTCTCCAGTTGTAGTTCTCTCACAATTCATGAAGAGGAAAAAAAAACAACAACTACCTTTAGTCCATAGAAAAATCATTTCATTAAAACCCTGTTTTGATATACCCTATTTCTCCTCTTCAAATGTAAGATACTTCTTAATATTTGAGCTCTCACTGTTTTCTCAGTTTTCTGTGAAATTATACGCATATATATTGCTACACTCTCATACATTGTTATTTTGGTTTTTGGTGGTGATGGTTTATTGCTTTTGCTTCTTTTCTTTTCTTCTTTTCTTTTTGTTTTAATTTCAGTGTTTAGCTTTGCTTTACTGACGTTAGCGACAGATTCCAAAATTTCACATACAGTACACTGAGCTTTACCGAAAACAACTCCATATCACACTGACCCTCTTAGAGAAGGTAAACACAACCCATGGCTTTAATCACTGCATTCCATAAAGGGAGATGTCACTTAACCAGCTTTCCTCTCAGTGCCAAGAAATCAGCTCAAAGTATTTTTATTCAGATAAGTGAACATGCTTGTCATAGCTTACTTATGCCTGTTAAATCTTTCTATGAAATATTTTACAGAGAAATATGTAAATATTTTGACTGCTGATGCCATTCTCTTCAGACTGCTTTGCAGATTACACATGAATCTCTATATGAAACAGGAAGGAAAAGCAAGCAGAAATTTCTTAATGTAGCATTTTTCATTAATGAAGACAGAAAGGCTAAAGTAAATTTTTTTTTAAATGGAATCTTAATGTAAATAGCCAAGAAGAGTAATATATACTCTATGAGTTGGCCTCAAAGTGATACCAGCGTGATGGAAATACATTATGAGTTTCCAGGACAGCATGTCCTCTTACCTTTTCTTACTGACAGCAGATAAGTAAACCAGGGCTTAGGAGTAGTGGATTTGCCAAAAATACATTAGCACGGACTTTGTATGTAGCAAGAGTTTTATGAGTTTGCTACATCTTACATGAACAAAGGTCTATAAACCAGCCTTTAATCTTAGAAATACACATTCTTTACAACCTATAGTTAACAGATGTGATGTATTCTGAACATAGATAGGGTAGAGAAAAGTGAAGGAATTTTTCCCAGGCAGTTCTCATTAAATGTAGAAAGTCTTTGTTTCAATTCAGTTATTTAATTGTTGCATTTTTCATGAGTATTATTGAAAGAATAAGATGATGTTGATGAGACTTGATTCCAATGTCATGGAATAATTGTGCTGGTTCCACCATCTGAGATGACATGGTTGTAGATGTTTTTAATTGTCAAATGACCGTATTTTCCATTTTTTCAGTGAAATATTTTATTCAATTTTGAAGGTTGCCTGTGTAAATATATGACTTGACTAAGGAAAGCATTCCATCACTAATACTTGCTCATGACTGTGGAGCGGAATAAAACATCAGTCAGGATTCCTGGTTTGAAGCAACAGAAACCATCTCTGGCCTCAGACAAAAGGGAATGCTTTGGAAAAATAGCAGGGATGTCCATAATTGACAACTGGCTGGTAGCCTTAGGCTTAGAAAATGGAGCTTTGCAGGCCAGGCTGCAGGAAGTGCAGTCAAAGTCACACTGCAGCAACTGTCTGATCCATGGACTCCTGCGATGGTTGGACTCATCTGACGTCCCCTACATTTCCTCGTTCTTTGCACTATCCATCCAAGATTCAGAGTTCCAGAACAAATGCCTGATCCACAAAGCCTAGCTCACTGGCTTCTTCTGTGGTACAGCCAGGAGTGGTAGAGGAAGGTCCCAGCTTCTGTGGTTCAAGAGAGGAACAGGAACAGGAAGCAAGTACTGGAAATTGTCTTCCAATTATGTTGGCACATAGTGAGGAGCTGATAAAAATAGTGGGAGGTGGATTATGGTCACCTGAAGAATGACAAATGTCTACTCCAAATAAATGTTGGCTTGGAAGTCATGATGAGTTTTTAGATTGGACTCTTTTTAATCATTGAATATTGTGAGACCTTGGATAAGTCCCTTTTGCTGCCTTTTCCTCAGTCTTTAAAATGACAAATTTGATTTCGATCAAGATTGGGAGGCACTTCCATTGTCTTTTTGCTAGTTTCCATAGCAGACATCATGAATCAATTACTGTATTCTTTTCTTCTGAAACCAGACCCGACCTCAGAATCTTTCTCAATACAGTGTTTTGGCAGCAACTATTAAATAATTAGAGTTCACAAATGAGATAAACCTTGCAAATATCTCTGAACTAGAGGTTAATTACATTTTCTTTAATTGTTAATATTCTTTGCAGTTCCAGGACTGAGAAGTATTGTTAGTTGAATTATTCTAGAAAAGTAGAAAGAACCTATAGCAGGTGGGAATAGACACATAAAGTAGCGAATCCAGTAATATCTGATTGAAGTGAAAGAAAATATATTCAAATTTGACTGGCTTTCATTATGAATGTTGACATGTGGAAGGAACCCTTCGTTTCATTGTAGAATGTGCTGATCATCCTCTGTCATCAATCCAAGAAAGTCCTGAGCTAACAAAGACTATTCTTTGAACAATAGAAAAACAAGATATTGGTCTAAGATTTAAAACTGCAAATTATATTATTGAGGGTAAATTAATATAACAATATACTGTTAATGGTAAAGAAATTACCATTAACCTTGCATTATATTGTTAATGGTAAAGGAATTACTATTTAAGTGGTCTTTTAAAATTTATGGAATACAAGATCTGAAATGTGTTCAAAAATCTATCCTAGAATTCACTAGGGTATGTAACTAAACCTAATAGCGGGTTTAGCTATTGTGACCAAACACATTTCTTTAGTACTGTTTTGTTTTTCTATTTTATTCGTGAAGCTTTGTATTTAGATCTTTCTTTAACATCTAAAGCCTGAACTAGATGGGTTTGCAATTTAGGGCAAGTGACACCAGATGGAGTGACTACAGTCCAGGAACTGGTGGTCTCCAACTAGCTAACAGCCTCTCTGCTCCACCCAGGAGATTTCCATTGTCTTCCATTGGGCTATGTTTGTACTCATCTACACATCAAAGTTTCGTTTTGGAATGATAATGACTTGTAATATATCCTTGAATCATGGCAGAAAAATATCCTTCTAATTCTAGAGTAATTTCCAGTATGAAGAAACCACAAAAAGCCTTCTAAGACAATTTTTGGACACTGGCTTTCTGTAGGGTAGCTAGAACAAAGTTAGTTTCACAAGCCATCCTTCCTCTGCTAGTCCTACGGTAGATCGCAAAAGGACCCCAGACTCTTCTTCCTGTATGCATGGCTTTAACAGTACAACTTTTACCGAGGAGTCTATTTCTCTACACCTTGCTTCTGGGTTGACCACATGTCTTGCTTTGGCCAAAGGGTTCTTAGCAAAGGCAATGTAAGCAGAGTCTTGAAAAGTGCTTGCACTTTGAGGTTTATCTTTTTGCTATCTTGTGGAGCACTGAGCCCTCCACTACATGAATTAGCTTATGTTAGCCTTTTGGATGATGAGAGATACGTAACCAAGTTACCACCATCACCCTAGTTAACATAGAGTCAATTCTCAGTCGTGTCAGTGAGGCCATCCAACACCATTCAGCCCTACCTGAGCTGGCCCACTATGGATTGCCCAGTTAACTTTAAGAATCATGACAAATAACAAATCTTTGTTGTTTCAAGACATTAAGTCTTTGGATGGATTTTTAAGTGGCAAAATATGCCCCAGTAGTTGCATCATCATTTGCCCAGTATTGGTTTTCTTACCCTCAGAGGGTAATCTGTAGAAACTCCCAGATTTACCCACTAATTGTCAATGAAGAGACTGCATCCTTAAATTCACTGGGGAAGACTACTAATACCCTTTCCATGGTTTTTAAAATAAAACTGACTTTGGACTTTTTGGTTTTCATTATTTTAGATTCAGGAACATTTTTTGTTAATGAAAACATCAGATGTTGACACTCTTTTTTTAGATCTAGCAATGATACGGGTGTTAAACACCTTAACACACACAGTGGAAACTTCATAACATCAGCAAATTTCAAACCGTTGCAAAGGAAGTCATTTCTCAACTGTTCAGGGTTAATCTGCCACATGGGTTTGATATGGCACTGAAGACTGAAAAAGGCAAAAGAGACCAAAATTGTCTCAAAGAGAGAGGGAAGCAGTCTTATAACATTTAAGCTACACCATATCTTCCTGATGGGAGCTAAAGGTCAATTTACTTTTAGAATTTATGAAGTTCTTTGTTTGAGACATTTTGTTCTAAATCCTATGATTCTAAGCCGTATCTTATCCTCCATCCCAGGGCCAATGAATTCATGTATTCTCTCCTCCACCTTTAGGCTATTTCTAACAACTCATCATTTGTTTTCCCTGGGAATTATTGCCCTCACATACAGAGCTCTCTCCAGAATTTTCATCTGTTTTGACTGTGTTTCTTGGTCCCTTTTCAAAGTTAGTTAGCTTATATATGTATGTACACATGCATATATTTATGTCATACTTCTCTGCTGTTTCTCTCTGTGCCTTGGAAATGGTTTTCTGGTGGAAAATTGGCCAAAGACATGTTTGGGAAGAATGGCAAAGCATGGTAACCTATGGTCAGAAAGATCATGCCTAATTATATATTATATCTGTGCTTATAAAAATTCTTTTTTGTTTTATCATTACATTCAGTAATGTGATAGTGCTTTGGGGTACACAAATGTGCTGTTTATGCCATTCTGGAGTTCTTTGGTCTGGTATTGTGATGTCAATTATTTCAATTTTTTGCATCTTAGGAACCATGGAGAAGTTGACAGAGAGTGCTAGTTTCATGACTAGGCTTATAGTAGTACTGATGCTGCATTCTTTAGAATCAAATGCCCAGATTCAACATAGAACCACAGTGTTCCCTGCAAAGGTGAGAATAGGGTCACAATGGTTCCTATGGCAGCTGGTTTCTAATAATTACTGTAAGAATTCTCCATAGATTGAAAACTCTGAATGATCAAGAATAAGACTCAGGCAAAATGTCTCATTATTTTTAGTTCAACACCCTTCGGATGTGATGCATAATATGCAGTGTTTTCTTTAGAAATCAATAGATTCTGTGAATACTTTTCTTCTGGATAACTCAGTCCAAATTCTCTCTAAGTTTTCCCCTCCAAAATAAGTATATCAAGCATTTATTGCTACTGGCTAACTCTGGGCAGTATCTTGTGAAATCCATTGACTTCTGAAGTAGAGGCGGCTGGAAGCAAAAGTGTCTCAAGAATATATTCTCTTAAGTCCTTGTCAGTTGGGACTGCCAGTATCAATAGGGTAAAGGAGCAAGAGGAGGCTATTCTGCGTTAACAGTGGATAAAGCAAATTGTTATCTGTAATTAGTAACTTGGAATCCTTTGTGTAAAACATCCCTTGGACTGATACTGGTCTCCAGTGAGGTAAGAATAAAAATTAAGAGCAAATATTTAGAAACTTTTAGAGCAATTTGACATATTTGTGACATACATTGTTGTTCTGACACTCTTTTAGTGATTCATTTTTATTGAATTTTTAAAAATTATCTAACCATGATAAAGTGAAAATAAAAGATTGGCCTTTCACCAGTACAGTTTAAGAAGCACTGGGCAAAACATGATAGCAGTTTTGGTGGTTATTATTATTATCGTCTGAGGATAGTTTAACTAGATTATATATATACATATACATAGATATGCTGATACAGATTTACATAATTATAATCACATGCATGTTCCTTGTAGATTTAAACAAAATTTTTTTCTATTTGCTTGTCTCTATTCCACCTTTTTTGTCTGCCCTATTCCACAGCATCTCTCCACCCTAAATAACCCATGTTAACAACTTGTTATGTATTGTTCCATATTTTATCTAGAAAAATGTTAAATAATAGTGGGCAAAAGCTTCTTCTCTCTGAATTTTAAGCAGAATACTGGTAGAGCTGCATCAATAAATATGATATTTAAATTGTAAGATATGCATGTTTATAATGTCAAGAAGGTGTCCTTCTATTCCTTTTTTATTAAATTGTTTAAAAGAATACATTTTAAACATTATCAAATGTGAATTTAGTGTCTGTCCTGATGTTTTATGATATTCTTTTCGAGTGTATCAATCCTGGGTCATTGATTACAGTGTATTAATCTTCCGCCCCCAGCTTTATTGAGATATAATTGACACATAACATTGTGTAAGTTTAAGTTGTACAATGTGACGATTTGATACACATATATATTGCAAAATGAATACCACATCCTTCACCTCACATAATTACCATGTTTTTGTGGTTGTTATGGTAAGAACACTTAAGATTTACTCTCTTAGGGGCTTCCCTGGTGGCACAGTGGTTAAGAATCTGCCTGCCAACGCAGGGCACTCAGGTTCGAGCTCTGGTCTGGGAACATCCCACATGCCGCGGAGCAACTGAGCCCGTATGCAACAACTACTGAGCCTGCACTCTAGAGCCCACGAGCCACAACTACGTGCTGCAACTACTGAAGCCCGCATGCCTAGAGCCCGTGCTCTGCAACAAGAGATGCTACCGCCATGAGAAGCCCATGCACCACAGTGAAGAATAGCCCCTGCTTGTCACAACTAGAGAAAGCCTGTGCGCAGCAACAAAGACCCAACGCAGCCAAAATTAAAATAAATAAATAAGTAATGAAATAAATCTTAAAAAAAATTTAAAAAAAAAGATTTACTGTCTTAGCAATTTTCAAGTATACAGTACAGCATCATTAACAACAATTGCCATGCTATATATTAGATACCCAGAACTTATTCCTCTTATAAGTGGAAGTCTGTACCCTTTGACCAACATCTCCTCATTTTCCCTGCCCCTAGTTCCTGGAATTGACCGATCTACTTTCTGTTCCTATGAGTGTGGCCTTTTAGATTCTACATATATGATATTTACCGTATTTGTCCTTCTCTGACTTATTTCACTTAGCATAGTGCCCTCAAGGTCATCCATGTCACAAATGGCAGGATTTCCTTTCGTTTTATGGCTGAATAATAGTTCATTGTGTGTATATAAAATTATTATATATACACACATCATATTTATATCACGTATACATGTACAAATATATTATATTTTATATATTTAAAATTTATTTATGTATTAGATGTGTACATATATAATGTATACACATTTTCTTTATCCATTCACCTGTGAGTGTGTTGCCTTTAGCTTTGTTCTTTCTCAAGATTGCTTTGGCTATTCAGGTTTTTTTTTTTGTGGTTTTATACAAATTTTATAATTGTTTTTTTTATATCTGTAAAAAATGCTGTTGGAATTTTCATAGCGATTATTGAACTTATAGATGGCTTTGGTGTAGGTAGTATGAACTTTTTTTTTCAGTACTTTATTTTAATTTCCCTTTTGATTTTGATCCAAAATATCCAAAACTTTTTTTTTTTTTGGCTGGTGCAGATTTTTATTTTATTTTATTTTATTTATTTTATTTTTTTATTTTATTTATTGGACTATAGTTGCTTTACACTGCTGTGTCAATTTCTGCTTTACAGCAAAGTGAATCAGCAGTATGGATATTTTAACAATATTAACTCTTCTGATCCATGATCATGGAATATATTTCCATTTATTTGTGTCTTCTTTAATTTCTTTCTTCAGTGTTTTATAGTTTTTGGTGTGTAGATCTTTCCCCTCCTTGCTTAAATTTGTTCCTAAGTATTTTCTTATTTTTGATGCTATTGTAAGTGGAATGGTTTTCTTTATTTCTTTTTCAAATAGTTCATTGTCATTGTGTAGAAATGACACAGAGTTTTGTATGTTGATTTTGTATCCTGCAGCTTTACTGAATCTAGAACCTTGTTTTCAGGAATCTTTAGGATTTTCTATGTATGAAATCATTTCAGCTGCAAATAGACATTTCATTCTTGCTTTCTGATTTGGATGTCTTTCATTTCTTTTTCTTACATAATTGTTCTGGCTAGGACTTCCAGTACTATGTTGAAAGGAATAGTGATAGTGGACACCCTTCTCTTGTTCCTGATCTTAGAGAAAAGGCTTTCAACCTTTCACTGTTGATATGATGCTTATCACATATCCTTTCAGCCACTGTATGCCTTTTTTTTTTTTTTAAGCTCTTTATTGGAGTATACTTGCTTTACACTCTTGTGCCAGTTTCTGCTGTACAACAAAGTGAATCAGCTGTATTTATACATATATCCCCATAGCCCCTCCCTCCCACGACTCCTTCCCACCCTCCCTATCCCACCCCTCTAAGTCATCACCAATCATCCAGTTGATCTCCCTGTGTTATGCAGCAGCTTCCCACTAGCTACCTATTTTACATTTGGTAGTGTATATATGTCAATGCTACTCTCTCACTTCATCCCAGCTTCTCCTTCGCTCCGCCCCATGTCATCAAGTTTGTTCTCTACATCTGCATCTTTATTCTTGCCCTTTCACTGGGTTCATCAGTACCATTTTTTTAGATTTCATATATATGAGTTGGCATACTGTATTTGTTTTTCTCTTTCTGGGTTACTTCATTCTGTATGACAGACTCTAAGTCCATCCATCTCACTACAGATAACTCAATGTCCTTCCTTTTTATGGCTGAGAAATATTTCATTGTATATATGAGCCACATCTTCTTTATCCATTCATCTGTTGATGGGCATTTAGGTTGCTTCTATGTCCTGGCTATTGTAAATAGTGCTGCAATGAACATTGTGGTACATGTGTCTTTTTGGATTATGGTTTTCTCCAGGTATATGCCCAGTAGTGGGATTCCTGGGTCATATGGTAGTTCTATTTTTAGTTTTTTAAGGAACCTCCATACTGTTCTCCATAGTGGCTGTACCAATTTACATTCCCACTGACAATGCAGGAGGCTTCTCTTTTCTCCACACCTTCTCCAACATTTATTGTTTCTAGATGTTTTGATGGTGGCCCTTCTGACTGGTGTGAGGTGATACCTCATTGTGGCTTTGACTTGCATTTCTCTAATGATTAGTGATGTTGAGCATCTTTTCATGTGTTTGTTATCCCTCTGCATGTCTTCTTTGGAGAAATGTCTATTTAGGTCTTCTGCCCATTTGTGGATTGGATTATTTGCTTTTTTGGTATTAAGCTACATGTGCTGCTTGTATATTTTGGAGATTAATCCTTTGTCTGTTGCTTCATTGGCAAATATTTTCTCCCATTCTGAGGGTTGTCTTCTTGTCTTGTTTATGGTTTCTTTTGCTGTGCCAAAGCTTTTAAGCTTCATTAGGTCCCATTTGTTTATTTTTTATTTTATTTCCATTCTAGGAGGTGGGTCAAAAAGGATCTTGCTTTGATGTATGTCATAGAGTGTTCTGCCTATGTTTTCCTCTAGGAGTTTTAGAGTATCTGGCCTTACATGTAGGTCTTTAATTCATTTTGAGTTTATTTTTGTGTATGGTGTTAGGAAGTGTTCTAATTTCATTCTTTTACATGTAGCTGTCCAATTTTCCCAGCACCACTTATTGAAGAGGCTATCTTTTCTCCATTGTATATTCTTGCCTTCTTTGTCAAAGATAAGGTGCCCATATGTGTGTTGGTTTATCTCTGGGCTCTCTATTCTCTTCCATTGATCTATATTTCTGTTTTTGCACGCTATGCCTTTTGATTGAAAGTTTAATCCAATTACGTTTAAAGTAATTATTGATAGGTAAGGACTTACTAATGCCGTTTTAGTAATTGTTCTCTGGCTGTTTTGTAATTCCTTTGTCCCATTTTTCCTCCCTTGCTGTCTTCCTTTGTGAACTGATGATTTCCCTTACTGGTATGCTTTGATTTTTCTCTTTAGCTTGTGTGTAGCTACTGTAGGTTTTTGCTTTATGGTTTACCTTACATAAAAAATCTTATGAGTCTATTTTAAGCTAATAAAAACATCGATTGCATACAAAAACTCTACTCTTTTCCCTCTCCCCTTTTTGTGTATTTGATGTTACAGTTTACATCTTTTTGTATTATATATGCATTGACAAATTTTTGTAGCTATAGTTATTTTTAATACTCTATCCTTTAACCTTTATGCTAGAGTTAAGTGATTAATATTCCACCATGTTAGAGTATTAGAAATTCTTTTATTTTTAAATACCAATGGTGTTTTGTTTAGGTCCCCCCACCCTCTGCCTCTACAAAGGACAGTTCCTTCTTCTATTTTTTCTTTTCTTTCTTTCCTTTTTTTTTTTTTTTTGAAATTTTTGGGCCATATCACGGGACATGTGGGATTTTAGTTCCCCAACCAGGGATTGAACCTGCTTGCCCTGTGGTGAAAGCACAGAGTCTTAACCACTGGACTGCCAGGAAAGTCCCTAGAATATTCTTAAGTTGACTGTATACTTACCTTTAACAATGTGTTTTGAATTTTCATACGTTTTCACGTTATTAATTAGTGTCCTTTCATTCCAGCTTGAATAACTCCTTAAGCATTTCTTGTAAGGCAGGTCATGTTGAATTCCCTCAGCTTTTGTTCATCTGAGAAGGTCTTTATCTGTCCTTTATTTCTGAAAAACAACTTTTCTGGTAAAGTATTCTTAGTTGGCAGTCATTTTCTTTCAGCACTTTGAATGTATCACCACATTTTCCCCTGCAATGTTTCTGTTGAGGGATCTGCTGATAGACTTATGAGATTCTCTTGTAAGAGAAAAATATGGAATGCTTCATGAATTTCTATGTCATTCTTGTGCAGCAGCCATGCTAATCTTCTCTGTATGGTTCCCATTTTAGTAGATGAGGTGCCAAAGTGACACCATATTAAGTTCTAAATGTTCTGTTGAATTCTGTTTGTCAGTATTTTATTTGACTTTTATATTGATATTCACAGATGAAATTTCCTTGTAGTTTATGTGTGTGTGTGTGTGTGTGTGTGTGTGGTCCTGATATTAATGTTATGTTAGTTTTATAAAAACAAACTTGAAAATGTGTCACTTCTTTTTCTGTGTTCTGGAAATGGCTTTGGAATTAATTGTTCTTTACATAATTGGTAGAAATCTTCCTTGCAACTGTTTAGCCCTGGTGTAAGGGGATGTGTTGGAGGTGAGGCTGCTCTTTGACAGTTATATTTTCCCATGAAATAAAGTATAAAGTCAGTTTTGGTAATTAGTTTTTCCTAAAAAATTATCTATTTTAGAGCTTATGCATATGTAGTTTATAAATTAGTCCCTTTATTAACCTTTTAATTTCTTCTTCATTTGTGGTTTTCTCCCCGTACTTATTTTTTATATTTGTGTGTGCTCAATTTTTGATTAGGTTAGGCAAAGTATTTTTAAGAAAAATTATTAGATTTGTTATACTTTCTATTCTTCACTTATTAATTATTGCTGTTAATGCTGTCACCTTGTTTTCTTCATTTTATTGTGTTTCTTTAATTGAAACATTCTGTTGGATGATTATTTTATTTATTTTTATCCTATACTATTTATAAATACAAGTTTTAAGGCTATGACTTTTCTTCTAACGCTTCTTTAGCTATAACCCATATCATTTGATATTTATTATTTCATTACAATTATTTTGCAATAGGTCATAATTTTATCTTCTCTTTGACCAAAGAGTTGTTTAAGGAATGGTAATAAAATGTTAAGATAGTATATTATTATTTGGTTTGTAATTTCATGGTTGATGTGGTTCTTTTAAAATTTATTTTTATTGAAGTATAATTGACTTATATTTCATTAGTTTCAGGTGTACAACTTATTAATTTGATATTTTTATGTATTACAAAATGATCATGACAGTAAGTCTAGTTACCATCTGTCACCTTGCAATTATTACAATATTATTGACTGTATTTCCTATGCTTTACACGACACCCTCATGGCATTTATTTTATGCCTGAAAGTTTGTACCTCTTAATCCCCTTCATCTATTTTGCCCATGCCCCCACCCACTTCCCCTCTGGCAACCACTCATTTGTTCTCCACATTAGGAGTCTGTTTCTGTTTTGTTGTTTGTTTGTTTATTTTGTTTTCAAAGATTCCACATATTTTGTTTCAAGATTCCAGTATAAATGAAATCACACAATATTTGCCTTTGTCTACTTACTTTGCTTAGCATAAACATTTTACTACTATTTCAAAAAATTCTTTAAAGTTTTTTTTTATTACTAATATATAGGCAAAATTTAGGTGTGTGGGTTTGAATATTCCATGAGCACTTAAGAATGAAGACTTTATTTTAAGATCACATACATGTTTCATATCTGCGTGTGACGTTTGCTTTTAATAATCTGCTTTTTAACTTATATTTTACCTCATTGATTTATCTCAAACAAAGTGAAGTAAATTAAATATTCCTTCTTCTAATGTACTTTTGACAATTTTCCTTAGATTTCTTAAGTTTTATTTTGTGTATTTGGATTGTATGCTATTTGGTTAATAAATATTTCAAAGTACTTACTGGAGATTGTACTTTATCATTTTACAGAAACTTTCTTTGACTTGCTTATTACTGTTTACTTTGAACTCAAATTTGACTGATATTGAGGGTAACCCATGCTTTTTTTTGTTGCTTATATTTTCCAGATATGCTTTTTATTTTCAGTCATTCTGAGTTTCTCTGTTTTAGGTGTCTCTCTTATAGGCAGCATAGGGCTAGCTTCTGTGTTATTTCAGAGCCAGGACTATTCTATGCTAGGAAGTTTTTAAACTTAACTTCGCCAAGACAGAACATTGACTGTTAGTGAGTTCTTTAAGCCATTATTTTCTCTCAGTCCAAAGATATCAGTTCAGAGTATCTATCCTCCACTCTGTGGACACTGTTTTGGGCAAATAGTGGGAGTAGTTTTGAGTTTTCTTTCAGCCCATCTCCCTATGCTTCAGGTTGATTTCAAGTTGAGGCTTGGAGGATTCCACTACTGACTGGTAAATTTCATTCCTATTGTAGGAAACAAGGAGGCATTAGTTTTGTCCCCTCATGGTGTGTCATCAGTTTTGGAGAATTCTATTCTCATGCTTTTGTGTTTCTGAAATCTGCAGCTGCAGGTACAGTTTTCTTACCTGTTTGATCTTCACTGCATTTGCAACCCTTTTCATATATTGAGAATTATCCATTTGTTTTAGTTTCATTAAAGATGAAATTGCAACTCTACTTTTTCTTATTGTTTTTGTTTTGGATGACTTCTTAGGGACAATACAGCATGATCTTTATATAACACTTTAAAAGCTAACATTTAAACATCACCTTTTGATAATGTTAATCCTACTTAATTCAAATTATTTTCCTTTGCCACGAATTTTATTTTCAAAAGATTTTCCTCTTGGACTCATGTATTTCTCTTTTCTCACCAAACATTAAAAAAATAGGAAAATGTAGCATTTGTAACTTTTTTCAGTGACTTTAAGAGAATAGGTTCTCTTGTAATGATTTTCTCTTATTCAGGTTTAGGTCTTCATCCTTAGATTTATCCCAATCATGATTTTAAGTGGTATCAGCAGTTAACTAAGATGTGCAGATCTCAGAGCGATTTGAAAATTACTGTCTCGGACTTCAAAGAGGAAAGTAGTGTTCTTATAAAAGGGGTCAATTATGTATAATACATTTAGACAGAGGAAAGATAATTATGAGACATGCCCATGTCACAAAGCCCTATTTTAGTAAAATAATAGCTTCTATATTAATATATTTTTAAATCATGCTATGTGATATATCATATGTGTAAGTAACATAATAATGAAAGATGTCCACTGGCAACTAAAGTGGAAAATAAAACAAACCTTCATGTAGCTGCTCTTTATTTTTCAGAGAAGCTAAGAAATAATTTGAGAAACAAGAGCATCAAGAGATGATTATGTCCTTTTGAGGGTGAACCTCAATTTATGCCACTTTCGCAGATATGGTTTGTAATGCCATCTGACTGACCCCAAGGAACCCAAATACAAAAGCTTTTGCAATTTTGGGCATACAAAGTAAAATTTTGGTAAAATATACAGGGAAAAACTATGGCAGAGGTTTAAAAATATCTCAAACACTCACCTTGGAAAACCAAGCCATTTGATTTCAGTTCAAAAGTTAAAGATGTTCTGATTGCTTTTGGAAAATGTTTTTGGATTACAAAAGAGGTTATCTATACATCGCTGACCCAATTTTTGTCTCTTTTAATATTCTAATTTCACTCATTCCTTGCTGTGCTAAGGAGGTAGAGAGACATTTATCTCATAAATGACATTATCTAAACATTCAGGCTCTTAAAAAGCCCAGCCTAAACTATATAAACAAAGTATGCAGTTGATACTTGGGACTAAATATTTTATTGTACAGCTGGCTTAAAGTTGGATTTTTTCAAAAGATGGAAAGTATCACTGAAACCCAAATTGGGGAGCTCACATAAATGCTAGATTAAATGCTGTAAGTAGCTCTGAAAATCCAGACTGCAAACATGGAAATCAATCAGTCCACTCGTAATTACTATGCCACTTGAATTCTAGTAATTTATGAGGAAGGAAAACAAATCTAGTTACTCATCCCGCTCGTGAATGAAATGTGCTCTGCACTACAAATGCAAATTATTATCCCTCATCTAAATTATTGACAATGATGTTCTATTTCCAATCTCATCCTCATGTCACTGACAATGAGCAGGCTTAATCTAATGATTAAAAAGTATTCTCTGTTATATTTGAGCTGGAGTTTATTTCAGAGTTGTGTGTTAAAATAATATAAAATAGATGTTTTATGTTTTTATATCTCTGTACGAGAATATTTAAAAATAAACATTTCTATGCTTTCTCCTAAAGAGGAATGATGTAAATATATATTAGTTCATGCCCAGAGAACTCAAAATCATTTTTGTGGAAAATTTGGAAAATAATCTCCTAAAAATTATAAGTGATTTTTACTATTTTAAGTACTGAAGTGTTCTTAACTTTATAATAGTTTGGTGGCATTCTAGCTGAAGTGTTATACACTTACCTCTCCCTTACCTTGTAACCATGTCAATGACCATAAGTTACATTTTCTTTGGTGATTTGAAACTTTGGTTGTAAATGTCAACTGTTATAAAACAGGGAAAGGTATGTCCTTTACTTTCAGTAACTCCTAATGACAGTTTTTTAGTGGTTGTGTCTCTTTTTGTTGTTGCTCTTTCTCTGCCTCCTGATGTGCTACTTGACTGTTTTCTACTTGTTCTTTGGACTAGGAAAGAAGGTATGGTGTGGGAGTGGGTATGTATATATAAATGTGTGAGTATATCTGTGTGTGTGTGTATTCGTATATTTCTGTTGGATTCCTTTAGTGCAAGGAACTGAAACACTTGTTATACCTAAATTCTAGAGAATTTTTCATTATGTGCATGTGGAAATAGCAAAGTCAGAAATGTCTCCCAGATGATCATGCCTAAGGGAGTCTACCAACAATTGTGTAATAAAAGACTAGAAAGTGGCTTGGGAACTAGAAAGTCATTTAGGATATAAAACAGTTCTGGGGGCTAAGCTATCTCATCACTTTCTTTTCCACAGGATTCCTGCAAAGAACTTGGCCAATGTGACCCATCACTTACTCTGTCCTTTTATTTGTCTTAGTATTTCCATCAACCACTTATAAAAGTTCCAGTTAGTTCACTTAGTTGCTAGGACTTAAGTGGCACTTTACTTCCCAACCATTTTAGAAGTCCCTGGCCAGCCTATGAATTGGCTGCTTATAAGGCCAGTCAATATTTGGTGCCAACTTGGCTGTTTGTTGAAGCAGAAACCCTTAGAAAGAGACAGCTTTTGAGTATTATTAGATATCATGAGTTTTGGCCAGTCCAAAGTTCACATGAACCAGTTACTTGTGACTGTTTTTAACATAAGGCTAAATAGGCTAGGAGTAAAGCTCTCAGGAAATGAGATCTTATATCTACGATGAATATGTTCTGTAAGTGTACATTTTGACTCCACAGTGTCTTTCTCTATAAAGACAAGTGACCATTTTGTATATTCTATAGCTTATGTCATAATCCATTTTTATGTTAATCTTTTATGAATGTGTCACTTTACTCCTTAATTGGTTAACCCACATTCCCCACAATGCCTAGCAAACCCCCTTGCTTAAAACTGACAGTGAATATATATTAATTGGTTTGAAGAGAAGTGCTAATAACTGTGGTGGTCAAGGACGAGTTACAAACAATGTATGCTGTGAAGTCAAAAAAGAGAAATAATACTTGGAACCGACATCATTGGGTAAGCTTTATGGAAGAGGTGAACCAATGAGATGGTTATATAATCACAAATCATAAGGCTTTTGTTTTAGGGATGACCATCATTGTCATCTCCATCATGAAAAATAAAGTTTCGCCTGCAATTTTTTGTTTGTTTTTGTTTGTTTGTTTGTTTGTTTGTTTGTTTTGGGCTGTGTTGGGTCTTCGTTGCTGTGTGCGGGCTTTCCCTAGTTGCCCTGAGTGGGGGCGACTCTTTGTTGTGATGTACGGGCTTTTCACTGCAGTGGCTTCTCTTGTTGCAAAGCACGGGCTCTAGGTGCATGGGCTTCAGTAATTGCAGCGCTTGGACTCCGCAGTTGTGGCTCGCAGGCTCTAGAGTGCAGGCTCAGTAGTTGTGGCACATGGGCTTAGTTGCTCCGCGGCATGTGGAATCTTCCCAAACCAGGGACTGAACCCATGTCTCCTGCACTGGCAGATGGATTTTTAACCACTGAGCCACCAGGGGAGTCCTTGCAATTGTTAATTACTATGCAATACTCGTTTTTGTTCTGATTCAAGATCTAATACTTAAAGACATATAAATCCATACATAGACAACTACACAAGGAAGATAGAATATCAATCTGGCCATTTGCCCTCTAGAGTATGAGCCACTATATTAACAGGTTGAGGAAACATATCGAGTTCATGGTATAGTCAAGTTCCTCTCTCTTGATAACATTTTTGAGTGAGCTTGTCTATAAGGTCTAATAACCCATTGGAGACAGCAAATCTGTTTCATACAGAGATGAAGAAAATGAAAAGAATAGTAGTGGGAAGTTTTGAAATTCTTTATATTCAGAGCGAAGTAAAAGAAGACACTGACCCCAAGAAGTTATAGAATGCATAGATGATAGGTAAATGGGTAGATAGATCAAACTTCATAAATAACAATTGCTTTTTCTCTACTGACCCAAATCTGTTCCCAACCCACCTATATTTTTTTATTGGCATGTGAACTTGATGTTCTCATAAAATAACTAAACAGAAATAGTAAGTTTAAACTTATCTGGGCTGAATCAATGTCACTGGGGAAATATGAAGGTCCCTTAGCAGTACTGTGTTGTTCATGGTCATCGACTAAGCCTGGAACTTCCACAAGCACATCCACTTTCAGTCAATAATACTCCTTCACCGCTTTATCAATATGTTACATAAGCTAAAGGGAGTTGCCCGCTGTGGCTGAGGAGACCATGCTTTACTCACCTCTGTATCCTCACTACATAGCATATACTCTAATAGCGTGTGCTCAATGTTTGTTGAAGGAATTTCTAGACTAATAAATCAGAGACATACAAATAATCTGTAGCATTCATTGTCATGAATGGCACAAACTTGCAAGAAGAGAAGTATGATCAGTGAAGGAATTTTTTAAAAAGTGAAGAAGACAAGCTTGGGTATGGCTGTAATCTGTAGATATAACATGCAATGCTTTATATGTAACGTTCACTTAGTCTGTATGGGTACTAGACTAATGACATGGGTCTTGTTTGCAGTAGACAATCCCCAGCTTGGGTAACCAATCCAAAACAGAAAGATCTTTGAGTTTTGTGTTCTTTGTGTGAAAAATTCTTTGTGCTAGGTGTCAGTGCTTCAGTGTTAATCTGATTTTGTTGTTCAAGCCTTTGCTTTAGCCTTATGGATTGAAAGGCTTTGAAATACATGAATTTGGCTTAAAAGGTGAATGATCCTCACCTTTTACAGTGGGACACAGGTACTATATATCTGCCTCTTCCATCATTCCTAGCCTTTGTCTCCAGGGCCACAAAATGACCACTGTGTCTTCAGCCATCAGATTTATATGTAGAGCAGAAAGGGAGAAGGATGAAAGAAAATGCTGAAAAGGTGTGTCAGCAAAGATTGTCACTTATAAAACCAGCACTGGGACTATGTAACATGAATATTTTAATGTTTCAGCCTCTATAAATGGGAAACGCAAAGAAGAAGTAGCCAGTTGATGACCTCTGCCACCATACGGTATTGAAACTCAGTAGAAAAAGTTAGGAGATAGACAACAATAAATGAGATTGCTGAGGGAGAGATTCCAGAGTAAGAATAAACGACTGAAGTAAGAGCCTTAATGATATCATGCTCTTTTATGAAAGTTGAGGAGGGGGCCTGAGAGAGCAAAGGTGAAGCACCAACAGGAAATAGTTCCAAGAGCAACGTGAGGGCAGCAGTGTAAAATGCTAGGAGGTGATGATTAAGGAGTAGAGATAAAAATGATAACCAGGAGGTCCTTGGTAAACTTGAGCAGAATAATTGTGTAGAAAATTGAGAGGAGGAACAGCTGGCAGGAGCTAAGAAGTGAACACGTTTCGAAGAAAACATAGAATAGGGACTACTTTTTTTCAGGAATTTGATAGTGGAAGGAAAAAGAAATGGAACTAAGTCAACCAAAAAGTTGTCAGTGTTGAAGAAAGCTTATGAATACATTTTAGACTGGAAAGGTCTGAATATTTATTTAGGCAGGGACTATATAAATCAATACCTAATAGACAGCAGATACCTAAGGAAGGAGATTTCTTTGATTCCTGGCTTCCTTCTTCTTTTTACTTCATGCTCTTGAATGACTTTTATAGGGGAATCTTCAGTTCTTAGTGCTTGGGTTACAAAGATGAACATGGTATATAGTCTTTACCATTAATAACATACAGTCTACACAGTGAGAGAGACAAATAAGCTGGACTGAAGTTTTAAGTTCTGATTTGTGAAACCTGAACCGTAGGGAATATCAGGTTTGGAGGTCTTGATAAGGGTGCTAAACACACAAAACCTTTTTAGGAAAGACCCCTCTCCTTCACATTATAATTCTCTTTCCAACATTCTGTGTGGGAAGTGGTGTTTCATACAGCACAGACCAATAGTATTTGAAAAACAGAAAATGCCTAGAAAATCCTTCTGAGCTTGGGAAAAGTTGTTGAAGCTTCAGGGCTCTTGGTGACGAATTCAATCGTATGCATGTTTCATTAAGAATCAAAGCATGTGCATCCTTCCGCATTGAAGCCAACAGAAGAAACACAACAGCATTCCCAAGGTACAGTGACTAAGACCTTGAGTAAGGCCTCAGTGTTCCCTTTATAGATCAGGTGTTAATATACACTGACATGCTTGCTCACAGCACTGAATATTAATACGAACACCATGGGCTAACTAAAGTGCCACTCTGAAAATGCAAATGCTTTGGGTAGAATGGGAAACATTTTATGGTTTTCTTTAGAAATATTCTCTTAGTTCCTCTGAAGATAAAAATAAACTGCTAAAAATCCCAGTAAGACCTTTTTAGGGGTGGTTGGATTTTTCCTTCTACATCTTTTACTGAAGTAAAACCTTTGACTTGTATTAAAATAAACATATTTCCAGAAAGGACAAGCTGGGATTAATTCATGTCCAAGTGTTTTTCCAATGACAATCATTTTTTTTTTCCTTTGGAACAATGATATTTTAAATTAAGATTATTAAAAATGTTTCTTCTGGGTAGTTTAACTGTAGATTCAGTGGCCTGGAAAGGATAGAAATGGTCAGTTAATGAAAACATCTGGAGAGACAGGAGTTTTATCTTCTTGGATCAGAAACTCTGACTACCCAATACCTTTGGGAGCCAACAGTGACCATTTTTATAGGCTCATTGAGCCTATACGGACCTTGGAGATCAACCTAGCATGGATTATTTAAAGATCTCTATAATTCTGAAAATATTTTCCTTAAAGTGGGTTCAGGTGAAAAAGATACAAAACTCTTAATTTCAGATATGGGCACTTGACCTAAGTTTAATGCAGTGGTTAATAGCATGGAATATGCCACCGGACTTTGGTTTAGAATCCTCTCTTTGTCACTTACTAGTTGTGTGACCTTGGAAGAGTTACTAAACACCTCAGTTTCCTTTTCTGTAAAATGGGAATAAAAATAGTCCCTATTTGATAATTTTGTTTTTGTTAATATTAAGTGAGTTCATAGATAAAGGGCTTAGAATACTCCTTGGCACATAAAAATGACTATTTATGTTTAATTTGTCACTATTGTAATTTAATTCTTGTAACATTATTAGAGGTAACTAATGGTTTTATTTTACAGATGGGAAAATTGAGGCTTACAGAAGGCAAATAACTTGTGCAATGTCATTCAGCTAGTAAACAATACAGCCATGCATAGAGCACTATGATTTTCACTCCAAAGTATGTATTCTACGTGAAGTTTTGAAGTTTTGAAGTTTCTCCCTCTGTTATCATGTGCCACGTATGTTATTATACATTCAATGCCACTTGAGTCAATGTTCAAATTTTAATTTCTAAAAATCAGATCATTGTATTACTTTAAGTAATTTATTAATAATTTTTATACTAAGTTACAAGCTATACAAGTTTTATTTCAATGCACTTTTTGAGGAAAAACAAGATATATTAATTTTTTATTATTGCTGTAAAAATTACCATAAACTTAGCAGCTTAAAGCAACACCAATTTATTTCTCTCATAATTCTGGAGGCCAGAAGTCTGGAATCAGTTTCACTGGGATAAGGACAAGGTATCTGCAGGTTGGATCCTTCTCGAAGCTCTGTTTTCTTGCCTTTTTCTGGCTTATGGCCCCTTTCTCTGTGTTCAAAGTATATCACTCAAATATTTGCTTTCATTATCACATTGCCTTCACGCTTTCTGACCCTCCTACCTCCTTCTTATAATGAGCCTTGTAATTATACTGGGTCTACCTGGAAAATCCAAGATAATCTTCCTATATCAAGATCCTTAACTTAATCTCATCTGCAAAGTTTCCTTTGCCCTGTAAAGTAACATATTCATAGTTTCTGGGGCCTAGAACATAGACATCATCAAGGGGGCATTAGTCAGCCTACAATACAAGGTTTAGATTAAAAGATACTTATATCATGTTATTTTGACAACATTCTAAATAGCATAAGTTTAAAGGACAGAGAGAAAATTTCTATAAAACTCTTGATACCCTTTCATCTTTCACTCTCTCCACCCACATACTTGCTCACCAAGGCTGCTGTAAGAGCTGATGTTTGTTAATTACCAATTTTATTGCCAGAAAAATGCCAGCTTAGGATACAGTACTCCTCTAAATATATCAAGAGATTCAAGACAACAAATGTTTGACTGTAAGTGTTATAGGGTTAAAAGAAAACCATGATAAGAACTTTAAGGACAAGAATAAACATTCCTTATCGTTTTGGGCTGAATCAAATTTAAGCTACATTTTTCAAAGTGTTTTTCTGAAAACTATACTCAGATGACCACTTATCCCCATCCCCATATTTTAGGTTTTATTTTACAAAACAATGGGAATAAAAGGCAATTTTGCTTCAGCTTAAATAAGTTTTATATAATTGTACCTTTTAAATAAAGAAAGTGCATCAGATTAAGTTTATAATCCAAGGTTGCAGGTGCCATAAAAACTCTAAAGTCATGACCATAAAGAGATCAGCTTGCATGGCTGATCATAAGCTAGTTAGGGCTGGGACTCCCCTGATGGTCCAGTGGTTAAGACTCCGCGATTCCTCTGCAGGGGGCATGGGTTCGATGCCTGCTCGGGGGAACTAAGATCCTGCATCCCCAAGGCAGGGCCAAAAAATTAAAAATAAACAAACAAAAAATGAGTTAGGGTTATTTGGTCAATAAAAATAAGAACTGAGAATGGATATATGATTTATGTCTATGAAATCACTTTTGTTATATATAGGGGGCCCATAAATATTATTGACAAATATTATATGAGTAAAGGCACATCCTCACGCCTACAATTTTAAAGGATTTTTTTTTTAAAGGGAACACTGAATAGGCTAGCATTTTCAGAGAATGGGTTGGTGGACTTAAGTAGCATGATCAATGAAGTTTCTCCAATTTTCAAAGACCATTGAACTAAATATTTAATATTAAAGTACCTATTGATCAATCATACAAAAATATTTATATTGAGCTCTTACTCTGTGTCAATCACTGTGGTAAATGTTTTAAAATGCAAATATGAATAAGATACCACTCTTGTCTTCTAAGACTTTGAGAGTTCAGTTGAAAATCATATAAATAAACAAGCAAAAAAAAAAAGAGTATACAATGATAATATGTACTGTGGTGGAGGAATATATCTATAGCATGAGAACACCTAACCTCAAAATGGACCAGAAGGTAGGGCTTCCTGTGTGTAGTGCTTGTCCTGAGACTTCAAGGAAAGGTAGCAGTTGCCTCTATTAAGAAAAGAAGAGTCCACATGACTGTCAAAAGCATAGACTGGCGTAATTTTTCCAAGGAACTATTTCATATGGCAAGATAGGAGGGTGATAGGCTGTGAGGCTGACTAGTACTTAGTTGTGAATGACTTTTTGTGTAAGAGAATTTGACTTTCATTCTGAATTCAATGAATTCAAGTATAAGGAATAAATTAATATTTGTGATTTGAAAAAAAATCAACCTGGTGGCATGTGAAGGCTGAATTAATGGTAGAGAAATTACACACAGGGAAAACAACTAACTAATATACTATTTCAGTAGTCCAAATAAGTAATAAGAATATTGGCTAAGAAAATAGAAATAGTCATGACTGTGTGTGGCAAAATAAGGATACGGATGTAGGTTCAACAAAACAGGAGAAGTGAAGTAAAAGAGAAGAGTCAGGATTTATTTCAGTAGATGATAATGTAGTCACTAAAATGGGGAATATGAGAAAACAGGCAGTTTTTGTAAAAATGATCATGAATAAGTTTTTGGACCTATGGAGTTGGTAGTGCCTATAGGATATTGCAATGGAAATGTCATCTCTATAGTTGGATATATTGGCCTGGGGATCAGAAGAGAAGTCTGGGATGGAGATATATGAGATATTCTCTAAGAGATATTCACTAAGAACTGAGGCCATAGGCATGATTAGATTCGTCCAAGGAAAGTAAGAAGAGTAAAACAGTTTAGGATGAAGGCCTAAGGAATACTACTCTTTAGAGGAAAAAAATTAAAAATGAAAAGGAGACATGCCCCCAAAATGTCTAGAGCCTGGTAAAATTGGAAGAAATAAGGGAATAGCTTTAGGATATGAAGCAAACATTGTGGCAACTGCTACTCTCATTTTCTAACCCTGAAGTAGCAAATTCAATGACCTATGGGAGCCTGACATGTAATTTAATGAGCAGAGAAACTTGGGTGAAGGATGCTGATGGGGACTGTCATACGGCAGAGAGCACCCTGTCCACAAGTGGAAGCTGCTGTCTAGGTCTTACCTATGATGGCTCTGTGGGAATTTGGGTCAATGTTGCCAGATATTTGGCTTTTTTAAGAAAACCTGAAACTCAGTATGTGTTTTATATGAAATCTGCCACTTTTAAAATGTTCCAAGCTTCACTAAAAGTGTCTGTGGGATTTTTTCAGCTCACAAGCTGCCAGTTAGCAACATCTGCCTCAGCATCCGTGATGAGAACCATCCTGGGCCAAGGAGATCGCTGGGTGGACCCACTATTGTAATCTTCCATCTCCATATTCATGAGTCGATTCTCTCCATAGATACCTGGATAAACCATTTTGACATTCTGAGCTACTCTACATAAAGCTTGACAATTGGAAAAATGAAGAAGTAGCTCGTGAACACAGATACTTTCTAATCAATGCCTAAACATGTTTTCTAACCTTTGCTAGCTACTGTCATGTGAGACTTTGGCATCTATGAACAGGCTGGCCGTATATTTTAGCAATCAAACATGGGCACGTTCGGGGTGCAAAGGGGTGCTCTCAGCAGGAGGTGTAAAGTGAGATGTTTGATCTCCCTAACTATAAATGCATTTATCCGTGTTGGTCTATCTATATTTTATTTAGACCCTGTGAATTTAATGTTCCTAAGTTAAATGGGACTCATTTTTTCAAAGTCACTTAACCTTCAGTGTCTACCTTGAGAGTACACCATGAGCATTTCCGTATTTTTAAGTCTCGCTTGCTCGTCATGTAGTTTATTTGCAGCAAGAGCAATTTTCCTGTGTATCAATTAGTGGTTTCTTTTGTTTAGGAATATACAGTCTAAGTAACCTTAGAATAGCAGGAAAATTAGGTTGTGTCTCTTCACAGGTTGTACATATAATTTTCTCGTTTATAAATTGAGCATCAAGCGTTGCTCTTCTTCTGAGTGTCAAAGGCCATTCAATTAGTAGGACTAATTTTCTCTGGCTTATGTCAAGTTCTGCTATTTGGCTTTGGGTTCTGAAACAGATGACAAGTATATGAAAAAAAAAAAAGACTTTTCTTAGGGGATGAAATAGAATGGTACATTAATGACAAACCTTTTGTGTACCTTGATTCCTAAGATGGCTGTTATGTGCCACCACAATTTTTTACTCCACAGTGAAGATGCCAAGAAAACACCCACTCACATGGGCATCGCTGGTTATTCTCTGCTAAATTACACTGGAATGGCCTTGGGGGGAGGAAAACAAAACACAATAATTCCATATCTGACATGCTCCAAGGAATTTGATGCCAAAGTGTTTCTGAGCTGGTTATAAGGAAACTCCTTTTAAGATTCTTTATTTGAAAAGATTAGTCAGCAGCAGGGAAAGAAAATTTACTTGGGAAAAAGTAAAAGTAAATAAATAAGTAAAAAGAGTTCTTACTACCATGTTGTTACTGCAAATTGAGTCATGGAATTCATCAAATAAGAATGTTTTAAAATGCATGTGTGGGACAACTTTTGAAGTCTCATAAATATGGACATATTTCAAAATATAATGCTTGAGTATTTCCAAGATAACTTTTGGTATAAAATGCATCAGTCACCTTTTAGAGCAGAAAACGGCCTTTGCAACTTTTCAAGTTCATTTCTTCTTCTACTTCTCAGAGGAGGAGTTTGATAAAATCAGAAGACTTATTAGTGGAAGTGTTAGAAGTCACATCCCGGGCTCCTTATTCTAAGCCCAGGGCATTTTCAACTATACAGTTTATGTTTCAACCATTCTTTATAGTATAAACATCATTTCAATATCCAGGAAACCAAGGGAAGAAATCTTAGGATGTTTAAATTGGCTTGACACACCATGAAAAATTTCATTAATTTTAACATGGTATATCTAGCTGGAATTAAGACTTTTAAATGACCATTAAAACACACACCTGTAAATATATACGTGCACACTTTATCCAGTATTTTTTATCCTCCGCATATCCTCTGAACTGCAATAGCTATTTGGTGACTATTTGTTGTTATTTCTATTTTTAGTAATACCTGGAGGGATATTTAACTCAGTGCTTGCCTTGGTAAGAGGTTTCCAGGGACAAATATCTTTTTAGAAGTGCAGAAACTAAGATCCTCTCTCCCAAGAAAATACATATTTTTAACAAAAGCTTGCATTTATTTGGTCATTGCAGTCTCTCCTGAATGATTTAAAAGTTCTGGACTTTAACATAGAAACTAACAGTTGCAACTTGATCATCACACAGCAGTTGGCATTTAGGCACAAAAGTTATGTTGGAATGGTATGACTGAGACTGGCACGTACTCACATGTTTGCAAGAGACTGTGAGCTTCTTGTGTCTGGGTGGTCCATCACTAAAGTGCCAAGCTACTTCTGAATTACACTTATTTGGACCCATTAAGTCACAGCCAAATAATTATTTCTCTCAGAGATAAACATGGTCTGCTCTTTCTAAAAAAACTCACTTATTTAAGGGGGAAAAGTACCTGCTATAGCTCCACACCAGAAACGAGAAAGTTGTTTTTCATTAAATTAATAAAATAATCATGAATAGTAAATGTAAATATAAAATGCAAATATAAAAATAAAATAATTATCAAGTAATACAGAATTTTTATTGTAGATTAAAACTGATGAAATAACAATGATTTCTCTGTCACACTAAGGAATGAAAACTGGGTACTGTTTGTTTCTAAATTAAGCATGATTGTCTGCACAGATATGAGCACTAGATAACGAGCTTCAAATACTCTTAGCATGTTTGGTTTTGGCTATCTCTGTTTTGGGCTGGTTTAGGTTCATCATATTGAATTATTCATACTCCAGAATCATCTCGTTTGTCCCATGCTGTTTCTTTCCCAGGGAGGCTGAGACAGACAGTCTCTAGGGTGGTCCCATGATTCCTATCTCCTGATGGTCACACCCTTGTATAATTCCCTCCTCTTGAGTGTGAGCAGGACATGACTTGCTTCTAAATGATAGAACATAGCAAAGACAAAGGGATGTAAACAATAATGTGTGCATAATTACATTACATATGACTGTAACACCTATCTTGTTGAGACATTTTTTATTCCTTGTTGGCTCTGAAGATGCAAACTGCCACGCTGTAAGCTGCTAAATGGAGATGGGTCTGTGACAAGGAACTGAGATCAGCCTTCAACTGACAACCAGCAAGAATCTTGAGACCATCCATTAACAGCCTGCAAGGAACTGCATTCTGCTAATAGTCATGTAAGCGTAGAAGTGGATCTTTTCCCCATTTGAGCCTCAGATGAGACCACAGCCCTAGCTGATACCTTGGTTACAGCTTTGTAAGACACTTAAGCAGAAGACCCAAGTAAGCTGTGCTTAAACTCCTGACCCATAGAAACTGTGAGATAATAAATATGTATTGTCTTAAACTGACAAGTTTGTAGTAATATTGCTACTCAGCAATGGATCACTAAAATAGCAGCCTATGTTGGAATGTTTGTTCCTTATATCAGGGTTCATTTATTTAGTTATTTATTGCACAAATGTTTATAAAGTTCTCATGATGCATAAGGCTGCAAGATGTCCTGGTCTAGAAGATGAGAGAAATACCATCATGTCATACACATACTATGAAAGGAGTTTGGGTGTGTCTGGTGGAAACACAAAGAAGGAAGTGGTCTGTCTGGTTTGACCAGTTCAGTAAGAGGGAATAAGATGTATAGGCTGTGATAAATGCTAATAATAATCAAAGCCAATAATCATAAATATTATAAAGCACATAAATAGGATATGGTGGTAAATAATAATAGTAAGAGTTAATAGTCATTGAGTACTTATGTCAAGTGCTTTTTTCAAAAAAATATATTAATCTGTACTCTGTTTTAGGCAATGTAAATGAATTTCTAGCATTTTAAGTAAATTAGTACATTTTTTTGTACACTATTTCTATTAGCACATTCATCTTATAGATGAAGAGACTAAGGGGCTGATAGATTAAACAAATTGTCCAAGGTTTCCCAGTGAGTCAGTGGCAGACCTGAGACTTAAACTTTGGCCATCTTGCCCCAGAATTTATGTTCTTAAACAGGGGGACCTGCTTTGGGTGGAGTGGTCAGGAATTCTTCTCTGAGATGAACTTTAGTTATTATGTGAAAGATGAGAAGAACCCAAAGATGCAAATAAGCCAGGGGAAGTGCAGTGCTGGCAGAATGAACAAAAGGGGAAAAGTCATTAAGAGAGAAAGAGTTGGCATATTCTAGGCGCCAACAGCTGGTCAGTGCCACCAGACTTCAATGTGCACTGGTGATATTGGAGCAGGATGTGAGTGTTGAATCATGCAAAGATGTTTACTTTATTCTTAGTAAAATGCAGAGGTGTTATACACAAGGAAATGAATTGGCTGCTGTGCAGAGAATGGTTTGGAGGACACAGAAGTGGATATGAAGAGACCAATGAGGAGATAATTATAGTATTCCAAGTGAGAGACAATGATGGCCTGGACCAAGGTGGAGACAGAGGAGACAGAGTGATGGATAATACTACAGGTCTATTCTGGAGGAAGAATGATTGAATGTGCTAAAGCAGCTGGGGATAAGGTAAAGGGAGGAATTAAAGACAGAGAACACATTTCTGCCTTTAGTCCTGGATGGATGATGGTGCTTCAGTAATTTATTCAGTATCCATTATGTGGCTATTACTGTGGTCAGTATTGTGGTGGTGGATGCAACATCTTGTCATGGGCTTTCTCAACTGAGAGAGAGAGAGAGGGAAATTGATTGATTAACAACAGACCATATCATGATATGATAAAACACAGAAGCATCTTAGTGCCATGGAAACATGGAAAAGTAAAAGGGAGTGAGTCATTCTCCCTCGTTTTCCAGGGGCAGTGAGGGCTAAATATCAGGAAAAGCTTTCACAGAGAAGAGGGTATTTGCGCTAGACCTTCAAGGTTAGTGAAAAGAGAGAGGGAAGGAAAGCAGAGGAAATGGCTTAACAAGGGCACCAGCTTATCTATATAATTTCACTGATTTATTTATATTCCTCATTCCACAAAGAATTTGAAGTAGTTCACAGAAGGACAAAAAAGTATGAAGTGTTTAGAGAATAATAGTCTAGTGTGGCTAGAAAATTAGAAGCAGGATGGGAAGTCAGAGTTTGCAGAGGCTGGTTCAGGATGTGTTCACGAAGATCTACATGCCATGCTAGGGGGTTGTTTTTCTCCTACTAGGACTTCACTCAGGTGTGATGAACATCTTGGTAAGTACAAGAGGTATTAATTGTATTTAAAAGACTAATAAAATCCAAAAACAAAAATAGAAGCAACATACCATATTTTTTTTCACTACTTTGCAGAGTCAAATTGTACATGAATTTATTCATTCAATAAATATTTAACAATATGTTGGAATCTTATTAGTCATAACAAACTAAACGTGATTATTTCACTTTGGGTGCAAACAATCTAGTAGGAAAGATAATTATTAAGCTGATAATGAAATAAAATAATTAATTAGGTTTGTGTAAAGTGCTAGAAAGGAAAAATGCAGGTTGCTATGACAGCATTTAAAATGGGAAACTTAACCTAGTCAGGGAGGTCAAGGAAGTGATAATTAAGGTAAGTAGGTCAAATGATAATAAATGCTCTGTGGTGTGTGAAAATTCCTGTTTATAGGAAAAGGTAAACAGCATTTGTATATATCTGTTCATTTATTTATCCAACATATTAAAGTTCAACCAGGTTTGAAGCACTATGAGAGAAACAGAAACAAGTAATACAATACCCCAATAATTTCATTTTGCACTTAATAGTTTATAAGCCATTAAAAAAAATCAGATTCTAGTTCAACTATGCCAAAAAAAAGACTCTGCAAATAAATATCCTTAAATGTATCTTACATGGATGATAACCAGGACAGTGTTTTTGAAAACCATGCCCTTTGGGGGAACTAGAGGGCAGGTAATAAAGGCAGAGACCTCTCTGGATTATGGAGGAATAAGCAATTTTATTAACAATCAATTGAACTGTAGGAACTAAGTTAAGGATTCCCCTTGCCCAGTTCAAAAGTTTCAATTTTGAACAAAGCACATGTGATTAAAATAACTGCAAGAACAACAGCAACAACAATTTCTCTCATTGTAATAGTCCTTGGTCTTCTCTGAGCTTTAGTTCTGTCCTATCAGCATTACAACTAGAAGTAACAGGGCTAAAGGCCTGGCATTAAGATGTCTCCAATAACACAGAGACACTTGTCCCCAGACATCTTCTCTGATACTGTCTCCCTGGAGACTCATCTTGTGACTACCAGCATACACCCCAAAGTACTAAGGTATCCAGATTTTAACTCACATTTAATTATACCTTATAAAGGATATACAATTGGGTCTTTCCCCATCTCTGGTAGCAACAGAAGAGTATAGACTATATACACCAAGTAGAAAAAAAAGTTAAGGCAAGATAGTTGTATGAAGAGTGAATGCAAATCATCATTGAGTGGTAAGGGACACCAAAGGAGCTCCCTCAATTCTGACTAAAATAACTTATAACAGAAACAGGATAAAGTGAGCCTCAGAAGTCACAATGATCTCTTGAAGATTAAGTACTCAGCTGATTGTTCAGCCTAGTTTTGAAAGTGTCTCTTAAGCATACAACAAAAACTTATTTTTCCATCACTACCATCACTTTAGGTCCATGTGTCAAAAAGGAAGGTTAAGTTCAACAGGGAGATAAGACATATATAAATAACCAAAGTACAAAGTGCAATATGGGAGATACAGATAGGGTGATATTATACTGACTTGTTTTCAATGGAAACTCATAGAGGCCTTTACAAAAGAAGTGGAATTTGTTACACCAAGCAATCTCATTCATGGCAAGGGAGCAATTTCTTTAGGCATAAAGCATCTTTCAGTATTTGAACCTCAGGGGAGATGGCATAAAGCTAAATAAGTACCAAGAATGGCTTTGGTGTTTTTACTTTATTTATTTCATTTTTAAAGATTTTATTGGCAGCTTAAGCTCAATTCTGAGACTTCGACTTGACAAAAGTACTACTAGCTTAGCTGCATTTGGGACAATTTACTATGTGATAAAAATTGTCATCCGCAGATGCTTTTCCTGTCATTAGAGACAAAGGATTTCATTACCACCAAAATGCCTGTCTCAGTGTAAAGGTCAGAAGCCTGTTGGGGAAAATGCTCATATATTTTGCTGTCAAGAAATTGTTCTCTTCCCACACTGTATTCTAGAATGGGTACTCTCTGAGGGTTCACCATTTATTGTGTGTAGAATGAATGTGGGCACTTGGTGATAGAAGATACTAACATTTTAAAGTTGATGCGTTTTTCATTGGTGGAAAGAGATGAAGAGAGCTGTAACTTGCACATTCAAGATGTTTATGGGAAAATAGAGTGGGCATGTGTGGGAAGTGAGAGGCAGGAACGGGACAGAATGTTTCTTCTTAGGTCATTTCCTGCCAACCTTTTATTCAGCCCAACTTGAGAGATGGTACTTTGTGGACCCTAAATGATTAATGAGGTTTCCCAACAGGACCACAAACCAACCTGAACCATGACAGAATGTTACAAGTTACTGTCTAGAGTAAGAGCAAACGTTCTCAGGGGCTATAATGACAATAAGAAAGATCACAGAGGGCTTAAAATGACATCAGTGAGACACTGCACAGAAGAAAAAGAAATGAGTCAGCACACTTTCATCTGGATAGCCAGTTTGTCCTGGGATAGGTTGGATTTTAGGTAATCAGAACAAATAGATGTTGCAAAAGTAACGCAGCCCTTTTAGCTCTCCTAGGACTCCCTTGTCATGTGGGATAGAGAGTCTGAGCCTAGTTGTGTACTAAGATGTGCTTTAGTTTGCCATTTTTCCTCCAGTTTCTTTGGACCCTTCTCCTTAGGATGAAAGGTGAGTAGGCCAATCAACGTAGCTTAGTGAATGTGGTAATAAAGCATGACCTAATTTGGGGACATCGTTTCACACTATTCTGTATAAACAATGGATTCCAATTATTCCAGGAATTGTTTTTTAGAGCCACACAAGGAAAAGGCCAAGCTAGCTGGAAAATAGCTTTAATATTCAGCTAAAACTATGGATTTTGATTTGGAGATAATGCATTATCCAAAAACAGCAAGTGAGTTAGTGACTACATATACAGCAAGGAAAAGAACACCATTATGTGGAATCAGCATAGCCAGGTCCTCAAGTTCAGATTTGGTGTTACAGATAAGGAAGATAGGAGGCCTCTGGATAGGCAATGGCCAACCATTGATAAAGGAAACACACACAAACACACATACACACAAACACATACACAAACAGCCACATGAGATCCAAATTATTTTTGAGATTCTTCTACATGATTAACTTTGTAAATCAATTAATAATATGGGAAATGACTATTGTCTTTAGGTTTCCATCCAGCATTACTATTCAGTTAGATTAATGTGGACTTTACGTCTGTATTAGTTACATATTGCTGCTGTAACAAAGTACCACAAATTTAGTGGCTTAAAAGTAACACAAATTTATTACCTTTCAGTTCTAGAGGTCAGAAATCTGAAATGGGACTCAAGGAGCTGAAATCAAAGTTCCTCCTGGAGGCTCTAGGAGAGAATTTGTTTCTTTGCCTTTTTTGGCTTCTAGAGCCTGATTGTATCCTTTGGCTTACAGACCCTCCTCCAACCTTCAAAGCCAGCAGCATAACATCTTCAAATACCTCTTTGACACTGACTTCCTTTTCTATCACCTTCTTTCACTTCAGAGGACCCTTGTGATTATATTGGGCATGCCTGGATAATCAGAATAATCTCCTTATTCTAAGGTCAGTTGATTAATAAACTTAATTTCACCTGCCAATTTAATCCTTTCTTCTAGCATAACATATTCACAGGGCTCAGAGATGAAGACATGAACATCTTTTGGGAGAAACATTATTTTGACCAGCACAACATCTAATTGAATATTAAATTAACTTATTTACATGCAGAGCATTTTTAATTCAAATGTCCTTGACAGAGAAGACCACATCATCCAAGCTTCAGAATGTGTGCAGATGCTACATTACTCTATGATTCTAAAACTTTAATCTATCAACCAATCAACCAACTAAACCTCCTTTACCTCTTTCTCAAAAATATGCCTGCTTTTACTGTAATAAAAATGGAATTCATTAGTTTTGAACTCTTAAAGGAGATTTTGCTTCTCGCAGATGAATTTGTCTCACTAATTTTAAATTCATGACTTCACCCTTCCTCCTACCCCATCCCTATTCTTTCATTCTCATATTCAAAAAGTCCATCATGTGTCAGATACTCTGCTAGGTACAGGATATTCAAGGATAGATAGAACACATAGTCACTACTGCTTAAACAGGATCTGAAGACAGAGAAGAGGACATAAAATTAAAGAACAATGATGTGGTTTAAAGTACTATGAACTATGAAATCAGAGAGACAAGTCCTAATTCTGGTTGAGAAGATCAGAAAAACTTCACTGCAAATATGAACTTTGGATGTGATGGGTGAGGGCAGGGTGGGGATCACATTTCAGTTAGGAGGGAAGACCAAGTGGAAAGGGAGACCCACATGTCTCGTTGGCTCTTGCTGGTTGTTCTTCCTGTAAAGTCCCCCCACCTTCTGCCACTTCTGCCTCTTCCTGTCTGCATTCCTAGGCCACCTGTCAAATCTCCATTTCTGTTTTATTGAAAGAATAAGATGAGGACAAAATAAAGTCTTATTACATAAGGAGTTTTGTATCATAAGGATGTACAAACTCCTTATGATTTTCCTTGCTTACTTCTCCAAATACATCTCTTAACCACTTGCCCGCATAGACCTAAATTCTAAATATTCCAGGTTTTATTTCATTTCTCTTTTTATGGATTCCACTGTGTAATGGGAAAAGAAGAAAATTGGGAGTAAGAAGGACCTTAGTGTGAACCCTAGAGCAATCATTGACAAAGCATGTGACCTTGAATGAATTTCTTTATTTCTTTCAACCCTATGTCGTAAGGATATTGTAAAGTCAACATGAGGTAACAAATGACTGATTTATTGAGTAGGCTGAACATGTTTTTGTTCAATCAGGAAACTATTGTATTTTTCTACGGTCTTCAAACATGCTCTGTTGTACTTCCCTTATTCCAACAATATTTAGGCAGGATTTTATAGCTTTAGCTTATTTTAATAAGAATCAATTCCACTTTGATTGTAAAGATAAAATTCCAGGCATTTACTAAATTCTAAACTTCAGTCTTAATTCCATTCCATCTATATGGGGGAGATAGCATGGTTTCTCCTTTTAGTATTCCTCAATATTTCATTCTCTAACTCCCCCACTCTTCGCCCTCCAACTCCTCTGGGATTAAGAAGAGGAGGAAAATGGTCAAAGTTATTTTTATTTATCTTGTCTTGTTTGAAGTTCTATCTTGGCTTATAGAATTTATCATTCCCTCTGTCTTGGCAAATGTTTAAATGCTCCTGTTTTTGTAAGGCACAAATGTGTGAGTGGTTAAATGCACATCCTAGACTTCCATACTGGGCAGCTACTGATGATACATTTGAAACCTGGCCTGTCACCTCCACTAACCAGTCTACCTCTTGTATAGTAGTTCACCCCAAGATACTCATAGTACCCCTTTGTCTTGGGGAGTCTCAGTAACATGGCTCAAGCTGATTATCTGCTGTGGAATCCAACTGGCCCAAAGAGACTCCTTCATCTCTTCCATGACAAGTGTGAACATGTGCAGTCATCCTATTCTTGTCTTACACTCTAAAGCATCTCTAGTTATCCTCCCACCATCAGAATTTTCTGATGGAAAGAAGATACTAATCTTGATTTAGGACAAAACTCTAGAGGATACATGTCAAGAAGCTAAGGCATTTATCCCCACACTGTACTCTTATGACAGCACTGAACTGGGCCTTTGGGTTTGTCTAAGTCATCAAGCATCCAGCCTTGGAGGGAGATGTCCATCTTTTCTTTTTTCAGGTGTTCTAGATGTCTGTGAGATTTCATCTTGTTGCTCTGTATCTCTTGGCTGGCAGGCATTAGAGAACCACCTACCTCCTCTCTCCCACTAGGGAGAAGAAATGGACTCCCAATTAGGCTGGCAATTCTCCTCCATCTGACCTTATATGATTTGGATGGAGTAATAAGCGGAAGGTTGAAGGGCTGGTGTGGAATGCAGAGGGACTTATCTCTCACTATCTGTTATTAAATAGTATGTAATTTCAGCCAAAATGCTCATACAACAGTAAAAGTTTCATTTTACACACAAGTTCATATGTGAACTTCATAGCCCGGTGCCTGGTATATCATGGGACTCAGAAATGTTCGTTGTTTTGTTTTTACTTTACTTGCAAAGTCTCAATTGGGCATTCCTGTAATGCAACTACTTACATAACTTTTTAAGGGGGTATTTAAATCTAACACTCATATTCTGGCATTTTTAAAATGAGCAAGAAAGCTAAAAGAGGGTAAAAAAAAAGTAAATCTAAATTTTAAGAACTGCTTGGGGGAATGGAGAAAAGTAACACCTTTCTACATTAAAATACTTTTTTCTCTTCAGTTCAGAGGATAGTGGGCCTCATTTACACTTGCCTTTTCCAGAAGCTAACTTATAGCTCAGCTCACCTGCTTTTAGGAACTGGTTGATTCATTTTACTAGCGTCCAGCTAGTGCATTTGAAATTGCTGATGAAAGGTACTGTCAAATCCCTGGTCTCTTTTGATAATGATTTGTGCTTGTAAGGTAATCTGCCCATTAGTGTAGAAAAGGAGAATTGGGACAGCACCTTATAAAATGATCTCTGAACGAAAGCACAGAGCCCCAGAGTCTGCTGGGCAGGAATTTATATTCCCATAGCATTTTGACTCAGCACACAAATGTGGGATGTATGGAGGTGTTTGCATCAGTGCCAGATTGTTTGCCTACACCAGAGGCTGTCCTAAGAGATTTGTTGTATCTGCCTTTACTTACAGATTGAAATTTAGGGAGCCTTTATTGCAATGTTAGGTTATAGCACAGTTTCTCTCCATTTTATCTGTGACTGCCCAGATATAATCACCCACCAATAATCATGATATATCAAAACGTAACCAGTTGTTGACCAATTAGGGGGAATATAATCCATCACTAACCTGCTCTTGCTAATGTTCCCAGCAAAGGGATTACTAAACAGGAGACTATTTGTCTACTGTAATAGGTAATGAAACCCTCCCCCATCCATGCTGCAAACTCTGCCACGCTACCCCAATATTTTATCTCAAAAATGCAGTTGTATTGAGAGAATAGAAACACATAATCTGGACACTAAATTAGGCATGAGTTTAATTTTAACTTGTATAAGTTTGAGTAAAAACAAAAAAGACTTTTTCTGAGCTATATTTTTAAAAGAACCACATCTTAGCTTGCTATGAGGAGAAGATGAGATGATAGGAGCATAGGTGGTCAAGAACTATTCATTCTCTCCTCTCCTCAGTGTTAAGGTAAGACTCACCTGTTACTCTTGCAGCTAAAACTGACCTGAGCATCCAAAAAATTTTGACAGCAATCGTTCCAGCCTTGGAGTTTGGGAAGCTACCATTATCTTTTCTGTTTATTTATTTATTTATTTATTATTGGAGTATAATTGTTTTACAATGTTGTGTTGGTTTCTGCTGTACAGTGAAGTAAATCAGCTCTATGTATACATATATCCTCTCCCTCTTGGACCTCCCTCCCACCGCTCCATCCCACCCATCTAGGTCATCACAGAGCACAGAGCTGATCTCCCTGTGCTATGCAGCAGGTTCCCACCAGCTATCTATTTTACGTATGGTAGTGTATTTATGTCAAACCTAATCTTCCAATGCATCCCACCCTCAGCATCACCCTCATGTCCACACATCCATTCTTTACGTCTGCATTTCTATTCCTGCCCTGCAAATAGGTTCATCTGTACCATTTTTCTAGATTCCACATTTATGCATTAATATCTGGAACTGGTATGCTCAGGGAGAGAGGAGAAGGTGACTCTGCTGTCATCAGCTCTTGTGTAGTCTTACTTTGAGGTGTGTAGAAGGAAGCCCCCTTCTCCTTTATGGTCATATTAGGAATTTGTGTTCATGAGGAAACAACATAAATGGCTCTTTGCTCCTCTTAGTCGTAAAAGTGAAGATATTGGTTAGGATCACTGTTACGTCTTAAGATTTTTAGGAGGTAAACTTTCGTGAGCACTCAGACGTTTAAGATTATGGTCCTTTTACCCCCACCGCTCCTTGCCTGAGGATCTAGTTCACTTGGGGGCACAGTGAAGGAAGAGCATGGGTATCAGAGCCCGGCAGCCTGGGTGTGACTCCTACTCTGCCACGTATCTTAGTGACTTCAGGCAAGTCACTCAGCCCAGAGCAGACTTCTTCCAGTTCTTCGAAAGGTCAGATTCTTTCCTGTCTTAGGTCCTTTGTCCCCTGGTTCCTTCTCTGTAACAGCCCCACCCCTCTTCTCCCAACTGACTACTGCTCACCTTTCCAGGCTCAGCTTCAGTATTACTCTCTCGAAGAGATGTTTCGGGTTGATCCCCCTCCCTCCTTCAGTTAATCACCGTTCTCTGGCTGCTTTCTTCACTTATCACAATTTGAATGAACATATTTATTTGTTTATTTACCCTCCCAACCTCTACACTAAGACAAACTCCTTGAGGACAGAAACGAGGTCTATCTCACAACCCTAAACCCAATGCTTCTCATAGTGACATAGGGAAGGGATTCAAAAATGTTAGTTAAAGGGAATTCCCTGGTGGTCCTGTGGTTAGGACTCTGTGCTTTCACTGAGGAGGGCGCAGGTTCAGTCTCTGCTTGGGGAACTAAGATCCCACAAGCCGCATGGGGCGGCCAAATGTGTATATAAGAGCACTGAACAATTGCATTTCCCAGCCTCACTTGCTTCATCTGTAAATGTATTAATAATAACACTTGGAGTGAGACTTAGGTGAGATATTATAGAAATGGGAAGGATTTGGCACAGAGTCCAACCCAGGCTTGATGTGATCATTAAAAGTACATGAACTATTGTTCCAACAATTGTATAATCTGGGCAATTTTCTTAGCCCTCTGTTCTCACTTAATTTATCTTTAAAATGAGAGCATTAGGCTATTTCATGTGAAGAGTCCTCTTTACCTATATAATTCTCTGTTAGCATAGAAAAAAAACTATAACTGCATTTTTTTAGCATATAAGACACCATCTTTACTAGACAATTAAAAATATTATGCTACAACATGGCAAAATATTTGAGTTATGAGTGAGAATAAGAAACTACTCCTTTCCCACTGGGAAATTCATTACTACCCAAGAGAAATGGGGACTATTTCACTGGTTGTAATTCTGAGAGGCTTACTAGCAATAAAAAAGAGGAGCTGGAAATAACATGATTTCTCTGCTGTGATAAAACATGTATAAAATTCACTGCAGAATTAACAGCTTTTACCATTTATAAAAACTGGAACTGCTTCTAGAAAAATTTCTAGATTTTTCTTATTCTGAGGGAGAGGGTTGGGAGGGGGCAATATTCTGATTTGATCTATTTAATTAACATTGTGCACTGGCCTCAGAGGAATTGCCAGGAAACTCTCCTTTGCCTATGGCGGTGTAGCTCATCCCATTATGTGGCGGTGGGGAAGTTTTGCCGCTTTGCCCATGTGTGACTTCCTGGTATAGCAAAACACAATGCACTTCCCAGTTTGCAGGCTTTGCTTCAAACAGCCAAACTGATCCACACAACAAGTCTTCCCATGATGCCTTGGGGAGATGTGTTACAAGAGTAGACAGACTCACTTACTGTTCTCCTTTATTTTCCAACCTTCTGTGACTTGGTACATTTTGCCTCTGTTTTCTGCAGTTATAATAACAACAACCACGATAACAACAAAAGCTAGCATTTAATGAGCGTTTACTTTGTCTTGGGCACTGTTTAAGAACCTTACATGTATTAACTTATTTGTTCCTAATGTTGTAGGAATTACTTTCTTCTACCCTTTACAGAGGAATACAGAGGTTAAATAACTTGTTCTGAATGACAAGTTATTGAGTAACAGAGGCAGGATTAGAATGCAGGCAGTTATGGCTCCAGAGTTCATGCACCTAACCACTATATTTATAAACACCCACCATCCATGTGAACAGCTGTGGTAAGCAGTGTCTAAAATGACCTCTAATGATCTGTGACTTCTGACATTCAACCCTTCCGTAACTTCTTCCCTTTGTGTAAAGACTGGTTCTAAGGACTTGCTTCCAATAGATAGAATACAGTAAAAGTGAGGAGATATCACTTCTGAGATCAGATTATAGAAGTCTGTGACTGCCATCTTATTCTCTCTCTCTGGCTCTTTCTCTGGCTCTTCCTTCTGATGGAGCAGGTTGTCATGTTGTGAGCAGTCCTATGGAGAAGCCTACTTGGCAAAGGACGAAGGGCGGCGTACAGCCAACAACCAGCAACAAACTGACATTTTCAGTCCAATATCTAGTGAAGAACTAAATCTTGCCAACCACCACATAAGTAAGCTTGGAAGTGGTTGCTTCTACAGTTGGGCCTTGTAAAGACTGCAGACTAAGCCAACACTAATTGTTCTCTCACAGTTGTTCTCTCTTGCCAGAGAACCTGAGTTAAAGAACCCAGATACACTGTACCTGGATTCCTTACCAAAACTGTGAAATAATAGATATTTTAAGCCACTAAGTTTTGGAGTGATTTGTTACACGGTCATAGATAACTGATACAACATCATAGCATTTTTATTATTTATCGTATTCTTTTCCTTCTTTTCTTTTCTGACCATGCGGCATGTGGGATCTTAGTTCCCCCACCAGGGATCAAAACCACACCCCCTGCTTTGGAAACGCAGAGTCACTGGACTGCCAGGGAAGTCCCTATTTTCCCTCTTTTTCCTTAACTTTCTTTCCTTTTTATCAATGCTTGCTATATGTCAGGCAATATTTTCACATACATTGGCTTCTTTAACCCTCATTCAGCCCTATAAAATACATTATAATTTTCATTTTACAGGTCAGAAAACAGTCTCAGAGAGTTTATGGAACCTCATAGCTAGTAAGTGGAAAACCCAATATTAGTACCTGGTTGTCTGTGATCTCTTCATCTTTTTAAAATTTATATCACTTCTTCCATAAACTATTCCCTGTTTGGTTCAATCCACAAACCCTAATCTTACAAATAGAGCTAGTCATTTTCTTGTCTATGATATCTCTCTCTGCATCATTTAAAATAATTACTAGTAATCGATAGCATTGTTGAGTGACTTTAAGGTGCCACGCATTATGCTAAGAGCTTCATATTCATTATCTTATTTTGTTCTCAAAAATAATCTGAAATAGGTTCTACTACTTCTATTATTTTGCACATAAGTAAATTGGGGATCATAGATGTTAAACAACTCATAGGTACAGAGATAGAACATTTTGCATTACTTATTAGTTTTAGTTGTAACTCACATGCCTGATTTCCCCAATAAAATTTAAGCTCCAGTGGGGCTTGCATCTTTGCACACTATGACACCCAGAACAGACCTTCCCACGTGGGTGCTGAGTGCATGTTTATTGAACTGAATTTCAACCTTAAGTGAGTCCTCCATTTTGTGCATATGCACAGTCAAATTTATTCAGGGTAATACCGAGAAAACTCATTCAATACTATTTAAGTTAATGGTGAACATATATATATATATATGTATATATATATATTCTGTTGTTTTGACAACATGTTGGAGGAGAGAATTGCATTAGGTTTTAAGAGAAAATTGAGAGTTACAAAAATCTGGTATCATTGACTCCCATGACTCACATAGCATAGAATCACTCAAATCTCTTTCTTCTTCACAATTTGTATCTTTATCTCACATCCTTTACAACTAAAAGTGATGACCGGAATAGTGAATGTTAAGTCTACAAAATTAGTAGTTATAAAATAAATAAATACCTTAACATATTGTTTTTGCTTAAAGAGTTGAAGGCAAGAAAGCAGGATACAGAAAGAATTTCTAAACTGGGATTCAAACCAAATGATGTTTGGAAATTAGAATGTTGAGGTAAGCAGAAACCTCCTTAATCAAACTCCACATTTCAGTAAATTGAATAATTAATATAGTTTGTCTTGGGGATTCTTACTGAATTGCTTCATAAGAATGCAACTTTAAAATTATCAACTTGATTAATTCATCCACTGAGTTAAGAAACATTTAATGAATGCTTACGATAGCAAGACAGTATTTTTGTAAACAATAATATAGAAATGAATGAAATATGGTCTCTGTGCAAAGGGTCTTTCAGTATAACAAAAAGTTAGCTGTGGATATAAATATAATATCATCTAAATGCAAAGACAGATGTAAGTATAGGAACACAGACAAGGGAGTTTCTACTCTCAATGTTAGGGGTATATCAAAATAATGTGTGGTATATAAGACTTTAATCCATTCATACGATTTCCGTGTGATTTCATGTTCTCTTAAATTTTCTTTAAATGAAGAAATATAGTTATAGAAACTACCAAATAAATATAGACACTTTGGAAAGTTTTGGCGCTCTATAACAAATTCCTAGCAGCTAATGAGTCAACCAGAAATATGGCACAATTAATGTTATATCTCTGTGTACTAACATTAGCACAGAATCACACCAGGAAAAGTTAAGAGTGTGAGAACCATAGGTACTTTGAACTCCCCAGATGTAACTCGACTTCAGAAACACCTGTGCTAAATAACTCTGTGTGTATCTGCTGTGATGACTCAAAGATTTTATAACTACGTGGGACTTTGCATTGCCAGATTTTCTTCATTATGATTCAGAGGGAAATGTAGCACTGAACTATAGAATATAGAATTTATGAAGTCCAAATAGAATTACGCTTATTCCTCGAGGAGCTTCTAATCTAATAGAATTATAAAAAGACTGACTTTGAGACTTACAATTGTTCATGTCATATGGAGACTACATTTTTAAACCAGAATCATATTGCATTTTCTATTGAGCTTATTTTGCAGAAAATGCTGCAGTATTTTTTGAAATAACAATGGTTTTGTTAAACAATAGCCCCCCTATTTGTCTTACAGACCACAATTCCTTCTTCCTTTTGAAACGTGTAATATTTTAGTATACAACCGTCTCTTTCTCATCATCACTAGCATCTAGGCACCATCTTGTCTATTGCCCTCTTTCTTTGAAGGCTTTTTTTACTTGCTGCATGAGGTTTGTATTTTAAGTTCGGCTCTCATCATAGGTAACCTACGCATCTACATAAACAGCATATCTAATACCCTGAACTTGTTAAGAACACTCTACCACTTCCGAAACACACTATATCCAAACTGGAACTCATGACCTGTTTTTCTTCCCAGTTCCTCACATCAGTTTTCTCCCAGTCCATACTCCAGTCCATCAGGGAGAAGAAATATTTGTGGACATCTCCCTTTCAGTGTCTCTAGTCTACTCTCATAAAATTCTATCAGTTCTTTCTCAAAGATGTTTCTCCTTCTCATTTCCCCCTTCTTTTCTTTCTTAGTTCTTGCCACAGCTGTGCTCTTGCGGGTGTTTCATACTCTGGTCTCTTCCCCCTCGGGTTCACCAAACATACACCCTTAGATGATCTTCCTACATCACTGTTTCTATTCTTCAATCATTTGGGGCAAAGCACACAGTGAATCACAACTGTACCTCATTCAGCCTTTTTTTACTCCAGTATACTTATTACCTTTCTTTTATTATAAGAGTTTTGCCTACTCATAGAAAAAGTGAAAAGTACTGATGTGTTAAAAAATAAAAATCTCACTTTCACTCTTTGCAATATTTGGTTTCCTCATTAAGAATATGGTATAACTACATTCTGTATTTAAAGGTAAAATTTTCTTGTATATCTCTAGAAAATTTTGTAGCCTTCTACATGAAGGTCTTACATATTTCTTCTGTGTGGTGTTTCTAGATATTTTTTATAGCTATTGTAATTCAAAACTTTTTCTTTTATATTTCCTAACTAGTTATCACTGTTTTATATAAAAATGTAGATATCTGTTAATTTTAAAATATTCTTACTTACTCAATTCTCACTGACTCTAGGAATTTTCAGCCTATTTGCTTGGAGTTTCTGGGCACATAATCTTACATTCTTCAAAAAATGATAAATTTTCTACCCCTTTTCAATGTTTCATTAAATTTGGATAGAACTTCCATGAAAATGGTAACTAATAAAGGAAATGTCCACATGATTGTCTTGCTTTTTATGTCAGTGTGAATGACTCCAGTGTTTTATTATTATGTTAGGTATGGTTTTTTGATTTATGTTCCTAAGTAAGTATCCTTTTCTTTGCTTTCTAAAAGTTTTAACCAGGAGCAGGTATTTAATTTTTATCAAATGCTTTTTTGCCATCATCTGAGAAGGAAAAATATGTTTTTTCCTTTTAATTACTTTTGCAATATAATCTTTAATAAATTTCCTAATGTATAATGATTGTTCCTCATCTGCATGAGCTTGTGGGTATGATTTAAGACATGTTAATACTGATAATCTAAAGGTTGATAGCTCATTGATGAGGAACACTGCTCCACTGATAGTTCTCACCTGATACTAAATACCTTACCCCCAATTTTTGTGATTTCTTATTTCTAGAAGGTATTTAATGGGTGTTTAGGAATAATTAATCTCATGGTTCTCCCCTCTGGCCTCCTTGCTAACCTCTTGAGAAAGGTGTGTGGTCACCCTCTCCCCTCTACTGGTGGTTCCTTTTATAAGAAAGATACCCTTTAAAGAAAGAAAGTTTATTATGGAGTCATACCACAGATGCCTACAGATGAAAGCCCTCAAGACACCAAATATCTCTGTGAATGTTTCAAACTTTTCTACGCTACCAGTTCTATACTGAGTTTCGTGAAGAAATAGGGATCCTTCCGAACTCTGTCCCTGGGATACTACAGCAACATTGCTTACATCCTAAAGTATCATAATGCATTTCAAGTCAAAGGGATGTCTGGGAGCCACCAGTTTGTGGGTTGGACAGGTTTGGCTGTATTCGGAACCTAGCTTAGATTCAGGTAGGGCAGTCATATGTTAATAATATTATTTACTTAATATTAAGCCATTTAGTCAAATTTATCCAGTTCAATCATGTTTTCCATTGCATGAATCCCCTTCCCTTTCTTTGGGCCTTTTAATCTCTAGTCTTTCTACCTATAGTTTCCCAGCTATGTCTTCCTATATATTGGTTGTATCCTTAATTTTCCTGGAGTATATCCTCAAATATACACAAATAAGAATTGTGGTTGCTCAAATTTCTGAACCTTACATTCAAATACATTTCCCTCAATCCTTGGAGCCATTGCTCCTTTTCTTCTAGCATTCAGTTTAACTAATTTTTAAACCTTTATAGGTGACCTGCTTTTCTCTCCCTTCCCTGTAAACTTTTATTGTCCTATCTTTAATTTTGAAAATCTGAGGAGGTGTCTAGTAGTTCATTCCCTGGACACATTCATTCTAAACAGTAATGCTTTCCTTTAACACTTTTGAATTTGCTGTTGTCACTGTTGCCAATGTTTTTTTCCTCCCCTTTATTTTCATTTATTTTTTATTGTTGAAATGACTGTCAGTAGGATATTGAACTTCCTGAATGGTCCTTTATGTCTCTTATCTGTTTTTTTCATAGTTCATTTATTTATCGTTTTGTTTTCTGTGCTCTGAGAACAGAGATTTAAAAAAAACAAAAACAAACAAAAAACACCAAAAAGAAAAAACAAAACAAAAAAAAACCAAGCCATTTCCCAGGGCTTTTTTTTTTTTTTAACAATTAATCTATTGACTTCCAAAAGGTCTTTTTCTTTTCAGATTGATCATTTTTGTTAGCATTGTGTTTATATTTTTTGAATGCCATAACTTTAAATCTCTTTTCAGACACATTAAAAATGGTTCTCTTAAACTATATAACATATTTCCTCTGGGACTTATGTTTATTTTTAATTTTATATTATTCCTCTGTGCTACTACTATTTCTCATATGTTCTTTTGGCTCGTGGATGTTCATATTTAAGAATAAAGGACTTATTTAAATATTCTTAGTAGCTAGCCTAAGTTTCTTCTATTTTTGTACATGGAGATCAGTTTTAACAATAGTCTTTTGCTGAAAGCTCTTTGTACATGGACAGGGTTTATGGATAGGAAGGCTTACAAGTAGGGTGTGTGGATAGGAAGCTGGCTTCCAATGCTGCAATGAGAGTTTTATTCCAGTGTCTCAACCTCAAGTCTTAGCCATCCCAGGGTGGTCCCTTCCTTTCCTCCCTTCCTTCCTCTCTTCCTTCCTTCCTTTCTCTTCCCTCCTTCTCTCTCATATTCTCTCTCTCTCCCCCCACTTCATTTTTCTTTCCTTTTTAGCAAAGCCCTTCAATTTCCATCCAGACAGAAACCACTGGGTTGACAATCCTTCATTTTGAAGCATGGGTTATGGGGAATGGACAGAGGGCTGACTAGCATGGCAGTTTTGTTTTCAGAACTATAACAAATTATCTTGTTTAACATTTCCCTCTTACATCTCCTCTTATCTACTGACCTCATGGTGTTCCATTCTCAACTTTGAACCTCCCCCATGTATTTATTCTGGACTGCAAGTACTTCAACTGTTTTGTCAACCTACTTCAACTACAATCCATTTTCCAGTAATTTGTTGAACTCTCTTATGCTGTAGATCTTGACCTTTGATATCTCTGACATGATTTCTTTCTCTGTTATGAATGTATTACTTTTCAGAGTTGTAGACTCTCATTACAGTGGAATCTTGAGAGGGAGAGAAGACAAATGCCTATATTCAAAATATTAGCATTTGTACAATTAAAATATTGTTTTTATAAAAATGATACATTGTAATTATAAAAACTTCACACAATGCAAAACCCCCCCCAAAACAGAAAAAAACCCTAAACAAACAAAAACAGTGTATAGAAACATGCCAGAATTCACACAGACTTCCGTGATCCAGAAGATACCAATATTAATGTTGGTCAAACCTGGCTTCAGTTACTTTCTATATATAAATTAAAAAGTGGATGCCTTAAAGATATGCTGATAGAAAAATGTAGAGGGAAACAATGAAATATCCTTTATATTAGAAAAAATTGCATTTTATTTTCAGAATTTCATCTTTTTTATGTATTTTTTTTATTGGAATATAATTGCTTTACACTCTTGTACTAGCTTATGAGGTACACCACAGTGAATCAGCTGTATTTATACACATATCCCCATATCCCCTCCCTCCCGTGACTCCCTCCCTGTTCCAGCCCTCTAAGGCATCACCCATCATCGAGTTGATCTCCCTTTGTTATACAGCAAATTCCCACTAGCTATCTATTTTACAGTTGGTAGTATATATATATCTATGCTACTCTCTCACTTCGTCCCAGCTTCCCCTTTGCCCCCCACCGCCCCAACCCTGTGTCCTCCAGTCCATTCTCTGAATCTGCATTCTTATTCTTGCCCTGTCACTGGGTTCATCAGTACCATTTTTTTTTCATCTTAATGAGATATGCCCCCATGCTCAAATGTTTCAGTGTTATCAACCAAATCAATTGATGTTTATGAACAAAGTCACCAAAGAACCATTTCTTAAATCACTTTGACTCCATATTGCAATTTACTCACAACTGTGATCCTTCCTAGTCCTTCCTGAATATTTCTGGGATTTCCAAGGGATCTTCATACATCTGAGTTTCTTCTGCAGGCCTCTGGGCCCGGCTGCTCATAACTCCTCCATGATGTCCTACACAGGCTCTGAAGATCAGAGAACAAGTGTGGCTTACAGTAATTCTTTTTAAACCAAGAACGACCCCATATCTCTTGTAATATCTTGGCTATTTAAAATTTTATTTTGTACTATTATTGGATATGTTTGATTCACATATTTTTATACTATTTAAGGTAAAACCTTCAAATTACTGTTTTTACAAATATTTTAAAACAAATTTCTGTCATTTTCTTAACTAGACTTTATTGTTCTCATAACTTTCTGTAATGTGAGAATTTGAATGGTAGGAATTTTCTGAATTAGTGAAGTTTGTCCCATGTATAAGATTTAGCGTATGTATATTATTTTCCTTTACATTATTAAATGCACCTTAGTTTCTAGTTGTGTTTTCTTTATGCTTTTATAGCAGTATTTATCCAGGATAGTGTACTTTAAAATTTTTCCTTTTTAAACTTTCATTTAAAATCTTTAGTTTTATAATGGCATGGCCAGATAAATTATTCTTTAAAATTTCTGATTTAGATGATCAATTAAAATTTATTTGAGGCTTATTTTATTTTGTAACTTTTCCAAAAATAAATGTGATATATATATGTACATATATATCACATATATGTATTTTATTGTAAAAAAACAATTATCATGAACTCAACTCTCTTAAATTTGTAAGTATACAGTACAGCATTGTTGACAATATGCAAATTGTTTCAGAGTAGATCCCTGGAACTTTTTTCTCATGCATGACTGAAACTCTCTATCTATTGATCAACAACTCCCATTTCCCCCTCCTCACAGGCCCTGGCAACCACCATTCTAATTTCTTATTCTACGAGTGTGACTACTTTAGATATCTCATAGAAGTGAAATCATATAGTATTTGCCTTTCTGTGACTGGCCTGTTTTACTTAGCATGTCTTCAAGGTTCATCCGTGTTGTAGCATGTGTCAGGAGTTCCTTCTTTTTTTAGGGCTGAATAAATGAAAATTACATTTTCTTTATTCATCTGTTGATGGACATTTATGTTGTTTCCACCTCTTGGCTATTGTGAATAATGCTACAATGAAAATAGGAATGCAAATATCATTTCAAGATTCTGTCTTCACTGTGTTTGGGTAAATACCCAGAAGTGGGATGACTGGATCATCTCTGTGTCTTCTTTGGTGAACTGTCAATTCAAGTCATTTGCTTATTTTTTTAACCCACTTTATTTATTTATGCTCACAAATTGTAAGAGTTCCTTATATACTTTGGAAATTAACTCATAAAATATATGGTTTGCAATTATTTTCTTTCATTCTTTAAATTGACTTTTCATTCTTATTTTCTTTGCTGTGTAGAAGCTTTGTAGTTTGATGTAGTCCCACTTTATTTTTGCTTTCTTTGCCCATTCTTTTTGTGTCATATTCAAAATTCATTTCTAAGAACAACGTTATAAAGTTTTTTCCTTGTGTTTTCTTCTAAGAGTTTTATGGTTTCAGGTCTTACATTGAAGTCTTTAAATTCATTTTGAGTGTATTTTTGTGTATGGAGGAAGAGAAATGTCAATTTCTTCTTTTTTTTTTTTTTGCATGCGGATATTTAGTTTTTCCAACACTATTTTTTAAAGAGACTATTCTTTCCCCATTGGGAAGTTTTTGCACTCTTCTCTTGTCCAGAACTTCGCTGCTTTTAGAAAAAATCTGCGGGCAGGCAAGGGGAGTCCTGGGATGAGAAACACCTGGGAACTGGAATGCGAAGGCTCCTCCTCCTCCCAGACTCCTGTATAAGGAGTTTAGCTCACATCACCTATCACACAATCCCCAGTGCTGCTGGACTCTACGCCCCCAGCCCCCTTTCCAATCAGAGCCACAGGGCAGTAGCTCCTGGCCCCAGATGCCGACCAGCTGTGCATGTCTCAAACACCCAGAGCGGGCAGGACCGCGCAAGTCAGAAGGAGGGAGTGAATTGCGCATGTGCGGGCAGCAAGTCTCTAGCTCTTCCGGAAGGGATCCAAAGGGCCTGGGGTAGCGCTGATGCTTTTCGCACGGACACCTAGGGCTCCCATGCTAAGTCTGTCAAGGTCAAGGCTATGGCAACTGACAAGCCTTTCTACTATCCTCAGGTTCAGCTGTTTATGCCGGGAGCTTGGAGGTATCTAAAATTCGTACCAGAAGATCACCTCTGCCGGTGCCTCAAACATTTATGGGCAGCTTCAGGGCGTTACTCTCTGTTTCTGACTGAGACCATCTGGCAGCAGCCTGGGGAAGCTGCCTCCTCTGTTCAGTCTCCTCCATCAGGAAGTATTTTCTCCTGAACACCATCAGGGAGACCCTCGGCAGGGGCTGGAGGCCTGGTCCAGGTGAGGGGAGTGTGGAATTTCCCAGGAAGGCACAGGGCAGAGTCCGCAGTGTGTGCTTCGTGACTTGGGGCTCATGTGGTGTGTGCCATTGATCTATAGGTCAGTTTTTATGTCGGGACCATGTTTTTTTTTGCCATAGGTTTGTAGTATGTTTTGAAGTCAGGAACATTGGTTGCAAGCTCTACTTTTTACTTTCCCCCCAGGGGAGGGGCCTCCAAACTGTGAGCTCTGCCTGCAGTACCACTGGTCCTCAGGAATAGCAGAGCGGCTCCCAAGCTCTTTTTGTTCTCTGTGGCCCCCAGGCACCTGGAATATTCTGGGTTGAACTGGAGCCTTGAGATAGGCAAAACAGAACCAGTCTCTTGGGCAGCCCTCTGGAAAAGCTAGAACATTGGCGGCATGTTCCAACTCTCCTTTCTCTGGGGGAAGCCATGAGTTGCAGATTTCTTCCTGCTCCTTCTGTGCTGAGCTGGGCGGGGAGGGAGTGTGGTGAATGAGGAGGTGCTAGTCCAAATCGTCGCCTTTGTTCTCAGCAGCTCCCAACTTGACACCTTTTCCTGTTAGTGCTTAGATTCAGGCAAGACAGAAACCATCCCCTTGGGTACCTCCCCCAAAAGTCTGAATGTTGAATATTTCAGTCTTGTCTTTTCTTCCTCAGGGAGAAGCCAGGAACTCAGTTTTCTCCTGATTGTGCCAGAGCACCAAGGGGAAAGATTAGGTGAGTGAGTGCCACGAATTTTTCTACCAGCTCCCATACAGCTAGTTTTGTCCTTCCACATAGCTAGGTGCTGGAACCTGTTAACTGATTTATGGATATCTCAGGAAAGGAATTTGTTCATGTATTGCTGTTGAGTAGGTGTTTCCTTAGGGAGAAGAGGGTATGGGGCTTCCTACTCTGCCATCTTGCTGACATCCTGTCCTGTGTGTGTGTGTGTGTGTGTGTGTGTGTGTGTATTTTGCATTTTCTGTTTTTCTTTCAGTTTTTGAGATATAATAATGGATGTACTGCACTGTGTAATTTTAAGGTATACAGCATAATGATTTGATTTACATATTGTACATTATGAAGTGATTGTCACAATAAGTTTAGTGAATATCTATCATCTCATATATATATATATACAAAATTAAAGACAGAAAAAAACTTTTTTCTTGTGATGAGAACTCAGGATTTACTGTTGTAACAACTTTTGTATATAACATAGAACAGTGTTAATTATATACATCGTGTTGTACATTACATCCCTAATACTGATTTATCTTATTATTAGAAGTTTGTACCTTTTGACTGCCTTCTTCCAATTCCCCGCCCCCCTCCCCCCCCACCCCGCCCCTGGTAACCACAAATCTGATCTCTTTTTCTGAATTTGTTTGTTTTTGAGGTATAATTAATCTACAATACTATGTTAGTTCTTGTTACACAATGTAGTGATTCAATATTTCTATACATTTCAAACTGATAACCACAATAAGTCTTGTTACCATATGTCACTATGCAAAGATATTATATAGCTGTTGACTGTAATCCCACAGTGTACATTTCATACCTGTGACTCATTTATTTTGCAGCTGAAAGTTTGTACCTCTTAATCTCTTTCACCTATTACTTTCCTCTCCCCACCCTTGCAGCAAACGCTTGTTTTGTTCTCTGTGTCTGTTACTCTGTTTCTGTTTGGTTATGTTTGTTATTTGTTTTGTTTTTTTGGATTCCTCTGTTTTAGATTAACTGGTTTATGAATATGTCACAAAGGTATTTGTCCATGTATTACTGTTGAGTAGGTTTCTGCTTAGGGAAAGAAGGGTCTGGGGCTTCCTAGTCTGCCATCTTGGTAAAGAATTCAATACATATGCTTTAATTTGATATTGTTATTTTATCATTTAAATTATCTGTGCCTTTTATTTATCTTTTCAAATATTTTCTTTGATAATGTATGAAATAATTATGTTAAATTCTCTGATATTGAGTTATTATCTCCTTGCATTTCAAGCTATTTTTGATGTACATATTTCAATGTTATGGGCTTTTTTAAACCTTATGAAGGTCCATGAATTTATCAGTTTATGATTAAAAATAGACTTGATCCATGTAAAAATTTTTCAGTTTGCTTTTTGCCTTAGATTCTAAGGACTTCCTCTTAGGGTCTACTTATTTAATGTATATATTTCAACCCCCCCTGCTTTATTTATGTGTTTGCCCAAAACGTATTTATTCATTCTTTTATTTTAACCTTTCTGTATAATATTATTTAGTTGTGCCTCTTACAATTATTTATTTTTTGACCTAATTAAAATCTGTTCTTTTGAGAGAGGAGTTTAAACCATTTGTTTTAAAATAATAACTATATATATTTTAACATTTTATATTTCAAAATATTTTTTAATATTTTCAGTGTTTTGTAAAGTATATCTTATGGTTTTAATTACATAAGTGGTTTCCTTAGCTTTCAAAATGTTTCCTAATCATTAAAATCTCAAGTTTAATGTTTTCTTTCTTCTCTGTAGAAAGCAAGGGGTTTAATAAAACTTTATCTACATCTCATCTTTATAAATATAACATTAGCGTGTACCCTAGTTATATTATTGTAATTGATTTTTTAAATTAGAGATGTTCCCTTCTAATCTTAAATTTTATCATATTTGAATTTGGAGTTTCATTTAAATTAAAAGCAGCGTCAACTCAGATATTTATTTTTACTGCTCATGTCCACTCTCTTCAATTCAAAAATTTCTATTTTCAAATACTTAATTTTGATTACTCTCTGGGCCATCTCAAGTCTCTCTTCAGGAAGGTTAAATGGACACACATTCTTAGTCCTTGTTTCCTTGATAGTGTCTTAGTCTTGTCTTGCTCTTGTCTTTACATTTATTTAAGTCATATTGACTGAGTTTCACATTTATGACTTTTAAGACTCCATTTGGAAATAGAACTATGTAGCTTCATTTTTTTTTATATAATATTACAAAAGGATCTGAAAAAATTCTGACTTATTCTTATCTAGGCATTCTGTTTATTATTTTGATGTTGGATTTTATTCAATTTTATTTTTTATATTCTGCTTTTACTAATTCTGTGTATATTAATTCCATTATTTGATTTTTAATTTCCTCATTATTTTCCTTATCAAGTCCAGCTCTCTTTTTATCTTATTCCATTGCATTTCATTCTCAACATCTTCTATTTTCATGACTTTCTGATGTTGTTTCAAAAAGTCATGTCTTTCTTCTCCCATTGGTGGATCTATCTAGATCAGATTTGGGCTAGCATCTAAGTACAGACATTTTTATTGGTCCACCTTTTCCATCCAGGTGATCTCTTTCCAACAGATACAGTTGGATGGGAAATTCTTGTGTGGTACTAGCCCACATCTGCTTTTTTTCTTGCTTCACAGTTTGGTTCTCTAGAACTTTGAAAGAGGTGGTATGTTTGAAAAAAAAAGACTAAAATCCTAAGTATATAACACTTCTCAGTGCTTCTGTTTCTATATTTTCCCATATACTCCTTCATTTGTAAGTTCCACGCCTCCCAGGGAGTCATATTCCAAAAAAAACCTTTCAGTACCTTTCTTGTATTTGAAATCTCCATCTGAATGTAAAAAGTAAAATACTGTGACATATGTGATATAGTAACTTTTCTGGATACACATCTTGTTTTTTTGAGCCACGGGAGAAGAAGGTAGAGAAAGACAAAAGATATGCTTGCCTACTTTTTGCAAGATTAGTGTACTATTGATTGCCCTTTTGATTAAAATTTTTCATTTTTGTAATTTATAGAAATTTTGCTAAATTTTGACAGGGGTTGAATAAGCAGTAGTCTTGCTGTGAGATTTTGCTTTTATTTTTACTGTCTTTAGGTATAGTTTAGTGGGAAATTGAGAGTGGCTCTGTCATGGAGAACTAGCCAGTTACTTTTATACCTCTCTCATAATGTAATAATTTTGCATATCAAGGTCCTCCACGAAGTAAACTCACTTGCCCTTATCAAATGATGCTTTTCACTGTTCCCCAGTAAAAACTTAATGCACCAATAAGGAGAAACACAGTGTGCAGTTTTCTCTGTTGCTTATGTCTTCCTGTTTTTTCTCATCCACATCCTACTAATCCATCGAGGGTCAAATAATATATCATTATGAGGGTTTCCTTTACTGAACTCTCAAAATATATTCTTGATAGCACAGATTGATGCCCTAAGTTACTATTTTGGTTCTCTGATTGTTCCATAGGTCTAATCTTAATTCTGTGATTGGAATTCTTTGGCAGCAGGGCAGATGTATCATGCCATGTTTACTTATTAAGTATTTTTGAATATCCACAGTACGTTGAAGTAGACTTTGTAAGGATATTTAAGATAAAAAGTCCCAGTTCCAGAGCGTTTAATGTCCAATAAAGAAAATTCTTTGTAGATATCTCCACAGACAGACTCAAATTACTGCACTATCAATAACATATTACACATTCCATATGATATTATAAAATCAAAGGAGGAATAAATGACTTTTCTAGTATCAATCTGGCAGTGGCCTCAGTGATGTATGAGGGAGATGAAGCATTCAGAAATATTTATGGACTGATTATTCTAGTGAGAAAGCACCTTGATCAGTTGGTTGCAGCATCCTAGGCCCATGCTTGGTGAGTGAAAATAAGAAGATTTTGAAAAGTCACTAAAGAAAAGATGAAAAAATGAGGTAGGATTTGGCAGTTTACTAGATTTATGAAGGGCAGAAATGATTATGTTCCCTGTGCTAACATATTTTAGATGTAAAGACAACCAAGCTGCTAGCACCAATATATTTTCCTCGAAACTAGCTTCGCCTGCTAACTAAAACTTTATGATAATACTGTTCAATTAAGGGAATAAAGTGATGCTGAGTCACGTTTGAAATCTGAATGTTGCTCAGCAGGTATCAATTTCACCTAAATTACAAATTTGTAACTGGATTCCATCTTTCCTTTCATTGCAGTCTTATCTTGCCTGAGTGACACGTGATAATGTGATTAATTACTCTAAATTGTCTTCAGCAAATCTTAATTTCATAGTTTCAAAGTGTGTAGGTTGTCATCTTCTAACAGATAACATCTAGTTAATAAGCAAATGTGATATGCTGCATTTACTATAATATAATGATCTATGCAATGAAATCAGGATGTAGCAAATTAAAACACAAATGCTCAAATAAGAGTTGCAAAGACTAAAAATGGTACTTTCCTTTTAGGCTCCTTTGAATGGACAACATTTGAAATTAAATGTTAGATAAAATTTTTGACAATCACATGTATGGTTAATTCCACGCCTATTTAGATTTAATTTGGAAGTTTTATCTCTGTATTTATTTTTAAAATTCAAAGGATCAGACTAAATGTTATTTAACACATTTATCGACACTGATAGAACCAGTATTTTTTTTTCTGTTCTTGACAAACAGAGCACTTAGCAACTTTGCAAGCTTTGAGGCATTATATCTTGGAATCTAAGAGCTGGCATTCACTGGACCCTTCTGCTATACCTCCTCCTTTTTTTGTTGTTGTTTTTTTTATTTTTTATTTTTTTCGTTCTGAGAAATAAAGCATATGTTTGTTAAAGGATTTGCCTATGTTCATGTTTGTGTTTTATGCAGAATCAGTATTGAAAACTACATGTTTTTTGATGGTGCTATCCATAGGTTTGTCAGGGGTCAATGTTGAATTAACTGATAATGTGGTTTTTAATGTTCACTATTCTTAGAAACCAGGGAAAGATTTTCCTGACTCCAACCTTTTTGTTCTTATAGATCTCTAATCACAGCTTTGAAATGATTCATTTCCAGATTTACTGCTCTGGAACATCATTCATTTGGGCCAGGACACTAAGACAACAGGACACTCAAACTCCTTTGGTTCCTTCTATCTTCTTACATACTTTGGGCAACAGTGATTTTTTAAAGTTCCTTTCTGACATTAAAAAGCAATGAATGTTCATTAAAACTGTAGAATTGGTGATACCTGTGTGACAATCGAAGCGTGTTAAAGGGCTCTACTTTTGGAAGTGGATATAGCAGTGTACAAGTACAAGTTTAGCCACTTATTAGCCGTTATTATTATTTGTTTTAAAATATTTCCAAGCCTTTCGAGCCACCTCATATTGAGAACTAACTATAAACCATTTGCTGTTCAAAGTTCTTTACATATAGTAAATTATTCAATCCTTAATCATGACCATTTGAAATAACTACTACAATTATTCCTATTTAAGAGAAAAGGTGATCAAGACACAAAGAGGGTGAGTAATTTGCCAGGATCCACAAAAATAAATAAGTGGTAGAGCCAGAATTCAAACTCAGCCAGTCTCAATACAGTCTGGGCTTTTTACCCTCATATTCTACTGTAACATCCCTGGGTCTTTGTCACTAAACTGTGGATGGCAGTAATGGATTTAATCTCATTGAATTGTTGTGATTATTATATAAAATGGTACATGTAAAACAGAAATAACTAAAGGCCTGTTATGTACACATTCAACAAATGTTGTCCACTCCTTCCCCTCCTACTTCTCCCTTCTCTTCCTCTTTCCCTTTTCCTTCATTTAAAATATTAATCAGAACTAAGTAAAAGAGAATGAATAACTCAGAGAAATATAGTAAAGTTGATGTGCTTTTGTTGTTGTTGTTTTTTAGTACCTCACAAATTATAAAGATTTCTCTTTGAGTCCCTTCCCCTCCATTCGATTATTCTCTACCTTTTCCATGAATAGCCATTTCACATGTTGGAATGAGTCCTATACACAAAGGAATTCAGGAGGTTGCGCTGATAGTTGAAAGTGAAACCATGTATTGCAATTTTGTGTGTCTGTGTTGCCTACAAAGAAAGTAAGTTATCTTCTTACATTTCAGGTTGAAAAAACATGTCAATGAAATGGTCAAGGTTAGCGCAGCTTGGTTTCTCAGCGGAAGTATCATTTTGATTGTTTAGTTTTGCAAATAATTAGGAAGCTATTGTCAAGTGTTAGCAAGATGATTAGTATCATTGTAATATTTGGTTGGATACTTACCTTTAAAAAGTATGGTTCGTTTTCTCAGAAGGAGGAGTGAGAGACTATTGCAAATTTCTCTGACATACTTTGAAATATGGAGAGAAAGTGATTCACGTTGTATTGATTGATGCCTTCTGGTCATCTTGACCAGATTTGCAAATAGCCACATATTCTTGTTAATGCAGTCAACACCTGCTCAGTGAAATGGGAAAAATCAATTATTTGGATCATGAAAACAGTTTCTGTGGGAGGGGAGTGGTTTAAATGATTTTTCCCCCTGCTTTTTAACTAAATGCATTGGCAGCCTGAGGAGACAGTGTCTCTTCTGGGTTGGAGGTAGGAGTAGTTATCTGGTTATCAAGGGTTGGGGCATCTCACTTCCAATATTTTAATAGGGGATGGGGTCTTGAGTCTGAATTAGGTAAAGAAATAAAACTGAGACACCTAAATAGGCAGTACCCTCATCAAAAAGTAGATTGACCATAATGTGCCACAGGACAGAGAAATGACAAGAAAGTTTCTATATCTAGGCCTGGGTTCTTCACTGGGGTGGGGGAAAAGTCACCTGAAAAACTGAAGACTTGAATCCGTATTCACAGAAGTTTAAAATTTGAATTTACACTATTAAAATGTTTTGAAACCCGTTGTGCTCAGAAATGACCATAAAAATAGACCTGGGTAATGAAAAACCATTCTGAAAGGATACTTTTACAATGTAGACCACTGGGAATCTCACACATTAAAAATAGCCACTGATGAAGATCAGCTCTCAGCCAGAAAGTTTAAAATGATCAGCAGTTCAACATGAGGAGACTTGGAAGTCAAAGCGAAATAGATCAGAGCTCCATGAAAATTAGATAATACAATAATACTCTGAAAAAGAATATAAAATAGTTATGTTTAAATGATTCAAAACATAAAAGAACATAAAAGGACTTGAAAAAGGAGCAAATAGAACTTTGAAAAATGAAAAAAATAGCTATTGATATTAAAAACTAAGCAGGTGAAGTAGATTAGGTATATCTGGAAAGAAAATTAATGAATAAGAGTGATACCAAGCAAATTACTTGAAAGTGAGAAAAGAAATTCAAAAATAAATTAAAAAAAAGAAAAGTCGTATATAGGTAGAGAGAACAGAATGAGATGTTTAACATATGCATGATAAAGATTATAGAAAGGAATGGGGTGGGGCATAGAATGATATTTGGATAAAGAATGGTTGTGGATTTTCCTTTATGAAAGATATAAATCCTTCAATTAAGAAGTTATAATTCATTCTTAAGCCATTTTTTAAAATTGAAATATAGTTAATTTATAATGTGTTAGTTTCAGTTATACAGCAAAGAGATTGTTATACATTACATACATTATATACACATATATATATTACATATACACATATATATTACAGCTCTGCTTCAAAATATATTCTTATCCAACAACTTTTCCTCCTCCCACTGGTCTAAGCTCCCATCATCTCTCGATTATTTCAGTTTCCTTTGAATCTTCGTGTTTCCAGCTGTACTTTCAGGCTGTTCTTCACATGAGAATGTTGCTTTTAAAACATGATTCAGATGATGCTAACTCTGCTCAAAGTCCTCCAATGGCTCCCCATTTCTCTAAGAGTAAAATCTGTAAAGAACTTAAAAGACTCCATATGTATAAACTCCTATCATCTCTCTGACTTGATTTTCTAACATTGCTTTTGGTCTCTCTGCTGCAGTCTCAGCTTGCTGTACTCAAAACATGCAAGGTAAAGTATGGCCTTAAGGGTCTTTGTGTGTGTGTGTGTGTGTGTGTGTGTGTGTGTGTGTGTGTGTGCGCGCGCGCGCGCGCGCGCGCACGCGCGCATATGCGTGTGTGTAACATTTAAGTTCTATTCTTTGAGCAAACTTCCATTATACAGTACAGTGTTATCAACTGTAGTCTTCATGTTATATATTAGATACTCATACCTTATTCATCTTAGAGCTGAGAGTTTGTACACTTTTACTAACCTCTCCCTATTTCTTCTACCCTCAGCTCCTGGCAATCACTTTTCTATTGTCTGTTTCTATGAGTTTGACTTTAAAAACATCTTTTTTTTGTTGTTTTTTTAGATTCCACATACAAGTGATGCTATGCAGTACTGGTCTTTCTCTGTCTGCTTTATTTAACTAGCATAATGCTCTTAAAATCCATCTATGTTGTCCCAAACAGTGGGATTTCTTTGTTTCTCATGGCTGTATAGTCTTCCATTGTGTATGTAAATATACCCTACATCTTTATCCATTCATTCAGTGGTGGACACTTAGGTTGTTTCCATATCCTGGCTATTGTAAATAATGCCCAATGACCATGGGAGTACAAATATCTGCTAGATATCCTGTTTGCATTTCCTTTGGGTATATATTCAAAAGTGGGATATTGTAGTTCTATTTTTAATTTTTTGAGGAAGCTTTATACTGTTTTGCATAGTAGCTGTACAAATTTACACTCCCACCAACAGTGCACAAGTGTTCCCTTTTCACCATATCCTTGCCAACACTTGTATCTCTTGTCTTTTTGATGATAGCCATTGTAACAAGTGTGAGGTGAAATCTCATTGTGGTTTTAATTTGCATTTCTCTGATGATTAGTGATGTTGGCACCTTTTCATGTACCTGTTGGCCATTTATATTTCTTCTTTGGATAAAATGTCTATTTGGTTCCTCTGCACATTTTAAAATTGGATTTTTTTTTTTTTTTTTTTGCTTTTGAGTTCTGAGAGTTCTTTATTTATTTTGAATATTAACTCCTTATCAGATATATGATTTGCGAATATTTTCTCCCATTCCATAGATTGCCTTTTTGTTTCACTTTTTGATGGTTTTCTTTGTTATTCAGAAGCTTTTTAGTTTGATATAGTCCTACGTGTTTATGTTTGCTTTTGTTGCCTTTGCTTTCAGTGTGAAGTCCAGAAAAATCATTGCCAAGACCAATGTCAAGGAGCTTACCTCCATGTTTTCTTCTAGGAGTTTTATGGTTCTATGTCTTAAATTTAAGTCTTTAATCCATTTGGAATTGATTTTTGTGTATGAGGTAATATAGGAGTCCAGTTTTGCATGTGGCTGGTCCTATTTTCCCAACACTGTTTATTGAAGAGACTATCCTTTTCCCATTGTATAACCTGACTGCTTTGTCATGTATTAAATGACCATATACACCTAGGTTTATTTCATTTGAGGGATCTCTGTTCTGTTTCATTGATCTATGTGTCTATTTTAATGCCAATACAATGCTGTTTTGATGATTATAGCTTTGTAATATAGTTTGAAATCAGAATGTATGATGTTTCCAGCTTTGTTCTTCTATCTCAAGATTGCTTTTGCTATTCAGGGTCTTTTATGGTTCCATATAAATTTTAGGATTGTTTATTTCTGTTAAAAACAGTATTGAATTTTTGATAGAGATTTCATTAAATTTATAGATTGCTTGGAGGTGGTATGGACATTTTAACAATATTAATTCTTCCAATTCTTCCAATATTAATTTTTCCAATAAGCATGGAATATCTTTCTGCTTATTTGTGTCTTCATTTTTTTTTTTAATCAGTGTCTTATTGTTTTCAGTTTACAAATCTTTTACCTTTTTGGTTAAATTTATTCTTAAGTACCTTATTATTTTTGATGCAATTATAAATTGAATTCTTTTCTTAATTTCTCTTTCTGATAGTTTGTTGTTAGTATATAGAAGTCCAAGTGGTTTTTGTATATTGACTTTGTATCCTGTAAATTTACTAAAATCATTTATTAGTCTCTACTTCACTTATTTCTACTCTGATCTTTGTTTTCTCCTTCCTTCTGCTAACTTTGGGCTTAATTTGTTCTTCTTTTTCTAGTTCCTACCTGCAAAGTTAGATTGTTTATTTGAGAGCTTGCTTTCTTCTTAATGTAGGTGTTTATTACTGTAAACTTCCCTTTTAGAACTGTTTTTGCTGCATCCTGTAAGTTTTGTATGTTGTATTTCCATTTTCATTTGCTTCAAGATATTTTTGGATTTCTCTTTTTATTTCTTTTTTGATCTATTATTTGGGGCCTGTCTTTGGGCAGCAGCCAGAAAAGCTGGAGCACCAGACATGTATAAGCTCCTTCCCAGGGAGATACTGGTGATTTGGAGTAGGCTCAGGTGAGAAGGCAGAGTTTGTTTCTGCTGACTTCCCTGTTCTCTGGGGAGGACCACAGTTGGCTCCTATATGCATATTAAATTAGAAGACTGACCCTCAAGCAACAGCTTTTAAAGTATGCAAATAGGCTTCTTTCAGGGAAAGACTGGGAGGTGGTTTTTTTTTTTTGCCTTTTTTCTCTGCACTGAGTCCTGGTGAGGTGTGGCCACAGCCCATCCTCATGAGCCACATAAGAACTGTGTCTTTGCAATAATCTTGTGGGTCTCCTGGTCACAAGCCCTGTTGGCTTTCAGAGCTAGGTGTCCTGGAGCCTGTCCTTCAGGAGAGAATTTTAAAAGATGGAGTGCTTGACATGGGGTCCAAACTCTGCTCCTCTGGGAGAAACTATGAGTTGGGAGTTCCCCCTAACTGTATAATGCTATTTTGGGGGTGGAGTTTATGGCGAGAGTGTGTATCAGCATTTCCTTCCTATTTTGATGTGGGTGATGTGGGTCTTCTTGTTTGCCTGATGTGTAGGAGTCACAGCTAGTTTCTAGATTTCTTTCAGAGGAAACTGCTCTGTGTGTAACTGTAGATTCCATGTGTCTGTGGGAGGAGGTGAGTTCAGGAGGCTCCTATGTTGCTATCTTGGCCCGGAATCCTCCATAGGGTCTTTATATTGCCTGTTTCCTCTGCTTGGAAAGTACTTCCTCCAAATATCCCTTAAGCTCACTTCCTTACTCTTTCACCTCTTTCAGATTTTCACTCTAATGTCACCTTTCACTTTATAATTGCACCCCCCCCCCCCCCCCCCCCCGCCCCAGCCCAGCTCTGAACCTTCCTTATTCTGCTACATTATTTCATTTTTCTGGAGCATTGCTCACTCTCTCACTGAATAGAAAATGTGCTTATTAATTAACTATATTTGTTGATTATAATCTGTCTCGCCCATCTAAATGAGCTGTGAAGGTCAACAATCTTTATTTCTTTAGTTTGCTGATGTGTTCCAAATACCTGGGATAATGTCTAGCACATAGTAGGCATTCATCAAATATTTACTGAATGTGTAAATAAATGAAATAACATCAGAATATTGGTTATTCTTGAGGAAGAAAAGAAGAAGGCAAAAGGGATGTAAAAAGGGTGAATCTTTAGCTGTAACTAAACTTCTTGAAAGAGACGTAGCAGGGAGACAAAACAGATATGGTGAAATATTAACATATATTTTCAGTGATATGTGCATATAGGAGTCTGTTAAAATATTTTTACTTTCAATATGCCTAATTTTTGTTTAATTAGAACTAAATATGGGAATAATAGTTAAACTTACAGTAGTTAGGGACCCAAGGATAACAGCCATTCATAGTGTTGGTAAAAAATTAATCTCTGGATTATAAACTTGAGCACTTTATAGATCAACGGTATGTCTTCACTATGGCAGATATTAAGACATATTAAAATCATGCAGAAATGTGTTTAAAAAGTCCTCAAACCATTCTTGCTTCTTCATTCCTGTTATATTTTTCTTCTTTCTCTCATCATATTCTCAGGTGCCCATCCTGACAATAGTCATTGTTTCAATAATATCCCTTGAGTTTCTTGGGGTGGAATCACTACTACTTGAGGGCAGGGGCCATGACTCTTCTCATTATTCTGTCCCCACTCATATAAAATATTCCTGGTGTATATCAAGGAGTAAATACTTGCATGAATAGATGAGTAAACTTCAGCAAGGCGTTCTATCATCTGTCACAGTCTTAGGAGGTAGCATATTGGAGTTGTAATATGTAGACTTTGAGGACATATATATATTTGGTAAAATGAACAGCTTTTCAAATGCTGCAATTTTAGACGCTGTGATGGGGCATATCACAGGGTTCATGGGAGGTACATTTTAGGTGACTGCACATCACACCAATGAGGTGACGGTCAACTTTACTCACTTTGCATGGCTGGTTTTCCAGGTCAAGGGAGGGACATAACTAGTATATGCCAAGTTACCATGGGTTGCTCACAGGTAGTTAGCATATTACAGACTGAAGGGTAAGTTTTTGCTAGGTCGTTTTCCCCCTATAAATCTAAAGTAGATTTCTAACCCCTAAAATACTTCAGTGTAAGTGAATCTGGAATTGATGCATTGCTATATAATTTTAAGCAGAATTTAGTGTGTCTGTAAAATGCCTTTCCATTAGCGGATCTGGTGATAACATTCATCTATTCGAGAAGTGTGATAATGCTTAACGTAGAGGGTAGATCAAACTCAGCTATTTTTCTATGTGTGATGACTCTGAGCTTCTTTGATTTTTTTACAGAAGTGACATTAATTCTTTGGGATAGAACAAAGGCCACTATTGAGATCAGCGGAACTTATTTCTCTCTCTCTTTTCCTCTTTCTTTCTCTCTCTTCTTCTCATTTTTCTGCTCTGCATGTTTATTTCTCCCTTGCTTTTCCTTTTTGTGCACTTAAAGTACATTTTCTGAAGCAGTGGGATCAAGGAGCTTCATTTCCATACTTAATGAAGTTATGCTGTCTGGTTTCTCAGGAAATCACTGGAGGCTTTATAAACTTTGCTTTTTAATTCAGATTTATATAACCTACTCCACTTAATGTCTGACCCAAAAATTGAGATATGAGAATATCATTCTTTGAGCAAATATACTATAAATCAGGGTTAATTTCCTCTTCTTGCCTAAATTCCTTGGAGGAGGGGGACAAAGAATGACTTTGAAATTATAAATTTCTAGGCGTTTTGTGTACTCCAGGATTATTTGGGGAAAAAATCATTTTAGAGATGGCTTATGCCCTTGGCTGTTTTACTGATGCGACTGTGGTAGTTTAGAAAGAAATGTTATAGTAGTCAAAGGGGTAAGATAACGGTTGATATTCCAACACAATTTGTGCCTGAATGAATTCTCTTCTTGAAGATTGCTATCTATCAGTTAATGAGCATTTGGTATCGATCAAGCACTATACTTTGTGCTTTAATGTATATCATTTCAAAAAGTCCTTAAAGACAGAAAACATTTTAAGAATTGTATATTTTCTATCATCTTCATTTCATAGATAAAATCCAGGAAAGTTGAGTAACTTGTCACAGGTTTTAAAACTAAGTAACAAAGTCCTAATTCAAATCTATTTTTCTTGACTCCAAAGCCCACACTCTTAATACTTCAAGATACTGCTTTCTTTTATTTCCATCCACTTTCACTGTCTTGACAATAGATTACAGAAAACTGTACGTATTCTGTTTTATGAGCATAAAAGAGAAGATTTCTCTTCCCTTTTATATAAAAATCTATGGTGACCTACATTCTTTGCAAGGGAATTTGTCCTCAATTGGCTGTATAATGGCACCAGAAAAAAAATAGATTTGGAAAATTATTAGCTCATTAATTTATTGTGTTAGCGTCCTTCTGAAGATTGATTTTGTCACAGCTTAGACAAGGAAAAAGTTTTTGAAAGAGAAGTTATTGAGATATTGTTTCAAAAATCACAATTATTTTGTTTTGGGTTTTCTTAATGGTTTTTGCTGGTCAAATATTCTGGACAATGAAAGAATACCATTTTTATATTATCTCACTGGATATAAGAATTTTTCCTAAGATCATAGGAATGGACATAATTGGCATTAGATAATTTGTTGTTTTCAAGCACAAGTGAAAGTATGTACAACTTTAAACATTTACCATAGGATCATACTGGATCACAGTGTTACTGGGGGAGAAGAATTCCCTTTAAACAAAAAATGTTTAAAACTACATCCTGACAAACTGCATCCTGACTCTGATATTCTTATCTTTAATAAATACATTCCAAAAGGAGAATAAAGGATGATTTTGTCACATGGATGAAATTCTTCTGAACCAAAGTGATCCCTAAACAGATTGAGCTTTATCATTATGGTGTAAAAATGATGGTCTCAGGGAGCATCATTTGAAGGATGCCTTTACCTCATATGTTTCTACACCTATTAAAATGCATAAAAGTCCTTTTTCACACTATTAATTTAAGTTGGATAATTGAGGAGAAATATTTTAAAACTGCATTAAATCAAATCAGGATAAGGTCATTTATTTGGTTATTATTCACTGTGTGCCTATGTTAATTGATTATATCATTGATTTTTTTTTTTAATTCAGTAGTTCTTTGAAAAATTTGAGGTATCTCATAAAAGACATATAAATGTCAAAAAGGTTTCTTTCTAATGAAAGTCACATGTGTCAATAATAGTAGCATCTCTGAATAGAGAATAGGAGGTAGCCAAACAGAAGTAGTCATTGGAGGGTACTTCATGTTGACACAGAAGAGCAGATCTCAAATTCATGTTTTTCTCTGGAGGAAGAAGATACTTTTTATTGTATACAGTCAGGAAGCCATTATGCCCACCAAAGCCCACCTTACCACCAAGCATAGTAGAGCACAGAGGTCAAAAAAAGCAGAAGGTCATTGGACTGCCAACACAGAGAGAAGGCATTCCCAGTTAATAAGCAATGATCATTCATAAATAAGATTGAAGGAGCTAACATGCTTATTGCTATCATTGGTAAATACTCTACTTAAAGACAATTTAAGCCATGGCATTTGCAATGATAGGTGATGTTCTGCAATTCAAATTCAGACACATGCACAGATGATTCTAATGTGTGTGAGAAAATATAGTAACTTATGCTTGGTGCTGTGGTGGAAGAGAAACAGGCATAAAGCAATCTGATGGAAGTGTGGGGTAATAAAGAAATCTTTCTAGAAGGAGCAATACCTGAGATAGAGCTCAAGAACTGAACAGAATTTACAAAGACAAAGAGCGAATGTTTTTCAGATGAAGTGAATTTTGTGTGTAGAGGGAATGAGAGAGGATGGTGCATTTAGAAAAGTGAAAGTTGTTTAGAATGATAGGAGTCTTTCTTGGGTGGAGGGGATTGGAAAGATATGAAGCTTCAGAAGTAGAAAAGGGTTGGATTTGGAAGGGTATGCTAATGTGTTTGAGTTTTTTCCTTGAGTGCAACATAGGGCTATTAAAAGATTTTAAGCAAGAAAATGATGCCATTATATTTTTCATTTTAGAAAACTTTTTTTTTTTTCCAGATGCATTGAGAAGAATAGATTGAATAAGGTATGTACGTGTATAGAGAGAAATCTTTCGGGTGTCTTGCATATATTTTGGAGCGAGGTGATGAAACACTGAAGATAGTAAGTGGCAGGAGAGAAGCAGAAATAGAATGGAGGAAAAGTATACATATGTCAAAATGGCAGAATGTAAAAATCAATTGACTGGATATTGAGCATAGGAAAAGTACATGTCTTGGAGAACCAGGCTGCCATTTGTGGTGCTCACTGAAATAACTAACATGTGAAGGGGAACTGCTGGTTGTGACCCAAAGAATGATGGATTCGACTTTAAAGGTATTGACTTGAATTGCTGTGGCACATCCAAGTTGGGGGGTGTCCAGTATGGAACCTATAAATATTGCATTCACAAGTGAGAGTTACACAGGAAATAGAGATTTCTGAGATGCTTCATGGACATGAATTAGATAACTCAGAAGGATGAGAAGAAAATACCAAAGTCGTTGGCAAAAATTGGAGAATAAAGGGAGTGGTCTGGAGCCTCACTGAAAATAAGACTATAGGGAAATTTGTTTGCACCTAACAGAAGGTTGTTCCTGTCTCCAGAATTTGCATGTGATGTGTTTTTAATTTGTCATTTTCAAATGAAAGGAACAAGAGCTGGAAGTAAATTGATTGGTCATGAGTCACCAAGTATTTGAGTGTTAGAACTATATTAACATTCTGGGTATATTAGCCAGCAGGATTTTCAGGAGCAGCAGATGTTGCTGAGATTAAGGACATGGGAGGAGAGATGAGCACAAGGTGAAGGGCCCATAAAAGTACTTTTGAAAGATGAGCAACAGGAGTTGGTAATAATTTAAGGAACACGGGAAAGGAATGGAAGGCTTGGGGCCTGAAAGCAGTGAAAAGACCTGATTTCCCATTACGTTAGCTCAGCAAAGGTGACCCTGGTGGTCCAGCACCACACTCTGGCCCCTTTGATAGCAGACTGCATCCAAGGGCATTTGAAATTGTTGTTTGAAAAACAATATGAAGAGGAAGCATACCATATTACTCTAAGAGGCAAGTTAGAATAATATGCCTGATGTTTTAAATCTTTGGAATCTTGTGAAATTGATCCATTAACTAATGTGATGTCTAAGTAATAGACAGATGGAAAGGTTTAGGATTATGGCTGCAAACCAGATCAGGAACAATGCATTGTTCTAAGTATTGATGCTCAGTAAGTCACAAAAATGTTTACAAATACAGACTAGTAATTAAGATGTATTAAAGCAAGAGATGCTAAATGTAGAAATCCCAAAGCAACCTTATCATGTAGTTTTCATGAATAATGTGATTTATGAGCAAAGAGCCAGCACCCATTCTCTCATCTCTGGCCATGAGTCAGCAATGGCTTTCTTCCTTTAACAGGACTATGCCCTTAGTTTGGATTAGTGGGGAAGCGAACATGCTCTTCTTCTTGAAATTTTATATAGATGAGCCTCAATCTATCTAGTTAGGAAAACTGGATCATATGATACTTTAGAGAGTTATGTTTTGGGAGTTCTCAGAAGGTGTTTCAAATATGTTCAGGAAGATATCTCAGTCATCAGTTTGGTTAGTTACCTTGTGGTGCTGCTGGTATTCCACTTGTCTCATGCCTGGGCCCCTATCACTGTGTGTCTCTACACTGCCAGGAACTTCCACGGCTTCTGCAGAGTTCTGCAGTGTGAGGCTGCAGGGCATGGCCAATTCTTGCCAGTCTCATGCTTAGTTGGTATATGAAAAGCGATCACTGGGCTGCATGATTTTCTCTTGTAACAGATGAAGGAATGTCTCTCAGTCTCTTGTGACATGTCCTGTTGGAAGGCACTAAAGCAGCACTCCTTGGGACCCAAGATCCACTTGGAATGTTGACTCATTCTAGGCAAGTCACTTGTGTTGAGTAGGAAATAATGGGCAAAAACAGCCACGTTCGTAGAGGAGCGAGACCTTACTCAAATTCCAATAATGATACATGCAAGTACAAAACTATAGTCGTGGATAGGATTCTAAAAGGAAGGAAGAGGCTACTATGAGATTCAAGGGATCAGTAAAAACTAACTAGATAAAGTGGAGTGGATAGAATGGAAATGAGGGAAAGATTATTGTAGCGGAAGGAACTGTCCAAAGGTTATGGCGGTGGAAGCATACAGCTTATCAGGATCTGAAGAAGTCCACGGTGGCTAAAGTACAGAGAGTAAGGAAGCGAATGTGCAGCCTGATACTGGATAAGTCTATAAGGACCAGAGTGTGCCTTGTTAAGGTCTGATGTCTTCATTCCAAGAGCAAAGTGTTATAAGCTGGGGGTGAGTGAGAAGTATGTCTTTGTCACAGTTGTGGGCTACTTTGGAGAGTTGATTAAAGAGAGGCAAGACTTATTTTAAAGTGTGCCGAGACCAGCTCGGTGACTCGAGGTGAGTGACGGGTGCCGCAAGCTTGAAGAAGACACAGACACAGACTGAAGAGAAAAATGGGACCGGGGGGCTCAAGACCTCTCGGATCAAGAGCCCTGCTGACTCATCCCAGGTTGCTTTTATTGAGTTCATGGGCTAACATTCTCAGGTTACACTCATAAACAATCAAAGGCCTCACATGACTGAGGCAATTATCTTTGTTTACTTCCTGGGTCTGAGTTGAGCAGGTGTGGATTTGAGCTGGGGGTGGAGAGCAAAACAGCCCTGGGGGCAGGAGACCTCTCTCAAAAGGATTAAGGGTCTGTGCCCCACCCGTGTTGGCCCCTCTGCGACTGTGCCTGTCTTAGGTTGTTCCTCCTCTGAGGAATCTTACCCGTCTTTGGCTAACCAGCCATCCCTCAGGACCAAACAGGGTGATATTAGTCTCCACGCCCCGTACCCTCAGTTCCTCCACTGCTCAAGCAGGACATTCTGAATCCCATCGCTCGGCCCACATACTTCAACATTTTCAATGTTTCAAAAAGGTTCCAGAATGTCTTCCCACAAAAGTGAAATAAGACTTTCATGTTTTATACAAAACCCACCTCCCCTGCTTCCCTCACCCACATACTCAATAGGACTGAGCAGTGAGTCTAAAGAGGGTGCTGTGCTTAGAGATAAATCTAAGGAACAGCTGTGTTGTAGTCAGATTTGTTTCTCTCCTCTGATAACTGTGGATTTCTGATTGAGTCCACCTTTTTGTGGCCGCCTTGTAGCAAACATCTCATGAAAATTAACTTTGGTTAAGATTGTCCCAGCAGTATACCAGAGATGCCCAGCCTTTTCTGAGTCCCAATACATTAAATTCTAGCTGGGATCCCCACACTATTAGGATAGAGAAAATGCATCTCCTTCAGTGCTCTGTGTTTCCTGTCCTTAAAATCACCTGTATTAATCTATCAGTCTCTCTAGTCAGGGAAGATAGTTCTTCTGATTTTATTACTTTTTAATTTCACCCCGTAAACTGGGATCCATGATTCAAATAATAGAGTAGTCATTTTTAATTGAATCTGCAACAGCTAAACTATTTTATATATATGCACACACACACACACATTGTGGTTTCAAATATTTGTTTCAAAACAAATATATATGTTTTTGGTTAACTAAAGTAAATATAAAATTTAAAGGCAGAACAGAATAGAAATTTCAACTGATGTTAGACAGATATGGGTACAGATTCTAGCTCAAGTACTTAAAGCTCTGAAATCTTGGGTAGATTTCTTTAATCACTGATACTCAGTCTCCTCATGTGGAAAATAGTTGTGCAGTATTTGTGAGTATACAGTAAAACAGTACTATATATATAAAGTACTTAGAAAAGCATCTAGTGTATCACATTCGAAAATCATGATTATTGCTGTACCATTATTATTAATCAAGTTTAAAGGTGAATAGTACAGTATGATAAAGATAAATAACTTTCCACCAAGTCTTTTTTTTTTCTTGTTATTTAGTGACGACTTCATGCCTCTAGATATTAGTAATACCTTCCCTTAATAAGCAGCACGTGAGATTATTTTTTACAAAGCTTCATAAAAATGGAAAACTTAAGTTTTGCATTCTACTCCAAAAGCATATGGGAAAAACAGTTTCAGAGGCTTTAAATATTAACAAGAGGAACACGGCATAATGATACAGGGAAAAAGTGCGAGCATGAATGCTCAGAATTGCTTTTAGTGGGAAAAAGCAGCCAGCATTTGTTGAGAGCTAAAGATTTTTTCTTAAATAGATCCAAGTTTAATTGGCAGGACTTGGCATCATTTACAGGAAAATATGTTTTATTTATTTCAGTTTAAATATATTTCAAACACTATTTTAAAATACAGTTCTGCCAAGTGATGGGGCAGCTGTTAAGTGGTTCAGGATTTCATGCCCTCGTTAGCCTTTCACCTCTGCGGCCCTTAATCTATCTCCACGTAATTAAGCTCATACATTAAATGAGTTTTATGGAATAAGGGAGCCCCAAGTGGAATATGGACATTTCATACTAGGAAGCCATTTCGGATAACTGGCGCTTCAACTTGAAAACCACTTGCAGTGGGGATGAATGGGTGTTGCAAGTTTACATTGGCATCAGCAGAAATAAATACCAGTGGTGAAATTGAACTCTTTCCTGTTTTTAAGCAGGGCCAACCTGAGTCAAAATTATAAAGTAGATGAAGAGTATCTTCATTGGGATTCCGTCTCTATCAATGTTTTTTTCTTCCCTCTGTCTCCTCCACTCTCAGGAGGAATGGACATGCACACATTGGTGAGATGCACTTTCTCAGTGGGGGTCTGCTACCATGATACCACACTGGAGACGTCACTACATGCCAGAAATAACTAGTTGTGATTCTCTGTGTCATACAGATTCATAGCTTATGCCTTTCCTTGTGCTGTTACCTCTGCTTAGAATGACAGTCCCCAGCCCCCAAACTCCCAGGGCTGGTGAGGATAACAACTTATCTTTCAAAACTGAAGCAAGAGCACCCCCCAGGCAGATACTCTAAGTAGCATTAGACAATCCAGGCAGAACCCCCTCCCCTCTGCCTCCTCTGTATCCTGTAGAAACTTCTATCACAATACTACCACAGTAGTTTCAGGGTAATAGTCAGGATAGAGTAAGTAATGGCTGGTGGGTCCTAAATCTCAGTGAGGTGGCATAACTCAGCTTATTTCTTACTCTCTGGTGCAGTTAGTGGGGGACATTCTTCAACAGAGTCGATCACTGAGGGACCTGGGCTGAAAGAAGCTCTACCATCTCATGAGGCTGCCATATTTACAGCTGGCATCTCGTATTTCCTTCATAGGAAAAGAGAAAGTGTGGAAAATTCACACCAGATTCTAAATGGCCTGGACCACAGTGAACAAGTCGCTTCTGCTTTTAGTCTGTTGGTCACAATCGACCTAACTGCAAGGTCTACAAGTTAGGACAAGGTATCAGCTGACCTCTGAGCAGGCTGGGTGAACATTACTTTCTTACATATAACCGGTAACAAGGTAGTGCTCTTGCTTACATGACTGCTTTCTCGATAACCCATGTTTTATGTCGTCAAGGACTGGAAATTTGTCCTCACACGATGTTCAGATATTGTGTGCTAGCAGTGCATTCATGGTAGAGAATTAGGAAAGAGGTGGAGAAGGGAAGAAACTACTTCACACACATGAGCTCATTAAATTCCCACAGAAATGGAAGACAGCATTGCTCTCTTCATTTTACACATAGGACTGTAAGGCTCAGATTCCTTAAGTGAATTATCACAAAGTTGGAATTCCAGCTCAGGCTGACTCTTAAATATATGCTACATTTTAAATTTTGAAATGTCTCATTTCCAAAGGAGATATCTGGAAAGACTAAAACAGAAAGGAATGAATTTGTCATGTGAAGTTCTCATGGCTTAATTTACTCCATAAGTAGGGGTAAGTTTGGTGTATGTGACAGAGAACATTTGGGAAAGCTTTGAATCACAAAATCAATGTGACTCTGCCCAGGGTTTGAATGCGCTAGTAGGTCCCATGTTTAGTGCCCTGACAATCTGACTTTTGAGCCCATCTCATAGTAAATACAATCTCATGGGTTTATGGAGAGGCTGAAAGGAGATCTAAGGTTTGTAAAGTGCCCCTCGAATCATGTCCGTCCTAAACCAAACACCCCAAATTATTGGTCTTGTGCCTGCCTGACTTCTACACCTTCTTGCCTGAATAGACCCTTTGCTCATTCCACAAAGAATGGTCACACACAAAAATATCAAAGATGGCTGTTTTATTGGAATGGGAATATGATAGAGTTTTAGAGATGTAGGGGTTTGAGGGAAGAAAACAGGTTCAAAGAGGAGGAAGTAACTTCTTCAAGGTCACAATTGTGGCAGTAGGTGGAGTAATCCCAACTCCTAATGCAGCACGCTTCCCCCCTCTGAGCAGTCAGAAGGTGCTCAGTGATGAATACTTGTCAGTGACCGAGTGATTAAGAATGTTAAATTTCTTTCCTTTGGTTATGTACGTGTTAGGGGTAGTTGAAAAGTCTATGTGGGGGGAGGAGGAATCTCACTGAAGTCATTTCAGCCTATTTGGTTCCTATCTTTAGAAAAATACTCTCCCAGCCAATGTTTTCAATAGGATAATTGCGTTGTATTCATAACCAATTCAAACTCTTTTCAGCAACTGTTTCTTTCCCGTGTGAGAAGCATGGTGACATTTCCATTCCATCTTGAAATAATATTTTCATTTTCGGGTCTAAGCATAGTAACTAGGGTAAAGACTTAGTCTAAACTTAGCCGCTAATAGCTCGGGCTGTTAAATTTGTCATTACAATAATTCTTTTTTTTTTTCTGAGTGCAAAACTATCGCAGAGTCAGATGAAACAGTCTTTTGTTAGCCTCTGAAGCTATTGCTTAAAAGCCATGTAATTTCCAGAAAATAAAAAGGGCAATACAGCATGTTTTTCCTCTTATTAATAGATGACACAGTCACAATGCGTTGCATGAACCTTTCCAGTTAGAGGGATAGAGTGAGCAGAAATCACATTAGGTAATGAGGTCTATAACCGGGAGCCTTTGATTGATACCCTTGTGAGGAGGAGGGTGTGATTTGGTGCATATTCTAACACCCACCATAGTGTGGGAGGAAAGTAAGAGGCTTTCTTGATATTATTTTCTGACTTACTCTGCCTGCTAAATATGAGTCCAAATTCACAATTAAATCATCTTCAAACATAATGTTTTCTCCTACTTCCTTAAACTTGTGTACATAAAAAAGATTAAAGTGCAAACATAAACATCACCAGAAGGGAAGATAATTTAAGAGGTTATCTAATTTATTCTTTCAATTTGTACCTGGATCACATTTAAGTCACCCCAAGCGAGTGACATTTTCCTTAAATAGCTCTCACCTCTTGTGATAATGAAGTCTAAACCAGCTTGTAGGGAACATTCCAGCATTCAGAATATCTCTGTTGAGGTTTGATGAACAAACCAAATGGGTGTGTGAAGGAAGGTTATACTCTGCAAAGGTGGGTCTGAGGATCTAAGACTGCTTCTGGGTTGGGAGTATTTCCAAACTAAGGCAGAGGATCATCTGTCTCAGTTGGGATTGCTCAGCCCTATTTGGTACCTTTGCACTATCCCTTCCACACCAAACTCAGTATAATATGAAAAAGCAATCATTCTTTCATAGCTATCCTCCCCCTCTTACTGATCTTGAATTCCTTAGTCTATTATCATAATTACCCTTTCTCTCACCCACGTGCTCTTGCATAGGCATTGAGATAGGCTGTCCACATCCCCTTTCATGGAAGGACTGGATGACGAGTACAGGCATGTTGTCACAGGCAAGTTCCCACTCTCAGCCCCTTCAGAATTGGCCCCCAACCACGGAATCACCTAGTGTGAAGTCTTCCCCTGCCAGAGCAGTCCTTATCTACTGCTTGAGCAAGGCAGGAGTATCAAAGCTACCCAGCCTTTTCTACCTGATGTGGTCACATGGAAAAATCCTGATGGCAAATATCCACTCCAGAGCTCCTCACCAAGTTGAACAAGTTTTTGTTGTTTCTACACTTCAGATGAACTCCTCTCTCTACTGAATCCTGCATCCTCCCTCTTCCTTTCACAGGTGCTGATTCCTGAATAGCATCTTTCACCCTAAACATGTTCTCAGCATCTGCCGTTGGAGAATTTACCTTGTGACAATCCTAACTTACTTATTCCTATATCCCTCCATCCTACATGCCTGATGAAGTCTCACCCAGATAAACCCAACATTTTTTCGTCTGTCCCCAAGCAGATAAATAGGTCTGGAGAAAAAGATATAACCGTATGGATCCACTTTAAATTCACAATCACCAGTCTCAAAACGGTGCCACCTTCTCCTACTGTGCTCCCGTGGGGTGTGCACTCTGGGATTCTCCACATTTTCTGTTTCTCCTCCAGTATCAAAACACCTGTACCTTTTCCTCTTATTTTACAGTTTAGTGAGAAAGATCTAGAGGATCTCACTACATAGTTTGGTGAGAAAGAAATACACATCTGATAATGCCTTCATCTTCCCACCACCAAATGTTTAGAACTACCTACATCCAGACTCACGCTCTCTCATTTCCCTTTGGTTAGAGAGGTGTCCCCTTCTTTATCTGTACCATTTTGCTCCTCAGTCTTGCCTTCTTAAGGACTTTGCTTCTGCACTGTTACTCTCTTTCTCTGGCACTATCAATTTTTCTGTTTATTGGTTGATTCTCATCAGCATAACAATATGTATTAGAGGCAGACTAGCAAAGCAAAGGACAATTCACAGTAGAGATTAAAATCACAGACTCTAGAGTCAGGCTGCCTTGATTTAGACACTGGCTCCAGCATTCACTAGGTGAAGCACATTACTCTGTCTCTCTCTGTCTTACTCCCCTCATCTATACACTGGGGATTGTATTAGTACATCCCTCCTAGGGATTTTGTAAAGTTTTGTAAATAAAATCAGGGGATGCATTTAGAAGGGCACCTTGCATATAGTAATCACAGAGTAAGTGGTGGGAACTAATAGTATTTATATCTTCCATCTCAAATAACATTCAAGCAATCCAAAAAACTCTTTTGACAGATCTTCTTCTAGATCCTACTCCATTTCTCTGTCCTCCTTCAACATCAGAATTGATAGGTTGTATCTCCACTTCCTCGTGTCCCATTCGCTTCTCAGCGCACTCTGGTTGGGCTTCATTGCTTACATCTTTACTCCTTGCCAAGTCATCTTTGAAAAGCCACCAGTCCATCTCCAAATCCAGTGGCATTTTCCTGCTGCTTTGTAGGATCTCTCAGTGAGTTTTGACAGTGATCATGCCGTCTTCTTCAAAAACAGACCAACACTGTTTATTTTATTTTATGACTGTGATCTCACCACTACCTGTATTTATTTATTTATTTGTTTGTTCATTGGCTGCATTGGGTCTTTGTTGCTGCACATGGGTTTTCTCTACTTGTGGTGCATGGGCTTCTCAGTGCAGTGGCCTCTCTTGCTGTGGAGCACGGGCTCTAGGCATGCAGGCTTCAGTAGTTGTGGCACGTGGTTTCAGTAGTTGTGGCTCACGGGCTCTAGAGCTCAGGCTCAGTAGTTGTGGTGCATGGGCTTAGTTGCTCCTTAGCATGTGGAATCTTCCCAGACCAGGGATTGAACCTGTGTCTCCTGCATTGGCAGATGGGTTCTTAATCACTGTGCCACCAGGGAAGTCCAACCACTACCTGGTTTTCCAGGCACCTTTCTCATGACACCTTCTCTGATTCCTTTGCAATAATCTCCTTTAACTATTGGTTTTCCTCCTGACTTAGCACTAGGTTCTTCTGCTTTTCCTCAGCTACATTGTTTTTTCTAGGTGATCTCATCTGTCCTTGTGGTTTTAAATGTCATCCTGTGGGCTGTTGACTTCCCAATTAAAAAATTCCCTGTCCTGGCCTGTCTACTTAGTTACAAATATGCGTGTCCAATGACCTTCTTGTTATCCTTTTCCTCCTTACTTAAACCAGTTTCTCTCCAGTCTTCTCCATTTAGCAAATGGTAACATCTAGTTACTCAAGTCCCAATCAAAAGAATTTTATTGGTTCTTTCCGTTCTATCACACTTACGTCTAATTTGTCAGTAAGTTCTGTGTTTTCAAAATATAGCCTCAAACAGTCCAGTTCTTTGCATGTCTACCACTTCTGGCCAAGATATTAACTTACTTGCTTAGAATCTTGGAAGAGCCTCCCACTAGGTATTCCTATTTCTGCACTTGTCCCATTAAAATCTATTGCCACCTAAGCAGTCACACAGATTTTCATGTAAATTAAGTCAGTTCCCTTCTTAAAATACTCCAGTGAATTCTCATCTCAATAAGAATAAAATCTGAACTTTTTTTTCAAGCTTCCTCCCTCTATTCTTTTTCAGGCATATTGATATAGTTTTCTCTTTCATGAATATGGAATCTCAGTCTCACTTTATGTCCCTTATACTTGCTTTTCTCTCTGCATGGAGCACCAGATCTCCAGATCTTCAATTGTTCATCATTTCTCAACTTAAACATTGTATCTTCAGTGAGGCTTTCCCTGACCACCTATTCTGATGCTCTCCTACCCATTGTCAATATAAATTACATCATCCTTTTACTTTTACTTCTAATGTTTATCTTCACCTGGAATAATCCTGTTTATTTTCTCCTTTATTGATGATTTTACCCATTAGAATGCAAGTTTCATGTAAACAGAGTCTTTGCCTGTCTTGTATACCAGTTTCTCCCTGGCATATGGTAAAGGCTCAAAAATAGTTTTCAAATAAGTAAATGTAAGTGCTAGTCCTTACATGCCTCAGGCCTGATTCTCATTGCAGCTCAGCTCATCTCTCGCTGTCTGGATATCATTGTTTGTTTCTTTTGTTAAGATAAGACTTTGATAGTTAAATATTTTTTTTTCCTGGTACAATCTTAGCACTACGTGGTTCAGAGTCTCCCTTTTAACACAGTTGTGGATTGTCTCTATACGCAGCTTTCCCGTTTCACTCCAACTTGGAGGCTTTTCCTACAAGGACCCTTTCTTAGGCCACACTCCACCAAACTTGCTGTTTCTCAGAGAGTCACAGAGGGATACTAATCCTCATGACCTGAGGCAGTGGTTTTCGCCTTGTGGTTCCCCAGAACATTGCAATGTCAATGAGCTAGTTAACAAGAGAGGGGATGCTCTCCTCTTTGCCCTAGTTTTAAACTAAAACAGTTTTTACATTTTGAGATTCTGTATATTCATATTGTTAAAAGAAGAACTGTTATATTTGTTTGTTTTATTTGTTTAGAAAATGACTGTCCAGGTGCATTCTCTTCAAAGTTCCTATGACTGAAGTGTTTGCGGTGTATCCTGAAATGGCATTGTATATTCTGAAACAGTTTATTACCAAGTGATAACTTTACGATAGGTTTGTTTAACAATTGCCTGGCCAACTCTATGATATTTGCTGCTCAACAGCATTTAAATGACATTAATTATTTGAATTTAGATTTAAAGAAATCAATCAAGGAACAATTTTTGACCACATTTGTAACCTATTGGCAAGTTTTATTAACCATTAAATCATGTCCTTGTTTACACTTAATCACTTGGGTACCAGACAGGTGGAGTCCAGGCCCTAACTGCTCAAGGCTTCAAGGGCAAGTGGTCTAAAATTGATGTTCCAGGGAATCAGAGGCCCCAGATAGCAGTCTTCTCTTTTCCATGGCTTCTATTTCTTTTGTTTTTAAATTGAGGTAGAGTTGATATACAATATTAAGTAGGTTACAGGTGTACAACATAGTGATTCAGTTTTTAAAGGTGATACTCTATTTATAGTTATTGTAAAATATTGGCTATGTTCCCTGTGCTATACAACATATCCTTTTAGCTTATTCATTTTATACATCATAGTTTGTACCTCTTAATCCCCTACCTCTGTCTTGCCCCTACCCCATTTCCTCTCGCCGTTGGTAACCACTAGTTTGTTCTCTATACCTGTGAGTCTGTTTCCTTTTTGTGATATTCACGTTTGTTTTATTTTTTAGATTCCACATACCATACAGTATTTGTCTTTCTCTGTCTTATTTCCCTTAGCATTATGCCCTCCAAGTCCATCCATGTTGTTGCAAATGGCAAAATTTCCCTCTTTTTTGTGGCTAAGTAGTATTCCATTATATAAACCACATCTTTCTTCTCCATTCATCTGTCGATGTCACTTAGGTGGCTTCCATATATTGGCAATTATAAATAATGCTGCTATGAACATTGCAGTGCATGTATCTTTTTGAATTAGTGTTTTCTTTCTCTCTCTTTTTTTTTTTTTTCTGGATATATACCCAGGAGTGTAATTGCTGGGTCACATGGTAATTCTGTTTTAGTTTTTAGAGAAACCTCCATACTGTTTTCCACAGTGGCAGCACCAATTTACATTCCTACCAACAGGGTATGAGGGTTCCCTTTTCTCCACATCCTCACCAATATTTTTTATTTGTGGTCTTTTTGATGATAGCCGTTCTGACAGATGTGAGGTGATATCTCACTGTAGTTTTAATTTGCATTTTTCTGATGATTAATGATGTTGAGCATCTTTTCATGGGCCTGTTGGCCATCTGTATGTCTTCTTTGGAAAAATGTCTCTTCAGGTCTTCTGCCCATTTTTTCATTGGATTGTTTATTTTTTTGATGTTGAGCTGTATGAGCTATTTATATAGGTTGGAAATTAACCCCTTATCAGCCATATCATTTATAAATATTTTCTGCCATTCAGTAGGTTATCTTTTTGTTTTGTTGATAGTTTCCTTTGCTGTGCAAAACCTTTTAAGTCTAATTAGGCCCCATTTGTATATTTTTTGCTTTTATTTCCTTTGCTTTAGGAGATGGATTCAAAAAATTATTGCTACAACTTGTGTCAAAGAGTGTTTTCTTCTAGTAGTTTTATGGTTTCTGGTCTTACACTTAGGTCTTTAATCCAGTTTGAGCTTATTTTTGTATATGGTATGAGAAAATGTTCTAATTTCATTCTTTTACATGTAGCTTTCAGTTTTCCCAGCACCACTTATTGAAGAGACCATCTTTTCTTCATTATTTATTCTTAACTCCATTGTCATAGTTTAATTGACCAAAAGTGTGTGGGTTTATTTCTAGGTTCTCTTTTCTGTTCCATTGATCTGTGTGTCTGTTTTTGTGCCAGTACCACATCGTTTTGATTATTGTAGCTTGTAGTATAGTTTGAAGTCAGGGAGCATGAAAATCCTCCAGCTCTGTTCTTTCTTAAGATTATTTTGGCTATTCACAGACTTTTGTGTTTCCATACAAATTTTAAAATTATTTGTTCTACTTCTGTGACAAATGTCATTGGTATTTTGATAGGGATTTCATTAAATCTGTAGATTGGCTTGGGTAGTATGGTAATTTTAACAATATTAATTCTTCCAATCCATGAACATGGTATATCTTTCCATCTGTTTGTATTTTCTTCAGTTTCTTTCATCAGTGTCTTATAGTTTTCCAAGTACAAGTCTTTTAAACCTCTTTAGGTAAGTTTATTCCTAGGTATTTTATTCTTTTTGATGCAATGGTAAATGGGATTATTTTCTTAATTTTTCTTTTTGATGGTTTGTTGTTAGTGTATAGAAATGGAACAGATTTCTGTCTAGTAACTTTGTATCCTACAACTTTACCAAATTTATTGATGAGATCTAGTAGTTTTCTGGTGGTGTCTTTAGGATTTTATGTGTATAGTAGCATGCCATCTACAAAGAGTGGCAGTTTACTTCTTCCTTTCCAATTTGGGTTCCTTCTATTTCTTTTTCTTGTCTGTGTGGCTAGGAATACCAATACTATGTTGACTAAAAGTGATGATAATGGGCATCTTGTCTTATTTCAGATCTTAGAGGAAATTCAGCTTTTTACTGTTGAGGGTGATGTTAGCTGTGGGCTTGTCATTCATGGCTTTTATTATGTTGATGTGTGTTCCCCCTGTGTTCATGGCTTCTGTTTATAATGTTCATTACTCCTTTTGTGAGTTTCTTAGAGGTCCTTGGTAATCGTAAACACTCTTAGACCTTATGAATGTTTACTCAGTGCTTACTTCTGGTTGTGCCCTTATTTTCCACACTTAGTACCAGGCAGCACACTATTCTTTGCTTCTTCAGTTGCAGTGCTGTCCAGCCACTGTGGTTTTTTAAGTGGGGGATCAGCTCATCTCCCTGTGGAAAACAACCATTTTCCCTGTTATTAGGATAGGTAATTCATTTGCCCTGTGCATTTCTGGCATGAAAGATTAGCTCCTGGGGAAGAAACATGAAATCAGATCCTCTAGGGAAAACCAAACAGATGCTTTCCCAGTTACCATTTTAACTGTTGGCTCAAGTAGACCCTCACTCATAGCCCCATTGTACTGACAATGATAATAATTATTATTATAAAAATATAAAGCAATTACTGATAATTCACAATGTGCCAGGCAATATGCTATGTATGTTACATATATGATTTAATTTCATTCTCAGACAATGTTAAGAAGAGATTCCATTATTACCAATTCCGTTTTGCAGATTAAGATAATAAACATGGAGGGGTTAGGTGACTTGGCCCTGATCTCACAACTGGTGATACTAGAGCCAGGATTTTAATACAGATGGTGAATCCACAGTCCACACACTTAATGACTCCAGAATTCTCTCCTGCAGTGTCATTCCTTCTGATGATGCTGTAGGTCTTCACTTCCTGCAAGCCTATGGCTGGTATGTCTTCAAGCGTTATATTTAAATTTTTTTCTGTATGTTCATTGTGGGTCGACTTTTCTTTGTAAACAGAGAATCCAGATGATATATACAAAGCAATGGTGGTGAAATTATGGAGAGGGTTGGGTTTTTAGATCACAATATTAATCATAGAACATATTTATTGACCATGTGCCAAGAATGGTGCTAGGAACACTACACAAATCTGCACAAAATTTTCCAACAATACTGAGAAGTAAATGGTATTGTATTCATTTTAAAAATAAGGAAATTAGGCTTATAGAGGTTAAATGATTAACCCAAACTCACAGAAATAGTAAGTACATGAAATTTGTACATAGATCTATCCACATAGTAAATCTGTATTATGTGTACTATATTAAACAGGAGTGTTTTGAAAAGATGGCCCTGAAGAAGAATTTGAAATTATGGAAAGTCCAGTATATAGAATCTGGGAAATAGCTGTAACAACAGTAATATCAATAATAGCTTCCATGGATATCATTGGAAGAAGAGAAGGTATCTACTGCTTTTCTGATAAAGCTGATGGCCATTGCTTTGTACCCTGCCATCTAGCTGAGTAGTGATAGTTAGTGAGGATTCTTTATCACATGTGTTTTCTGTGTGTTTTCATTTTTCTTATTATGTGCCTAATATAATGCATCATACTGGATCTTCTTAAGGACATTTACAAAAAGTAGAGTATATCCCTCAATTCAAGGGTTAGTTGTGTGCTAGCCATAGTAGTGGGATTTTCACAAGACTCAAAGCATGGCATAGAAATAAACATATGTGTTTTGGAACCAGGAGTATCTAATCTAAGTTAAAGTTCTACTTCCTGCACTTAATACATAATCCCAGGTAGGACCCTTAATGCCTTTGACTCTCAATTTTCTCATTTGTACAATAGGATGATGTCTACCTCATAGGGCTGCGGTGAGGATTAAATGAGGGACCTTACCTTGGCACCTAGAGTATAGCAGGAATGAAATAAATGTCCTTCTCATTTCCTTCTTTTTTACAGAGAATATAATACAGAGAGGAAATAAGACAATTCCAGAATTATTGCAGTGGTTCACAGGAAAGGTAAAAATCATGGCATGCCTCAGTTTTTGGTGGTTGAAGTAGTGAACAAGTAAATAAATGAAAAATCCGCATTCTGAAAAGAGTAAATGCACTGTAGTATACTCACACAGTGGAATATTACTCAGCAATAAAAAGGAGGAAGCTGTTGTTACACTCAACAATAACAGAAAAAAATCTTAAAACATTATGCTGCGTGAACAGAACCAGGCACAGTGGAGTACATACTGTGTAACTCTGTTTATAAGAAATTCTATAATAGGCAAAACTATTGTGATAGAAATCATAACAGTGGCTGCCTCTGAGGCAGAGGGACTTGCTGGAAAGGGGCATAAAGGAATTTTCTGGTGTGGTGAAAATAATCTGTCTCATTTGGGGTGGTGGTTGCCTAGGTCAAAACTCAGTGAGCTGAACACCTAAAATCTGTGCATTTTGTATATGGAAAATTGAACAATTTTAAAAAGTATATATGTCTATGAAGACTTGAAAGGGGAAGAAAGTAAGTCTAGTTGAGGGGATGAGGAGAGTGTTTGAAGCATTCATGGAGGAGCTAGAATAATTGAGTGTTAAGCAGAAATGATGGAGAGGGCGTTCCAAGTGAGAACTGGCAGGAGGAAGGGTAGGGGGAGAGGAAGAGGTGGGAGGGACTGCTGAGGTGGTGGCAGGAGCCAGATTGTAAAAGGCCTTATATACCCCTCTGAGAGGTTTAACTTCATTTATAGTGTAAAAGAAGGGCCGCCAGAGGGTTTCAATGTAAAAAATTGGTACCCTTGAAGCACTGCTTTAGGAATGTTATGCTGACAATTACCTGCTGACTAAACAGAAGGCAGAGAAAACAAAGACGTTTGGCTCCTTGGAGGAGACAAATAGAAGAAAGGCTGTGTAGGGGAACCTATATTAGGCCTTTTAGGAGAGAATAAAGTGCTACCATGTGGCCTACAGGTAATTTTTCCAGTGGGCAAAGCTATCAGGTGTTTCCTTTTTAGCTTTTACCCCCTTTCCAGTTTGTGTCGTAAGAAGTGTGTCAGTGGCTCTAGCTGGTTTCCTTCAATGGTACTGACACCTGCTCATTTTTGAAGTCTGAAAAAGGAAAAACATTCTCCAGTGTGTTGTAGGGCAGAGGTATTACTAGAAGTCTAGCTGGATGGCTGCCAAGAGATCTTATAAGGTAGTATTTTTCCCTGATAAAGTTGTTGAACATCAGAGTTTGGGTATTACATACTTCTTTTCTAAAAAATTTATTTACTTATTTATTTATTTATTTATTTTTTTAATTGGCTGTGTTGGGTTCTTCATTGCTGCACACAGGCTTTCTCTAGTTGCAGATAGCAGCGGCTACTCTTCATTTTGGTGGCTTCTCTTGTTGCGGAGCACAGGCTCTAGGCATGTGGGCTTCAGTAGTTGTGGCACATGGGCTCCGTAGTTGTGGCTCACGGGCTCTAGAGCACAGGCTCAGTAGTTGTGGTGCACGGGCTTAGTTGCTTCGCAGCAGGTGGCATCTTCTTGAGTCAGGGCTTGAACCCACGTCCCCTGCATTGGCAGGCAGATTCTTAACCAATGCTCCACCAGGGAAGTCCTGGGTATTATGTACTTCTAAATCAGGGTTTTGTTGTTGTTGTTGTTTGGGGGTTCTTTGGTATCAGAGAAATGATTAGATTTGGATGTCTTAACTCATGCTAACTAATTTCACAGGAAATTGATGTATAAACAATACCACTTTATTTTTTTGATAAAAGCTTTCTTTTAGTTATTTTTATTTACTATTTTTTGACTTTTTATTTTATATTGGCATATAGTTGATTAACAATGTTGTGCTAGTTTCAGGTGTACAACAAAGTGGTTCAGTTGTGTATATATACCTGTATTGGGTTGGTCAAAAAGTTTGTTTGGGTTTTTCCACAATATCTATACTTTTTCAAATTCTTTTCCCATTTAAGTTGTTACATAATATTGAGCAGAGTTCCCTGTGCTATACAGTAGGTCTTTGTTGGTTAACCATTTTAAATATAGCAGTGTGTACACGTCAATCACAAACTCCCTATCTCTCCCCCTACCTGGTAACCATGAGTTCATTCTCTAAGTCTAAATGATACCACTTTAATTGACAAGAAAAATATAGCTGAGAGCAGAGCTCCAGACAGGTCAATATTGATTGGGTGGGAGGAAGGACTAGGGAAGTTTTAGGATTCTCCAGGTAATGAAAGCCCACTGTGGAAACTGGAGATACCATTCTCCTTGCATGTCATGCACAGGTACTTTATTGTGACCCCACCTACACACCCTTAGGCCCACATTTGAGTAAGAAACTAGTGGTTCAGAAACAGGAGTTGTGTATAGTCCATTGTGGAGTGTCAGCTTTGGTGGCAGCCACATCCGGCATAGAAAGGCAGCAGTTTTCAGATTAGTGTCTAGGGCCCTGCATCAGGGCTGTGGGTGCTGAGAGCTGAGGCCCCGCCCTCAGGAGGCAGTGGCAGCAGCGCTGTCTTCATTTGATTCATTTTGCAGTGTAACTTTGCTTGTCATTGCTGCCCACAGAGCCACCCCCCAGCCATGAGGCTGTTTGTCTGTTATGTAGTTATTCCTCTGTATGTGCTTATATGGGAGTGAGGGAAATGTAAGTAAGTAAAGGATTAAAGAGTTTCTTTGTAACATCCAGATTTTTTACCTCCAGAGAAATCAGGAATTCATGCAGTTCTAGAGCTTAAATAAACTTTTAGAAACAGTCTCTCATAATTCTTATCATACCTTTGATAAAAAGAGTTTCACCAGGATAAGGGACCATACCTTATTTAATCTGTCTTTATCCTTGCCTGATGCAGTCAGGGCCAGGCATTGGCACATGCTCGATAAATGCATTTTGAATGAATAAGCCATCTGGTTTTTGCAAGGTAAGTAGCTGGCGAAATCCTTTGCCAGGCTAGGTCTAATTCCTCCAGCATGCCCAGTAGACCTCAGTAACTCATCAGGTTAATGTTACCTTGCCAGCAGATCTTATACATGACCTCAGAGCTTGTCTCAACACAGAATCACCTGGAGTCGGCCTGAAGATGAAACAATTTGCCATTTCTGAAATTCAATATTGTCCATATAGAAGAGAAAACTGAGATATAAAATGTTAACCATTTTAAGAAGAATCACTAATGGCTGGTTCGTGGCAGAATCAGGAATAAATCAAGCTTTAGATTCCTAAACTTGTGTTTTCCACTTTTTCACACTGCCTATTCATTTTTACTTGGTCTGACTAATCAAGAATGTTTTGTCTTTGAGTAAACTAATTAATTAATGTATTTAATGAAAGAGCTAAGTGAAATATGAATCCAAGAAGCTGTACATCTTGATTAAAATAATGTATTAAGAGGCTAAAATACTCCATTGTACTGTTGTTGTAGAACTATGAAAATTGTCATGAAGCAGGCCTTATAGGGAAATCTCATTAAGTAAAAACTCTGAATTATTTATCCTTGGACCAGTAATGGGGAAGTTTATTATAATAAGAACCATATAAAATTTTCTAATAAATTTAAATATCTAAACCAGCATATCTGGATGTAAAAGAAAACACCATATTTTAATATTTTCCAGTGCTTTTGCAATTAATTTTTACCAAGTTTACAGTTTCCCTTCTCTGGGAACTGATAGCATTTTTCTGATAGCCATGCTTGTATAGTATGGCCTTGACTCTTATTGATTGGAGAAGTGATAGACATTGAGGCAAGCTGGGCCAGCCATATATTAGAATCTTGAAAGTTTGATCTCTGAATAAAAGCTGGGACTTGAGTTGTACAACTGGTAGAGTTTAAAAGGAAAGTCCTGAGAAACCTCCTAATGGACTCTCTGGGGGTATCTAGTTCTCCATCTTTTCTGGCATATTGTCTGATACATAATAGATGTTCACTTACTAAATGATGACAAGCTCAGTAGTAGTACTGGAATTTTACTTCCTGGTGATAAGTCAGAGTTAAAAAAAACTGTGTGTCTAAGATTGCAGTTTTTGAATTTGGGTCTGGAGGATAAGTGTGACCCTTGGAACTTAAGTGACCAAGGGCATTCTCTGGGCCAATCTAACTTGATTCAGAGCTTAGGTTTGCCATTTCCTAGATGAGTAATTTTGGGTAAATTATCCATTCTGGGCCTCAGTTTCCTCATTTTAAAAAAAGAGATAATAATGGGCTCCTGCCTCATTGAGTGACTATGAGGATAAAATTAATTATTGTGAATAAAATATTTAGAATGGTGCCTGGCATTATTGTAAACACTCAGTAGACATCAGCTATTATTAACAGTGGAAGACAAAAATGTCAGTTTTGCACTGAATAGTAAAACTAGCCATTTAGCCCATCATTGGTCCTTAATCAATATTAGGTAAACCTAGTAATAGATCCTGATACTTTTAAGTAGCCCATGTTTATAAATACACAAACATGCATTCTTTTGCCCCATTAAACTCTAGAGCATATACTGGGTAGTGGCTTGGTGGACCTACTAGTAAGTGACTTGCTTTCTTCTTACTAGGTTCACAGGGCCCATGATTTAAATTCACATCTCTGGAAAAATTATCACAGATTACCTGTCAGGGCTCTTTGGGGTTGCTTGAGAAGAGTAAACTCATGAAACAGTTAAGTCTGCTCATGCTAGGTGTTCACCGTGCTATACCTCAAGGTAGTGGCCATCCCTCCCCACCACTTCATGTGACCTGAGATGTATGCAATCACTGGCTTTTTCTCCCTTTGCTTTTCCACCCTTATCAGTCCACTAGAAATAATCTATTTTGAAAAGATGATGAACAACAGGCCATGGAATAAATTAGCATACATAAATGAAACCAAAACGTGATGAGTGTTAATAATAAGGTCCCAGTTGGCTTTGACATTAGATGAAGCAACATCCAGAATACGAAGGCACGGGGCTAGGGCATCGCTCCTGTTTCTCAGAAATGAAGGCAGCTCATGTCAGCCATTTACTGGCATTAGATACCTTCTTGCAGGAAAAAAAGTATCAAATGTAGCCAGCGTATTCACACTTGTACTATTTCCTTATGAAAAAATCCATAGCTCTCTTAAGAAATAAAATTAATATTAAATATTCCATTGGCTGAATCCCATGCAGACACTAATGGGAATCTGCCCGGCTTTTGGTAAGCAGTCGTGAGTGATTTTTTTTTTCTTTTCATAATATTAAAAAATATGGATCTGATTCTCCTCTCTTTCTCCTCTATGAATCTATCCTATACTCTTTGCATAAAAATTGGCATCTTTAGATAATTTTGAAAAAATGGACAATAGAGCTCAGTTTTCCTAAAAACTTCCTTGTCCAGCTTCATAGGCAGCCATAATATAAATGAAAGGAAGTTTCAACATCAAATAAGAAGGCCAATATAATGATATTATCTGCCAACTTCATCTCCAATCTCTCCTGGTCTACAAGTCAGCTTTATTATTTCAAGTTCCTCTCCTGTGTTTATTTCATCAATATTATTGCTTGTTATCATTAATTATCCATTATAATCAATTAATTATTAATAATAATGAAGAAGCAACCAAATAGCACTTGTTCTCTCTCAGCTTGTTACCACTTTGATACCCCCATCCTTTATGCTGTTCTTATACCTAACCAGACTTTCTGACTTTTCTTCCTCTGATGGCTTCAAGCTCTTCAGTACACATCCACAACAATGATCCCTTGTGCATTTCATCCTTTCTCTGATGGACTGTTTCTCTAATTAATCAAATGTTCATTTCAATTATCTTTCTGTTATCTTGTGTTACAGGCAGCCGTACTCAAGTTAATGTCATCTACTGACTGCATGAACATAATTTTCATGATTTTATTGAGGTCACTGGTAAGGATAAAATAATTATGTGTGTTCTAGGAGTATTTTCTTCCAAAGAAGATTCATAGAATAATCCTTTAGACACAGTTGTCTGTTTATGCAACACCCAGATTTAACCATCAAAACCAAATTTAACCAACCTTCATTAAGTTCCTCATGAACTGACCATCTTGCTAATGTGCACCTGTCAAAATTGTAGCATGTTCTTGTTGGCAAAACAAATTCTTTTATCAAACTAGATAATTAATTCTGTCATTATAAATTTGGCAATACCCCAAAGCTCAAATAAGAAAGGTAAGTACGCTCAATATTATGCTGTGTGAGAAACAGCCAACAGAACTAGGTAGAGTTAGGCTGAAAGTGAGCCATCTTGGCAGGTACAGGGTATTTATGGTTGACTTCAAACATTGAGAGTGCTGGCTTACAAATGAAGGAATGGTCTTATTCTGCACTGACATGACGACCAAAACTAATACCACATAGTGACAGACACATCAAACTTTTCGTGGAGGCTTTCAAGAGAGATACGAGGAATGTAGATTTCTCAGATTATAAGGTGTAGTAAGCAGGAATGGTGCAAAGTTTCTTGTCAATCCAGACATCCAAGAAGCGACATGCAGATTACTTTCTGAGGCTCTCATAGAAAGAAATTAAGCCTAAAAGTGGAGGTTTTACTAACTGGCCCATGTTTCCTTCAAACCCTGGTAACACATGGTTCTATGAAGTGTGCTGTCTACATCCATCGTCTCTTATTCCCTCCCATTTGCTACTCATTGTCTAGCAATCTGGCTGTACTCATTAGTTCTCATTTCTCTTGTTAAAGTTACTATGTTAGATTGCATCGTTGGTCCTGATTCTTCACGCAGCATGTATCTCCACTCTTTACTGTGTGATTTTTGCAGTTCCAAACTAAAGTGGAACATATTTCCCTGCCCTTTGACTTGAGTTTGACTGTGTGGCTTGCTTTGCCTGATATGACTAGGACGCATGAGGTAGAAAAAAAATCTTAAAAAATTTCTTTGTCATTGGGCTTACCTTCTTATGCCTCTGGTATTTCCATGAGAATGACATGTCTGAGCTGGCCTGCTGGTCTCAGGAAGAGGAAGAGAGACATATGGAGCAGGTCTGAGCCATTCCTGCTGATCCCAGGTTACATCACTTGATCCGCAGCAAAGCTGCTTTTCTGGAAAATGGAGTATTGTTGTTTTAAGCTGCTGAATTTCTGGATGGTTCATTATTGTAATTTTTTTGAGCCAGTAGCTAACTGATCACAGAAATCAGTACCTAAGAATGGGCTGCTGCCATATTAAATACTTGAAATTTGTGACATGAGTTTTGGGACCAGCAAGTCAGTGATGAGGAAGCAATTAGAGGAGGCTGGGTAAATGGCAACTAACACTATGCAGTGATGAAATTAGTAACATTGTCTATTATAATAACTGGGAAGTTAGAAAATATACTTCAGTGAACTTTTGTACTCATGTGGAACTCTAGGCAAAATGTTGAAGGTATATTCTGGTTTCTTTTACTTGTGTTTGAGTACAAGTAAATTCATGAAACTTTTAAGAAAGTCTTGAGTTTAGGAAAGTACTGAGAAGATTGTGAGAAAAATTTAGAAGGAATATAGATCCATAACCTGTTGGGTTGGAAAATAAAAGAGGTTTTTAATCTCCAACTTCTCCAGACAACCAAAGAATATTCAATTCTGATAAATCCTAAGAATGAAGATAAAATCTAGAGTATAGCTGATAGGTACAAGGCCTTCAAATGAAGACCAACTAACAGTTATGACCATAGGTCCTATAAGTCTATAGTCAAAGACTGAAGGTCTTTGCTAAGACCTCTGAAAAATTTAGGGTAATACCTTTTAGACTCTGTTAGTTGAAGCAAAGAGCTTTTAGGAAGGTTAAGGCTATGAACCCACAGCAGCCTAATATGCCCAAAATACATAATGAAGTCAGCTATTTTTTCCTACATGATAACCACTAGCCACATGTGGCCATTAAAATTAATTGTAATTAAATATTTGGTTCATCAGTCATACTGTCTACTTTTTAACTGCTCAACAGCTGCATGTGACTGATGGTACCTTGTTGGACAGTACAGATAAAGTATATTTCCATCAGTGTAGACAGTACTATTGGACAGCTCTGGCAGAGCTATCTAATAAAATTCCACTAGATGTTTTAGAGAACTCAATTATCCTATTTGCTACTATTCTGAACTAAAAGATACTGAGAATGTTCAAAATGTAAGAAGACCCTTGGATCCCCAACTTTTTTCCCAGTGGGAAATTCCTCGGTCACAGAAATATCCTATCTTTCAATGCAGTCTTCATAAGTAGCCAAGGAAGTGTGATAGAAAAGAAGGATGCTTCAGAGGCCAGCGCCATGGAGAACAATGAGAATGGGAGTCACTCCCAGAGAGAGAATTAGTGACTAATAAACATTTCCTGCCCCAAGAATAGGAGAACCAGACAGTTTGCAGTGTGGTTGTAGAATTACAGTGCTCACAGAGCTGCCATCTCATTTCTTCTTTTTGAATGGGAGTGCTTTTGCTCTTATCTGGCTCATGTTTCACCATTGTATATTGATTTATGTAGGGTTAGGTAACTTATCTTTTTAGATAGTATCTTCAGATTAAGGGAAGTCATGTTTGAATATGATAGATAGATCACAACATCCTGGTTGAGTTTAATGCATGATTAGATGAAAATTTTGTGGTTTCTGAGAGGCTCAGTGTATTTTGCATGTGAGAGGGATATGAGTAATTGCAGTGGGAAAGGCAACAGATAACTTTATTGATGCTAATGTTACTTCCCTCTCTGTGACTTTGTAGTTTTTATAACTAAGAAGGGGGAATATATTTCCTTTTCCTTTGACTTAGGATTCAACCATGGCTTTGGTCAGTGAAATGTTATTGAGTGCAGTAAGACCAAATCCTTGAGAGTCCTTATGTGATTGGGTTTATCCTCTTGACCCCTGAGATTGCCATGAAAATAATGTTTCTGGACTAGCTTGATTGTTCCAGGAAGTGGATGAGCAGATATGAATGGCTCCAGCCGAGTTCAGTCTAGATTAGCTTATGTTCTAGCAACACCCAGATCAGTGAGAATCAATGATTGTTTTAAGCCACTGATTTGGGGGTTGTTTGTCATGCTGCATTTCTGTGTCAGTTGTGTACTAAGAGTCACAAATGATCTCCTGTCTGTTAAATCCAATAAGTACTTCTTATGGTTTATCTAAACTCCCTGCAGCATTTTTCACTGTGACCACTACCTCTTCTTGTAACTTAATTTCCATGACCCACTTGTTTTTCACCTGCTTACTGTTATGTTTGCTCTTTTTTAGCTTTCCTTTGTGGTATTTTTTTCCTCTGCTTCTTCAAATTCAGGTCCTATCCATCCTTAACTTTGTCCTCTTTTTACTCCACGTACTATTCTTGTTGATGCATCTGTCTCCTTGACTTAATTCTCTCCTACCAACTTATAATGCCCAGATTGCTGTGTCCCACCAGGATCTCTTCATGCTCTGGAATAGTTAACCATAGATGGGCTACTTCAGCATGCATGCATCACTGGATTTGTCTAAACACAAATTCCTTGTCATCATCCTTAAATAGGCACCACTTCCTGTATTTCCTAGATCATGGATGGTAGTACCACATATCCTGTTTCTCAGGCCAGGAACGGCGTGACTTGAATCCTTCTTTTCCCTCACTTCCCACATCTGATTACTTGCAAAGTCCTATCAATCCCTTTATATATTTTATTTGCATTTACTTCATTTAAACCCTTTAACCTCTGTATTCTTCTAGGTCCCTGTTACCTCTTGCCTAGATTTCCATAACTTCCTTTTAACTGTTTTTCATGCCTCAGGTTTTGTATTCAATCAAGTCATTCTTTTCACTGTTATCAGGCTGATTGCTTACGTTAATGAGGGTTCTTTGGTAGCAAGCAAGAGAAACCATCTCTGGCTAACTTAGTTAAAAAGATTATATTTTGGAAAGAATTAGAAAGATATGTGGAAGTTTAAAGATAGACAGGTAGTTTAAAGAATCATGTTATGAACAGATATAAACTAATTCCTATCAGTGGGAAGTGCTCTATAGGTTTTCCTAGGCACACTTGTTGGAAATTAAAAAAATATATATGTTTTTATTCCTTTGATTGACTGGGGTTAGGATTTCTTTTGTTCAGAATGATTATCATAAAGTAGTGAGAGAAAGGATGTGACAGTTGGAGCATCCAGTGACTCTTTCAGTTTCTGAGGACAGAATAGCTTGGAATTGGAATCTCTCTAAGATTGTACACAATGAGATAGAGGTCACTCCCAAGAGGAAATTAGAGTGTTGTTAGGAAGAGGAGATAAATGCTGGATGGCCCTAAACAGCTAAATGATTATTATCTCATACATTTTCCTTACTTTGCTTAAAAGCATTTTAGTATCTCTTCATGTCCCTCAAGGTAAATCCCATAGTCCCTAACATGACAGGTAGAGCTTTTCCTGAGTTCTTGTTATGTCCTCAAATTTATAGAACATCAAAATCATCAAAATCAACAGAACAGTCAGACATACTACTTATACATCTTCTAACATGCTGAGTCCTCATCTGGTTCAGGGACCTTGGCTCCGGCTACCTCCCAGGCCTGTTCCCAGCCCTGCCTTGCTAACTCTGTCTAGTTCTTCAGAACTCACTGAGCATGGCATAATGTGTCTCCCATGAGCTCATGTAAACCCTTGGGTTTGCTTCTAGCATAGGACTTATGCTGAGTTTTAGTTGTCTTTTAAAGAAGCTGGACTGATTCCCACTCACATTTGAGTTCCCAGTGGCTCACACTGTCATTGGCACATAGTACACATTCAATAAATTTGTGGAAAGTTCAAAAATATGTTTCTTATTTCACTGGTAGATTATTTGCAAGCACCATTAAGATAGTGGTACCATTAACCACATGGCAAAGATGCAAGGTAGTAAGGCTTTGAATTAATGAAATCCACCCACTCTGGCCTCATAAATCACACTGCAACATCGTGTTCCAGGTTCCACAGGTGCAATGCTTACATTTAATTGCACTGATCAAACCCTCCTTATGCTGGATTCCTGTATATATCATCCTCTGGGTAGGATCAACTGAGCAGTTTCAAATCCATTTGTTTCTAAGTCCCGGGAGGACTCTGTGTTCTTGTGTGACTTTGTGTTACTTCCTGATGACTCATGGAGTAGAAGAGCAATGAAAGTAGATGCTGCGTAAATAGATTCTCTTGGGGAGAAAATTCCTCCTTAAATCAATTTAATTTTCCAAGTTTTTTGAAATGTGAGCTAAGCATGTTGCATCTTTCTTTTAAGGAGCTTAGACTTCTTTGCAAATATTTGGTCCCCTATTTTTAAAGCATCCTTAAAGCCTAAGATGACTGGCTTCAGCTTCCAGGTTTCCTAGTTCCTTGTAGTTTCGTAAGTATATCAAAGGCTAGAATCCATTTGTTCTGTTTTAATAGGCAGATCAACAGTATCTTCAGACAATAATAATAAAGAAAATGATACAAATAAGGTGGATTTCTATGGAGCATGTTTTTGTTATAGGACTGAAAATTTTTTCCCATATATTATATTATCAAATTATTTGTTTTGTCAACATGACATTAATGTGGAAATAGAATGGTTGGAGATGCAGAGGCATAAGAAAAAAAATCCATTTGATCAGGTCTCCAGGCTTATCCTCCTGCTGATCATCTCCAATACGTGCTGTCGCCCAACCACATTTACAATGTTGGCTCATGACGATTTGAATAACACAATGGGTATACTGGCAAATTCCTCTCAATTTTTCTCTGGTAAGCATGCTTTAGAATAAGAATGACTCCCAACTGACCAATGCTATATTTTGAATACATACTATTATGAATCAATTTGCACAGGCAAACATTGGCTTCCCTTACTGATTTGATTTTCTGAAACCTACCGAATGAAAGTCAGAATTCATTAGCTTGATCTAAGTCTTCTGCCATCAGATCCCCTAAGCATTCCCTATCTCTGCTCTAACCAAGCACTTTACAATGTATATTCACTAAATATTAGTCCTCTAAAATAATCTGGGAAGGAAGTGAATTCCATAATAAAATAAGTTTATTAATGTATACTACATCACCCTCTTAAGGATTTAAAATGCAAATTAGCCTATCTAAAGCTCTGAGAAGTCTTTTAATAAAGAAACTGGTTCCATTTTGTTTAACCCAATGTTTTCCAAAGTTCAGTTGATCATAGATTCCTGTTTCACATACCTCTAACTTCATAAGAAAAGAGTTACTTTCCATGTTCTGGAAAGCCTTGCTTTAGCCACACTGAATTGTTGCCCAGAAGTGTCCTATGTCCATTCAGTTCTCTCACCTTGAAATATTTCATCCACCATTTTCAAATATCTTTCAAAGTTAAGTCTATGTTCTATCCATCCTCTTTCCAGATCTTCCCAGGAAGATGTGTCCCTTTCCACTTCTGAACTCCCATTGCATTTTCTCTCTCTCAGATGGCACTGCTTATTCTCTACATTGAATAGCAGGAAAGCTAGTTTAATTACTGGACTTTGGGCTCCTTGAGGGCAGAGCCTAGTTTTAATCATGATTCTATCATCATCTGAAGTATAGATGCTATATCATTCGTAGTACTTTTTCTAGGACATAAATGGTGTTGAGTTAACATAAAAATCAGTGAATGAGTGATTAACTTTTATACATTGTTAATCAAATGTCACTTTTAGTGTTAAGGCTAGGTTCAACTCTGTAGACATTATTTTGTTGATGATATGCAAAATGACAAAATATATAATTTAACAACATTGATACTTGATTGACAGTTGAATTTACGTAGGGATCAGCTGTCAGTTAGTAGTCCTTCCACTCCAGGCCTATTATTGTTGCCTATCTCTTACACAGACAGAAATGTTCAAGAACCAAACATTTTAGCCTGGTTTTTGGAGGGCTCCTGTATTAGGCTCCTCTTACTTCAGTCTTTGACTGTCTTCAGTAGTGAAAGTCTGTTCTGAAAAAGTGTCTCCTCATAAAATGAATGCATTTTCTCTTCTTGCCTTCATGTTGCCTTCCGTGCTATACATTCTTGCCTTCCATATGCTTTTATTTTTAGACATTCTACAGGAGAAGAAATTCTTTTTACTTGGAGAGGGTTAAGTAAATATGCCCCAAAGAGAATTGGAACCCAAGATAGTTATAATTTCTTTTTTCAGTCATGTGAAATAAATTCATATTTAAGGCCAGACATATGAAATACATAATACAAAGACATAATCACACAAATAAAATAATATTTGAAATAAATAAAACTCTGTGTGAATACTTTCAGAAAAAAACACTCACTGAACTTTGATAGCTTATGGAAAATAGCAGGCATTTTAAAGTCCCAGGGAAAGTAATGTGTTTTAGATTTTAAAAGAGGAAAAATGACAGTTTTCAGACAAACTAGAAATATCAGCTATAAGCTGATATTAATCATTAGCAAATTTTGCCTCGGATTTTGAAGCAGAAGTTTTGTGTTGTGGAATGAGCAAGTGGGTTAAGCAAGGATCTGCTGGGGGTTCATTCTTCTCCACTTGCAGGGAGAATTTGACAGGGACCAAGGGTATCTCCCACAGCACCTTCCCCCAAGAAGCTAAGAATACCCAATATCTTGTAATAACCTGTGATGAAATATAATCAGCAACAACAACAAAAAATGAATTACTGTGCTATATGTGTGAAACTAACACGATATTGTAAATCAACTATACTTCAATTTAAAAAATAATTATAAAATTTAAAAAGAAGCTAAGAAGCTATATCAGGGGTTTCTGTATTGTTAGGGCCCTCTTCTGACTTTTTACACTAATATTTCTGATAACTGGTTATCTGTTAAAGAATCCTACTAAAATGTTAAAGTTGTATAATACCTTAATGTGTCATCTCTCTCCAAAGTAATTCCATGTAAAGGCTGGACTACCTAAGGATACATTGCCTTGGTCTCAAATGACCAATATTTTAAGGTAGTAATTCTGTCATCAGAGTTGGCCAAAAGGGGATAAAATATTGGTCCTAGAATTAGTATTAATATTTTTGGCTAAATTTGTAAGGCGTGTATGTGTGTGAGAGAGAGAGAGAGGGAGAGAAATAGTTCCAGAATTCCCTTGGGCACTCTTTAGCCTCTTGTTCTCTCTGTACCATCTTCCTCTGTAAAACTTGCCTTCTGGAAAGACTCTAATGCCAGTCATTTACAGCTTAATGCAAATTTAAGCACCAGTATTTCTCTCCAGTGGCATCTGAATTTTAAGTCTAATTTAAAAACAAGAGGTTCTATCCACAGTAAAAGATGTTTTAGTCATTCTGATATGGAGGAGAGGGAAGTAAAATTCTGGCTCTCCAAAATATCATCTGTACTGGTTGAGCAGTGTTCTCTCCCAAATTCATGTCAATCCAGAACCTGTGAATGTAACCTCATTTATAAATAGAGTCTTTGTAGATATAATCAAGTTAAGATGAAGTCATATTGGATTAGGCTGTAATCCAATGACTAGCGTCCTTATAAGAAGAGAGAAATTTGGACAAAGATACATAGGGAAGATGCTATGTGAAGACAGAAGCAGGCATTGGAGTTACTGCCATAAGTCAAGGAGTGCCAAGCATTGCTGGCAATTACCAGGAGCTAGGAAGAGTCAAGGAAGGATAGTCTCTTCTAGAGCTTTTAAAAAGAGAATGACCCTGCCAACACCTTGACATGAGACTTCTTGCACCCAGAATTGTGAGAAAATACATTTCTGTTCTTTCAAGTCACCCAGTTTGTGGTAATTTGTTACAGAAGCCCTAGGAAAACAATAAATCATCCAGACAACCTGTTGATAAGACAGAGTTGAGTTTATTACTTACTATAGTAAGGTGGATCTTGTCTACCCTGCCAGAAGTTTAGTAGTTTCTTAGATGGAGGAGGGAGAAGTTGTCACAATATTTATTGACATTTCTGAAGATGGCTCTTTTTAATGAGTAGGCTTGATCAGCAGTGGGTAAAGATCCTGCTTTAATTGTTTAGGATTGTTGGATAGCAAGGGGAGAAAGTTGAGGAGTCAGAAATCCTTGGGGTATGAACTGTCATTTGAGCTTTCTAATAAAGAGTTGATGTATTGTTCAGGAAGTTCCTAGCAAGAACAATAAAGTTCTTTACAATTATTATTTTCTTGTCGAGAGATTCCTGGAGTAGTACATTATGCTGATGAAGACCGTGGAATAGTTGAGCCATGTTAATATGGACAGTAAGCTATGTGAGTGTAACTGGTTTCTCTTCTCAGGTCACAGAAATAACAAGCTATAGTCAGTGAGTTACTCTTGCCATCTCCCATAAGCACTCACTTGCTGGGAGAGGCCTGCCATCCTGCAAGCTATGATTTCATCATCTCTTCTCTTAATGTAAGCAGCTCAATAGATCATGTCTCTGACTGGCCAATTTTTACCTGTAAGTACTCGGTTCTAGAGTGTTCAGATCTAGAAAAAGCAAAACAGAACGATGTCTAATTTTAGGTAAGTCTCTTAAAGGATGGAGAGGGCTATCTCTGAGCACTTTTAACTTGTCCATTGTAAAGAGAAAGGAGCCCTAAAGATCCAGTTTGAGTTTCATCTCTAGAGTGTAGCTCAGGCAGAAGTACTTCCTCCCTCTTTTGTGTATCTTTGGCACATGCAAGCATCTTTTCTGTAGAGAGTATGTATTAGTAAGAGTAGGTTAATTGCTATGACAAACAACCCCCAAATGTCAGTGGTTTTAGACGGTAGATATTTATTTCGTATTCAGGTAAGCATTCAGCGTGAGTTTTGGGCAGACAGCCTGGGAGCAGAGTTTCTGAGATGCATGTTCCTTCCATCTTGTGGCTCTGCCAGCCTTGAAGTTCTCAGAGTCCTGTTTATCAGCAGGTGAACAAATGAGAGAGAATAAAACCTGTGGATGGTTTCTGTGGGCCAGCAGTGTCAAACATCGTTTCTTTCCATATTCCATTGGCAAGAACTCAGTCCCATGACCATACTTATCTGCAAGGAAGTCTGGGAAATGTACTCTAGCTGTGTTCCCAGAAGAAAAATGAAATGGGCTTTTGTGCACATAGAGCAGTCTGTGTCACATAGAACATTTTACATCATATAATAATTAAAATATTATTTATCTGCTGATCTCTACCACTCTTCCTGAGCTCTTTGAGGATAAGAACTGCATCAGTTTATCATTTGGTATCCTCAGAGCCTAGCAGCAAAGTTCCTGGTATGAAATAGTAGGTGCCTAATAAATATTGATTTAATGATTGATTACAGTAGTATTTAGATTGCAAAACTATTATATGATAATTTTAGGTTATATAGAACTTACTTATTGTATTATGTTTTCAAAGTTATTGCTAAATAATAAAATTGACTAAGAAATAACTCACTTTCAATGTGTGCAATTCACCCACCCAGTACATTCTAAAGCACAAATTAAAGCCTCTCTTTCTCCATGCTATCACACTGCTATTATTTGAGCCTAACCTGCATGCATGCTGTTATTATGGGATTAATTTCCTCGCTTAAGTTTTACTGGAAACTGTTTTACTGACTACTATTAAGAGTAACGTCAAACACTTAGGACTTGCTCCATTAAGCAAAGCAACCATTGCTTTTAGCACTTTCCTTTTGGTTCTGGATACATTATGTTTTTTTCAAAAGGCTCATTCCAGTAAGACTGAGGTTTGCTCAGATCATCACTTTATATGAGTGGTTTTGATCCATAAATACTGTCTAGGAATATTTATGTGGAAAACATTCCATACTTGAGGAAACCTATATTAGGCTTCAGAGTGAGAATCTTATTTCCAGTAAATTTTCAGATATTTAAAAAATACCAAAATAGTATATATTTGCTGTGTATTGTTCAATATTATAAGTAAATACAGCTTGCATACTAATCATCAATAAACACTCATTGTACATTTGATGTACTCAGTGCAGTTATATAAAGAGAAAGAAGGGGGCTATTATAGAGGAGTTAAGAGAGCAACTCTTTGAAGTTTGACATTAATGGGTTTAACCCTTCGTTTTGCCACCAGAGCTGTGTGATCTTAAATCCAGACACCCCTGAGCCTCAGTTTCCTTCTCTGTAAAATGAGATGACCAGAATAAAGAGGGAACTGGGGCTCTAGTAAGTGGTGGCTTCAGGTTCTAGGACTTGTCACCCTATATCTGCTACTGTCCTTGTCCCCAGAGGGCTTGCAACCCAATTGGAGAAACAAACAAACAAACAAAACCTCAGTGGAATAATAAACTCAGTGGTGTGATAGCTAACAATTGAATTCTTTCTATATATCAGGCATTTAAAAAATCCTTTATACAGTATGAGGTAAATGCTACCATTATCCCTGTCTACAGATGAGGAGACCAAGGCAAAGAAAGCTTAAGTAATTTGGCTGAATATATATATACATATATATATATATAATATGTCCTTCAAAATCCCAAAGCTGGAATATTAACCCAGGCAGTATGGGTTAAGAGACTGTGTGCTGTCAGGACATACAACTGCTACAGCACAGATATGTCATTATGCATGGTACGTATTATGTGGAAAAAGGATGTAGCAATAAGAATGGTAATTGTTTAAATGAGGAAAAGAAGCAAGACTTATGCTAGACCTTGAAGACAAGAGAAAATTTAGATCAATGGAAAAGAGAAAGATGAGCAGTTCGGGAAGGTGGACTAATATGGGTCAAGTGGTGAAATTTGCAATATAAACGCTTCCGACCTATTACAGTAAAAAGAACTGTACATTTGCTGATGAAAATATCTGGACACTGCAGCACCAGCCTGGAAAGACAGAACTGTTAAGCAAAGCATCTCAAGAGCCTTCAAGTTGGAGGTGGAATGAGTGGGAAGCCATTGAAAGAAAACATAGTGATTGACAGATAGAGGTGGCTCAATCTATTACTTGCCTTGGAATCCTTTCAAGGGTCATCATTAAGTGACAAGCTCATTGAACTTCACATAAAAAAAAAATGAACTCATATCAAAAAGTATATTAGAAGTGGCCAAGGGACTCTGATAATGACAATGGCAGGGTTCTTTAACATACTTAAGGTTTTGAAATAGTTGTGCCACATCATGAAACTAGTTTATTGGTCCAGTGATCACCTTATGTCCTGAGCAGTTGAATGAAAAGTAGACTTTCATTTTTAATTTTAGTTTATTTGCCTTTAAGACTCCACAGAAGCTCCGTTTTCTATTTCCACTTAATTCCTATGTTAGAAAGAAATTTGCTATAGCAGAGAATTTACCTCAACAGTGTTCTCTGGTGGAAACATTTCCCAGTGGAAGTATCAGATGCTGAATCTCAGGCTCAGTTTGCATCTAGTTTTTGATGTATCCTCATATCTCTTTTTTTCTGTCCATAGATTTTTTTCTCGCTGCCCCTTGGTGATCATTTTTTTGAGTAATGGGTTAATTTTCTTTATAATCCTACATTAACTAATAAAATAAATTTAATTTCTGAGATGTTAAAAACTAGAAGGCTTGTCATCTCTGTTTATGATGGTTTGCAGTCTATATCGGTATAAAGATCAGGGCATGGTCAGGCATGGTGAAAATCATCGACTTTGCCATCATCACCACTGTTGTCATGACACTGTCAATGGCATCCTCATCACCACCACCATCATCATCATTATCATCAGCAGCATCACTGTTCATTGCAGGCTCACTAGCTGTAGTTGCAACTATAGTTGCCAGAATCCTTACACATGCTTATTTTTTTTCACAAGACTCATTATGAGAAAATTGTAATTATTCTTCCCACTGAACAGGTGTGGAAATAAGGCTCAGGAAACTCATGCAAAGTCATATTTCTGGTTCATAGAGGAGAAAAGTTGGGTTTTTACCAAGGTTTACCTTTCTGAGTCTTGTTGCTGCTTTCTACTCTGCATTTTAGTCTTTTTCACCAGCTTCAATCTATAACCCTGGTCCATGCCCCAGGGAAGAGTATTTCTTTCTTATAGCCATAAATTAAACTAACTCAGGGTTACTTAATATCTGCACTTTTGATGTTTGGGTTGGATAATGCTTTTTAGAGGAATGGGGTGGGGGCTATCTTTTGTATTGTAGGTTGTTTAGCAGCATCCTTGGCTTTTACCCACTGGATGCCACTAGTACTCCTCTGCAGTCAAGACAGCCACAGATGTCTCCAGACATTGCCACATGTCCCTTGGGGGGCACAATCATCCTGGTTAAGAACCACCGAGTTAAGATCTTGGAAAATATTAGCGTCTCAGGAATAGAAGAGTTATTTTTCCTGGGGCATTTCCATAGAACTGATTTCAAAGTGATGAAAATTTTAGGCATTTCCACAGATGAGCAGAAGCTACTTTTAGGTGTGGGGTTAGATGCAAGAGGTTCTTATTGATGCTCTTGAAAGTACATTTGTTTTGTCAAAACAGTCACAAGGCAAATGTGGTTGCAGATATTAATATAATGTAGAAGGAGTGAAAAAACCCCACACAATGGTCTTGCAAATACAACCTTGTTTACTATAGACTTCTCTCACACCACTGAAAATTTTATGGAAATTGTTATATCTCATTTAACTAATTCAGTTTTGAAAACAAGAACTATTTTAACTAATTTAAAAAGTGAATGATTGTATTATAGAAAATTTAGAAAATCATATCACGCAGTAAAGATAACCACCTATCCTCAAAATAACTATTGTTCACATTTTGGCACATTTCTTTATATGCAGGGTTTGTATGTGTGTGATGATAACAATACCTTTCTCACAGTGCTGTTATAATTCTCATTTATTGCTTGGCATAATACCTGGCAAACAGTATGGACTGTATTGTGCTTGCTATTTTTGTTGTTATTATTGTCTTATAACTTAATTATAAGATAATATATATTTTATAATTTAATTACTTATTATATATAAATTTCATTTTAATTATATAATTTAATGAAAACTTTGCATCATGTGAATGTATCATAGTTTACTTGATTTTCCCCGTTTTGCAACATTTATATTTGTTCAAAAAATGAGAAATCACTTTTGAACTCCAAACATACTATTGAATTAAATTTATAAAGCAATAGCTGCTTATATATACTCCCAGATTAGAAGAGGGAACAGCCTTTTTCAAGGCCAGGCAATTAATCAATGAAACAATATCTTCTTGCATTGCCATCTGTTCACTCTCCTCCCAGTTTGACCTTATGGCAAAGATAAGCGTTGAGGGACTTCCCTGGTGGCACAGTGGTTAAGAATCTGTCTGCCAATGCAGGGGACACAGGTTCAATCCCTGCTCCAGGAAGATCCCGCATACTGCGGAGCAATTAAGCCTGTGCACCACAGCTACTGAGCCTGCGAGCCACAGCTGTTGAGCCCATGTGCCACAACTACTGAAGCCTGTCTGCCTAGAGCCCGTGCTCTGCAACAAAAGAAGCCACTGCAATTAGGAGCCCCCATACCACAATGAAGAGTAGCCACCACTCGCTGCAACTATAGAAAGCCCGTGTGTAGCAACAAAGACCCAATGCAGCCAATAAATAAATAAATAAATTTATACATAAAAAAAGATAACTGTTGAGACAGAGAGGTATTGGTTGAGTTCAGGTAGGAGCTGTTGTGCATGTAAACCTTCCTTTTGGTATGACAGATCACCTGTAAAGTATTTGGATGTTTTATACATTATTTTTGGTTCAACTGTGGCAGTCATAGGGAAACAAATTTAATGGTTATTCCTAACCAATTTCTACACAATGTAGAAGATGAAAATAGCTCCAGGAGGTTATTCACTTTGGACTCAGTCAGTAGCTTGGACATTTGGCAAGTGAGACGTGAAGTAGGTTCCCCAAACCAGCAGTCTCTCAGCATCGAGCTTACTAGGCTTTGCTTGCTAATGGCTTCGGTTCTGGAAAGGTGTCTGTTGGCCTAAGCTAATGGCAGATTAACTTTAAATTGTTTTTTGCTATGATTTATGGTTAGGCTTTGCAAGAATAAGAAGCAGGTCACTGGATGGAGATGGTTCCTCCTTGGTTGTGAAGAAAATAGGGTTTTTGACAGCCCTGCAGCAAAGTTATCCTAGGACTTGGGCTTTGTTTCCTCCTCTTCAACAGTGAGAATGGAATTAGATCACTTTTAAGTCCTCTTACCATTTTCTTATCTGATATTTAAGTTTTATTTAACAGGTGTATTCAATTCCTTGCATGTAGGTTGATAAAAGTAGGTTATTAGCATGCAGTATATTAAATCTGTCAGATATGAGATCAGAGGAAGCCCCTGGTAAAGATCACTCAGCTTTTAAAGAAAGATTCAAGTGAGTCAAAGGATTTCAATCTATGAGACTGAATGAAGGGACTGGACAGAAATGGTGGTCTACTTTGAGACACAGACACCAAATGCAAAAGTTACTTAATACAAAGACTAGAAAGAATATCTACTTGACAGTTGGTTTGAAGTCTCAAAAGCGTCTTCCCACATGGATTACATATTCAGTTGGATCTGTTAAAGGAACTGAAAATAGCAGAAGCTAATGAGGCCACATTGCATCAGCTCCTCAGCCCATGTTCCATGGATTGTCAGAGAGCACACCCTGCTAGGAACTGTACGCTTTGTATCTTTTTATTTTTTTAATTAATTAATTTATTTTATTGGCTGTGTTGGGTCTTCACTGCTGCACACGGGCTTTCTCTAGTTGCGGCAAGCGGGGGCTACTCTTCGTTGCAGTGCGCAGGCTCCTCATTGAGGTGGCTTCTCTTCTTGTGGAGCACGGGCTCTAGGCGTGTGGGCTTCAGTAGTTGCAGCACATGGGCTCAATAGTTGTGACTCACAGGCTCTAAAGCGCAAGCTCAATAGTTGTGGCTCACGGGCTTAGTTGCTCCGCGGCATGTGGAATCTTCCCGCAGCAGGGCTCAAACCCATGTCCCCTGCATTGGCAGGCGAATTCTTAACCACTGCGCCACCTAGGAAGTCCTTCAGTTTGTATCTTTAACTCTTGATCAGGGTATCACAAACATATACCTCAATTTCTTTAAACTGTATTAGTTTCAGGTATACAACATAATGATTTTATATTTGAATGTATCTCAAAATGATCACCACAGTAAGTGTCTTTAATATCTGACACCGTACATAGTTACTCATTTATTTTTTCTTCTGCTGAGGACTTTTAAGATCTACTCTTTTAGTGACTTCCAAATATGTGATACAGTATTATTAACTATAGTCACCAACTATACATTTAAACGTTTATAAACGGAACAGAAAAAAACGCATTTCTGTTAGTGTCTGCATTAAAAATATCTGTTCATATCTGTTCTTCACCACACCAGGGGTGCCGTAATAAAATCATATTTATTTGGTCTGCGGAGTCCCTGCCTTCGTGGATCTTAGACCTTGCTGAAAGAAGCAGATAATCACTTAAATGAATGCTGAATTGCAAATCTGAAAAACGTTTCAAATAATGTGATTTTGTGAAAACATAAAACAGAGAGATAAGTTAGAAGCTTTCACTTCTTTACCTGAACCAGACCAGAGGGACATCTCCAAAGATTGGACTTGCTTCAAATGCTTTGTGACTTCCTCCCCCATCTCTTTCTCTCTCTCTCTCTCTTTTTTTTTTTTTTCACACACGTGTTTAAGAAATGGTGGCCAGATGATGGAGAGCATGTTGCTGGTTGGGGTGATGAATAAAGAATTGGAAGAAAGGTCTTGAACAGATACTTACACACTTATACAGCAGCCTTATCCACAAAAGCCAAAAGGTACAAACAAACCAAACATCCATCTACAGATTAAGGGACAAAAAAATGTGGTGTATACGACAATGGAATATCACTCAGCCATAAAAAGGAATGATGGTCTAGTATATGCTACAATGTGGATGAACCTTGAAAACATTATGCTGAGTAAAAGAACCCAAACATAAAAGGATAAATATCATATGCTTCCACTTATATGAAGCATCTAAAACAAGCAAACATCATAGAGACAGAACGTAGATGAGAGATTAGGGGCTAGGGAGAGGAGGGGTTGGGGATTACTGCTTAATGGTTACAGAGTTCTGTTCAGAGTGACAGAAAAGTTAGGAAATGGTGATGATTGCATAATATTGTAAATGCAATTAATACCGATGAATTGTACACTTAAAATAGCTAAAATGGCAAATTGCATTTATATAAATGTTGCATTTTAGCCATATATATTTATATATAAAACAACATTTAAAAAATAATGTAATATACCCAAACCCACTGAGTTGAACATCTTAACTGGGAGAATTGCATGATATGTGAGCTATATCTCAACAAAGCTGTTTTTTGGGGAAAAGAAAAAAGGTCTATGCAGGTCACATATGTAATTGTTAATTTTCTAGTCTTTTTTTTTTTTTTTTGGTTAGTACGCTGCACTTCCACTGCAGGGGACATGGGTTCGATCCCTGGTTAGGAAACTAAGATCCTGCATGCCGCATGGCACAGCCAAAAAAAAAAAAAATTAAAAAAATTAAAATTAAAAATTTAAAAAAAACAGATCATACACCTAAATATAAGAGCTAAAACTATTAAACTCTTACAAGAAAACATAGAAGTAAATCTTTGTGACCCTGGACTAAACAACAGCTTCTTAGATATAGCACCAAAAGTATAAGCAAGGGAAAAAAATAAATTGGACTTAATTTAGTCATAGTTTAGAAAGTAAAAAAGAAAGTGAAATTAATCTTAACAGCATATTTTCTTTAATCCAATATATCCCAAACATTATAATTTCAGTATGTAACCAATTCTGCATGTTATGTAACAATTTGTTACATTCTTTTCTTTCTCTTAAGTCTTTGAAATTTAGTATAGATTTTACCCTCAAAGCACATCTCAGTCTAGACTCACCCATTTCAAGTGTTCAACAGCCACACGTGGTGAGTGGCTGTTATTGGACAACAAAGTTCCAAAGCATGGTCCATGGACCAGCATTACCATGGAGTTTGTTGAAAATGCAAGATCTTGGGCCCCACCCCTGATGAGCAGAATGAGAATCTGCATTTCTGTACCCGTGGCAGACGTGACTAATTTATCACAGCACATTTACCATCACTCAGTGGTACTCATCTGCAGTTATTTACAGTCAGTGCATATGTGCCTTCTGTGGCCATTGCAGATTTCTCCAACCTCCATCTTTTACACATGGAGAAACTGGCCCAGAGACATTCAGCAGCTCACCTACATCTGCATGGGGTGTTGGTGACGAAGCTGGGAACACAAGTCAGGCTCTAACTCCCTTGTCCAGAGTTTGTTTTCCCCACAACATCAGCCCCTATAGACTCCTCACTCACACTCATTTGGCTTTGAGATGATCACTCTGGTGGTGTGGTCCTTTCAGAAACCACCTGGGTCAACAGTGGATGGGGGGGGGGGGGGGGGCTTGGCAGTAGGCCCAGGATCTGGGTCCTGTCTGTGGCTTTGTAATCTGCAGAGGGGACCAATAGGTCTCAGCTGCAACCAGCATATTCCAAGGAGGTGAGAAGCTAACTGGAAACTCACTTCTGGGGTCTTGAATTTGCCTCTCCAGTGGCTCATGTCAGAGGAACTGGCTTTTCTAGACTCCCAGTATGGCTTAGCACATTGATGAGTTGGCGGCCAGGCTGGTACAAGCCTGAATTCCAGAACAGTGTATCTCAAAATTTAATGCGCGTTCATATCACCTAGGGACCTTGTTAAAATGTAGATTCTCATTCCTCCCCCTTCTCTTCACTGAAGCCTCAGAGATTTTTGTGGGATAAGGTCTGCACAGCCATGTAAAATTCACTGATGCTTTCTGCAGGATTTGATATAGCACTTTACTCTTTGGGATTCCCAACAAGTTGAAGGAATACAAAGTGATAAGAGCTATAGTATTGATTCTCATGCCAGCATACATTTCATTTTACCATATAGTGGATAGTTTTAAATGTGGTCATAATTTAAAGACAGAAACGTGTAGCTGAATGCATCTGGGCTGCATCCTGCCCGAATCCCGTATTTAGCTACTTCAGAGATAGTGATTGGTACCCCCTCCTTCAGGGAAGAGAAGCAGCTCCTCTATCTTGCCAGCCTAGAGGAGCTGCTTCTCTCCTATTTATTTGACCAACATTTATGAAGTGCTTGCTTTTGCTGGATGTCAAGAGATCTAACATTGTAGAGATTCACATGGTACGCACACTTGAGGGACTTCATGTCAACAAATGCTGTCAGGGTGTGGTGGCAACTCTCTCCAGTGGTTAATAAACAGATATTTGGCCCAAAGTATGACTTTTTCAATATATTATTTTGTCCGTAAGATTCTAGCATGATGCAAAATGTGATTAATCCTCAACTTTCCCCAACACTGAAGTTGCTCATAAAACTACTGGCAACTGAATTTTCAGTTTTGATTGGAAATAACACAAAGACAAAGAAACCAGCCTATGGTTATCAAATGAACTCTCCTATTCCTCAAGCAGTTTGCAATTTTTTTTTTTCACCCAACTTCTATTAGTACATCTCAGCAAGACGTTAACTTTTTTTTACTTAATAGTGTACTCACATATCACTTCATTAAGACTGCCACAAAATGCAGTTAACTTTAGAATTTTGCAGTAAAAGCTGGTGTTAGACCAGCATCAGTAAGGCAATAACAGTAACAATAATAGCAACAGTAACAATAACAATAATAGTAACAATAATATTAATAGTAACAATAATAGCAAAGATATCAAGAATAATAACAATTATAATGTATATTATTAATTGAATATATATGCCTGATGCTACTTTAATCTTCAAGAAGTAACATAGGAAGCCCAACTAACTTACCCTATATTGTACAGCTTATAAATTGTGAAGCTGAATTCAAACTAGAGCATGTCAGGTTTTGGAATCCATTCTAATTGTATCAGGCATACTATGACCAACAGGTAAGGGTGTTGAGAAGAATTCTGACATTGCCATCTGTCTCCCTCATGAGTGTGACAAAGATGAGGGCTGGCAATCCTGCCACCCCTGCTTGTGTTTTGTTGCCTTTCACGAGGGATGAAGAAACATTTCCTAAAACCTTCGGCATTCTTCTAGCTAGCTTTTCAAAACTTTACTATTGTTAGGAAGATATCTGGATGTATAAGCGTAGATTTGTCTATTTAAAAATTGATGTTTTTATAGATGGTAAATATTATCACTTTCATTTTTTCGAAACTCTCATTATCATCTACTATATTTTAAATTCGTTCTTTTTAATGATTGTTAATGTTGCATGTTGCGGAACACCACAGTCAAGCTAGTGATTCCTCTGTTGATGGGCAGTCTCTTTGTTTCCAGTTCTTGGCCACTAAGGTTGAATAAACATGCTTACTTGTTTGCTTTCATTATCTTTATGAGTTAGTATTTTAATTTCTGTGGGGTAGATTACTATGAGTTATTTTTGGGTGGATATTACTAAATTGACTTCCAAAGAGCTGTAGCACTTCACATTCTCAATAATAATATGAGATTATTTGCCATGAGGAAGACCTCTTTAGATAACATATTGTCACTCAAATTTGCATTTCACTACTAGTGTTATCGAGCATATTTTTACATATTTATTATTCATTTGAATTTTCTCTTCTGTGAATTATCTATTCTTATAATTTGCACATTTTTATACTAATTTGTTTTGTTCTTTTCAATTTGTAAGAGCTATTGTTCTTATACAGATTAATCCATGGCCTATCATCTACATTGTATATTTTTTGGAACAAATGTTTTTCTTTTAATTTTTAACAATATCCTTTCTCATACAAAAGTCTTAATCTATTTATTCTCTTTCTTTCATGCCATCTTGCTTTCAGTTAAGAAAATCTCCCTGAGTCTAAAATCATATAGTTTCTTAGAGTTCTTTGCAAGTCTTTTGGATTTGGTTGTTGTTAACTGTTAAATCTATCTGAAATTTATTTTAGGATACTGGGGGTTATTTTTCTTTTCTTCCAAATTATTACCCAGTTTTGCCAGAACTATTCATTAAATAGTCTATATTTTACCCACTGAATTAATTTTCATATTTGTCATATAAAAACATCCCATTAGTCATCTAATTCTGAGTTTATAATTTATTTCAAAAATTCTGTGTGTTTTACCACAAAGAAATATTATATTGATTTTTTTGCAATGGTCTTGTAATAGATTTCTCAGTTGAGGTTCTGCAGAATGTTGCTAGGGGTTCTGTGAGAGATCGTGATTAGTGAAATAGTTGTTATTTAAATTTGGGGTGCTTTGCAATGCTAACTCTGCCAGTGGTGAGCACAGCACCTGCAGAATTTTTATTATGAGTGTATCAGCCTTGTATGGCAGTGCACAGTAGGAAGAGCCATTTCATTTGGTTCAGTCTATTTTCAGTTTCCAACGTGAGATAAGGAAGATTGCTGATTATTGATGACTGCTCTATTAGAGGGAAGTAGGACAGTATGATGATAATGCTGGCTTCTCCCTGTAAATTACTTACCCCACCCTTTCTTTTTTGCTTCTGACTGACTCACAGGCTTGAACAGACTATGCCAGTGCAACAGAAAATTTGAGGAAATTTTTCAAAGTAAGAAAGGAATTTTTACACCCATGACTTTGCTGTCTCTCCATATTTTGTTGTTGTAAGCTTGGCAAAATGAGGATTGTATTAGATTGGATTATACTGTGAAATTTGCTTTCTTTTTTTATAATTTTATCATTTCGTTATTTATTCTGCCCTTTTATTTTATATTTTATTAGTCTTTGTGTGTTGAAAGCATGTCTGGTGATCCAACATAGTAATGTTTTAAAGATGAGGTTAAGATGTGGAAGAGGGTTTTAGGCTGATGACAATTCTGATACAATGAATGGTGAAGAATAACAACTTACAAGTGCAACAAACGCTCCAACAAAATTTAAAAGTCACTTATATACAACTCACAACCATTTGACAGATAAACCTACTAGTTATTTTAAGTAGTTATTATGTTCTGAAAGTAAAGTTTTGTTTTGAAAAACTCATATTCAGTCCAAAGCCTCAGAAATCAAGTTATGTAGTAACTGAACTTATTGCCCAGAAAAGAAAAAGTCAGTCATGCAGCTGGAGAGAAAATAATAATGTCAGCATGTAAAATTATAATAAGCAAAATATTTAGACAAGATGCAGTCTGAGAAATTGAAGTCTCCAGTCTCAAGTACAGTAAGTTGACACGCCACATCATACTGAAGATGTTTTGTGCAATATACTGAAAAACAGCAGTTTCTCTGCAGATTGATGAGTCAACAGATTTCACCAATAAATGTTATGATGTAGTATTGTAAAATTTGTAAATGATGGTGACATTTAAGAAAAAGGTTTCTCTGCTGCAAAGAATTGCCTACAATAAGCAAGTGCCGGCGTAAGTGTAGTACTTTGTCTTCATATCTAGAAACAAAAGTTTTATCTTGGAAGAATTGAGTTGGTATGTGTGCAGATGCTGTGCTATCAATGGTTCTCTTTTAAAAAAAGAAAAACTTGATGCTGTTGTAACACACTACTTTCTTCAGAGAAATGCTGATATCAATACCTCTAACAGATGAAATAAAACACTGCGGGTAATGTCACAAAAAGTCTTCTGAAAATTAACGCTAAAATCATCGTCCAGAGTAGCTGCAGTGATAATCTAGACAGCTATACCTAAAATAAACTCATTACATTCATTAAATTAAAGTAAGTTTGGAAGATTGAAATAGGTTTCAATATTATCTTACCCAATTGGAGAAAAATGGTGATCTCCATATATCTGTATATCCATGATTTCAATGAAATATATCTATATACATATGGATATATATATTCCAAACTCTTTTAGCCATTCAGATTTTGAGGTGCTAATGATCAATTCTGGATCTGGAAAATATGAAGATTTAATTCCTTATCATTTTCTTATAGAAATTTCATTTGTCTCGTTATAGCATAATCCTTGAACTTTAGGCTAAGCCTTACAGAAGATACTTTGAGGGTCACTTTTCTTTGGTACAGAGGAGTCGTGCGGCTTTTGTTTATACTCACCTGTGTTGTGAGGCTAAGCTCTGTGCTATTTGGGGATGTCACCTCATTACCAACTTCCTGACCCTAGACCTCCGATGTTCCCTTAGCACACATGTTGAGTGATTCTTCTGAGAGATTTCTTGGAACAGACTTTTTTTTTCTTTTTAAGTTTGTTATTTTATATTTTCAATAAAGTAAAAATTTCCTTGATACATCCATTTGGAAAACATTAGGGCAAAAAAATAGCCAAAGTATTTTCCAGGTGTTCAACCTTAATTTTGCATTGGAGTTCATGAAGATTGAGAGATGAAACCTGTATTCTCTCCTTGCCTTAAAGTCATCATAGATAATGTGTGATAAGATCACTTATAGAGCTTTTAAAAGAGAGTTTTTAAAACTCAGATATTTATTGAGGTATAATTCATATGAAATGTTTATCCATTATATATACATAGTTTTTGAGGTTTGACACACATATACTGCCATGTAATCACTACTCTACCAAGATATCAAATATACCTATTATAGTGAAAATTTTCATCATGGCCCATTGGTGTCAGTCTCTTCCTTCAACTCTATTAATCTGTCAGCCTGTGATTTGATTTCTGTACTTATAGTTTTATCTGTTCTAGAATGTGATGTACATTGAATCATCACTCTGTAGCCTTTTGCCTCTGCCTTCTTTCAATAGTACATTTGAGATTCAACCATGTTGTTGAATGTATCTGTGGCCTAGTCCTTGGCATTGTGTCAGCAGTATTCCTTTATAAGGGGTACCACAATTTGTTAATCCATTCATCAGTTGATGAATATTTGGCTGTTCCTAGGTTTTTGGTGATTATGAATAAATCTGTACATATTCATGTGCAGCCCTTGATAAAGCATATGGTTTCATTTATCAAGGAGCAGTATTTCTGGGTTGTATGGAAATTGTATGTTTAACTTTTAAGAGGCCACCAAACTGTGCGTCAAAGTGGCCGTATGATTTTGCATTCCCAACAGTTGTGTATTAGAGTGCTAATTGCTCCATGTCCACTCCAGTATCACCATTTTTTTTTTTTTGTGCTTATTTAACATTTGTGTATCTTCTTTTGTGATACATCTGTTTAAATTTTTTGCCCGTTTCTTAGTTAGGTCATTGGTTTCCTTATAATTGAGTTGCAAGGATTCTTTACATATCCTTGTTACAAGTCCTTTGCTGGATACTAGTTTTGCAAATATTTTCTACAGTCTGCTTCTTGTCTTTTCATTTTAACCATGCCTTCCAAAGAACAAAAGTTTTAAATTTTAATGAAATACCATTTAACCATATTTTCTTTTAGAGTTCATCTTTTTCTTTATATCAATATATAAGACATTGTGCTTTAGGAAATGTCATGAAGATTTTCTCCTTTGTTATTGAATTTTGATAGTTTTGGATTTTATGTGTAGTTCTGCGATTTAGTTTGAGATAAATTTTACATTCGATGTGAGGTCTGGGTCAGGGGTCATTTTTGTATATGATGGCAGATCATTAAAGAATGACTTGTCGAAACACTAGAAACACTCTCCATTCAATTGTTTTGGCATCTTTATCAATATTCTGTTGATGACATACGTGTGTTTATGTCTGCCTTTTCTGTTGCATTTAACTATATGTTTATTTTCTGCCAGTATAACACTATCTTGGCTACTGTTGCTTTGTAGATAATCTTAAAATCAGGCTTTGTGTTATACAAATTACAGGCTTTATAAGTAATGCGTACAAAGCAACTAGAAGTTTGATACATTACTACTGAGAACAAGATAACTGTTTCTTTTCTTAAAAATATTCTAGCTATTCTAAGGAATTTTCTTTTCCATATAAATTTTATAATCATATTTGAAATTTCACAAAAACCTGCTGGCATTATTAAGGGATTGTGTTAAATCTATGTTAATTTTAGGAAAATTAATATATTAAAAATATTGTCTTTAAATCTGTGAAGACAGTGTATCTTTCCAATTTACTTTGGTCTTTGATTTCTTTTATCAACATTTCATTATTTTTAGTATGTAAATTTTGTTCATGTTTTGTTACATATACTCCTAAGTATTTCTCCCCTAATCTGAGGCTATTGTAAATGGTAATTTTGTTTTTAATTTTAATTTACAATTCATTGCCAGTCTGGAAAAACAATTGATCCTTGTTTTCTAAGAACTATCTAAACTCACTCATTTGTTCAAAAAGGTTGTAGATTGTTTTGAATTTTCTACCAATACAGTCAGCTGTTCTCCAGTTAAAGATGGTATCATTTCTTTTTTCCAACCTGCATTATTAAAATTTATTTTTCTTGCCTTATTTTACTCATTAGGGCTTCCACTATGATGTTAAATAGAAATAATGAGAGTAAGCATCTTTGCATTGTTCCCAGTGTTAATGAGAGAGTATTAAAGGCTTACCATTACATGTGATATTAGCTGTAGATATTTTATAAAATTCACTTTATGAGGTTGAAGAAATTATGTTTCTAATATGCTGTGGATTTTTATAATTAATGGATGTTGAATTTTGTTAAAAGACTTTTTTTGGCATCTACTTTCTTCTTTAGTTTGTTAATGATGGTGAATTATGTTTATTGATTTTTAAATGTAAAACTTCCTTGTGCTTCTGGGATAAACCCCAATTTGTCAAATATGTTATTCTTTATATCTATTGCTAGATTCAAAAAATGAATATTTTAAGGATTATGCATTTATGTTAATGAAGATATGTTACCGAGTCCAAGCTCACACTGCTCACTGCATAGCAGGCCAGTAAATTGAGAGATGAGGTATTGGGGCAAGGAATACACTTTATTTAGAAAGCCAGCAGACCTAGAAGATGGAGTACTAGTGTCCCAAAGGACCATCTTGCCTGGATTTGAATGCTATTTTCTTTTATAGAACAAAGAGGGGGAGGTAAGGAGGAAAAGTAAAAATAGCAATAAGTTGTTGCAAATATTTCCTGGTTCTGGCTAGACTCCCAAGGGGATCTGTTAATTTCTGCTTTCCTGAAGCCATTCACAGGTGGGCCTGGTCAGCATATTTCCTATGAGCGAAAACAAAGGTATTTTAGCTTATCACTCAGGCATGGGAGGCAGGGTTCCTGGAGATGGACCGTTATGTATACTTTAAGCAAATTCCTTTTAGTGATTAACTTGTAGCAAAAGCAATAGAATACAAAGGTTAAAGTAAAAGAAATAGATTCAATATGGAGTCAGATTTGTTCTCTATTACAGATATTGGTCTGTGGTTTTCTTTTGTTGTAATATTTTTATCAGGGTGTGGTGGCCTCACAAAAGGAGTTGGGAAATATCTCATTTTATTTTCTGAAAGATTTTGTGTTGAATTGTTATTACATGTTTGGTAGAATTTACAAGTAAAACCATGTGGGCCAGGGGTTTTCTATGTTGGAAGGTTTTTTAATTTTAAATTCAGTTTCTCCAATAAATATAAAGCTCTCAATGATATATATATATATATATTTCCTGAGTGAGTTTAATGTCTTGCAGGGTATTTGTCATCTTATCTAAGTTATAGAAAATGTATTTATATGAAGTTGTTCAAGATCTCCCATATAGTACTCTTTCTATCTCTAGGATCTGTAGTAATGTTCCTTCTTTCACATCTAATTATGGAACTAGTGTCATCTCTCTTTTTTCTTAGTCAGTATAGAGATTTAATAATTGTATTGGTTTTTAATAGACAAAACTATTGATCATATTGTTTTCTGGTTTGCCTGGTTTTAATTTCATTGGGGTTTTTTCTTAGCTGTAATATGCCCTTCCTTTTGCTTGCCTTGGTTTGATTTGCCCTTCTTCTAGTTTTTTAAGGTGGGTACTTGTATTATTGAAGTTAAAGCTTTTTTATTTTCTAATAGATGCCAGTAACACTATACATTTTCTGTTAAACCGTATTATAGCTGCATTCACCAATGTTTGACATGTCACTTCATGACAGATATTTTCTAGTTTATTTTTGGTTTCCTCTCTAACCTGTGTTATTTGCTCGTTTGTGGTTTAACTTTGTTGGATTTCCCCTTTATGCCATCTTGGTCATTTCTGTTCTCTTACATTTGTTAATATTTGTTTTATGGCCCAGAATGTAGTCCATTTCAATGAATGTTTCTTGTGCAATTGAATATAGTGTCTTACGCTGTTATTGGGTGTAGTGTTCTACAACTGTCAACTGGTTGAAGTTGGTTGATAGTGCTGTTCAATTATCCTATAACCTTATTGATTTTCTGTCTTCTTTTTCTGTCAATTACTGAGAGAAGAGTTTTGAAGTCTCCAGCTATAATTTTGTCTTTGTCTATTTCTCCTGTCAGCTTGAAGCTCTTTTTTTTTTTTTTTAGATGCATGCTGATTTTCAGGTCTTCTTGATGAATTGACACCTTTACCATTGTGCGATATGCCCCTATATACCTGACAATATTCCTTGTTATAAATTCTACTTTGATACTAATCTAGCTTTCTAGTTTTAAAAAAAGATTACTGATAGCATCCTTTTCAATCATCTTGCTGTTAACTTATCTATGTCTTTATATTTAAAGTAGGTTTTTTTAATGGAAGAGCATATGCTTCAATTTTGCTATGTTCTGATTTTCTTCCTTTTAATAAGGGTGTTTACATATTTTTCCTTTAATGTAGTCATTGATATGGATGGGTTTAAATTATCATGTTGAAAGCTGTTTTCTATTTGTTCTATTTATTCTTTGTTTCATTTTCCCTCCTTTTTTGCCTTCTTGTTTCAATTCTTGTTTATAATTTGATCTCCATAATAAGTTTGTTAGTTATATGTATTTTTAAGTTTTAGTTGTTGTTCTAAGGTTTACACTTTCCGTCTTTAACTTTATTTCTAACTTTTCACAATCTACCTTCAAATAATACCATACCACTTTGTATACAATATATGAAGCTTATAACAGTACTTCCAACTTCTACTTTTGAACTGTTTTCATATAGTTTACTTCTAAATGTGTTATACTTTTAATAAATAACTGGCTAAACAAGAATGATAATAATATATGAAAACCATTGAAAATATGGAAAAATTGTCTGTTTCCCTTTATTTTTACCATTTCTGATGCTATTTCTTTGTTTAGATTGTTTCTATCTAGTATCATATTTCTTTTGCCTGAAGAACTTCTTTAATATCTCTTAATTCTGCTGTAAATGAATTCTCTTAGGTTTTCATTGCCTAATAAATTTATTTTGCCTTCATTTTGAAAAAAAAAATTTTTTTTGCCTGGTGTAAAACTCTGGCTTGGTAGTTTTTTTTTTTTTTTTTTTCTTTTGTTATTTTGAAAGTAATATTTGATTTTCTTCTGGCTTGTGGGATTTCTAACAAAAATTCTGCTGTGATTCTTATTTTTGTTTTTCTCTGTGTAAGGTGTCTTTACAACTTTTTTCTTATCTTTGCCTTCAGGATTTTTTTCTTTGTCTTTGGTGTTTATAAGATTACTAAGACATGTCTTTTTTTTTTTCTTATTGTATTTATCTTGATTAGAGAACCTAGATATTCCTGAATCTGTGGTTTGATGACACTCTTTATTTTTCTAATTTAAAAAAAATTTTTTAAATTGAAGTACAGTTGAATTACAGTAGTATATTAGTGTCAGGTGTACAATGTAGTGATTCAATATTTTTATGATGATACTCCATATAAAGTTATTATAAAATATTGGGTATATTATCTGTGCTATGCATTACATCCTGTAACTTATTTATTTTATACTTAATAGTTTATACTTCTTAACCCCCTTCACCTATCTTGCCCTTCTCCAACCCCTGTGCCCTCTGGTAACTACTAGTTTGTTCTCTGTATCTGAGTCTGTTTCAGTTTTGTTATATTTGTTCATTTGTTTTACTTTTTAGATTCCACATATAAGTGAAAACACATAGTATTTGTCTTTCTCTGTCTGACTTACTTCACTAAGCATAATACCCTCCAGGTATATACATGTTGTCACAAATGGCAAAATTTTATTCTTTTTTTATGGCTGAGTAATAATCTATTGTGTATATATGCATATCTCACATCCTCTTTATCCATTCATCCATTGATGGACACTCAGATGTCTCAGTTGCTTCAAATCTTGACTATTGTAAAAAATGCTGTTATGATCATTGGGTCCATTTATCTTTCTGAATTAGTATTTTCATTTTCTTTGGATATATAGTGAGGAGCAGAATTGCTAGATCATATGGTAGTTCCAATTTTAGTGTCTTGATGAACTGCCATTCTGTTTTCCATAGTGCTGCACCAATTCACATTCCCACCAACAGTGTATGAGGGTTCTCTTTTCTCCACATCCTCAGCAACACTTGTTATTTCTTGACTTTTTGACTGTAGCCATTTTGACAGGTGTAAGGTGATATCTTATTGTGGTTTTGATTTTTATTTCACTGATAATTAGTAATAGTAAGCATCTTTTCATGTGCCTTTTGGCCACCTATATGTCTTCTTTGGAAAAACATCTATTCTGCCCATTTTTAAATCAGGTTGTTTTTGTCTTTTTTTTTTTTTTTTTTGACATTGAATTGTATGAGTTCTTTATATATTTTGTATGTGAACCCCTTGTGAGAAGTATCATTTGCAAATATCTTCTCCCATTTAGTAATTTGCCTTTTCATTTTGTTGATGATTTTCTTCACTATATGAAGGCTTTGAAGTTTGAATAGGTGCATTTTGTTTATTTTTCCCTTTGTTTCCCTTGCCTGAGGAGACAGATTCAAAAATATATATATAGGTTGAGCTTGATACTGAAATGCGTACTGACTCTGTTTTCTTTTAGGAGTTTTATGGTTTCTGGTCTTAAATTTAGGTCTTTAAGCCACTTGGAGTTTATTTTACAAGGTGTGAGGAAATGTTCTAATCTCATTCTTTTATATGTAGCTGTCTACTTTCCCAGCACCCCTTATGGAAGAGACTGTCTTTTATTCATTGTATAGTCTTGCCTACTTTGTTGAAGACTAATTGACCATATGTGTGTGGGTTTATGTCTGGGCTTTTTATTTTATTCCATTGATCTATGTGTGGGTTTTTTGCCAGTACCATACCGTTTTGATTACTGTAGCTTTGTAATATAGTATGAAGTCAGGGAGCATAATACCTCTAGCTTTGTTCTTTTTATTAAGATTTCTTTGGCTAGTCAGGGTATCTTATGGTTCCATACAGATTTTAAGATTATGTGTTCTTGTTCTGTGAAAAATATCATGGGTATTTCGATAGGGATTACATTAAAAGTGTAGATTGCTTTAGATAACATGGACATTTTAATAATATTAATTCTTCAAATCTAGGAACATGAGATATTTTCTCATTTATTTGTATCATCATCAGTTTCCTTAATTAATGTCTTATAGTTTTCAGAGTATAGGTCTCTTACCTCCTTTGTTAAATTTATTCCTAGATATTTTATTCTTTATGATGTTATTGTAAATGGGATTGTTTCCTTGATTTCTCTTTATGATAGTTTATTATTAATGTACATAAATACAACAGATTTCTGTGTGTTAATCTGTATCCTGCAACTTTACTGAATTCATTTATTAGTTCTAACAGTTTTGGGGTCTAGTCTAGAGTTTTCTATATTTAGTACCATATCATCTGCAAATAGTGACAGTTTTACTTCTCTTCCAATTGAGATGCTTTTTATTTCTTATCTTGTCTGTTTACTGTGTTAGAACTTCCAATACTATGTTAAGTAGAATGGCAAGAGTGGGTATCCTTGTCTTATTTCTGATCTGGAGAAAAAGTTTTCAGCTTTTCACCATTGAATATGAGCTGTGGGTTTGTCATAAATGTCTTTTATTATATTGAGGTATACCAACTTTGTTGAAAGTTTTTGTCATGAATGGATGTTGAATTTTGTCAAATACTTTTTCTGCATCTATTGAGAAGATCATCTACTTTTTATCCCTCATGTTAATGTGGTGTATCACATTGATTGATTTCCAGATATGGAGCCCACTTGATTATGATGTATATCCCTTTTTATGTGTTGTTGAATTTGGTTTGTTAATATTTTGTTGAGGATTTTTACACAAGTTCATCAGGAACATAGGCCTATAATTTTCTTTCTTTCTTCCTTTCTTTCTTTCTTCTTTCTTTCTTTCTTCCTTTCTTTCTTTCTTTCAGTAGTGTTTTTGTCTGACTTTGATATCAGGGTATTATAGCCTTGTAGAATGAATTTGGGAGTGTTTGCTTCTCTTCAAATTTTTTGGAGTAGTTTGAGAAGAATAGATAATAACTCTTCTTTAAATGTATCGTAAAATTGCCCTGTGAAGCTGCCTGGTTCTGGACTTTTGTTTGCTGGGAATTTTTCTTTTTTCTTTTCAATTACTGATTCAATTTTAATACTACTGATTGGTGTTCAGATTTTTCTACTTATTCCTGATTCAGTCTTAGGAGATTTTATCCATTTCTAGGCTGTCCAACTTGTTTGCATATAACTGTTCATAGTGTTCCCTTGTGACTGTTTGTATTTCTGTGATATTGGTTGGAACTTCTCTTTGTTTATGTAGGCCCTCTCTCTTTTTTTCTTAATGAATCTAGCTCAAGGTTAATCAATTTTGTTTCTCTTTTCAAAGAACCATCTCTTAGTTTCATTGCTCTTTTCTGTTGTTTTGTTTGTTTGTTTGTTTCTGATTTATTTCCACTCTGATCTTTATAATTTTCTTTCATTTAATGACTAGACTTTGTTTATTGTTCTTTTTCTAATTGCTTTAGATAGAAAATTAGATTGTTTATTGATATCTTTCTTGTTTCTTGAGGTAGTCCTATATTACTACAAACAGAACTACTTTTGTTGCATCCCATAGATTTTGGAAAGTTGTGTTTTTATTTTAATTTGTCTGAAGGTATTTTCTGATTTCCTTTTTGATTTCTTCACTGACCTATTGTTCTTATAGTAGCAGTTGTTTACTCTTAATGTGTTTGTGTTTTTCCCATTTTTCTTCCTTTGTAATTGACTTCTAGTTACATACCTTTGTGGTTGGAAAAGATGCTTGATATAATTTTAATCTTTTTAAGTTTATTGAGACTTGTTTTGTGGCTTATTATGTGATCTGTCATGGAGAAAATTCCCTGTCCACTTGAAAAGATTATGTATTCTGCTGTTTTTAGATGGAATATCCTGTAGATATCTATAAAGTCCATGTGGTCTAATGAGTCATTTAAGGACAGTGTTTGCTTATTGATTTTCTGTATGGATGATCTATCCACTGATATAAGTGGGGTGTTAAAGTCCCCCAATATTATTGTATTATATCAGTTTCTCCCTTTATGTCTATTAAAATTTGATTATATATTTAGGTTCTCCTATATTAGGTGTGTATATATATATACTCTCTTCTTGTATTGACCCCTTTATAATTCCATTCTTATTACAGACTTTGTTTTAATGTCTGCTTCATCTAATATGAGTATTGCTACCCCAGCTTTCTTTTATTTTCATTTGCATGGAATATCTTTTCCATTTCTTCACTTTCAGTCTGTGTGTATTTACCTCTGAAGTGAATCTCCTATAGGTAACATATAGATGAGTCTTGTTTATTTTATCCCATCAGCCACCCTATGTCTTTTGATTTCAGTAGCTAGTCCATTGACATTTAAAGTGATTACTGATATGTATGTACTTATTCCCATTTTGTTTCTTGTTTTTTGGGGTTTTTTTTTTTTTATTTATTCTTCTTTTAGGCTGTTTGTGGTTTGATGATTTTTCTTTAGTGTTATGCTTGGGTTCCTTTAAATTTATTTTTTGTATATCTATTGTAGGCTTTTGATTTGTGGTTACCACGAAGTTCATATATATCATCCTGTAACTATACCTTCTTGTTTGAAACTGACAGTCAGTTAAATTCAGACACATTCTAAAAGATCTACAGTTACTACTGCTGCTAATGTTTTATGTTTTTGATATTATATTTTACATCTTCATGTCTATCCCTTAACTATTTCTTTTTAGTTATAGTTGATTTTTATAATTTTTGTTTTTTAACATTTGTGCCAGTTCATTTAAATTGTTGATCCACTGCTTTTACTGTATATTTGCCTTTGCTGGTGAGATTTTTCCCTTCATATATTTTCTATTTCTTGTTACAGCCTTTTCTTTTTTGCTTAAAGAAACCTTTTAACGTTTCTTGTAAGGTTGGTTAAGTGCTGATGAAATCTTTTAGTTTTTGCTTCTCAGGGAAACTTTAACTCTGCTTCAATTCTCAATGATAACCTTGCTGGGTAGAGTATCCTAAGTTGTATGTTTTTGTCCTTTCATTCAGCTCCTTAAATGTATCATGCCGCTCCCTTGTGGCCTGCAGGGTTTCTGCTAAAAACCAAACAGCTGAGAGCCTTATGAGGATTCCCTTGTATGTGACTCTTTGTTTTTGTCTTGCTGCCTTTAAAATTTTCTCATCTTTAACTGTTGCCATTTTATTTGTGATATATCTTATTTGGGACCTTCTGTGTGTCTTATACTTGGATATCTGTTTCTTTCTTCAGATTAAGGATGTTTTAAGCCATAATTTCATCAAATACACTTTCTGTCCCTTTCTCTCTCTTCTTTCTTGGGATCCCTATAAAGTGAATGCCAAGTATATTTGATGTTGTCCCAGATATCCCTTAAACTATCTTCATTTTAAACATTTTCTTTTTTATTTTTGCTGTTCTGATTTGGTGATTTCCACTGTTTGATCTTCCAGGTCGCTTATTTGTTTTTCTGTATCACCTAATCTGTGCTTAATTTCTTCTCTAGTATATTTTTCATTTCATATATTATATTCTTCAACTCTGATTGCTTCTTCTTTGTAATTTCCAATTGTTTATTGAAGAACACTGTGTTCCTATATTCTTTTCCCAAGGTCAGTAAACATTTTATTGCTGTTGTTTTGAACTATTTATCAGGTAAGTCATTTCTCTTTATTTTATTAGGGCTTTTTTTTCACATGCTTTGTATTGTTCTTTCATTTGGAGCATATTCCTCTGTTTTCACATTTTGTTTAACTTTCTCTGTCTCTGTGAAATTCATTGAAACAGTTACCTATCCCAGTCTTGAAACTGTGTCCTTATTTGGGAACATCCCTATACTGTCTGCATGTGCCCAGTGGCTTTGGCTGGAGAGCTGGATCTGAAGTGAATGTGAGCATTGTCTTCTGTCATGTGCTGTCAGCTGCTGCCTTGATGGAATGGAGGGCTGGAGCTGGAGTGGCTAGAGCAGGAGACAGATGCAAGCCAGGGCTTCTCACAGGCTCAGTGGTGGTAGGTCACCACCCTGTCTGTGGGCAGGGCTGGGGCCTGATGTGCTGGAACAAGAGCCCTAAGGAGTTGGGTTTATCCCTGGAGCGCTGGCAGTCTTGGCCTTGGTAGGGGGCAGGTTCATGGCCTGAGGGTTTGAAGCCACACTTCTGAACTGGCTTTCGTTTTCATCATCATGCATGCATGTGCACAATGGTGATGGCAGTGTCAGTGGCAGAGCAGAAAGGTTTGAATTAGGAGCCTAGTGCAGGCTAGGGGGTGGATTAAGGTGGTCCTGGCAGGCTGGCCAGAGCACCAGGCAGCTTTCAATCTGCTGCCTCTATGTTGAGATTGGAAGCAAGTGTTCACACACACTTTAAGAGTGAAGTCTTGGTTTTTTATAGCCCTCCGGTGGGCCCCACTGGTTTGCAAACAAGCTTGGGAGGCTCTTCATCCCAGTGCCTGCTTCCAGAGTTAAGGTTATTAATATGTGGCTCAAACCCTTCACTCCTTGGGTAGCATCCTCTTGCCTGTGATATTCCCCCCCTCTTCTGGGTCACCCATCAGGGGTTTGGTTCCCAACTGGATCACTTCTTCTCCTCTCAAACAAGACTCCATGTGGTTCTTTCTCTACAGCCTTGGTTGTAAAAGAGCTGTTCTGCTAGTCTTCAAGACATTTTCAGTGAAAGTTGCTCCATACGTAGTTGTATTTTTGATGTGTTCATGGTAGGAGTTGAACTCAGGGTATTCCTATTCTGCCATCTTGATCCTGCCTCCCAGTTTCTTTATTTTTATATGATTTTCCACATTATTTCTTCAAGCTTATTTTCTACCCTATTCACTTTCTCTTATCTCTCTGGGACTAAATATTACAGGTATCTTGGATGTTCTCATATATTCAATGGTTCTTAAGATTTACTTAATTTTCTTCTTTGCTTTTTCTCTTTGTCTTCTATTTGGGTAATTTATATTGACCTAACTTTAAATTTATTTTTTCTTTCCTCTCTTGTGTTGAAGTCTACTAATGATGCCATTAAAGTAATTCTTCATTCCTAATATCACACTTCTTACTTCAAATATTTTTATTTAAGATTTTCTTATAGTTCCCATGTCTCTTTTGATGTTCCCCATGTGTTCAGGATTTTGTCAACCTTTTCTGCTATATCCTTTAATATATTAATTACAGCTATTTTAAAATCTCTATTTGTCTGATAGTTTCAACATCTGGGCCACCTTTTGAGTCTGGTAATATTAATTGCTTTATCTCTTACCAGTGCATTTTTTTTTTTCTCGTTCTTTTGTGTGATATGATTTTTGATTGAATGCCTATGCTCATGCGTAGAACAGTAGATAGAACGGCAAATAGTAAGCAACCCTTGAAATGGGCACAACCCTTCTGTTAAACTCAGTATGGAGATTTGAGTCTGTCCATTAACAGCTGAGCTAGTTTTGATTTGCTGTTTTTATTGTTATGCTCAGTAGTCTGCAGGCTTCAAATTCCTCAGGTGGTGGGCTACATTTTCTTGTACTAAGAATGTGGACTGCAGTCCTCATGAGTATCAGTATTCCTACTCCCCCTCAGCTTTCAGCAGCCCCTGGATCTGTATGTTCTTGCTCCTTCCCCGACTCAATCTGAGCTGTATTGGTGCATGTGGGTCTTGGGAATGAGTCTATTTCAGGATTGCTGTTTCTCTTCACCTTGGCAACCAAACTGCCTTGTATCTGTATGTAGTCTCTCCTCAGCAGTTACAGACTTCTGCATGGTATGGTCCCAATATAAATCACAGCTTCTTCCCCAGCAGTAGAGGATTTTTTTCTGCTACTATTCTCCTAGTCATAATAGATCTTTGTCTGGGTCCTAAGAGTGGCAGATTTGCTGCCTTTCCCCAAGTTGTTTTAAACTTTGCTTTGTAGGAGAGAAGGGTCTATAGAGTGGGCAGGGATTCATGTCTGCCTGCTAACAGCTGCCAGTCAACTCCTGCATGCCTGGACCACTGAGCAGAGCTCTTTCAATTCTTCTTCCCTGCCCTCAGTCCTCCTTTTAAGTACTTAATGGAGGCCCATGGGAAAAATCTTGTAGTCAATGCAGATTTCACTTACGTTTCGTACCTCCATCTGTTCTAAAATAACGTTAGCCCATATTTGGCCTCTTACACTACGTTACTTTTTAAGCTGATTCCGTCTTACCTGCTTGTATGGTAGCCACCTAAGTCTTCCATGCTCTGCCAAAGGTGTAACTCTTTTTGTGTTTTGTCTGTCCTTGGAAGAATTTGTTCCTTTTTGATATTCAAATTACTTGCTTCACAAACTTCTCTCTCTGATGCACTCAAGAAAAAAGTTATGATTTTTAAAAATTGTTCAGCTTTTTATCATTGTTAGGATATGAATGATCTTTGGAGCTTTTTACATCCTAAAATGAAGCCTCTGCTATAGTTACTTTGACTGTACTTAGTGATGCTGACTGTCATAAGATTAAGTTATAAATTGATTTTACCTGGACAAAAACCTGGAGAGCTAAGATGCTCTTAGTAAGTGAAGTGAAGATTCATACTCATCCCAAATGAGTAGTTTCATTGGGTGCTTAAGATTGAGAGGGAACAAAGTCCCCTATATGTTTTCATTTGTAATGTCCATAGGTATGGGAGATTCCTAAATTGTTATTCAAAAATATAAAGCATGTCTGATGGAGGCTCCTTTAGAAAGGATTGTCTCTGGATCAGTACCTGAATTTATTACAAAGATCTCAATTGGTGGTGTCAGGGAGGAAGGCAGTTGTGGGAGGATTGCTGGCTGTGACACGTTGCAGATGATTTGGGACTTCATCTTGACTTCATCGTCTTGGCATTGCAGGCATGCCTGAAGAAACACTGCTTTATGTGGAAGGAGCTGAACCACCAAAGGTTTGCAACCCTGAGGATCCAGTTTTATTATGGGGCATTCTTTACTGAGTTTTGGTTGAGGAGGGGAAAATGTATGTTCTTATTGTAAGAAAATTGCTTGGATTAATTGACAGAAACCTAGAAAGAATCAGGAGGAATGGAGGGGCCATGAGTGAGGCTCTAGCAGTAATGAGGACGGTAAGTTCAGTCAGAGTGACATCACTGTGGAACTTCTAGGGCTTCTGGACCTCTTAGCAACTGTGGACACCTAGCTTTTCTGTCAGCAGCACTGGAGACATCCAACAAAGACTATCAGAGTTGTTCAGAGATCTGCACTTATAGACTCTGGCCCTAAGGCTTCAGAATGTGCTCTTCTAGCAAGAAATTGAAGACAAGCAGTAATAGTGACTTATTCATGAACGTATTTGTGTCACTGAGGATTTGGGGGTGAGGTGTTCCCTGGAAAAATGCTTAAATCTCAGTAATGTCAGTTGTTCCCAGAGTCATTTTAATTTGGTCATAAAACCCACTTCAGCACTCTAGCTAGTGAAATACACAGGATGTTTGCATTTAGGGATTAAGGCATCTATACAAAGAATCTAATAACCACCCTAGACTCTAGTTTCCTTCAGGATGCAGATACGTGTTACTTATAACTTGCATCCCAGTATCTAGTCTAGTACCTGGAACTAACAGTTTTTCATTAAGTGTTTACTGAAGAGATAAGGAGAATGTAATGTGATACTTTGACAGTATTTATTATTTGGGGCTTTTTTTCTTGAATAGTTCCTAATAAAAACATTCTATAAATGAGAATACTGTTATTTCGATTAATTGCCTATGTGTTTTTGTTTATACAGATAAAAAATTAAAAATATATAGAGACTGTAATATTTCTAAAGCTGGCCCAATAGTAATTACTGTGGTTTAGAGGTTTAACAAATGTTCACAGTTGTTTATGGCCCGTGACTATGGAATATCTATGTGTCAGATTCAACAGCTCAGAAGCCATTTAGGATTGGAATATCCTAATCAGATATTATCTGTAGATTTTTTGTACCATTGGGATACAAAGATGTTCTTCATAAATGGGAAACACAGTTTCAAGAAACAGCAACAACAAAAAACATTACGCCTATGGAAAAAAGTGCACAGTGCGTATAGTGGGAAAGATTTTCTCACTTGGTTACACCCAGGATGGAGAGTGAGGCTAACTGAATGCAGGCATAGTCTAAGACAGGAGTTGACAAACTACAACTCCCAGGCCCTCTCTACCCCCAGCCTATTTTTGTAAATAAAGTTTTATTTGTTTATGGAAAACAGACATGTCCATTTTTTTAATGTATGCTACAATACAATAATAAACATGCAACAGGCTGTATGGCTTCCAATACATACATTTTTACTATGTGGTCCTTAACACAGAACTTTTCCAATTTCTGCTCTATGATAAACTAATTATATTTGTGTGTGTGTGCACACACACATGTATGTGTGTGTGTTTTTCTTTGTGTGTATATAGGATTTCAAGAGAGAGTGTTACACCTAGAAATAACTGAGACTTTGCAGAGAGGGTTTGATGTGCATGACCCAGAAGAAGCTTTAAATCTTATATGATGAGATTTGAGCTAATCAATGTGCAAACTTGGGTCTGACAGTTAACATAATCTAATAACTACACACATGGTAATGCTTTGGGAAATTCGGGTTACATACTTTTAAATAAGTAAGGAGAAAAATCAATGATTCGTAGCCTCTCACAACAGATTCTGCTTCACAGTGTGCTCTTTTAGAGAGCTTCACCATGCTTTTTTATTATTACCAAGAATAAAGGTTCAAGATGTTACCATGCATTTGATCAAATATTAATAAATGTGCTTGGAGAGAGTGAATGTCTACCAGCAAAACAGAGGGAAAATGTCATCTGGACCTGGCAGAGAAACTTAGTAGAAAACCAGCAGTGGTGATTGCTCTAGCAGGCAGATGAAAGAGATTATTTTTCACAACTATACTGGAGTGAAATGAAAATGCCTAGCTTTGTCTCTCTATGGCAAAGGCTAGGGAACTATCAGTCTTGTCAGCACCTGAGTGCTATTCTACTGGCGGACTTTAATTACATAGGCTAGACAGCTTGCAGGGGAAAAAAAAAAGTTGAGAATCTCTATTCTGGGGTAAATTTCCTAAGCAGTGTGAGAGGTGTACGCAAAAATCCTGTTGACAAAATATTTTGTGCAAGTGCCTCCCACACACAGCTTTAAAATGTTACCCCTATGTGTTTTCCATTCCTGCTGCTATTCAAGTAACAAATGTCTGCAGCATCTTAATCTGTTTCTTTCTCTCTCTTGCCCCATGACTCCTCCAAGAAACATTAGCAACTATTGCATTCATCTCCTTATGTTATTTCATGTAATTTTACAATGATTTTAGAATTAAATTGAGTTCTAAGTTTCCCTGAGAAGCTATCTGGAAGGTAAGTTAAATTAAATGAGCTAGGAATGCTTCACACTAGTATAATATGCTTTTTAAGGTATTGAAATCCATACTTACATTGAAAAAGTTATAAACTTTCTTCTATATCTTTTGTGTATTTTCAGTGTTTTCAGGGAGCACTGAGAAAACACACAGCTTGAGATCATGGAGTGACAGAAATCTTTCTCCTGAGGGATCTAAACATTGAAATGATGTCAGCGACTTCCTCAGTGACTCTAGTATCTTTCTTATCTCCCCATTAAGTGAACCATCATGTGTCTTTGCATTTTCTGGAAGCTATTTGGAATACATCCACTGAGGGAACCCCTGAAAATGCCATAGCATGGAAATTCTGGTCATTCTTTCACTCACCGTTCACCCAATAAACTGTTATTGAACTCATGTGGCACACAGATTAGAAGTGTGTGATGTTGAGGAACACATGTTTAGACTACGGATTTAGGAAGAGTGAGAGTGGAATCCTGCTTCTGCCATTGCTGGCTGTGTTGCTTTGGTGATCATATTTAACCTTGTTGATCTTGGGCTCCTTCACATCTCATCTTCATGTATGTGGATATGAAGATTAGAGTTACTGGGATGTATAGAGCCTAAGATTTGGTAGAAGCTCAGATTAGGCAACTGACTTTCTTCTGTCCTTTTTTTTGGTGGAAAGAGTTTAATGAATGTTGGGAGAGAAAGAGGATGCTGTAGCATGGAGAGCAGTCTTGTATTAAGACATACCTGGATTTGAATTCATACTCTAGTAATTTTGAGTCTACTGCGATCTCAAAATGACTAGCCCTAACTCAGTGGTACAGAGAAAAATGTAGACTCTTTATTTGGTCTGTAATCAGTCAAGTTCCTGTGAAAAATATGGGGGTAAGTGTTAAATGTCTAACACAGTTTAGCTTTATAGCTCAGGCTGTGCAATAATTTAAATAGTCTCATTAGATTGGTGGTTCTCAAACTGTAATGTACATTGGAATCACCAGGAGGGCCTTAAAAATACAGATTGCTGAACCTCATCTCCAGAGTTTCTGCTTCAGTAGGTCTGGGAAAGCCTAGAGAATTTGCATTTTAACAAATCCTCAAGTAATGCTGTTGCTACTGGTTGGGGGACCAAATTTTGAGAATCTGTACTTTAGATATATTCAGTCTTTCAGGAAAATTTCTCCTTGTCTTTTATTTCTTCCTGCTATTTCCAATCCCTGGATATCCAATTAATTTTAATAAAATTTTACCTACAGTTGACAAAATATAAGCATATTTGAGTTAATTCTGAATGTATATTAACATTTATATGTTATTGGTACATAAATATATTTATATAAAGTAATAAATAATGATCATATGTAATATATACTATATATGAAATATGTTAACATTACTTTTTAAAAATTTTTATTTATTTATTTATTGGCTGTATTGGGTCTTTGTTGCTTCGGGTGGGCTTTCTCTAGTTGCAGAGAGTGGGGGCTACTCTTGGCTGTGGTGCGCAGTCTTCTCATTATGGTGGCTTCTCTTGTTGTGGAGCACAGGCTCTAGGTGTGTGGGCTTCAGTAGTTGTGGCACGTGGATTTACTAGTTGTGGCTCACGGTCTCTAGAGTACAGGCTCAGTAGTTGCGGTGCATGGACTTAATTGCTCTGCAGCATGTGGGATCTTCTAGGACCAGGGTTCGAACCTGTGTCCCCTGCGTTGGCAGGCAGATTCTTAACTGTTGAGCCACCAGGGAAATCCTATGTTAACATTTCTGATAGTCAACTTAGGCAATGATAAAGACTTGAAGGTGGTATTTAAATAACTTGGGTTTATCAATATAAAACATTTAAAAATATTTTTAACTCATGACTTTAAATTAGTATAATTTATGTTATTTGCCCTTTTGTATAATATTATGAAACCATGACACTTTAGAGGTTTAACTTTCTCCAGTGAAGTTTAATTATTATTTTTGTTTTTATCCTTTTGGTTGAGAAATCTTGTCCTGTTTAGCACTATTTCAGGTAACTTTGAAAGCACTGTTGCAGTCTGACAACAAGATATTCTAGACCCATTTTGGTTTTCCCAGTCCAAAACATAGATTCCACTAATGTCAGTAAATAATAGTATCAGGGATCAAAATTTTGTGTTCTAGGAATGTTAGATTAGGTAATAGAACTGGGAGTATTTATTGAAAATCATTAATTCATATTGATATATTTAATTTATTTAAATTATTCTAACTTTTAAAAGCCATTTCTTATCCTCTTCTAATATTTTAAAAGCTTAGTTTTTCTCTGTTTTAAATACATCAGTTTCTGTCCTCTCAATCACAAAATTTTCATCAAATTTTAGTATGCTGTGCTGTATTCTGTCATTGCAAATAACGTGATTAGTTTAGAATATTGCCATATTCCCTGGAATCTAAGATGCCACATTATTGTATCATAAAGAAATCATGCTCTATGGATATCATATTCAAAAAAAAATCTTGACTTCTACCTCACACTATGCACAAGCATCTGTTAAGGTGTATTGTAGATCTAAATGTGACAAGTGAAACAGTAGGGCTTCTAGAAGATAACCTTCAATTCCTGAGGTAGTAAAATATTTCTTAAGTAGAATACAAAAATATTAACCATAAAAGAGCACTAAAGGGCTTCCCTGGTGGCACGGTGGCTAAGAATCCACCTGCCAGTGCAGGGGACATGGGTTCAAGCCCTGGTCTGGGAAGATCCCACATGCCACAGAGCAACTAAGCCTGTGTGCCACAACTACCAAGCCTGCACTCTAGAGCCCATGTGCCACAGCTACTGAAGCCCACATGCCACAACTACTGAAGCCTGCGTGCCTAGAGCCTGTGCTTCGCATCAAGAGTAGCCACCGCACTAGAAGTTCTATGTGATGAAGCCTGCACACTGCAGTGAAGAGTAGCCCCTGCTCTCTGCAACTACAGAAAGCCCATGCACAGCAATGAAGATCCAATGCAGCCAATAAATAAAATAAACAAAATTTAAAAAGAGCATTAAATAATTAGACTATATTAAAATTAGGAACACTATTAAGAAAATGAAAAAGCAGGCCACAAAGTGGGAGCAATTACTTATATTACATATAGCTGAAAGTGTTAATATCCCAAATATATAACTTTTTCCAATCAACAAGAAGAAAGGCAGACAGCTCAATTATAAAGTTTTTTAAGTGGGCAAAAGATATGAATAGTTACTTCACACACAAAAAGATATGCAGATAGCCAAGATATATTTGAAATATTTTGACTCTTATTTGTAGTCAGGAAAATGCAAAGTTAAAACCACTATGGAATTTCACTTCATACCCACAAGAAAGGCTAAAGTAAAATTGACTGAAATACCAAATATTGGTGCAGATGTGGAGCTTCTAGAATTCTCCTGCACTGCTGATAGGAGCCTGATTGGTACAGACTCTTTGGAGAAGTGTATGGTAATACTGTTAAAGTTGACATATGCATACCCTATGACCCAGCAATCCGTCTCCTAGGCATGTATTTAACAGAAGTCTATACATATGTGTACCAAAAGTCACGCACAAGAATGTTTATAGAAGTATTACTCTTAATTGCCAAGGTCTGGAAACAGTCCAGTATCCATCAACGGTAGATTGGATAAATAAATTGTGGTATATTTATACAATGGAATGCTAAACAACAAGGAAAATGAACTATTGCTACATAAAACAACCTGAATGAATTGAACAAATACAATGTTTTCCTAAAGGCACCAGACTCAAAAGAATACAGACTCTGTGTATATATAATATTTATATAAATTCAGATACAAGAAAAACTCATCTATGATGGCTTTTGGGGACTGGGGAAGGATAGTGACCAGGAGGGGGCACAAGAGGGCACTCTGGGTTTCTGCAGATGTTCTCTTTCTTGACTTGGTTCCAAGTTTGTGCTCACTTTGTAACAGGCTGTTAAGATACACCGTTTAATTTGTGGGCTTTTTGATTTATGCCTCAATGAGAACATTTTGTTGTTGTTGGAAAACCATATGCACAAAGTTATGTGGGAACAGCATATCTGTTCATATCTGACGAAATATCTGACTTGGGACATCAAGAAATCATCTCAGAGAGAGGAGTTGAAGTCAGACTTTACTACCATGATGCATTCCAGTGCAAGTACAGAAATCCCTTTCTTTAGTAGCTTAAAAAAGTAAAGGCTTTATGGTCATTTAAAAAAAACACAAAAAACAGTTTAGGAAAGTACATGTGTCAGTTACACATGGAAATTAGGCTAACACAACTCCTGCTGTTCTTACTCTGTGATTTATCCTTTTGGCTGTAAGAGGTGGTTGCTTCTCCAGGGATTTAGTCTGGGTTACAGGAATGAAGAAGGAAAAAGTGGAAAAGGTGGCCCAGCAATTGCATACTCATGCCTCACTGACCAGGGGAAGTCTCTAATGATAAAATAGAAGCAAGGGAAAAGGGGTTTGAAATGGGTGTTCAGTGCGCCCACCTATGTGATTTGCCACACACCTGAGAGATATGTCTATCTGACATGTTTTGGGAGGATACTACAATGCAAAAGAAAAAGTATATGCAAATGTAGTTTTTTTGGCCACCGTCTACTTCCTCTGGCTTAAGGAATGTCACGTGTTCTCAGAAACTTTCTCATCTCTTCATATGTAGTAGGGTTTAAGGTACACTGATAATACTTATAGTTATGGTGATTCTCTAGGACATAAAGGACCATAAAGGAATTAACTGTTTAGGCAGTTAATTTAGAAACAGGAAGAGAAGTGTCTGGGCTTGTATAGTAACAGTGAGGTGATTTTTTTTTTTTCTTTTTGGTTATTCTTTAATAGTTTGGCAAAGATGAGATGAGGGGAAAAATAATTTTAGGCATCAATTTTCTGAAGCATTCAGTAGATAGGCATCCAGACTTAAAGTTTCTTAAACAAAAATGCAAGAAAAGAGGAAAAAATATCATGTCGGGAACTTCAGAAACAACAAAACTATCTTGTTAGTCAGTTCACCTTCAGTAGAATAAAAAGAAGATTTTGTCAGTTCTTGAATTCCTGAGAACTGATCACTCATTTATTCAACAAATAATTATTGTACACCCCTTATGTGATAGGCACTGTGCTACCTAATTAAATGTTTACGTGAAAGCCCTTCCCAATTGCAGACTATAAAACTGAGTCCCAGATAGGTTCAGGAATTAACCAGTTGTACAGTTAATAAATTCTGGAATTGGAACCAAAGCCTTCTCGACGGTCTTTCTGCTCTCTGAGCTGCTTGGCCTGATCTTAGTCCCTGTGATGACCTTGATGCTTGACTGCATCCACCCAACAGTCCAACTAAATAGCCAGTTAGTACTAATAATACATGGCTGTGATATAGGTGATGCAGTTTCACATCATTTTACATCAGTCTCATTTGTTGTTAGTAGATTCTAAGGTATTTACTATTAGCCAATTTTAAAAGGGAGAGATACTCGTGAGGTGAGTTATCTGATTTCTCCCTGGGGGGTTCACTGGATAATAGAATGTAGGTGTGATTCTAGCTCAGCATTCTGACCACATAAGAGTGGGAGGTCTGGATTTATCTCATGCAATTTGATATTTTGGAACATCACTTTAGAAAAAATTAGAAAAATCCTTAAGTATTTCATTCAAATACTATAAAAGCAAAGAAGGAAATTTCCAGAGATGACATACCTAAATAAACTGCATCACTCACTTCCAGATTTAGCCAATCCTAAACTGAACCCTATCAGGGTCAGTGTGAGCAACCTCTAGGAAGTGGTGCTGCACAGGGAGGTGGAACCCCCATTTAGCTTTGCACGTTAGATTCTTTCCCTTGGCATTAGTGCATTGTTTGAGGACTTTGACTTTTCTTAAATTAACAGTTGAGGCAGAAGTGTTCCAAGTGACGCTAAAAATGGAATCTTAAACAAAATAAAGTGCTCTTCAGAAGTTTAAAATAGAATCATTTTGTTCTAAAATGTTGATAACCTCATGACAGGGACTTGAAGCCAAATTAGGCAAAGAGCACATTGATGTGGATGATCTTTGCATAGATGAACCTGAGGCAGGATATGCATCATGCATGAACATGTAGGAACACTGAGACTAGATTATGGTTTTGCCTTGTAAACTGTACAGAATGTTTTCACTCTCTCACTGCCCTCGAACAACTGATAAACGCTTAATGACTACATTTAGTATATTGGGTGGGGGAGGTGGCTTTTTCTTCCTTCTCTTTTTTTTAAGTTTGAGGCAAAACATCTGGCATGCCTTTCAATCTTGGAAAGAGATCCATGTGAGAAGGAAGCAAAGATATAGATCTTTCATATGACTTTTCCCAGTGTAAGCCACCTTTAAATTAAATATAATCCCTTGTTTGTGAAAGTAAAACCAGATTTGTATACTTTATAATTTTTTTTTGACAGCAAAATATTGTAGAGGATGGAAAATCCCTTCTAATGGCTTATGAAACTTGTCACAGGTAGGTGGCATTTGATGACTCAAAAAAAGAGGAACTGTGCTACAGATTAATTATTTTTTTGGCTATAAAATGATGCTGGTTTACTTTGTACTAATAATAGGAAAGTTAATAAATGTCATTCAAGTCATTAAAACTGAAGTTTCTGATGCTATTGGAAACTGTAATCCAAGAATGTTTTGAGGGAGCAAACATTTATGGTAATCTACCAAAATTGCTAATATTCCTACCATTAATTTAATCTGCCATTAATTGTTAATATTCCTTAGCAAATCACCTTCATCAAGCAATGGATAACTTGCCTCACTGTTTTGCTCAGATAGGATAATCTCTACATTAACACTTTATACTAAAGTTTTCTTCCTACACATAAGTATCATGTCATAAAATAGTTTTCAAATATGCCATTAACCAGGCCTTGTGTGGGCGAGGGTGTTGGAAAATGGACATCTTCATATATTGCTTGTGGGAGTAAACTAGTACATTTCCAGAGGGCAACATGTATCAAAAGATGACATACACTTTGAACTAGAGTCTAATTCTAGAAAGCTGTTCCAAGAAATCAATCAAGACAAATGCTAAGGATGTTCGTCATAATATTATTTACAATAGAAAAAAATGAAATAATTGAAATTTACTACAGAGGACTTTAAAGATGTTATTACTTACCTACATAGTAGAGTATTGTGTTACATTTTAAATTATTATGTAAATTTATATATTGATATGGAAAATGTTCACAATATGTTGTTAAGAGAAAAAAGGAAGTTACAGAAAATTGTATGTGGTATCTCTACTTTTGTAGAAATAAGTGTATTATAAGCATGTTTATTTATAGAGTTTAACATATATAATATGTATATATATGATCTGTATAAAGATAGCTTAGGCACTTATAACTACGTTAAATATGTTAGATGCGAATGAATAGAATAGAAAAAGAGTATTATAACATTAAAATAATCATCTCTGTATTTATAGATGATTTAAAATTTTATTTTCCTTTTACTTTTATCTGTATTTATCTTTTTCAAAAATAAATATGAATACTTGCATAGTGAAAATTATAATTAATAAAATATAGGTTATTCATTGAATTCCTTCCCTACTCTCCCTCTGGGACGGTTCCATCCTCTTGTGAAATTGTAAGAGCAGAAAGAGCAATCTAAGCAGTAAGCTAGATTGCACCTCATAATTTCAACCATGTGGAAGCCACCAGAAATTGGCCCCTGAATTTCTCTCTGATTTTCCTCCTTTCATCAACTTAAATTTTCCCCTCCTTTTAAGTTTCAAAGGTATTCTCCTACATCTTTATCCATGTGGGAAAGGGCATTCAGAGTTTGAACCTTGGGACCAGCAAGTCAAATTCTTCCACTGCAGTCTGGGACTTCATGAGAGAATGATGGTTCTCTATACTTCTTCATCTGTTTGGAAGTGTTAGAAAGGACTTCCCAAGCCCAAGACTGATGACCCCTGCCACCTAGAATATAAAGGGAATCTAGAGAAGTTTTAGGCAAAGGCTTTAGAAGAGATTTTCACTCCATTTTGGACATTCCACCAGTTTAGATGTGGAATAACGCTGGCCCTACTTCTGGGCCAATTTGAAAGGAAGATACAGGAGATGATGAGCAAGGGAGACCATGTAAGTAGTGGTTAATAACATGACCTGTTGTGTTAGGCACACCTGGATTTGATTTCTAACTTTGTCATTTACCATTGGGTGACCTTAGGACAATTCACTTAGGCTCGCTGCACCTCAGTTCCTCCATGTGTAAAACTGCCATAAGAATACCTATTATTTAATTATTATTAATATGAAGACAAAATAGACAGTATATGCAAAGTAATTAGAGTAATGCCTAGTATGTAGTAAGAGCACAACAGTGCTGGCTTGTAGTGCTAATGATTATCCATGTGGACGGTCATTACCATGAGCCTTATCTTCAGATGGAGTCCATCCTAGGAAGGAGAGAAGGCAGAGAACCTGGGATAGAAATCACAACAGTAGATACTACTGTCATTCATACAGAAGAGTAATCACAATAGGTCATTGATCCGTATTTCCATGTATATATTTACCATCCAAAATTTATAAATCTGGTTATACTACATGTATGAGTTCAGCATTTGGCTCAAAAGTGGAACAAAACAAAACAAAACAAAATAAAACAAAGCAAAACAAAACATAGACACCTGAAACAGATATCTGCTTATGCATGTGAAGGGTTAGGGTTAGCTTGCTTCCTCCAAACTGGGACAGCTGATTCTGAATTCAGTTTCCTTCTAGTTTCAGTTGACATCTTCTTACTGAGCCTTTCTTATCACCTTGTCACGTTTATCCTCTAAGATGATAGTTGCATGGATAAGCACTCAGAAGTAATATTTTATTTACTTAAGTGATAAATAGGTATGCAGCAACAGCCTATAAGCTTCTTACCTTGGTCCAAAGGTTTTATCCCTAAGTTAGACGTATTTTTGTTAACATGTCTGCTTTTCAGTTCCTCCCTTTTGGTAATGGACACCATTCTTTTTACATTTTTCTTATGCTGCACTCTGTTCTCTCCTGGTCTCTACAGTAGCTGTATTATTTTGGCCAGCACAGTGCAGAGCACATAGTCTTCTGTGTTATTATTTTTCACTGTTAGGGATTGTTTAAATATCTCTTCAAATTCCCCAAAGACCAGGCACCCTACATATGAGACAGAGAAATTATTGTAACATAGCTGAGTATAGTATCCATCTTACTAACAATTTAAGTCATTTGCATCTTTTACTGTATACTGTAAAAAGTATTTATTTTTCAAGTATTTTGTATGCATTCACTAAATTTTAAAATAGATTTTATAGCAAAATTTACATCTCTGTGTTTTCTTTACATTTCTGTTGGTGAAAAACAGGCAAAAATAAACACAACCTTATATGATTCTTTTTTCCCAGAGGACTTGGCTGTAGCAATCACAAAATGTAAGAGTTCAACTTATGTATTTCTTTTAAATTTCACTGACCATTCCAACCTGTTTTTTTCCCTGCAAAGTGAAGTTACATAAATGGTATTCACTGTAGTAGTAGTTTTCCATTTTAACAAAGTGCCACAAACTGAGTGGCTTAAAACAGCAGAAATTTATTCTCTCTAGTTCTGGAGACTAGAAGTCTGAAATCAAGATATCGGCAGGGCCAAGATCCCTCTGAAGACACTAGGAAAGAATCCCTTTTTTGCCTCTGTCCTCACATGGTCTTCTCCCCTCTGTGTGTCTGATCTCTGTGACCCTCTCTGTAAGGATACTAGTTGTTGGATTTAGGACCCACCCTAATCCAGTATGACTTCATTTTACCCTGATTATATCTATAAAGACTCAATCCCCAAATAAAATCACATTCATGGGTACCAGGAATTAAGATTTAGACATGTCTTTTAGGAAATACAATTCATCCCACAACACTCACATAGCACTTCATACCTGAGTTATAGCACTTAATGTGTAATTACTAGTTAGGTAAAGTCTGTTCCTTTTTCCTTTTCCCACCATCTCCTACTGCCAAACCCTCAAGTGCAAGATTCATTTCTTAATTTTCTTTATATCTGCCTTTGCAGTTAGCACGTTGCTGAACATATTCCCTTAGTGACTTTAAGTGGAAGAAGATTTGGTTATCAGCAATGTTTTGCAACCTTTGGGAAAAAATTGTGTGTTTTTCCCCTGGATATTCTGATTCATTGAATAATCATGAGGCTCAGGAAATTTATATTATAGACAGTTTTCTCAGATGCTTTTACCTTTTGGCCAAGCAGAGAAAACACTCTATGCCTTGTGGTTATAGGAAAATGATGGGGGAAAAGTGTAGGGGAGCTGTCTTCCATTTCTCACGCAAGCTGTTTTGCGTTAGTAAGTTGCCTAGTTATCCTGATGTTGTTTCTTCATTGGGAAAATGAGTGACAGTCACTTCTAAAAGTAGGATTTTTCTATTGAAGGTTATTGTTTGTCCTTAAAAATATGTAGGTGTGGTTGTAGAATTTCCACGTTTGGTCTTTATAGAGGAGATGCTATGTTTGAAATGATTTCTGAAGCGTCTTCTTGGCTTAGTTATTCTGAAATTGTAAGGAAAGGGTCAGTGTTGGTTATCTTTGCGCGCTGGAACAGCAGATGCTTCTTTCTACTTGTCCCTGTATATCACTTCTGTATAATGGGCATATATTACCTTTATAATGGAGAGCTATTAATATACATTTTAGTTTTGTTTAACAAGCAAAAATTATACCAGGAATAGAAATGCAAGAAGTTAAGTGCTACTAAAAAACTAAAAGAAAAAGAAAACTTCAGGAGGCAAATAGAAGCAAAAGAAGTGCATGTACAATTTAACATAGGGGAGCAGAGCTGATATAAAAGTAGAGGAGTATTAGGCTTTCAATGTCAATATTGTAGGCCTTTCTTTTAATTTATGTCTTGCCTAAGGTCTTTGATTAGAATTCTTTTACTGTAAAATGGTATTTTTCTCTTGAATTTTCTAAGCTGAAGTTTATTTAAACTTAGAATATGTTGGATTTGTCCAACCCCCAGACAATGGATAAAATAATGAAACTGTCATATTGGGGGGTGACATTGTCAGTAGCGCTGTCCAAAGGTGGGTGTTCTCAGATGAAGACACAAATATAAGAAAACTGGGATAAATAGAAATTGCCCTCACCTTATTCTTTTAAGAGGATCGAATGGAAAATGTCTGTACATAAAGTACACACTTACCTGTATATTTACACTTATGTCTATATACTGATAGTTGAAGACCTTGCAATAAGAATTTAGCTTTTCTATTTTGAATTCAAATTTCAAAATTTATTCTTTAGAAGAAATCAAACCCCAGGAAAAGGGACACTGGGGAATGGGTTGACAAGAAAGCCAATTTGACATCTGACAGTTTTATTATTTCCTTAGATTTTATTAGAGGCTTTGTCTTGAGAGGGAAAGTCAAACTGAAAAACTTAAAAATGAATGGGAGAATTTGTCTTCATGAACTCATAGACAGTTCTTCAGCACTCAGACCATTCATACAAAAATTGTTGAGGGCCTAATTTTGACTCTTAGGAAAAATAGATCATTGAGGTGATGTGAATAATTGAGATTGTGCTTTAAATTATTTTGGAAACAATTACTCTATTAAAAGGAGGAGAGAATGTCAAGCACAAACTGAAATTGATTCCAATATTGGAAAAGTTACTTAACTCATTGTGTTACCTTCTTAGTTTTTGTGCACAGATTCAGAACTCACATCATAATTCCTCTTTATTGACCAAGAAGGTATATAGAAGATGAGTTTTCTTGAAAACACATAGGGCCTTCAGGTCATGCTTAGCTATGTGACCATTTTTGAGGCTAGCACACACAATCTATTGACTAAGAGTCTCTGAACTACTTTGCTGGGTTGCCTAGCAACCTGAAATCTTCAGCATTCAAGTGTTGTCTTTCCCTAGTGAAATGTCATTCCCCTTGTGAATGATAAGTCTTAAGTGGTGTCCTTCAAATTAGGGATAATTTTCACTCAGGGAGTGGAATAACTTCTACGGAAGTTGACTTACATGAGAATTCAGACAAAAATTACAGATGGAGACTACAAACTAGGGAAAGACTTCTGTAGACCAACAGAGCAGTGTTGTAATGAACCAGGAAAAGGATATTGATACTTGGAGTCCTTATAGGTTTGGAAATATCAATAATAAAGAATCAGTTCTTTACATTACAGGGTGCTTATCTCACTGACATGAAAGCTGGAGAAGTTTCCATACCATAACCTGAGTAGATATTTTTTCTTTATCTACCTTAACATTGATATTAAAATCTCTTATAGCAGCAAAATCTACTTTTATGGTTTCTAAACTTCCAATCCACCATGAAATTTTGTTGATTTTCCATTTCCCCCCACCTTCATCATGAATACCCTACTGTGCGTAATTAGACCTCTCCTTTGGACTTCCAGAATAACTTTCTGACTGGTTTGTCTATATCTAAACTTTCTTCTACTAATCTATTTTTCAGACTATACATATTTCTAAAATGCAAATTTAATCATGTCAGTCATCTGTCTCCACTACTTAAGATCCTTAATATGTTTTGCATTACTTTTAGGATGAAGGTAGATGCAGGAGAAAAGTAAAAGGCATATTTCATCTAGCTCCCTCTCATTTCTGTGGCTCTGAAAAGCTTCCTCGTACAGATCTTTTCTACTTCAGGATATTTCAGTGCTTTTCCCTTAACCCAAAGTATTCTCAGAGTAGTACATAATCTTTCTTTCACAGCATGTACCATGTCTGCAATTTTATGTTGATTTATATGATTATTAGTGCCATTCTTCCCCACTAGACCATAAGTTCCATAAACATAGAAATCAAGTCTGTTTTTAATCATCGTTGACTCTTCCATTCCTAGCATATTGCCTAACATTTAGTAGGTACTCAAGAAATATTTTGTTGAATGTATAAAAGGGTGAATATAGTATATTCTTTCTTTATCTTTCCAAAGGCAATCTGAGGTGAATGCTATAATATCCAGTATCTTAACATGTCCATAGGGTAATTGTTTTTCAATGTTCTATGCTCAGTGTATTCCTTTTTAATAAAAGTAATTAAAAATAGAGTTGCCACCTGCCTAAAGTACTTCTAGCTCAAGAAAGTATGAAAATACATATCTCCTCAATATGCCGGAACGTATAACATTTTTCATGTTTTCTCCCCATCTACCATCATGTGGGTAGCGTTATAAAACCTTAATGAAATACTATGCAGCCTTGGAAAGATACTGCATTTAAAAGCTCCATTACTCCATTTTTATTAGCAAGTAGCAGAGATAAACCTGGCTTATATTAAGAAAAGTGTATAGCATAAAGGGATGCTATAATGAATAAATTATCTTATTTATTTTATTTATTCATTTTAGCTCATGGAATTTTTAGAGACAATTTCTTTTCTTCTTTTTCTTTTTTTTCTTTTTGAAAATCAATGATCCAAAGCCAAACTTAATCAGTGGTGTGGGAGGGATCACTAATTAAATTTCTAAAATTACCTTCTCTATTAATATTTAGAAATTCTCCTCTGAATTAAGTTAGGTGGCATTATGTGAAAAGAGGCACCCAAAGTGCTAAACCAGAGACCCAAATTAGCAGCAGGCTTTACTGGTATTTGGAACTTGTAAATTAAAAAATCACAAACACTAATTGCATCTTTGTAGTATATAAATTAATAATATAATGATGACTTCATCTTCATGTTTAATCATACCATAACAAAATCACTTTATGATTAATTCAGTTATCTTAAGTTTAAAGGTATTGGGTTTTCTTATAAATCAAAATTATTTGCATAAAGTGTCAGTTCAAGGTATAATTATCTTTGGATATATATTTATTTTATCATTTACTTTGCAACTATAGGAAAATAACTATATCCACAACATAGCCAACTGTAGCACATGTTTATAATTGATTAATTAAAGGCCTCCATAGAATTTGCAAGTTTACAATTTTCTTTATGCTTAAAGTTCTTTTCTTTGGTGATTAACATCAAATTTCATGATTTTGGAGCAACTGAGTTCAAGATCAGATTGCCAGTACAGTTGGGTTTTGGTGAGTACTCTCTTCCTGACTTGCAGATGGCTGCCTTCTAGCTAGCAGTGTGGTCAAGTGGCCTTTCTTTGGTGTGTGTACGTGGAGAGAGAGCAGTCTCCTCTCTCTCTTCCTCTTCTTATAAAGCCAACAGTCCTATCAAATTAAGATTCCCATGCTTATGACTTCATTTAACCTTAATTAAAAGCCCTATCTCCAAATACAGTCACATTGGATGTTAGGGCTTCAACGTATAAATTCTAGGGGTACACAATTCAGTCCATAGGATACAGCTGTACACTTGTAGTCAGTCTGTTACATCCCAAATGTTCACATAAAATCATAAAAAGATTTCCTGCCATAGTTAATGGGCTGCTTGCTTGGAGCAATACTGTACAAAGCAAGGACATTTAAAGAACATAAAAAACATTTTTCTGAGATCAGTTGTTAGAGGGATTTGACCTGTAGTTTCAATATGAGGCACTCAGTCATTTTTCACCATATTTACAGGTTAACACAATTGGTGAAGATATGATTCACACAGGACAAGTTTCCTGTCTTGCTGTGTTCCTATAAAGATCTGACTCAAGTGTGAGGATCCAATTTAAAACCAGCTCCTCGCCTGGATCAAGTTTGAAAAGGGGGAGGAGGTGGTGGCAGTTTTTAAGCTTTCTTAAGTATAAATGACTTTCATGGAACAAGTGTATCCTCTTTGAATATAGCTGAATCGAAGTCTTATTTGGGTTGAAGCTTAAAAATATAGGTGTAAATTGTCAATTGATAAGGTAATGAAGCCCCTATATAGAAAGAAGCTTGTAGTTTTTGAGTATATGTTGCTGTATTCTGTTGGTTTCTTCTTTAGAACTGTAACCAGTATTTTCCATTACTTCAACTTGCCACATTTGAAAGCCAAAGGAATTTGATTTTGGTTTTCTTAAAATGTGTAATGATAATACTTGATTGAAAAATATAAACTCAGAATCCTCAAAAAAGTAGATTATTAGCTACCTAAAGAAAAGATGTGCACTCAGTCTTTAAGCTTGTACATTCCCAGCTTATTCTTAAGCTTTTTATATCAGAATTCAGAAAAAAACACAGGACAACATACTCCAGTATCCTAAATTGGTTCCTCTAACCCAACCTAAACCACAAGGTATATATGAAAACTTTTCAGTTGATGCTGGGTGGACTATCTGCTCCAGTATGTGTTTGTATAAATACTAAAATCAGTTGCTCTGTATAGAAACAGTCTTGATTAATCACCTATATTCTTGGTGAAGTTCTGGACTAGCCTACTAGAGATACTAAATGTTTTCCTCCTCCAAACCTCGTCATGAGAAAACTCCCTGTGCCCCACCCTAGACTCCAATTAGATGACCTCTCCTAGTTACAGAGAGAATGTGAATTAGTTATCTGGGGAGCTGGTGTTCTACTCATAATTGACCATATTCAAGGATACAGGAAAACCAGTTTTCAGAGAGATAGAGATTAGAGGAAAAATAGAAAATCAGCAGCAAAAGCAGAACGAAAAGATAATTCTGAGAAAGAGAAAGGAATAAATTTCCACCAGTGAATTTTTAGGTCTCTCACTCATCCCCTGTGACATCCAACTCCTTTCATTTTTTGGTCATGAATGAATGTGTATTTCACAATTGCATGCCTATAAGGACATCTGTTTTTAACTTTAACTTATTTTTGTGCTTTTGCTCTTTACCACAAATGTATCTAAATAAGAGAGTTACCAAGAACAGGACTCTGTATTTTGCCCTCCAGATTCTTTATTTCTTCTTCCCATGGAGTAGAGCTCTGTATATAATTCGGGAGTGAAGTGAACAAGGCTGATGGAGCGATTCAGCCCTTCAATATCAGGAGACCCTGTTAGTAGGAGAACTCTTCCTACCCCTGATCTTGTCATTGAGGATTCTGGCTCTGGCCTTCCCCCACGAGGACGTAGGGCAAAAGCCAAGTTACCATACTGAGGCCCATTTTAGGTTTTTGATACTTGGTCAGTCATTTTTGTCTGTTTTAGCCATGGAGTCATTTGCCTTGTGAAGAACTAAGAATGACATTTAACAAAAATAGGTATGAACTCTTAAACATAACTGAAAGCTATTCTTATTACTTCTCAAGTTCTAAATAACATGCCGGATTCACATCTGAATCATTGAGAGTCCTACCGTAATCATATCTTTCATATTTTTTTACTAATGCCAATTAGCAGTAACGATATTAGCCCTACTCTGTTATTTGTCTTTCAGGCACATCATTTACGGCACTAGAATTGCTACATTTTGCTTTATTTATGTGTGTAATGGAACTTTAGATCACTGCACGCTCTTTTTAATCTTCAAAGATGCTTCTTATTCCCCAAACATCTATTATCCCCACTGCTTACTCACTCTGTTTTGGCTGTCAGGCCACAGCATGCTGATGAAAGAAACTGCACAAGAGTGTGACAATTATAGATTCATTCTATGGAGTTTCATCAGGATCACACCTGTCATCACATCAGACCTTTTAATCACCTCTCAAATGTCACAAAGCCATTCTCTCCCCTATTATTCTTTTCTCCTTGAAGCATTCAACCATCTTCTATTTTCTCTCCCTCATTCTTCCTGAAAATATTGCTTCTTATGTTGCAAACTTAATTTTGCTGCAAACTCTCACATTTCTTCATCTTAAACTTAGTATCTTCACATGTTTCCATTGGAGTTCTTCCGAGAAGAGTCCCCTGGGCTGTGAGCTCCTTGAGCTCAGTCCTCGTGATTTATTCACCCTGGTGTTTTGATGCTCAGCTAATTCACTCTCATGTAAAGGCTGCTTCCAAACACACTCAACTGTACCCACTATTAAAACAATCAAAAAGGCCTCTCTTAACCTTATTACTTCTTTTAGCTACTTCTTAATCTTTCCATTTATCATTAAAATATTGATGAAAGAGACTTCTGCATTGCTCCTACTTCCTGTCTTACTCATTTTAACTATGAGAGATAGGTTTCCCCTCTCTTCCAACCCCGTGGACTCTTGAAAATACTATCAAAAGATGACAAGTGGCCTTTATGTCCCTACAGCCAATAACTGTACCTTTGCTCTTATGTTCTTCAATGCACTTAGATATTTGATATTTGAGAACACATTCTTCTTGAGTCTTTTTTTCTGCCTGAGCCTTTGCTGTTCTGACAGCATATTCACAGTTTCATTTCTGATCTTTATGCAGTTAATTCCCAAATGACATCTTTAGCCCTCCTCTCCTGCATGCATTCTTCTTGTGTTTATTCTCAACTAGAAATAGTATGGATTGGATTGAATTGTGGATAACATGTAATTTCAGTGTATACTAAAATGAATTCAGAATTTTGCTCCCGTAACTGTTTTACTTTCTAGATAAAATTGTGTGCATAGCTTCTCATATTTCTAGGTCCCTGAACTTAAATCATAGAATTACCCTTCACTCTTCTCTCTCTGCCATCCACAGCATCCAGTATGTCACTGTGCCTTTTGATTCTTTTTTTGAAAAATCTCTGGGTTACTCTTTTTTCCCTTCTCATTGTTCACAAAAGCCCAGGCTTTCAACACCCCAGCCTAGATACTGTCACATGATTTTATGGTCTATTCCACTGTTTTCCTATCATTGGATCATCACTGTGTCCCTAATATTAAGAGAAACTTTAAACCTGTCACTCTCATACTTGACTTGCCTACAGCATCAAGTTCAGACTTTTGGGGTTAGGTTGGTATTCTGATAAGCTTACCTCACTTTACCTAGTTAATATTTTCTCTCTAAACACTAACTTCTAACCTCTGCCCCAGATAAATTTGTGTTCTCACATTTTCTATCTGAACTTTTCAGATGTACACCAAGCTCGTCCTGATTTCTAGAGTTTACTTATTCATCTTCCCCAGTGTAGTCCTGCATTTCCTGTGCCACAGTACATATCTCATTAAATTTCAATTTCCTGTTTACTCATCAGTCTTACCAGATTCATAGTGCATAAGCACTTTGTTATTGTGTTTCCTGCTGTATATTCACTCAGTGCTTAGGACCATGTCTGTCATTTAGCAAGTACTCAGTACGTATTGAAAAATAAATATCCTAGCTCTGAATCACCCACAGGATCTAGTCAACTAAGGGCCACATACTATGCCCACCATTCACCTTGGTTGTTTAATTAATATACACACTTTTCTTCTTAGTCATAATGAATAATTTCTATGATTGGTACCACTTCATAGGGTAAATTTATAATAAACACAGCCACATTTGTATTTGTCTTTTATTTTGTTTCAAAATATCTATACTATCATATCTGAATAACCAAATTGCCAAAAATAACTTTAGTTAATATCTAATTTATTAAGCATTTACCTTCAGTGGTTTTATGTGAAATAGATGTATTATGCTGACTGTAAGAGGGACAATAATAATACTCACCCATTTAATTCTCCATCCTTGACCTTATTAAAGGAATGGCAAAGATATTTCACTATTGGTCCCATCTACGTATTATATAATTTCATGTCAGTTGACCTAGCATACTGTTCCATACTATGTTGTTTATGTATGATATTTGCTTAGAAACAGTGGGGCTTTTGTTCAGTATATTCAGACTAAACAAGGAGGTTTATTCTACTATTTATTAATATTAATATTATTATTATTCGGACTCTGAAGACTCTCAAAGTAAGTTATTAGGCTTAGCTATATTATTGGCATAAATAACTTGTGTCTCAATTACATTTTATACAATTAACAATAGTTAAATTAAATATGGGAAGACAATCCAGCACTTGTGTATTGAAATCATAGCCCAGAGAATTCTTGCTCAGACATTAATACATTCATGAACATAATCCCGATAAAAGCAGAACAAAACTATGAATATCTTTGATTTAATATCGTACAGGTATTAAAATGTATTTTTTTGTTTGCTCTGTATAATTCCAAATTACTAAGGACATTCAACAAACATTTTAAGATTAAGAAAAAATGACTACATTCTTTACAACACAGAATTTTGAATATGAAGCTAGGTTATAAAAGTTACACAGTTCTTGATAAAGCAAGAGGCAGCAGATTCTTTAAGAATCTTTAAGCATAAAGCTTATGCTTAAGACTCTTAAAAATTGACTTAACCTCTGGTTTTGTTGGTTTTTGGGGTGCTTGACAAGTCTTCTTTTCAGAAATTCTCTAAACATAAATACTTTCATGGATAGAAATGTGGGAAAATGTGACTTATGCATCAACCATAGGTTAAAATAACAGAAGAAATAATACCTTATAGCATTCTGAATGGGGAGTTGTAGAAGAGTCTTTTCTGCTGGAGGCCTTCCCCTCTGTCACCTGCCACCCACTTCTGACCTATGAGTCACTGACTATTCCAACTTCATTTAAAATCTTTATTAAATTAGTTTGAATCCTAAGCCTCTGTATTAAGAAAAAAAAACTGTATTGGATTTTATACCTTTAAAATGAAGAATTGTAGTGGAGGTTACAGGATCCTTGGCATGCCTATGTGTATACATTTGTGTGTGTGAACACGTGTGTGTGTGTACATATGAATGCAACTAAGTTGACACCCACCTCTGTTTTCCATTAGTCTATAATAACATACTCTATTACGTCTTTGAGAAGAGTAACAGCACTACTAATGATTAACATTTATGGAGTGTTTATTATGTACAAAGTACTGTGCTAAGTGCATTGTCACACATTTTCACTAATAAAATCTCCTCCATTCAATGGTAAGCTTAGTATAGTAGCCTGTGTGTATCTTGTTCATTACTAGATAACACCTAATAAATAATGGAAACTCAGTAAACATTAGCTGCGTGAAGGAATGATACCCTGTATCTTTATAAGGTATTATGCAAATGAGAAAAAATAAGACACAGAGAGATTGAGAACTCCAAAGTTCACCCTTACTCCAAAGCCCATGGGTTTAATTACATTATAATTTGATAGAAATATTCACCAGAGGCAAACTTTTTTGGAAAGAATTTTCAATTTAATTTATGAATTCCTTTGTGGGAAAAAATTCTATTACTAACATGTAATTCTTCATCTCTTATGAAACAGTAACCTACTAAAAACTTTTCCTTAAATAAAAGCATCTACAATGCTTCACAACTGTTTCAGATTAACTCTGTGTTACTAAATGGTTTTAAAGGCTCTGTTTTCTTGGTAATTTAAGAAATATATTTATGTTGCTTTAAGCTATTTTCAATGTTAAGATATGGAGATTCATATAAATAGATACACTTAATAAATGTAAGTTTATATAGGTATGTATAATTTAATTTAATTTTAGAATTATTTATTTAACTTTGGGATTATCTCTTAGGTAAAGCTATCTGAAAAATTTCTACTCTTGTCTTTGACATAAATGAATAGAAGATAGATGCCTATAAACTAATTGTGTTTGCCCCTTTAAACACTGAAGAACAAAATGCTTGAGAAGTCAGATGTATTTGTTTTCCAGAGTTTTCTGGGAAATCATGCCTTCTACAGTCAGTACTGTGAATTATCTGTCTTCACATAGTCTTCATTTCTAGGCTTGATCACTCTGAAGGTATTGGGTCATGTGTTCCTAATATCACTTGTTGAATTCTAATTTAACAGTAGCCTACATCAACGCAGCGGAGAAGTAAAATGCTCTCCTAGGTATACAATGCATTTAGAAACAAAATATTTTTATATGGCTTGTCGTCATTTCCTTTCCATTGTACCAGCTGTTCAAGAGTGTATTTTGGTGAGCAAATTAAAGAATAGTTACTGAATGTCTCATATGCATGTGCCAAGCAGTGTGCTAGGGAACGGGGATACTAGGATGAACAAGACCAGTGTGGCCCTTAGCATCAGTCTAATTTCATACTCTAATGGGGGATATACAGAAAACGTAACTGAAGAATATAATATAGTAATGTAAATTGCATGGCAGAGGAGATTTAAGGTACTCTCAAAACACTTAAGTAGGGCATCTGGTCCATATTTGGGCAATCAAGGAATGCTTCCGGGAGCAAGTGTCATTTAAGCTGAGAAATGGAGGATGAATAGGAACTGATCACTTCTCAAAACACTGGAAGAGTGTGTAAAGCAGTAAGATGAGAATGACAATCGCAGTCCTCTAGAACAGGGGTCCCCAACCCCCGGGCCTGATGATCTGAGGTGGAGCTGATGTAATAATAATAGAAATAAAATGCACAGTAAGTGTCATGCTCTTGAATCATCCCGAAACCATCCCCAACCCCCGGTCTTTGGAAAAATTGTGCTCCACGAAAACAGTCGCTGGTGCCAAAAAGGTTGGGGGCCTCTGCCCTGAAGCACTAACCATAATGTTCTCTCTTGTGGGTTAGTTAGGAGTCTAATTCACCATTTCAAAAGAAATGAGCTCACAGCCAGGACACGTGGTCCTCTAGAAAAAGGGATCAATTCTTGAAATAATTTAAGAAATGTCTATGTTATTATTATAAAAGTAATAAACGATCATTTTGAAAACTTTGGAAAATACAGAGAAGTAAAAAAATAAATAAAAATCACCTAGACCTCGACCACGCAGAATTAAGGACTATCGCATGTTGTCAAGCTTTCTACCAGTACTTTAATTTCTTCATACTTTCTTGTACCCAGGGACCCTAGATTTGGCCATGACCTGTTTTAGCCAGTGGAACAGTGAAAAATATGGAAGAAACAGAGGTATGAAAAGTGCCTGTGTTTGGGGCTTGCTGCCTTCCCACTCTGGCTCCATGAGACAGCCATGGGGAGAAGCAGCCCAGGCTAGCCTGCTGGATGATGGAGCAGAGAGGAGTTGTCTCAGCTGAGACGTCCTACACCAGCCAAACTTCCAACTTGTGAGTGAGGCCGTCCAAAATCCTCCAGCCCTAGTTAAAATTTCCCAGACCACAGGAATATCAAGCCAACCCACAATCATGAGAAAAAGCAAATGTTCCTTTAAGCCTTAAGTTTTGAGGTGATTTGTTAATAGAGCAAAAGTGAACGGACAGGGTAACTGTTAAATGAACTAGCAAGTAAGCGATATTTTACCTGTACTTAGAAAGCTTGGGTTTCATCTCAACTCTGCTCCACCCTGGCTGTATGGCCTTGGGTAATTAACTTCACCTGTTTGAACTTCAGTTTCTTTATCAGTGGAATATTTCTCCAGATGACGTGTAATAATGAATATGAAATTATTAATAAGCTCTGAAACAGTATCTGTCATTGGTTTGCTTTATAACTCTCTTTTCTCTAAACCAAATTCACTACTAAGCAACTATATCAATGTAACGTGATAAAATTCTTACCCAGTTAATACTATTATGATATCTAATACAGTGTACGAAGGAAATATGAAAATACCCATATTTCCCAAAGAAAAACATGACCTGAATCCACTAGATTCAAATATCATTGTTTCTATTATTATTCTAAGAATAAATAGAAAAATTCATATTAAGTTGAGGGATTTGGGCCTGATATGTGTTGTGCTTTGTCCATTTTAGTTCATTGAAAGTCCCCAGCAATCCTATCACCACTTTTCATGTGAGGAAACTGCCAGGACTTAGCCTCTCATTTAGGTTTTTCTGGGTGAGAACCTGGGTTCTTAACTGCTATGCTGTTGTGTTCCAGAAATAGAGTCCCAGATTTCAAAGAGTAAACTGTGAAAGCCCTTGTAAAATTCTCATGTCACTTGGGCATCAACCTGGCAACACTCTATTCAGTTACAGCTCTTCCCAGAGTACTTCTGTGTTCCCAGATTTCCCTGCAGAACGTGCCTGGGACAATTCAGGATCCATTGTCTATAACTTAGAACCACTGAAAGGTATTAAAACACTCCCAGCTCGCCTCCAATTAACCAGTGCAACTTTTTGGAAAGTATGTCTCTTCCTACATAGATTTGTCATTTCCTCTTAAGCCCTCTTTTCATCTTACGTCAGATGGTTGGCACCAGTATTAAAATTTAAACCTTAAAAATTTCTAATTCTTAGCTGGCTTACAATCTTTCTTTTTACATAAAATTCTCCTTTCAAGCTGACCTCTGTCCTGACCCTTGCTTTAAATCAGGTGCTGCTGAGTCACTTGATAGCAACTCAAAAATATGACTATGACATTGGCTAAAGGTTTCTCTGAGCTGGTGTTAAAAACTAAACTTTTATAGATATTTTTTCCTTTCCAAAATAGGAACTTTTGATCTTAATGATTTCAGTTCAAGCCAAGATAAGGCAGCGTAGCTACCAATAATGCAGAGCCAGAAGATAACAAAATATCATTAGCTCCATAAACTTATTCCTATTACCCTTTTCTCCTGACCCCTGTACGTCACCCCGGGGACAAAATTACTATGGCCATTCAAAAGTTTAAATAGTTCGAAATGACTTTTTCTTACATTTCAGGTATGTGGTTACATTTGCCATAGATATTGGATTATACCTCATTTCTTGATTCATAAATTACTGATAGGTTTGTGCTAGTAGCAAAAGTTACTTTTCCTCTCTAGGTTGCAGCCTTTAAAACAGTGCTTCACTGCTGGCTTCTCCTTGTGACAGATGTTTCCTGATATACTAAAAGCAGGAATGCCACGATAAGGCACCATTTGAAAACTTGATAATTAAGTGATATTTGGAGGCATTTCAGGTTTACATTTAAAAATAAACTGTAGTTAAAATAAGTTCTGACTTTGATCTATTGCCTGAGTGTGCATCTTTTCACACTAAAACTAAAACCAAACAAAACCTGTTATAGTATCTATTGAAAAACCATGTACCTTGCGTACTATCATTCCCAAGTATTCAAATTTTATTTCTCTTAAACTTCTTTAGCTTAGATTTTCTGGTAATTTTATTCTTTGTTTGCTTCATGTCCTATTATTCCCAATAATAATCTGTTCCTTGCTATTTCTGCCTTGGTCCCATATCATTATGCATTGAACTTACCAGTTTTCCTAGCTCTTTTGCCATCTGGAGTTTGAATTTCTCAAAAGTGGGGGTTTTAATTGGCTTTCACCCACTAGTGCCTAATTTAGGGACTTACACATAGTGGGTCTTCAAAAATATCTGTTGAGTAATAGCATCAATTTATGATGTATCTGACTTTTCCTTTCCCTTCAGTTTTCTCTGTCATTTTTCCTCTTTCTCTCATCTTATCTCACTCTTCAGTTCTTAAATCTACCTGTGTTTACAGCAACCTTCTGTAGTATCCAAGACCTGATCCATGGCCCTCAAGTAAGAAGCCCAATGTCTCCATCTTCCAGGTTCCTTGCAGATTCATTACTATTTGCTCAGATCCTTGCACTGCAGCTAAATTATTACATTTTCTTCTTCTCCAGCTAGCACTTCCAGATCTTTAAATAGTTCTATTCCCTTATTTTCCCATCAGGCCCCAAAGCACAAGCCAGATGAGATGAATAGACCAAAGTTGAAGTGAAGTAAGCTGATGGCCATCCCAGCAGAGAAAGTTCCTTATATTCCATCACTTCACTGAAACAAAGTTTACAGTCCAAAGATAGGTTCTCTATTGGGGGGATAACTATAGGCCTAGGGCCTAAGGAGAAATCAACTGTATAAATGTACATCAGCTGTTAGTTACTCTATGCTTTCCATGTCTGCAGCCTTTCTATTTGTTTTATGTGGCCAGCTGCTGGCTTGCCACTTGGCAGGCTCACACCAACATTGTGTCAACCAATTTGCTTTCCCCTCATCTAGTTCTTGAAATTGATCCATGCATATCTGATTCATTACTTCAAACAAGCCTCTGATGGAGAGGGTTGAGAATCACAGGTGGCCACGTTACCTGGGGGAAACAAAAGACCCTGAGGAGAGGATCTCGTTAGAATCAACAGACAACCCTATTTTTATGACACTTGCATCTGCTTTCTTGTATACAGGAAGTGTTAATTCATATTTTATCATGATCGTATTTCTCTAGCTCTCAAGTGAATTTCATATAATGAGATACAACTTTACATTTCTTTCTACATAGGGAAAACCACATTATCTAATTATTTTCTAGTCCCTAGTACTTATTTGAGTCCTCTTATCTCAGCCCTCAAGCAGATTCTATCATGGAAAACATGATCCTATTCCAGGACAAAGTGGGCTTATACTTAGGTATTGCTGAAAAGGTATTATAGCCTCATCACTTCAGTATGAATGGAAAAGGAGAGATGTATTGTTATTATAAAATATTTATAAAACATTTGTGGATTTTTGATATTGTGCTGAACATTTTCTCATTTAATTTTCAAAATAACCCAGTAAGAAAAAGAGTTATACACTTCCCATGTTAGAATAAGAAAACGAGACTTCGTAAAGTTAAGCTACTTGTTGGGGGTCACACAGTTATTAAGTCATAGAACTGAGAAAAGGACCAATGTTATTGAGCACTGAAGTCTGTACATCTTTAACCTCATGCTGTTTTGTCTGTGGAGACTAATAACACTGGTTGGTACATGGGTTATTGTGGAAAGAGTTCCTGATTTGCAACTGAGAATTCCATTTTATTTTAGTTCATATTTAGTTGCCTAAGGTCACTTAACCTCTCTGGAGTCCTGCTATACCACACCGTTTGGAGCTTTTTTAGGAAATGAAATCTGGATGCAGTTCAGTTTCATTTTTTAAGATCTCCACTTTTGAAAAATTCTGATTGGCTTGATGGACTACATTTGTATGTTTTTATTGAATAGAAATGGACTCAGAGTTGCTTGTTAGTGTGGCATACAGAATTATTTGCAATCTGACTGATGTCGTATACTTCATTTTCATTTCTGCTTTTTGATTCCCTCCTTTTCCCAGTAAATATCCTATTGAAGACACTGTGCTTGTCACTGTATATCTCAGATGCACCATTATCTTTTATACCACTGAGTTTTTGCACATACTGTTCCTTAAAATATGCAAATCAGTCAAAACAGTAAAACAGTGCTGTGACAAAATAAGAGCTAACATAGTGTTATTACTGTTAATATCATTATTTTCCTCCTGGCAAACTGCTCTTCAACATTTTTTTTTTTTTGGCTGCATTGGGTCTTCATTGCTGCACACAGGCTTTCTCTAGTTGTGGCGAGTGGGGGCTACTCTTCATTGTGGCTCACAGGCTTCTCATTGTGGTGGCTTCTCTTGTTGCAGAGCATGGGCTCTAGGCTTGTGGGCTTCAGTAGTTGTGGCGCATGGACTCAGTAGTTGTGGCTCGCAGGCTGCAGAGTGCAGGCTCTGTCGTTGTGGTACACGGGCTTAGGCTTAGTTACTCTGTGGCGTATGGGATCTTCTCAGACCAGGGACTGAACCCACGTCCCCTGCATTGGCAGGTGGATTCTTAACCACTACACCACCAGAGAAGTCCCTCTTCAACTTTTAAGAGCCAGCTAAAATGTTGTCTTTTCTGTGATCCCATGTGTTAGTAAGAAATTCCATTGCATGTGACACAACGCCTTACTCAAACTGACAATGCAATAAACAAAAACTACATAAATGAGAGGAAATTTGACTCCCATAACTGAAATACTCAGGAGTAAATCAAATGCATCCGTCTTTGGGGGCTCAAATAGTCTTCCTTTGTCTCTTAGTTCTGCTTTTCCTCATTTGCTTCATCTCCTCAGTCTTATGAGCTGGTAATAGGACTGGCTGCATCACTAGACTTGCTAAATCAGGACCAGCACACAGAGGGAAAGAGTTTCTTTCTGGTAGCTCTTACACAGCTTCATGGATTTACTCTCATCAAAGCCATTTGTATCACATGTCCATTCCTGATGCAGTCACTGTGGGAAGAGAAAATGCACACTGGCCAGGCTTAGAGACCAAGAACCTACCCTTAAATAAATCATTCTAACTAAGCAGCACACTTCTTTACACGCTCTGTATCCAGTCTGTAAGTTTCTTCAGTACCAGAGCTCTGTCTCGTGCTCTTGTGCATCCCTGGAAAGTATGATGGTGCCAGGCACATAGTCAATTCTCAATAAATGTTGAATGGGTGGAGGGTTAAATGAGTAAGTTCACAGACTCGTGAAAGCCAAGTGCCTGATTGAAAGATATTTACAGTGCATGAAGTAGTGAATTTAATATTCATTTGTTTGTTTATCCAAATAATATTTATAAACTACTGCTAATGTGCCAGGCAACATACCAACTATTAGGCATGTAGCAGATAAGAGATAAAAGAAAAATCATATCTGTTCTCATGGAGTTTACAGCCTGCTGGAGAAAGCCAGCATGCAATTATAAATGAATAACGTTGTGACTGAGACTGAAAGGACCTTGGGAAATCTGGGAGCAAGTTGGCCTAACCTAGTTTAGAAATAAAGGTAAACGTTGTCCCATTTGCCTTTAAGCTGAGCCCTGTGGGGGTGAGTAAGTTAAGTGAGCATTAAGAACCAGCGTAGCACATTCAAAGAACTGAAAGAAATTCCAGTGGGTGGTCAGAATGAGGGTGGTTTAGGCTAGGGAAGGGCTTCAAAATCATTTCTGGGATTGTGAAGCTAATCCAAAGAGAAATGGAAAGTCTGAGTACGTGACCATATCTGAATTATACAGTAATGACTGTATCAAAGGTAGATATACACCAGGTTGTATACTTCCTGAAAAGTCACTGAGAAGAGCTCACAAAAGAAGTTGTGTGTTTCTTGCACTTTGAAGAATGAATAGAAGTTTTCCATCACAAATGAGTGATGATAAGACATCAATACAGTAGCATGTTGCTGCAAAGGGACCTTATAGTGTCCTGGGTTTGGCAGACTTCTGGTGTGTGTTGGCAGGATACTATGCCTAGTGGGGTGTTGAGAGTGCTGGAGGTGAACTTGGAAAGGCTGCCAGTTTGTGAGCATCTTTCTTGCCATCACAAGAAATCTGAATTTTATCCTAGAGTCAGTAGGGAATCTTAGATAATGATGGCCATTGTCTTCAGATTCTCTCAGTTGAATCCTGTTGTCAATTTGGGAACTTCCAAAAATGAGAAGCAATAATATGGATCTAAACTCTATTTTAATTTAGTTGTAAAGACCAACAAATAGTTTACATAAAATTTTTCAGATTAAGATATTGCAGTACTCCTTGAAAATTTTAATAACATAGATCATGGAATTGCTGACCTTCAAAAGACCACATTTGACGTCACCCAGTAGTCCTAAAATAACTCCTTGCTTCATAGATTTATTGCACAATACATTTTCTTTTGCTCACACCTTAGAAGATCACTGTTGTTTTGTAGGCAGCTGCCCTTTCCCTTTACAAAGGAAGTAGCATTTTATCACCTACCAAAGATCATTGTTGTGAAAATAAGTATCATCACTCTGTCAATGGCCTATTTTAACTACCTTCCTTGAGTAGTGATCAGAAATGGGCTGCATAAAAAAGAACTGAAAGTATTTCAAACAAATCTGTTTACAGTACAGAGGAAGCAAGAAAAGTTACAGTTTGACTCTATGGGTTTATCATCATACAGTAGCACAATCTGCTGTTGAAAAGTTCTATGATACTAAGGAGTAGATTGCAAATATCACTTGCTAAATCATCCAGGAACATGGAAACTATATTGGTATATTTTAATTTTTTAAAATGTCGAATTTATTACATACCTTTACAAATCCTATTTCTTAGAGACAGCTGTGTTAAAAATAGCTTGCTCAGGAATAAAAGTTTGCCTTTAGGCATCAGCTTCTTTCTGCCTAAAGTCCTGGGTGCCTGCTCCTGCTCCTGCTGATTTTCTCAGATCACCATTTAGGCATTACACTTAGTCCCTCCTCAAACAGCCTCATTGATACCAATCATACAATATTATCTATTTGCATCATTCCTCTAGGTTCCTGATTCCTGGATAAGGAATTAGTTTAATAAATGAAAACACGCTAATGCATGATGCAGGAATTTTAAGCAAAAGTGTTTCATGATGATACTTTAATTTTCGAAAGACAGTTCTGATGAAAGTGGGTTGAATGTGTTAAATGGTATGACTAGTGGATTGCTGTTGGAATAGTACAGGTAAGAAATGCTGAAGGAATTAACCAGGAGACAGTAAGATGTTACAGATTACAGACACACACATAGCAAACATAGGGAATTTATAGAGTTGATTTGTATGGTAAATGAGGAAGAAGAAATAAATAAGAATGGTAAAAATGGTAAGAGTGTGGACAATGGGAGGACACTGACTCAAAAACATAAAAAAAGAGAGGTGCATTTGGGGTAGGGAAGTAATAGTTAATAGAATTATAGGCATATGAGTATTAAGGTGCCTTTGGGCATATCTAAGTGAGAATACACAATAGACAATGAAAATGTGTGTCTGTAACTCTAGTGGGCGTGAACTGTAGAAGTAGATTTGATAATCATCAATATATGGATAAGTAACTGTTGAGTCCATGAGAGTGGATGTTATGCAGGAAGAGTTCATGGAACATGCAGCAAGGAAGCTAAGAATAGATGCAAGAATTCTTTACCTTAAGGAAATACTGGAAACCAATAAAAGAGGGATCTACAACATAGGAACAGACCAGGGGCACATTGTCACAAAAGTCAAGGTAAGAATATTGTATAGGAGAAGTGCATCCCTAAGGTCAAATCTTGCACAAGTGACCAGATGACAGAAATATATTCACTGGAATTGTTAACTAGGACTTCATTTGTAGGTTCCTCTGAGCCAAATCTTGAGATAAGGACTTGAGTTACAGATAGATAATTCAGAGGTGATTTCAGAAAGCCAAGAAGAAAGTACAGGCAGTATGTAACAGGTAAAGAGAAGACAATAAAGGAGGTTTTGCTCTGGCCCACTGGGACCCAGTGCTGCAGGGCCCACCGAGGAAGAAAGAGGTAAGCAAGCACCTCAAAATTGTCTCAACAAAGGACTGTCAGGTGAGGGCTACCACTGCCAGTGCTTTGAAAATTGTCCCAGAAGATGTTAGCTCTGGGGAATTTCTGGATGGGGACTGAGGAGCAGCCACAGTTTCAGAGAAAGCTATGAATCAGGAAGTGGAGAGACTTGGTATCCACCTAAGGCGGAATGTTGTCAGAGTGAACAGATGCTGTACATCCAACTGAAACTGAAGTTAAACATGGGCCAAGGGCAGGTGGCATGGATGGTCAAAAAGTGTCTACTGTGGAGTTCATGAGTAAACTCAGAAAACAGATTTAGGGACAGGGAGTAAAAAAAGCTTCATTGCTGAGAGTAAGGAAGTTAAGATGTGGGGTGGGCGGTGGTATAGATGACTAAATTGAGACTGGACAGAAAGGACTGGGTATATGCAAAGAATACATTTCATAACTCATTAGCACTGGAGGAAGGAAGTAGAGATGTCAATATGGCCTCATTCATACCCACAGATACTTGGATTGTAACTATTTCCGGAATATAGGCAGTGGAGGGAAAAAAATAAATTAGCAGAAGTTTGAGGGTGAAGCTTTGTTGAAAGGAGTTTTTATGAACATGCTTGTAAACGTTCATTCATTTATTCAAAAATGTTTTTGAATGTCTATTATTGGTCAATTCTAGGCTAAACATTAAAAATGCTGTGGCGAAAACTACAGTCAAGATCCCTTCTTCATGGAGCTTGAGTCTCCTTAGAGAGAAAGACGTTATCAGAGTTAGCCATCTGCAAGTCTTCTTTGGAGAAATGTCTATTTAGGTCTTCTGCCCATTTGTGGATTGGGTTATTTGCTTTTTTGGTATTAGGCTGCATGAGCTGCTTGTATATTTTGGAGATTAAACCTTTGTCAGTTGCTTCGTTGGCAAGTATTGTCTCCCATTCTGAGGGTTGTCTTCTTGTCTTGTTTATGGTTTATTTTGCTGTGCAAAAGCTTTTGTTTCATTAGGTCCCATTTGTTCATTCTTGATTTTATTTCCATTATTCTAGAAGGTGGGTCAAAATACAGCCATGATGGAAAACAGTTTGGAAGTTCCTTAAAAAACTAAAAATGGAACTACCATATGAGCTAGTAATCCCACTACTGGGCATATTCCCAGAGAAAACCATAATCTGAAAAGTAACATGTACCATAATGTTCATTGCAGCGCTATTTACAATAGCCAGGTCATGGAAGCAACCTAAATGTCCATCAACAGATGAATGGATAAAGAAGATGTGGCACATATATGCAATGGAATATTACTCAGCCATAAAAAGGGTTGAAAGTGAACTATATGTAGTGAGGTGGATAGACCTAGAGACTGTCATACAGAGTGAAGTAAGCCAGAAATAGAAAAACAGATACCATATGCTAACTCATATATATGGAATCTAAAAAAATGGTCCTGTGATCCCAGTGACAGGGCAAGAATAAAGATGCCGATGTAGAGAATGGACTTGAGGACACGGGGCTGGGATGGGGAGGTTGGTGGTGAAGGGGAAACTGGGACGAAGTGAGAGAGTAGCATAGACATAGATACACTGCCAAATGTAAAATAGATAGCTAGTGGGAAGCTGCTGTATAACAAAGGGAGATCAACTCGATGATGGGTGATGCTTTAGAGGGCCAGGACAGGGAGGGTGGGAGGGAGTCGCGGGAGGGAGGGGGTATGGGGATATATGTATAAATACAGCTGATTCACTTTGATGTACCTCAAAAACTGGTACAAGAGTGTAAAGCAATTATATTCCAATAAAGAGTTTAAAAAATTTTCAGTCATAAATTTATATGTAACTTTATAATATTTATTCATTGTGGCAATTTATCATCATGATCACTACTATAAAGGAAAGTTGCAGTGTGCTATGAGAGCAGGTAGCCAGAAGATGTCACCTAAGAAGAGAGGGAAAGATCAAATAGTAGTAGGTGGAGAGTGGTCCATCCCAGGGCAGTGCCTGCTCTTCCTTTCCTAATTTGGAACTGTTCCTTTTTGGTCCCTTATACTTCATCTTATTGGCATTCATTTGAATTTGCTTAAATATATCTTCAAGTTAAAATAAAATGAGTGAATTGTAGGTAAATAACTTCACATTGCCGACAACTTGATTGAACGTCAGACTGTATAGAGGTTTCCAAATCAAAACACTTTTCTCTCAGAACTTTTCATATTTGAATTCAGTTTTGCTAATGAGAATTTCAGTGGTAACTGGATTCTCTCTCCATTACATGTAATCTTTACCTGTTCCCCCTTTCCTCCTTCTACTGTAAATCTTTAGTATCTTCTCTTTATTTACAGCATACTAAAAATTTCACAATAATGGGGTTAGAGTGTTTTACATTTGCTTCTCTCAGCAATCTGTGTATTTTAATGCTTTGAATTGGTAGTTTTTTTGTTTTGTTGACTGTCAGAATTTTTCTTATGTTTTTTTTTTTTTTGTATTAATTTCTTTTTTCTGTTTCTCTTTTCTTTATTTATGAAATACCTTTGGGATGGACATTAGGTCTCCTTCATTGATTCTGTTTCTTCAGATTTCTCTATTTTATGTCATTCAGGACTATTCTTATGATTTTTCTTTTTTTTTTTCTTATGGCTTTAAAAAAATCAACTGAATATTTGATACATTCAAAACTATATGTGGTATAGAGGTAAAGCTTGAAACATAATCATAACCTACAACCAGACTTACAAATTAAGCCATTACCACTAGTGGGGAAGTTTTCTGTGGTCCCCGGCTCACATCTGTTCACCTTGTAGAGGTGATGACTTCTACATTTTCTGTTTCATAAACAGAATTATATATTCATAAACATATATTACTTTCTGTTTCTCTTGCTTTTCTTTGTCGTTTTACTAAGCACGTATTTCCAAACAAAATACTGTTTAGATGTCATGTTTTTAGATTTTTTAAAAATAATATATTTCATAATATTCTAAACTACACTTTTTCAGTTAACATATTTTTAAGGTATGTTTATTTTGCTACATGTGACTACAGTTTGTTTTCATTCAGATGAGGAATTCCATTATAAATATATAAGGTTGTCGGGCACTGACAGCCAACAGGAGTAGAGACTGAAATCCAGCCCAAGCTATGGCTCACTAAGTCTGAGCATCAGTCCAGAGGATGAGTGCTTTTTTGTAATTGTCTACCCAAAAGGTAAATTCTTGGATTTCATGTCATATGAGGTGGGAGATGAATAGGGGCTGATTCCACAATTGGCTTATTTGTTCTCCGGTCAATGATTTTTTAAAATTATTGGGTTTTTGCCAGGTTTTGTTTTTTGAGGAAAAATGCTTTTATGAAATATCTTGCACGTTTCCATGTATATATATATATATTTTTTCCTATGTGTAAGCAAGCATCTCTGGGGTAGAATTACTGGGTAATAAGGTATGCAAATGTTCAACATTACAAGAAAACACCAAATTAAAGTTTGCTATTTATATTCCTGGCAACAGTTTCTGAGCATTCCCATTGTTCTATAACTTAGCCAGCTGTGATGCCAAAATTTAAAATTTTTACCAACTACTGTTGAATTTGACCATGTTTTTATACAGTGACTGGTCATTTTGTTAACTTCTATGAAAAATACATTGAAATTTTTATTAGAACTCCATTTAGTCTAGAGATCATTTTCCAGAGAGTTGATAGTTTATGATATTTAGTCAATATATCAAAGAAAGTAATTAATCTCTTTTTTGATCTTCTTTATTGTTATTAATATAAAGTTTTATGATTTCCTCCATAAAGATCTTGCATACTTAGGCCCATCAATTTTGCTAAACTCTCTTATTCCTCTGGATTCCTTTCAAGTTTCCTAAGTAGCAAAAAAACCTGTTAATGGCTACTCATATGATTCTTGTCTAGATTTCCAAAATAAAGTTTATTTATTTATTTATTTTCCTTTTTTCCATTCAATTTAGTACTTATAGAGTACTAGTTTTTTTAAAAATATATTAACTCTTTTGTTTCAATAGACTTATGGGATAAGTACTGGTTTTCTAAAAGCTTTTTATTATAATACATATGGTATTTTATTTAAAGCTTCATATTACCCTTATGAAAACTGTAACCTTTTTCTCCTTAATCTGTTAATAAATCATATTATATTTATGGATTTTTTTAAAGTGAAAGTATTCTTGCAAATGAGATAAACTCCAATTGATGCTGATATATTATCCTTTATATATATAGACATACTATACATAGATATACTGTTCGTTAATAATTCCAATATTGCAATTTTTTCCTCTGTAGTGGAATAGGCCATTGATGCTGTACTTAAACCGCAGGTAAATTGGCTTTTGTTTACAAATGATGTCATATGACGAGCATGTACTTTTGAAGAGTATACTTAGTATAGTCAGATGTTTTTGTTTTAATACGAACAAAGGAACTGAGACTAGACAAGGGAAGAATGTATTTTAGTCTGCTAAATTGTTCCCTCTGGGACACATGCCCAATGAGTGGAATAAGGGCAGGTTATTTTTACATTTATGTTGTCACCATCTCTCTCACTTTAATTTTTTATTTGCCTAGTAAATGTATTTGATTTTTAGTAGGTTAAAAGTATGTATGTGACTGCACTGTGCCTAGTTTATTGTGTTGTTGTGAGGATTAAATAAGATGGGCAATGTGGTATGTTTAGAAGGTTCAGTACTAAGTGTTCAGTGAGTGTTGATTTTTCTTATTGGCATCAATATATTGCCCATTGAACCAGAATATCAAACATAAATTTACCAGTTCAAATAATTATATTACTTTACTATAACATATGCACTTGCATTATTTAAGACCTTCATCTTAGTTCTAAATGCTCTGATTTTCATTTTATAAATAAGGAATATTATATTTGGAGGCGATGAGGAAAAGTGAGTTATCCATGTTTCTGCATTTGAATCCACATTATTTAATCCTAGTATTATCACTGACAAAAAATAACTACCATGAGGGATCTACCTACTCAAGACATAGGTGTAGCATGGTGATAAAGAGCTCCTGGAATACCTGTGTTTAAATGCTGGTTCTAGTACTTGCTAGCTTGTTAACCTTATTCAACTTGTTTAGTCTCTCTGTACTTCGATTCCTCATTTGTAAAATGTCAGTAGTGAAATATTGGTATCTACTTCATAGGATTATAGTGAGGATTATATGATTTGATGTGTACCAAGCACAGAGCCCCTTAGCTGTTTTTGTTCTAACACCATGCTAATCCTATCATCTCATTTAATTTTCATACAACCCTGTGAGGCAGGCAGTAATATCTCATTTTTTAGATAGGAGGAATTAGATTTCAGAGAGGCTACATATCTTATACACGGTCACAAAAATCAGAAAATTTGGAGGTTAGGATTTTAACTTAGGACTGCCTGGATCATTGTCAACTATACTGAATCTTACTTGAAAGCTTCTTCCAAAATATGATGCTACATTAAGCAAACTAATAAATTAATGTGGCTCGATAATGTGAAGAATGTTGTATAGACAGGGAAAGCTAACACTTCTTTTTTTTATTTTTATTTTTATTTTTTCCTTTCAAAAAGAAATTTTATTGATATACAATTGATATACAATAAACTGCATATATTTAAAGTATACAACTTGATATTTTTTCTTATTAGTCATCTATTTTATACATATTAATGTATATACAGCAATCCCAATCTCCCAATTCATCACACCCCAACCCGCTCCTGCTTTCCCCCCTTGGTGTCCATATGTTTGTTCTCTACCTCTGTATCTCTATTGCTACCTTGCAAACTGGTTGATCAGTACCATTTTTCTAGATTCCACATATATGCATTAATATATGATATTTATTTTTCTCTTTCTGACTTACTTCACTATGTATGACAGTCTCTAGGTCCATCCATGTCTCTACAAATGACTCAATTTCATTCCTTTTTATGGCTGAGTAATATTCCATTGTATATATGTACCACATCTTCTTTATCCATTTGTCTGTTGATGGACATTTAGGTTGCTTCCATGACCTGGCTATTGTAAATAGTGCTGCAATGAACATTGGAGTGCATGTGTCTTTTTGGATTATGATGTCCTCTGGGTATATGCCCACTAGTGGGATTGCTGGGTCATATAGTAACTCTATTTTTAGTTTTGCAAGGCCCTTGTATGTTATTTGTCATTTTTCCATTGTTGCTTTCAATAACTTTTCTTCATCTTTCATTTTTGTCAGTTTGATTACTATGTGTCTTTGCATATTTCTCCTTGGGTTTATCCTGCCTGGGACTCTCTGTGCTTCCTGCACTTGGGTGGCTATTTCCTTTCCCATGTTAGGGAAGTTTTCAACTATATTCTCTTCAGATATTTTCTCGGGTCCTTTCTCTCTCTCTTCTCCCTCTGGGACCCCTATAATGCGAATTTTGGTGCATTTTATATTGTCCCAGAGTTCTCTTGGGCTGTCTTCATATCTTTTCATTCTTTTCTCTTTATTCTGTTCTGTGGCAGTGATTTCCACCATTCTGTTTTCCAGGTCACTTATCCGTTCTTTTGCCTCAGTTATTCTGCTGTTGATTCCATCTAGTGTATTTTTCATTTCAGTTATTGTGTTGCTTATCTCTGTTTGTTCTTTAATTCTTCTAGTTCTTAGTTAAACATTTCTTGCGTCTTTTCGATCTTTGCATCCAGTCTTTTTCCTAGGTCCTGGATCATCTTCACTGTCATTATTCTGAATTCTTTCTCTAAAAGATTGACTATCTCCACTTCATCTAGTTGTTTTTCTGGGGTTTTATCTTGTTCCTTCATCTGGTACAAAGTCCTCTGCCTTTTCATTTTCTCTGTCTTTCTATGGTTGTGGTTTTCATTCCACATGCTGTAGGATTATAGTTCTTCTTGCTACTGCTGTCTGCCCTCTGGTGGATGAGGCTATCTAAGAGGCTTGTGCCTGCTTCCTGATGGGAGGGACTGGTGGTGAGTAGAGCTGGGTGTTGCTCTGGTGGGCAAAGCTCCGCAAACTTTAATCCACTTGTCTGCTGATGGGTGGGTCTGAGTTCCCTCCCTGTTGGTTGTTTGGCCTGAGGCAACCCAGCACTGGAACTTACAGGCTCTTTGGCAGGGCTAATGGTGGACCTCAGGAGGGCTCACGCCAAAGAGTACTTCCCAAAACTTCTGCTGCCAGGGTCTTGTCCCCGTGGTGAGCCACAGCCACATCCTGCATCCACAGGAGACCCTCCGACACTAGCAGGTAGGTCTGGTTCAGTCTCCTATGGGGTCACTGCTCCTTCCCCCTGGGTCCTGGTGAGCACACTACTTTGTGTGTGCCCTCAAGAGTGGAGTCTCTGTTTCCTCCAGTCCTGTGGAAGTCTTGCAATCAAGTCCTGCTGGCCTTCAAAGTCTGATTCTCTGGGGATTCCTCCTCCTGTTGCTGGACCCCCAGGTTTGCGAAGGCTGACATGGGGCTAAGAACCTTCACTCCAGTGGGTGGACTTCTGGGGTATAATTGTTCTCCAGTTTGTGAGTCACCCACCCGCTGGTTATGGGATTTGATTTTATTGCAGTTGCACCCCTCCTACCATCTCATTGCAGCTTCTTTGGATGTGGGGTATCTTTTTGGTGAGTTCCAGTGTCTTCCTGTCGATGATTGTTCAGCAATTGTTTGTGATTCTGGTGCTCTCGCAAGAGGGAGTGAGCACACATCCTTCTACTCTGCCAGCTTGAACAAATCTCTGGACCAAAACTAACACTTCTAAGTCTCCACTTAAATCAGAGTCTCCACTTAAATCAAACATTTATGTTGTAATATGAGGTTATTAACTAAAATATAAGTGTAAGTGTTTATATTGGAATGGGCTACTGAGAAAAATATAGATTCTTTCTAGAAGGCTTGGTAGGGGGTTTTGATATTATTTGGATTAATTTAATACTTATATGATTGGGTAGTTGAAAGCATGGTATCTTTCTCTAGAAAGACTTGGGTTCAAATTATGTTCTGTCACTTTAAAGCTCTTTGTCTTTGGGCTGCTCATGTCACCTCTGAACCTCAGTTTCTCATTGATAAATTGTGCATGATGATATCCTGCTTCATTGGGGTGAGTGAAAGAATTAAATCCCTCAGCAATGTTCCTGGCACAGAATAAATACTTGAGAAAATATTAGCTTATGACCATAAAGGGAGAGGGAAAGAAAGAGAGAGAATCTTCCCAGTCTCTTCTAATTCCATAATGCTGTGATGTGGTTTTGAGAAAATTAAATACGTTTGTGTTAAGTGGGCTGGCTAAGTAAATATATACTCTCAATATCAAGAAGTTATGAGTATGGAAAATTTTAAGGTTTTAATCTATCTAAATTCTCATTAATCTCTATTTTCTGTGTTTAATCAAACGCAAACCCATGCACTCACACAAATGCAAATGCACACACACACACCACAGAAACAAACAAAATCCCCTAAGAGTCTATGAAAAGAAATCAAATCTGTTAACTATTATTATCACTAATGTGGTATCAATTGTTATGTATCCAAACTAAGATGTCTCATAATAGTGGTTAAGACTAGTCTCAGAAGTCAGACTGTTTGAATGTGATTTCTGCCTTTCTTATAGTGTATCCTTGGGCAGTTACTTATCTTCTTTGTGACTGAGTTGCCTTTTGGGTAAAATCAAAATAATAATATAATGTATACCTATAGTGTTATTTTGGGGTTTAAATAGGTTTAATTTATACTTCTTGAGTGTTTGATCTAATCCTGACACTTCGTAAGTACTTAATAAACATATTAGCTATAGCTATTACAAAATAGGGATAATAGATGACCCAGTTTATCTTACACAGTTGCCCTAAGATTTAAATTAAATAAATATATGTTTCAGCCACTTTGATAAATGAGGACTAAGTGACAGGCGATATTATCATTTTAATATTCCTTTGCATTCAACAACTATTCTCAGAGTTGGAAGACTTTCTTATTTCCTTTTTATCTGATAGTTTCATTCTTAACAACATCTTAAGCATATGGCTATGTGGCTTCTGCTTAACTGCTTCCAAAGTCAAAAACCTCTACCTTTCACAGCAACCCATTCCATTATAGAATGTATTAGAAAATATTTCCTCATATTGAAATATCATATGGCTGTTTATAACTTGCACTAATTATTCTTAGTTCTCTCCTTTGCAGCCACACAAAACATAGCAATCAATTTATGTTCTGTTTATTATTTTTTTGTTTCTGTTTTTGTTTTTTATTTATTTATTTATTATTTTTTGGCTGTGTTGGGTCTTTGTTGGTGTGCGCAGGCTTTCTCTAATTGGTGGTGAGCAGAGGCTACTCTTTGTTACGGTGCACAGGCTTCTCGTTAAGGTGGCATCTCTCGTCATGGAGCACAAGCTCTAGGCATGCCGGCCTCAGTGTTTGCAGCACACCAGCTAAGTAGTTGTGGCCCGTGGGATCTAGAGTGCAGCCTCAGTAGTTGTGGCACATGGGCTCTGTTGCTCCTCAGCATGTGGCATTTTCTCAGACCAGGGATTGAACCCTTGTCCTCTGCATTGGCAGGTGGATTCTTAACCACTGCGTCACCAGGGAAGTTGTGTTTACTATTGATACATAAGACACCACATCACAACTTAGTAGTGTAAAACATTCATTATCTTTTGCAATTTTGTGTGATTTTGTAAGTCAGAAATTTGAGGGATGTTCATTGGATATGTCTTTTTGTTCCCTGTGGCATCTACTGAGGTCAGAGTTTTCCAGTTGTTGGGAGGACTGGTCTGATGCCCAAGAGGGCGTCATTTACATGTCAGGTACATTAGTAAGGATAAATTGGACTGTCAGCCTTTGCATATATGTGTGGCCTCTCTTGTTTGGTGGTCTCAGGGTCTGGTTGGACGTCTATGTGTTAACAGCTTCAATCACAGTAAACATCCTGACAGCATCAAGTCACATGGTCTTTTCTGACTTTACTCTCAGAAGCCACTTACCAACACTGTGCTCTATGGTCAAAGAAGTCACAAACCAACTGAGACTGAGGGGATATAGATTCTGCCTTTTGATGGGAGAGGTATTAAAAAAATGGGAGGGAGGCATATTTTAATACTACCATACTTGACCTGTTAGTATGCTTCTCACTGAAGGGATCTCAGCCTTTAGAGCAGAAAAAGGCTCTGCATATGGCAAGATTTATAAAACACTCAGTTTAGAATGAGGTTTAAGTCACCGCCTGAGGGACTAGAGGTCTCTGCATATCATCTGGTCCTCTCTGGGCTGCATCATTCCTTTCATTGGAGACCCTGCACAGGAGCTGCCATGATTCTTGTCTATGTACAGCAAATCCCCTACATATGAACGAGTTCTGTTCCGAGAGTGCTTTCATAAGTCTAATTTGTTCATAAGTCCAATAAAGTTAGCCTAGGTACCCAACTAACACAGTTGGGTATATAGTATTTTACTGTATTATAGGTTTATAAAACTTTTCACACAAATAATACATAACAAACCAAAAAAATGAAAACAGTTTTAATCTTACAGTATGGCACCTTGAAAAGTACAGTAGTACAGTACAATAGCTGCATAAGGGGCTGGCATTGAGTGAACAGGCAAGAAGAGTTACCACTGGAGGAGGGGAGGGAGAGGAGGTGGGAGATGGTAAAGCTGAAGGATTGTCAACAATAGGAGATGGAGGGCGAGCTGCAGTTTCACTCATGCCTGACGTTGATCGCACAGGTTCTAGTTCCTTGCTGGATTCAATTCTATCTACCCTCTTGAAAACTTGATCCAATGATGTTTGGATAGTAGCTCTTTTTCTCTCATCGTAGATGACATGGTAGCACTGGATTGCATTCTGAACGGCTCTTGCAACCTTTGTACCATTCTTCATTCAGGTCCTATCCCTCAGAAACTAATAGTCCCTCCTCAAATAAAGAAAATCCCCTTGCCATTTCCTGTGTCATGAATCTCTTCAGTTCTTCAGTTATTTCTTCTTCCTGTTTTCTCTCTTCGTTCTTTCTTGGCACTCAGCACTTTCTTAGCAGTGCCAGCTACGTCGCCACTGCTTTTATGCTTGTTTCCAGACATCCTGGGCTTGAAATAAAGATACCATACTACTGTACGCTATACAGTACAGTAAAGTACACAAGAGCACAAGCACTTGTAGAGGATACACGCATGTGACAATGTATGCCAGACATGAACTAACATATGTGATTGGACATGCAAACGCATATTCACATCTTTGAAAGTTCGCAACTTGAAGGCTGGTATGTAGGGGCCTTACTGTATATGAAAAATGAAATCTTAAAAGCAAAATTGTCGTGGCATTGTTCTGCATATAAATAACATACTAAAAAGTGATTGTAAATTACAAAATCTTAAGATTGCTGTTTAACAACCAAACAATAGCAGAAAGTATAGACATAGACCCATTTTTTCTAATTGTGGTAAACAAATACTGCTTGGCTGGATTTTGCTTATGAAATCCAGAATTTAGGAATCCCAGTAACCAAAGCTAGAAGCTTAAAATGTGAATCTTTTTTGTTGTCACGTGACAGAAATGACTGACAGTTGTGACACCAGCTCCCTATTTCTCCCTGGGTTCCCATTAAGGAAGTCTGATTGCCTACAATAGATCAGTATCTTATATTGTCAGTTTGGGGCTAGGCTCTGAAAAGAAATTAAGTTGGCATAAACAACAAGGAGTTATTTTGATATAGGACATGTGGAGTAAGTACAAACCTTATAAATATCATAGATTCATATTCTATTCATTCTTACAAAGCTGACAGGAGATTGCAAAAGAAAGATATTTTATAATAAAAATAAACAGAAAATATTCCAATATAAAGAACTGATAGCAATATAAAATTGAAAAGAAATAATGAAGAAAGATAAAGAAAAAAACCTGAGTGGCTCTTGGTTGTCTACCAAACTATGTTTAATCTCTTTTATCTTGCATTCAAATAACTTGAAAAAGTATTCCTTTTTCCCCCAAGTTCTTTTTCTTTTTTTTATTCAAAATTTTTTGAAGTATAATTGATTTACAGTGTTGTATTAAATTTTGTTGTACAGCAAAGTGACTCAGTTATATATATATATGTAATCATTTTCATATTCTTTTCCATTACAGTTTATCACAGGATATTGAATATAGTTTTCTGTGCTATACAGTAGGATCTCACTGTTTATCCATCTTATATACTTATATATACTAGTTTGCATCTACTAATTCCAAACTCCCAATCCTTCCCCGCCTCCCTTCCTCCCTCCCTCTGGCAATCACAAGTCTGTTTTCTGCATCTGTGAGACTGTTTCTGTTTCATAGATATGTTTACTTGTGTCATGTTCTAGATTCCACATATGTGATATATGTTATTTGTCTTTTTCTGACTTACTTCACTTAGTATGATAATCTCTAGTCCTATCCATGTTGCTGCAACAGCATTATTGGCAATATTTCATTCTTTTTTATGGCTGAGTAATAGTCTTGTTTATCTGTTCATCTGTTGATGAACATTCAGGTTGTTTCCATGTCTTGGCTATTGTAAATAGTACTGCTTAAACATAAGGATGCATGTATCTTTTCGAATTATATTTTTGTCTGGGTATATGCCCATGAGTGGGATTGATGGATCACATGGTAGTTCTATTTTTAGTTTTTTGAGGAACCTCCATATTGTTTTCCATAATGGCTGCACCAGTTTACATTCCCACCAACAGTGTAAGAGGGTTCCCTTTTCTCCACACCCTCTCCAACATTTATTATTTGTAGACTTTTTAATGATGGCCATTCTGACTGGTGTGAGGTGGTACCCCATTGTACTTTTGATTTGCATTTCTCTATTAATTAGTGATGATTTCCATTTCTTTACTAATTAATAACCATCTATTGTACCAATGTTTTCATAGGTCAGTCTCCCAAAGCAAGAGAAATAAAAGCAAAAATAAACAAATGGGACCTAATTAAACTTGTAACTTTGCACAGCAAAGGAAACCGTAAACAAAATGAAAAGACAACCTACAGAGTGAGAGAAAATATTTGCAAATGATACAATTGACAAGGGCTTAATTTCCAAAATGTACAAACAGCTCATACAACTCAAAACAAAAAAATCCAAACAACCCAATTGAAAAATGGGCAGAAGCTCTAAACAGATATTTCTCCAATTTCTTTTTATCTTGACTCTATGAAAAGATTTTGTTCCAGTCTGAATACTAGTTAGCTAGCCACAAAAAAAGTGGTTTATGCTTTCCTTCATGCTGTTTCTCTGCCTACATTGCATGTACCCAAATCCAATCTTAAGGCTCTGCTCCAGTGCCATCTCTTTAAGAAACTCTGATTTATCCTCCTGCTTCAAAGTGATAACCTCCTCCTCACCTAGGACACCTACTTTTAAGATGCTGCTCTATTTATATGAACATTTTGGTAAGGGCAGTCGATACTCAGCTCCACCCTATGGTCACCATATAGGCATTAGAACCCCTGCTGATGGATCATCAGAGTTTTTTAGAGAAGCTGATTGGGAGACTCTTATGTGACTCCCTTCATTAGGAAATGGTGGTTTAATTTAAAAAGATCACCTTTGTACTGGCTAAGATAAATCCGCAGCCTGATAGGAATCTGGGCTTCTGCTTTGTGACTTTGTTCTAGAACATCTTTTGTAGAAAGAAGGAAGGAAAAAAAGAAACAAATAAAAAGTTCTTCCTCTTCCTTTTCAAGGTGGCACTGTGAATATCTGTATCTGCTTCTACTCCCACACATATATAAACCTACCTTCCCATCTGTGGGTTGAAGAATAGGTCTCAAAATTTACCCAGTCTCCTAACCACATGTATCTCGGTAGGGCCACAAAATAGCAGTAAATCTCAGTGGGAATCTGTGCAAGTCAGGTTGTATATGGAATATAAACATCTGTCTAGTTGGAGTGAGAGCACACTTACTTCCCTATGCCCCCAATTAACTTTCTGAGGTAGGGTTGATTATGTTGGAACCTTTAGGTTAATGTGAATATTGTCCAAGATGATTTCATTTGTACAGAGTGTAACATACACACATAGAAGCTATCATTTTCATTTGTACAGAGTGTAAAATGATAGACCCACATAGAGGCTATCATGTTGTGATTTCCAATCAGTTCACAAACATTTAATCCATGTGTTTGATGTGTATAGCTGTGTGTTTGGTGGTCTAGGCAGGAAACACATGGGAAGTGGGGAAGACTCACGTTAATTGAACACCTAGTATGTGCCAAGACCTTTACTCTCTTCAACTCATTTCGTAAGTAGAAAACAATATAAGAATCTCATATGTTAGGAGTAGCTTACAAATACACATGGAAAAAATAGCTGGCAATACAGTACATAAACTGTCATATATACCATGAGTGGTATACATAACACCAGGAGCCTGCAGCAAGGAGGCATTACCTTAGGGAGGGGGGATCATAGAAGACTTCCTGGAGGAATAGGACCTTGGAACTTATTGGATGAAGGGATAGAAGTAACTCTGCAGTTAGGGTTATCCAAGGAAGAGCTAAAGGAGAGAATCTGTTTTCTCCTGAGAGATATCCTCACCAAACGATTATGTTGTTGGAAATAAACTCCCAGAACATCTCGTACCACAAACTGTAATATTGAAAAATACACATTCTTGATTAAACTTTAAATTATACACACACATTATATATATATGTGAGCATACATACATGCAATGTTAAGTGCACGTATAATACATGTATGTGTATATATGTGTAATGCACATATAAATATACATGTCTAGATAATCTTCTAATTCATGCTTTTGGTAGAGTAAAGAAAGAGTAAACTAAAAATTCAAAGCTGATAAAAATAGTGTGTAAGACTTTTGTGTTACATAAACCTCTTCTCTCCTTGATTTGCACAGCAATTGTTTGGATCGCTTCTAGAAACTTGCATGGGTCAAAAGTACTAAGAGAACATTCATATTGTTTATTTAGTCACTTTTGTTTTAGCCTTTTTCTAAAAATAATTTTGTAAGACTAAAGAGCCAACTATCTTCAAAGTTGCATTTTAGGTAAATGAATAAAATATAGGGTTTATTATTCTACATTTAACAGGAGCTTCATAGAAATCTTCCTAAACTTGACAATCTGTGAAAGCTAAGAACTGGTGACTTAACCATCGGGGGTTTGAGACGAGTGCTGATAAAGAAAGATAGGATGAGAACAATGTTTTAGGAACACGCATTCTGTGGTGTTATGAAGGATGGAACATTTACAAGAAAAACAAATGAAGGAAAGTTGTTAAGAGCATAGAGTAGACGCATGTGTCATTAAACATAATTTTATGTTAATTAAATAAACCATTATTTAATAAAGACTTCTCTATGCTGGAACCAGTGCTGAATAATGGATAGCGCTAATTGTCAGCTTCTAACCTGCCTACCCTCCGGTATTTGCTTTCTTTTGTAGTTTCCTCCCCTACGGAATCACATCTGGCCTTTGTGATCTAAAATACGTTGGGAGTGATGTGAGACTTTTGATGTGAGGTCATGTATGGGATTACAACTTCCTTCTGGCATTGTAAAAGGCACCGCAGCTTCCATCTTGGTCTCTCGAACCACCCATTCAGGGGAAGCCAGCCATTGTTTCGTGAGGATTCTCAAGTGGCCTGTTGCAGGGGCCCACATGGAAAGCAGCCTCCCACCAACAGCCAGCACTGACTTGCCAGCCATGTGAGTGCGCTACCCTGGAAGTAGATCTTCCAGCCTCAGCAGGGTTTCGGATCACGATAGCCCCAGCAGACACCTTAACTGCTTTGGACACACCAGGTCAGAATTGCCTCGCTAAGCTGCTTGTGAATTCCCAACTCCTTCTTTCAGAACTTTAGTGAGTCCCCAAAGTGCTTGCACAGAAGAACCACACAACCTCAGGTAGGGAGCAGGAGAAAGAGGATGGAGGAGCTGTTGAAATTCTTTCTTAATTCATAGTCTGGTCTTTTTCAGAGATGTCTCTGAAATCATGTGAGTCATGGAGGCAGGATTTGCCCCTTTCTGTCATCCATGTAAGTCATCGTAGAGCCCAGCAGTGCAGGATGCAGGACAACAGGAGAGATTATTTCCAGGGAGTACTAGGAATGATGCTGAGCATGAAAATAGTTAACCAGGACGAAAGAAATACCTCAAACACATCAATTGGGCAGAGAGCTGATGTGCATATAAAAGAATTCCCATCTGGAAACCAGAGGTTGAAGTTCTGAAGAAAACTTCAGGGCCCCAGCCAGACAGTGTCTGTCATGCAAAAGGCCTCAGTGATGGAAGGAACAGGAAATGTCATCAAAAAACTAATGAGACTGTCAAGTTTCAGCTAGAATTAGATGAAAGCCTGCTTCACTTGCAGGGGATAGTCCTAGTTAGAAGATGAGGAGCCAGAACAGAGCTTGAAGAATTGGATATTTAAGATAGATTTTTAAATCTCCCCTTATTCGCCTACACCCTCTATACTACATTTAAGAATAAAAACTTCAAAGTATCTGACAACCCAGAATAGTTGTCATTTCCCTTTGGAGAAATGACTGTTCAAAAAGGTGCCTGGAACCTCCAATTTTAAGGGGGAAAGTTTACGTGGATCATGTACAACTTGAGAAATTGAGGCCTTTAGAGGGTCCAATTATGGAAGATAATTTCAAAGAGAAACAAACTGAAGTGTGTGTGTATAAATTTGACCCAAATGTCAGCTTTTCTTTGCTTTCTAAACATGCTTGAAAATGTTTGTGGCCAAAGGGTCTGGCAGAGTTTCTTGTATATATTTTCTTAAGATTAAAGTTAAACGGCACATACATATTTGATCTACTATTGAAATTATCTAATACCAACATCAATTTCCCATACAGGGATACTTTTTCCCTAGTCATTATGTAACTAATTAAAATAGAAGACTTACTAAAAGTATGCTAATTGGCCATGTTTTTTTTTTTTTTCTTATGATTTACCTATAAATGTCCTCAGACCATATCCCAAAGTATTTATGCTGCTCTCTCCCCGCCCCCTCCCCCATCTCTCTCGTCCCCTGGGGTGTGTGTGTGTGTGTATGTTGCCAATAAATCATAGTTTCAGAATATTTTAGGCTGAATCAAATACTGCTTAAAATAATGACAGGTATTGTAATCTCGCCATACAAATCCCTGAGGTCGGGCAGTGATAGAGACCACACGTGACTTTGATGATGCTCTTTGGTCCTCTTTTGGATCCACAGCTTTCCCCCTCGCCCTGCATCTCATTCCTCTTTGATACTTTCTGCTACAGATCCCCTCATTAGGTTGTCTGTGCTTTCCCTTGTCAGAGTGAAAATCATCTGAGCCATCACTACATCTCGCTTTTTGTTGCAGGTGTGAGTTTTTATTTTTTCTTTCCTTTGTCCTGTGTGTTGTTTTAGTGTAAAGTTGGGAAAAAATGCATTGGAGGCTTCTTTCCAGTTGATCCTCTAACCTTGATAACTTATAAATAATTTTTAAAATCCATTTTCTTTCTCTTTCCTTTGTACCAGCTTTTGAAGTTTGTTCTGGCCTTCATCATCTCTCACTTAGAGATGGCAATAGCTTCTAAATTTATCTCCCTGACTCTAGACTCTGTTCTCCTCAAATATATCATACACCATGGTTCTGACAGGGTAATTGTTGTAAAACTCAAATATGATTATGATAATTCTTCCAGTCATATTCCATGGTTCCTTACTACCTACATACAAATGAAATGGCCTGGTATACAAAACCTTTGGTAGTCTATTCCCAACCTGCTTTATCAGACTCAACTTCCTTTACTGCTAATACACTTATTTCCTTCTCTTTCCCCTTTGTTTCACTATATTCAAAGGGCTCTCCCCATCTATAAGACATTTTTTGTCCCAATAATATACTCAGTTTTTAATTTCAGAAATAGGTACTGCATGAGGAAAAGGAGGAAAATCCTTTACTTGTTCTTTATTATATATTTTCTGACTTAGAGTACCATAGACTCTAGTAATCTGAGAACTGGCAGCAATTCCTTTGCTAAGTAAGTGAGAGGCAGTAATTTTGTAAGGCAACTATTATCTCGTCAGCTCATCCCTTGTCTTCCTTTTCTCCTCCTCTCATCAAATTTCTAAACCCAAATATAGCAACTTCCAAGGCACAACTGGGGCTAAAGTAGGTGGAAATGGCTGCAAACATGGGGATGGATGTGACTGGTGATGTATCCAGACAGGTGAAACCTCCATGATTAAAATATTGTTGGTGTAACAGAGACAAGAAAAACCCTGGTAATAGTTTATCTAGAAAAATTTTTAAAACTTCTCCATCAGATCATAAAATCATATAACCAGATAGTAGATATGAAAGACAGCTAACAGACCAGAATTGCCTTAGAAGATTATCTTCCAGAAAGAGAAAATTGTTTGCATTGTCCAGCCCTCAAGCTGTAGAACTGAAAAAGAGGTTCAAACAATACCCAGAAGCACAGGAAGTAGAAACAAGAGCAATCTTACAAGCAAACACAAGTTTTTAGTCTAGGCAAAACTTATTTTATTCAAGGGAAAGTGTAAAGAAAGAAAACAAAACAATTAAAAATGCAGTACTGAGGGGAAATTGCTACAATATAAGGGAAATGAAATAGTATCTTATCTTACCTTTAGAACCAAGAATAAATAGATGCCTGTGAAAATAATCTTTTGTGAGTAAAAGAAGAAAATATTTTTGTAGCCTTAGGGAAATTCACTAACAGAAATATAACAAACATGGAGGACAGAAAGATGAAAAAAAGAGTTAAGATAAATAGAAAAATGAGAGAATGAGAAAGAACTGCTAGAAAATTAACAATAAGAGAACTTAACTGCCTCGATGCAGTAGGAGCACATAATACTAGGGAAAATTGAATTGGTTAAATATTGGAGAAACTTGAATTAGACTCTACAGAGATAAAAATTAAGAAAACCATGCGATAAATTCAAAAAGACACATGCACTCTAATGTTCATTGCAGCACTATTTACAATAGCCAGGTCATGGAAGCAACCTAAATGTCCATCAACAGATGAATGGATAAAGAGGATGTGGTACATATATACAATGGAATGTTTCTCAGCTGTAAGAAGGAATGAAATTGGGACATTTGTAGAGACATGGATGGACCTAGAGACTGTCATACAGAGTGAAATGAGAAAGAGAAAAACAAATATATATTAACACATATATGCAGAATATAGAAAAATGGTACAAATCAACTGGTTTGCAAGGCAGAAATAGAGACACAGAGGTAGAGAACAAACATACAGACACCAAGTGGGGAAAGTGGGGGAGGGGGGTTGGGGGGGAATGAATTGGGAGATTGGGATTGCCATATATACATTACTAATAAGAAAAAAAAATCAAATAGTGCATTTTAAATATATGCAGTTTATTGTATGTCAATTGTATCTCAACAAAAGTTCTTAAAAAAAAAGGAAAAGAAAACCATGGGATAGGGTGCTCTATTTTAATAGATCGAGGATTTACTATATGTCAAGCTTTATACAGCATTTACCTATTAAATCTAGTTTTCATGCATTATAATACAGTGAATTCTAATAACAAATGTGTCTGATGGACCTGACTATCTTCCTCTATTTACAGATGAGACAATTAGAGTTTAGGAGGTTAACTTGCCAAAGCCTGGACAGAGGGCAAGTAAAAGCGCTTTGGACTCCAGGTTGAGGAAAATGTTGTTAACTCTTCTTCTTATAAAAGTAAAACTCTTTGTCTATCATAAAGACTAAAACTATAGTTGAAAGACTGAGAACAATATATGAAAGACATATGACAACCAAAGACATGTAATTAGCTTGTTTTAACTGTGAAAGGAAAATATGAGCAATGAACACCATATGAGCGAAGATGGGCAAATTATAAAAGAAGAAACATGGCCAAGTAACATACTTTAAGTGTATAATAATCTTACTAGCAACAAAATAACTTTAAAACAAGGCAATGAAAAAAACAACAACAACAAGGCAATGGAATACATTTTTTCATGTTTTAAATCAACAAAAAGGAGATGAATGATACTGAGTGTCACTGATCGATGAGAACGTGAACACTTTCATGTACTGATGGTGCTGATAAATGTGGGCATAAATTTGCTGAAGAATCATCTAGCAAAGTGAATTAAAAGCCTTAAAAACTAATACAACTTCTAAGCCAAAAGTCTACTCTCAAGAATTCATCATAGATAAAGTAATTTTACAACTGCACTATCACATATGTTTATTACAACATGCATTTATCATAATATTGTTTATAATAGGGAAAAAAGAAATAGTTAAGTGTTCTAATAAAGGACATTAAATGAGTTATTGAGTATACAGTGAATCATTTTTCAATGAAATAATTTCCAGGTATTCAAAATGATGTTACATCTGTATGTTTAGATGGGAAAAGATGTCAGTTACAACATGAGGAAAAAATATAGAAAAGCATGTATGACATGCTCTATGACACTCTTTTTGCTCATTTGTGTTTTGCATTGTTTCCCTAAGAACCTGGATTATTCTGTTAAAGTAAGTAGAAACTTCCCAGTGAAGAAAATTCTTTTTTTTTTCATTATGATTTCTTTTAATTGGGATATAGTTTTACAATATTGTGTTAGTTCCTACTGTACAGAGAAGTGGAGTTCCCTGTGCTATGCAGCAGGTTCTCATTATTTATCTATTTTATATGTATCAGTGTGTATATGTTGATCCCAATCTCCCAATTCCAGTGAAGAAGATTCTTGGTTTTCCGTAAGTTTAATGTAATAAATCTCCTGTTCTAAAGGTAACATCGTTACCTTCCTCTTCTGATAACATCACCCTAAGTCAATCACAGCAATATTTTGCTAAGGACAGACAATTAGGAAAGATACACCACAGCCTGGGAGGAACTGGAACCATTCATGGAATGCAGTTCCTTCCAGTTGTCCCTTGAGGCTGAGAGGAAGGAGTAGAGATAGTCTGGAGTCCCCCATTCCTGTCATCTGAGATCCTCTGCCTGTGCCTCCCATGAGTCTAACTCAATCAGAAGCCAGGTGGTGTGGAAGTCTGCAGTTCAGTAGCAGGGAAAGAGTGAGAACTAGGTCCAAGGGAAGACAGGACCAGGAGCAGCACAGGGAAATACACAAACCACATGGGTAGATGTCAATTTAAATTCTGTATAGATCACCATCATTCAGAAGTGTCTGGTCTGAGAGGTTCAAGGTTAAGAGTGATCCACATATAGAGAGCCAGTGGGCTATAGGTAGGTTCATTCTGGTTTGCCTGGGATAGCCTTATTTTATGTTTGTTGTTTCAGTATAAATTTTAATAATGCTGTTTGTCACTCTCACAAATGTCTCACCTTAAATGATAAATTACATCATTGCCCTAGCCATGACTTCTTCCCTTTCTCATTGTTTTTTTTTATAAATTTATTTATTTTTTATTTATTGGGCTGCATTGGGTCTTCATTGCTGCGTGCGGGCTTTCTCTAGTTGCAGTGAGCGGGGACTACTTTTCCTTGTGGTGCATGGGCTTCTCATTGCGGTGCTTCTCTTGTTGCGGAGCACAGGCTGTAGGCGTGCAGGCTTCAGTAGTTGTGGCACTCAGGCTCAGCTGTTGTGGCTCGCGGGCTCTAGAGCACAGCCTCAGTAGTTGTGGCGCACGGGCTTAGTTGCTCCGTAGCATGTGGGATCTTCCCGGACCAGGGATCGAACCCATGTCCCCTGCATTGGCAGGTGGATTCTTAACCACTGTGCCACCAGGGAAGTTCCATTCTCAGATTCTTTTTGATTGTTATCTAAATTTTCCAAAATTGGTAGAGGCAATACCAAGAAAGAGGATGTATGTGGCCACATTATCTATGCATATTGGAGGCCAACAAAATGGAATCTTTTGAAATAGCAAATTCAATAAGCACAGAAAAGAATCCATGCAAAAATGAAATGTCCAGTCCCAGAAGCTATTCTAATCCTCATAGGCTGCTGCTAGAATATTAAACTGGAACTGAATATTTATTTGAATATCTTGAAGTCCGTAACATGTGGTAAAGTAGTAAATGACACAAAAATAAAGTAATAAGTAAAATAGCTAGAAAAAGATGTGGGTGAATATACTGCTCTCAGTGAAAATAGCACTAAATCATGTTAAGGAAGAAGCATGAAGAAAAGCTCAAAACAACCTAATATAAGTTAACAGAGGCGATTTCTAGGTGGTGAAATTTTGGTTGTTATTCATTTTATTCTTTCAGCTTTCAATAGTTTCCATTTTTCTACATTGGATTTGAATTAATTTTATAATCTAACAGAGCATTTAGAGATTAAGATTGTAGTAATTATACAGATGAATTAATCTAAATGCCTCAAATGCTTAGCATATAGTAAGAGCTCAATTAGTGATAGATATTCGTATTTGGTGGTATAAAATAACTTGATTGCTTAATAATTTAATTTTTTATTAAAATATATAAGGGGTTATTATGGCTAAAACTTCACCAGCGTGTTGATGTCCATAGGTTTAAAGTTAATGAAAAAAACAAAGAAATTTTAATTAAGGCTTTATTTTTTAGAGAAGTTTTAGAGGTACAGCAAAATTAAGAGGGGTATCCTCCCCATTCCAAAAATGCGTATCCTTGTTATCAACATCACTCATCAGAATGGTACAATTTTTATCAAGGATGAGCTAACATTGATATATCATAATCACTCAAAGTTCATAGTTTACCTTAGGATTCACTCTTGGTGTTGCAGCAATACATTCTTTGGGTTTGGACAAATGTATAATGATATATAGCCATCATAATGGTATCATACAGAATATTTTCATTGCCCTAAAAATCCTCCGTGCTTTGTCTTTTCACCCCATACCACTACACCCCTGGGAATCACTGATCTTTGTATTGTATCCATAGTTTTATCTTTTCTAGAATGTTATGTAGTTGGAATCATGCAGTTTGTGGTGGTTTCAGGTTGGCTGCTTCTAGTTACTAAAATGCATTTAAGTTTTCTCCATGTCTTTTCATGGCTTGGTAGCTCATTTTTTTAAAGCACCGAGTAATATTCCATTGCCTGGATGTACCATAGTTTATTTATCTGTTCAGCTACTCAGGAACATCTTGGTTACTTCCAAGTTTTGGCAATTATGAGTAAAAATAATAGAGAAATCTGTGTGCAAGTTTTTGTGTGGACATACGTTCTTAAGCTCCTTTGGGAGGGTAATTGCTGAATTGTATAAGACTGCTTAATTTTATAAGAAACCACCAAATTGTCTTCCAAAGTGGCTGTATCACTTTGCATTCCCACCAGCAATGTATAAGAATTCCTGTTGTTCCACATCCTTATGAGCATTTGGTATGGTCCGTGTTCTGGATTTGGGCCATTCTAATAGGTATGCCGTGGTATTTCATTGTTGTTTTGATTTGCATTTCCCTGATGACATATGATGTGGAGAATCTTCTCATATGCTTATTTGCCATTTGCATATCTTCTTTGGTGAGATATAATAAATATTTTTTAGTGACATTTACTAGTCATCAGTCTTGAAATTGGGATAGGAATAATTATGTAGTTATAAAATGGCAATATATAAAACAGAACACTTCTGCATTTGAATACTTTACACTGGAAATCATAAAATAAAAGTGCAAGTTTTAAGACTTTACGAAGTTTTTAAAAGACTGTGTGTAGCACAGGCATTTTTAGGAAAAATGTTATGTTTTTTCAGGAACACAGTGCAGACGAGAAAAGAATATTGATCATTCTTTCTAAAGTAGGGCAGCAATCTTATTTTCAGATAATTAAAATTACCTTGAATTATCTGAGGTTTAGATTTTTAGAGTTCGAATTAGTATGGTTTCATTTTTATTAGTAGGTGGATGTCCAAGAGAAAGGAAGTGTACTAGGAAAATGAAAAGTCTGTGTTAATTGGATGTATTAAAAAAACTGGCCAGAAAAGTGAAATGAGCTTGTAGTTTTGCGAGACAGCATGGAAGTATAAGGCAAAACAGTGACTCTTTTTGTTTTTGGTGATTTTTTGGGGCGTATTTTCTTCCAGTGCTTCATTCATTGTGTTCTTTCATAACTGAACTTTTTTTAGTTTTTATTTAAAAAATTTTATTAACGTGTAGTTGATTTACAATATTATATTAGTTTCAGATGTACAACATAGTGATTCAGCATTTTTGCAGATTACACGCTACTATAATTATGATAAGATAATGGCTATAATTCCCTGTGCTATAAGTATATCCTTGTTGCTTATCTATTTTATACATATTAGTTTTTATTCCGTTAATCTCATACCCCTAATTTGCCCCTCCTCCCTTCCCTCTCCCCTTTGGTAACCACAAGTTTGTTTTCTATCTTTGTGAGTTTGTTTCTGTTTTACATATGTATTCATTTGTGTTTTTTTTAGATTTTACATATAAGTGATTCATACATTATTTGTCTTTGTCTGATTTATTTCACTAAGCATAATATTCTCTAGGTCCATCACATTGCTGCAAATGGCAGAATTTCATTCTTTTTTATGACTGAGTAATATTTCACTATGCCACATCTTCTTAATCCAGTTGTCTGTTGATGGGCAGTTGGATGGATTCCATGTCTTGGCTGTTATAAATAGTGAAACAATGGATGTTTTAATAGAGCTAAATTTTAACTTTAACAGAAGCCTAATTTTTTTTCCTGTGACATCACCAATGCTCAAAATATGGTAGATGTATCTTTTTGGCCTCACAGTGTGGGGTACATTCTTTGAAACATTGTCATTGGCGGCAAATCTCCAACTTTGAAGTTGTATTTTATTTTTGCATGTTGATAAATTTTTCCCAAGTGAATGGAGAAATTAACTAGGCTAGAGAATACTAGTTTAGAGATAAATGTTTGGTGGACTATAAAGATAATGATTTTCTTCTGTTATATGAACATTGGTTTTGGAGATAATTCTGAAAAAGTAATGTAGTAGATTTAATTATAAGTTCCTAATGACTTATTTCCTGTGCACCTGTCTCTTCCTTCCCTGTAGGCATTGCTTTTGAGCTTGGTTTTATGACATGCCTTGGATAATGGCATATAAGCAGAAATGACATTTGCCATACCTAGGCAGAAGCTTTAAATGTACCTTCAAGTTTTGACTCTGTGTCTGTTTCATTCCTACCCTTTGCCATGAGAGAGGAACATTTTCAGATAGTATATCCGTCTGGGTTCGAGAATGAGAAGAAATAAGGAAACCCATTGCTCACATGTTACAGAGCAAGACATTATTATTGTTGTTGTTATTATTATTATTATTTTGTAAGCCTATAAGGTATAGGAGTTGTTAATTACTACGAAGATTGACCAGTAAATGCTAGAAGTGGCATGATGCCAAAATGAACCCTAAAATATAGAACTAGGGAGTATATAGCAAATAAACTGATATAGGAGGCAGGAAAAATCTATATCATGCATTGGTAAAATATGTGATAAAATGATTACCTGCAATAAGTTGGAAGCACAAAATGCATCTAATAAACTTGTGACTTTGGGCAAAGAGATATTGAGCACAATTTTCATAGCATGATTTGGTTGTTATTAGCTAAATTTGATTAGATATTATAAGAAAGAATGAGCTAAGAGAATAATTGGCATGCTTCCAAGGATGAAAGAAAAAGATAATTTCAACATTCTAGGACTGGTGGATTGAAAAATGTCATCCCCCACTAGTAAAATGTTCTCAAATTAAGATAATCTCAGGGCAAACAACTAATCAAGGATGTGGCCATCACACCTTTGTTCAGACCTGTCATTGGATTAAGATGGATCCAGAAAATCCTTTCACTTGGACAAAAATTCTGAGAGAAAAGACCTAAATGGGTTGATGTCCCAAGGAATAACATTAATCTCAAGGCAACCAAGGTTAATGATAGAATAGCACTGTCCAATGGAAACATACTGCAAATTGCATACGTAATTTTAAAATTTTAGTGACTACATTGTAAAAAGTAAAAAGAAACAGGTGAGATTAATTTCAATAATTTTATTAATTTTAGTAAGTATATGCTTATTGAACACAATATATAAAAATAATACAATTTCTGCATATGATCAATATAAAAACACTGATGAGACCTTTTCCACTGTTCTGTACTTAATGTGAAAGCAAGTGTGTGCTTTATAGCATAGCATGTCTCAATTCAGACTAGTTGCATTTCAGTTGCTCAATAGCCATAGTTGACTGATAGTTACTGTACTGGATAGCTGAGTTCTAGAGAGTGAGGAATGCCAGAAAAAGTTTTATTGATATGGTTCCTGGCAAAGGAGATGAAAATAATGATATACATGAAAAAATTGCCGACAAAGTTTTTGAGAAGAATTGTATTGCCAGAATAAATTACATGACTCCTTGAGATGTAAATTGATCCTTTAGACCTTCTATGGCATTCTGAGAACAATCTGAGAACTGTAATAACTATATTCTGCTGATATATTGGAGGTGTTTGTTATAGCAAAAGCTAAAAGGAATATTAAAAATATTTTTTAAATCAGCAGACCTTTAATAAGATAGGCTCTTACTACTGCCAAACCATGCATAGCTATCCCTCCCAACTTTGGTCTCTGAAACATTTGTTGAAAAAGTGAAAGCTTATCTTACTATACACCAGCAAAGACTAATAGCATGGGGCATTGCAAGAGCAGAAGGATTATTATCAAAAAGACCTGGATTTGAATCTTAATTTTACCACTCTTTAAATGGGTAATATTTATACCAGATACTGTTACAAAACATAAACAGAGTCTTGAAAAGCATTTGTATGTTGGAGCTTGCTTTCTTTAATGTGACCACCATGTAAAGTTTACGATAGCTTACTGGAGACATGTGGCCTGACCAACGTCCATTCCCAACAGTCAAATGAGAGTGAGCTACCTTAGACCATTCAGCTTAGGCAAGGCATCTGATGACTGCAGCCACATGAGTGACCCCAGGCAAGTCCACCAGAAGACCTGCACAGCTGAGCCCATCTCTGATTGCTAATCCAGAGAACCGTGAGCAAGTAAAAGAGTTGTTTTAAGCCACTAGGTTTTGGGGTAAACATTTGTTACACAGTGACTAGGTAACATATTACTTAAGGGGGGTTATTCAACCCCCTTGATCAGTTGCCTTATCTACAAAACAAGGCTAGTAATATTTATTTCAGTGTTGTTATGTGGCAAGGCCAGGCACAGCAGGTTCTTTAAAAAAGTAATATGTTTATCCCCCTTTTCTTCATTTTTCCTCTCTCCTCTTTTTCTGTTTTTCTTCCCTCTGTTGCTTCTTCTCTTCTCCTCCCAGGGGCATTATAAGAACAATATTGTTGGAATCAATGTATAGCCTACCAAGATGGTTACTTCAAAGAGGTCAAATGTCTTATTCATTTGGCTAAGTCAGTACTAACAAGTTGGTATAAAATTAGCTGCATCCCATTATAGACAGATTTGATAAAAATCTCATTAAATACAGGGGGAAAAGTATACATCCCTGTAGAAGTACAATTTTCCTATAAATATTCCTATAAAATTTCCTATAAAATCTTCTCCTAAGTGATGTATTTCTCAACTAGTCATGATGTTTCTCATCAGTAGAGTGAAATCTGTATATTTTTGTGTCTAGTCTTATTTCTATGCCAAAAAAAAAAAATTTCTTTGGCAAAGCTCATAGACCAACAAGACATTCTTTATTCATCCAGCTTAATCAAAACTTGTAATCAGTGAGTAAGAATCATTTGCCTAAAAGAAAAAAAGAAAAAAAAAACCAAAACTGGGTCTAAGATTGAATGACTCATACAGAAACTTTATGATTTTGCTCTGTGCTTTATGAAGGAATTTCATAATCATATGTAATTATTTTAAATGTTTTATAAACTACAGTGACTTTTTAATAAGTTTCTAATTATCCAATACAGTTTCTAGAAAGATTTGCCGAATATGTAGTATATGTGTGATGACTCATTTGTCATCCAGAAGCCTGTGAAGAAACCCTCATTCCTAAAAATAGGGTTCCCATAGATTTGATACCGGCTGTAATTTTTCACTTGAGACATTTCCTTTTATATCTCTGACTCCACTTTTGGTAAATCATGATACATAACTATATAAAACATCACATAATCTAAAAAAAGGGAATAAAGGTGCCAACTGTACCACATCACACACAGTACACTATGAACCAAAAAATCAAACTAGCAAGTGAATTCTAGGATAGGGAGCATTAAATTTTTAGTTTTCCTTATATTTTAATCCACTGTCTCCTACCCTACCCCTGTACCCCCACTCTTGGAAATTTATGAGATCCGGCATACACTGACAACAGGAAAAACTCAATTATTAACATAATGAGAACTTTTTTTGTTGTTTTATTTCTTGGGATAATTTCACATTAGTACAAGAACTCATTCATTCTTGTGTATCCAAAGGATAGGACTCTAACAATGTATCTTAAATTTAACACTTCCTTAAGGAAACACAGTCAGGTTAGGAAGAACAGAAAAGTCTCTTAGACTGGATGTCTTCTGACTGCTCAGCTCCCCAGTTACATGGCAAAGTGTGGAAACATGAATTCATATTAGAATATAACATAAAACCCAGGTTAAAAAGCTATATGCCTTACAAATTGTTGTGCCATTCCTACAAATCTAAAGAATGACATTGCAAGGTAATGATATTGTTCATTTTTGGTACACCCTTGTAAGCTGCTGGAGAAATCCACAGATTAGGTCCATCTTAGGTTTTGATTAAGTTTGAATAAGCTTCCTCATTATACATCCACCAAAAATGTTTTGGTCCAATCTGATCAAATCAATATTTTTAAATACTTTATTTAAAAAAGAAGTAGAAATGCTTGTTTCTGCCCAGGAAATGTTTTATGTCACAAGTCAGCTCACAGCCAACACTGCTGTATCATAGATAGCTGTGGATCAAAGGCTTTCTAAATGATCCAAATCTCCCTGGTCCACATCTCTCATTTAATGGATGGGAAACTAGTTCCTAAGACGTTAGTTTGCTTTCCCAAGGTCATGGAGCTTTGAAGAAGAAAACAAAGTAAAAAACAAAACAAAACACCCACAGAATCTCTCTTGTTGTAGTGATTCATTCAAGGGTAGGCACTTGATCAAAATTTGGCCACTTAGAATAATTTTGCTAGCCATAGTGATTACTTCAGGAATGCTTCACTGAAACAAGATGGTGTAATCGGAATAAATTCCAGAACTCATACAAAATTCACAAGAGGTCTCTGTATTTCCTGTGCTGAACTTGAAAGATTGGTAGTTCTAGTGCTGAGGACAGCCATGTAGACACTGAAAGGAAGCAAGCCATCTGAATGAAGCTGGATAGATTGTTTTTCCTCCCCAGTAGTTACATATCTTCCTGATATATCCCTGATGATTTCAATTATGTAAACTGTTGACCTGAAACAGATAGACTCCACATATTTCTCCAGCAAAGATTGGTTTATTTGCAATCAGCAAAAATATGCAATTTGGGGTCTGCAGCTGTTCAAGCCACGTGCAAGTCCCCACACAGCAAGGGAAGGAGAATGCTTTTATAGAGGGGAAAGGAGGTTGGGAGGGCTGTAGTAAACAGAAAGTCCATGGCTTTTCATTGGCTGAGTTCTTGCCAGGAAAGAAGAGCAGTCTTTCTTCTTCCTGTTGGGCTCTGCTATTTTCTCAGGGTGTGAGAGCTCCCCCTTCTGATCTCTGAACTCTGTTTAATTGAGGTCTCTGTTTATCAATTTTTTACAAAACCAATACATTTCTTCTATTTTTGATGTATGCTTTTAACTAGCTTAAGTAAATTTGACTTGGGTTATCTATCACGTGGAAGGTGTTCTGATAGATGAACTCAACGTAATTTACTCGATTATTAAAATAATGTAAGACTTTTAGATCTTTCTAATATGTTGATAATGTGAAAAAGAATGCTTTGTGTAGAAGTCTTTCTTTGTATTTCAGGATTATTTTCCTAAGGGAGCTATAAGAGAGATTCTTAACAATGGAATTCTTAAATATGAGAGAGATTCTTGAATATGAAATTAGTGGGCCAAGAAAAATGAATATGTTTAAGACTCCTTATACGTATTTTCCAATTACCTTCTAAAAATGAGCAAGCTTTATTTCTATTGAAACTATATGGGCTGATTTTTCTTATGCAAATTTTGTTAGACTTGAATACTATCATTAAAAAAAAACGTTGTTCCTAGTTCAAGGCAAAGCTGGTACCTCATTTTCAAAAAGGGAAGTTAATTTTTTAACTAGTCCTTTAGGTTTCTTTAGGATGGGTGATGTGAAAGTCATAGTAAAACCATTCAATTCGAAGCAATTGCAGGTTGACAAAGTCTCTATCTAACTTTGCAACCAAAGTATCCCTAATTGCAGAGAGAGGGAGAATGACTCTGTTTGGGATGGTGTTGAGTAGGACCGAGAGCAGTGAAACCCACAAAAAAATATGACATTTCTTGGAAATCAAATTTTATTTTTGAAAGTTATTTTCTTTCTACTTTGTATCAGAACTATGTGTATTTGTAATCTGAAAGTAATGATTCAAGTGTTTTTTCTTACACTTTTGCTTTAATTTATGTTACTTATACTTTTTATTTAAAAAGTATAAGTAACTTAAAGAGAATGAGACTTGGTTACCAGTTATTTTGAAATGTAGAAATAAAGAAACCACTCAAGAAACAGCAAAAAAATGTCTTCTGGAAACTTTAAGTACTTCAAAGAGCAAATATTATAATTCAGTATTCCTTTTATTTTGACCCAGTTTTATATCCTGATGAATAAAATGTTATATAATATAATATAATTAATAACAAATACCAGTGGGACAGCAGTAACCAAATTGTAGGGCTGTAACATTGTCTTCTATGTGTATATTTCCTTTTGTAATTGTAAGTGGACGTTCTGTGTAACCATACTTGGCAGCCTTGCTGGTGGGCAAGAGAAGAGTCAATTAGTGACAGAAATGTGAGAGGGTGATAACTGACAATTTTAAGCATATGTTGTAAGGAGCACATACATCTATGGAATAGGTTAAGGATATTTTCCCTTCAATTTAGAGGGAAGAAGTCTCAAGTTAGGCCCCTATATACATGCTCAAAATTGCAAAGAAGTATATCAGCACAAGGCTCAGAAACCTCAGAGTAGTTGTTGATATTGTTTTTAATTCTGTTACCTGCTACATCTTATATACTTCTTTCTACAGAATTAAATTATTTAATTATGGAGAAAAGAAACGCATTCCTAATCCTATAATCATAATTCTAGGAGTGAATTTTTCTTGGTGATGCAGTTTCTGTTGAGATTTTTTTTGTGACACTGTCACAGCAGGTAATTATGAACAGAGGACGTTGTCCTTCTATAGGGAACAGAGCCTGTGCATCATTTGATCTAAGCTGGTGTTTTGTGACATTTGAATAAATTAGTAATACTCTGCTTTTTGGAAGAAAAAATTCCATCTTTACTGAAATGTGATTTTAAAAATCTCATTTAAGAAAACCTCAGAATGGTTATATTCTTTTCTTTTTTTCAGAGGTACTGACTTATTGAGTCAGATCATTCTCTGATAATTCTGCAATGAATAATACTCATACTAATATCCTGATCATCCTCAAACAATAACCATTGTCATGGAAACTACATATCATGGGAAAACAAACTGTGCAAATGAGCTTCTTCCATAGCTTTAATTATGCAAATAGAAAATTGAAGGAGTACATTTTAAGGATTCAGTTTCCTATTTAAGTATTGACTAAAGTAAATGACTCAAGCACTTCTCCACATCTGACTGTTGATATGTTGAAGATGTTAACATGATTACGTCTGTCTGGATTTGTGTTGACGTTCAATACAGGAAACAATTTAAATTTCTGCTTAATATTTTACTTTAAAGCACTGTAATGGAGTCTGATTCAGTTGTTTTAATCAGCTATTCTGATTGCTATTTTCTGGATTCAGTGCATGTAATTTAGTGACTGCTATGAAGCGAAGTACTAATTTTTCACTTCTAATACAATCAGTTTGATAGTTGGGCAGGAAAAGTAAGGGCTACTGTTACATTTAGTTTATATTTATGAAGTACTTGCAATATGTACTGGGTGCTGTTAAGGGTACTCAAATGAAAGTTAGATGTCTAATTCCCTTATAACTTAGACTCAGTAGGAGACCTAAGATAAAACAACTAAAATGCAAGGTGGTATGAGCTATGTGAATATCACTGGTATAAGTGCTTGTGGTGAATGGAACGCATTCAAGGCCATGTTATTAACAGGAGACCATGCAGATTGAATAAAAAGTTCGGAGTGGAGAGCAGTGGGAAATTAAGAAAGAAAAGACAGATTAAGGAAGCTGGGGATAGAGAGGCTCATTAAAAGGCATTATAAGTCCACATGAATGACTCGGATAATTATGGATAATTACAAATCAATGCATGGGAGGGTTTTTTTTTTTCTTCTTCAAATGGAGATTTTTCTATAGTGGTTCAGAAAATCAGAAAACCATAAAGAATAGGGTATTCCTAAAGAAATAAAATGAGAGATAAATCATGGCCAAAAAATTCAAGTATTGATGTCATAACCCTCTTTGAAAATCAGAGCGCTGAAGAGTAATATGGCAAATAACACACACAAACAAGATTCAGGATGAAAAGAAAGACAGAAAGGTGGATTTTTTTAAGAAATTGAGTTTTAGTCTGCTTGATCAGATGGGTGCGATGTCCAAGGCTTTTCTAACAGGGATTGTGAAGGCAGCATCACAGAAGTAAGAGATAGTTGGAATGGAGGACTTAAGCATATACTGAATGTTTCACTCTACTAGAAACAGAGGATTTGATAAATGCTTATTTTCTCTTGAAAAAGAACAGAAACATTGAGAAAGCAGCTGTTTTGGGGTAATTCTGACAAACAATGAGAAAATTTTTATAGATATAGGTCGGAGGTGCCTCTTAGTAGAAGAAAGTCATCTTATATCGGATAAACATATAGCAAAGAAGAAACTACTGAACATTGTTAGAATATCTTCTTATTTTCCTGAAAGTCCATTATGAAAATATAAAGCATAAAAGGATAACTATGTTCTGTTAATAGCCTTCCAACTAAGTACCAGAAACATAATATAGAAAGCTGTGAGTTTAAATTCAGCAAGTTATTAAGCAGATGTTAGCTAACTAGGAAGAAAACCCTATATATTAGGAACTTAAAATTGATATAGCTTTGGCATTAGGTGCTTCCAGAGGTAGTAGACTTGCAGGTAAACTCTACATTGAAAAACTAGAGGATTTTTTTTCTCCCCAAATATCAACCTTTATCTTATAAATCTTAAGGGGAAAATAAAATAAGAAAAGCAATTATAAAAGCAAAGAAGAACAGCAAGATGAAGCATTTTCACTGCTTCTAGCTCAACCTCTGATGTCAATATTGCACAAGTATTATTTCATCAAATTATCAACATTCCAGAGAGACAGCAAAGAAAGTTAGATTTTAATAGAAATAAGCCTTGAAATAAGAAAATGCTCATTCTGAAGTCAACTAGAAATTAAGAGCATTCATTGAGTCTTGCATTTGTTGGGGGTTTATATACTTAAGTCTATTTTTCCAATAAAATGTTAATTTTAATATCCAATAATGAATGGTTAAGTATACATTCTAATCTCGTCAAAGTCATTTATGCTGCCCAAGTACCAGAAGACATTCTAGTACCTTCCTACTCAAAGTATGGTCTGTAGAATGGCAGCAATGACATTTCCTGGGAGTTTGTAAGAAATGGAAACTCTTAGACCAGACCCCAGGCACACTGAATCAAAATCTGAATATTAACAAGATTCCAGATTAGTTGAGAACATTAGAGAGTGAAGGGCACTGTTCTAGATCACCCCACACAGGTATGACATCTACTTTCCTTTCTTTCTGCCTCGAAGTTTCTATATTATATAGGTTTTCCCCACCATTGGCAGATTTCTCCTCGTAGTTTTTAAATGCGTTCTTTGGCAAGAATATGTGATTGTTTTGAGTTATAATTAAATTTGGTGGGCTCTAGGGATGCTGCATGAATGGAACATCGATCTCTTAGCCTTCTGTAGTTCACTGATTCACTCTTTCCAATGACTCTTTTGAGATCAGATCTGGGGCTCTGTATACGTGATGCCAACATAAATTGAAAAGTGAAGAAAAATGCAACATAAGTTTTCTTTGGTATGGTGAATGATGTTAGGCAGTACTACAGATACCGTTTGTCTTCAGCCTACCTGAATTAGAATACAAGTCAATGCCATGAGGAATCAGGTCACTGCTCTGGCAAGAAATATGATCTGTGTTATGACTCAGAACTCAGCAGAAAATGGTCTTCTTACTTTAATCCCTTTGCAGCTTAGAGCTGGCTGTGTTGTCTGTATCAGTCAAGTATTACTGTGTAACAAACACAGCAAAGCTAATTTATTAGCTCCTGACTCAATGAGTAAACAATTTGGACTGGGCTCAGTTGAGTAGTTCTGTTTATCTTGCATGTGTTTCACTCAAGCCACTACAATTAGCTTATGAATCACATGAGAGTTGATTGATCCTGGATAGCCTTTTCCATGTCTGGCATTTGGCGGGGGTGGATAAGCTACATGTCTTCAAAAGACTAACCCAAGCTTTTTTACATGTAAACTGGGTTCGAAAAACAGTACCTCCCAGTGTACAAGCGCTTTTTAAGCTTCTAATTGAATCATTCTTGCTACGATTCCATTAGCTAAAGCAAGCCACATAGCTAAGTCCAGATTCAAGGGGTAAAGATATGCGTAGATTCTGTCACTTGATAGATGCTGTAAAATGCTGTGACCATTATTTTTTTCTCAACTTACCACCTCTCTATCTCAAAATAATAATAGGTTTTATAAACCTGTACCTCTTTCTTTGTAAGCAATTTTCAGTTATTAGAAGAAAACCCCATGGCAATGAAACTACTCTGCCGGCAGATATGCCATAAGAGCTCTAAGATCATGCAATATGACTTGGAACTTGATCAGGAAAGGGCAGTTTGTTATTTGCTCTGAAAGTCCACTTCCTTGCTTTTACTCTAGAAAATCTGTATTTGTGAGTGGAACTCTATTTTGTCTTGTTTATTTCACTTCCGTTACATCAATAAAATCTGCACCTGTTTGTTCTGGCATGGAGAGCAGCTGTCTGCTCTGGAGCAGTATTTCCCACCTGGGTAGCTGAGCTGTTTCTCAGTGGCACACACCTTTGTCAGCGTTGGTGGGAAATGAACATCTTGGCTAATTTGGGTGCTTCCCTTTGGACTTGGCTAAACAGGATAGAACAGGAAGTGTTTGACTCCCAAATCTGTACTATGAGAAGTTTCCTAAGACACACACAGTGGGTGAGAAAATTGTCGAAAAGGAGGTAGGTGGTACGTGATATGAAGAGGGATTAATAATTAATGTTAATTGTGAGGTAGAAGAATATATACCAAGGGATTTTGTATCACGGTAAACATGTGAGCAAAGGCTTTACAGTTTTTTTTTTCATTGAGGTATAGTTGATTTACAATATTATATTAGTTTCAGATGTACAACATACTGATTTACTATTTTTATAGACTATAATCTGTTTAAAGTTGTTATAAAATATTGGCTATGTTCCCTGTGCTGTACAGTATGTCCTTGTAGCTTATTTATTTTACACATAGTGGTTTGTATCTTTTAATCCCATATCCGTATCTTGCCCCTTCCCTGCTCCCTCTTCCCACTGGGAATCACTGGTTGGTTCTCTATATCCATGAGTCTGTTTCTGTTTTGTTATATTCATTTGTTTGTTTTATTTTTTAGACTCCACCTATAAGGTGGAGTCTAAACATAGACTCCACCTATAAAATGTAGAATTTGTCATTCTCTGTCTGACTTATTTCACCTAGCAAGCATTATGCCCTCCAAGTCCATCCATGTTCTTAAAGCCTTCATATTTTTACATAATGGTAAAATACCTATATATGTGAATAAATTAAGATATTATTTTCTTGTGTTGAACTCTGTGCATACCTTGGATATTATATATATATATGATTTTATTTATATATATATATAAATTTACATATATATGTGTGTAATTGGGACTTCTAAAACATTTTATTCATGTTGTTGCATGTATCAGCAGTCTGTCCCTTGTTATTGACGAGTATATTCTCTTATATGAATACCCCCACAATTTGTTTTTCCATTTACTTATTGGTTGATATTTGAAGTGTTTCTAGCTCTTGACTTTCATGAATAAAATTGCTGTGAATAATTTTGCATGAATCTTAGTGTGGTTATAAGTTTTAATTTCTCTCAAGTAGGGGTAGGATTGCTGGGTTATATGGGAAATATATAATTAATTTCATAGGAAAGTGCCACAATATATTCCAAAGTCATTGTACTATATTTTCATCTTTACAGCCATCTGTGAGAGTCCCACTTGCTCAATATCATTACTAGCATTTGGTGTTGCTAGCCTTTTAAATTCTAATCATTCTAGCAAGTAATTAATAGTATCTCACTGGTTTTAATTGTGTTTTCCTGGTCATTAACTATGTTAAGGCTTTTTTAACATAATTAATGATTATTTTATATCTTCTTTCAAGTATTTTGTGAATTTTTTTGAGCTGTCTGTCTTCATATTATTGAGTTATATAAATATGTAAGTGTCCTTTACATATTTGCATACAAATGCTTTACCACATGTATGTAAATATATGTATATATGTGTATATATATATATATATGTATTATATATTGCATATTTGTGACAAATCCTTTCTTCCTTCTATCGCTTGCCTTTTTTTTCCCCTCAATGATGTCATTTAAGAGCAGAAATTATGAACTTCAGTGGAATTTAATTTATTCTTTCTTTTTCATACGGCTTTTTGTGCCTTTTCTAAGAAACCTTTGTCAAACAGGTTGAAAAGATGTTCTCCTATGTTCTCTTCTAAAAGATTTATAAATTTAACATTTATGTTTAAATCTATATTATACTTCAAATTAATTTCTGTGAGAACTGAGGAAAGAGTCAAAGTTCTTTGTTTTTTCATACAGATATTCAGTTTTGACAGCACCATGTATTGAAAAGATTATATTTCCAGCATTGACATTTGTTGGCACCTTTGTCAAAAATTGTTTGATTGTACATGTATGATTTATGCCTGGATTCTCTATTGTTTTCCACTGATCTAGCTTTATACCTATGGAACACTGTTTTGATAATTGTAGCCTTGAAATCAGATAGCTTAAAGACTTCCTTTTTCTTTTCTTTTTCAGAATTGTATTGGCTATTGTGAAGTCCATGGGTGACCTTGCCAAATTTGCTTATACAATCCAGAAGTTTGTTTTTTTAGATTCCTCAGAATTTTCTACACAGTCATTTCATCTGTGAATAGATTAGCATATGTCTTTGTCTTAGCTTCATGTTTCTTTATTCTAATTTCTTCTTACTTTATTATATCTCCAGTATAATATTTAATGAAAGTGGTGAGAGTGGGCATCTTTGCCTTGTTCCTGTTTTAGGGGGACAGCATTCAGTCCTTAACCATTAAGTATAGTATTAGCTGTAGTTTTTCTCTTTAAATGCTGTTTATCAAATTGAATAAGTTTCTTTCTATTTTGAGTTTACTCAAATTTTTCCCATGAAAAGGTGTTGAATTTGAGAAGATTACTTGAATATTCTCCTTAGATCTGTTATGGTAGTGTATTATATTGATGGACTTAAAATGTTGAACCAACCTTGCATTACTGAGATCAGTTGCACTAGGTAATGGTGTGTAATGCTTTTACATATTGCTGAATTCAATATTTTAATATTCTAGTGGATTAAATTTGCTGAAATGTTGCAGATAAATCAATTTTCCAACATTATTTTTAGTTTTTTTACTCTTATGTCCTATGATTTTTCTCTTCTTGTAATATCTTCATCAGGTTTTCTGTTAAAGTTATGCTGGCCTTATAAAATGAGTTGGGAATGTGCCTTCTGACTCTGATTTGAATTGTATAAAACTGATATTTATTTTTACTTAAATATTTATTAAAAGTTATCAGTAAAACCATTTAGATCTGGAATTTAGAGTGTTTTATTTTGCATTACTTTATTTTAAATATATATATATTTATTGGAGGATAGTTGCTTTACAATGTTGTGTTAGTTTATACTGTACAGCAAAGTGAATCAGCTATATGTATACATATATCCCCTCTTTCTTGGATTTCCTTCTCATTTAGGCCACCAGAGAGCACTGAGTGGAGTTCCCTGTGCTATTCAGTAGGCTCTCCTTAGTTATCTATTTTATACATAGTATCAATAGTGTATATATGTCAATGCCAATCTCCCAATTCATCCCACCCCCCTCCCCCCTTGGTATCCATATGTTTTCTCTATGTCTATGTCTTTATTTCTGCTTTGTAAATAAGATCATCTATACTGATTTATTTTCATATTCCACATAAATGTGTTAATTTATGATACTTGTTTTTCTCTTTCTTAGTTAAATCTGTATGACAGTCTCTAGGTCCATCCATGTCTCTACAAATGACCCAATTTTGTTCCTTTTTTATGGTTGAGTAATATTCCATTGTATATACGTACCACATCTTTTTCCATTCATCTCTTGATGGGCATTTAGTTGCTTCCATTTACTGGCTATTGTAAATAGTGCTGCAATGAACATTGGAGTACATGTGTCTTTCTGAATTATGATTTTCTCTGGGTATGTGTCCCGCAGTGGGATTGCTGGGTCATATGGTAGTTCTATTTAGTTTTTAGTTTTTAGTTTCTTAAGGAAGCTCCATTCTGTTCTCCAAAGTGGTTGTATCAATTTACATTCCCACCAACAATGCACAAGGGTTCCCTTTTCTCCATACCCTCTCTGACATTTATTGTTTGTAGATTTTTTGGTGATGGCCATTCTGACTAGTGTGAGGTGATACCTCACTGTAGATTTAGGGCTATTCAGAATTTGTTTTTCTTCCTGATATTGTTTTGATAAATTAATGTTTTTTTTAATGAATTTGTCCTATTTATCTAGGTTATTAAATATATTAGCACAAAGTTGTTCAAAATATTCCCTTGTAAACCTTTCAGTGTTTGTATAGCCTGGATTGATATCTCTCTTTCATTACTAATATTATTAATTTATGTTTTCTTTATCTCATTTAAAATTATTCTGACTAGTTTATCAATTTTATTAACATTTTTAGAGAATTAACTTTTGCCTTTAAAAGTTTTCTCTGTTTTCTATTTCACTGATTTCTGCTCTTATCTTTATTACTTCCTTACATTTGTTTACTAGGGCTTTATTTTATTTTTCCTAGACTTTTAAAAGTAGAAACTTAGATACTTGATATTTATATTGGCTTTTTTCTCCTACTATAGACATTTAAAGCTATAAATTTCCCTCTGAGCCCTGGTTTTGCTTGCTCTAATAAATTTTGGTATGTTATTCTCATTATCATTTAGTTCAAAATAATTCTTATTTCACTTGGAATTTCTTTAGTATATCATGGGCTACGTAAGTGTATTATTTTATTTCAAAATATTTTGTGATTTTTCTAGGCAACTTATAGGTGTTAATTTTTAATTTATTTCCATTTTGATCAGAGACATCTGTAACGTCAGTATTTTGACATTTTGGGAGATTTAATTTATGGTATAGCTATGGTTTATCTGGATGAAAACTCCATGTAAGATTGAAATGTATATGTTTCTGTCTTTTTGTTTAATGTTTTGTAAATATCAGTTAAGTCAGTTTGGATGGTAGTATTGTTTAAATATTTTATATTTTCACTGAGTTTTGTCTACTTTTGTCTTTTTAATCTTATGCTACTCTTTACCTTACAATTTAATACTGATATTTAGAGAGCCACTATACCAGCTCTATATTCCAAAATATTTATGTCTTTATATTTCAAGTGCATCTCTCATAGAAAGCATATAGTTCAGTCTTGCTGTTGTATTTAGTCTGATGTCTTCTTCAGTTAAATTATTCTTTAGTCTATTTACATTTAATGTAATTATCTATGTGACTGGGTTTGAGTCTGCCATGTTAGTATGTTTTTCACTTGTCTCTTTTGGTTTTCGTTCCTTTGTTTCCACTTTCCTGATCTTTTGGGTTAATCAGTAATTTTGTGACAACCATTTTACTTTCTCTATTTGCTTCTTGCCTTTCCCTCATTTTATTATATATTCTAGGGCTCTAAATTTGCATTCTTAATTTATCAGAGGCCATTCAAGGTCAATATATTTACCACTTCACACGTCTCACTTTATGGCTGACACTATACACTTCCTGCCTCCTACTGAACACTTCTTGCTTAAAACAGTATACTTCTATTTACCCACTACCATTCATTTTTGCTATCATTCTTTTGCTTCTCCACCCATTACAAAGCCTATCTTAACAATATTATTATTTTAACTTTAAAAAATCAATCACCTTTCAAAGAAATTACACAAAAATTTAATCTTCTATATTTGGCCACTTGTTTGTAATGTCCTAAGCTCTTCATTACTTCCTTCAGATATGATTTTCTTTCTGGTATCATTTTTCATGTTACTTATGTGAAGTCAATAATCATTTGGCCTGTAGTTTTCTTTTCTTGCAATATCTTTGTCTGGTTTTGGTATTAGGGTAATGATGGCCTTATAGAATGAGTTAGGAAGTATTCTCTCTACTTTTATCTTCTGAAAGAGATAGTAGATAATTGGTAAAATTTCTTCCTGAAAAGGTAAAATTTTACAGTGAACCCATCTGGGGCTGGGGCTTTCTGTTTTGAAAGGTGATTAATCATTTATATAATTTCTTTAATGAATATAGGCCTATTAAGATTATCTATTTCTTCTTGTTTGGTAGATTGTGTGTTTCAAGGAATTGGCCCATTTCATCTCAGTTAACAAATTTGTGAATGTAGAGTTGTTCATTTTATTCCATTATTATATGTTTAAGGTCCATGGGATCTGTAGTGATACCCTCTCTTTCATTTCTGGTATTAATAATTTGTACCTTCTCTCTAGTGCTTGGTTAGCCTGACTAGTCTTTATCAATTTTATGAAAGTTTTCAAAAACCAGCTTTTGGTTTCACTGATTCTGTCTATTAATTTCATCTATCATCTTTTTCTGCCTTCTGTGGTTTTAATTGGGCATTTTACATAATTCATTTTTTTCTCCTTTGTTAGCATATCAGTTGTATTTCTTTTCTTACCTTTTTTTAGTTGTTGCCATAGAGTTTGCAGTATACATTTACAACTAATCCAAGTCCACTTTCAAATAACACTGTACCACTTAATGGGTAGTGTGAGTATGATATAATAACAAAACAATCCAAATTCCTCCCTCCTGTACCTTGTAACATTACTGTCATTCATTTCACTTATGCATAAGCATAAATATATATGTATATGTATATATATATATATGTATTCAAATACATACACATACAAATTCATATATATGTATTTGAATACATTGTTGTTTAAAATATGATTTTGAACAAACCAGTGTCTGTTAATTAAGAATAAGAAAAATGTTTTTATTTTACCATTACTGTCTCTTCTCTGATGCTCTTCTTTATTTTGTATAGATCTGAGTTTCTGACCTATATCATTTTATTTCTCTCTAAAGAACTCCTTTTAACATTTCTTGCAAGGCAGGTCTGCTGGCATCAAATTCCCTCAATTTTTGTTTGTTAATTAAACTAACAATTAAAAAGGATAATTTTACATGGTACAAAATTTTTGATTGGTGGGTTTTTTCTCAACATTTAAATATTTCACTTCATTCTCTTTTTGCTCGCATGGTTTCTGAGAAGAAGTTGTATTTAATTATTATCTTTGTTCTTCTGTGGGTAAGGTATATTTCCTATCTGGCTTCTCTTAGGATTTTTTTCTTTATCTTTGATTTTCTGTAGTTTGAATATTATATGCATAGGTATAATTTTTTCAGCATTTATCATGTTTGGGATTCCCTGAGATTCCTGGGTCTGTAGTTTGTTATCTGACATTAACTTGGGGAAATTCTCAGTCATTATTGGTTCAAATGTTTCTTCTGTTCCTTTTTCTCTGTTTCTTCTCCATATGATATTCCCATTATATGTATGGCGTACCTTTTATAGTTGTCGCACAGTTCTTGGATATTCTCTTATTTTTTTTTTCCACTCTTTTTTTCTTTGCTTTGCAGTTTTGGCAGTTTTTATTGAGTTATCCTCAAGCTCAGAGAGTCTTTATTTAGCCATGTCCAATCTATTAAGAAACCCATCAAGGCATTCTTCATTTGTGCTGTAGTATTTTTAATCTGTAACATTTCCTTTTGGTTCTTTCTCAGAATTTTCATCTCTCTGTTTATATTGGTCATCTGTTGTTACATGCTGTCTACTTCATCCATTAGCATAAGTGCTGTTAGCATAGTAGTCACAGTTATTTTAAATTTCTGGTCTAATAATTCTAACATCTCTTGCACATCTGAGTCTGGTTGTGATGCTTACTCTTCAAACTGTGTTTTTTGCCTTTTAGTATACCTTGTAAGTTTTTCTTGATGTACTCGGCAAAAGGAACTGCTGTAAATAGTTGTTTAGAAATGTGGTGTTAAGCTGTGTGTGGGGGGGATGCATTCTATACTCTTATGATTAGGTTTCAGTCTTTTGGTGAGCCAGAGCCTCTGCACTGTTGATGAATCCTTCTCATTTTTTTTTTTCACCCCCTTAGGTGGAATAGGATTGGTAGAGTGGGATGTAGTTGGTTATTTTCCTTTCCCCAGGTCTATTAGGCTCTGATAATATGCCAGCAGGTTAAGCTCTGGTTAACCAGTTTTCCCTTAGGGCAGGCCTTGTGAAGAACAGAGTGCTCTGGTATATTTCAAAATGGTTGCTTTCCTCCTTTTCCTGCCAGAAGCAGGAGGAGATTTTTCTTAGGAATTCACAGTGGGAAACCAGTCAAGCTCCTGTCAGTAAAACTTACAAGAGTATGGGGCTCCTCTGTGAGTGGATCCCCCTGGACTTTTAATATCTCAGATTTGTCTGCAGTGATCCTGTAGCAGTTTGTCAACTACTGTTGAGGTTTTCCTAACCCAGCACTACTTTCTGAAGAGGTTTGTGCTTGTGGATTTCAGCTTGGTCCCAATAGAAATGTAGAAAGCTTCATCCAGTGTGCCTGAAGTCATTCAGCTTGCTCAAAAGCCACAAACCTTCAAAAAGTTCTAATTGTTCAATTTGGTTCAGCCAGGTAAATTGCTTTGGCTATTTTAAGTGCAAAGAATTGGAGTGTATACCATAATTGTAGCTAAACTCTTTCATCTTAAACCAGAATTTATTAATATTTTTTCCTGCCATATTTTTTCTGGAGGTTTCATGACACTAACTGAAATTAAGATAAATGTGGATTAACCTGTAGATTATGAATTTTGCCACTGTTAGACTGTATATGTCATATGTCTAGAAGAGTATGTAAATATTTTTTGGAAAAGTAGTATAATTCAAATAATTTTTTGGGTAAAGATACCCAGAGTTTTATCCTTACATAAAGCTAATACTTTCAAACATGTAGGAAATTATTTTTGTTTGAAACCTTTCATGATCATTATAGGATCTGCATGTAAATATATAACATGTACACATACTACATATCAGAAGCCAGTATTGTAGGTCTTCAGAAGAGTAAATCCATAGTATAATTAATATGTATAGAGAAATGACTAATAAATTATATATTATGAAACAAAGACAATTTATTCCACTTCTGAAAATAGAAACAGCAATAATGTTTATAAAACTTGGAACTTATGATAGGTCTTATAAGGGATTTTTTTTTTAATTAAGTAATCTTATTTTCATCAAAATCCTATAAGGTCGATATTAAAATGAATGAGGAGACTGAAGTGTGTCTTTCATAAGGTTATCCATGGCCTAAATAGCCAAGAGAGAATTTAAGTTTAGGTCCCTTAAGGCCCCAGAGTTTCGTGAGTTAAAGCCAGTTAGCAACTGTAAAAGATTGTATGCTCACACATACACACAAATTCTTCCCAATTATCTGCTATAATCATAAAAATAATTTGACGACAAACAATTTGAACTGATTGGTTGCCCATCTTCTCCCAGCATCATCTTCAACAGGTTCAAGTATTATTCTTCACTGAACTTAGCTAGGGGATGAAGCAGGCATTTAGTTAAGAATCAGCCTGAAGAAACAAAGATTTACCTACTTGCATTGCCAATATTACATTTATCTATTTGTCCTATCTCACCATGAAAAAGTAGCTGTAACAAGAGTGGTCTGGTTCTTGACAAAGAAATTGAAAAGAATTGTAGTTGCTGTAGGTTTTTTTTCCCTTTGGCAAGACACCAGGATATCTTATTTTAGCTTTCAGGATGGTGATTAAATTACTCAAAGTTAATAGTTTGACACACTAACTTTTTTTCATAGTACCTGAAATAAGAGTGAACAAAATAGCCCTTCTTTCCATAATTGCCTTGTAATTATTTTGTAAGCTTTAAGCATTTACATTTCATCAGCTACAGAAGTAATTACATGATCCTGCATGTCCTTTAGACTCCACTTGTTTTTGTTACAGTTTATCTTTTGTTACAATTTCATCTCACCCCATTGCTCAAGAAAAGATGGCCCAATACCATTTTTCATTTTATGAATAATTTTCTTTGTTTATCATTTTATTAGTATTAATTTTTTAATGATATTATTTTCCATAAATTTATCTATAGGGTTAGTAATAACAAAATTAGGAGAATATTATATTTAAAAAAATATTTTTGCGGGGGCATTATGCTATAGTCCAGATAGATTTTTTAGCATATATTTATTTTAGTCTAGTACTCTTATTTAGTATAGATACCCTTGTTGCACTGGTCACAATCATCCTTGTCTCACACTAGGGCCAGATGCTTGGGCATGCTACCTGTGCAGTCGCACAGGACCCCATGCTTGGTTTAAATGGTCTGTTGTTGCTGTCTTGAAATTCTTAATAATTTTTGAACAAGGAGTCTGCATTTTCATTTTGCAGTGGGCCTCAAAAATTATGTAGCCAGTCTTTTCTCCCTTTCTTCCCTCCCCCTCGCCCCCCACCCCCCCGCCCCCGACTGCTCTAACAAATTACCATAGTCTGGGTGGCTTACACAACAAACATTTGTTTCCTGCAGTTCTGGAGATGAGAAAGTCCAAGATAAGTTGCCAGATGATTTAGTGTCTTGTGAAAGCCTTCCTTCTGGTTTGTACATGGCTGCCTTCTTGCTGTATCCTCATGTGCTAGAGAGATCATCTTTTTAGTGTTTCTATTCGATAAGGGCAACTAATCTCATTCATGAGGATGGGACCCTCATGACCTAAATACCTCTCAATTACTTTCAAATTATCATCGCACTGGGGACTAGGGCTAGGGCTTCAACATATGAATTTTCAGAGAACACAAACATTCGTTCCATAGCACATAAACACACTGTGAATTCTGTATGCTATTATGTTTATAGCATGAAGCTCAGCATTGATTAAGATAGATTGGGGAAAAGACTCAATCTGTGTTGCTTTTATATCTAGGTTGTTGATTAATAAATGAATATTTCAAACAAATGAATGGCTCGCTATCCTATACTTCTGTTGCTCAAAAAAAGGCAGAAAGTAAAAATAAGGAGGGAAAGAAAGAAGGTAGGCAAGCTGGTTGTCTTGATTTGGTTCGACTTATCATAGATAAGTGAACTGAGCCCAGACTCAGTCAAGAATATAACTGAACCTATTGGGCTTTTTTCACGTGGCTTTAATGTCCATATCAAGGCACTGGCCTGAGATACCTTTAATTTTTACGCTAAGTCTTCCAGTAAAAAGCAATCCCATATTAAGAGCCTTCCTTCTATGTTCTCATGATAATTCAGTGAATTCCAAAGCTTCATATATATTTTTTTAATGAGAGTTCCTTGTGCTCTTACAGAGGAGCACAAACAAAAATTGTTTACTTTGCATTTCTATACTCAATTCAGTTCTATTGATATTGTTGCATAAGTGCCTGAGACAGAGATGTCACACAAGCAAGTTTCTGTGTTTTTTGTTTTTCTCTTGTCTCTTCCACTGTTTTTGACACTTATTCTGCATCTAAAATGTGTGACCCAAGTTTCTCTCTTCATACCTTACTTTGAAAGTTCTAGTGAGTGGAAGGGGTATATATTCAAACTCCTAGAAAATAGACTTAAAAGCTTCTGAATAATCCTGCTGCTTCTTGGGTGATATAAATACTCTGCAGAAAAAGTAGGGTGGTGTCTGTACAGGTGTAATAGTACCTGTCCACCATCTGGCCTGTTGTACTTGCAAGTTTCTAATACCTTATGGGATTGGGATAGGATAGGAAGACAGCTAAGGCTAATCTGGCTCACAGAATTTTAAGGTATTCTATTGACCTGATGGTGCCCATTACTAAAAAGAATAAAAAATTATTCTGCTATGTCTAAAGGCTGACTTAGAGAGTATAAAATTTCCCTGAAGCCTACCTCGGCCAGGCCCTTTTTGCTCTGCATTGTATTATCTTCTGCAGTACCTTGCCATTTTTAATCCCATTGCAATACTAAGATAATCTTAATACCTTTTGGGGGAACCTTCAGCATGTAATGCTCTATTTTATTAAAAAAAGACCACAAAATTCCCTATGACCACTCCCTCTGTAACATCATCACCAATACTTTTCACAAGTTAGTTCTGCTTCCAGGCAAACATAGAGTAACAGGATTGGATTTGTCTATCTGCCCTCCCCTCCCCCCCCAAAAAGGAAAGAAAATATGTAAAACAGTGATTTATAAGACACTGGAGGTCAGTCAACAAAGAAGAATGTAAGATTATATAGGAAGGAAACTAGATGATTGCCCCAGTTTCCTGCCTAGAGATTGTTTCCAAGCCAAGCATGAGGAAAGGTAACTCAAAATGAGAATCTTTAAGATTCTTGAGTTGAGGAAATGATCTGAGTATCTGTGGAGACAAAGGAAGTTAAAATTCTCAGGACAGAGTACTGTGAAAAGAAGCACATGAACAGAGAACTCCGGAAATATACACAAAAGACTTTGCTTGAGTGTAGAGCAGAGTACTTATCAATACATTCCTGTAAGGAAATTACCCAAATCCAGGGGCAGAACCAGATCAGGGCAAAGAGATCTCAGCACTCACATAGGGCTGGAAGTAGTCCCTGTTACACCCAGCCAGACTACAAGACCTCATGATTTATGGAGCATTGGAGAAATGCCCAGAAGGGTCTTGCCTTACTAGTGGAGAATATTTTATTTTAGGCTAAATGCTGCTCAGATCCAGTCTAAAAAATTTTTAAAGTAAGACCCAAAGGGATCAAACAGTTTCCAAGAAAATTGCATCCCTAAAGAAAGATTAAAAATTGATATATAGTAATATAATAATATTTAGCATCTAACAAGGTGAAACTCACAATATTTAGCATCCAATCAATGATTGGTATGCAAGAAAATATGAATCATAATGTGGAGAGATATCAATTGAAAGCATTATATATCTGAATTAGATGTTAGAATTAGCTTATTAGAACATTAAATAGTTCTTATAACTATATGCCATATGTTTAAAAAATTAAGCAGAACCATGGAAGATACAAAAAAGACTCAATCAAACTTTCAGAAATGAAAAATCCAGTGTGTGAGATGAACAATGTGCTAGATGGAGTTAAAAACATATTAGACATTGCTGAATAAAAGATTAGTAAATTTGAAGATGCAGCAATAGAAATTATCCAAAATTAAACACACAGAGAAAAATGAGAAGAGTATCAGTGATTTAATATACCTATGATTGGAGTCTCTTAAGGAGTGGATGCAAAAAATGTTTGAATAAAAATGGCCAAAAAATGTTCTGAATGTTATGAAAGCTATAAACCCAGAGATCCAAGATGCTTAATGAACCCCAAGCACAAGAAACATGAAGAAAACTACATCAATGCACATTTTGGTGGTTAATTTTTATATGACAATTGATTGGACTGTGGGGTACTCAGATATCTGGTCAAACATTCTGGGTGTTTTTGTGAGCGTATTTTTGGATGATATTAATATTTAAACTGTAGACTGAGTAAAGCAGATTGCCCTCCCTAATGTAGGTGGGCCTCATCCAGTCAGTTGAAGGCCTGAATAGAATAAAAGGCTGACCTTCCCCCAGATAAGGGAGAATTCCTCCTGCCTGACTGACTTCTAACTGGAACTTTGGCTTTTTCCTACCTTTGGAAGCAAACTGAAACAATGGCTCTTCCTGGATCTCCAGCTTGCTGAGTCACCCTGCAGATCTTGGGATTTGTAAGCCTCTGTAATCATGTGAGCCAATTCCTTATAATAAATCTCTTTTTATGTACACACTATTGGTTCTGTTTCTCTGGAGAGCCCTCATTAATACATACACCTTGATCAAATTATTTAAAACCAATAACAAAGAGAAAATCATAAAAGTATCCAGAGATACAAGACCTGTTATATTTAGGGGAACAAAAAAAGAATGAAAGAAGACAAAATATTTTTTCAGAAATTACAAACAAGAAGACACTGGAGCAACATCTTTTAAATACTTAAACCTAGAGTTCTATACCTATTGAAAATATATCTCAGAAATGAATGCAAAATGAAGACAGCCATATAGAAGTTGAAATAATCTCCAGAAGACACATATTATAAGAAATACTAAAGATGGTAATTCAGGCAGAAGGAAAATTATGCCATAAGGAAATATAGACCAGCACAAAGCAATTGAGAGCCCCAGAAATGGTAACTACATGAGTTGGAAGAATAAATCTAGAGTCATGAAAAATGAAAATAAATCTTTGATGTCAGACTGTATTCTCCTGGGAGTCTTACCCAGAATGGAAAATATCTTTCCTGTCTCTGTGAGTGTCCCTATATAAACATTGTGGCCTTCACAAGTACATCTATCTTGATTGTCTTGATTTGAAGAGATTCTTGACGTCACAAATCTGTGTATGTCTTATTTAGGCCTCATTGATTTTAGCTCTGATAAGCACTTCCGTTTCCGAAATGGGTACTGACTCTTTCTCTGGAAGGAGAGACATGTTACACATTGGGTGTGGAACTCAGATCTTTTTCTTTTTGGCCCTTGGAATGTCCAAATGTGTCCTCACTCACATGGCTTATGACCGTAATGTGGGTATCTGCTTTAGGGCACACAGCCTTCATGAGTCATCAGGTCTTCCAGCAATTGGCAGTAGGGTCTTGCATTAGAGAATAACTTTATTCCTTGTTCCATGCCATCTACATTTTTCATTTCTCCATTTAAAGCCAAGGAAATTAACCACTTAACTCTGCACGGTTCAGTTTCTTCTAAATCTCTCCTATGAAAGTCCCACTGTATATGAGATGGTCTTGTTGGTCACAAGTATTATATTACTGTCCATCCTGCTTGTCCTGCTCCTGCCCTCATCCCACATGCTTACCTTCTTCAGTGTTCTACACATTAAGTCACACAAAGAGAGAGGCAAGGCCTTAGCCACATACTCCTCTCTCACCTGAGTGTAGAGGTATTCTGGTGAGGCCAGGACACTTCAGCTATATGATTCCCAACGTCCTCTGAACCCCAGAACATGGGGCCAACTTTGTGTTTGACAGTATATTCTACTCATGTTGAGGCCCGTGATATACATTCTGAAGAATGCAGAAGTAATGGGGACTCTGAGTAAGCTCTTGTATAAGTAAACTCTAAAAGTAAAACAGTGACCACTGTAGCTTTGAAGACAAGTGTGACCGAAAAAAAGTGCCTTTCCCACCATTTTTGACATAACACTAGCACACTGAGAACTAAGAAAATAATTAGATATTCATGATATTGTAATCCTTAATTATAAATATATGACCTGAACAATTCCTTCTTTTTGTATAAGAGAAATGAAGTTAAGTACATTTTAAATTTAAAATCTAATTTCTAATATGCATTCCATGAAGGACAGTATTTGAGAAATATTAGCACATTTTAACGATGACTTTTTAGTCGCCAGGTTTGGTTAAGGACAAGAAGACCATGTTTAGTACTCAGAGACTGAATTATTTCATAGTTAATACATCAATTTATTTTGTCTCTGAACTATAGCTGATCTTGTTAACATAAAGATTAATATTAACTGTACTGTGGTGAATTAAAGATGGGTGCAAATTCTTTCATATTCTTTCCATGGAAAGGTAAGTCTATAACTTCTCTCCCTTTGAATTAGTCTGGCTTGTAACTGCTTTGACCAATAGGGTATGACATACGTGGTCTTATGTGAGTTCCAGGCTTAGAAGACAGTCAACTTCCATCTTGGTCTCTGGAAGACCTGAGCTGCCGTATAAGTTTGACTCCCATACACCTTGCAAGAGAAACAGCATGGAAAGGATACATAAATAGATAAAGGAAGGCCCAGCCACTCCAGACAGGCATATGAATAAAGTCACCTTGTACCCCCCAGACATCACGGCTGCCAGCTGAGTGCCCAGTTGGCATCACATGGAATAGAAAAAATAAGCAAGCCAAGCTCTTCCCAGATTCCTGATCCACACAATTGAACTATATAATAATTTTTTTGCTATTTTAAGGCATAAATTAAAAAAAAAGTACAGATTAAGAAAAAGGGGGGGAACCTATCTTCAGCTCAAGATTATGTCATTATGTATGCCCTAGACCATTCACTTATTCTCTCCAAATTGAAAAATGTTATTGAGTAAAATTATCCAAAAATACTTTTACTGTGATACCGTTGTCTAACAAGCCTATCCTAGAAACATTTGATATCCAGGGAGAGGTAGCTTTGACTTAGTGTATACTAATGACCAGGACCCAAGCTCTATAAAGTTACATGTTAATTTGTAGAAGATTAATAAGTTATAAATTTCTTTTGATAGGGATGCAGGTAAATTCTGTCCAATAGAAAAGATAATTTCACGGATTCTGGTTTGATGGACTCTAGAGTGTCAAACAATTTTGTATTTAATATAGCAATCTTATTATAGCATTCTTTCTTTTATTGATTAAATGCATCAGTTTTCCCTCTTCCTCCTTGTGAATAGTTTTACCATTCTTTTTAATATGTTAATCTTTGACAAATAAAAATATTAAAATTTTTAAAATGAATTCTCCTCTCAGTGTGCTAAGACCTGCCCTTCCTACATCCACTTCCTTGACTACCATGCACAGTGTGGATGCTGCTATTGGGTTTGAATTTATTATTTTCCAAAACAAAAAACAGATTTTTTTGTCTATTCATGTATAAATTCAAAGTATAGGAAGTTTCAAAATGTCTCAAACTCTACCACTCCATGTAAAATGTAAAACGTACTTTAAAAATAGCCTTTCTAGATAGCTATACATCTACAAAGACAATATTATAAATGTTGCTGTAAAACAAAATATTTCATTCACTCAGTAATTTTTTTGCTGACTTTTTTCTATGTAAATGAGCATGGATACGCATCATTCACTTTTTAAAAAGTCCTCGTGAGGTGTTATTGTTTGACAATATTCCTATATTAAACCCTTCTTTTGTGGATCAACATTTAGCTGTGTCCAAGTTTTTGTTTCATAAATATTAAACACACTTGTCATGCATTTTTATATGGTATATCAGTTACCTACTGGTGAAAATTTTTTGGAAGTCTAAATTCTGGATTAAAATCTTGATACATATTAGGAAACTATTATCCAGGCATATCTTACCAGTTGACACATTGACAACAGGGTATAAAAATGTCGATTTTTCTATGTACTTCCCCAAACTGTAGTTACTATAATTGATTTAGTTATTACCAGTCTAATAGATTTAATTTTTTAATTTGAGTGACTCTGATTATCATTAATTCTGATTCTTCTTTTAAAAATTTGTTTTGGACATTTATTCATATTTCTCCTTCAAAGATTCTGTTTAAAGTCTTTTATATGTTTCTCTTTGGATATGTGTTTATTAAGGGCTCCTCTATATTATGAATATTAACTATGCATCTGATATATATCTGTACATCTACACCTGTATATATCTGTCTATAACTTTATTATCTATACCTGTATTAAATCTATACCCCCCCCCCGCATTTGTAATGTGAATTTTAGTACTCACTGATTCTGATGTCTTTGGCTAAACAGAGTTATTTTATTTGGTTTGGTTTGATTTTTAATATTCATCCTGTCAAATCTAATACTTTCTTTATGATTTGAGACATTTATATCATATTTAGAAAGGTCTCCACAGCTTGAAATATTTTAAAATGCCATTTTATTTTACTGTTTGTGTATCTAATTTTTAATATGGAGAGAGAGACCAAGTGAAAAGTGAAGCATAATTCAGCTTTATATTTTCTAGATATTCATCTTCAAGAGTTCATTTTGTACTAATTTATTTCTAATGCCATCTTTGTCATATTTTAAGTTCACCTATATACTTTATACTGTGATTTTCCTTTATACTTTTAAAATGAGAATTATCATAGATTAACAATTTTTGTATAACTTGTATATTGTGTAGTTATTTTACTAAATTTTAATCTATTTCTAATAAGGAAGCAGCTGAAATTTTTAATAAATAATTTGCTTCCTCACTTCCAATATTTACATCTTACATTAGTTATCTTTGACCAGCATTTAAAGATAAATTTTTAATATTATTGATGTTAATGGGCAAACTCTCTTGTTCTTGCAAATATGAATTTTTTCAGGTCTTGCTGAATTCAACTGTTTGGCATTTTCTGTTTTATTTATAAGTGATTAAATCAAATCAATCTTACAGACCATTTAGGCAATGAAGTTGATATTGTTACTCCATGAATCATATTACTTTGGTAGCCAAATGTAGTACCATCTATATCATATGCTCATAAACTAATGCATCAATGAACATGGCCTTGCATTGTGAACTGCAATCAGATTGTTGGATAAGAACAGGTAGATGAGTCTATTTTCTAGGTGAACTATTGTGAGGGCTTATGTGTAATACTCAGAGATTTTCCTGAAATTCAGTAATTTAGGGTTATTGACAATATCTCATATACCTAGTCCAGCTTTGGTAGGAGTGAACATTTATAATAATTAATTAACTCATTTATTCATCTGTTCATTTACAGAGTGTAATGGTATTGTATTCCCAACTTGCACATTATGTTGTAGCCAAGAATATATTCTATTCTGGACAGAGTTTAATACCTCCAGGATACTGCATGCGTTTCTTGCTCAAATGCAGGTGTCCATTCCAACTGGATTAGTTTCACAGCATGGATCCTGTAAGCCCCCAGCCACATAATAAAATAGTACCTTTGAAAGTCTTTTTTTATTTTTGAAAAAGCTCATGTTCAAATACAGCAAAAGCAATACCTTATATACCTCTGGAATTTACAAAGAATCAAATTCATGCTATGTTATTGCTTTATATACATATTTTGGTAATTTTGTAAATATAATTGCACTACAAAACCTGTGTACTCAAATAATCAACCAGAATGAAATTTTTAAATAACAAAGCACATGAGTAGTAGCATTGGGGGAATAGTGAAGGAGGCAGACGTGAACAAAAAATTTAGGGCACACAATTCTAGTAAAGGTATTTTGAGAGAAAGATGCACACATCTGTGCACACACTTGACCTATATTCTGATGAAGATATTCATGATCCAGAGCATCTAGTTTTCATAAGATGAATTGAGAGGCAGATCAGATAGGTTTGTGAGTAGAATGCTTTTTCTTTATGGAAAAAGAAGCCTAAGGATTTTTCTTACAATCCTACTGTTTTAAATCACAGGACTGGCTTGCCACCATTATAATTACCTAGTTTTAGTGTTATTCCACTTGACTTTCATATCCCCAAGACTTCACTCCACATCTGAATATAATAACTCAGACCACGGCTTTGGAAACTTCCCACAGGAACAGTTCCCTCGATTCCCATCTTCGTTGGATAATATGACAGCTTTATCCCTCACTACATCCACTATTATTTTTCAGTTCTCATTATTATACCTTTAATTCTATCTTAGCCATTTATTTCGAGTTCTTTACAATTTCTCTTCCCAGTTACAAACTATTATCTCTCTTTTATTATGATTTTTTCCCCTAATCATCTTCTATTATCTCTTATTTTAGTACTTGGCTTTCCCTCTTTGATGTCTTTTAGTTTGAACTTCAGGTAATTTGACCCTTTTTGTTAATTCTTTGACTTATCATAGATCCATTGTCTATTATTTTTTCCGTCTTTCATCTTTTTCTATATATTGAAATTCACACAATTGTATGGTTTAGCTGCAATCGGCAGGGTGATGAGCTGTGGAGAGCTGTCAGAAGGTGAACAAACAGGCTTTTATGATAAAAGGTTGAAGTAGAGCACACATGAGGTTAAAAAAAGCATTTATTATAGGATTTAGAGAATTGAATGTACATGACATGATTCTAAAAAAAGGAAAAAAAAGTACACGGAGTAGGTAATGACATCATGACAAGAGGAAAGCACTATTTATCTCATCAAAGCTTAGTGAACTTAAATACTAAATCACATAAAGCATGCGTTTTCAAAATAGTTTGTGCAAGGTTAGATCAGAAAATCCACATTTGAAGTCTGTATGCATACGCCAGAAGCACCGGGTGTTGGAAATAGCACCTGACCTGGGAGGCAGGAGATTTTACCACTTGTTTAACCTTTTTCTTTTTGACTTTTATTTTTTCCTCTATAAAAGGGAATTAATAGACCTTATTGCAATAGTTATAGATCCTAGAGTCCTAGACTCTTGTCATACCATCTCTGTGGCAAGGTCTGGAAGAAAGGTTAAAAACTTTCTATTCATATGTTCCTGGATTTAGGCAGATTCCAATGCAAATCTGGGGCTCTTGACAACTATCCTCAGCTGCTTCAATTTTATTTATTTAAAAGGAAGATTTTACTATACACAGTAATGCATTTAATCAAAACTCATGGGATGTAAAACAAGTTGTTGTTTTTTTTAAAAAAAATAACTCCTGTGAAGAATCTCAATATATGCTCCCTTTGGCTCAGTAATTCTACTTTAGTAATATACAAAGAAAGAAAAATAAGGGAAAGGCCTTTAATCTAAAATGCAAAGGTATTCAATGAAGTGTTTCCTTAAAATAAAATAAGGATATTTTTGAAATGACGTAGCTATCCAATAGTAAGGAAATGGTTAAATAAATTGTCATGTGTCATGACTGAGATCTAATATAAAAAATATTTTTAGGTAAAAAGCATGTTTCAACATTATGTAAATAATGGATCTTAATGGTGTTAAAAAGAAAGAAAACTTAGAAAACAAATAGAAAGGCAGAAATCAAAATAGTGTGTTTTCGCAATCTAGATGGGTTTGGGTACTTCTGTATTCTCTAAATTCTCTGTTATAAAATTATTGATTTTTTAATGCATGGAAGAGTAGCATACTCATTTAATAAATAATCTGGTAGAAATTCCCTGCATTCCTTCTATGTGGCAGGATTATATTTCTGAGACCCAAATGCCATGTAGTGAGGGATGTCTTAGAGCTGTAAATATGAGACCCAAATTAAATCAAACCAAACCAAATCTCAAAAATAGCATATTTCACCTATGTAAGGGATTATACATATTGCCCTGAATTTTATTTTTCAGCATCTTATTACCTGTTGCATACTATAAGAAACAGTGAAGGAATCGGCTTTTATTAATCTGGAATTTTATTTGTCTAATTATGTGTTCGCTCTGGAGTCTGGTACTCAGCAGCTGGGTCCTGCATTTTCCCCTTCTGTTTCCTATGATATATTGTTACCTCCACTTCTCAGCCAAAGCACGTTGTTTATTTACTGAAACACTTTTGTGGGCAGAGTGCTGTCTTTCCTGGACCTGTTGCCTGCCTAGGTTAAAGGATTTTGGAAGCTTCTTGTTAGCAAATGTACTTCCTGAAAAACTAATCATTAAATGCAGCGATGTAGGAAAAAGTAGTTGGAAGATAAGGGCGGAAGGAGAAAGCCTGTGTTACTATTACTCCAAGTGACATGGTAACACAGAAAATGAAATTTCAGGGATTTTGGAGGCCCTTATTTACTCTGATGCTAACCAAAGTTGTGGTTTCCTTGGCAACCCTCAAACCTACCGAACATCTAGGTAAGGAACATAGCAGATACTTCACCCTCTCGTACTCTGCCATGGAGTCAGGAAAAATTGTCATGTTAAGTATAGATCACATGCTCTATGCCTTTCATAGATGGCTTTAGAATAACGTAATTTCCTCAGTCACATTTTCTCCAGCCATTATTTTTCCTTTTTATTTTCTTAAATGGCACGACTCAAAAGAAGCAACCACATTAGAAGCAGGAGAGATATTCATAAGAGCAAAGTAGAAAGCACAGACGAATTAAAATGATATGAGAAGCATTTCAAACTCTTCTCCAAAATAAAAATCGGGTTCACTGTATTTAAAAATCCTTGGAAGGAGTTTCCTCACCACATTTCTGTTTTCAGCTCATTGATTTCTAGGGATGTGAAAATGTACTGCATAAGAGAAACAGCTGGCGTTTTAAAATCAACCCCACTATGAGTTTGAATATCCTGCACAGTTGAGAGATGTTGCTTGAAGCACTATGCCTTCCTGTCAACCTCTACTCATGTGTAAAGTGAAGATGCTACCACATGTGGAGAAGCTTGCTGCTTCAAGGGTAGTCTGAGGACCATCAGCATCAGCACTGCGTGGGAGCTTATTGAGAAAAGCTTTGCATGCACAGCCCAACTCTAGTTGTTTCATGTTCCCCAAACCTTCTGGATCATAATCTGCATTGTAACACAGACCCCAGGTGATCTGAGATGCACAATATAATTTGAGAAGTGCTGGTGGAGGTCCTAACACCATGCCTTGGCTCATGACAGATGCTCAGAAACCATCCTGTTCTCCTTCCATATAACAGATAGAACTTTACTCTTGCTTCAAAACAGATGGACCCTATTTTTAAGGCTATACAAAAAACCCAAATGGCCATCCTTCAACTCCCCTTGTCATTGTGGATTTTTCACAGGGTTGATGTTCTATTCTTCTGTGCAGTTTAACACTTTAATCTAGCATTAAACCCAAAATGTACTTAATTAGTAAAATTATATGCATCATTACCTAATCCAAATGCTTAGCTTTTGGAGGTATTTATAACACATTAAATTCCAATCAATACACTGGAAGCCTAAGTTAATGTAATTATACTAAAATCACAATTAAATATTTGAAAAGTAAGTTAAAGAATGAAGAGCTTTTTAGGTAAATTCCAATTTTTTACAAAGTCTGGAATGTTTGAGTCACATTTCATGCCTGTCTTTGACCCTCTCTAGCAAGTTACTTACAGCCGTTTATAAAAATGTAATAGAAATAATATGAACTATCTAATCCAGGGTCAGTAGAAGCAGTTACATTTGCCCCATCTGTTATGTTTAGAAATTATTGCTTTTTAAACGGACAGGTATCTACATGGGCCCCCACACAAGTGTATGAAAAGCTCGTCAATACATAAAAATTATATAATCTTAAGATTCATCACTCCTCGCTATAAGAATTAGGAAAAAGTTTGAATCATTGAATAAATAAATGCAGTCAGATTATTATTTTCAATTACATACAGTGATTTGAATAAATCATTTAACAAAGTGTTCCCAAGTAGAGATCCTCAGGGACCAGCTTTAATGAAAACTGAAAATGCCTCTGTAATTAGCAATCATGTGCATTAAAATTTTACTTTTTTAAGCAGTTCCAGTGTGCTTCCTGCCAGGCTTGTCTCATCTTAGTGATAGTAGGATCCTTTCTCACCTGGTTAGTGCTGGTGATGATCTCTCACTTCCCGGTTCTACTATCCCACCGAGACCAGGAGTGTCATCCACACAGAAAGATGATGGTAGATATTAGATATTGACGTTCCTACAAGAAAAAAATTGCCTGGCTGTATCAGAGATGTCCTTACCCCAGCAATCTTTTTTTCTTTCTTTGAACATACTCACTAAATGAGAAAAGTTTCAAGTGCAAACTTTAACCGAGAAAAATTCTCTGACATTCCGAATTAGTAGAGCACATATTGACAAACTTTTAAGTTAGAAAACTTGGCAGTCACTTTCCTCACCAAGAAATGAGAAATATGATTATATAGTATAAATCCTCTAGCATTTCTTCCCTTGGCAATTATTGTGAGTTGCATCTGGGGGTACAGATTCTAGCCTTGGCCCCCCGAGTCTTGTAGACCTGACTGGGTCACAGCCACTTGCAGCCTATTTTCCAGGGAGCAGGGACTCTGTCCTGTTCACTGATGTATCTCAGTGCCTAGAAGGGTAACTACCCTACACACTGGATAAATGAATCTATTAAACCTGCTCTGTCCATCTCTTCACCAAGAGAGTTGAGAGCAGAGCTTTCCAACTGGGGTGACGTGTTCCACTAATAGCCCCAGCTGGTTGCAGGTCCGCTGAAGTAGTGCTGCCCTCAGCCTGGGGACAGCAGGGCAGGACCTGGGGCAGCTGGGACTCTGAGGGTAATCTCTTAGCAGTTTCTTCCATTAGTTCAGTGACTCCACAAATAAAGTGTTATTTTCTATGTGTGCAGGGGCGTGGAAAACATTGGAAAGCCCTTCTTTAAAGAAAGAGTGATAAACACAAAATCTCCACAGGGACCAGGCAGGAAATCTGAGTGAATCAAGCTGGCATAAGTACCTGCTAGCTGATAGTTTGAGCCTGGTTTAGAAAGCAAACATAATGAACATGAAAATGTTATAGCAAGCTGAAATTGATCCCAGAAACTTAAATCCTGAAGGCTTCAGATATAGATGTATATTATAGAAGGTGAACATCTTCATGGAATTATAAATATATATCTGATTTGATATACAGAAATAGCATCTGAAACATGCAGAATTAGAATCCATACTTCTGCACGTCAGTTTTCTCACCTGATCCTTCACCCTTTTTGGTCCTCGTTTTTGTTTTGTTTTGTTTTCCGTGCTTATTTCACCTGTTCTATTACCAGAGTTCGTTTCTCTCACTTCTTTTCCAAGCTTGCAGATGTAAATGCACATACCAATTTGTGTCATAGTTTTTATTTTGTGACCTCATAATGCGTTTTTAGTTCATGATACCACAGTTCCTTTTTTTCCCATCTTTTATGTAAGTGCCTAGAATGCACCAGGCATTATACTAAAATCTTAGGAAAAAGATTACTATGACATGACCTGTGTCTTGAGAAGCTCACATTTCTAGTAGAGGGAGATCATATGATAAACCTTTAATAAAAAATAAACTTTTATTGAGCACTAATTGTGTACTAGGAATTATTCTAAGCAATTTTGCATTCATTATCTCATTTAATCCACATGAAATACAAGTTTAGACCCTATGTGCTAATCAGAATTTCCTGACAGCTACTGTAGGGATGCTAGGATTCTAGGACAGTAAATTCCAATATGCCAGACAGTCCTGATACATTTTCATGATACATTCTTACTGTATGCACTCAGCCACCCTTCCATTCCTGGTCTTTCTCTCATTCCAAACCCACAGGTAGTTACATAGCCATGATATGTGCATATGTAGGAGTTTATTATGATCTGGCATGCTTCCATATTTCAGGGATGTCAGAGAATCTCAGGTATACGTGTGTGTGTATGTGTGCATTTTTATGAACATAAACTATAATTTATTAAGAGCCATCAATGAACAAGGAATTCTCTGTAGGCTATCTCCACTACTCACAGTAGTCCTGCAAGGTAAGAATAATAATCTCCACTTCAAAAATGATGCTTAAAGGGAGTAGGCAGTTCATCCAAGTCCACATAAATAGTAAGTACCAAAGTACTTAGATTCATATTCATATTTGACTTTAAAATCTAGGTTTAGCCCTTGCTTCTCTTTTACTTAAAGTAATTTAGTCCAAGGACTTCCCTGGTGGCGCAGTGGTTGACACTGCACTCTCAATGCAGGGGGCCCGGGTTTGATCCCTGGTTGGGGAACTGGATCCCACATGCATGCCACAACTAACAGTTTGCATGCCACAACTAAGGAGCCTGCAAACCACAACTAAGGATTCTGCCTGCTGCAACTGAGTCCCGGCACAACCAAATAAATAAATAAAAATAAAGTAATTTAGTCCAACGATTCATCAGATACTCATAACCCATCTGCAGCTTCCGTGGCAAGTAGTAAAACAGCTTATGCCTTCAAAACGGAAATGACAGGGTTCCTATTTCATCTAGAGACACCTTGGATAGCTCTGGGCTTTGAAAGTTAAAATATCATAAAGTTGAAATCATCTTAAAAATGAAATCCTTCTTCCAATGAGGATGTTCAGATTCTGTCTCTTGAACTATGTAGACATTGTTTACTTTTTCTTTTTTAGCAATCCTTTTGTCTTTTCTGAACTTTCCTTTTTTTAGAATAACTATCTCTGGTTCTTTATCCGATCTTCTTAGTGCAGAGTTTCAATTCTCTTTCCTTTCCCTATTCCTCTTAGAACATGTCCAGGGTCAGTGTACCGAGTGTGATGTGCTCAGCCAGCTCTTCATCCTGTTTCTTCTAGTGACCGATTCTGCTTTACCCCACACCCTCTGCAGCCACTGGCCGTGAAAGTGATCATGTGACGAAACCATGGCCAACCATATTACCCCATCTCCCTGACAGTAGTGATTGGGACAAAGGTTTCTGTGTGGCTACAGCACGGCCAAACAGAATTCTTCTCAGGCATTTTGGGCCAGTTGCATCTTTCTCTTTCCACTGGAACAGCTAAGCCAAGACTCTTGTTAGTAATGGTCCCTGACAGTGGTGAAGGCCTGTGTGAAATAACAGAGAATAAGACCAACAAGCAAAATGATCAGTGATAAGCAGAGATGAGAACCTGGCTCTGAGATCCTATTTTCCATCCCTCAAGTCAAGGTCCAGCAGCTCTTTCTCCAGGTTTGGAGGTTACCTCAAAACTCTTCTCAGCCCTACGAGCCAAAAAATTCCTTTCTTGCATATAGAGTTTCTGTCATCAACAAGGGGAAAAAGTCCTGATAGATGCACCCCATATTAAGGTGTACAGTTTGAAGCTAAAAATACTGAAAAAAAAAAAACAAGCATGCCACCTCCCTTTCTTCAGAGAGTCTTATCCTACAATAATACCTAAGAATCTTTTCATTTTCTCAGCAGCCATGTCAACATTACTGAGTCAGAATGAGCTTGTTAACAAATATCTGTGAATTTCATATTGAATCTGATGTACTAATGAGTGTCGATTATTTTAGAGCCTGATTCTATAGTCCAACATATTTGTTCTTTCTCCAGCTTCATGTAATTTGCATATTTGAAAAGTTTATACTTCCTGACTATAGCTTGGTGACCTTGGACCCGTCTTTCAATTTAGATGATGTAAGATTTGAAGACTATCTACCTCTTTGGTTGTTGTGAGGATAAAATTCATGTTAAGGGATTAGCACAAGGCCTAATGCATAGTAGGTGCTCAAATGTGGCAGCTATTTTTAAGCAGAAAGAATGAAAAAATAGAGAGACCTTTGAAAAGCAATAGAAAATTGTGCTCTAAGAATTAGTCAGTCCAGTAACTAGGATCTTTGGTATTAGTTATCATGATAAGCAATATTTGGTATTAATTTGATATTAGCTTGAGAACTTTGATATAAATTATCATGAGTTACGGTACCCATGAATCTATTTCCGTGTATTTCCAGGCTATGTTTTGATTGTGACTGTGCCAAATGCCTTGCTTAATCCAGATGAACATAACCCACCTCTTTAGAATTTTTGTCCAAAGGAGAATGAAGCTAGTCTGACCTGACTCATCCTTTGTGAACTCATCCTAGCTCCTGCTGATCTCCACTTCCGTTTCTAAATGTTCACAAACCATTTCTTTTTTTCTTTTGGACTGTGTACATTGTTCTTTACAGATGATACATGACCAGGTAGGCATGTATCATCAATTTGTATCAAAAATCCTCCCCCTTTTTTTAAGGAGGTCTGGGATGGAAACTGTTGAGGATGGAAGATTCTTAGTATGTTGGGAAATAGAGTTGGGGTGAGGACTCCTCAGCAGCTGAAGGCCTCTTTCTTCCTTCTCTCATTTTCACTGAGGTTGGTGGTTCAGGGAGCTCTTATTCCTTGGAAGCCATATGGACCATAAAGCCCACCACCCGTTTGCTATAGCCAGACTCATTGGCATATCAGGAAATGTGCTTGACAAGGCCGCCACTGAGGGCAGTGCCAGCCCCAGCATCAAGGGTAAAAGAGGGAGTATCACTGTTAAAGTTGCAGGAGGCAGCCTGGTCCTCAGTAGAACCCAGGATGCCCTTTAGGGGGCCCTTTTTTGCCTGCTTCACCACCTTCCTTCTCAATTTCATCATATTTGGCAGCTTTCTCCAGACGGTAGGTGCGATCCGTGACACATTGGAGCTGGGATATGGGAGGCCGGGCCAGTGAGCTTCCAGTTCAGCTCAGGGGTGACCTTGCCCATAGCCTTAGTGCTACCCATAGAAGCGGGAATGATGGTCTTCTGGGCAGCCCTACATCCATCATGCCACAGCTTTCCAGAGAAGCCATCTGCAATCTTCTGGGTTGCAGTGATGGCATAGACTGTTCCTCCACAATGCCAAACTCAAGGATGACCTTGGCCGAAGCGGCCAAGCAGCTGATGGTAGAGGAGGTATTGCTGACAATCTGGAGGTTATTGTCATACTTCTCATGATTTATGCCCAAACATGTGGACATCGGACATTGGCAGAAGGGGCAGAGATGATGATGACCCTTTTGGATCTATCCTTTCAGTGACCCCCAGCACTCTCCAAGTTAGTGAAGACATCAGTGGATTCTACAGCATATTTAGCACCAGCATCACCCCATTTATTGTAGGTGGGATCTTGCTTATGGAAGATGGAAATGTACCTTCCGTTAATGACAAGCTTCCCATTCTCAGCCTTGACTGTGGCATAACTTGCTATGGGTGGAATCATATTGGAGTATGTAGACCATATAGCTGAAGTCAGTGAAGGGATCATTGATGTGACAATATCCATTTTGCCACAGTTAAAAGCATCCTGGTGACCAGGCATTCAATATGGCCAAATCCATTTACTCTAACCTTCACGACTATGTCTCAGGGATGTGGCTGGTATCGCACAAGAAGATGCAACTGTCCATCAAAGAGGGAAAAGCAGAGAGTCCCATTTCTTTAACCGTTATCAAATTGTGCTTGAGATTCACCTCAGGCTTGAAGGTCTAAAGTTTGTATGTAAAATTACTGTTGTTTTTAAAAAATAAGAATCACCACTGTTTATCTGCAGCCTTGTACCACCAAGCTCATTTCTCTATGATGGTTCAAGACCACTGAAAATAGCACAATAATTTCAAACACAAGTTTTTAGTAGCCTGAAATGTAGTTTCATTTAACTCAGCAGGTGCTTTCCTATAGTTCATCCAACTATTCATAATGGGAAGTTTCTTTTACTGATAATATTCATTATGCTTTTTTCAGTCTGAAGATTATTCTCAACACATAAAAATTATATGTATGTATAAATATATTGATATATATAATTTTGTTAGTTCATAAAAGAAGTCATTATGTGTCAAAATCTCAAGTTTACTTTATTACTCTTGCTCTGGAAATTGGCATCTGTGCATCTGGGGCTGTAAATGTTATTCCCTGCTTGTTCCCAGTTGGTTTCATGAGTGAATCACTAGGCACCACCTACACTTTGTTCTCATGTCAGACCTGCAGTCCTCCATAATAGCAGTCAGTCTCAGAGGTTTATCTGTGTATTTTTTTCCTTTCCCTTCCACATCCAATTGAATCATCTGATTATGCCAGATAGAGTTTAGACGAATATATTCCTCCTTGGTCTTATGAAAGTCCCTCTAACTGAGCTTGTTGAGTGAGACTTTACCTCAGAGACACCTCTATTCATACAAATTAAGATATGGTCAATAATTATAATAAGTCCCTGTTCATAAACAGTTCCTAATTTATTAGTACTCCTTAAGATACTATTGTTTTTAATTGTGTTCATATTTTTCATAACTGGATCACACATTTTTGCCTTCCATAGTGTGAAGTCAACAAGTCTCATCAAGTTAGCGGGGGAAGACATTGTCTCTGTCTAAGCTGGGTGCCTCAGACATCTCAGTAACAGGAAGTATTTCATTATGTAGGACCCTTTGTTTATCAAATTAAATGCATTTTAGAGAGCTAACTGGAAAAAAAATGAAATTACAACCCAACAAAGCCATTTATTATAATTGTCATGAGAAAGGATTATGATGACTTTCTCTTGCACATTTGACTGTGTGCTTTTGTTTTTGTTTTTTGCTTTTTTCCTTTTCTTCCCTTATACTTTCAGGTGGCCTAGAGTTCAGGATAATTGCAATTACCCCTCATTATAATGCTGTTTGTGTCTTGTAATCAAACCCAAGTTCAGCTGCTCACTGCTCACACACCAATAATTTGAGAGGCAAGTGTCAGTAGAAAAGAAAGGTGCTTTAATCAGAAAATCTGGCAATCTGGGGAGATGGTGGACTTATGTCCAGAGACCAACTCAAAAGATTCTGCTCAGCCATGACAGTTTTTAAAGGGAAAAATGGAGGGGGAAGAATCTCAGTGAATCATCAAGGCAGGAGGTTGGGTTCTGCATCTCCATTGAATTCAGACTGGCTGGCTCTCTCTTCAGATGTTACCTTGCCTGAGTGATCTGCCTGCAGGATTCCTTAGGGTGGGTATTGGAGGTAGAGAGCTAGTCTTACTTCTTTTTATCTAGGGAAAGAATCAACAGGTTAGACAAGGCCTAGTGTGCATTTAGGAGAGCATAAGTCAGGAGTTAGTTTCAATTGCTTAGTGATCACATTCCTTAATTAGGTTCTTTTAAGGTTAGAGGGGAAATAGAAATGGGCAAACAGGAAAGTGACAAAAGAGCTGCTTTCATTGTAACCTCCTTTGCCTCTCTGCTGTCTTCCCTCCTCCACAGCTTATGGGTGGGGGCAAGTATAACGCCACTTACTGTCACTGCTTGGAAGTTTAAAGTTTTGATATAATCAACTACAAGTACATCAAATATATTGATGTATTCGATGCATTTGATGTATTTGATACATCGAATACAAAATACAAAATATCAGCACGAATTATCTACAAGACTTATCTGCAAATTGGTTAGAAAGGAAAGAAAGAAGAAATGTTTTCTAGGCATACTTCTTCCCTTCCAAAAATCTGGGTCTAGTTTTTCCAAGTGAGAGTGAATAAAGAGTCAACATGAGGAAAGATGGTACTTAATTTTTACCTCCCTTTTTTCCCAAATATCCTTCACTAAAATTCCAATTTAACTCTTTTGGTAGTAAACAGATACTCTTTTAGTCCCATTTTCTGGTTATTGCACCCCGATTTTTCCTTGAGAAAGAACCACTTTTCCATTCTCTCAGTCTATGGAATTCCGATGAACATTGAACACAGGAATGACTTCCCTCTGCCTACAGATATTGCTGTAGGGATGAACACTTGACCAAAGTTGTCCATTTAGAGCTAGTACTGGGGGCTTCTGATAAAAAGAACAGAAAAGCAACATTCATTCTCATGCAGTTACCAAGAGAGTATAATGCCAGTGTAGAAGACTTGACATCTATTTTTGCCAGCCAGAGGAAGTATGAAGTCTAAGAAGGAAGCCCACACAAAGCAAAGCATAGCCAAGAGATGAAAAGAGCAAGTCTTAGTCTTGATAAGGACTTTTGAACACCTGGATTCAGCTGCTTCTCCAGCCACTTATTTCTAAGAATCTTGAGTTATGTTACATATTAAAGTCTTATTTTTGTTTAAGCTGTGAAGATGGAAGGTTTCCTCTCTCTTACAAATGAAAGAGTCCTGCCTGATACGTAATTTTCCTCCCAAAACGTCTCTCTTCGTTTTCCCGAGCACTGAACAACATATCATTTACCTGCTGTTTGTTTTTCCACTTTGTGAAGAAAGTATGCTTAGAGACCTGTTTGTCTCTACTGCTTATTCTCATTAGCCTCATTCTCATGTCATGCTCATTTTTTAAAAATTTTATTACTACACTCCCTGGGCCCTGAAAAGTGATTGACACAATAATGGCAAGAATCCCTCCATGTTTCCGTATTTCCTAACTGGAATTTTTCCATTCACATAGCCTTTAGCTCATCATGTAACTTGTCAGTGTTATTTATCTGGTTTACATATGCTTTCTCAGTTATATGTGAAATCCAGTCATTTTACTCTAACCTTTACACATAATGTAAAAATAAAGGCCTTGTTAATTGAGAAGGAAATTGAAATCGATGTCTTTATTATGAGTGAGGGGGACTTTGGAAGCTCAGTGTCTTAAATATTGAGAGTTGATTTCCTTACCTGCAAAGACTTGGGCGTCAATATTTAAATTTTATAGTTCATTCAAACTTAAATTTCAAAATACTAAAAGTATTACAGTTTATTCCTGTATTTTTTTAAAAATTGAAATCTTATTTATCCAATTGTTAATTATTCTTAATAGCATAAAAGGGTCTTTCTCTTTTTTTTTTAAATTGCTAATTCTCTTTTTTGAGACAAAAAATCAGGATGCTTCTTTCATGCTTCCTTTGGTACTATTCCTTCCCTCCTCCTTCTGCTCTTTCTCCCCCTCCCTTCATCTGATTAGATTCTTTCAAAAAGCCTTCTTTACATTTGAATTGCAACACATACCTTTCAAAAAAATGATGGTAAAATAGCTGTATTTTTCCTATTCATTTCTTTTAATTTTCTATAATTTGGATCTCAGTGAGCCGTTATCATATACAAACAGCCTGGCCCCTTGAGATGTTCTGGGATGAAGATAATTTGTACACATTGTGATTGTTAATAGAGAATTTGGTGTACAACACGTTCTTTACAATGCAGTGAAGATAAGTATAATTGGGGACACAAAACCTGCTTCAGCTAGAAAATTGTTCAGAGACACTTGTTACTTTTATGGGTCTCCTCGGGAAAGGGCAGGCCATGTCAAGAACTTATATTTGATATTAAAATATCAAATTACCAAATGATAACACCTTCAGGGAAACATCCTTAACTACCTACTCAAATTACATTTTAAATATTTCCCTCCAAGTGAGAAGGTATCATTTTTAATATCCTGAGGCAGTTTGTCAAGTCGGTTAAAAGGGTGAGAAGCTATTAAGAAAAGCACATTTTTGAAAAGGATACATAATCTCTGCATTGTGTGTAAATTACAGTAGCAAACCAAGTCCAGAAACACATTCATGGAAGGAATAAAGAAGAAAAAACAGTTGTGTTGACTCGGAAGAAAGATGCAGTGAAAGTGTGACAAAGGGTCTTTTTTTAAATTGTGGGAAATATTGTCCCTTGTGAGAAGGGCTGAATTTGGAGAGGAATCCAGAGAAAAGAGAAATGCCAGGACATACTGTCTTTCTTTTCAACCAATGTAAAGGATGCTGTAGTGAGCCACACTGGTCCCTCTTTGGGACTGAAGGAGTTATGCCCCCCGTTGCTGGGAGTATGATGGCTGACAGCTCTTAACTGCGAACCCTTTCCAGAAATCACCCTAGGCTAAAGAGAGCTGCCTCTGATGGAACAATCTGTATCCAATGACTGGTTGATCCCTGAGGCCATAGGCCCAGACTTGTTGATGTAGGGAGAGCTAAACTCTGGAGGGTTTTCCCAGCTTCCCTGTGGGGACAGCTGCAGCATTTGCTGAAAAGGAATCAGCTTCTCTCTGCCCAGGTCTGCTTCCTTCCCGTCCCTTGCCCTTCCCAGGTGCAGCTCTTGAGTGCCTCAAATAAACTTCCTGCGTGTTAATCTCCAATTTAGGGTGTCCTTCCCAAGAAGCCCAACCTGCCACAATTTATGAAATTATTTCTCTGGTTGCAAATGTTTGTTGAGTAAATATTATGCATTAGGGACCATGTATGCACTTTACACAGATTGTTTATTTTGATTCTCACGGATTCCAGGCCATTGGAGTTGGCTGTGTAAGGGCAATGGTGGTCTCATGCAACGTGGCTGCTCAACAGGCCAGATTTGAGGATTGTCAATCAAGGAAGCTGTCATTTCTTTGCTGAAAACCCTTTAGTGGTTTCCCATCACTGTTAAATTAATATATAACATCTGGTTTTTTGTTCCTAACCACTCCTCTGTCTAATTTCCAAACACTCCTGCCTTGCTCCAGACGGTGACCCACACGCTGTACCTTTTTTTGATTCCCAGAGCTCAGCAAACCCTTTGCAATATCATGGCCTTTGGAGATGCCATTCTGTTGACCAAGGATACCCTTTTCCCCAATGTTTCTACCCCATTTGTGGTAGTTCAACTACTATTTATCATCCATGGTTCCTCTGAATTGTTATTTTTCTCAGAAAACCTCCTCTGAAATACAGATTAGTCAAATTTGAATAATATATAAACTCTCTTAGCACCCAGGCCTCCTTTGGGGCATGTGTCTCAGTTGTAAGCCAACAATTCCATGCACAGCTTTCTTTGGAGTAGATACATATTTAAAGGGAAGGTTAATGGGGCAAAGACATGCAGTGAGTTACATGAGGTCGAGGACCATCTCTCTCTTATTTACCACTGTGACTTCAGTACCAAGCTGTGGACTTGACGTTTATTAGATATGTGTTGAAATCACAGAAATTTACTTCTGTGCCTTTTTTTTTCTGCTTGCTTTTTTAACCACAATATTTTTCTTCCCTTTCTTTGCCAAGATGAACACACATACACTTACAGACATGTGTATATGTAAGTGTGTGTGTGTACATGTATGTGTGTTGGTATAAAATCTCCAGATTCAGGTTCAAATTAACTTTTTGTCTTAGAATAAACACTCTCTTTAAGCTGACTTTATATATATTCCTGTTTTTATTTGAAAAATAGAGACTCTATATCCAAGATTTCAGGATATGCCTCACAACTTCCTCTAGTTATGTGAATACATTGCCATTTCCAAAATCTTTGGACAAGTAGATTTAATCACTTTTTTCTACTATAGACAATACTACAGTACACAAGAGCTTATACCTATAAAACTATTTTTGTTATTATTTTGTTAGTTATAATTGTTAGTTATTTTGTTAGTTATATTTGTTAGTTATTTTGTTAGTTAACTATTTCAGTTGACTTTATGTCATAGGATAGACCAAAGAAATCCTTGTAAGAGATGAGTAAGCCCTTTCTGGACTGAAAATTTTTTAAAAACTTAAAGTCCTTAAACAACTTAAAGTGATAATGGATCTTTAATTTCTTTACATATTTTGATTTCTTTGAGTTCACAACTGGTTTTAAGGACTCAGGTAGAAGTAAAAATAATATCAACCTAGAAAGTGAGTGTGGCTAGTTGAGTTTTCTTCGGTCTTTCAGGAAATGACAAAATGTTCAACCTTTTAAGAGAACTTTACTTTATATTCCTATATTTAATGCTGACACTGCTAAGAATGAATCATTAAATGTGAGAGGAAGGCTAAATGGAAAAATGTTTAACCAACTGTCCATTCTCAGTGCTACATTTATTTTAAAAAAAACCCTATTTTTTGGATACACAGAGTATATTTGAATGACTAGGATATAAGAGGACCAAAAAAGGTATTTATCAATTGTTGGAATTCATTTATAAGAGCATCTTATAGAACCAAATTTTGATAACTGAAATGGTATGTAGAGGGGATGGGAAGGGGAGGTTCTTCATTATTAATAGAATGAAAGATTTCTTGTGTAGTGAAATAATGGCGCTCATTACATACTTCAAGAAGAGGAACTGAATTCAACATGGAAGGAAAAAAACTAATTCATCCTTTTTGTAAATCCATGAGCTTTGATTGCATGAAATAATAACCTTACTTACATAGAATTCAACTAAAAGAGGTGTTCAGTCAATCAGATTTATGTTCCCAGAGTTTTACTTTGGAGAAAAATAAAGAACCCAAAGACCAACCAATTAAATAAATATGTATATGGTTCATGTTGTTGATTGGTAGTTTAATCATAAGGTGTAGATCTATACTACTAAAAGCATATTTATGTATTTTATACTGGACAATGAGGAATGACACTTGGAGTGATTTATTTTTTGAAGAAATATTTTGCATGCCTAAGATACGCCATATGTTGAGATAATCACTTTGGATTAAATGGTAAACTAAAATAGAGATTACCTCTGTCCTCATAGAGTTAGAATCTACTGAAGGACGTAAGCATGGGAAAAACTTACTTTTAAAAATTAGGTAAATCAAGACTCAGGTAAGCACTATTTAGAAAATTATACGATGCTTTAAGAGTGTGTGATAGAGTCATTTGACCTAATTAGGAAGGTAAGAGAAAGCTCTCCCAACTAAGGAGCAGTTGGATAAGGAGATGAAAAACGATGCAATTATTAGTTTAAGAAAGAAGAGAAGAATTTCTTAAGAAATGAGCTTTAGGAAATTCCCTGGCTGTCCAGTGGTTAGAACTCCACGTTTTTACTGTCCAGGGCCTCAGTTTGATCCCTGGTTGGGAAACTAAGATCCCACAGGCTCCGTGGCACAGCCAAAAAGCGAACAAAAACCAAAAAGTTGGGCTTTAAAATTTGTTCTTTGGTATTGCCCTCTATGTGAAAAAATACACACGACTGGAGTATGATAACTTTTAAAGTGGTAAAAACATTCCCATCCAAAGAGTTTCATTTCATTATTCTTTCAACAAATACTGTCTGGTTGTAACAAGAAATCACCTAGATTGTGGGAATGAAGTAATGTGGGAACAAGAAAGACAAAGTTCCTCACCTTATGGAGCTTCATATCTGGTAACCCAAGACAAGTTAACCAATAAAGAAATAATTTCATGTAATAATAAATTCTGTATAGAAAATAAACCTAGGTATGGGCTAGAGAGTGAATGGGACAGGAGGTAATTCTTTAGAGATTCATGAGAAGATGTTAGTATAAGGAGAAATACCAGGAGGCTAGATAAGGCTTGAGCAATAATTGTAGGGTCCCTGCGCCAAACACTCCATTCTGAAAGGCCAGGGTGCTTGGAACCTGGTGTGAATATAGAAGAGAGTGCTAGGTGATGAGTATCTTGGAGTCATAGGCAGAATTTGATTTGTACAGGGCCTTCTTGGCTGTGGTAGAGAGTTTGAGTTTTCTTCATATCCAACCATTTGGAAAGCTTTATGCAAGAAAAAAGAATTAGTAGGCCCTAGAAGTAATTTGGCTGTGAACTGATGGTAAATCAGTGACAGTGGTAGTGAGAGAGAGAAGAAGTGGTGAGATGTGGGATATATGAAGGATAGAAGCTTACTGACAGATTGCACTTTCAAGGGCAGGAATAGAAAGGAATCAAGCAGAAGTCCTAGGTTTTTAGCATGACCAGCTGGGTTCTTCATGACACATTACCAAGGTTACACCATATTCAATTAAATCCTCATATGTCTTTCCCTTAACACTTGACCACCCATCCATACATTCTTTTATTCCAATATTGAGTGCTTACTTTGTACCTTGTAAGAAGCACTGTCCTTTGGGAACACAAAGATGAAAACGACAGACTCGGTCCCCGAAACTTCCAATTTAAACAGAAACAGTCTGGGAAAAAACCAAATACATAAACAAAAATTCCTATGGATTATGATAAGTGTAATAAAAGAAATAAAACAGCTTCTGGGATAGAGAGTATATCATGGTACCTAAGTTAACTAGGATGGTCAGGGAAAAGTACTTAGGGGGTACCTAAGCCAACATCTATAGAATATAAAGAAGTCTGGCATATAGACACCTGAGGAAGCATTTTTAATTTTCTAATTTAGCACTAATTTTTTTTCTTCCTTATCTACCAAATGAAGACTTCATGACTCTGACTCTGGCAAGACTAGTCCTCATTAAACACTCTTGAGAACCAAATTGCTACCATCATCTTTTTTTCCCTACTGCAGAGCATTAACTTCTTTTGATCTTTCTTTCAAAGTAATTTTTGTATTCTTACTGATTTAAAAAGTAACACAAAGCTACACTAAATCACATTACAGAAATACAAAATATAGACTGTTGTTTCCATTTATTTCGGTTTCCTCTCTAAAATATACATTGTTAGCAGTTTTTGTATACTATCCTACCTTTTAAATATACATGTTTATATACTGTATTTGCTCTATTTTAATCTTTAACAATATTAAATATGTTCCTGTAGTGCTTTGTGGGTTTTTGTTTTCACTTGTCTTTATCTTTCACCTCGTAATAATATCTTGGATAGCTTTCACTGCCAACACATAGGGAACTTTTTATTGTTTTTAATAGCCACATCATAATCCATTTATGGATCTAACATTGTTATTTAATAGTTTCTTTATTTAAGAATATTTAGTTTTTTTCCATTTTTCATCATTATTATGGATGATGAATGAAAAGTTCTTTGCAATTGTGTGGTGTTTCTAAAGAATGTAACAGAAATGTTAAGTAAAAAAGACATGCGTATTTTAAATTTAATGTGTTTCTATATTGCACTCCAGAAGCTTATATCATTTTCTTATATGAACAAAGCATAATAGTACCCATTTACAGTTTTCTTTGATAAGATTACATATTGATATATCATTTTTATGTTCATTTCTTTGGTAATCAATGAAGTTCGTGTTGATGCTGTCTCCCTTCTAACAGATTCCTCACTTCCTAACTTCACTTGTAAATGGTAATGCTTTAATGCCCGTTTGTCTCACCATTCTAAATTTCTGAATTTCATTTATTTATATTGCCCAGACATACCTCACATATGCAAAACCCCACATCAAAACAGCTTCAAAATTTAAAGGAGATATTTGCATTCTCAGCAGTGAATGCAATTTGGAAGATGAGAAAAACTTTGTATGTGCTAGGCAAGTATTTGTGCAAAGAAAAGAGACAACAGTAAAAGCTGACATTGTAGTATTCTGCTAGTGAAAGTGAATTCTAGAACTTCCCATTGGAAGACATTCCACAGAGATATTAAAAAGCACAACATTAAACTGTGTACATGGGTCAGCAGGAAATATATTTCACTATTATTGGGTAGAGCATCTACATCTGTGTGGAAGTTGCTGAGGTTTTCCTTTAAACACGTGATACACTTTTCAAGTCTTCCATGAATACTTAGGAGAATAAATCTGTATGTTTCAGTTTCATCTATTAATTCCACTTCATCAATCATATTGTTCTTAACCTTTATGCATTTTATCTTAAACTGGAGCAACAGAGCAACATGTTCCAATGAGGAACAGGTAAATCTACAAGTGACATAATGACATTTTTCTGGAGGGTTGATATCCATATAACACACTGGGAACTTCTGTTAAAGTTTGATTTTGAGAAGTATGATTGTTATGTATACTTTATATACTTGAGTGATAGCTCTGTGATATACGGATAATGGTTTCATAAATGTCCATTTCTGTGATTTCTGTCATTTGCATCTCTAAAACTTTTTTTTGCTTTATGTCTTGAAATGCTTTATTTTAATTTTGCACATAGATGTTTATTACTCTTGGGTCTTTACTTTGGATGTAGCTTGTATCAATTTAAAGTGGTTGTTGCCTTCCTTTTGCATTCACTCTAACTATGGAATTTTAATTTTCACATTATTCTCTAATGCACATTTAGGAATCCTTTTATTTTTTGACTGGTTTTATTTTCTTCTAGAACTGTGTAAGTAGGAAAGCAAGATACAGTATTTTGGTCTACTTCTGAGAGATTATGCTTTATAATGGTGGAAATTGCTGTTTATTAGAAATTCGCTTATTTCATTTCCTTCTGCTGTTTTGTTTTGTGCCTTTTGTTTTGCATTGATTCTGTTTCTTTTCTTTCATTTCTTAATTTAAAAAAATATACTTCAGAGTTTGGGGTGATAAAGTCTGTTTTCAATTGTGCTGGAGGCAACCCTTACGTTATAATTAACATTGTTATGATTAAATTCGTCTAACTTCAGATTAGAAACAGCACAGTAACTTTTGACTTTTCAATATATAAAGATGGGAAATTTAGCATTTCTTTATTGAAGTATAGTTGATTTACAATATTGGTTTCAGGTGTATAGCATTGTGCTTCAGCACTTTTACACATTATACTCCATTAAAAGTTATTACAAGATAATGGTTTTATTTCCCTGTGCTGTACAACATATCCTTGAGGCTTCTCTGTTTTATACAATCTATTAGTAGTTTGTATCTCTTAATCCTGTACCCCTAATTTGTTCATTCCTCCCCTCTGCCGTCCCCTTTGGTAACCACTACTTCATTTTCTATGTTTGTGAGTCTATTTCTGTTTTGCATATACATTCGTTTCTATTATTTTTTAGATTCCACATAAAAGTGATATACAGTATTTGTCTTTTACTATATGACTAGTTTCACTAAGCATAGTATTCTCTAGATCCATCCATGTTACTGCAAATAGAAGAATTTCATTCTTTCTTGTATCTGAGTACTAGTCTATTGTGTGTGTGTGTGTATGTTTGTGTGTGTGTGTGTGTGTCTGTGTATTACATCCATTTATCTGTTGATGGGCACTTGGGTTGCTTCTTTATCTTGACTATTATAAATAGTGCTGCTATGAACATTGGGGTGCATGTATCTTTTCAAAATAGTGTTTTCGTTTTTTCCAAGCATGTGCCCAGGAGTGGAATTGCTGGGTCATGGATGATCAAACTATTTTTAGTTTTTTAAGCAACCTCCATACTGTATCCCAAAGTGGCTACACCAATTTACATTCCCACCAACAGTGTACGAATGTTCCCTTTTCTCCACATCCTCTCCAATATTTGTTATTTGTAGCCTTTTTAATAATAATAGCCATTCTGACAGGTGTAAGGTGATGTTTCATTGTTGATTTGATTTACATTTCTCTGTTAAACTGTTGAGCATCTTTTCATACACCTGTGAGCCATCTGTATGTATTATTTGGAAAATGTTTATTCAGATCTTTTGCCCATTTTTTTGATTGGGTTGTTTGCCTTTTTGATACTGAGTTACATGAGCAGTTTATATATTTTGGATATTAACTCCTTGGTCATATCGTTTGCAAATATTTTTTCCTCTTCCAAAGATTATCTTTTCATTTTGTTGATTTCCTTAGATGTGCAAAAGCTAATAAGCTTAATTAAGTCCCATTTTAAAATTTTTACTTTCATTTCTTTTGCCTTAGGAGACAGATGCAAAATATATTGTTATGATTTCTGTCAAAGAGTGTTCTGCCTGTGCTCTCTTCTAGGAGTTTTATAGTTTCAGGCCTTACATTAGGACTTTAATTCATTTTGAGTTTATTTTTATATAAGGTGTGAGGAAATGTTCTAATTTCATTATTTTACATGTAGCTGTCCAGTTTTCCCAGCACCACTTAGTTGAAGAAACTATCTTTTCTTCATTGTGTATTCTTGCCTACTTTGTTGTAGATTAATTGACTATAAGTACATGGATTTATTTCTGGGCTCTTTATTTTGTCCCATTGATTTATATGTTTGTTTTGTGCCAGTATCATGCTGTCTTTGATTATTATAGCTTTATAGTATAGTCTGAAGACTAGAAGAGTTATGCCTCCAGCTTTTTTTTTTTTCCTCAAGATTGTTTTGGCAAATCAGGGTCTTTTGTGGTTCCATATGAATTTTAGGATTATTTGTTCTAGTTCTGTGAAAACTGTCATGGGTATTTTTATAGGGATTGTGTTAAATTTATAGATTGCTTTGGGTAATATGGCCATTTTAACAATTTTAACTATTATAATCTAAGAGGGCAGGGTATCTTTCTATTTCTTTGTATCATCTTCAGTTTCCTTCATCAGTGTTTCATTTTTTCAGAGTATTGGTCTTTCACCTCCTTGGTTAAGTTTATTCCTAGGTATTTTATTCTTTTTGAATGATTTTAAATGGGATTTTTTAACTTTCTCTTTCTGGTAGTTCATTATTGGTGTATAGAAAAGCAACCTGTTTCTCTGTATTATCTTGCATTCTGAAACTTTTCTGAATTTGTTTATTAGTTCTAATAGTTTTTTGGATGGAGGCTTTAAAGTATATCATCTGCAAATAGTGACAGTTTTACTTCTTTCCTTACAATTTAGGTGCCTTTTATTTGTTTTTCTTGTTTGATTGCTCTGGCTAGGACTTCAAATACTATGTTAAATACTGTGGTGAGTGTAGGCATCCTTGTCTTGTTCCTGAATTTCACCATCGAGTATGATGTTAACTGTGCATTTGTCATGTGTTCTTTATTATGTTGAGATATGTTCCCTTTGTACCCACTTCAATGAGAGTTTTTATCATGAATGGATGTTGGTTTTGTCAAATGCTTTTTCTGTGTTTATTGAGATGACCATGTGATTTTTATCCTTTCTTTTGTTAATGTGGTTTATCACAGTGATTGATTTCCAAATGTTGAGACATCCTTGTGTTCCTGAAATAAATTTAACCTGATCATTGTTGGATTTGGTTTGCTAATATTTTGCTGAAGATTGTTGCATCTATATTCGTCAAAGATATTGGCCTATAATTTTATTTTTTTGCAGTGTCTGTTTCTGGTTTTGGTATCAGGTTAATAGTGACCTTGTAGAACAAATTTGGGATCACTCCTTCCTCTTCAAATTTTTGGAATAGTTTTGAGAAGAATGGGTATTATTTCTTCTTTATATGTTTGGTGTAACTCCCTTGTGAAGCTATCCAGCCTGCACTGTTGTTTGGTGGGGGTTTTTTAATTACAATTTCAATTTCACTACTGGTGATCAGTCTCTTCCAATGGTCTGTTTCTTCTTGATTCAGTCTTGGCAGGTAGTATTTTCTTTAGAAATTTGTTCATTTCTAATAAGCTGTCCAATTTTTTGGCATATAACTCTTCATAGTATTTTCTCATGATTTTTCATATCTCTGTGATATCAGTTGTTATTTTTCCTCTTTTACTTCTTATTTTATTTATTTGGGTCATGTCTCTTTTTTTGTTGGTAAATTTGGCTAAAGATTTATCAATTTTGTTTATCTTTAAAGAAACAGTTTGTGGTTTCATTGATTTTTTTCTGCAGTTTTTTATTTCTATTTTATATATTTCCTCGCTCATCTTTATTATTTTCTTCCTTCTGTTGACTTTGGGCTTTGTTATGTTCTTTTTCTAATTCCTTTAGGTGGTAAGTTAGGTGGTTAATTTGAGATTTTTCATGTGGTGTTTTGTTTTTTTGGTTTTTTTTGTTTTTTGTTTTTTGTTTTTTTTGAGTAAGGCCTGTATTGCTATAAACTTCCCTCTTAAAACTATTTTTGCTGCACCCCATAGATTTTGGAGTGGCTTTTTTCCATTCTCATTTGTCTCAAAGTATTTTTTGATCTCCTCTTTGATTTCTTTATTGTCCCATTGGTTTTTTTGGTTTAGTATGTTGTTTAGTGTCCATGTGTTTGTTCTTTTCCTAGTTTTCTTTCTTTAATTGTTTTCTAGTTTCACACTGTTGTGGTCAGAAAAAATGCTCTATAGAATTTCTGTCCTCTTAAATTTGTTGTCTTGTGTCCTAGCATGTGATCTATCCTGGAGAACATTCCATGTGTACTTGAAAAGAATGTGTATTGTGCTATATTTTTATGTAATCTCTAGTACATGTCTATTAAGTTCAACTATTCTATTGTTGAACATTTAAGACCACTGTTGCCTTATTGATTTTCTTTCTGAATGATATGTTCCTTGATGTAAGTGGTGTGTTTGAGTACCCTAATATTATTGTATTATTGTCAGTTTCTCCCTTTATGCCTGTTAGTATTTGCTATATATATTTAGATTCTCCTATATGGGTGCATATATGTTACCAAGTGTAACATTCTCTTCTTGCATTGATCCCTTTATCATTATATAATACTCTTATTTGTCTTTTGTTATAACCTCTGTTTTAAAGTCTACTTTGTCTGATATGAGTATTGCTAGCCCCACTTTCTTGTTATTTCTATTTGCATGAAATATCTTTTCACATCTTCTCACTTTCATTCTGTGTGTGTGTCTTTAGCCCTGAAGTAAGTATCTTGTAGGGAGCATATTGAAGGGTCTTGTTTCCTTTTGCTTGTTTGTTTGTTTGTTTGTTTTGGGTTTTTTTTTTTTTAATCCAGTCAGCCTCCCTGTGTCTTTCTATCAGAGCATTTAGTCCACAGATAGAATTCTCTCTTTAACTTTTGCCATTTTAATCATATGTCTTGGTGCGGGTCTGTTTGCGTTGATTTTGTTTGGGACCCTCTGTGCTTCCAGTACTTGAATATCTGTTGCTTTCTTCAGATTTGGGAAGTTTTCACCCATAATTTCCTAAATTTTGAGAAAATTTTTGATCCCCTTCTCTCTCCCTTCTCCTGGAATCCCTATAATATGCATGTTGGATTGCTTAATGTTATTCCACAGATCTCTTAAATTGCTTTCATTTTTTTAGAATGTGTTTTTCTTTTTGCTGTTTTGATTGCATGATTTCCATTAGTCTTCCAGATCACATATGCATTCTTCCATATCACTTAGTCTGCCTTTCATTCTTTGTAGTATGTTTTTTTATTTCAGCTATTGAATTATTCATTTCTGATTGGGTCATTTTTATATTTTGTATTTACTTGTTAAAATGTTTGGTGTTTGGATCAATTCTTTTCCCTAGCTCAGTTAACATTTTTATTACCAATGTTTTGAATTCTTTATCTGGTAAATTGTTTTTTTTCTGTTTCATTATTTTTTCTTGTTCTTTTGAGAGTAGTTCTTCTGCCTTTTCATTTTGCTTAACCTTTTCAGCCTCTGTGAATTTAGGTGAAACAGTTAACCTTGTTCTTGTATGCAAGCATTTCTATACAGACTGTGTGTGCCCAATGCCTTTGATGAAAGAGCTGGATTTGATATGGATGAAAGTTACATCTTTCCTCAAGGTGTGCTCCTGCTATCAGGTAGTAGGTGAGGCTATAGAGGGCTAGAGCTGTCACTAGGTGTGAGGTGGGACTTCCTCTGTGCCCAGTGGCTATCACCACCAAGAGTATTATCCCAAGTTGCTGGAGCAGAAGCCTTGAGGGTCATCCTTGAGTTGGCTCTGTACCCTTTAAGTGAGAGTTTTTCCCTCTCCGCATTTGCCCCAGGGGAGGGTAGTGCTGAAATAAGTGGGGCCTATGCACATATAGAGGTTCAGTGTGCTACTATGTAGGTGTCTGCAGTTCCACTCAGATGCAGCCTTGGCTGCAGGTCCCCTACATCTCTTACAACTGATCACTGCCCCCTGCCTCTGCTGCCCCTGCCTTATTGTAGAATCACTCCACATGGCTCGTGGGACCCATGTGGATCCTCAGTGTGATTAGCTGTGGTGGAGCAGCTGCTGTCAGAGATCTGGGTGGTTTCTGAACTGCTGCTTGAGTAAGTGCCAACGATGGCTGCTGTCACCCCATCCAGGCTCCACCCTGGGACCAACCCTCTGACACATAGTTGAGTCTTTTTTTCTGGTTGTAGGTGCTTCAGATCTAGTACTGTGCTGTGGTATGGATTGAATGGGGCCAGAGTGTTCACTCGGCTCAAGCTGGGGTGCACAGCAAAGCTGTCACAGGAAACTGGCAGCTGCTAGGGCAGACCTCTCCACCTTGCCTCATGGGTAAGTCCCATTTGTCTCTCACAGCTGATCACTCTCCCCACCCTCAGCAACTCCCACACTGTTGTAGAACTGCTCTGCAGGACAGGCAGGGCCCTTGTGATCTCTCTGCATTTATGGGGGAGTGAGGTGTGATGGAGTGGTTGCTGTCAGAGATCTGGACAGCTTCTGGGGCACTGCTTACGTAAGCATCAACAATAGCTACTGCCACCCCACCCAGGCTCTGCCCTGGGACCAGGTTGCATCTGTTTCCCATAGGTGTACTCTTTTCCCAGGTCATGCCCACCCCAGATCCAGTGCTGTGCTGTGGTGTGGAGTTAGCAGGGCTGGAGTGCCCACTTGGCTTGGGCTGGGGCACTTGGGCTGAGGCATGCAGTGAGTCAGTCTCTGGAATCCTGTCAGCCAGTAGAGCAGACCTCTCTTTGTCCTGCCTTAGGGGCCAACCAGCAAGTGCACTCCTTGTGAGTAGAGTCCAGCCTTCCCCAGCCCTTCTGTTTGTCCCAGCTGTCCTCCAACCAGCCAAGGGGGCTTGTCTCCTTAGTGTAGGGCCTCAGGACTGGGATGCCCAATCTGTGGCTCAACCTGCTCACTCCCCAGGGTGTGTGTCTGCCTATGTAATCTCTTTTTTACTCTGAGTCTCTTCCCAAGGGCACAGGTCCTGACCTGATCACTTTTCTTCCCTTCCTACCTGATTATGTGTGTATCTTTCTTACAGCCTTGATTTTACAGGAGGCTTTCTGCCAGTTTCCAGTTAGTTTTAGTGAGAATTGTTCCACATACAGATGTATTTTTGATGTGTTCATGGGGAGAGGTGAACTGCACCATCTTGATCTCCTCCTCCTGGCATTCTTCAATTATTTGTTCCCAACCAAATCTATTCCATCTTACAAGTTTGGAATTATGTGAATTATTTTTCTCTTTCAAATAAAAATTACTACTACCTTGTAAATGATTATTTACATTATTTATTCCTTTTATCATGTTAACTTATTCAGTGCTCGCTGATATTCTTGACCAACAGCCCTGGCAAACTCATTATTTCAGTTCTTTTTCAGAATGCCTGAGTAATAACATTTAGAAAAATGACCTTAGGTGATATATATTTTGAGAACTTTATAGCAAATATTTTCCTTTTATCTCACATACTAATGATTATGGAATGCATAAAATTTTAGGTATAATAAAATTTTTCCTCAAAGCTATTTAGATACTTATTCCCCCTTTGGATATTTTTATAGAACAAGTCAGAAAGCTCTCTCAGTGGCCAGAGTTCTCTTTTTTTTTCCCCAATGGCTAAACTGAAGTAATTGGAGAAATAAAATTAATAGCAGGAATGTTAGATTATAACTCATGGAATTTAAAGAAATCCATTGTTTTGTGCCAATATAATAAATAATTGACTAAATATAATTGGGGGTAAGAGACAGCTATCTTAAATATGAAATCCAATTAAAAATGTAGGTAGGATGAGGGAAATGGAAAATCTCATTAGAACTTTACAGTGATAATTGTCAGGCAAGATCTACCAAAGCAATGTAAAATTAGACAGCATAAGTGTGAAAAGAGAGAGGATGTTTGTATAGACTCAAAGTATCTACCTCAGGGTATCTACTAATTACAAAAGGAAAAAGAGTAGAGTTTTATAGCAGAGAAACCTGACAGACAGCACCTTAATGAAGTAATCAATGTTACTGTCACTAGTAAAATGACATATTGACATTTTGTGGCCCCTGCTATGTACTGGGGAAAAATATCACTTCTGTGTTACCTTTCCAAAAATGTGTAACTTCAGTCTAATAATGAGAAACTATCAAACAAGTCGTCAGATTGAGAGACATTCTTCAGAATAACTGAGCAAACTCTCAAAGCTGTCAGGATCATGAAAGACAAGGAAAGACCAAGGAATTGTCACAGTTGGAACTGACAAAGTAGACAACTAAATTTAATGTGGGATCTAATAGTATGTCCTAAAACAGTATTGGTGAAAATGCTCATGGAACCTGAATAAAATGTATAGCTGAGTTTTAAAATAGCAAAAAATAAACAAAAAGAAAAGACATTTTAAATAAGTCAACAAAAAAATGAAACAACTGAAAAGATATTGATATTTAGAAATGAGTAAAAATGAGGGCAGAGCATTTTAAATATCTGAGAAGAGATTAAAATAATCAGAGGAAAAATTGTAGTCATAAATGTCTTTGTTAGAAATAAATATTTAATTTAAGAAAATGAAATAAGCATTTAAATCAAGAAACTAGGGATGGGAAAACAATAAAATGAATCCAAATTACTTATAAAGGTAGACTTTGTAAAGGTTAAATAGAAATAATTAAAACAGTAGAGGGTAAATTGATAAAAACACCATAGATTTGATAAATAAAACTAAGTTTTTTTTTAAACAGTGATAAATTAGGTGAAAAATTGACAAGTCTTTGATAAAGAAATGAGAGCAATTATTGATAAACAACTATAAGAAAAAAAGTAGTTATAATAAATACAATGTACAACTTTAAATCATTAAATTTAATAATCCAGATGAAATGGGCTGTTTTCTAGGATGTGCTAATAGAAGAATAAGTAGAATCAATTTTTATTTTAAAAAATCTAGGCAAATAAACTAAGGTATTTTAAAAGTAATAAAAGAGCTATTTTAAAAATAAGCACAAACTCATTTATGAGCATATTCATGATTATTTCCAGGATAAGAACCACATATCATACGTAGAGGAAATTCTCTTAACTAAGAGAGAATACACCAGAGTATATTTTTTTTAAAAGAGGAATAGCGTGCTGTGCTTCAGCATGGAAATATCCTGTATCATAAAGATGTCAGTTTTTCCAGTTAACATTTACAATGAAATTCTACTCAAAATCTTTAATAGATTTTCATAAAATTACCAAGCATATTTGAAAACCAATTTGGAAGGTCAAATACACAAAAACTGGCAAAGAAAAACCTAAAGAGAGAAGAAAAGCCAGCTGCATACAAAAGATGAGGAATGAGAATAGTATCAGATTTCTCAGCCATACTATTGGGTGTTGGGTTGGCCGAAAAGTTCATTCAGGTTTTTCTGTAACGTTAATAGAAAATGGAATACAATAAAGCAATCTTTAAAATTCTGAAACAAATTAAGTGTGCCAGTTTTCTACCACTTGTTCCTCTAGGTGTTCCTCCACCCTAGTCTGTGCCTCAGGAAACTAATCTATATGAAAAACGTGAGTGGGATCTATTGGCCATTTTCATTAAGATGTGTGTGGGCAAAAAAAAATAAATAAATAAAGATTAAAAAAAAAAAAAATGTGTGTGGGCAATGCAAAGCCAAGCAGGAAATCAAAGAAGGAGGAGAGTGAGGCAGCCTTGTATAGCTTTGACCTTGAACTAAAGGTTGTTCTGCCTGAAAGCTGCATTCTTTACACATACTTTACTTAAGAATTTCAATAACCACCCCCTGTTTGTTCCCTTGGGCTTAAAAGTGCTAATAGTTTGACTATTACTATTCCAGGGTGCTGCACTATTCATTGTAAGCATTTTCTGTATTAACATCTCCTTGAATTATTCTAAGTTGATACCTATTTCCTGCTGCAACCCTGACTGGGGCGGTGTTAGATAATTAGAAATGAGAGATAATATAACAAAAGGAGACAATCAATTTAGGAGATGAAATACTTATTTGAGAATAGCTCTAAAATGAGAAAAGTGAAAATAAGAAAGGAGGATATTTACTAACAATTTATTCAAGAAAGCTTTCTATAAATTATAGACTTGAGTTCTAAAAGTCTCCCAGATTACAAAGGCCTTCTACCTGTTCACACAAATGGATAAAAATCTGGAATGATGGTGGATGGGTGGATGGATGGATAGATAGACAGATAGAGATATAGATTTATATTTGTTATATAACAAACTCTAAAAACTTAATTAGAGAGGTGGTACTGGCTCAAGAATTGATGTATAGTTCTATGTAATGAATAAATAGTTCAGAAACAGGTCTTTGTGGACATGAGGTTTTATTTTAAGGCATAAGTGGCATTTCAGTACAATGGAGAAATAAATTGTAACATATCAAATAGCCTTCCCTTTGGAGAGGGAAACAAAGGGAAATAAAATTCTATAAACTAGAAAATATTTGAACAAAAATTATTTACATAATCTTAAAGAAGGGAAATTAGGACATAGATGGTAGATTTAAATACATATTCATGTGTGTGTCAGTGATTACATGTGAATGAGTTAAATACTTCAATAGAAGACAAAGTTTGTTATACTGACTTTTTAAAACCCTATATACTGTTTTAAAAAATAAAATCTTAAATGAGTAAATAGAAATTGAAATAAAAGTAAACAACAAAGACACACACTGAAAATATGAACCAATATAATACAGTACAAATGTACAAATATTAGAGAAAGTAGATTTAATACTTTTTAACTTTGTGTGCACCTGAAAGCAGCTGCAAAATATGTACAGCAAAAGTTTACAGAACTAAAATCTATAATCATAGAGTGAAATTTCTACCAGCTTTCATAGTATTACATGAACTATGGGGGGAAATTAAGCTTATAGAGGATTTGAACAAAATGAACAAATATGACCTTATTGATGTATATAGAACATCGTATCCAACATCTGCAGAATATACATTCCATTCAGTGCACATATAGAATTTACTAAAATTGGTTATATTCCAGACCATGAAACAATTTTCAACAGCTTTCTTGGGGCTGAAATCTTTTTTTTTTGAGAACTTTTATTGAAATACAGTTAACAAACAATAAACTGCATATATTTAGAGTGTACAATTTGGTATCCCAATCTCCCAATTCATTCCCCCCAACTCTCCCTGCTTTCCCCACTTGGTGTCAGTATGTTTGTTCTCTACATCTGTGTCTCTATTTCTGCCTTGCAAACCAGTTGATTTGTACCATTTTTCTATAGTCCACATATATGTGTTAATATACTATGTTTGTTTTTCTCTTTCTGACTCACTTCACTCTGTATGACAGTCTCTAGCTCCATCCATGTCTCTACAAATGTCCCAGTTTCATTGTTTTTTACAGCTGAGTAATATTCCATTGTATATATGTACCACATCTTCTTTATCCATTCATCTGTTGATGGACATTGAGGTTGCTTCCATGTCCTGGCTATTGTAAATAGTATTGCAATGAACATTGGAGTGCATGTCATTTTGAATTATGGTTTTCTCTGGGTATATGCCCAGTGGTGGGATTGTTGGGTCATATGATAACTCTATTTTTAGTTTTTCAAGGAACCTCCATACTATTCTCCACATTGGTAGTATCAATTTATGTTCCCCCCAACAGTGCAAGAGCTTTCCCTTTTCTCCACAGCTTCTCCAGCATTTACCGTTTGTAGATTTTCTGATGATGCCCATTCTCACCCAGTGTGAGGTGATACCTCATTGTCGTTTTGATTTGCATTTCTCTAATAATTAGTGATGTTGAGTAGCTTTTCATGTGCCTCTTGGCCATCCGTATGTCTTCTTTGGAGAAATGCCTTTTTAGGTCTTCTGCCCATTTTTTGATTGGGTTGTTTTTTTGATATTGAGCTGGATGAACTGTTTATATATTTTGGAGATTAATCCTTTGTCTATTACTTCATTTGCAAATATTCTCCCATTCTGAGGGTTGTCTTTTCATCTTGCTTATAGTTTCCTTTGCTGTGCAGAAGCTTTGAAGTTTCATTATATTCCACTTATTTATTTTTGTTTTTATTTCCATTACTCTAGGGGGTGGATCAAAAGAGATCTTGCTGTGATTTATGTCAAAGAGTGTTTGTTCTTCCTATGTTTTCCTCTAGGAGTTTTATAGTGTCTGGCCTTACATTTAGGTCTTTAATCCATTTGGAGTTTATTTTTCTGTATGGCGTTAGGAAGTATTCTAATTTCATTCTTTTACATGTAGCTGTCTAGTTTTCCCAGCACCACTTATTGAAGAGGCTGCCTTTTCTCCATTGTATATCCTTGCCTATTTTGTCATAGATGAGTTGACCATAGTTTATCTCTGGGCTTTCTATCCTGTTCCATTGATCTATATTTCTGTTTTTGTGCCAATACCATACTGTCTTGATCACTGTAGCCTTGTAGCATAGTTTGAAGTCAGGAAGCCTGATTCCACCAACTCTGTCTTTCCTTCTCAAGATTGCTTTGGCTATTTGGGGTCTTTTGCATTTCCATACAAATTGTAAAATTTCTAGTTCTAGTTCTGTGAAAAATGCCATTGGTAATTTGATGGGGATTGCATTGAATCTGTAAATTACTTTGGGTAGTACAGTCATTTTCACAATGTTGTTTCTTCCAATCCGAGAACGTGGGATATCTGTCCATCTGTTTGTGTCATCTTTGATTTCTTTCATTAGTGCTTATAGTTTTCTGAGTACAGGTCTTTCACCTCCTTGTTAGGTTTATTCCTAGGTATTTGATTCTTTTTGTTGCAATGGTGAATGGGATTGTTTCCTTAACTTCTCCTTCTGATCTTTCATTGTTAGTGTATAGAAATGCAAGAGATTTGTATCCTGCAACTTTAGCAAATTCACTGATTAGCTCAAGTAGTTTTCTGGTGGCATCTTTAGGATTTTCCATGTATAGTATCATGTCATCTGTGAACAGTGACAGTTTTACTTCTTCTTTTCCAATTTGGATTCCTTTTATTTCTTTTTCTTCTCTGATTGCTGTGGCAAGGACTTCCAAAACTATGTTGAATAGTAGTGGCGAGAGTGGACATCCTTGTCTTATTTCTGATTTTAGAGGGAATGCTTTCAGTTTTTCACCATTGAGAATGATGTTTGCTGTGGGTTTGTTGTATATGGCCTTTATTATATTGAGGTAGGTTCCCTCTAAGCCCACCTGCTGGAGAATTTTTATCATAAATGGGTGTTGAACTTTGTCAAAAGCTTTTTCTGCATCTATTGAGATGATCATGTGGTTTTTATCCTTCAGTTTGTTAATATGGTGTATCACATTGATTGATTTGCGTATATTGAAGAATCCTTGCATTCCAGGGATAAACCCCACTTGATCATGGTTTATGATCCTTTTAATGTGTTGTTGGATTCTGTTGGCTAGTATCTTGTTGAGGATTTTTGCATCTAAATTCATCAGTGGTATTGGTCTGTAGTTTTCTTTATTTGTAGTATCTTTGTCTGGTTTTGGTATCAGGGTGATAGTGGCCTCATAAAATGAGTTTGGGAGTGTTCCTTCCTCTGCAATGGTTTTGGAAGAGCTTGAGAAGGATGGGTTTTAGGGCTTCTATAAGTGTTTGATAAAATTCACCTGTGAATCCATCTGGTCCTGGACTTTTGTCTGTTGGAAGATGTTTAATCACAGTTTCAATTTCATTCCTTGTGATTGCTCTGTTCATATTTTCTGTTTCTTCCTGATTCAGTCTTGGAAGGTTATACCTTTCTAAGAATCTGTCCATTTCATCCAGGTTGTCCATTTTGTTGGCATATAGTTGCTTGTAGTAGTCTCTTATGGTGCTTTTTATTTCTGCATTGTCCATTGTAACTTCTCCTGTTTCATTTCTAATTTTATTGATTTGAGTCCTCTCCCTCTTTTTCTTGATAGTCTTGTTAGAGGTTTATCAATTTTATTTATCATTTCAAAGAAGCAGCTTTTAGTTTTATTATTTTTGCTATTGTTTTCTTTGTTTCTATTTCATTTATTTCTGCTCTGATCTTTATGATTTCTCTGCATCTACTAACTTTGGGTTTTGTTTGCTCTTCTTTCTCTAGTTTCTTTAGGTGTAAGATTAGATTATTTATTTGGGATTTTTCTTGTTTCCTGAGGTAGGATTGTATTGCTATAAACTTCCCTCTTAGCACTGCCTTTGCTGCATCTCATAGGTTTTGGATTGTTTTGTTTTCATTGTCATTTGTCTCTAGGTATTTTTTGATTTCCTCTTTGATTTCTTCAGTGATCTCTTGGTTATTTAGTAGCGTATTGTTTAGCCTCCATGTGTTTGTGTTTATTTTACAGTTTTTTTTCCTGTAATTGATTTCTAATCTCATGGCGTTGTGGTTGGAAAAGACGCTTGATAAGATTTCAATTTTCTTAAATTTATGACCTACAATGTGATCTGTCGTGGAGAATGTTCCATGTGCACTTGAGAAGAACATGTAATCCTATAGATATCTGTTAAATCATGCTGATTTATTATGTCATTTAAAGCTGTGTTTCCTTATTAATTTTCTGTGTGGATGATCTGTCCATTGATGTAAGTGAGGTGTTAAAGTCCCCCCCTATGATTGTGTTACTGTTGATTTCCTCTTTCATAGTTGAAATCTTAATAAAATACAAGGACTTAACACAGTGGGACTAAATTATACATAAATAATGAAATCTACAAATGTTTGGAAATTAAATAATTAACTTAAATATAATACAATGGAATAACATATTCAGATCTTACATCAATCTAAAAATTACACATCAAATTAAACCACTGAAAGAAGATGGGAAGAAATTATTAAGAATAGAAATTAATGAAATAGAGATAAAATATTCAAAAGAGAGAATCAATAAACTAAAAGTTGGTTCTTTGAAAAGTGATATAATAAAATGGTTAACCTCCTGGTAAGTCTGATCAAAAAAAGAGCTGGTACAAATACATCAGCAATGGCAAAGAAGATAACCTTACAGATCACAAAGAAAATAAAAGAAAGATGATATAAACAATTTTATGAACATAATTTTAAAAATTTTATGACTATAACTTTAAAAATATTTTCTAATGAACATATGTCTAGTAGAATAAAACTTAATAAAACTGACATAAGAACAAAGAGAATATTTGAATATTACTATTATCTGCTAAAGAAACTGGGTCTGTAATTTAAAACCTTTCTACAAATAAGATTCCAAACTTAGATAGCTTGGCCAGTATAGAAAAGCAATCATATATAAGCTCTTTCTGAAAATAAAAAAATTGAGAGCAATGTCTAAGTCATTTCATGAGGCCAGCATAATATTAATACAAAACCTGACAAAAACATTGAAAGAAAGGATATCATAGTCCCTCTCAAACACAAAAACATCAAAAACTTCTAAACAAAATATTTAAGGATTCCCATGAAATATATTTTGTAAAGTTTGGCGTGATACTACATTATGAGAAAGTTGGATTGATTGCATGAATGCAAGGTTGATTTAATGTTTGAAAATTAATATAAGGGATGACACATTAATAGCGCAAAGGAAAAAATAATAATAATAATTTCAAAAGATTGAAAAGAAACACTCAACCAAAAAATCATGAATTTACACTTTAAAAAAATAGAAAACTAACAATGAAAGGGAGCTTCTCCATTTAATACTGAGTATCTTTCAGCAAATATCTTACTTAATGAAATAATACAGAAAAATGTATTACCTAAATTCAGGCAGGAGAAAGAAGATGCCCATTTTTATCATTCATATTCCACATTGTACTGCATAACCTTGGTAGTGAAATAAGGCAAGAAAATAAATAAAACATACACAAGCTGGAATGGAATGAATAAGATTGCTCATTCATAGACCTAATTATATACATTACAATGTCCCCAAAGAATCTGTAGATAAAGTAGAATTAATAAATTATTTTATCAAAAATACAACTTGGGTTGTGGATACATGGTCATGTTCATTTTGTGATCATTTCTTGAACTGTATACTTATTGACTTAATCAATTTTTTGTCTGTATGTTATACTTCATTAAAAATTGTTAACAGAAAATTCAGAGAAGTATGGCTATAATCTTGGAATAAAGACCTTCCTAAGGAATTTGTAAATTGCGTAAAGAAAGATAATTTTGCTTCACAAATCAGAAATCTTCCAAAGTATAAAAAATAATGAAAGGCAAGTGGTACATTGGGAATATATTTGCCAAAATAATCTGAAACATAGCATAGCTATCCAAATTACAGAAAAAAATTTCCTCCAGACAAATTTTAAAAAGAAAGGTCAGAGAAATACCTAAATATTCCAAAAGTCTATGATCAAGCAACTTATAGAAGTATAATTGACTGAAAAACATACAAAAAATTTCAACTTCAGTATTACTTAGAAAAGTGCACAGTGAGACAAATATTAGATTTAAGAAACGATTACCAATATCAAATGTTGGCTAGTATGTGGAGAAATAGATGGGAGTGTAAGTGTGTATAGCCCTTCTGGAAGGCCAATATGATAATGCCTATCCACATTAAAAATTAGTACCCTCTTTGACCCTGCAGTTACATTTGAGTGTGCCTCACCTGTAAGATTATACATGTGCTCACGATGAGTCACATGCACTGATTTTCACGATTAGGAAATAATTGGAAATAATCTAAATTCATCAGTTCGTGAATAGTGATGCAGACTCTGGTGTATCTGTATTGCATAGCTCCAAGAATACGGTAGAGCTATGTGTTGTGATATGAAAAGATCCTAAGTCCTATTAGGAAGTAAAAATAGTAAATTACAGAGCAATATACAATATCTAGTTGGATTCTATTTCTCTATTAAAGAAAGTAAACTATCATTATATGAGTATTTAAGATTGTATGTGCATTTATGTGTTTGTTTTGTTTTTGTAAAAAGAAAGGAAAATGTCTAGAGAAATGTACAACAAAACAACTGCAGTGACAGTTCTGAGGAAGGAATTCGGAAGATAAAAGAATTCAGAACCTTTGCTTTTTTCCTAGTGCTGGAATTTATTTTAATTTTTTGCATAAAGAATCTATTCTTGCATTTCTTGAATAATTGAAAGGGAGGAAAAAAACAATAAAAAGCCCAGTACAAATGTGACTCGTATTTTATTGTAATGTCCATGTTTTATAATATTGCTTTTTTTTGGTGGTATATTGAAGGGGTTTAGGATTTGTACAAATACTTAGTCATACAATAATATAAGAGATTCAGAGGTGATAAATAACATTCCCACTTGTAGTGACTGCAAAGGAAAGTTCTAATGAAATTACCTAGAAAATGCCAGAAAGAAATCCAGGTGTAGACAGAACGTTAGTAGTGAATATAGACAAAAATCAACATTTCTACGGTCCTAACTGTTTTTCAGTTCCCCCTAATTCTTCTTCTCTCTCTTAGGGAGACATTAAAAAATGAAAGTAGTTTCTTGCTACAAAGAGACTACTTTAAAAAGTATGCTAGATTGCTAAATATGGGTTTTGATGAGTATCTAAAGAATTCTCAAAGCCAAGGCACATTTGTCTGAGCATACAGTATGTGTATTTTAATTACATTAAGTGAGATTTCTAAGCATCTGACATCTGTTTACTAGTAAACATTTAATTAAGTATTTGAACATACAATGTTAAATAAAATGTTTTAAAGAAGCCGTTAGGACTCCGCAGTTCTAACTGCAGTCCTAACAGATACATGGAAGAGCAGTAGAATCTCTTCCTGCGATCAGGGACAATAGAGCCCATTTGCTCCATGTTCTCCCTTTATTCCCTTGATTCCTTGACTGTTATCTGGTTTTTCTTACCATCTCTCCCTCAGTGAGATGCATTATTCATCAAACCCTATGTTTGAGAAGGATTGCATCTTGTAATCAGAGCAGTGGGTCCTAAGTTTTTCACTCAGAGGCCATTGTGCATATATACATTTAAAAATCATTTGTTCCCCTAGTAAAAGTAAGAAGTGAGTCTCATTAAATTTTTTCACTTGGGACATTGTCTAGCTACTGGAAGTTACAAGACTGACTTTTATCTGGTGATTAAATATGAATCAAGCATTGCAGCTTTAGCAGATTCCACATAAGCACTGAAGACAGAAACCCTTTTATCCTGTGCTGTGCTGTTTTTAGGAGGGAGTGTATGAGGTTAGACACATGGGAACAGGACTGCCTAGTGCAGGGTATTTACATGCAGCTGTGGTGACCTCTCTCTCGGGACAAAGCTGAAAAGGGGGTGTCTGTAACCTATCCTATAGGACACCCTATTATTACATTCCAGCACCTTTGAGGACCTAGGGCCCTACTGTTTCCCAGTTCATAAAACGTAACTTGGGACTTTCCAATGTGGTCCTCCTGAGAGCCGAGGCTCCAAACAGCCATCATTATGCAGACTTGCCGGATCACGCTCTCCTTATTGAATATCAAAATTTACTGTTGCTCACTTCTTTTCCCTTAAGATATACTTATGTGACTACAATTTAGCTGGGGATGGGGGGAAATCGAATTTTGGTCTTAGTAGCTGATAAATTACTTAACCAGGGCTTCCTTTCAAATAATGCTGGTATTGAAAAGTAATTTTTTTTAATATCCTTAGATAGACAGCATGAAATGTTGCATGCAAGCATCTAGCATGTCACGTCTGGAAAATGATTAGGTGGCTATCATTATTGTTCTACTGTCATAAAGAGCACAGGGCTGGTCAGTTGGGGGCATGTCTCATTTTCAGATTTGGTATCTTTATCTGCAGTGCTTACTAGCTCTGTGGTTTGTATTTGTTCTCTAAATGTCGGCTCAATGCCTAGTTACATTCTGGCCCTGTATCCTCAACAACAGCAAAGTATAATGTTCTCAGTGGGTTTATCCATATTCTAGAAGGGCTTAAATATTGTTTTCCTCTAATAGTAATGACAATGATGGCTAATATTCGTTGATATCATATGCTATGCCAAGGACTACGTTAAGCCCTTTCTATAGATTACCCTGTTTAATCCTTATAACAATTCCATGACAAGTTATTATTATTATGGTTTTATATATAGGGAATCCACAGGTCAGAGAAGTTAACAGATTTATCAAAAGTCATATGCTAGTAAATAACAGAATTAGAATCAAAACCCCAGCTCTGAATTATTAAGATACTCTGCTTCTATCATTCCTCGAGTGGTCTTCTCCTCCCACTCCACATGTTGCCTGCCCTAGCTTGTTGCTAAGTTATGTCAGGCAGAAGATATCTCTTCCACTTATGAAATGGAAAACCACTACCTTTGCAGCTTATCTCCTTTGACAACAAGGGCTGCTTCCTCATCTTTCTTTTCAAAAATCATTAACCACCATCAGGGTGTTTTAAAGGGGCAGAAAAAAGCAATCGTTCAATAAGTGAGCTTCTGTCAAGTGCCAGGCACTCTTTTAGGCAATGCAGATATAGCAAAACAAACAAAATATCTGGCTTCATGGTGCCTATAGGACAGGGAGGGGAGACAGGAAATAAACAAGTCAGTGATCAACATAACTGTTTTACTGATACATGCTTCAAGAAAAATAAAACAGAATGATTAAGGCAAATGACTTACAGAAGGCTACTCTACTTTCGATTATAGCCAAAGACTGGCAGCAACATCAGGGACTGACAGTAAGGGTCTTGTTGAATGGACTATGCTTTATCCATATGCTGGAGCACTAATTAGCTGCACAGGTAACAAGGGGGATCTCTGAATACTAATATGGAATGATTCCCAGAATAGTTTGTTATTTAATATACTACCTTTTGCATAAGAAAGGGGAAATATGGATATATATGTGTATACATATGTTGATATGTGTGTATGTATACACAAAGATATATGTATATAAACAAAAACATATATTTGTGTATATTTTTAAAAAGACACAGCGGTTGAATAAAACAGAAAACTAATGAAGACGATTACTTGTAGGAGAGAAGGGAAAAGAACAGAATGGAAAGAAATGGGAGTGAGATTTTGGTGAACGTGCATGCCTTAATGTATAATTTTGACTACAGAAGGTAAATGTCTTCCAAAATTTGAAGAAAGTTACATTATTGGTTCCAAAAACAGTGAAAAAGATTGAAAACAAGATTCAGTGAGATTTCTTATAAAAATTAAATATTAAGTAAATGCCATCTACACTGTTTCCTTACTGGTTCTTGAATCCACCAAGCACATTGCTGCCTTAGGGCCTTTGCATTTAACACACTATTTGGAGCAATCTTCTCTTCTATCCCATAGCTTATTCCCTTCCTCTATCAGGTATCTGATGGTATTTCCTGAGTCATCTGTCTAAAGTAACACTTTCACTCTTTTACAGCGTTTATTAACATTTGTCAGGCCATGTGATATGGGAAAAGTGTGGCTGTAACACTGGAAGAAGCTGTTACTATTCAACAATAGCTGTATTCTTCTATTCTTTCCAGGCTTAGAGCTACATTATGTTTTCCAGCTTCCTTTGCAATTAGGTGTAAGTGGCCAGTCATGTGGGTAGACTAAGTTCTAGCCAACTGAATATGGGTAGAAATGGTGTTCAAACAATTGCAGACTTGGTCCATACAATTACTCTACCCAATCCTCCATCCTTTCTCTGTTTTCCCATATATCACTGAATGGAGGAGACTTCAAAGGCATAGATAAGGATGGAGTTTCAAGAGCAAAGGACCTTGAACTTGAAGACCTGCAGGAGCAGGGGCCCTCTACCACCCTGTTTTCCTGGAACACGAGCATGACATAAAGCTTAATTTTGTTAAGTCCCTGTATGTGTCTAAGTCTAAACAGTAAAACAGAAATCATAATGTTATTTACAGCAAAAGGAAATTAACTCAGGGAATTAGTTGACATAGATGATGGTAGAAATGAGAGTCAAATAAGAGATGGAGACATTAAACCAGAAGTTAGTATCAGCAGGAACCTATTACCATGCTATCCAAGAGATCTCAGGGCCTGGAAGAAGCCAGGATCATGGAAATGGTACTCTGTGGGAGGTAGAGCCATGGAGGAGGTATAGTCAGTGTGTCTTGGAAAGGTTACCAGGGGAAGGAAATATCCTCGACTCTCCTTTCTCTGACCTCCAGTCTGTTGGCAATGCCTTCCATTAGCTGGATTGATCTGGAAGTAAGATGACAAAGGAACCTGTGAAGAAGAGCCTGTAGGGATCAGCTTACCTACAATCAGAGCAAAGTAGGAAGAGGATCAGGCTCAGGCCATTACAAAGTTGAACTTCTGGGTTTCTTTAGGTCTTGGTGAATATGCTAGCTTCTATTTCCAGTGTGACAAAAGGCTTCTGGAGGGTTGTGAGTCGAATAATGCCATGATCTGACTTACAAAATGTAACAGCATTACTCTGGTAGCAGTGGAGAATATACTATAAACTGTGTAGGAGAAGAAGCGGGGAACAGTAGGCTATATTGCTTAAATCTAGGCAGAAGATGCAGACTGCTTGGACTAGGGTGGAAGTGGTGGAGGGAAGGAGAAGTGGTTGGATATTTGGAAGCTTGAGATAACAGGATTTTTGAAAGATTGAATATGAGGCACGAGGGAAAGAGAGGAGCCAGTGAGGCTTCAAGATTTTTGGTCTGAACCACTTGGTGAATGATACTACAAGTTACCAGACTGGAAAACACTTAGGTTTAGAGTTTAGAGGGAGGAGTGAGGAGTTAAGATTTTTGAGATGCTTATAGGAATGCCAGTTTTCATTGGGTGCCTTAGATAGCTACTTACCTACTACATTTCCTGTAGCGGGCAATCTCCACTAGGAAGTACTGGAAGATCTCATTTCATTGACAATATCTACTTAGGTCATCACCATCCTTTTAGGAGGTAAAAGAAAAAACCTATCTATAGTGGCTAGAGATATCCTTTCACAGAGTCACCATTTCACAGTGTCACAATGTCACAGTGATATCAAGCTACACGTGAGTTCCTTTGGTGGATAGATTAGTGTTACCACTTTTCTTCATGAAAAATTGTAATGAGAGCTAAGCCTTGGAATGGAAGGGAAGAATTTAAGGAAAAAAGGAAGAAAATCAGGTTTTAGGCCAAAGTGGAACTGAGTCATGAATTTCAGATACTCAGAGTAATAATTTAAATTAGTTCTCTAAGAACTGAAACTAAGCAATAGCTGTTATGTAATTATAATCTCACCAAAAGTACTAAAATTAAGTTAATACATAATTATGACTCACCTATAAAATATTTTTAAAATTATTAATAATAATGATGACCATGAGGATGATGAGATTTATTATACCATATTTTTAAAAAGTATTCTCACATCTTTTGCTTTGGATTGCCCTTAAAATAGCTTTTTATGTTAGCACGGCTGGAATTAATAATAAGTGGATTTCAGTCTGTTACCGCCCTAGTCTCCTTTTTGAGGGTGTTCAAATTAGTCAATGTTTCAAATAACTCATGATGTCTTGAAATGGACAGATACTTCTGATGAAGTCTAAGTAAGACACTGTGGTTTCTTTGATCTGGATGCATGACTAGACAATGGCAGTATAGCGTGGTGATTTTAACTAGATACTCTGCTTCTATCATTCCTTGGGTGATGTGTTATTTCTTTGTTTTTCTGTTTTCTTGTCTGAAAAAAAGTATGTCCTAAAAAGCACTGCATCTTAACAATTGGGTTGTAACTCTTTTCACTTACCCATCTCTTTCTCTGTGTACTTTCCCAAAGCAAAATGGGAATCTAATAACTCAGAGTAAAAGTCTATAAAATGGGGTCACCAGATGAATGCAATGATCCACGAGGCAAGCCATCATTACCTACCCCTGCAGTAAAAAATCAGATGAGAAGTCAATTTTTTTGCCAGTTTGTGGGTTGAGAAGGTCCTGTAACTACATTCTTGTGGATTACCCAACACTTTCCTTAGGGTGAATTATTGATAGCCTTTTCGGTAAATTCTTCTTAGATTGATTAAAGTTTTTAGATGAAGCAAATAGTCACAAAACATGACAGCTATTGTGGGGGTGGGACAGGTATAGATTGAGTCAGAATGGGGCAAACAGCTGTTTCTTTACTAATGACATATATGAGATATTGGCTTCATTAATTTTACTGCCTTTGTAAACTTAATTAACAAACATCTACATCCTGCTATCTATTCCCCGGGGTTCTGACATTTTCCGCATATTCAGATACCTTCATTTTTATTGATTGAACATTTCCCAAGCAGCTATTTTGACAAAGTTACTAATGGGTGATGTGGCAGGGGTAAAACTGTACTTGTTGAGGCTTTAATTGGTCAAAATGTCAGTGCAATTTTTGACCACTAATCATGGGATATGGGAGAAAAGCTGGGTATATCATATTTTTCTTTCTTTCTGTCCAATTCCACAGATGTCAGCAAAAAATTCAAGATGACTTCCATGTCTGTAGTGCACATATAACTAAGTTTCAGATCAATTCAGTTTCCGTTTTAAAAATAACCAGTGATTCACTATGCAGATCTTAGATGTATTTTTATCCTCCCAGGCATATGCCTTTGTTCCTTTGGTGCCCCTTCAAAAACCACCCAGGGCTTGATCTCCTCAATAATGGCAGATTTATTGCTGTGATTACAAGGAATGGGGAAATCTGTCTGCTTCTCTTTCATACGAATGTGAGGGCCTAGATGTGGATTTTGATGGAGCTGGACAAAATTATTTTACCTCCTAAAGACCTCTGGTGAGTGAGTTTGTGGGCAAAAGATACTAACTGTGTCTAAAAGCCCTCTGAACTATGACCATGTCTCTTAAAGTTATTTCAAAGGACATCCCTGGCAACCAGCTGATGGCTTAGCCTGCATTATCAATGGCCTGTGTAGGTGCCACACTTTAAATTGGCTCCCTGGCTTCTTGGGATGATAGTTAATATTTTTGAGGGATATATCTCAGTGTCAATGGAATCCAGTTTGGAAACGGAAAATTACAGACATATAGGTAAAAAGAAATTATTCATTTTTATGGAAGGAAATGTGTTCTTTTAATATGCTGTGATTATTTTTAGATGTTAAGATGAGAGCATGACTCACCACTCTTCCATTTCATCCACCACTTGTGCCGGCCCCCACTCATCTTTCCTGACACATTGTGCAGATGAAGGGAGTGACAGCCTGTTCTCCACAGTGTGGTCATCACTGCGTGTTGCAACTGCTTTGGGAAAATGTGGGGTGCTCTACTTCTTGAATACAGATTCCCAGACTGAACATTTTCGTATTCTGTGGGTCAGTCCACTCTGTGACCTCAAGTATATATCATCGCACAGGGCATTCACAGGGAACACGTCTTCCTAGTGGTTTTTTTGCTTGTTTGTTTGTTTTTTTTGTTTTTTTGGCTGCACCTTGTGACTTGTGAGATTTTAGTTCCCTGACCAGGGATTGAACCCAGGGCCATGGCAGTGAAAGTGCCAAGTCCTAACCATTGGACCCTGGACGGCCAGGGAAGTCCTCTACTGGTTGACGACAATGCTTCAGCATCTTAGAGATCTAGGTTCACATCTGGCCCTCCCCTCTTTGTAGTTATAGACCTCTAAGTGAGGTTTGTAACTACATTGAACATCTTTTCTGCAGGGCAATGAATACCAACTCAGTGGAGTTATTTGAAATATTAAATGTGATCATGATTACAAAGAATTTTGCTCCGTGCTTTGCACAGAGTATGCAAGCCATCACTCTCACACTAAGGAAAATCACTGTTGTAATCATGGTGATTTCCACTATGGCCCCTCCCATTTTCTCACCTGCAAAACTAAAATATGCCTGTGGCATGCACTAGAATATCACGAGGCTAAATTTCTTCATCCTCATGAGAGCATGGTGTGCTTTTGGAGAAGGAACCTTAGAAAATCCAATTCATTATGGCTGTTTCTGATACTTAAATCTGGGGGCTGTTTGATTTGTGGTATCAAGAAATTTTCTTTTCCTGTTCATTTTTCATATGTTTAAGAGATAATTGTTTATTTGTAGTCAATTTTATCAAGCCTTAGGCATGATTCATGTCCTGTCACATCCTTGGCCAAGATGCCTGCCCACCTGCTCCCCACACTCCCCAGTTCTGTCTCTTTGCTGGCCCACTGCTCATCTTTGCTGAATTACCCTTTGTGCCAATTTCCCTATTGCTCCTCTGCCCACCTTGCTTCTTCCAAAAGTAGTCTGTCCTTAGAATAATTTCACCGGCTGATCAGAAGGAGTATAATCACTGTAAAACACTCTTAAAAAACAGGAATAACACAGGATTGTTCAAAGTATTGTCTACCTCATTATCCTCATGTGAAACTCCTCCCCAGAGTCCTTGATTGCCATTGCTTGTGCAACGGGTGGGTAGACACATGTTAGAATTTCTTTGTCAAGCCAGCAAAGGGACAAACAATTGTTGTAGTAAGATTATATCGAATTATTATATTTCAGAAGGATTTAAGTCATGATGTACAGTTCTTCCTTAGACACCATGCTTTATCATATGAACTTAAATATCATAACATTATAGGGACGTTTCAGAAAAACATGCCCATAGTGATTTGTCTGGTGATCCCGTCTTTTCTCACCTCCTTTTCTCTCTTGGCAAAGAGAAGGAGAGAGAAAAAAGATTCTCAGAACTAGCAACATATTGAAAATGAAACTGGCAAACTGCCCTCCTTCTAAGGGGAGGGTGAAAATATCAGTTGACTGTTAGTGATTCAGAAATGAAATTTTGGTATATTTAAGACCATTTTAGAAGGAGGGATGGAAAATGTGAAGCTAAGAAGAAAAACAAATTTAAGAAAAAAGAGTATTCTGGTTTCTACATTGGTATGGATATCTGTGTGGTAAAATGAAGCAGAGAAATGACCAAATATAGCTTTCTCACTGCTGCTCCTGGCACTCCAAATCCAATCCCTCCCTAAACAATGCCTTCAAAAGTGAGTCTATTTTACTTCTCCATCAGGGCTAGATTAGACACCCTAAACTTCTAGAAGTCCTAAATAGTATAAAGCATGGCAGTGTCCGCTGCCCAACACCTGTCACATAGAATCCAAATTAAATGTAATACTAAACTTTAAAATACAAATATTAACTTAGCTTCTTTTTAGAATGAACTGTGCTCATTGTGTTTATGTCTATCTTAATAATATGCTATGTATAGACTTAGTGTGAAAAACCTGCTTTGCCTTTAAGTTTAACAAATTAGGAGTGACAGGTTGTAAATAGTTGTAAGTAGGCAGCTTTAGGGTAGTTTTTATTGATAAGCCTGGGGTGATTTCCCTAAGTCTTAGTTTTTTTATAAGGGACATGTAAATAGTAGTACATACAGCATAGAGTTTTTGAGAGAATTAACTGAGATAATGCTCGATAAATGTCACTATTATTCTCCAAATTATTTGAGTTCTAACTTCTTTTTAAGCTCTTTATTGGAATATAATTGCTTTACACTGTTGTGCCAGTTTTTGCTGTACAGCAAAGTGAATCATCTGTATTTATACATATATCCCCATATCCCCTCCCTCCCAGGAATCCCTCCCACCCTCCCTATCCCACCCCTCTAAGTCATCACCCATCATCGAGTTGATCTCCCTGTTTTATGCAGCAGCTTCCCACTAGCTATCTGTTTTACATTTGGTAGTGTATATACATTAGTGCTACTCTCTCACTTCGTCCCAGCTTCCCCTTTACCCCCCACCCCATGTCCTCAAGTCTGTTCTCTACATCTACATCTTTCTTCTTGCCCTGTCACTGGGTTCAGCAGTACCATTTTTTTAGATTCCATATGTATGTAACTTCTTAATCAAGTAATCATGAGCAATGGGGCCAAATACCTGAGCCACCCATATTTCTCCTATAAAAAGAGAAAATGAATATTAGCAAAATGAGAGTAATGAAGGAGTGATGTTGTGGAGAGGTGGAGAGAAATCATATATGATTAAAAAAAAAAAAAAAAAGTCTGGTACCTAGTAGATGTGCAGTAAATCTTGATTCCCTTTTACCAGCCTACCTTACCAGTATCAGTGCTGACCAGTGGCTTTAAATATTTGTCTGGAAGTGTAATACAAATTGTGTGAGAGTTGCTGAGGAGAAGAGATGGAGAGAAGGTCACAGAAATCAGGAAATTCTTTCTCCCCATTTTGCTTCAAATCACCCTGATGATTCAGAGCTACTTTACCAAAGAGAGATTAGAGCAAATAATCATGGGTATAGCTTGGGCTCTTACTCTGTTTCACTGGGATTTTACAGAATTTTAAGTAGAGAAATAGTTTCATAATGGTTCAGAACATTAAGCCTGGAATTGGTTAGCAGACTATGAAGATCTGAAAAGGACAATTTTCTTCTCGAATTGAAATTTAACACCTACCCTATCAGCAGTGGCACTGTGGGGTAAACTGTAGGAAATCTGAAAAGTTAGTCAAAATAAGAATTTGCCAGCACAAATGAATTGTCTTAATTATTTTTTTATTTTCTTGATGGTTGTTTGGTTTTATAATGATTACTAGTAGCTTTGCTGGGTTATTTATGGACATTTACTAAAATCAGAAAAAAATGTTAAGGTCTAATAAAATATTTTAAAAATGCTCAACTAAATATCCAATATTTGTAAGAGGACATTCATGAATAAATCTATCCATATTCTGATGAAAGGCCCCCATGCTTGTCCTGACTGTACTAAATATATTGTTATGAAGGCAACTCTCAACTATTGTCATCTTCAAAATGTTTTCTGTAATTAACTTTTATACCAAACTTACCTCTTGCCAGGTTCTATTCTAAAAACTCTGTGTTTAGAACATATATTATTTAACATAACATATATTAACTTCTTTAATACTTAGTAAAAGTTGTCTAGTAAGTATTATGAAGATCTTTAATTTATACATGAGAAAATGAAGGCACATAATGATTTTTTAACTTTATCAAACTTCTGGAGCCAAGATAAAAATCCAGTACCTATTTGTAATTATTTTGTTGTATTTATTCCCTGTAAAACATACATGGACAAAAAGTTCATTTCTCCAATCCCATTTGAACTTCAGGGCCAAACAATTAAGATTTGTGAGGGAAATGCCATTTGGATCTCTCAATTCAAATCACAATTGTTCAATCAATAAAGAAGTAGACAAAATATTTGAAATAATAGTTTTAAAATCACTGGACATGAAGGGATGAAGGACAGTGAATGCTGAGAGATGGAAAATGAATAAAGTGAGCCAAATTCCCCAGGTTACTAATTCAATAGAGTATCAAAGCCCTCGTGCATGGAGGAGAAAGCTATATGGGGCCTAAGTTAAGGAGGTAAGGAGACAGAGCTGCGAATCCAGACAAAGGCAGCCAGAGTACAGGATAGATGACCAGAGAGAACACATGCAAAGAGAACTCCTGATATCTGAAAGGGTTTCCCTCAAGTATTCAGTTGCACATGCATGTGAGAAAATGCTTCAAGACTAGGGAACTGACTACCAAAAAGGATTAGGAGTAACAACGTCTGGCATTCACATGGGACCAAGAATAGTGCCTGTTTGCAACAGGCAGGTTAAAAAATCTTATGATTCACAGAGAACTGGGCAGATCTTGCCTCAACAGTGGGGAATAATTATTTCTAGGATGAGTATTTTTCCAGAAGCAGCTAACAATCATGAAGCAAAACATGAAGGAATCAAACTATTTCTAAGTAATTGCATCCCAGAACAAAGTCCAATAGTATTTATATGAATATAATAATACCCAGCATCCAATAAAGTAAAATCGATAACATCTGGCATTCAATCAAAGATTGAATAAATAAGAAAATATTACCCACAATGAGGAGAAAAAATCAATTAAAACCGCTTTAGATCTAAGCCATATGTTAGAATTAGCAGAGTAGGGCTTTAAAAATAGATATTATAGATATTTTCAGTAGGTTTAAAAAGTTAAATAGAGCTATAGAAGATATAAAAAAAGACCCAAGTCAAACCTGGTGAGTTGAGAACTACAATGTGTGGGATGAAATATAGACAATATATGAGTCGATGTGACTAACAGCATATTAGACAGTGTAGAAGAAAGAAATGAGTGAATTTGAAGACATAACAACAGAAGCTAAACAAAATAAAATGCAGAGACACAAAAATAATTTTTAAAAAACTGAAGAGAGCATTACTGAGCTGTGGGACAACTTCAAATGACCTAATGTATATTTGGAATCCCTAAGAGTGAGAGAGAGAAAAATATTTGGAAAAGTTGGTTTAGAAAATTTTTCCAAATTTAATGAAAAATTTTCCAAATTTGATAAACGTATAGTACCAAGAAACTTAATAATCCCCAGGAACAAAAAACAATGAGAAAACTATACCAAGGTACATGATACTAAATTACTCAAAACCAGAGATAAAGAGAAAATCTTTAAAACAAACAGAAACAATAAATACAAAATATCAAAAATAACTATAGGGAACCCTCCTACGCTATTGGTGAAAATGTAAGTTGGTGCAGCCACTGTGGAAAACAGTATGGAGGTTCCTCAGAAAACTAAAAATCGAATCAACCATATGATCCACCAATCCCACTCCTGGGCGTACATCCAGACAAAACTATAATTCAAAAAGACACGTGCACTCCTATGTTCATAGCAACACTATTCACAACAGCCGAGATATGGAAACAGTCGAAATGTCCTTCAACAGATGAATAGATAAAGAAGATGTGGTGCATATATACCATGGAATACTACTCAGCCATAAAAAAGAGTGAAATGATGCCATTTGCAGCAACACGGATGCAGCTAGAGATTATCATACTAAATGAAGTAAGTCAGAAAGAGAAAGACAAATACCATATGACATCACTTATATGTGGAATCTAAAATATGACACAAATGAACCTATCTATGAAACAGAAACAGAATCAGGGATATAGAGAATTGAGTGGTGGTTACCAAGGGGGCAGGGAGTGGGAGAGGGTTGGATTTGGAGTTGGGGATTAGCAGATGCAAACTGGTATATAGATAATGGATAAACAACAAGTTTCCATATAGCACAGGAAACTATATTCAATATCCTGTGAAAAACCAAAATCAAAAAGAATGTGAAAAAGAATGTATATATACATATAACTGAGCCACTTTGCTGTACAGCAGTAATTATTACAACATTGTAATTCATCTATACTTCAATAAAAAAAATTTAAAAAGTAAAAAAAAAAATAACTATGATGGCAGATTTCTCATCAAAAACAGTGCAATCAAGAAGACAGTGAGCAACATCTTTAATGTACTGAGGGACAAAAGCTGTTAAACATGTATTTTGTATGCAATAAAAATATTTTTTATATGTGAAAGTGATATTTAAAAATTTTTAGACAAAGCTGAAAGAATTTATTGCCAGAAAACCTGCACTACAGGAAATGTTAAAGTCCCTTAATTAGGTGGATAAGTAAGCCAGACAGAAATATGAATCTACACAAAGTAATGAAATAGCACTAAAAGTGGTATCCATATGAATTCTGTTCCTAGAACACTCCTCAATAATCCTATTGCATGCAGATCTCAGAATATCAAATTATACAACTACCTACATCAATAATGGGGAAAATGGTAGTAATTAAATCCCAATGCTTTTAAATATCAAACCCAATCTAACTATTGACAGAATGTTTTTTTTTAATTAAAAGTAATGGCAAATTAATTGGGTAATATTTACTGTCTCTTCTTAATTATGCTATTTGTTTATTTGAAGTTTCTCTAAGAAAGAAACTGTATGGACTTGAATTTCACAAATGTGTAATAATTACACAAGTATGATACTTTCTTAACAAAGACCAAGTTCGGGTTGCTTTCAAATATTGACTTCTCTTAGCATTGCACAGAGTCTTTGTAGACAAATTTATTCTTTACATTAGAAAAAACACCCTGAAGACTAATTCATGAATTCACTAATAAATCTTGTTTCCTATTTCTAGACTTCTCACATTTGACCTAAGTCATATACATATATATATAGATTCCATTATAAGATCACTTGGACAAAGTAATATTTTGATTAGTAAAGTTGTTATATGAACAACTGAGCTTGGGGAGGTGTATAAACATTTATAATACATGGAAAGATCCTGGAAGAAGGCATTCCAAATTGATAATAGAAGTTACTTCAAGAGAAGTCACTGTCTGGAACTGGGGATTGGAGACTGAAGATGAGGGGCAAGTAAAGAAGTTATCAATTATCTATATTCTCTGTGTTAGCATTCATTTAAACCACAGTGTATTGTCTCATAACCTAAAAAAAAAAACTCACCACAAGTTGGCAATGTTAAGTCAATTTATCTGTAGAAAGATATAGGTATTCTATATAATATGTTTTTACATTTATATATTATATATAATTATAACATATAAATATATATCCCATAAGCTATATATGCTTATTATAGATACACATTATATACATATACACATCATATATGATTCCATGGCTACAAACATTTTTGGGGAGAAGACACAAGAAGCTATTAATAGTTGTGCATCTGGGGAGGGGGTTTGTGGGTCTAGATACAGGACTTCCTGTTCTTTGTTCATTCCCTTTTGTACTATTTGAGTTTTGTTCTGCACTGGAAGTATGGTTAGTCCAAATTCAGGTGTGCTATAAATGTAAAATACACGCTGGGTTTTGAATACTCAGTATGAAAAAATAAAAGAAGGTAAAAATCTTACTAATAATGTTATAATGACTATATATTCAAATGGTAATAGTGTAGGTATATTAACTACGTAAAATCCACTTTAAAATTAAAAAATCATAACTCACTTGTGTTGGGTGTGCATTCAGAATGAATCCTTTGTATAAGGGATAGTATTTCAGTTTTCCTGCCTAGCAATATTTTTAGAACATGCCTTAAAAGTGTCTTGATGTGTGTTACTTTCTTCACTTTAAAGATGACAAGATAGAGGCAGAAGAGGTTTAGAATTTTTTAAATTTCATAGTGAATGAAATTTAACTTTATGAGTTAATTTTTTCAGTTGGCAAAGTATATGAGCAATTACATTTTCTTACAAATATAGATGAAACAGAAATATTAAACATTTAATCCAGTTCATTACTCTAGCGTTTAAAGGAAGCTTTTTAATGTCACTTCTACAGAGGTCTTTCTTGATCTCAGACTGGGTTAGGTGTCACTGGTATGTGCTTAAGGAAGTCTGGAGATCTCTTAATTCTTGCCATAATTTCAGTGAATTATTTTTCTTTTATTAAACTAAGCACCATGAGAGCAATATCTTTCTATCTTGTCTACCATTTTACATCCATTCATTAGGGAATCAGAAAACTAGCTGATACCCAACAACCGTTTAATGAATGAATTGTTGGATTCAAGCAAGGAATCCTGGAAATTAGGAATTCTTAATTTTTAAAAATATAATAGATCTCTTTGCAATGCTCCATTGCATTAATTACTCATTTATTTATTTCACAAATGATTGATTGATATACCTTCATAGAATTGTACTAGAAAACATACTCAATGCTCGTGGACTTGTGTACTTAAGTAAAACCTAAATCTGCTTCATAGGTTTTTTTTTATTGTTTACAGGGGTAGAAAGTAATTGTATTTTCCTCATCTCACACCTGGGGTTAATGCTAAATTTTTTATTATTAAACACTTAACATTTAGATTTTAGAAGCTTTCAAATTCCCTTCTTGTCATAGTGTCATGTTGGCATTAGCAGGAGTATTAGATGCTGTTGCATATTTCACCCTCTTTTGTGGATGGTATGACATTAAAGATGACGTAGTACTTATCATGCAGATGAAGAAATAAATATTTTGTAACTCGAAAGAGTGAAGATTGATAGATGGGTAATCCTCAGTGTGCCAAGAAGGACATTCTACAATCTGTGTAAATCTTGAGGTCATTAAACTTATAAGACAACATGAAATAAATCAGGGCCTTAAAGATAGCCAGTAATGATTTGTTATGGAATTGACAATAGCATGATATTTTACAGTTTTATAAGAGCAAGCTAAGCTCTGTATGTCATTGGCTGTACAAGTGGGCAGCTTTGCTTCTCCTTCTTATGCAGGTGTTTAGATCTCATTTGAGATGAGGCCAGCCAAGTTCTCCCTTTCCCCAGCATGTTGATGAGAATGCACAAACATACACGCTTTATTAATCAGTTTTAATTCTTTGAATAATAAATGAACTGAAATGAACTAAAAGGAAAATGTGGCAAGGTATCATGAATTTTTTAAATCAAACAGAAGTTATCCCCAATGGACAGATTTTGAAGGCTTTAGGACTCAATGGACTTATTTATGCAATTCATTGAAAACCTTTTGGAAAGACAAACTCTCGGGGAATCATTTCTTCAGAATGAAGAGCTTTGCTGCATTTCTGTATCTTCTAGAATGCACACCTCACAATGCTGATGCAGTACAGCCTCTGATCTTTGCTACTTGATTCATGACCACACACACGTGCACACACACACACACACACACACACACAGAGGGATGGCAGCCATATGAAATCTGATAAAGAGAATTTTGGAGAGATTTATGGAATAAATTACAGAAGCATAAGAATCATTCTTCTCAGTTTTAAATAAGATCTACATATCATGGAAGAAACCAATGAAAAACATTCAGTTAATAAATGTTATATTTTTTCATATATAATAGTAAATAAATGGTTTTGCTCTTTTTTTTCTGAACTGAGTTGATATTTTAATATCTTATTCACAGACAATGAAAGCATTAAGAAAGTGGCTATATTTCCCTCTGGAAAATTATTATGTCTGATTTCATGAATTTCTTCAAGTGATAGGATTCTGGCTGAATAGAATGAGCAGGGGACTTGTCCTAGAAAACATGGGGTCAGTTACTATTATTTTCATCTATTAGCTCTGCAAACTTTTATAAGTGTAATTTTAAAGAAATACATTTAGAGATATGATCACAGTCTCTTTGTATACCATGCTGCACTTTCTCCAAAGGGAAAATAATCACTCTCTTGAAGCAGTGTGGTATTCTCATGGAGATTTTCATAAATGTGTGCCCTCTTGCTCTCTCATCATAGATATGTGATAGAATATTGAGTATTCTTTTCTGAGCTTTTTTTCCCATAAATGGTCTTAAATTGTATGGATCATATGACACTTTATATCATGTTGTCATGATATATATCATGACATATATATATATATATATCATGACAACATTTATCCAAGTTAAATTTTTACCATTTAGCAGTTGTATTTTATATTCCTATTTTTATAGCTATTTAAAAAACAGATTTCTAGATTCTTACTCTACCTTTGCTTTGTTAGGTGACTACTTTTCCTCTGCCCCAGTAATGTCTAGGGATTTACTGCATTGAAAGAGTAATGAAGAGCATCTTTGAACGGATGATGCCAGACACAGTTGAGATCGGGGAACCCCCCTGAGAAAGTGGAAGATGAAGTAACAATATATATATACCAAGGGGTAAAAATAGAGACCATTAAATCTCTACCCCCACTTGACCTCTTGCATACTGGGAATCAAAATTCTTTCTCCAAAAATCTGGAGATTGGAGGACTCTTTTAAAGATGTCCAACTAGCTCAAGAAACAAATGGCATAGCCATATCATGCTATAAAGCACAAAGTTTTTAAAATTGCCAATTCTTAATCATTTCTAGAGAACCAGATATGTTCATATGAGAGGAAAGTTAACAAGGAAGAACTAGACAAAAACAGAGAAACCAACTTGGTGGAAAAGATATTAAAAACAAACCTTCTAAAATACTATCATTAATATTCTCAGATACATTGGTGAATATATTTCATCTATGAAACATGATGCTATAAAAAGAACATTCAGTGAACAGTAAAAAAAATTCTTGGGAATTTTAAATATGAGGATAAAACAAAATAATAGTAGAAGTGTTAGAAAATATAAATTAGTCTCAAAATTAGAGCAAAAATTTTAAAAGATGAAAAAGGGACAAGAAAAGGAAATTCATCATATAAATAGTAGGTGTCATAGAGAAAGAGAAGACAAGAAAGGAAATTGTCACAGAAACAACACAAAGAATCTCCCCAGAATTTCACACTAGAAACTGTCAAACTAAAAAGGCCAATTGGATTAGACTAGTTACTCTTAAACATATTGAGACAATGTTCTTGAATATTCTTGGTCGTGGAATAATTAATATCATACATATATAAATTATTTGAACTGGTCTGTAGCTTCAGTGCAGTCACACATACACGCAACATGATAATGAGAGTCTTTTCATGGAACAAAATGATTTTATGACATTTATTGCTGCTGAGGATACTTTATAAAAAAGTGTTTGCTAATCATTTGTTATTTTTAAATGAGAAAACTTTTGTTTTTGTATATTGATCTTATTGTAATGAAACAAACAACCTTAGCTAATTCTTTTTTACTTGCTTTTAATGGTGTTTGTATAGATTTTTCCAAAACTCCTCTGCAGAAAATTAAACTATCCATGAGTAAAGACAATTATATTTCTTTCCTTAACTATCCTTAGAGCTATTAGTTGTATTTCTAATACAATGCAGTGGCTAGAATTTCCAGTACAATATTAAATGTGATATTTTCAGTGAATTCTGTAAACTGAATTCAACCAGGCTAAGGAAAACTTTCCTACTTCTAGTTGGCTAAGAATTTTTCTTTTCATGACTGAGTATTGAACTTTACCTTTCTTTTTATCTACTAATGTGGCTAATTACATTAATAAGTTTTGGGTCATGCTGTAAATTTTTAAAAATGTGTATTTCTGAATTTACTTTTTAATATTTTAAGATTTTGTGTATGTGTTTATAAGTGAGATTTGTCTATATTTTTACTTTCTTGCACAGTCATTTTTGGTCTTTGTCACTAAGGTCCTACATACTAAACTCAAAATAAGTTTGGAAATCTTCACTTTTTTTCTATTCTCTTGAACATGTTATATAAAATAGAGATTATTTTATCTGTTCACTGAATATTTGGAAAAATCTATCATCAGGATATGATGTTTATTCTTTGGATAGGTTTTTTAAATATAAAGCCTATTTATTCAAGATAAGCTTATCCAATCACTACAGCATTAAGTTGGAACTCTGATTTTAAGTTTCCTTTTCATTATTATATGGAAATCATGGGGATTTTCTTTTCTTTTTTAATTGTTTTGCCTGCTGGATGTTCACATTTTCTAATTCAATTAATTAATTTTCAAATTAAACTGATTCAGTGGGTGTAACTTACTCCCATAAAAATATGTGAAGGGACTGCAACAGTTATTGGTTTTCTCACTACTTAATATTTGAGTATTTTAAGCCAAACTCTTTTAAATGCCAAAGAATAGAGCAATACAATTGATATCTGGATTCATTAGGAAGAATAAGACACTGCCTTGTCCTTGAGGAACCAAAGGAGTTAAGACAAAGCACATGTAGATATGAAACATGTCAGAACAGGATAATGTCCTAGGAGAAGTTGAAACACAGTGCTGTGGCCCTTATGATCAAATTCCTGCCCTGTGATCTCTCCTGTTTGACTTCTCCTCCTACTTTTTAATGTCTTGCTTACTATGCTCTGAGCATCCTGAACTTTCTTCTGAACCTCAAACATTCTAAAGTGATTTACATCTTAAGTTCTCCATACTTCCTACTCTCTGTGTGGAGTGCATCTCCCCAGATCCCATGTGCCAGCTCTGTTCTCTTTAGCTGAATTTCAGCTCAGAGGATTTTTTATCCCCGCGCTAGTTGTAGAAGCCCCTACACATAGTCATTCTCTCTTACCCTGTTTTATTTTCTTCAAAACTCTAATCTGAAATTATCTGTGTGCTTATTTGTTCATATACTTATTGCCTGTGATGTAAGCCCTAGAATGTAAGCACTATGAAAGAAATGTTTCTTTCATTACTGCATCTATGGCACCTCTAAAAGAAGCACCTCGCAAAAATTATGCTCTTCCACAAATATTTGTTTAGTGAAAATTAACTTTGTACTTTCTCTACTTCTGAGTCTTTTTTGGATGTTGAATCCTTTTTTTTTTTTTTAAATCTTTACGTGGTGGTTATCTTTATTTTATTGTTTTTCAGGCAGTTTCTACCTTTTGATTGATTGATTGATTGAAGTACAGTTGATTTAAAATGTCCTGTTAGTTTCAGATGTACAGCACAGTGTATATACTTTTTCAGGTTCTTTTCCCTTGTAGGCTATTACAAAATATTGAGTATAGGTCCCTGTGCTATACAGTAGGTTATTGTTGGTTATCTATTATGTATATAGTAGTGTGTATATGTTAATCTCAACCTCCTAATTTATCCCTACACTGTCCTTTCCCCTTTGGTAGCTATAAGATTGTTTTCTATGTCTGTGAATCTTTTTCTGTTTTGTAAATAAGTCCATTTGTGTCTTTTTTTTTTTTCAGATACCACATAAAAGCAATATCATATGCTGTTTGTCTTTCTCTGGCTTACGTCACTTAGTATGATAATCTCTAGCTCCATCATGTTGCTGAAAATGGCATTATTTCATTCTTTTTTATGGCTAAGTAATATTCCCTTATATACATGTACCACATCTTCTGTATCCATTCATCTGTTGTTGGGCATTTAGGTTGCTTCCATGTCTTGGCTATTGTAAATAGTGCTGCTATGAACATTGGGGTACATGTATCTTTTCGAATTATAGTTTTCTCCAGATATATGCCCAGGAGTTGGATTATTGTTGGATCATATGGTACTTCTATTTTTAGTTTTTTAAGGAACCTCCATATTGTTGTCCATAGTGGCTGAACCAATTTATATCCCTACCAACAGTGAAGGAGGGTTCCTTTTCTCCACACCCTCTCCAGTATTATTATTTGGAATTCTTTAGGTTAATATTGGAAGATGCATATTTTTCATGTTAGAGACAATAGTATAATGGGGATTAGGTATTCAGCAATAATACCCCCCGAAGCCCTAGAGAGCTCGTAATTATAGCACAGCATACAACAAAACCACTTCATACGTAAAAATAACAAGGAATATTTTGAATTTTAAAATAGAATAAAGGTGAAATTTCCCAATCTTCAAATTTCATTTGGTTGTTCTTCTAATTTGACAATTTTCCTGACAATTTTTCTGAAAAGCAAATTGCCTGAAAGACAACAGTTTTTTAATAGGTACTGTTTTCAGAAGGTATACGCTAAAGCGATAGATAGAGAATGATGTTTTAAATTATATTTATAGTGAAACAACCTCTAGAAGAAATGTTTCTGAGATCCGGTACACAGCAGCATCTCACATCACCTCAAGTCCTTCACAAGTAGTGAGTTCTATTATAGTTATTGTTGATACCAAATTATCTCCTCTGTGAAAGATACTCATCTAAATCCAACTATATTTTCCTATTCCATGTGTAACAAAACTAATTGGCTAAGTAGCATCAAGATGGCATTTATTAAATGTTTTTGACCTCATTTCTCCCCTATGGCACCAATAGTGCTACGCTATATTGAGACCAGTGAGATCTCTTCGTTGTTATGGCTGAAATAATACCATTACGCGCCCATAGATTTTCAATATGATGATCTCTAGCTGGACAGATGAAATTGATATGCTGTATACATCATCATCATCATCTACTTTTAAAGACGTGTATGAGGAATTGCTCAGTGAAAAAGAACACAGATGGCAAAAATCCGTGAAAATCTAAAATGTGTATATATAAAGAACTCAACTTCTCCAACACAAAATCAAGTACAAAGCATGAATCATTTTATTTGTACTTGTATTCAGATCCAGATATTCTCCAGCTTGTGAGAGTGAAGCAATCCATTTTAATATAATTGAGAACTATCTTCCCACCGTGGAGAAGCACTCAGTAGAAAGTAGGCAGTTTTTAGGACTGATTCTGACTGCTCTCCCCCAGCTTTGCCATCCTGTCATCCAGCCACATGTGCTCCTGATCCAAATCACCATGCATATGCATGGCCATATGTTTCCTCCTTGTGGGCCTCCTCAGTCTCATCATTTGGTTCAATATCAACATTCCCATCCCCTTCCTTGCAATTCCACACATTACATTTCACTCGTTACACCCCTAACCACACCTCTGGAAAACTGTCGCTATCGAGAGGGAAATGGTATTGCCTGGGACGTGTGAAGGTTGTCATATTCTGACCATCTATGCTATAATGCTGTTTTTGACTGCCTGCTCCTCTGATCTGTCATCACAGAAAAGCCAGTGTTTTTCTCTGCTTTGTAAGTTGGAGTGTAGGCTGAAGTTCTTTGCCATCCTCCGGTTCTCAAGTGAATTAAGGTTCTCAGAATAACTCTGAGGGGAACTGAGTTTTGCATGTGTTTCTAGCAGCTTTGTCTGCAGTAGAGGTGATCTAAACTGCGAGGACACCCAAGGGAGCTTTGGCGAGAAATGCCATCTGACTCGTCATCACCCGTGAAATTTAGGTGTGAAGTAGTGGGGGTGGGTCCAGTGGGAAGAGAACAAAACAAAGTAGCAATATGGAGAGTGGTGTTTCTTTCCCTGCATGTCAACAGGGAAACTAAACAAACATTTAAATAATAAACAGTTGTTCTTTTTAAGTATTGATCTACTAAGAAACACAATTGCCCAGGAAAGCAAAATGCTGTGTAGATTTAGAGGGAAAAAAAAAGAACTTCAGAAAAGGAAGATGAATGTCAACAAATGGCTCACATTTGCTACAGCAAATTTCTTAGTTGATTCTACTCTTAGGTCCAGATACATAATTTGCAAGGCCCAGTACAAAATGAAAATGTGGGATTCCTTGTACAAAAAGCAGAAAAAAATTATGTTAAATGTACTAAAAAAATTTTATTTCTTCCGCGGTCTGACTCTCAGTTTGTGGTGACATTTATTATTGGCTGTTTCATGTGATCCTAAGTAAACAAAAATTAAAATTTTAAGCTATTAGCATGGATTTTACCATTCATCTTAATATTATGCAGTGCCAGTTTTAAATACAATTATACAAGCATAACTCTTCTGCAGACTGAAGTTATATAATTTGCATTTTGTAGCTCATACATTCATATGTGTCTTGTTCTTACCAGAACAATAGAAACATTTCACAAAACTAACTCAACTTTTAAATTTTTATTCCTTGATGAAATTCCTGGATTCCTTGATGCTCATCTACTAGTACTCTCTATCTTTGGCTTATTGATAAGTAAGGAAGAACAGAAAGGAGAAGAATTCTGGTTGTTCTGTATTTCCCTTTCCCAGCCTTAAGTGGCTAATACAAGGAAGTAACATGAGTCAGAAAGATATGATAGGGTTCCTTGGTCACTCCCTTCTTAGAATGCCATTTTCTACTTTCTACATTTGAAGCAAAGATCTGGTTCAAAGGAAGTGTGGCCTTTTAGGGCTGTCAGCATCCCTGCTTACTCTGTTCTAAGCTTAACAGGTTTACCTTTTATTTATGTAAGTCTCAATGTACTACCACTCATTTTGAGTCTATTGGAATTCTGTCCTCATGGGCATCATGAATGCTATATGCGATTGGGGTGACAAGGAACAGGGGACACGCAAATTGTAGGAATCTTCTCTGCTCTATTGTTCCACTGTATTTCACTTTCAGAGTTCAAGATCAAGAATAAAATCATTAAGAATTGCAAGATGGTGACAACAGATCATTAAACCAAGTACAAAATCCTTCTGATTTCAAGGCCCCGTGTGACTACACAATTGTACTCCCTTAAAGGTGGCCCTGTCTACTCTTGCTTGTTGCCTTGGTGACTGGAAATCTCTATTTGAGGACCTGAAGTTGTGTATTATGTTTGCCTTCGTATTCAGTCATGCTTGGATATATCCTGAAACTATGAGTATAAACTCTCCAATCTCATTACTTGATGACAGAGGAACTCCCTGAGAAAAAAATAATTGAGGGTAAATTCATTCAGGTAAATTTTGCTGAGTTTTTGGAGGTTAAAGATATCTGAATCTAAGGGTACCCAGAATCAATGGACTTATCCCAAGGCCTAAGGAAAGGATGACATATTAAAGAGTGAGCACAGATCAATATAGGGATGTCTCAATACAATCTCTGTAACACTTTAGAAGCAAAAGTTTTCATTGTTTGTCACCTGTGTAAGGAAGAGGAGTACCACACCAGGGGGAAGAATACTTGAAGTTCTTGGAGGATTCATATTGGAATATGAAATTCATGCAGCAAGAGCCTTCAACCCAGAAAAGAAACTTCATAGTATTTCAGACTCTAGATGACATTAATGCTTTTAGTACAGTTTATCAATAGGGATAATAGTAATGATAAATAATAATTATGGCTGATATTAGGACAACAATTGTGAACTCTGTGCTACAGTGTGCTAACATTATGAATTATCCGGTGGAATCCCCACAATATCTGTAGGAGAGACAGAAGGTAGAATGTATTAAAATCCCATTTAAAATATGATAAATATGGAGTCCAGAGAGTTAATCATCTTGCCTAAGGTCATGCTGAGGTTAGGCTGTGGAGGCAAGGTTGGAGAGCAGGTACCATGGATGACTCCAGGGATTTCTGCACCATCTACGTGTGATGTTTCTCGTCTTTAAGAACTGTACCTCGCCCTCTCCCCAGAGGTAGATCCCATAGCCAGGTATATGAGGCATTTTAGTTCCTTTTTCACAGAAGATATATATGATTTGATTAGGTGGGCATAAACATCTCCTCCAAATTGGTCTATAAGTGTGTTTTTCAAACTTTTTGACTCAGATATATAGTGCATTTTACTTTGTACCAGGTATACATACATATATATATATATATATATATATGAAACATCAGATATGCCTCACTGTCTGATATTTTCTGGTCTATTTTTCATTTCTAAAAATGCAGATTACCCAAATAACTCAGTAGATTGAGTCACAAATTCATGATACTTTGAAAAAAAATTACTAGCTGATACCAATATGCCTCCCAGGATTCTGGAATGGTGACTGAGAGACAGCTTAATTGGGATGGCTAATTAAGTTTTATGTGAGTCTAACAATGGCATATGCATTTTATTTATTGTTGTTGAGGGGCAGCCATATCCTGCCACCTTTTACCTACCATAAGCTAAAATAAGTAAATTCATACATATACACAGAGAAGGCTGATATGGGAATAGAGGGAGGGAGGGAGAGAAAGAGAGAGAGGAGAGGAGACAGAGAGAAAATTTTCAAAAAGAAACAGATAAATGTAGGAGCAGAGGAGACAACTACCCAGTCCTTGAGTCCATCTCTTCCTGAAGCCTGGTTATATTTCTGTCTTTAAATTTTACTGAGACTCCTCTAGTTGAAATGGGCTCTAACTTACTTTTGTTGGGTTTACAGCAAGTAGAGAATCTCCAGTTGCACAAGCATGGGAAATTCATCAAGATCCTTCAGGAATAGCTGGGAGGAATTTGACAAGGGAAGAAATCTCCCCACCCCTATACTTGCTGTGTTTGCAAAAGCTAAAGAGGAAGAGAATGAATTATAGTATTTAATTTGGAGCTCTGATTAGTCCAACCAATTCCTGGCTTGCTGTTTGCATTAGAGAACTGGAAAGGCTAGACTCCAAAGAACCAGATGAGATTCAGTTCTCTGACACTGCTTGGGTTTTTTAAGTCATCATCTCTTACTTCTGTAGGTAAAACAGAAGAAGTAAATATTGCCCAAATGTAGAAATACTTCACGATAAACTGAGAACAGGAACATATTCCACAGTCAGAAATATGTGAATACTGCAAAAAACTAATAATCGAAAGCCTTGAGTAAATATCATTTTATTTTATTTTTCCTTTTTACTGTTGATTCTCACAAGAGAGCCTAGAAAGAATACATGTGAGAAATCCTTCTGAATCCCATAGTATGGTTAGCTCTAGTCGACTGTAAATTCAGTGTTGCAGGAACTGCTGATTCTGTTTTTGTCCTCTCCTGCTCTGCAACAGGGAGAAGACATTGCCCATCGTTTCAATGACACTCGTTAATCCCATAGTTAACGGGTGACTTATCCTGTGGGATGGATGGATGTTTCAACTAATCTTGAGTGACAGAAGCAATTCCAAATGCTGCTTACTGGCATTAACCTCTTCCAATCGCTACCCACTCATCCCCCAAGCAATGATCTCTTATATCTGTAGAAAGAGAGTAGAAGAAGCTGGCACAATTAAGAACCAAACTATATGTTGTCCTCAATTCAAATTCATGGGGATGGAGCTGGTTTGAGAAGTCTCCAACCACCTCCAACCCTTTCTCTAGCACATAAGTGTCAATACTTATGTAACAGGAACACTCATATGCAATAGTGACTGAGTTGTCAGGACTCCAATGAATTGTATGGTGGGTCACTTCTCCCTAGAACAACTTAAAAATATCTGAGAATAAATGAATGAATTATACATAGGACATTTCACATTGTAGCCTTCATGATTTGGCCTCAATTTCATCCATTAATCACTCCATTCAATAGTTTTTAATGGACACTTACAACATACAAGATAAGGTAATAAGATTATAATAATGTATGTGGACAGTTGTATTTTCTAAGGATGAATGTATGTGTGTGTCTGCATATGTGCATATTCTATTTCATAATGCTTTTCCTACGATGTGACTGACACTCTTCCCACTGAGATGTGTGTGGCGGGGTGTCTGTGTATCCCTACTTTGAACCTGAGCAAACTTTCACAACTACCCAATCAGTAAAATGTGGCAGAAGTGACACTGCATGGTATCTAAGGGATGCTCATCTAAGGCAATCTAACTCCACCTGGCTCTCTCCCAGAAAGTTCGTTGGTGGAATCCATGTAAGCATAAGGTCTACATGTAGAGGTCCGGGAACATTGGAACTGAGATTCCCAGCCAACAGTCTGAATCAACGATCCACAATGAAATTTAGGATAACTCAAGTCCTCAGTGTTTGATCCTCTGGCTACGCTCTTTCCTGTCAAAACTCCTGATTCACAGAAACCAGGAAATATAAGAAATGGCAATTTCTGTTTAATACCACTAAGTTTTAGAATAATTTATTGTGAGGCCAAAGTAACTGTGACAGAGAGGAAAAAGAGGCCTCCATCCTCATGGGTGACAACAGTTTGTTGAGAGAGTCATGTGTTAATTCAATATAAATACAAACAACTGTAACTCCAATTACAAATTACCAAAGCTAGAAAGTCAGTGCAGTGAGAGCAGAAATAGCATCCCTCTCATTCTTTGTCGTCTGCAAGGTCTATTGAAATAACATAGTAACTGCCTAATTGTTGAATGGGTAAACGAATGAATCAAATGTTATGAAATAGCCACAGAAATATGAAAGCATGTTGCCAAGGAACCTGAATGAGCCTGGGGGATTAGGACAGCTTTTCTGGAAGAACATTTCATGAGACTACAGGAATAATGTGTTAAAGCCTGATTGGGAGTAAGGAACATGGTGAACACAAGGGTCTAGAATGAGGTCAATGTGGCTAGAATGCAGAGGGTGAGGGTAAAAGGAGTCCATAATAGGAGAAATTGTTTTATTCTAAGACTAGTAGGAAACCATTCATGTACTTTAATCAGGGACACGATATGACAAGGCTTTTTGTAAAGTTTATTCTGACTCGAGTGTGAAGGCATGGGTGGAGGAGTTAGTAGTATATTTTTCAGTAGTCCAGATAAGAAATTTAGATTAAAACAGTTGTAGCAGGATGGAAAAAAATAAGTGGGTTCAAAAGATATTTGAGAAATAAAATCTATAGGACTTGAAGATGGATGACTTTTGGAGAGTGAGATAGAGAGAAGTATTGAGGACATATCCAAGTTTTAAAAAGCGGATATATCTTGTTTTTATACATTGAGAGACCAACAATTGAAAGAAAATGAAGTTTAGGAACTAAGATCACGAGTTTTGATTTTTAGACATCTGAGTGGAGACGTCACATAGGTGGTTGGATACATGGATTTGGAGCTCAGAGGAGATGACTGAGCTAGAGATAAAATTTGGGACTTATGGCCTATAAATGATAACTGAAGTTTTTTGGCAAAGATGAGGTCACTTAGTTCAAACGAAGAAAAAACATGGCCTAAGGCAGTACTTTAAAACTTATAAAGGACAAGTCTAGAAACAAGACTGAAAAGATATAAACAGAGAGATGGAGGAGATTGAAGAAAATATGAGATCATGGAAACCAAGAAAGAGATTGTTGTAATAAGGAAGGTATATAGTATTGGATATTGGAAAAACTCTAAAGGAGAAATAGACTAAAATACTAACCAATTTTATAATGACCTGAAGTACATTGTTGACCTTATACAAGTATTCACTTATGCTAGGCATTAAGTTAGGCTCAGTACATGCTTCATATGTCATTTATATTTACAAATGAGAAAAGAGATTAGGAAGGTCCCATAACCTATTTCAGACTTCAGTTTAACAGAAGTGAGAGAACTCTACAAAATTGAAATTGTGATTTCTATTATTGGAAATGGTGATAGAGTGCACACCCCCACCAATGAATTAATTAAGGAAAACTTGAGATTTACATTTATCTGACATTTAGAGAAAATTAAATGGGGGAAGATTTAAAATCGACCTAGAATATCAAGTACACCACATCAGCTAGTGTTAGAGGTTAAACTACAGAAGATTATGCAAGATGTTACAATCAATTTAGCAAAATAATAGACTATTTACAAATCTGCAAAATATAGGAAATAGTTATGCTCCTGTTGCATGCCATTCTGCTTGGAGCACAAAGAGGTCATTCAAAGTTGCACCACTGAGTTAATCTGTGAACTGTTGTCCCCCAAATAAAAGTAAGTAAAATTTTGTAAATAGGCAGTTTATTGCGGTGTGAATATCTGGCCATAGCAGTGAAAACCAGGAAACAATCAAGTTCATGAAAACACATCGTGGAGGACAAAAGACCATGGCCTCTGGAATGTCTGCAAATGAGGAAGAAAACTAAGGTTTACTACATTACAGGGCTATTGTACTCTGGGTAGCTACTTTGCTTACAGTGGCTAATATTACTTAAAGCGACCAGCAGAGCCTCATGGACAAGAACTGCACCAAGAGTGAAAAATATGATTATGTCTGCTGAGTACAGGTTGCAAATTTCAGATGAAATGTGGCCCAGAATTGACGTCTTCCTGTGATTGGGCTCACCTATAGTTTCATGCTAGACCAGTCTAGTTAATGAATCCGTGGAAATGGGTCACTGCCTTGTTGTTAATTGCTCACAATTTTCCTTGCCTATGCCCAGGTGGGCTGGTATGTCTTAAAATATATTGAAGGTAAAAATGAATCAATTCACATCCAAAGGGGATGGAGAGAAGACCTGGAAGTAGAGGAGGGGTGTGGTCAGAGAATATATGGGAAGACTGTTTCTCAATTAAGATTTTGGCATGAAAAAAATAGCATATTCAACTGGAGAGTCTGAGAATAATTTAATGAAGGTATGGGCAGAGTTAAAGAAAACAGTCAAGACCAGCACAATATCCTGGGCATGTTTATCCTTATAACAGTAAGCGGCCGTTGGGACTCAGACTTAAAGCAGCCATGGGGGAGGCATTTATGGGAACTTACTTAGTGGTGACCTGGCATGGAGAGACCTGGGGAATAAACATGCCTAGCTCACTCTTCTTACCTCTGGTTTTCTGCCATGGCCTCTCACTGGCCAAACCTAACCAGAAACCAGAGGGCAAGGGAGCTTGTTGATGTAGACGATTGAGATCTGCCTGTCTATACACAGAGCAAGATGGAGAGGACATCTGAAGGGTCCAGTTGGAGAATCATCCTAAGTATCCTCTCTAACAAAAGACTGGGCCGGTAGTTCCCTGGTTTTATGTCCAATTAAATTGAACAAACTTTTATTCAGAGCGGAATAGGTACAATAGGTACAGGCTTTGAGATATAAAAAGATGCATAAATCTCAGATTCTATCCTTAGAGAACCAGACAAGTAGCCAAGCGACTGTACTATAAAGTACAGGAAAAAAAGAGAGGAGAGTAACTTTAAAAAGAGATATATTTCCCTGAGAGCCCAACTCGAGGATGGAAGATGCCTTAGAGGACTGGGGCGGGGAGGGTGGGGGGGACTCGAGGTGGGGGAGTCAAGGAAGGGAGGAAATAATGGGGATATGTGTATAAAAACAGATGATTGAACTTGGCGTACCCCCCCAAAAATAATAAATAAATAAATAAATTAAAAAAAAAAAAAAAGAGAGATATTTCCCTGAATGTATTTGAAGATAAGGCTCTGGTATTTCTTCTTAGCTGGGGAAAGTTGCAAATTTTATTTTATGGTTGATTGTTCAAATTAAATCTTAGTCAAAAGTCCACTACGCTAATTGGATAAAAAAGGCACACTGATTAAAGTAAGGATAGGCTGAGAATATGTTTATAAAGGGCAAAAAATCTGCCATTATATGTAAATGAGAAAAAATAGAAAAATTGGGGAATGAACAAAATTTTTTTCAAGTGGATACTGTGTGATAGACACTATGCTAGATATACTAGAGTTATAATGGTGAACAATAATGCAACACTCCTAATCTTCATGGAATTAAAAATCAAGTGGGCAAGGCAGAGAAGTGGCCAGGCAATTGCAGTTCAAGTTGATAAGAATTAATATGAAGAAAGTATTGGTACTTTGGGAGCATGAATGGGGGAATAAGAATTGGAGATTTGGAGTTGAAGACACACAGCTCAAGAAAAATGTTATATCTAAATCATTACCTGCAAGTGTTACCTGAAAAAATCCATGCAAAAAAAAAGCCAAAAGGAAAAGAATTTTCCAGGCAGAGAGAATGGCATGTATAAAATTTGAGAAAATAGAATTGTTGTTAGCATAATGCTTCCAGGGAGAGGCAAGAGACTGAATATTACCCAAGTTCAAAGGGGAAGATGAAAGAGCTAAGGTCAGGGAGATCAGCAAAGGTGAATTCATGACAGCATCTAAGGAAAGAGTGTAGCTTTTACCTGGAGGGTGCTGGGAAGTCCTTGAATGGTTTTAAGTAAGGATGTGGCTTAACATATTTGCATTTTAAAACACTAGTCCAATGAATGGAGTAGATTAAAAGAGAAAAGAATCAATGAATACATAGTAATCCAGATAAAAGATAATGGTGACCTGCTCTAGAATGGTAAGAATGAAATTGTAAGAACAAGATGAATTTCATAAATATGAAAAAGCTGTAATTATCTGGACTGATGATGGATTCAGTAGAGCCATGGTAAAGAGAGAAGTATGTGCCTCAGCTTCCGACCTGGCAGGTCAAAGATCAGAGATGGAAATTACAAGGAGAGAAACAGGTAGGGGGTGGGAAGAAATGGGGTTAGTTTTTGATATTTGAGACTGAGGTACTTGGAAGATATTCACATGTAAAAGGCTAGAAAGCATTTAAAAACATAGATCTGAATTTTCTATGAAAGTTATTGGCTGGAACTCTAAATTTAGGAGCTTATCAGCACTTAAGTGGTAATTAAGCTACTCACCAGGATCAGACTATTGTGAGAATGTATACAGTGATGGGAGAAAAAAAAAAGATAGTCTGAAACATAACAATTTCAGAATGGCCAGAGGAAGAGGTGCCTGCCAAAGACTGAAAACAGGTGGTGTGAGAGGTAGGAAAAATCTAGAAGGATGTGTTGTGGAAAAACTCATAGGAGAGAGTATTTCCAGAAGAATTGGTTTTTGATGGTAGCGTGGACCGTAATCGCTTTTCAGTGGCACAGAGGACAGACCAGTGTTCTTGCTGAGACCAGTCCTAAGGAGAGAGACAGTTGTTTATCCTTTCTTCCAGTTTCAGATTTTTATTTTCTTGGTGTCTGTGGAGAACAATTTTCCTCACCTCTCTAATATTTCAGCAGGTCAGTAAACATATAAACCCCCATGATAACAGACTTACTAAAACATTGTAAAATGGATGAAACAGATTCAAGGAAGTTCCTATCACAGAGTTATTTTAGTAAACACATATGGAATTATTACCGTTTTATTCAATGCTGTGTTGCCTATTCAGTTCAATATTTCTCAGCATCACTGTGTAGGACTCCTTTGATGAAAAAGTGTTCATATGCCAGTGTGAAAAAAGGAGAGGACAGTGGCAGACTGGAGGACCATCATTTCACAACCAGTTAATATATTGTCGCATATATAATATATGAGACATACATATATGTATTATAGCAAGCATAGTATATTAAATCATATATATGTACATATATATACACACATAGAAGTGTATATATATATATAAATTCTCTTGGTTGAGTACTGCCTGTATGAAAACAATCCAGCATATTTGATAAGAAACTTGGGGATCGTTGGGTTTGCTGAGTCAGAAGACTAGGGCAGAAATTTCTTATTAGACTGACAGCATTGAAGGACTCTGGCCTTGCCTTATCAGCCAGATGTTTCTCAGAAGTTGTCAGCTTCCTCCGTTTATTAGTTTAGGAGTAGGGCACAAAATTTCCGAGCTCTCCCTCAGTTAGACGCAAAGTTGTACAATGGAGTGTAGGTGAACAAAGCACACAACTTGTCTTTGCTGTTGTATACAAGCGTATTGATTGATTCCAATCCGTCTAAATTCATTAGACCTCTTGATACTGAGAATCAAAAGATCTACTAACCAGGTAATGTTAATGACTTAGCCCTGAGTGACAAGGGCATTATTCTGTTGGATCCAAAAGGTTAAACTGGATTACTGGAAGCTTCACAGAGAAATTTCTTTCTAAAGCACTCATGAAACCCTTAGAAAGAGGTGAAGAATTGTTTTAAAATTTTTAAAAAAGAGATCCCATCGTAAGACTATAAAAGTATAGCTATATTGTTATAGGTAAATTATTTTGGAAAGTAAACTCCCTGAGGGCAAAGACCATGTCCATTTCATTTATCACTATATCCTTACCTAATATTGCCTGACACATGCGAGGCATTCAAAAATATTTCTTAGATAGATGTTGCATAATCTCAGTTTGATTCAAAAGAGTCTCATAAAAATATTTGGCTGAAGAATCCTGAAGCCTATCCTAAGTATGGCTTCCATTAGCAAATAGTTTTTCTCTATCCATCAGTCATGACTGATGTCTGACCCACATTATGTTGAATTGAAAGAAATATTCAGCAGCTTCTGAGCAACAGCCAGAGTGGAGCACCAAATATCTCTAAAACTAAGTGCTTTCATACATACGTATGGAAGAAATAATCAAAACAGTGTTGATCCTTTAAAACTGTATAACGTTATACATTACAAAGTATGTCTATAGACCTTTTGTTTTCATTTGAGCTTCACAGAGACCCAGTTGGAAAAGAAAGCACAATACTGTCTCCAGTCACAACTCTCCGTGTAATTAAATATTCTTTCCGCAGGCATTGATTGTGTTCCAAATACTGATAGTACCCTTTCCAGATAAATATATAGATTATTAGGCATGAATCCTGCCCTTAAGAAGCTGGCATTATTTTAGAGGAGATATGATAATGACATAAGTAGTTATAATGAAGTAAAGAGATCAATATCAAATAAAAGGTATAACCTCACTGTGTAAGAAAGTTGGAGAAGAGCACCCAGTTTTGGCTGGGAAGTTTTCTTTAAGAAGCAAAGTGCATGTAAGTGAGACTTTGATATATTTGTTTGTTTTATCAATTTTTGGAGATTATTTATTTAATAAGTAATTATTAGGTGCCTACTGTATTTCAGGCACTGTGCCAAGTGTTAGGGATACAAAAAAGAATGAAAAACCTGTTTCTCATTTTTTGGTTAGGAAATTTTAATGCTAAATGAGTATAGACCTTAAAAAAAATCATTACCTTTATGAGGAAAAATTTGTAACAAAAATCCCCTATGATAGAGCCAGCACCACTCTTAGTCGTGGACAAATGGGCACCCTACCTCAGCCCCTATTTTATATAGAAAGGAGCCACATAAATATATTTATCAGAGATGAAACCTTGTGTACTCTAGGGGAGACGTTGGGTGAAAAGATGAATCAAGTACTCTTAGAGGACCGATATGGAGGAAAATAACTGATTGAAATGGTCAAAGAAGATTTCCAGAGGAGATAACATTTTAAAGGAGAGACTTTTATATGAAAAGCATTATATTGCTATTTTTAGCTACTGTAATTATGATTTCAAAAAATATAATATGATCAGTTATTATTTCTACTCCTTCCAAAATACATTTTGTGAACAATATCATTAGTAAAGATATAAATGTTGTACTATTTGCAGTGTGGCTAAAATGATATCAGACTTGAACCTAAGTCCTGAATGAATTAGACCTACTATATAAAACATTACCAAGTCCCAAAGATTAATTTATGTTTTACCACACAGGGTTTTATTTCATTAATATAAGGGTTAGCTAAAAATAATTTTTTGAGAGTAAAGACTGAAAATGATGTAAGGGAAATATAATATAATGCAGTGAGAAAGAATGCTGGATTTTGATTCTAGCTCTACCAGAAAATATGCAACTATTGGACTGTCAGACATTTCCTTGCCTCCTGGTATTCAAATTTCCATAAAGGGAGGTAGGAGTGATTAGATTAAGTATAACAGAAGTGTTATGTACATGCTATAATTTTTCCCTCTGATGACAATGGTAAACATTTCTATAGGATCATTGGTCTCTTCACCAGTAAGTCACAGTTGACATACAAGGTGAAAACCACTTGCCATCCCTAGATTAGATAATCTTCGACATTCCTTCAACCTGGAGTATTCTATGAATCCGTGCTTTGTGTAACTCAAGTGACATAATTGAATGTAATGAAATTTCTTTAGTTTCTTGCAAAGCTAATGACATTCATGAGCAGCACATCAAAATTTTATTAAAGATTTAATGGTAAATCAAAATACATTTGCTTAACAACTATTATTGATAGAAATTTTAGTCAATATCTCCCATCTTTGCCTGATTAGATTGTCACTTTTTTTAAAAATGGATTTTTTTTTAAATGTGAATTTTTTTTTAATTGGGGTATAGTTGCTTTACAATGTTGTGTTAGTTTCTGCTGCACAGTAAGTGAATCAGCTATGTGTATACATATATCCCCTCTTTTTTGGATTTCCTTCCCATTTAGGTCACCACAGAACACTAGAGTTCTCTGTGCTATACAGCAGGTTCTCAGTAGTTATCTGTTTTATACTTATAAGCGTATATATGTGAATCCCAATCTCTCAATTCATCCAACCCTCCCTTTCCCACCTTGGTGTCTGTATGTTCGTTCTTGATATCTGTGTCTCTATTTCTGCCTTGCAAACAGGTTCACCTGTACTATTTTTCTAGATTCCACATATATATGTTAATATATGATATTTGTTTTTCTCTGTCTGACTTACTTCACTCTCTCTGACAGTCTCTAGGTCCATCCACATCCCTACAAATGACCCAATTTCATTCCTTTTTATAGATGAGTAATATTCCATTGTATATATGTACCACATCTTCTTTATCTATTCCTCTGTCAATGGACATTTAGGTTGCTTCCATGACCTGGCTATTGTAAATAGTGCTGCAATGAACATTGGTGTGCATGTGTCTCCTTGAATTATGGTGTTCTCTGGGTATATGCCCAATAGTGGGATTGCTGGGCGATATGGTAGTTCTATTTCTAGTTTTTTAAGGAACCTCCATACTGTTCTCCATAGTGGCTGTATCAATTTACATTCCCAACAACAGTGCAAGAGGGTTCCCTTTTCTCCACACCCTCTCCAGCATTTATTGTTTGTCGATTTTCTGATGATGGCCATTCTGACTGGTGTTAGGTGATACCTCATTGCAATTTTGATTTTCATTTGTCTAATGATTAGTGATGTTGAGCATCTTTTCATGTACCTCTTGGCCATCTGTATGTCTTTTTTGGAGAAATGTCTATTTAGGTTTTCCACCCATTTTTAATTGGGTTGTTTGTTTTTTTGATATTAAGCTGCATGAGCTATTTGTACATTTTGGAGATTAATCGCTTGTCTGTTGCTTCATTTGCAAATATTTTCTCCCATTCTGAGGGTTGTCTTTTTGTCTTGTTTATGGTTTCCTTTGCTGTGCAAAAGCTTTTAAGTTTCATTAGGTCCCATTTGTTTATTTTTGTTTTTATTTTCATTACTCTAGGAGGTGTGTCAAAAGATACTGCTTTCAGTTCTGTCAAAGAGTGTTCTTCCGTGTCATTTGTTTTATACTTTTTTGGTTTATGTTTTTCATTTAATTCTCAGAAAGAGGAAGGAAAAATTCTGTCAGATTCAGTCTTCAGGTTTATTTGACTGATAGTCCTCCAAAAGATTGTAACTATAGTGAAACTCCACTTAGTACCTTCAATTAATGTTGAATAATATATAGATTCTACAATATAGATAGAAAAAATACTTGCTTTTTGGAATGTTGATAAATTTATGTGTAATGCAGCAATCAGATAGTAGATATGAACAGCCAGCTATTTTTTTTGTTTGTTTTTTGTTTCGTTTCTATTTTTTGGTTGTGTTGGGTCTTTGTTGCTGTACGTGTGCTTTCTCTAGTTGTAGCAAGCTGGGGCTACTCTTCGTTGCAGTGAGTGGGCTACTCAGTATGGTGACTCTCTTGTTGCAGAGCATGGGCTTTAGGTGTGTAGGCTTCAGTAATTGCAGCACATGGGCTCAGTAGTTGTGGCATGTGGGCTGTAGAGCACAGGCTCAGTAGCTGTGGCACATGGGCTTAGTTGCTACTCTGCATGTAGAATCTTCCCAGACCAGGGATCGAACCCATGTCCCCTGCATTTACAGGTGGATTCTTAACCACTGGGCCACCAGGGAAGTCCCCGCCAGCTATTTTACCTCCAACATGTTACATCTGATTGGATTCTACTGAATTCACTACTGAACATCAGATATTCTTTCTGACTGAGAAGAAGCTGCAAATATGAGAACTCAATCTCCTTTCTTTAACTGTTCAAATATCTTAAAATTCATTTGAACTATCTTTCTATAAGATTTCTTTAAGTTCTCTACCCTACACCAATATTTATCTTTCCTAAACTCCCATAGTATACTAAACACAATAAGATGCAAAAACGTTATCCCTTATTTTTAAAAATTTCAGCTTATTTGCATTAAGCCCTCATGATGTGAGTAGTATTATATTGTCCACTTATTGTTTTATTTCTTTTTCCACCACGATTAATTTATACTCTTCTTCTGGGGAGAAATGTCTTTTATATTATTCAAAATAACTCGGCACATAAAAATACATTGAAAATGGTCACATAAAATTTAACAAATAAGAATGAGTATTTCCTTTTTAATTTCCTCTTACTGTAAATAGTTCTTATAGAGACTTGAATCAATTTTGATGGAATGGATTATTTATGAAACAACAGGAAAAAAGGGAAATATAAAAATACTTCACGTAATATAGATCAAATACTGGTTTCACAGATGGATACACTCATTTAAATTTTATACTTTCAACGGAAGTTTTGTTATTATCAATGAAGAAAAGAGTCTTCACGTCACAAAAATATTCTGGGAATGAGATTCTAATAAATGAATTTTATACAACTGAAGATTATAGCAAAAATCATTTGATTTTTAAAACATAATTCTGTTAGGGAAATAAAAACATACAAATCAGATTTTTGCATTGAAACATTTTAGTTAGTAGAGTTCTTGTAGGCATTTGGAGTTTCCATTGCAGATATTGATTTTACTTCCTCAAGAATTATAGATGCAGGTTTAGAGTGTGTTTAATAAGTCCAGCATATTATCTGGAACTTTTTGTTTCCTAACAATTCACTGCTTTGTTTACAAAAATATCCATTATTAACTCATAAAAGTAGAAACATTGTTAATGTAAATAGCCCACTGAAAAAATAATTAACCAAATAAGCAAACAAATGAAACCACAGGTTTGAACCTCATCTTAGTAACTAACTGTGTGCATGACTTAGAGGAGCTGAATTTAAACATAAAATGGTGTTTGGAGTATTTATATTCCAGTTATGGTGAAATAGCTAATATTAGGCTGCCCTTTTTCCTAAGAACAGCTATCAAACTCTGTAAATTAAAAAAAAAATAAAAAGCATCTGTTGGAACAGATAGCAGCTAAGGATTAATGAACCAAGATATTAGAGATCATCAGAGATTATGGAAACACATCTAGATGAACTATTTATTTATGCCTAAATTTTCTTCTCGGGGAATGTGTTGATTTTAATGATGAATAGTGATCTACTTCTTGAATCTGAATATTAAAGTTTCACTGAATAAGTGAAATTAAAATTTGAGGGGGTGATCACGGAGAAAAGAACCTGAAAAAAAATAAGCCAGGAATTCTGCACGTGATTTCCTCTTGAGGCATTTGATGGTTCCTGGTTTGCACGTCTGGAGGCCAAAATGCTGAAAACATAAAATGTAAAAGGTTATTGAATGCCTAAAATCTAAGCAAATATTTCAGCAGTTCTAATGTCTTAGAGTCACAAAAATTGGAGTTGAGAACCCACTGAGAAAGAGACTACTAAAGACTTTTCAGTTATGAACCCAGAAAAGGTTAGGCTTAAGACAAATGATAAATACTAAGTTGGAAATAGACTAGTCAAGGTGATGCCACCCATAGTTACTATGCTGCCAGAAGAAAATTAGTCTATTACATCATCCAGACTCTGTACTAGTTTTCATGTCAATTTCCAAAATTCAATAAAAAATTGACAGGAATAATAGAAAATAGATCCAAATGACCAAGACTAAACAAAGAAGGATTATACGGAAAGACCTATAGGGTATCAAAATACTGAAATTATCATCTATGGACTTTGAAAGAACTATGATTAATATGTTTAAGAAAATAGATATGGAATTTCATCAAAAAAGTTTAATATATTAAAAAGAATTTAGAAATGATGGAACTGAAAAACAGAGTAACTAAAATTAAGAATTCAATAGACTCAGCAAATTAGGTAGTGTAGAACAGATAATTAGTGAACTGCAAGCTATGTCAATAAAAATAATTCAGCTGGAAAAATGTGGAGGGAAAAAGAAGATAAATTAGAGGGAAAAAGAAAGTAATAACCGTATAGGACCCAGTGAAAAGTTTTAACATAAATGTAAAAAGGATTTAGGGCAAGAATAAAGATGCAGATGTAAAGAATGCACTTGAGGACATGGGAGTGGAGGAGGCGAAGGGGAAGCTGGGACAAAGTGAGAGAGTAGCATTGACATATATACACTACCAAATGTAAAATAGATAGCTTGTGGGAGCCTGCTGCATAACGTGGGGAGATCAACTCAATGACTGGTGATGACTTAGAGGGGTGGGATAAGGAAGGTGAGAGGAGTAACGGGAGGGAAGGGATATGGGGATATATGTATAAATAAAGCTGATTCACTTTGTTGTACAGCAGAAACTGGCTCAATGATGTAAAGCAATTATATTCCGATAAAGAGCTAAAAAAAAAAAAGGGAATAATAGAAAGTAAGTGGGCCAGTAACAATATTCAAAAAGATAATGAGAAAGAAATTTTTAAAACTACCAAGATACCAACCCAGAGATTCAAGGAGATTTCATAACCCTAAGCAGAGTAAATACAAAGATACACCATACTTAGAAACATCATAGTAAAATCAGTAAAAAAAATAAAAAACAAAAATAAAAAATAAGAAAAAGCATTCAGAAGTAAAAGATATATTATATTCAAACAATAAGACTCAGGACTTTTATAGTTCTCGGCATATAAGTCTTTCACCTCCTTGGTCAGGTTTATTCCTAAGTATTTTTTTTGGGGGGGATGCAATTTTAAAAGGAATTTTTTTTTAACGTTCTCTTTCTAATAGTTCATTGTTAGTTTAAGAAATGCAACAGATTTCTGTATGTTAATCTTGTACCCTACTACCTTGCTGAATTTGTTTATCAGTTCTAATAGTTTTTTGTGGCATTCTTAGGGTTTTCTATATATAGCATCATGTTATCTGAATATAATGACAATTTTCTCTTCCCTTCCAATTTGGATACCTTTTATTTATTTCTCTTGTCTGATTACTGTGGCTAGAACTTCCATTATTAAGTTGAATAAAAGTGGTGAGAGTGGGCATCCTTGTCCTTGTTCCAGATTTTAGCAGGAAGGATTTTAGCTTTTCACCATTGAGTATTATGTTGGTTGTGGGTTTGTCATAAATAGCTTTTACGATGTTGAGATATGTTCCCTCTGTACCCACTGTGGTGAGAGTTTTCATCATGAATGGATTTTCAATTTTATCAAATATTTTTTCTGTATCTATTGAGATGATCATGTGGATTTTGTCTTGTCTTTTGTTAACGTGATATATCACATTGATTGGTTTGTGTATGTTGAGGCGTCCTTGTGACCCTAGGATGAATCCAGCTTGATCATGGTGTATGATACTTTTTATGTGATATGGATTTCCTTTGCTGATATTTTATTGAGTATTTTTATATCTATATTTATCAAAGATATTGGCCTGTAATTTTCTTTTTTGGTAGTATTTTTGTCTGTTTTTGATATCAGGGTGATGGTGGCTTCCTAAAATGACTTTGGGAGTGTTCTTTTCAATCTTTTGGGAGAGTTTGAGAAGGATTAGTATAAGTTCTTCTTTGTATCTTTGGTAGAATTCCCCAGTGAAGCCATCCAGTCCTGGACTTTTAGTTACATGGAGTTTTTTTTCTTGTTGTTTGTTTTTTATTATTACAGGTTCTATTTCATTGCTAATGATCAGCAATGTTCAAATTATCTATTTCTTTTTGATTGAGTTTTGGTGGGCTGTATTTTTCTAGAAATTTGTCCATTTCTTCTAGGGTGTCCACTTTGTTAGCACATACTTGTCAATAATATTCTCTTAAGTATTTTTGTACTTATGCAGTATCAATTGTTATTTCGTGAGCCTGGCCAGAGGTTTGTCAATTTTGTTTACCTTTTCAAAGAACCAGCTCTTGGTTTTATTGATTTTTTTTTTTCTATTGTCTTTTTAAATCTCTGTTTTATTTATTTCCTCTCTAATCTTTATTATCTCCTTCCTTCTGCTGACTTTAGGTTTTGTTTGTTCTTCTTTTTCTATTTCTTTTAGGTGGTAGGTTAGGTTGTTTATTTGAGATTTTTCTTGTTTTTTTGAGGAAGGCCTGTATCAGTATGAACTTCTCTCTTACATTGCTTTCGCTGTATCCCACAGATTTCATATGGTTGTGTTTTCATTTCTACTTGTGTCAAGATGTTTTTTTAATTTTCTCTTTGATTTTATTGTTGACCCATTGGTTTCTTTAGTAGCATGTTGTTTAGTCTCCATGTAATCATTTTTTTTCTCCTTTCTCTTTCTGTGGTTGATTTCTAGTTTCATGCCATTGTGATCAGTAAGGATGCTTGAAATAGTTTCTATCCTCTTAAATTTTGTGAGGCTTGTTTTGTGTCCTAGTATGTAGTCCATCCTAGAGAATGGTCCATGTGCACGTCAAAAGAATGTGTATTCTGTATTTTGGGGGATATAGTGTCCTGAAAATATCAATTAAATAAATTAGGCACTGTATATGTGTGTGTGTGTGTATCTATATCGTATCTTTATCTATATCTCTTGATATAGAGATAGAGATAGATAGATATACATATCTAGATTGAAGGTTAATATATATTCTATATTTCTATTTCTACCAATAAACAGTATAGATACCTAGGAATAGATCTAAAGTAAGATGAGCAAGATCTCTATAGACATTGCCACTTGCAGGCCAGATTTCAGTATTTTGGTTCCCAGTGTCTGTCAGGCATAAAGTGTGGGCTGTCTTCTGCTCTTGCCCCATGATGGAGGTCAGGAGACATAATCTCCCTATGCCTCTCTCCAAAGGCAATTCTCTGGAGAAGGTAGCAACTGTGAGCCATTAACAGCCAATATTCACAGCTCCCAGTTGCTAGTGTCTGGGTGTACTGCCTTAGTAAATGGAATCTAGGAGGCATATCAATATGGTCCTCTATATTTGAGTCTCTGCTAGCTGTCTTCTGTTATGGGCTAAATGTTTTTGCCCCTCAAATATTCATATGCTAATGCATTCATATCCTAATGCCCAAGGTGATGGTGTTGGTGGGTGGAAAGCTTTGGGAGATGATTATGTCATGTGAGTGGAGACCCTGTGAATGGGATTAATGCCTTTATAAAGTAGGTCCCACAGAGGTAACTTACCACTTGAGCTATGTAAAGCTACTTTAAGAAGACTGTAACCCAGAAGAGGGCACTCACCCAACTATTCTGACACCCTGATCCTGGACTTGCAGTCTTCAGAACTGTGAGAAGTGAATTTCTGTTGTTTCTAAACTATTCAATCTCTTTGGATATATTATAGCAGCCTTAGGGGACTAAGATATTTCTCCACCAAAAAAGATGGCTAATATTCCTGTGAAAGTAATTATATATCAGTCAATACTTAGTTTTAGAAGATACATGAAACCCACTTTAATAAACAATAAAACATGACTTTTAAAAAGAAAGATGAGAGTTACTATTAGGTGAAATGTAGAGAAAACACTATGAGATTCCAAACCAAAAATAATTAAAAATATAATACCAAAATTTTAAATTTATTGTAATAATACAAGAATGCAACACTGAGAATTATGAAAGCTGGAATAAATTTCTAAATAGCCCTTTTAGTTTAAGATGGCATCTAACAGAATACACTCTACCAAATAGAAACTGAAAGCTGATTTTTAAGCTAAGATATACAACCATGAAAAGAGAATCAAAGAAAAATTTTTACTAATTACGAATTTGAAGATATGAAATGAAAATCACCACCACTGACTGAAATTTTATTTCCCTTTTATCCCAAAGGGAAATAAAATTCGGGGAAGCAGATGAGAAGACATCCTTTTCTCTGTTTCAGAGATCAGGATATTTACTAAGAAAAATAGTTTTGCTTCTACTCCATTAATCTGGTAATGCATTCATGTATTTGGGTATTCTGTTTCTTGTAATAAAGAGATCTATTAATTGGTGGATGCTAATATTCTTTTTCTGGAATTTGAAATCAGACTAGCAATATTTTGTGAACAGAAAAGTCATAGGAGTGGCACTCCTTTAAACATTGCAATTTTTTTTCAGGCTTTTTGGCAAGAAGAAGCTAAGTATTAGTTAAAATTACTGAGCAACAAATTTTAATTTTCTTAATTCCAGTTAGAGCTAGCAAATGATCCCTTCCCTTCAATTCTGTAGCCACATTTGAAAAATGATTGCTAGATACACAAATTTTGGCTAGAGGCTGTGTACATCTGTGGTCTTCTAGCTTAAGTCCTAAGAGGAAACTCTGCCACTTGTAACCAGGAAACAGGGATAGAAACCAAGATGAATGCCTGTTTATGGCAAAATGTTAGGAAGGATAGGTTCTCTGTTCATTCAAGGATGTATAAACAAATACAAAACCAAAGACATGACCATGAAAGGATTCTGTACTCAAGTCATAGACAAAAAGAATAGAGTACTCAAGAAACAGAAGAACATACTTTATTAAAAAAATAATTATAAAAGTAAGAAACAAATTTAAGGAAAATGTTTGCTTTGACTTGGTAATATAATTCAAAGAATTCAGGGCTTCACAAAATTAAAACTTTGATGAAACAAAAGACCAAGACAAAAAGATCTTGTTGAGAGGATAGTAGAAATGAAAAGGCAGCTATTTTAGCCAGGGGATTATTGAAAGAAACTTAAGTATTGATGAACATACATAAAATACACAGCATAAGAAGCATTAAAAACAGTAAATTTCAAAATAAATTTTAGAGAAAACAGATTCGATTATTTGTAAGATAACTTTCCAGTAACTCTTAGAATACTGTACAGAAGTAAAGAATAACACAACTGGGGAAAATGGGGAGAAAGCATGATGAATATGAAAGACACAAAAGAAAACATATATCCTTTATGGGAGTGTTGCATAATAGACTCACATATAGTTACTGGTAGTATAACTCAGTGTGTTCATTTATCTAACAAATATTTAGCACCTACAGTATACGAGGCACAAATATAGATAAATCAAATATATCAGTGAACAAAAGAGTTAAAGATTCCTTCCCATATAGAGCTTCTAGAGTGAGGAGACAGACAATTCAAAATAACACAATAAATAGTTAAATTATATAGTCAGCACTTTTAGGGTGGAAATTGCAAAAGAAATAAGGTGATAAGGATACACTTCATTGAGGAGGCGAAATTTGAGGAAAAAATTGCTGGAGACAAGGTGAATTCCAAAAAGATTATAGAGAAGAGTAATCCACAAGGAGGATCTAGCTAAAACAAAGGCTCTGAGAGGTTAGAACGTGCTTCTTATGTAAAAATGCAGCCAGGAGTCCATGTATGCTTGCAGTTTTGAGGAAGAAAGTAGTGAAAGGGAGAGCAGAGCTTTAATAGTTGGCCAGATATGTAGACCTTATAAGGATTTTGGCTTTTCCTTTGATTGAAATAGAGAGCCGCTAGGGTTTTGAACAACATTTCTGGAAAGAAATATAATAAGATCAAATAAGAGATTTGAAAACATTCACATCCATTGCCTTAGTAATTAAATTTCATAGATTTTACCCTGAAGATATAATCAGATATGCAACAATGATTTATGTCCAAGAATACCATAACTTCAGTGAATATACTGTAACAAACAATTAGAAACAGCTTACTATTCCAAGAGTAGGATAATGCTTAAATAAAATGTGAATACTCTGCAGGCTTTTTAGAAGAATATTTAGTAATATGAAGAATGAGCTGATAAAAATGGAGGCAAACCTGTGTAAATATGCATTTTTTGTTATTTCAGTTAATATAAGGACATGAATTAATACATGAAGAGAACTAGAGAAAAATATTAGCATGGTGGAAGGGTGTGTTCAGGTGCTGCTGTTATGGAATTTAAAAAACTCTTCTTTAGACATATTTACCAATTTATTATTTTTTTTGTAAAATAGCATGCATATTTGAAAGCAATAATAAGCTGTTCTTCAAAATAAGAAATTTGACTGTGAAGCAAATTACTTTTTAAAGAATATGTGTTTGAAAGGTCAAACATGAAATAGACTATTTTAATGATGATGGTGGCAAACAAAGTTCTTACTATGATCTGGGCACTGTCCAAAATGCTTGCCTTACTTAAGGCAGTCAGCTTTCTAATCTACCAGATTCAGATTAACTTTATGAAATATGAGGAGTTATAGGAATGCATTTCATTTTCATCTCTTGGATCAAAAGATGCAAAACAATCCATGAAGGTGTCTTGTCAGCATTCTCATGGCCAAAAGTTTCATCTTTTGCATGGTATTTTAGCCTGTAAGTATGATTATAAACAAAATGAAACAAAAACACTCTACTTATTGATGAACATTTCAGAGGTTACATGAAACATTGACATATAACTTTTAATCTTTACAATAGCTGTGTAAAGTAGGTATTATTTATAATTTACAGCTTATAAAACTGAGTCTTTGGGTGCTTGCATTGTCTGAAACATCTTACCTAGCAAATGCCAGAGGGACACAACCCAAGGTATATGCAACACTCAATCTCATTTTCTTAGCTATTACTGTGAACTCTTAGGGGTATGATTTTAACCCTTAATTTGCTAGGAATCATTAGCATGCTGAGTCATTTGTTCACTGCATTTATCTGCTTTATTACACTCTCAATCCATTTAGAAATTTTTAATGACCACATTATACACTTGGAATCATAGAATGCTAGAATCCAAAGAGACTTTGGATATCTTGTCTAACCTTATAACTCAATACCAAAATCCCATTTTAATGTGCCTTTGCTATGTCAGGCATTCCCCTTGCTCTAAGTTATAATACCTTTGGGTAACATCTCTTGTTGGCAATATCCTGAGTCCACTTCCTACTCAAGTGAAACTGTTCCCACAGCATTTTCAAATATCATTCTATAGTTTCAAAGCATTCTTCTAAGTTTTGGCAAATTTAATGTGCGCTTAGGCTCAGATATCTTTGCCTTTAGAAGGAGCAGCAATATCCTTAGTAGAAGATTTAATTTAGTAATTGAGTACAGTGTATTCATTCATGTGATTAGATATTCAACATTTAGAGACACACATACACACATACACACACACTTTCTCTTATTCATTTAGTAGCAAATATTTATTGAATACCTAACATGTTCCAGACAGTGTTGTAAATGCTAATGATACAGTAGTGAACAAAAAGAATAACACTCCTCCCCTTCAGACTTTACAGAGGATACATACCAGAAGTAGGCAAGGGAATTTTTAGAATGGAAAAGATTGAGTTTGTACAAGTGCTAGTAAGGCTAGAGCCAAAGTAATTGCTTGAAACTATTCATTTAACTTCATTAATTTAAGTGACACTAATTTTACTGCAGGGCTGGCTGAAGCCTGAGAAATATGTATTGTGTTATTTTGTAAAATTTTGAAGTTGAAAAGAACCGTAAACATGACCTATACTCAACCTCCCTGCTCGTATATAGGATTCCTTTCTTTAACTTCCCCTAATAGTTCTGGGTTCTGACTACTAGAACAAATGAGAACAAGGAAATATGACATAAGAAAGGAATTTTAATCATTACAGTGCTCTACAGTACATGTAAGCATTACCATTTTATAAATTTAAAATAATTGATGCTTAAAGAGATAAATGGCCAGCCTAAAACATATTAAATGTAGGATCTGGAGTTAGAACACAGGACTGTTTATCTTGAAACCTGGGTTTCTAACCACTATACTCCCTGCTTTGTCAAGTCCTTCTAACTCAACAAGCATAGTATTTCATGCAGAAATTATGCTAGATGACTTGGGAAATAAAGTAGTGTGTTTCCACAGTCCCTGACGCCAGGATGCTCATATTACAGCAAGGGTGGCAGATTCCATTAGATTGAACTGTTAAAACAATTTTTAAGAGATATGCTAAGGGAGTAGACTTAAGGACATAATTAGTGCCAAACAGAGAAAGTTAGGAATGATTTCACAAAGGTTATTTGAGATGGACATTGAGGATAAGTAGAATGTTGACAGATAGATATGGTAAGGCCATATCCCCTCTGGCCTTACCATGATAGTAAACAAGAGCTGACTTCAGACCACCCAAGAACTTACTGTTACACCAAATCCACTCTTCCCAAGCTCATAATAGGCCAAATGTGACAAAAACCAAAAACAAAAAGATAGTATCTTTCAGGAGCAGTTTTCAACCAACGACAACTGCAAGTTGGCATACAAAAATCCCAGTTCCTTTATTCTTCAGGCAAGTTAACTTTGAGATGCAACTTCCCAGTTTTCTAAACTTCTGTATTGGTGTTTGCTGGGATTACTGCCCTACTAACTACTTGCATTTGAATCCTTCACTTAAGATCTGCCTCTGGAAAACCATAAGATTCTTTCTCCACCAATCTTGGCCTGAACACCAGAGTGGGTGGTTGTCAAGAGTTTGTAGAGGCCACTGTGAATCTCACGGTCACCTAGGAAATTCACAAAGCATAACACAGCCCAGCGAGTAGTTGCCAGGGATTTTCCCTGAAGCCAGCTGTGAATCTCAACGTTTGCACATGCTCCCAAGATTGATGGGCTCTCCATATCTTCTGCCTTCCAAATGTCACATTAATGTTTTTATTGGTACCTAACCTCAAATCTCTGAAACCAGTGATGGTGGTGTTGCGTTGATAACAGGGAATGCAGCATAATTTTAACCTAAATATTATTTTGTCATTTCTTTGTACAGAGGCTCCCTACTTGCCACTGTCTTCTGATCATAGTAACACTTACCGTGGTGAGATTTTTCACCTTTTCTCTTTCTCTCTGCCAGTAAAAATCCTACCCAGTCTTCAAAGTTGCAGCTTTTGCCATTCCCTTTCAGTGATGTCGGGTGGCTGGAAAAGATTTGGATGAAGATCAGCTGCTTTTGTTGATAATTAATAGAGGAAAGTGCTCAATTTGAGGAAAAATACTGACTTAAGGAATAAAAATCTATAAAGAATTAGGACATTTATTCATATCTGTATGGTAACTACTGATTTTCCAAGTTAGTTTGGAAATCCTCAAGCAAGTATTAAATAATTAGTTTTTTTGATGAGATTACCAGCACTTTGCATTTCCAGTGTATCTGACCTCTTGGGATGATTGCCATTTCCAAACTATTATCCTATAACCTTCATCAGTAAAATGGGAGCAGGAAGTACTGCTAGAAAAGTTTTAACCTAACAGTTTTGGAGCTGAATGATGGTTTGATGACTTTCTTGGATGACTGGCAAACAAAACTAAACTACTTCTCAAACGAGATATTTTTCATCTTTCTGTTTTGCTTGATTATGTTCATAACCAAAGCACGTGACCAAAGATTTTCCCAAATTTTATTTGTCTGAAATGAGTAAATTCAATCTTTAGATGTGTGTGTGTATGTGTGCACACGTGTACATGCAGGCTTAGTGTTTCTGTGTGCCCCACCATATGCTGAAGGAAGAAAAGAGTTGAAATTATTTCTTGGATTATGTCCTTCTGATCACTTATAAACAATAAACTAATAACCAAGCTAAACTACATAAAATATATACATAAAATTTTATTATAATACATAAGGCTCCGTGTTAAACTTTTTTATGCATATTCTTATTTAATCCTGACAATGAACCTATTGCATGGATACCTTTATTATCTCCACTCTTATAAAAAGTTAAATGTTAAATATCTTGTCTAAGAACACAAACTGTTAACAACTGGAGTCAGAATTTGAATCTAAGACTATTACATTCCTACTTTCAACCAATAAAATATTCTGCCTGTAGGAGATACTTAATTTGGGTTGTTAAGGGCTTATGGTACAATTTAGGAGTCCTGCCATATCACAGGCACAGTTTCTGTGCCCAAGAAATGCAACGTGGACCAATGTGATTGCAGTTTTCTCTCCATTGCCAAATGTGAGTCTGTATCAGCCTCCTAACCATAGGCAGTAGACACCAGGCTTTGGTCAAACTCAAATTAAAGGATTTTCTCTATGGAGTCTAGACCTCCATTTTTTAGTGAAAATATGTTGAAATTGATGGATATAATTGGGAACAACATTTCGTGCTTTTTATCTCAAAGGCCACCATAGCACCAATTCATTCTCTCTCCTTGTTGAAATGATTTGAGGACTGCCAGAACACAAGTAGGGCGTAGTCAAAATCACAATTTTAAAGTTTCCTGTATCAAATATATACAAGTGACTGAAAATAAATAACAGCTCTGCAGAATCCTTGTTTGTAGCCCTCACGTGCTATGACTTCTCCAAAAGGACTTCCAGTGGGCAAGAATAAAGTATCCCTTTAAGAACATAATTAAATAAGGACATTCTTTGTGTTGCTGGATTTGATAGCTATATACATGAGACTGTCCCAGGTCTAAAACATATGATCTTTAAAATAAAGTTTTAGAGCGAGGTAGAGAAAGGAAATGGAAGCCAAAAGCCGGGAAAGATCTTACCCCTGCAGTGATCACATGGTGATGGCCTCTGTCCCAGCTATCATCTGCCCTCTATAAGGTGATGTTTTTCGGAGACCTAATCAGTAAAGTCTCTTTATGTTCCTGCTGTTTGGAATAGGTTCTATTTAAGTACCCTTCTGCCTTATATATGAGTCTGGGGAGTGCAGTTTACAAAAAAGTATTGTCCTTTATGATACATGTAGACAAGTCACGGGGCAATTAAAACTTGGTTGCAGTCACTAGAAGTAATATATAAATGAGTGAAATGAGATTAGTCTATTTACAGCAGAAGAGAAACACCAGATCTGAGGTCAACCTAGAGTTGTTACATCAGTGGCTACTCTAAGTAAGACACAATTGAATTATTTGAATGGGGCAATAACTGCAACTAAGTTTCATTCAACACTCAGTGAAGATATGATAAGGATAGACTGTCATAATAAGGTTATTCAGTGTTCATTTCTGGGAAATTTCTATGCACTCCTAAGTTTAATGGAATTGCAAAGAGAATGCCTGTTGAGAAAACAAGCCTTGGTTTAGAATAATCACTTTATGTCCTTGATTAGAAACAGGTGACAGCATAACTGCATATTGACCATTTAGGAGAAGAAAGGGGCACAAAAGTAGCAGAATTGAATTTTTTTATCCATACTGAATTATTAGAATTGAAAACACTGTAATAAACTAAACATATTTTTTGAAAGTTTCCTGAAATCTGTTTTTTTTTTTTCAATTTTCTACTCCTTTAGAAGGATAATATCTGATGTGACCATCTCATCTTTGCCTCAACAGGCTCTTTGAATTGCTTTAGTACACTTGAATTTTATTTATATAAACCAGAACTGTAATAACATGGAAGAGCGATCTCCTATCATAAATTCTTGTCCTCTAAAGAGACAACGTATTCTCCTTTTGCCAAAATAGCTTGCCTCACATTGGATTGCTGGAAATTTCCCAAACATCTTGTGGTGTTTCTTATATTTATACATGCCTACAATACCTTACTCCTTTCATCAGAGCATAAAGAACCATGAGGAAGTGCTCTGAAGACAAACTCCCCTGTTTTAAATCCCAGTTACACCATTTCCTTATTGTATGATATTTAGCAAATTGCCCAAATCTCTAAATTTTAATGTCCTCGTCTATAAACTTAGAGTATTATTAATAGCTACTTATAGAGCTGTTGAAAGAGTGAATAAGATAAACCATGTAGAGGATTCAGCTAAATGCTTAGCTATAGCATACAAAGATTGATGGTAATTCTTATTATTATCATTACCCATATGAAAATTATGGTCAGCCTCTTTGAGTAGTACAATTGTTTCAAAATCTTGGTCACAGGCTCTCATGATACCTTGAAGACTAATGAAGACTAAAGTCCAAAGCAGAATAAAATGTCAAATAATTCCTTAAGGTTGACCAAAGATTCAGTGTGGAAAGATTCTAGAAACATAAGAAAGGTATAGGGATGCTTTATCTCGGTGACTTGGCTGAAGCTAACAACTCTTATACCCACCCTTGGACATATCTAAATGCACTGACAGTATCATTTTGTTAATATTTCATTAAAAAAAGATGTTTCTAGTCTCACAATCTCAAAAGCAAAAGAACACTCTTTGTACTTCAGGCTTGCGAGAATTCGTTTCCCTAGAGGGCTAATGCCATTAAAAGTATTCCCTGATTCTACTTAATAACTGTGGCCACTTATGTCTGGAGATAACTACTTACTAGCTACTGGTACTATTTACTAGCTATATGACTCCAGACAGCTTACCAAGCTTCTCTGAATCTGTTTCCTTATCTACAAAATGTATAAAATAATCTTAATATCTCTCTAACCTAGTATCCATGATAATTTAATATATATATCATGTCTTGCAGACATACTATTTATGCATACCATGTATAGGGAGTATATAGCTTAATGGTTAGTTAATGATGTTAGCCTCCAATGGAAATACAAATATGAATATATGTATCAAGATATCAACATCATAATGTCTATAGCACATCTGTTTTTTATATCATCTTCCCCCAAATCAGCATAGAAACCGTATCCTGAATCAAATTAAACTTATTCAAGTTGAAATATAAATGTTTACTTAGGGAATACATATTGTGTGCAAGACCATTGGCAAGGTTTTATGAAGGAGACAAGGAAGCACAATCATTGTTCCTGCTTTCAAAATTTACCCTCAAGTTGAAAACATGAGGCTTAGACATCTGAAGAGTTATATGGTAATATGACAATAATAACAAGTGCTGCCACAGTACAGTATCGCATTAGTTGCCTGATAAATGTTATTATCAATGGATACAAAATTTTCACCTGGGATGGTCTCTACCACCCCCTGAGAAGCCAAAAGATAATTATGGTTTAACTCTTTGGGAACTTCCCATAATTTTCATGGGAAAGTCTGTACTTCTATTCAACAAGGTCCACGAACTCTTCTAGATCTGCCTCTCTTCTCCAGCTTCACCTCCCTCCTCTCTGCTGCAGTGAGTTTAGTGTCTCTCCTTTACACACCAGTCACATCCTGTGCATACATAATTCACCACAGTGTTTTCCTGTAGCCTGCATTTGGCCTCTCTTTGCCATTAGAATATGAACTTGAAAACAGAGGTCTTGCTCTTCTCTGGATCTGCGTATAGAAGACAGTGCTTGGCATATAGTAAGAGTGTTCTAAGTGGGTGTTTGATAGTTTTTTTTTTTCTCAGAAAAGGTAGTGTTTTGACTGGGCTTCATCTGTTGCAAAGGAATGCCTCATGCCTATTACCTCAGGATGAAGAAGGCTCTGATAACAAGGAAGTTCCCATGGAGAAGAAATACAATCATAGGACCAAAGAAATTACAATCACTTTGGCTATAAAATGTAAATTACGCAAATCTTATTTCAATGAGGTCAGTAGGTATACATTTTTTAAACTAGAGAGATAACATCTTGCACAGTCAGCACTGAAGTTCAATTTTAATAAGTTTTTAGCAGAATCAATTGTTATATTTTGGTAATAGAACTTTTTCTGCACAAATAATGATAGTAGGCCTAGATCTCTAATTACTGGAACTGAAAGTCTTCACATGATCAGAATGCCCATGGAAGGGAATGTTCTGGGCAATTATATTTCTTGATTGAACAGTAATTATGATAATAATTTGTTTCATTTTTTTCACTGCTCTGTCATAAATCAGTTTCCTTTAATATTGACAAGACTGTTATGAAATAGCTATAATTCTTATTTTTCACAGAGGAAAGCTGAAGTTGCTAGAAGTGTGACTGGTCACATTAATACAATCACATGTTTTTGTTTCTGTCATGTGAATATCTTTGTAAATTGGGAAAATTATAACAATTTAGAGCTGGAAAATAAATTTGAAATCTTTTTCCATTCTTATATTAAGCTAATTTCCTACCTTATGGAGAAGAAAAAAAAAAAAACTTGCCATTTGAAAGAAATAAGTCCTGTGTCCTTCACAAATACCCAAATTCATAAATACCAATATAACTCTGTTAGAAACAAAAGAGTTTTAAATTATTCTTTGATCATCCCTAAATAGTCAGCAATGAGTGTAGAATGACAAAAATGGATATGGAGAAGCAGATGTAGGCAGCAACTTTATCCTGTTCTATCCTCTTAGTACTGTGATTCAAATTTGTGACATCAAAATTACAAACTGCTAAAAGTCATGGGTCTTTGGGGTGGTTTTTGAATGGTCCGAATCATAAAGAGTAAATTTACAAAGGTCAATCCATTGATGATTTATAACCCTTTACTTGACATTTAAAGTCTTTTCAGGGCTCCAGGGTCTTGAATCTGAGTCTGGTTTCTAGTTATGTGGAGTCATAGTAGGACAAGTTAAAGGTATATGGAGTGAAAGTCATAAATTGGTAAACAAGTCATTAGGGATCCAAGAGCAAGATCTTTATTTTTTTCACAAGCCTATTGTACCAGCTATTATCTTGATTGTTATTTTTTCCTGTCATGAAAACAAAGTACAGCAAATAAAAATTTCTCAATATTTTCACCACATTTTCTCTAGCATTCTTACAGAGTTCCCAAGCGTAAGGTATTAAAGACTGAGACCAGTGTGGCTAAGGGAATCATAATTATCTAAATATGCAGTTCCCTACATATCAAGAAAGTATACAAACTTTGTAAAGATAGAAATTGCATTTCTGAGTTGTTACAATTTAGACAGTTGCAGTAGCATCACAAGTGTTTTTACATTGGGCTCCTCTAATCTCTTCATATTGGAAGCGTGGTGTATTTTGGAAATGTGGACATGATCATCTCACACCCTTACTTAAAGTAATAGAAAGCCTTTCCTTTGGGCTATTGTTAGGATAAAGACACAGATGTCTCTTAAACGGATCTGCTCTGTGGACTGGCCCTGATTATCTCTCCAGGTTAATCTCCAGGAAGCAATCCCAGTCTCTGAACAGAAGCCTCCCTGCCTTTGAATTTCTCCAAATGACTATGCTCTTTGCCCTAGGGCTTTTTCTCAGCCTCTACCCAGATCTCTCTTCTCTATCCCTCCTCCCTACTGTCTTTTTTGTAATTAGCACCTTTTCTTTCTTCCCATGACAGCTCACTGTCAGTTCCTCAGAAATATATTTCCTCTTCATAGCATTTATCACAATTGAAAGCTTACTTTATTTGTGTAATTATTGATTTTTCTATGCTCTGTGCAGGACAGTAAGCTGTATAATGAGAGAGACTGCTTTACTGACATTATATCCCAGCACCTAGAAGTGTGTTAGGAACAAAGTAAGTGCTTAATAAATTTCAGTGGGCTAATATAAGGATTTGTAGAAACCGAAAATGTATATACCTCATAGTATGTAATTCAGTCATGGCTAGAAAAGATAACTGAATATGAGCTCATAACGCTGAATTGGTAGTTAATGAAGAAAATTGAAAGATTGGAAATCTTTTCGTACAGGTGGTTTGAGCTCTTAATTGCTAGGAAATTGATAGATAAGGAGAAGTTTCAAAAATGCTTGTGTGCTAGAAATCAGAAAATATAATTTACTTTTCTCACCTTATAATTAATAGATAGTTTTTGTAAGGATGCTGTCATAGTCAATTTTGGCTACTATAACAAATTACCACAGATGAGTGGCTTAAGCAACAAACAATTATTTCTCACAGTTCTGGAAGCTGGAAGTCTGAGATCTAAGCACCAGGAGATTAGGTGTCTGGTGAGGGCACTTTTTTGGTTTGCAAATGGCCTGTCTGCTCATTGTATCCTCATATTGTGAGGCGGAGAGAGAGAGATGGATCATCTCTCTCTGTCCCTTCATTTCATTTAAGGGCACTAATCCCACTCATAAGGGTTGTATCTACCCTTTTGGCCTAATTACCACCCAAAGGCCCCACCTCAAAAACCATCACATTGGATATTCAGGCTTCCACATATGGATTTTGGAGGGATATAAACATTCAGTGCATAGCAGATATAGTACGTTTGTTATGGAAAATAGCATTTGTTATAATGTTTATTAGATAAAATGCTACCTGTTCACTGATAGTTATAAACCACATCTGTCATAGGAGGATGATTTTTCCTTCTACCTTAGTGATAATTAATTTAGCCAACATCACTAATCTAGCTTTAATTAACTCAACTGATGAAAAAAGGACCATGAAGTCCTTAAATTCATTAAAATGAGAAAATAACTAGAGAAACATTCGATCCTTATAAAATATATTTACAGAGTCCATTTTAAAATAAACCATAAAACCTAAATAATGTCAAAATGGTGATATGTAATAAAAATGGTCTGTTAACAGGTAATTTTGTGAAGTTCTGGGTTAATCAAAGTTAAATTAGTTTCTTTATTGCAAAGTTTCTCAGAACCTTTAAGATAGTAATCTTCATTGTGTGAATCTGAAGGTGGGAAAAGTGTAAACTGGATTTAATAAATTCATCTGAACACACAAAGCTTTTTCATCAGCAGCTTCCAAAGAATATACTTGAGAATACTGATAGTGGGATGCTTTCTATCTCTGTAATGCTACATTTCTTGTCTTAGGTGTATGGATATGCCTAGAGAAGGGAGAGGAAGAGAGATAAACCCTTTAAAAATAGTGAGGATATCACACTTAGACAAATGGGAAAAGTCTTTCAAATTTAGAACTGGATGGAAAATGATACTCTAAGCGCTTTCTATTCGATTCACTCAACTCAAAATTTGAGATGTTACTCTTTTTGATTGTAACGTGTACACAGCAACATATAAAACCAACGCCAACGCTTGTTAGTTGAATATGGATGGCACAGTGCTAATGATATCCTCATGACGGTGAGAAGAATCTAAATGTTTACTTCCTTGTATAATTGCACTCTGAAGGCCTAGTTCCAAAAGATAATTTTTAAAATTTAAATTCTAGGGTAATTAAGTAGAACTCTTTTCAAGGCCCCCTAGCTCAAGCATTAAGTTGTAGTAATTATATAAAGATGCTTTGTCAAGAAATGTGGCCAGTTTAAATTCATATTGCTGAATAAATTTGAAAGAACACATTCATTAAATTCTTCCATTATGTTCTTGTCATTGCTATTGGTATGAATGTTCTGACCTTTGAAAACAATGAACGATTCAGAAACTAAACACTTTAAAAAGCAGTATTAAACTGTGATTGAGGATACTGAGAAGTTGTTTTGATATTATTGACTTTTGAAATAACCGGTAGTTATCAAACTCATCTAGACTTTCTCTCAATAAAAATAAAGAAAGAAACTCTAAAGTAGCTATAAGGCAGACATATGAACACTTTTATTGTAATTCCAAATACGGAGTCTTAGAAGTCTTTCTAAGCACCATGATATAATAGCAAAACAGGATTTGAACTGTGAATCACATAATCTAGTCAGATGTCAAATGTTGGGTTTTTTTTATCCACCATGTTCTGTTGCTTCTGATTCCTATTTACCAAGTACCTATATGCAGGAGGTAAATGGTCAATTACCTTCTGGGTAATTAGTACTTTTATTCAAAGACTCACAGTACTTTTGGGTTTAGTAACTTAAAAACAACTAACAAATAATGTAAATGTTTAAACACAAAATATTGAATAAGTCATGACATCATAGAAGAAATGCTAAATGTGGGTTTCAAGGAAGAATCCTAAGCGTGTTATTACAGTTGGTCTTAAAACATGAGTAGAGCTTTGTAAAAGGATGGTAGTGTGGAGCTGGGGTAGAAGTGGGTGAACCACAGGATTGCCAGATTTGGCAAGTAAGAATATAGGATGCGTTTGGAGTTCTTTAGTTTACTCGGTATTCCAAATTGAGGGACAGCAGTACACACAGATGACTGATTGACATTAACTTGTATATTTAAGGGGTAATCCTGGGTCAGTACATCCTTGAGTTTATCAATGGTATGGAAGTCATAGCTACCTATAATAGAGTGAAATGGGAGTCAGTGGGGCTCAGTATGTGGACTAAAAAAATTAAACTTTTAGAACAACTACTATGGAGTATGGCAGTAATTACTGACTAGTACCTACCTAGAATTTCCTCATGGCATTGAATTTTCAGCAAATTAGAAATTTTCTCTATATTATTTCAAATATTCATATACTTTATACAGTATAAGAACACAGGTATACAGTTTACATAGATGTTTCTTACATTTTATTATATTTTATATATGCCTAATTTTATTCTATTATATATTAATACATATGCAGTATAGGAAAATGTAAAATATATAATACATCACATCAACACACAGAAATAACGTTTTGTTGTTATGTTATGTATGAATATATAGATTTATAGGTAAATGTTATGTACATATATAGCTATAGATAGATGATATTTTGATTAGTTTTATACACTGCTTCTTGCATTTAGTATCACAGGGAGAGCATTTTATTTCATAAAAGTAACCTGAAAATATCATTTTCAATGGCTACATAGTATAATATTGTTTGTTTTGATCATTATTTACTTAAGCAATTCCCTATTGTTTAAGGTTTAAAATGCTTTTCAACTGTGCACTGTTATAAAAACACTGCAGTAAGAATTCTTTACCATAGAATTATTGTTTACATTTTTGATAGGTTCTTAGGATGAATTCCAAAAAGCATAATTAGTTTGTTAAAACGTATGTGTCTTTTAGATCTCGGGATTTATTTAGCCAAGTTGTTTTCTAGAAAAGTTTTATGAATTTAACTCCTTCTGAGAGTGTAAGAGAGTATTAGCCTCACTGTAAAGTCACAAAAATTCAATAGTTAAAAAAATTGACTCTTCTCGGCACTTGCATTTCTTTGTTATCCAGGAAGTTTTATGCTAGAGGAGGCACATGTGTTTCTAATTCTATGAGCTATCTGCTCATATCCCTTCCCAGGTTTCTGTTAGGCTATTAACTTTTATTTTCTTAATGATTTGCAAAGAGTATTAATATATTAATGTTTTTTACTCTGAGTCATATCTTTTGAAATATATTTCCAAGTTTTCCATTTCCTTTTTGGAATAATAAGATGTAAGATAGTAACTTTAAAGTTTTATGTAGCCATGTGTTTCAATATTTTGTTATTTCTTCACTTTTTTTACACACAGATTTCTTTAGCCAAGAAGTAGACAGATATTCATTGAAAACTTCTAGTATTTCATTTCACATTTTTCCTTTTTTTTTTTTAAACTCTGAACCATAAGAAATTTATTTTGGTGTAAAATCTGAGCTAAGGATGTAACAGTCTAGTAATTTAGGATAGTCAAGAGTCCCAGTAAAATTAACAGAGTTGACAAGGTTATCCCTTCCCACTTCAATTTATAGTGTATTACTTTTTAATGCATCAAGTTGATATAGATATAAACATTGACATAGAATCTGTTTTGAGACTATCTATTCTATTCCTTTCGTTTTACTGTTAACTCTTGGACCAGTTCCATACGTAATAAAGTTGTCCCGTTTGTGTAGTATGAGGGGCTACCAGGCCACCACGCTCAACCCCTTTCCTTCATACTGCTATACTTAAATGGCCACAGTCATTCCACTGTGGATTTCTTTTCCAGAACACCTTTACAGTAGTTCTGTCGACTTCTTTTGTCAAAGGAGTTTTATTGAGATGCATTCAGGACTTTAAATTAACCTGGTAAGAACTAGGTTTTCAAACAATGGTCTCTTCCAGAAACACTATAATAACAATAACATTTATTAGATATTTATTATATACCAATTATTTGAAGTCATTCCCATGTACTAACTCATTTAAAACCACATACCCTTACTTCCTTGGTGATTTGATTGAATTCCAAGGCTTGGGATGCTTCATTGAGAGCATCCACATTTGCCTTTCCAGTTATGAGTGTCCTCTGCTGAACTCTGTAAAATGTATCACTTTCCTACTTAACACCTCTTCTTGGATGTCTCATAGACATTTCAAACTTGATGTGTCCAAACTGGACTTCACTGCTGCCTTCCCCATCTTAGTTACTGACTTCATTTAAAAACCTTACAGTATCAATTGGCTCTTCTCTTTCTCTCATACTCCACATGCACTCTACTTTCATAATATACCCCCAAATAATCCAACAATACCTCTACTTTCAAAATATGTCCAGAATTTAAATATTCTGGATATATTTTGTGCTTGATGTATTTCTCAGCACTTCCATTACAACTACATTGATCCAACCTGTCTCTTACTTGAATTGCTGCAGTAGCGTCCTTGGGGGTTTCCTTATTCTGATCCTTGCTCCAGGCTTTTCCCAGTAGAGTCACCAGAATAATGCCAGTCTTTACAGTATCCTAAAAGGCTATCCCAGCATTTAAGTTACTTATTTAATTTTATCATGATTTATTTTCTGTTTTACTCTCAAGAATGTATGATCCCCAAAGTCAGGGATCTGTGTCTATTTTGTTCATGGATTTGTCTCAGCACCCAAAATAGTATATTCTTGGCACAACATAGTTGCTCAATAAATATTTTCCATATATTCACAAAACAGTAATGCAGTTCAGTAGGCCAAATACTATTATTGTTTCTACTTTCAGATGAGAAGAACAAATAACAGCAAGGTAAAGTAATCCAAGGATACTAAGGGCAATTGTCAGAGCCAGGATCTGAGCCTATGTACTGCTTCTGGAGTCTGAATTTTTAATCTCTAGATTGGCTATTGCCATCAACCACTGTATTTTTTCAGTTAGATTGTGGCTAATATTGCACTACCTCACCACTTTGAAATTAGGCATTACATCTGCCTTGCTTTGGCCAATGAAATATAAGCAGAAGTGGTGAAGGGATCTGTTGAGCAATTTTCATGTTCCATTTTTCCCATGCCACGGTGCAGAGATACCAACTTGGGTCCCCAAATAAACGTAGCTTGCCCTTCCAACTGACCAAGGACATGAAACATAAGTGAGCGACAAACCAAGGTTATATAGAGGGATTACTTATCACCACAACATAACCTGTCCAGAATAATACAAGCATTTATAATTTTCTTCATATAGACTCACACAATGATATTCCTAGGCAGTGGTTGTGTGTTTATGTGTGTGAAGTGTATGTTATTTTGTATGCTTTCAGGGTGGTATAATTTTGGCTTCAAAATGCTTGTTTGAAATATTTTTAACATATTTCAGGTACTGTACTTCAAGTATAGTAAAGGATTTCATTTTTTTATATTAATTTGAAATATAACTACAGTTCTTAAGATAAATTCAGTCTAAGGTGTTATACCTCAATTCTCTTCCATTTCCGTATGTATAATTCTGCCACCTGCAAGTAATGCTAATTTTGTTTCATTTCCAATAGTAATAGCTCTTATTTCTGTCTCATGCTTTATTACTTTGGACAGGATTTCCAGATAATGTTAAAAAATAATAATGTCTTTGTCTTGTTCATGATTTTAAAGGGGAATGACTAAAGCGTTTCACTGTAAGTGTGATGTTGGCATTTGGTTTAAAAATTCTTTGTCATGTCAAGGAAGTAACTTTCTATTCTGACATTTCTACATGTTTCTTTTCTTTTTACCCAGATGTGACTATGCAATAGCATCAAATGCCCTTTTTTGTCACTTATTGAAATCACCATGTGGCGTTTACTTTAACCAGTAGGATTGATATTAATACATTAATTGATTCCCAAATGTAATGATGGTATTTTTGAATTATGATCTTGCTAAATGACCCCTTCTCAGTAATTTTTTTCCCTGAAGATCTTCCACCTTTAGGATGAGGCTTATAGCCTCAGAAAAGAAGAATATGAATATTGCCTCTGGAAGGAGAAGATATTAAATTAGTTGCTTCCAGACCATAAAGAGAAATGAAAGCCCTTTCTTTTGGAAAGATGGGTTTCTAGGAAGAGCCATGAATGTGGTAGTTACTGGGGGATTAGAGAGCATAGGCTGCTAAACATGCAATTCTTACTATTCTATATGCACAGATGAAACTAGGCATGGGGAATAAAAACATTTTCTAATTTTTCCAAACTTAACATGTTCTTAGATTTAAAAAAAAAATTTTTTTACTCCTAAGTAAAGGCTGAAGTTTAAAGCTTCTGAATGGTGCCTCCTGAATACTTGTGGTGTAGGAGCTGGATATTTATAGAGATTTTTGACACATTAGTTGGATAACAGATATGTTTAGTGAACTAATCAGAACTCTTTGGTTGCAAGTAACAGAAATTCAACTTAAAGTAATTTCTGAAAAGGTAGTATTTATTGGTTGCACTCTTATCCTCCTTGTGGTTTAATTTGGGGAGCTAATAAATCTGTAAATAATAATCTATAAATCATATAGATTTTAATAATCTATTATATTAATATTTATAACAATATTATTATAATATATACTTATAAATATTATATAATACATAATATATTATAATATGTATTATATAATTTATAATACTATAATATAATGTATAAATCAATAAATCTAGCCCTAAGTAGAATCAAAGGCTGCTGAGTCTCTCTCCCTCTCTTTCCATTCTCTCGCATCTTTAATTCTCTCTACATGTTACCTTATGTCTTTCAGGTCTCTTGTAACCAAGAAAGTGAAGTCCTGGATACTGGTAATTCCAATTGGAAGGTGGGGCAGGTAAGGCCCAGAATTATCTTGCTTGGGTCATATACCTATTGCTGGTACCAATATTTTGTCCTGGAGACAGGATACTGTTGTTAGTACAAGATGGGTCATATATCTGCCCTTTGGCCATGAGAGTGGGAGGCTATGATTGTTAGCTCCCATGTGAAATAAAACACTGGGGAGAGGGTGAAGTATTTCAGTTAAGTAATGGGTATGGGGCTACCAGGAGAATGAAGAAAGGGCTCTTTGACCGCCCAAACTGGCAGATGTCTGTTGCAACTGGGAAATGAGAAGCAATGACCAAAAATGTACTGATCATACAAAAAAAAAACAAAACTAAGACGCGGTGAAAACATAGGCTGAGTTAACCATTTGGGAAGGAGGACGTAATCAATTGACAATTGACAACTGATAGGTGAAAAAGAAGAAAAGATCGGGGAAGTGTTGATAGGGCAAATGCAACTGGGATTTGCCAATTGAATGGCAATAATGGAAGAAGGGTTCAAGAAACTGAAGACAACACAGCCTAGCAAATACTTAAAATTTTAGTATTGGTAGGTGTCAGATTACAAACTTATTTACTTTGCCACTAACAGGAAGCAAAATTTATGGTAAGAGGAGGTCTGAGGATTTTCTGATTGAGACCAAAAGGGCACATGGAATCTTAGGTGCTGATTGTAACCCTCTGCATCCTGATCTGTGAGGAATCACAAGCATTCCAGGCACAAGAAAAACATCCACTGAGTTATGGCCCATCTCTACTCACCTGCCTTCTCCCTGAGAATGAATAACAGTTCTTAAACAGTCGCACTGTCAAGAGACCATAAAAAAGAAGGTGGCTCTTAAAGGATGGGCTGAAAATTAAGTAGTGTTTCTATCAATAAAAAATTAAGCAGCATATTTATTAAGTAGGGTTTAAAATTATGGTTTCTATCATAAAATTTATGGAGATGAAGATAATAATCTATAAACATGAAGATACTGTGGTTGTATAGAAAAGCTCAGATGAGATACAATTTCAAGTCAAGACAAAAGATGTATGTATTAGATGACTTTTGTATCCATTCCCACACACTGTCAGCCTATCCTTTGTTCTAGTCTTCACTGAGGAACCCAGATGTGCACAATTATAAACTTTGAGCATCTCACCTCAGCTACTCACTTTCTGCTTCTGGGTTTCTATTCAGCCATTTTGATGCATTTGCCAACAAATATGAGGTAGTTAAGGGTCAGTCAATCCATGAGCAGTGGGAAATAAGAGTCCAGTGGATTCACACTTGCCTTTTCTGATCCTTAGGCAGACAATTCTGAAGTATGTTGTACAGGAATCCTCAGGGAATTCTGGCAGAATTTAACCCTAGTTACCCACTATAGGATCAGCTTGTAACTTAGTCTTTGGGTCAACTTTCCCTGCTCTCCTGTTGCACATCTTTTGGTCCCTACCCTTATTCTTTGGGATCACCCCTAAAAAAATAAACTACCCTATTTCCAACTCTGCTTTTAAGGAAAATCTAAAATAAAACAATTGGATAAAGGTGAAGCAAGTATTGTCACAAATGAATTCAGGGATGTAAGGGTCAGAACAGATGAAGTTTGCATATTGAAAGGAAAAACTGATAAAAATGCTGACTTTGTGATTTACAGTCTGGCCAGTGCAGTGATAATTCCACTGCTTGGTGAATATGGTATAATGTGAAGAGATTACGCTCTTCACAGGGTAAATTTATTTTGTTTCTACTTTATTATGAGAAACTCTACTACAGAGTTCACAGGCAAGTGACCAAGAGCAAACTGCTTAACTTCTGTTAGCCTCAGTGTTCTCATTCTATATAAAATATAAGTAATGATAATATCAAATTCATTTGATTGTTATAAGGACCAAATAAAGTTACATCTATAAATCAGTGCTGTATTTTGAAAACATAAGGGCCAATTTCCCCACCCTGGATAGAAGGAGAAACACCTCATATTCTGATGAATCAATACTCACTCTAAAAAGAGACAGGATTCTTCTAACCAAAGTAAAATCAATAACTTTAAGTTGGTTATAAGAGGGTCACCCCACTCTCCAAGAATTTCTTAGGATACCTTCCTGCTGTTACTACAGCTATTTACTTCTGCTTTATTAATACTGTTACACATCATATATCATTATGATTTTATTTATATCTATACTTTCAACATCTGGCTAGTCACTGACCTAAGTACTCAGTGGATATTTGTTGAATGTGTAAATAAACAGTTTGCTAACTGTGAAGGGTGTGACAATTCTAAAGAAAGAATTGACAGCTGTGATAATATGGGGAATCTCCCAGCAGATGTGGCCTCCCTGGTGGCACCAGTTTACTATAGTGAAGACAAAGATTAATGTAGTCTGATATCATGACATATGTCTACATCACAGGAGGAGACAACAGGATATCTTAAGCTGTACTGGAAGGAGCAAGCTTATTCAATTTCAGTACATTAGAATGTTAAAGAAGAGATAAAACATCAAGTTTACATTTATCTTACACAGCACGTTTCAAAAAGGTAAAGAATTTTAACTGTGACAGTAAAATCACAATCTGGAATTCTAAAATGCTCTGCAATAAAATGGAATGCACAAATCTCACAAAATAGCACTTAGACAAGAATATAACATATGCAGGTCTTTACCTGCAATTGTTATCATATCACACACAAAAAAGTCAGTCTCTAGGGCAGATCTAGGAAGGTCAAGCAACTGAGGCAGAACTAAAAATTCCAAAGAACACTGTTGGCCTTCAAGCCTCTGGACAGAATAGACTGTTCTCTTTTCATTGATATACCCTTATTTTTTATTGTCTTCAATGAAACCCAATGTAAATGAGAACCTATTAAGAGAGTCATGTAGCCACTCAAGTTTAAAGACCCAGATATTGTCTGTTAGAGTGGGAAGAATAAACTTTCCTTTAAGATCTCAATATCACTGATGCTTAATTTTGGGGAAATAATGATTAATTGAACTGCACAGGATTATAGACAGGCAGATGCTTCCAAATGACCAAAGGCAGAACAGGAGGAAATGGTCACATGTGAAACTGGTGAACCTGATGTCAAACTTTCACACAACTCTGGTGTGGGTTATTAAACACAGGCATGACAAGCCTTAAGAACAGAAAATCTAAATGTGGGTTCACTAGCAAAACTGATGTCAAACTAATCAAACTTTTTAAACTATTGTTTTCATACCGTGCTGTACATTTAAAGTGGTTTAATTTAATCAAAATATTTGATTAAAAAGAGAAGACTTTGGAACTGGAGAGTGTAGGATAAGCTGAAGCCTGACTGAGTACACCATGTGAAGATCTGATGAAAAAGCGTCTTTGGGTGAGGAAACAGCAATGGCAAAGGTCTTGAGTTGGGAAAATACTGATCATGTTCAAGGAATGAGGAAACCAGCGTGAATGGTATGGTGTGAGCAAGGGAGAGACTAGTAAGAGATGTGATTAGAAATGAGGGGACAGATTATGTAGCAGTGGGATCACAGTAAGGTGTCTGATTTTTATTTTTTTATTTTTTTAAAGAACTTTTATTGAGATACAGTTAACATACAATAAACTGCATATATTTAGAGTGTACAATTTGGTATCTTTTTTCTTATTAGCAACACATATATGGCAATCCCAATCTCCCAGATCATTCCCCCCCCAACCCTCCCCGCTTTCCCCACTTAGTGTCCATATGTTTGTTCTCTACATCTGTGTCTGCTTTTTATTTGATTATGAGAATAAGCTGTTGCATAGTTATAAGCAGGGGAATTACATAATATGATCTGATCTTTTTAAAATCACTCTAGCTACTATGTAAAGAATAGATTATAGGGGCCAAGATTATAGGGGCCGATTCTACTGTATTATTATAGTAGAATCAGGAGGTAAGTTAGGAAGCTATTGCAAGATTCCAGTTGAGCCATGTGGTACTTTGGAATGGTGTCATAAAGGTGGATGTAAGGGGGGTGGTTAGATTCAGATTTATTTTGAAGGTAAGACCCATGGACTTACCTTGTGATTCCACATAGAGTCAAGAACAATGCCTGGCATTGTTCCCTGACAGATATTTTTTTAAAGCATTTGTGATGAGGTGAAAGGAAAAGAAAGGGCAAGTGTGATTCTTAGATATAGGCCTGAGGTGAGTTGGATAAAATTAGGAAGGAAGCAAAGCTGGTCAGAGGTCAGGAGTTTTTTTTTTTTTAATGTGGTAATTTAAGGACACCTGTTTTTTATATATCCAATTAAATTTCAAAGAGCAGTTTAATAATTAAGCCCATATATTTGACAACTATCTAGTGTTTACTTGTTTGAGACGTTGGAAAGTAAACCACTCTCCTTATTTTTGTCTTTACAAAATATTTTTTTCTGGTGGGTCTAGAGGAGAAGCCTAACCTGCTAGAGTGAGATTAGTAGAATTATTGATTGTTAAGAATTAGAGCTACAGATTAGAGTGGGCCTTGGAATGTTCCCAAGGATATATTTTTTATAAAGGAAACATTTATTCTATCAAAATTTGAATGCTTAGTTTGTTTAAACATTTGATCTGAAAGGCATGTTGTATTAGTTTCCTATTGCTGTTATATTTATCACAATATTAGCATCTTAAAAAACCCAAATTTATTATCTTACAATTCTGTTATCTTACAATTCATATTCCTTCAAATATGAGCTGTAATATTTGATAGAAAAATTCTACATGTAGCTTCTGGTTTGAAGCATTTTAAATTCGTTTCTCTTCCACTACGTATATACTTTCTGTGACTGGTGCTTAGGACATATTCATATCACGACATGACCTCTGACCCTGTACCTTCATGCCGCATCTTTGGATGATTTGGCACACTACAGGGTAGAAGTATTTCTGGGAGTTGTTCTTATAGTAGGAGGACCAGCAATAACCTAACTGTGAACAGAAGTGACTGAGACCCACAGGAATGGACTTCTGACCTCTCTCCAGAATGGGCGAAACGGTTAGGGCTAAGAGACTGGACTAAAATTGGTGGTATCAGGGCTGCTTTCTGAGGCTGTTCTTTCTGGAGACTCTAAAAGAGAAGCCATTTCTCATCTTTACAATCTTTAGAGGCTGCTGGCACTCCTTGGTTTGTGGCCCCTTCCCATCTTCAAATCCAGCAATGGCGACCAAATCATGCTCAAAGCACAGCCCTCTGACACTGACTCTTCTGTTTCTCTATCTTCCATATCGGCCCCACGTAGATAGTCCAGGAATATCTCCCAGTAGTAAATTCAGTTGATTAGCAAATTTAATTCCATATGCAACCTCAAAATCCCCACTTTGCCATGTAACATAACATATTCACAGATTCCAGGGATTAGGAGGTGAACATCTTTGAGGGACCACTACTATTCTGCTTATTACACATACCTATAAAATAAGTTTCTGGGGTCAATATTCTGTAAGAGAAGCAAGCACAGTCATTTCTCTATTGATTATTTTTGTGTATTTTATCACATTGGGGAAAATATTTCAAGAAAACCATAACAGGATTTGCAACATTTATGGACATTTCCATCAGAACATAGGTATTGATTACTGGGTTAAATGTGTGGCTCCGAATGACCCGTAGAAATGGATATGTGTTTAGAACTTGCCTATCAACGGCACCCCAAGCATCAGACTTATTAGAAATGGTCTCTTAATGGGCAGCATGATTTCCAATTAAATTTTTAAAATATATGTCTGCACTTGGCAACTCCTCCCGTTCTCGTCTTCAAATTTGTGTATAAATGACTTGATAACATTTTTGATGGACAGGATACATCCTTTCTTCTGTGCACACATGCAGATAGAAAATTAAATATTTTCTATAGACTTCTATCAGGTGCTTCCAGAACACAATCACTACTTTTAGTGAATGTTTCTGAAATTCTAACTAGCCAGGAAGTCTTGGCTTAGCTAGATAGACTTGGCTCAGGGAAGACTTCCCTGTGACCCTCACCTTGAGATAACTCCTTCTGTGTTATTTCTTCATAATCCTTTTCACTTTTTCTTCATACGTAGTACAGTTGTAATGAATTAATTGGTTGAGTGATTATTTCCTTGATGTTTTTTGTCACTGAACACAAAGTCTGCCCCTGTCTCATTGGCTACTCTGCTTTTCTCTGGTGCTTCACACTCAACCTTGACACTTGATGCTCAGCAGTTGTTTGATGAGTAAATGAAATCAACAGACAACCTAGATATACATTTTGCAACTGCTTTATCTTCAAGGATTGGTAGTAAAGTTAAAACTTTAAATGTAGCTGTCTTGCAGATACCCTATTCACTTTATTTTGAATGGCTTCTTGGGCATTTGGTAATTTGCTTTAAAAAATGTTCAGGCTAAAAATTTCATGGTCCTGTGCATTACTGTGGGCCTAGACTAGCTAACTGCCCACATATTTTAAAATAAGTCTTAAATTATTGAGAGAAAAGACAGTGACCCTTTTGGCTCACCTCTGTATGGACCTTCAACTTAGAACATTCTTCTTATTAAAACATCTTAACTGTCGTAACGTACCTCTAGACAGCAGCAATTAGCATTTATTGAAGGTTTACTGTAGGTCGGGCACTAGTCTAAATGCTTTTCATTCCTGTTTAGTCATCACAACAATCCTGTGATATACGTATTATTCATTGACTTCATTTTACATACAAGGCAAATGAGATACAGGGAAGATAAGTACTTCCTCAAGGTTGTGCAGCTGAGGCAGTTAGGATTCAATCCGAGGCTGATTTTGCTCCAGGGTTCATGCTTTAAACCAGCATAATTTATTGACTCTGCAGTAACTGCTAAAATGATTGAAATATCTTTATTTCAGGTATTTCTTAAAGAATATAAACTAACAGACACAACTACCAATAGTTTTCCAAAGCTTAAAAATGGGAAATAATGTCAAAGTGAGATTATTTGAAGAACAAATAGTCTGGACATTTGCCTAGAGCAGTGATTCTCAAAATGCAATCTCTAGACCAGTAGCATCAGTATCACATGGGAATATGTTAAAACTGCAAGTCCTCTGATAGTCAGATCTACTGAGTCAGAAACTATGAAGGGGGGATGCCCTGGAATCTGGGTTTTAACCCAGCCCTTTGCATGATTCTGATGCATGTTGAAATCCAGGAACCTCTGCTCTCTTGCATGGGTGGGAAAACTATGGCCTTGGGCCAAATCTGGCATGCAGACATTTTTTTGGTATCATCCCCTTAGTTTAGAATTGTTTTTACTTTTTAAAGATGAAAAAAATCAAGTGAAGAATAATATTTTGTGACGTTAAAATTATATGAAATTCAAATTCAGTGCCCCTAAGTAAAGGTTTATTGGACCACAGCCATGCCCATGCATTTATGTAACATCTGTGGCTGCTTTCACACTTAAATAACAGATTTGAATAATTGCAACAGAAGCTGTATGACATGCAAAGACTGAATTATTTACCTCCTGGCCCTTTGCTAAAAATGTTCACTGAACACCGATCTAATGGAATAGTGGTATTCAGCTGAGGAAATGGGGCCATGGTGATTAGAATCACCTGCAAGGCTTCATCAGCCTAAGATGTAAAGCCCCAATGCAGAGCTACTGAGTAAGAATCACCAAAGATGGAATTTAGGCACGTGTATTACAATAAAAACCAGCCAGATCATGAGGTGAGTTTGAGATGCAGCCAGGATTGGAAACCCCTCTTCTAGGTACACTGTATTATGTCAGGTTTTCTTCATAGCAATTCGGAGAGTTAATAATATTTATTCCCAAGTTACTGATGAGAAGACTGAGATTCAGAGATATTAGGAGCCTGGCTCAGTCACATAGGATGTGAGCCTTGGAGTTGAACCCAGGCCTGAAGAAATCACAAAACCAGTGTTTTTTAATCCCCTCTTAAGCTACTCTGTGTTTTCTTTTGTCTGTGAGTATCTTCCCTGGACCTCGCCCAGTGCCTTCCTTTCCATACTCTTTTACACTCTTTGAATGTCACTACTTTTTCATGTGCCTGGTTCTCAGCTTTTTAAAGTTTTCTGCTGTGTTTGTAAATTTCCTCCTGGCTATAGAGTTGTATTTCACTTCCCAGTCTCTGATTTTAATTTTGGCTTTCAGCTCATTTTTATTTGCCTGCTATATCCTGTAGGTCCACCTTGACCTTGTCCCTTTGACAAGGTAAAACCCATTGTTCTAATGTTTTAGCTTCTGAAAGCATATTAGCTGCCTTTCACAGGACACTGGATTTCTACATCACGGGTCATGTCCTCAGCTGACCTCTTAAACAGCATATTCTTGACATATTCTAATATCAAGAGAGCTGTGTTTCCGTTCAAAGCAAAGGTTATTTACAGTTTGGACCCTGATCCAAAGTGGGACCAATCCTGCTGCAGAGGTATAAAGCACTGCTCACAAGGTCATTGGAGAATGATGCCTGTAGAGAAAGGACACAGGTCAGAGAGCAGCAGGGCACAACAGCCCTCATTAGTAGAGCAGCACTTTACAGACCTTGCTGCTAGGAAGCAAAGACCCCCTGTACTCAGGACTTATGGCAAAGATTTCTAGAACTCTCTAGTATTTGAACTCTCCTTTTTTTTGGAGCACATGTCTAGACTCCATTTCCCAGACTTCTCTGAGTGAAGTATGGCCATATGATTGATTGAGTTCTGTACAAGGAATGAGAGCGAAAGCAGTATGTTCAACTTCCAGTCTCAACCCTTAGAAATTCCCGTGCCTGGTCCCCATGCTTTCCTCATCTGCCAAAAGGAGAAAAATCTGGGGGTCTAGAAGAGGGTAGAGGCACAGCATGGTAGGAGCTTTGGTCTTGAAATATCTGCGTGGAGTACACCCCAACAACATACACACACACACTGACTACCTGCATTGGAATATGATGTGAGCAGGAAATTTAATTGTGTTAAGCCATTGAGATTTGGGGATTTGTCTCTAATAGCATCCAGTGTTATTTACCGTAAATAATACAGTATTTAAAGTCAATTCTGAGCAATCACATTAATTGAGGTGAAAATAATATGAAAATAGGCATCAGAGCCTGAAACAAGGAAGTAACCAAGTACAGATGACTCGGACAGTGAGACAGTGCATTTCATGTACTAACCCATTATATCTTCAAAGCACCCATTTCATGGATGAGGAAACAGAGGCATAGGGAAGTTAAGAAACTTGTTTCAAGTTACACAATTTCAAGTGGCAGAACTGAGATTCAAACCCTGGTCACTTTTCTCTAAAGTCTTTACTCTTGACTACTACATAATACAACATGCTATTTATACTTTTATAATCTGCAGAACATCCTGACTTAAAGATTGTGTACACAACTATTAAGAGACTTTTGCCTATGGGGAGAAAGATATTGTGCTCAGCAATTATAGATCTGATTTGTTTGAATACCTTGCAGCAGTGCTATTATCCCCCCACATAGAGGAGAATACCGAAGTTTGACGGTTTGAGGTTACAGAGCTGGTCTGAGCCAATATTCTTACCTAGATCTTCAGATTCCAGAGCCTGTACTCTCATAATGCATGCTCTGCTGTCTCAGACCTGTAGGAACGCCCTTCTGAGCACCGTCTTCCTCCTAGCTGGGTGTCTACGGGATTGCTTTGTGAGTAGAATGACAATGTATGGGAGAGTGCTCTGCTCTGTAAACCAGGAAACACTGTACAAACATAAGGTCTGGTTATTACCGTTATTACTTAAGACAGAGAACAAACCATGACAACCCAATTGCATGTACTTCCTTGTTATTCAGACAGGGAGCTCACAGGAAAAGGCTGGCCTGGGGAATTCACTACCATCTGACTGTACGTTCTGCAGTTCATTCAGGGAACTGTGATTCGGCAGTTCCTTTCCCAGATTCTGCTTCGCATTAATTGGGTGATATTCACTTAGAGGCAATGCAGTAGGACCACCTCTGCCTCTTGCACTTGTTCCTCATTTCCTCACTTAATGCCTTCTTAGTTCCGTTATTTATTTTCTTTAATATTACAGCATTACAGCAGGATGAGTCACAGTCCCTGCCGTTCCCAGTAGCACCCTCAAAGGCCCACAAAACAATAAGGTGATTTATGAGGCCATTTCCATCCAAAGGCTGCAGAGCATTTGAAAGCTCATTTTCAAGGCATTGGTCTCCAGATCAGGAACCCGTTTCAGCTATCTAATCAGGGAAGGGGCTCTAGGTCCTTTAACTGAGCCCCTGTACGGGAACCCTTCTAAAGCAGGGAGACACGGGTGCCTGGATGGCTACGCACAGCAGGTGGAGACGAGTGTCTGGGCACAAGAAGATGAAGTCTCAAAAAAAAAAAAAAAAAAAAAGAGGTCACAAGCACTGGTTGTAAACTAATTCTTACAGTGGGAATGCCATACATCTAAACCTGCAGTTCACGGACTTCTCTGGTGGTGCAGTGTTTACGAATCTGCCTACCAATGCAGGAGACACGGGTTCGAGCCCTTGTCCAGGAACACCCCACATGCCCGCAGAGCAATTAGGCCCCTGCGCCACAGGTTCAAGCCCTGGTCTGGGAGGACCCCACATGCCCACGGAGCAACTAGGCCTGTGCACCACAGCTACTGAGCCTGAGCTCTTAGAGCCCACGCTCCGCAACAAGAGAAGCCACTGCAATGAGAAGCCAGAGCATCACAACCAAGAGGAGCCCCCGCTCACCGCAGCTAGAGAAAGCCCGCACAGCAACAAAGACCCAATGCAGCCAAAAATAAAAATAAATAAATAAATAAATTTAGAAAATAAATAAACCTGCAGTTCTCAACCAGGAAGCATTTTGTCCCTTAAGAATCACTTGGCAAAGTCTGGAACCATTTTCACCCGTCACAATGGGGCATGGAGGGTGGGCTGGGGTGGTGCGACTTGCATTTAGGGGGTAGAGGCCAGGGATTCTTTTAGGCATTCTGTAATGCCCTGGAGAGCCCACCCCCAACGCCCAACAGAGAATTAGCTGAGTTAATATCAAGCATGCTGAGGTTGAGAAACCCTCTAAAACCAAGAGGAGGAGCCCAGTCTCACTCAGAATTTGAGTTTGAACTTTGGGATCATGATGGAGAGATGGGTGTGATTGAGGTCTCTAAACCCTTGGCAACACCCATGTTTTCTTCTACCCAAAGGTGCTGATTTTGAAAGTTAATGGTATCACGTTTTAAAAAAAAATATTTTTCCAGTTTCATTGAGATAGAATTGGCATAGAACATTGTATAAATTAAAAGCATACAACCTGACTTTGTATACGTATATATGAAGTTATGTTGTACACCTTAAACTTATTTATTACATATGTGTATGTATATGTATATTTACTACACGTTCAGTTAACATCCATCACCTCACATAATTACCCTTTTTTTTTCCTTGTGATGAGAACTTTTAAGATCTACTCTCTTAGCAACTTTCAAACATGTAAATACAGTACTGTTAACTATAGTCATATGTTGTACATCACATTCCCAGAATGCACCTGTTGCATAACTGGAAGTTTGCACCTTTTTGACTATCTTCATCCAATTTTCCCACCCTACCCCTAACCCCCACATCTGACTTCCACCAATCTGTTCTCCTTTCCTACGGTTTGTTCTTTTTAGATTCCACATATAAGTGAGATCATATAGTATTTGTCTTTTTCTGTGTGACTTGTTTTACTTAGCATAAGGTGCTCAGGGTCCATCCATGTTGTTGCAAATGGCAGGATTTCCTTCCTTTTTATGGCTGAATAGTATTTGTGTGTATATATACTTTATTTATCTATTATTCATCCATTGATGGACACTTACGTTGTTTCCGTGTCTTGGCTATTTTAAATACAGGCATACCTTGGAGATATTGTGGGTTCAGTTCCAGACCACTGCAACAAAATGAATATTTCAGTAATGCTAGTCGTGAATTTTTTGCTTCCCCAGTGCATATAAAAGTTATGTTTATACTATGCTGTAGTTTATTAAGTATTCAATAGCATTATGTCTAAAACAACAATGTATATACCTTAATTAAAAATGCTTTTTTGCTAAAAAAAATTCTAACTATCATCTGAGCCTTCAGTGAGTTTTAATCCTTTTGCTGGTGGAGGGTTTAAAATATTGTGAGCACTACCAAAACGTGACACAGAGACACAAAGTGAGAAAATATTGGAAAATGGTGCCAGGAGACACCATTGCTTCAATCCTGCTTGAAGCAGGATTGCCACAAACCTTTACTTTGTAAAAAATGCAAGATCTGCAAAGCATAATAAAATGAGGTGTGCCTGCAAAGCTGCAATGAACATGGGGTGCAGATGTCTCTCTGGGATATACCTCTTTCTTAAAAAGGAAGTTTGCAAACTGAGGAATGGTCAATGTCTTTGGTGCTGAAAGACCTGAATTCAGATACAAGGCTGACCACTTATTAGCTCTGAGGCCCTAGAAAATGTTCTTAACCTCTCTGTATTAAAATTTCAACACCTGTACAATGGAAATAGTAGTAATTAGCTTGCAAAGTAGTGCTAACATTTAATAAATTGCTGAAGTTTCAGATCTTCTTCTCTGCTAGAATTGAAGTTCCTTGCTGTCAGAGCTGTTGCCTAATATCTGGGGCACTGGGGGAGAAACGGTACCATTTTTGAGTGTTTCCATGTGTGACTTTATACCCATCGTTTCACCTGATCACTAGGGCTTGCGTTAGAATGGCTGCAGTGGTAAGATGAGGGACACTGCATCACCTCCTCTGGAACAGACTCAATTGGGGTTTTCCCAGCAGGGATCCTAATGATGCTTGTGCTACGAGGCTTGGGTGTGTGTGTGGGTGTGGGTGTGTGCGTGCTCGCGCGCACGTGTGCAAAGCAGATCCGACTCCTTGGCAAGACTGTTCACAACTTTTCTCGTTCCATCTGTGACACCATCCTCCCCTTGCCATCCTTTCCCACTTCTTTGCCTGCTTTCTGGTCACCTCCTTGAAGAATTCATATTTTTTTTAACTTTATATTGGAGTATATTGGTTAACAATGTTGTGTTGGTTTCAGGTGTACGGCAAAGTGATTCAGTCATACATATACATATATCTACTCTTTTTCAAATTCTTTTCCCATTTAGGTTATTACAGAGTATTGAGCAGAGTTCCCTGTGCTATACAGTAGGTCCCTATTAGTAGGTTATCTGTTTTAAGTATAGCAGTGTGTACATGTCAATCCCCAACTCCTCATCTATCCCTCCCCGCCTTGAAGAACTCATCTTAAATGACTCAGTCCTCTGTTCTCTATACCTCTGGTTCTTTCTTATTCATTCCTAATTAACACTCTCCATAAATGATTTCATATCCATCCAAGGTGTCAACTGCCACTTATAGGAACAATAGCTGCAGAATTGTATTTCCAGCTCGAATGTGTATTTAAAGTCTTACTGAGCATCTGCTTTATAAAGAGAGGCAGTCTTACATTGTGATTAACAAGTATATACTTGAAGATATATCCAGAATTGTAGTAACATTTTGACTTTGGTACTTGCCATATTAAATAGAACAGATTAATCTCTGTGAACCTTCATTTTAAGATAAAAAGAGTAATACCTACATCACAGGACTTATGTGATGATTAATATATGATGGGTCCAGTAAAATTTCTGACATTTAGTTATCCCACAATATTCTTACTCAAAATAGGTATCATAAAGGTAACTCTGTCCAAATGTAGATGGCTTTTTCTGAACTCTCATTCCCCCAGGGAGAAATCCTCCTTCTCTCTTAACTTTTACATCTAAGACCTATAAATTCTACCACCAACTCTATTTTGATTCTGGTCCTTCCTCTCCATTCTCATTGCTCTTGCCTTAATTAAGGCCTTTATCATTGTTTTTTACTTGATAACATTCAAACTTTTTATGCCACAAGATTCTTAGTCTGGCTCTTGCTTTTTTCTCTAGCCCCATCACTCTTCCATCTAGTGAACTCCAGCCTCAACATTGCACTTGCCTTATGTATGATCCCTTTGGGGAGACCTTTTCCATGTTTTCACAGAGAGTTAAGTGCCTATTCCTCTGTGTTACCCACAGCACTATGTTCCCACCTCAGATTTAGTACTGTAGTTATTGTCATTATTTTCTACTTTGTAATTTTTTGCTATGTGTCTGGTTGGGTGTACTGAGTTTACATCAAGAATTTAATAGATGGATGGACCTAGAGTCTGTCATACAGAGTGAAGTAAGCCAGAAAGAGAAAAACAAATACCATATGCTAACACATATATATGGAATCTAGAAAAATGGTCCTAATGAACCTAGTGGCAGGGTAGGAATAGAGATGCAGACGTAGAGAAGGGACTTGAGGACACTGGGGGGAGGGGAAGCTGGGACATGGTGAGAGAGTAGCATTGACATATACACACTACCTAATGTAAAATAGATGGCTAGTGGGAAGCTACTACAGAGCACAGGGAGATCAGCTCAATGCTTTGTGAAGACCTGAAGGAGTGGGATAGGGAGGTTGGGAGGGAGGCTCAAGAAGGAGGGGGTATGGGGCTATATGTATACATGTGGCTGATTCACTTTGTTGTACAGCAGAAACTGATACAATACTGTAAAACAATGATACCCTAATAAAGATAAAAAAAAGAATTTAATAAACATTCGTTTGCCAAGTGAATGACTGATGAATGAATTAGTCTTCCAGTGTGAAAGTCAGCAGCTACTGGTATCATAGCCCTTGGTTCATAACTTGTCTAGTATATTGTATCGCCCATCTTTCTCCGCTATACAGGGCAAGCTAAGGTGCAGTATCACGATTTATTCATGCATGTATCAATATGCTGGAGGGAAAAAGTAGAGGAATAAACCATACATACATGCATATGTGCATAGTCATTCCCAGTATACACGTAGCCAGAGAAGGCTCTTGTTCTTAGAGTCCGTGAAATTACCTTTTGTATATGTAACCTGCATACTCCATGGAGCTCTCAACTGGCTAAGTCTTAATAATTCATTACCAGAGAGGTGCCTTCCTATTTTTATGCAATAAACTTTACAAAAGGGACTTCCATGCATGGAAAAAGGCAAATGCCTCCAGACACCAGCCTTTCGGAGTTCTGGTTTCCTTGACCACAAAGGCTTGTCCGGCACAGCATGGTGCGGAAGGGTCCAGCTTTGGCAGCTAGAGCATAGTCTGGGTTCAAATCCGGCCACGTACTAACTTTGTGAACACAGGCAAGTTATTAAATAGCTTCCAGTGGCCTCATCTATAAACGGAGCCTGTTAGACTCACTACATAAGGCTTTGCAAGAGTCAGTTTCAGGGTTTCTTGACGTTGGTAGAATTGGGAGTTTAGGCTGGATGACTCTTTGTTGAGGGGGGACTATCCCATGCATTGCAGGGTGTTCAGCGACATCACTGACCTCTACCCATTAGATGCCAGCAGCACCTACTCCCCAGGTGTGACAGCTGTGTCTCCAGACATTGCCAAATTTCTTTGGGAAAGGGGGAGCGGGGTGGGGCCACAAGAAATTACGCCTGATTGAGAACCAACTTACAGATGATAATATGTGTGGTATGGCCAGAATAGAGTAGGTGTTTCAAGAATCTCCTTTTCCTCCCCTTCCTTAACAGGGCTAATGCAATTCCATATCAAGTACTTACATTTCCTCAAAAAAAAAAAAATTATGTCTACTAATGGCCACATCTCAGTGAATGTTTAATCTGAGATATGTGGTTGTTTTTTTGTTTTTTTTTTTTTCAGCCCTACCCTGCTCTCTACAGCAGCTTTACTCAAAAAACCTTAATTATCAGTGCAAAGTGATAACAGTCTAAATTTTCCAATGTTGATGCTTGCGCTCTGATAAGTGTTGTCTGTGAAGAAAAGGAAAAAAAAAACAAAAAAACAAAACCTTATCTTAGTAGGAGAGGAAAGAGAAAGAAAAGGAAAAGAAACTGCAAACCTGAAATAAATTGGAGGCTGTAGGTGTCATGGCCATGAGAGTGGAGGGATGATCGATTCTCCTAGATTCTGAGCGGCACATTCTGTGCACGGAGCGCCGGCTGACGTCAATTGGATTAAGTGGCCTCAATGGGAGCGCTGCATGCAGGATGCGTGAAACACAGGCCCCAGGACTTGTCATTGCCTCAAACACAGCTTCCTACTTCACAGTGAGAGGGAAGAGAGTCTGTGAATGAGGAATGAGGAGAGGAGTGTTCCTGCTTAAGGAAAAGCTCTCCTGGTTTGTATGATTGCTGCAATACAAGTGAAGTCTGAAGACACTTACGTTTTTGTACATGTGTTTGTTGAGTAATATCTCTAGTCAAGTGGCATTCTTTCCTTTTGGATAGGGATATATAAACTCCCCTAGCTCCATTTTGAGAAATGGTGACAGACTTTCAAGACAGAGAGCAGAGGCTCAGAGTTCACTGATAGATTTTGCCAATCCTCTGAAATTAATAGTTGAAGTGAAGTAATGTATTCAAAGGGCTTAGAATAGCGTCTGACAGTATAATGCTGTACAATTGTTAACTAATTTCATTACAATTGCTGCTGTTGCTGCTACTGGTACTTTCACTTTTTGCAAAATACTGTCCTTCAAGGGTCATCTAAAGAAACATTTCCCTAAATCTCTAGGATGGATTAAGCTTCTGTCTTCTGTGATTCCACAGATATGTTATCCCATTCATAACTTACTCCATTCTACTAAAATTGTCTGCTTACTGTTTTTCTTTTACTGAAATGACCTCTTTGTTTGCATGGTCTTATTTCATTTACTTTTTTAACTCTTTAGCATTAGCAAATTGCTTGGTTCATGCATGTCTGTGTAATTCAGTTATTGAAAATAGCCTCTCAGTGAACAATCATCGTGGTTTTTCTATAATATTTCTGTCATGGAGAAAGCACATCTGAATAACCAATCAAAGTGAGAAGAGCATTAGAAACTGTGTTTTCCCAAACCATCATGTCCTACTCTTCATCAGTGTCATTCATTCAAGTCCAATGGAAACTCTTGTTCTCAGGACAGATGACCAGAGATCCATGGATGGCCCTGTGCAGTGATGAATTAACCTTACTCAAAGAGAGGTTTAGCCTTTATCCTTGGCTGCTAAGAGGTAATCTCTAGGTCCCTGGAACTTCTCTCTGATAGGAGAGTCTTTATTTGCCTCTGGGCTTTGGCCACTAGATAATTGAATTGATATATGATGAGAGCTTCGAGACACATTATCAGGAGAACTAGTGACTGTTAGTTACCCCAGCAATGTCCAGGAGGGGCTGGATACCAGCATTCAGCCATGTGGATGATATATGATTAAACCCCAATAGAAACTCTGGACATCAGAAGCTCGGGACAGTTTCCCTAGCTGGCAATTCTGTGTGTGTGTGTGTGTGTGTGTGTGTGTGTGTGTGTGTGTGTACTGCCACACTTTGTGGCCAGGAGAAAGTAACACTGTTTATGATTCCACGGGAAAAGGACAGGCAGAGGCTCAGCATTTGGACTCCTTCAAGTCTACCCTATGAATCTCTTCCTTTGGCTAGTTTAAACCTGTGTCCTTTCCCTGTAATAAATTACGGGTGTAATAGCTTTCAGTGAGTTCGATGAGTTCTTCTAGTGAATTATCAGACTTGAGGGTGGTTTTGGGAACCCCCCAAACTTGGTGCCAGAGGTGAACGTGGTCCAGTGGAGACTGTTCCCTCTAATTGTACCATTGGCTGATACCATTGCAAGTGACCTGAGTGACCGTGTTTTTGGTCAGTTGATGATATTCTCCTAAAGATCATTTCCCTGTCCCTAGGACCTTTGAGTCTACCCGAGACCTCAGCAGGAAATTTTCTTCCCCCCCGTTGCTGAGCAGAACTGAGTGATGACGGAGGGTATGGGGGATAGAATGAACACATTATTAAGGTATCAAAGACAGACTTTATATGAGTCATTTGCTCTTTTTAATTTAAACAGCTATAACCTTCACACCATTTCTTAATATACACAAGGGTTATCCGTGGCTTGTGCTGTCCAAAGATGGCCACTTTTGTAAATCACTTGGGACTACACATACCTTAAATGCATTGCTAGAGAATAGACATGATTTTCCAGAGCTGGATCCAGGACCTGATTAGGCAACAAACAGGATTGTTTGTCAACAGGAATAACTATTCCCATTTTTCTGAAAGCACAAGTTTTGGGTTTTTTTTTTTTCTTTTCCTACCACCCCTCCTGGATCTTCTACCTTTCATCCCAGGACTGGTAACCAGACATATCCCTATAATAGAATAATAAGTTTGCAAAGTCACAAATCAGAGAAGAACCCCACTTCTCAAATGCAGGTGTACAAGTACATTACTTTCTTATTTATAATTTAACATATTTTCTATTTTAGGCCCTCACAATGTAAAGCTTGGAGGAATTTTAAATCACTCCTTCTTGAGATGTATCATCATTTCCAGAGGCATATATGTAGTTCCAGGGTTTTGTAGAAGATAAGAGAGAATATATTTCTTAGATATATCTAGACACACAAGTAATTGCTGAAATGTTCTTATCCATGGTCAGTTTGGTGGACACTTTGTGGCTCTGCTTCTGTACCACTTTGGGCCTTGAGACTCTTTCTGTGAGTCTCTCATTATCCCATCTGCTTCAGCTCTCTCGGAAAATTTCCTCTCTCAGATAATTACTACTTTCCAGGAAGCTCCTGAGAAGTCAGTGCTCTTCTTCTCATTCTCTCCCTATCTCTTAAACGGGAAGAGAATTTCTTCCCCCTATTTTTGCCTAAGTTCTCTCTTTTTCACACCAGTTTTCTAAATTGTCTTAAGGACTTCACCTTTTGGAACACAAAAATTAATTTTGAATTCTACCCTATTACATCTCTCCTCTGAGTCAGTGAACAAAGTTATTTCCTTAATGGAGGAAAAGGAAAGGAGGAAATTCAGGTAGGGCAAAGTTAAAAGAAAGAATAGATTCTGAAGCATCTCATTAAAACCTTGACCTCAAGTCATAGTGTAAGATACACATTTAGCATCATGACCAATTATCATATTGGCATACTACCACATGTATATATACATAAATACATTAACATGACCCATTATCACGTTTCTATGTATCCATACACACATGGTGTCATGTGCATATATACACACCCATAAATACATGTGTGTATGCATGTGCATATGTATGTGTAAATATATGAGAGAAATACAAGTTTTTAAGAAAATGCTTACCTCTACTATATTGTATGTATTTCTTAAAAACTGTTTTCCTCTGTTCTATTTTGTTATTGATGGTGGCCATCCACCAGATTGATTTTATGAGCACTGATGCATCACAACTGAGTATTTGAAAAACACTAACTCGGTCATATGGCAATTCTGTTTTCACTGCTGAAATGGACTTTTGAGGGATGTGGCTGAATGCTTTTCAACTTTTGGGTCAGAGAGCGGCGATCCATCAGACCGTGCAATTGGAAGGTTTTGTGGCAGAGGATTAAATTCCGATTCCTAAGTCCTATGATGCTAAGCACACAAGTTTGGAAAACTGTAATTAAGACCTAACTAATTGTTTTAAAATAAGTGATCCCAAGTCTGTATCATTTTGGTACAGGTATTATTGTCCCTATTTTATTGACAAGAGAGGAAGGGAGGGAGGGAGGGAGGGAGGAAGGGAGGCGAGGAGGAAGGAAGGAAATAAATTCTGGGAGATCTAACATCCTCAGTGCCACAGAGCTAGTAAATGCAGCTGTGGGTCCAAGTCCACATCATCACATTGCCAGCCTCCACATTCACAGTATACTATGTACCACTTTGCCTTTTCAAATACTTTTAAGCTCAAACTTGTGAAGTGCTTGTTATGAGCCAGGCACCATTATAACACCATGGCATGCAGTGATTTATTTAATCCTGGCTGCAGCCCTATAAGGTAAGTATTGTTATTTTCTGCATTTTATAGAAAAGGAGACTAAGGAAAAATAGGTTAAGTTGCTTGTTCAATATCATACAATTTATTAAATATGGAGGCAAAATTCAAGCTGAGATGTCTGACTCGAGAGACTCTTCAGTGGAGACGTCTATAGGAAAGGCATGTTTGCCCACTGGCCCAAAATAATAAGAAATTTAGTGGCAACCTGTGGCCATGAATATAAATTTTCTTATATTTTTAATAAATTATATCACACATCATAAAATATATAATAATCATATTGTAATGTTATATAAATATATTATTTAAATGGCAATTTATATAAATATATAATATGTGATTTACATACTAATAGAATAGAATAATTTTAATGTAGTGTGGCTGGAAAGTTTAATAAAATCTATATGGTTAAAAAGGTAAATTTTAAGTGAGGTAAATAAAAAGATACTTATTTTTAAATCAGAAAAGAGGGAAAATAATGGTGGGAGAAAGAATACATGAGCATGATGAAAGGCCTTGTCCTTTTCCACTTGAGACACAGAGAAATGATTTAGTGCTGATGCTCCTAGAAGGCTATGCAAAGAGGTATGAACCATTTTCGATTATTCACAGGATTTGTTTAGTAATATATACTTTGTAATCTAACATGAAAAAATGTTCCAGTTCATAGCAATATTTGATTAATGCCAAAGAGGATTTACAGTTGCCCCTTAGTATTTGTGGGGGCATTGGTTCCATGACCCCCATGGATACCAAAATTCACGGATGCTCAAATCCCTTACAATAAAATGACATAGTATTTGCTTATAACCAATGCACATCCTCCTGTATTAAACATCTTTAGATAACTTATAATACCTAATGCAATGTAAATGCTACGTAAAGACTTGTAAATGCAATTTACATGAAAAAAATAATGGCTGTGAGCAGAAAATTCAAGTTTTGCTTTTTTGAACTTTCTGGAATTTTTGATTTAATATTTTTGGTCCCCAGTTGGTTGAATCTATAGATGCAGAACTCTTATATATGGAGGGCTGACTGTATAAAACTGGTCCAAGGACTTTATAGTTCTATGGACTTATTAAGATTAAATTCACATATTTAAAATTTAGAAACCAATAAATAGCTGGTAATATACATTAGAAAATAAGTAGAAGTGGAAATGGCATGAGTCTGATTGTTAGCAAGACCACATTGGTTTAGCAGAACTGAGGTGAGAAATTGATCAGATTACTTAGTTGTCTTTGGGTGGAGAGTTAAATCTGTATGTAGCATGTGGGTGCAATGGAGTATAGCAGGTCTTGAACGCTCTTTTTTTTCTATATTGCTCCCCAAGTCACAGATTTCAATGCTCCAGTATAATTTGCAGATTGTGATGAAATAGCAGTTTTTCAAAGAAGTAAATTATAGCAATAATTCATAATCCAAACTGAGAAAAAATTGAAAATAAAGGGTGGTTATTAATAATTCCACTGTGACAATAAGCATAAAACAGGACCGTCCTAAGCAAATTGAGGTGTAAAGTCACAGGGAGAACACTCAGCCACTGTGGCTGCTAAAATGTAGAAGTTCTTTATCGATACCAGTGAGAAAATACCCAATGCTCCATGGTCCCTAAGTATCTCTTAAAGCTTCTGAACCATTTCAACCCCTCCCCTAGGACCCACCAGACCAACCAACCACTGATCCAGCAAATGAAGGGACAGTGACTAAGACCTTTCATAGCACTACCACATCAGAGTCCTTATATGCATAGCTGAGTGACCATATTCCTGTTTTGTACCCCTGTTATCATTATTAATAGTGCTCCCTTTCAATCACAAAAATGCCCTAAGTTGGATGATAAATTTTATGACTACCCTATCCATTGGGCATCCTGAACAAATGTGGCAATCCTAGTTGGAGCAGAAAGGCAGCATATAAACTTTTTCCCAGTTCCCAAATCTAGTTAAATAATGTAATAGGTACTCAAGTTCTGAAATATGGCATATAATAATAGCCTCCCAGTGTGGCTGGTCTCCTATGGAGTGGGTCTTGCAGCTTTACTCTAGTACACAAAGTGATTTGCCTTGAAGCTGTGGACTCCTGTGAATGAAGATGAGTCAGGCAGTCCTTTGGGGCAGGAGAAGAGGATGTATATTATTGCACTGGAATTGATCCCATTTCCTGTAAATGTTCTCTTCCCCAGAAATAGCCTTTGGTCCCCAATAATTACTTTCAAACACTTTCTAAGTTGACACTGGGTGGCATCTTGGCACTTAAAATTATGTTTATCTTAAAACATAAAGATGTCCCAAACTACCTATATATACGTATCTTGTCAGTACCACACAGAGTGGTGTTCTTCCGGAAGCTGGAAGTGATCAGAAAAGACTAAATTTGCACATTCGTAGATTCATTCAACACTTAAATATTTATGAGCACCTATTTTATGCCAGAAACTGTCCTAAGTACTTAGAACACAACAAAGAACAAAACAAACAGAAAATTTGGGGGGAGATTTGGCACTTTCAAATAAGGTAGTCAAGGTAGTGCTTGTTATAAGGTGAAATCTGAGCAAAGACTTGAAGGAAGTGAGAGATTTAGCGTTAATGAATGTTCTAGAGAAGAGAATTCCCAAAAGGGAGACTAAGCAGTGTAAAAGATCTGAGGGGAGGTTTTGTTTAACTCTTTAAAAAAGTGTGGAGGTGGGCATGGCTCAAGCAGAGGCAGCAGGAGATGGGACCAGACAGCAAAGAAACGGGGCCCAGATAATGCAGTCATGAAGGCCATGGTAATTATTTTGACTTTAATCTGAGAGAAATGGGAAACAATTGGGTGGCTTTGTGTATCTCTGTGACATTATATGACTTAGATTTTGTAAGGCGTACTTTGGCTATTGTGGGTTGAAAATAGACTATACAGATGCTGTTTGCAGCCTACAGCAGAGAAATCTGGGAGCGAGATGGTGGTGAGTCAGAACAGGGTAGTCAAAGTAGAGGTGGGAAGATTCTCCCTATATTTTACATGTACAGAAGCAATAGCTCCTGAGAGATGTGAAGTATGGAAGAAAGTAAGAAGGGAGAAGTCAGTGAAAATTCCACTGCATTTGTTTGTTTGTTTTACTGATCAGTGTTGCCATCATTTGACATAAGGAAGATGATGGGTAGATAGGATTGGGGATGGAATGTAAACTGGCTAAATTTAAGGTATTTTGGGACATCACATGAATATGTCATGTTGACAATTCCAGTTAAGAATGTGACAGGAATTAATATCTTATTTAGTTTGTATTATATACACAACTGCATTGTGTACCAAAGCATATAAAATTACGTGTCATCCCTGCCTCTCTTTGATCCCTGACTCCTCAGCTACTGATTTCTTTCTCCTTTCATGCCCACATTCTTCAAAAGCATAGTTGATACTCATTTCCATTTCTTCACCACAGATCCTACTCCTCAACCAACTACAATCAGGCTTCTTTTTTACTAGTTCCCTAAAATTAATCATCTAAGTTAAAACGGAATATACATGTTGTCACTCTAAAAGTTCTTACTTCTTATATTACTTGACCGCCCCCCCCAACATGGGACAGTGTTGAACACTTTTTCCTTCTCGAAATTGTCTTTCCTTGATTTATGAAATAGCTCTCCCTGTGTTTCTCCCCATCTCACTGTTTTTTTTTTTTTTTTCTCATTTTCTCTAAATGGGTAGTTTCTTCTATTCATGCTTGAAATGTTATATTATCTCAAGTTCCATTGTTAGCCTTCAAATCATCTAATTCAACATACTGTCTCTGAGAAATCTCCTTTTCTTCCAGAGCGTGAGCAATCACCAGATATGCTGATGACACTAAACTATATCTCTCGTACAGACCTTTCTTTTTAGTTATGGACTCATTCAGACAGCTGTTTAGTGAGTATCTCCAATGGTATATCCCATAGATAACTCAAAGTCAACATAATCTCTACTTTCATTGCATTGGTCACACACAGAAACACACACACACACAGAAACACACACACACGTGCGCACACACACCCACACACACACGTTTCTATTCTCACTTAAGGACATTTCCTTCCTAAGCAGTCCCTCAAGCCAGAAATCTTAAAGTTGTCCTAACCTCTCTTTCTTCACCCACCTAATTAATTCTACCAATTTTAGGTTTTTAACATATTCCAAATCTATCCCCTTTTTTTCCATTCTCATCTCCAGATTTCCTAACTCTTCTTAAGCCAGCTTCACATGCATACCCACCAGATATTTCAGGAATTGTTACTTAAAAAGCTGGTACTATACGCTATCGAGCTAAGATGATAAATGTGAATGTTAAACTGTGTTGGTTTGCTCTTCCTATGAATTTCTTTTAAATCCATGACTTTACTAGTTTTGCCCGTTAGACATGAGGCTTCCTGTTGTCCAAGAGAAATAGATAAGAGCAGAATCAAAGATCTAAATCCTTCATTTTCAGTGTTCAAAAGCAGAAGTCCTGTTATAAAGAGGTGCAATTTTTGTAAGAATACTTCGCCAGGGTTTTTTTTCCCTCTTTTTAGAAGTGATAAATCCTCTCTGAGCTGGAAGAGAACAAGAGATTTAGAGAAGAGAGCAAAAGAGTGTGATTGTTATGTCATCTATAATTTACTTGAAAATACTTCTGGAGAAATAAGTAGTTTTTAAACTTTTTTACTACTTCAACCCATGGTTTGAAGTACACTGTACACTGAAATTTGGTGTGTACACACCACATGCACACACACACTCACAAACACACGTGTGTATGTGAGAACACACACATACACACATAACTGATATAAACATATTAATGGAAATATTTACCATTCCTTTTCATGTCCCTGTATTTTATATTTTTTCAATTACATATCATTTGTAAAAATGTTGCTCTTGACACACAAAATTGTTTTCATTACTTATTAATGATCACAGAGACCTGCAGTTTGGAAAACACTGATAGGGTGACCTAGATACATGTGTAGGTAAGTTAATTTTAATGTACAATCAAAAGGCAGTTAGTTAGCATTTAAATCACTCTAATCATAAATCTACATTCCAAGGGTTGTTGGTTAGCATCAAAAAAGCCTGATCGGGGTGCACGTTTCCCTAAGACTTTGTAGCAAGTACTTCAAAAGCTTTCTAAAAATGCACCAACGAATTGGTTAAGGGATCTTAGAAACAACTTCTGTGTTGAAAGTAAATATTCAAAATATGAAAAGTTTACAAACACTGTACAGGCATGTCTGCTCTTGCATGAGTGGAATTTGAAAAATTATAAAAACCTGGTAGGCCCAGCAGCCAAATTTGGAATAGTACATTTTCTCTAAAAGTTCATACTGCCTGGGTTTTTACCCCTGGTCTTCACTAGAGCAAAATTATCTTGTGTGATCTACCTACAAGCTTATCTGATCCTGCCATAGAATCACTTCTGCATTTGCCTCATAATATACCTTTCATTCAAGGTGACTGCTGAGGGCTTAACAGGGCAAAAATCAGAAAGCACTAAGCATGTAGGACAGGTTGAATGTCTGCCTTTGGACCTGTGCTAAGAAATGTTCATACCTGTGGCAGATATCATTCTAGACTTGTTCACAATATAAGAAAATACTTGGTCGTGGGGAAAGGGCAGGGAGCAAGAGCCTTTTCTATCTCTAAATATCATAGTAACCTGATATTACCAGAAGAGAACAACCTGAAAATTGTGAATGGTCAAGTTAGCCTGTAACAGTTTTGCAATATAGGTGTTAGTGGGTGTTTGAGAATTGCTACAACTTCCTCATTTTTGCAACTCAGGTGTCCTCCAGGTAGATAGGGGCCAATAAATACTCCAGATGAGTGGAAGGTTGAAAGTAAAAGAGGCCTGTTTTCCACTTCCTTTCTGGAGCCCTGAAAGATGATAACTTCACAGAATTTCCAGAATCATCATCACATAAGATAACAGGCAGCCTGGATGCTGAGGCAGAGAAGATCTGAAGCCACACCAAGTTTCCTGAGGTCTCAGACCCCATGGAAGAGCAACCAAGTTGCCAATCAACCTGAAGGGGTGAAAATGGTTAGCTAAAGAGGTCTCAAGGTCAGGTTAGGGGACTCAAGATCAGAATTTTTGGAGCATGACTTCAGATCTTCTTCAGCACTTCCTAGGTGTGCAAAAAACAAGTTGTTTAATGCTCTCTGCAGCATGGTTTCCTGACCTACATGAGGAAAAGGGTGTATACCTTTCAGTATTGCCATGAATATTCATTGGATAATATTATGTAGAGGGCCTTTGCACATAGTTTTTAATTATACATATGTGAAGTCTAATTTGAATTGATGTCAGAGAAATAACCACTTTTATCACTTCTAAGAGATACACTGAAGACAATTATGAATTGAAGAAAAAAGAGAATTAATCTTTATGGAATGTCTCTATGCCACATACTAAGGGAGACATTTTGTAAATATATATATCTTTAATCAGCTCAATACCCCTGATCAATGGGCACACATTTTACACCCACTTTATAGACAAGAAAAATAAGGCACTATGCAATTTACCCAGTCACAGAGCACAGACATGGTTAGGTTTATTTTGAAATTGAAGTCTGACTTTTCAAACAGAGAAAGACATATATTGTAAGAACTCACTTATATGTGAAATCTGAAAAAAAAAATTCATAGAAACAGAGATCAGATTAGTGGTTTCCAGAGGTGGGGAAGTGGGGGCATTGGGTGGAGGTGGTCAAAAGGTACAGAGTTCCAGTTATAAGATAAATAAGTTTTAGGAGATGTAATGTACAGCATGGTGACTACAGTTAATAATACTGTGTTGTATATTTGAAAATGTTAAGAGAGTAGGTCTTAAAAGTTCTCATCACAAGGAAAAACTACATTTATAACTATGTGAGGTGCTGGCTGTTGACTTATTGTAATAATTTTTTGCAATATGTACATTTATCAAATCTTTGTCATATACCTTAAACTTATATAATGTATCCATAGATATCTCAATAAAATTGGAAAAAATATATATATAAAACAAAAACAAAAAAAGTCTGACTTTAAAAGCCATCCTCCATGCTCCCTCTTGATGCTACCACTTTAGACTAAGCTGAATACTATGTTACTGTATGAGAAAGAACTAGCCATTATATTATTTTTAGTAGCATTCTGGAATGTACAAGAAATAATTTATAACATCATTTTTCCAAGGGAAGTTTAACAAAGGTTTCAGAAATATTTTCAGGTAAAGAAAAAAAAAACTATTTAAATAAGCTATATAAATATCTTTGGGAGATAAAGAAGTTTTTTTTTTTCAATTTTTCCCTCTTTTAAAAATAACCTGCCAGCATTACAAAACATCAGTATTTTTTTCCTTCAATTAGTGCTCAACCAATAGAAATCATCCTGCTTATGTTTATTTTAATAAATATTAGAGAATACTAAATAAGTTAGAAATAAAAGCTTGGTTCTTCCTAACTGTTACATTGTTTTTCAGAATTAGAAGTAGATTAATCTTTTGGGGACCTTAGTAGCCTTTAATGAGTACCATACTGCATTGCAAAACTAATTTCTCTTTTTTGGTTTATATGTAATGATTTAATGAAGGAAAATTTATGAGTGGCTACATCTAATCTTGGGTTATTTATGTCTCACAAGATGTCCCTGTTAAACTATCATATCCCACCATCTAGTAAAGCCAGACCCTGGTCAAAATTGCTCTTTGAATAAGATAACACCGTGGGAAGTACACATGAAACACATGTGCCGCTTGGTATAGGGCCTGTTGCTTCATTAGCCCTTTTCTTCTTGCTGTCATTATATTAGTAGTTGTTATTCCTGTTATCATTATTTTATTACTGTAAGGCACTAGAGAGAAATAATTCAGTGGTACTATATCCATAAGAATTATGTTTCATAGCTGTAGGTATCAACTTGGCATGTTGATGATGGTGGTGATAACAATAGCAGTCCATGATTTATAATGTAATATATATGTTTATATTTAGATATATCTTATGTAATCCTTACTGTGATTCTATAAGATGCTTCTTTATTAACACCATTTGGCAGATGACTGTACTACCCAAAGCAATTTACAGATTCAATGCAATCCCAATCAAATTACCAATGGCATTTTTCACAGAATTAGAGCAAGAAATCTTACGATTTGTATAGAAACGCAGAAGACCCCGAATAGCCAAAGCAATCTTGAGAAGGAAAAATGGAGCTAGTGGAATCAGACTTCCTGACTTCAAACTATACTACAAGGCCATAGTGATCAAGACAGTATGATACTGGCACAAAAATAGAAAGGAAGATCAATGGAATAGAATAGAGAACTCAGAGGTAAGCCCAAACACATATGGGCACTTTATCTTTGACAAAGGAGGCACGGATATACAATGGAAAAAAGACAGCCTCTTCAGTAAGTGGTGCTGGGAAAATTGGACAGCAACATGTAAAAGAATGAAATTAGAACACTTCCTAACACCATACACAAAAATAAACTCAAAATGGATTCAAGACCTATATGTAAGGCCAGACACTATAAAACTCCTAGAGGAAAACATAGGCAGAACACTCTATGACATCCATCAAAGCAAGATCCTTTTTGACCCATCTCCTAGAATCATGGAAATAAAATCAAGAATAAACAAATGGGACCTCATGAAACTTAAAAGCTTTTGCACAGCGAAAGAAACCATAAACAAGACTAAAAGGCAACTCTTAGAATGGGAAGAAATAATTGCCAATGAAACAACGGACAAAGGATTAACCTCCAAAATATAGAAGCAGCACATGCAGCTTAATACCAAAAAAGCAAATAACCCAATCCACAAATGGGCAGAAGACCTAAATAGACATTTTCCCAAAGAAGACATACAGATGGCCAACAAACACATGAAAAGATGCTCAACATCACTAATTATCAGAGAAATGCAAGTCAAAGCCACAATGAGGTATCACCTCACACCGATCAGAATGGCCATCATCACAAAATCTGGAAACAACAAATGTTGGAGAGGGTGTGGAGAAAAGGGAACTCTCCAGCACTGTTGGTGGGACTGTAAGTTGGTATATCCACTATGGAAAACAGTTTGGAGGTTCCTTAAAAAACTACAAATAGAACTACCACATGATCCAGTAATCCTACTCCTGGGCATATACCCAAAGAAAACCATAATCCGAAAAGAAACATGTACCATAATGTTTATTGCAGCACTCTTTACAATAGCCAGGACATGGAAGCAACCTAAATGCCCATCAACAAATGAATGGATAAAGAAGATGTGGCCTATATATATGGAATATTACTCAGCTATAAAAAGGGATGAGATGGAGCTATATGTAATGAGGTGGATAGATCTAGAGTCTGTCATACAGAGTGAAGTAAGTCAGAAAGAGAAAGACAAATATTGTATGATAACTCACATATATGCAATCTAAAAAAGGTACTGATGAACTCAGTGACAAGACAAGAACAAGGACGCAGATGCAGAGAATGGACTGAAGAACTCGAGGTTTGGGGGGATGAAGGGGAAGCTGGGACAAAGTGAGAGAGTAGTGTAGACATATATATATACTACCAACTGTAAAATAGATAGCCAGTGGGAATTTGCTGTATAACAAAGGGAGTTCAACTCGAGGATGGATGATGCCTTAGAGGACTGGGACGGGGAGGGTGGGGGGGAGTCGAAGGAGGGAGGGAATATGGGAATATGTGTATAAATACAGATGATTGAACTTGGTGTACCTCAAAAAAAGAAAAAAAAAAAAACACCGTTTGGCAGATGAAGGAATGGAGGCTCACAGAAATTGATATATGCCAAAGCATATATTGCCATTAAAAATCTGTTTCTGATTCTCTTCAAGGTCCATTTACTTTCCATTTATCATGCTGCCTCTGTTATGCCAAACTCCTTGGGATATTAGTCACTGGGGAGGGAATTCACCAGAAGACATTTATGAGGCTTTGAACTCAGCAGTTTGACCAAAAAGATATTTCTAACACCATCACAAGAAGGGCTTCACCATTGCCCAACCATGCTTAAGCAACCATTTAATTCCATCTGAGTGTAGTCTCCACCTGTGTCCCTTCTTCTATTTCCTGGAAAAAATGTTGGAGAATTGGTATTATTTCTTCATAAATATTTGGTAGAATTTACCAAAGAAACCATCCCAGTCTAGTGCTTTCTTCTTTGAAGACTTACTCATTTTTGATTCAATTTCTTCAGTAGATGTCAGCCTATTTACAGTATCAGTTTCTCCTTGTGTAAGTTTAGTAGCTTGTATCTTACAAAGAATTGGCCCGTTTCATCTAGTTTATCAAATGTGTGAAGTTGTTTGCAGTATCCCTTCATTATCCTTTTGATGTCCATGGGACCAGTAGTAACGGTCCCTCTTTCATTTCATTATTGGTGATTTATATCTTCTCTGTTTTATTCTTGGTCAGCCTAGCTACAGGATTATCAATTATATTGATCTTTGCAAAGAACCTGTTTTTGGTTTCATTGATTTATTTTTCCTATTTTTAATTTGTTTTAAATTTTTGCTTTATTTTTATTGATTTATTTTCTGATTTTTATTATCTTTTTCCCCTCTTGTTTTAGGCTTAAATTGCTCTTTTTCACTATTCCTAAAATGTGAGCTTAGATTATTGATTTTTTAGATCGTCCTTGTTTTCTTTTTTTAATTAATTAATTTACTTTTTATTTATTGGCTGTGTTGTGTCTTCGTTGCTGCACGAGGGCTTTCTGTAGTTGCGAAGAGCGGGAGCTACTCTTCATTGTGTTACACAGGCTTCTTATTGCGGTGGCTTCTTTTGTTGCAGAGCATGGGCTCTAGGCGAGTGGACTTAGTTGCAGGGCGTGGGCTCAGTAGTTGTGGTGCATAGGCTTAGTTGTTTTCTAATTTACACATTTAATTATATAAATTTCCCTCTAAACACTACTTTCACAACATCCCACAAATTTTGATAAGTTGCATTTTTATTTTTGTTTAAATTTAAAGTATTTTAAAATTTGTTTTCCTCTTCCACTTTGTCCCAAGGGTTATTTAAAAGTTTGTTGCTTGATTTCCAAATATTTTGGTATTTTTCAGCTATCTTTCTAATATTAATTTCTGGTTTAATTGCATTTTTGTCTGAGAATGTACTTTGAATGATTTCTATCATTTTAAAGCATGGGGTTTTTCTGTATTGGTGAATATTACTTATGGACTTGAGAAGAATGTGTATTCTGCTATTGTTGAAAGGAATATTCTGTAAATGTCAATTAAGTCAAGTTGATTGATAGCGCTGTTCAGGTCAGCTATGTTTTACTGATTTTCTGACAGCTTGATCTATCATTTGCTGAAAGAGGGAGTGCTGAAGACTCAAACTATAATAGTGGACTTGTATCTTCTTCCTTTCAGTTCCACCAGTCTTGGGCTCACATACTCGTATTACGCTACTCTGTTGTTTGGGGCATACATATTAAGGATTCTTATTTCCTCCTTGGAAATTTTTCCTTTTATCACAATGTAATTCTCCTCTTTAAGCCTTATAAGTTTCTTTCTTCTGATATTTGGTTTCTTTGGAATTAATAAAGCTACCCCAGTTTTCTTAAAATCTTTACATTAGTGTTAGTATGGCATATCTTTTTCTGCCTCTTTATAAGTAACCTATTTGATTATTTATATTTAAAATGTGTCTCTTGTAAACAATGCATAGTTGAGTCTTTTGTTTTTGTTTTTTGTTTTATCCAATCTGACAGTCTCTGTCTTTTAATATGTGTATTTAGACCATACATATTTAAAGTGATTGTTAGTTTAGTTGGATTACTATTTACCATGTTGTAACTATTTTCTATTTGTAGCATTTTTTTCTTCATTTTTCTTTTTTCTCCATCTTTCTTCTCTGGTTATAATTGAACATTTTATATGATTCCAGTTTATCTCCCCTCTTAGTATATTAATTGTACTTCTTTGTAAATGTTTTAAATCTTGCTTTAGAATTTTTAATATACATTTTTACCAGACTATATCCACCTTCAATGACATTATTTTTACACTCTCCTCATGTATATCTTACAATATCATACTATAGCATTTCCAAATCCTCCCTTATAACATCACTGTTATTAATTTTACTTATCCCTATGCTATAATCACCCAATGCATCAGTACTATTATTATTTTGAACACTTATTATTTAGATCAATTAAGATAAGGAAAATTCATATTTGATTTTACCTTATATTATTCCTTATTTAATGCTCTTCCTTTCTTTATGTAGACCTAAGTTGTGCCCCTATATTATATTCCTTCTCCAAAAAACTTTTAACATCTCTTTCAGAGCATGTTGTTTTTGTTTGTCTGAGAAAATCTATTTCTCCTACACTTTTGAGGGATAATTTTTGCAAGATATAGAATTCTACACACCACTACATATAACAAGGATTTACTGTATAGCAGAGGGAACTATATTGAATATTTGGTAATAACCAATAATGGAAAAAAATCTGAAGCTGTACACCTGAAACTAACACAGTATTGTAAATCAACTATAGTTAAATAAAAAAAATAATTTTAAATATGTATGGTGATGGATGTTAATTAGAGCTACTGTGGTGATCATTTTGTAATATATATAAATATCGAATCATTGTACACTTGAAACTAATATAATGTTATATGTCAATTATACCTTAATTAAAAAAGAATAAAGGACAATTTTTTAATTTTAAAAATAGAATTCTAGATTGTTTTTTCTTTCAAAACTTAAATATTTCCTTCACTCTCTTATTGTTAGCCTGATTTCTGATGGAAGGTTTACTTTAATTCTTCTTTTTTCTTTTATAGATAAGGTGTTCTTTTGTCTAACTCTTCTTAAGATTTTTTTTTTTCTCTATCTTTGGTTTTCTACAGTTTGGATACAGTATACCTAAGGGTCTTTATGTTGTTGTTTAACCCTGCTTGCTGTCCCCTGAGCTTCCTGGGTCTGTGACTTATTGTATCTGTTATTAACTTTTTGAAAGTTCTAAGCCATTATTTTTCCAAATATTTCTTCTGCTCCATTTTTCTTTAATTTATCATTTTGTTGTTATTGTTGATCGTGATGTTTTAGTGAGAGAAGTTATTTTTTGCTTTTCCATAGCTCAAATGAAATGAGGAACATTCACTTTGTTCTCTTGAGGTGGGGGAAGCTGGTTTCCATATAAAATGTTTGACTACTCTAAGCCCGCTTATGATGGAGGATCTACATTCAGGTGTTACTGTCAACACTTGCAGATCAACCCCGAGGTCATAGCCAGCAGCACTTCCAATCGTCTGAATGATCCATCTAGGATAGGGATTAGCAAATCCCAGCCCATGGGCCAAATCAACCTTCTGCCTATTTTTTAAATTATTCATTAAAATAAATAGACATATCAATTTATTTACATAATATTTATGACTACTTTTGTACTGAAATGGCAGAATTGAGTAATTTTGGCAGAGACCACATCGTCCATGAAACTTAAAATATTTACTCGTTCTCCCTTTGGAGAAAGTATTTGCTAACTCCTGGTCTAGGACCTTAAGCCCACTTGAGCCTTCAGATGGCTGCAGCCCCAGCTGACATCTGAATGAAAATGCATGACACACTCTATGCATTTTTCAACCAGATGAGCCTTTCCCAAATTCCTGACCCACAAAATCATCAATAAAATAAAATTGTTGTTGTTTTATGCAATTAAGGTCTGGGGTAATTCATTATATGGCAATGGAAATAAAAACAACTGACATCTGGTTTCTGATTGTCAGGAAGCTCAGCATTGTATTCAAAGTCAAGACTGCAGCTAAGTCAACCCCCAGAATCTTCCGTGGGAGACTATTTGCTGGAATTATTTCTTTTTTTAATCAAATACTATGTCAGTGTTTGGTTGAGAAAGCAGATCCACATCAGTTAACAGCAAGAATCCTATGTAAGGAGTTGGTTAAATGGACATGAAAGGACTGGAAAGTCAAGAGGAGAACTCTGAAGTAAGACAGAGATACTAACTGCCAGAAGCAGCTACCATTCTTAGGGAAGGCAGAACAAATGGAGGACATTGTGATGATTAGACGCTTGAAGCTTACAAGAGAGGATCCACAGAGTTTGCCTGTGGATCTCAAGTGTGGGTGCTGTCTTACTGATCCTGGTACTCGGGAGCAAGGAGAATAGACTCTGTGGAAATGACACCCCCACCTCTGAGCATGGCCCAAACTGAGTTGGTACCTCCAGAGCCCCAAGGAGGAGCCATGCTGAGCTGGAACTCAAAATGAAAAGCAGGCATTGGTCAGCTAGTTCTGTAGATCAGAGAGGGCTCTATGAAAATTATTCTGGGAATATGAAGGAAAAAATTGAACTTGTGAGACCGGCTGGGATCTGGGACTTGGGACCCTTTGCTGCACTGATTACACCTAGACCAACATCTCCTCGAGCCACAAAATACAGAGAAACTATAAGAGACTAAAAATAACTGCCTGCACGCACAGTTGGGGAAAATTTTGGACAAGATATAATAAGAGCAGAAACCCAACTGTCACTTCTGAAGAGCTGGGTGCGAAAGCAGGGTACTGTGTATGCCCCCTGCACACAACACCACCAAAGGGGTGGCAAACCACCTAAGCCACCCCTCTGGCCCAACCCCTGGACCCATCCCTACCCTCACCCCATATAAGGAACCAGCTGAAGGAGTGAGCAAGGGAACCTGTTCTTACTTCCCCCTGCTGCATCAGGGGCCCCAGTTAAGCCTTGCCTGAATTTCTTGTCTGGCCTCATCAATTTCCATTGATTAAGAAGACCAGGTCCCCTGGTCAGTAACACTTGGAGTAATAGGTCCTGCTAGTATGAAGGAACACTTGCCATGGTAATACAGAAAGGAATAGAAATCAAAAGAGGAAGGAACAAGTGCCTTCATCTTTGTAGTCTCCCTCTAGCACCACTTACAGGCAGAACCTAGCAGGGAGCAACCTAGTAAAATGCATATGCTTCACCAAGCACCCTATATAGGAGGGTGGTTTGGAATTCAGATCCTATACTTAATAACTCTTAGACCCTTGTTGTGGAGCATCCTGTTCCACTCAAAGTATCCCCCTAGAAAGTTATGTAAATAAACAGGTAACATATTTTCAGAGCTACTGTGCTACATCCACCATATTTCTTCCTCTCTTATTCTAGTTCTTTTCAGACATTTGAAGTTGAAAATAAGAGGCAGTGGCTTCCCAAATGTTTCTGCTGCTGAGCTGTTTCCTAGCACTAGTGTTACTTTTTACCAAAAGCTTGCATGTCATTTCAAGTGTGCTAATACTACACAGTGCTAATACTATTCAGCTGTGCTAAAGATAATTCCCATCCTCTCTGCTCTCATCCGTTATCCCCACTAGACTAACAACTTTGTATCATTTAGGACTCACAGATTCAAGCACAGAAAACTATTCTCACTAACTTAGGCAAAGAGGAATGTGTTGGAAAGACATGGAAAGCCCAGCAACTGGGACATCACTTGGATTTGGGTAGTTGGAAATGATAGTCTCCTCAGAGCACTAATGGGGAAACGAGTCAATTTATAATACTTATAGTTTCCAGTCTTTGTGTCACTCAAATCAATATCCAAATTTCAGGCGGAGAGAATCTGATTGACTTGTCTAGTTCAGGTGCTGACATTTTGGCCGTGGAGAACAGGACACCTTGAATGACTGCCATGCTAAGATAATATGCAATGGAGGAGGGGTAGTTCCCTTAAGTAAAATCAGGATATTCCTCTCAGAAGCAAGAATAGATTCTTTTCTGACAAAAGTAGCTTACCCTCTCGTCACAGTTTGCCATGATTACCCAAAGGAATGCAAATGTGTGCATCTCACAGTTGTAAATCACTTCTTTTATCCTTTTATATGTCCTTTGTCTAGGACTCATCCCCTCTCTCAGACAGATATGGTGTGCTCTGTCTTATATCATCCATATTCACACCTTCTGCATATACTCCTACAACCCAGTCCCCATCTCTTCGAATCACCTACCCCAAGTTCTGTCTTCACCCTATTTAAAACAAGAAGAATATTTTACTGTAGAAATGTGCCTCTTTTTTGATTAATTTTTGTGAATTTAAAAGGCCAACAACATAGTCAAAGACTTACTTTAAACATATTTTCAAAAGCATCTTGGAAAATAACACTGAAAATTTTCACTTGAATTGAGACAGCTGCTCCTGGTCCAGCATTCTTTTAGATCTGATCAAAATTTTGATTTTTAGATCAAAATTCTGTTAGATTTTGCTAACATGAAAAAAAAAAAGAAAAAAAGAAGTACTGGTGAGTCAATGATACCTGAATGGATGATGAAATGTGTTTCAAATGTTACAGTCATTAATTATTTCACAAGCTAACAAGAATGTTATAGGCTCTATGGCTTTGATATACATTACGCCACTGATTGCCAGAGGAGATTTTTCCCTAACCTGACTGACAAGACAGGTGTGCATTTCCTCCTTCACTTTTCCTAAGATTCATCCTAAAGCCATATGATCATTTGATGATATCAGTTTATAATTGAATAAATGTTTTCCTTTCTGAAAACTTAATAGCCAAGTGACATATGTTTCTTTGATTAAGGAAGAACCTTCCATCAATCTCACTTTAATCCATATGTACATATTAAGTGTATATAATATGTCAGGTTCTGTGATGGACATGGTGGATGACAGGTATACTCTGTACTCTTTTAGAGCTTAGAAGTAGGGGAAGAAAAATATATTCTACAGTTTTAGTCTGCTGGATCCTAGGGTTGTCAGATTTACCAAATAAAAATATAGGAATTAAATTTCAATTTCAGATAAAAAAGCTTTTGTAGTATATGTTCTTTGCGATATCTATACATCTTATAGTGTCAAAATCGCTGTTTATTGGAAATTCAAATTTTACTGTGCATTCTGTTTCTCTGGCAACTCTAGATGGACAATACAACAAAAGAAGTACATTTGGCAGTATGTATTTTCTAACAAGGTTTGATCCCTAGATCAATTAAATAACAACACTAACAATTATATTAAATAACAATGTTAACAATTAAGATAATAATAATAATGAGTCAATCTGAAGAAAAGGTATGTAGTGCATTCCATGTGACTTTTCCTCTAGGTTCATAATGCAATAAATAACTCAATGTCATGATGCAAAAGGATTACTTTTACATTTGGAGAAAAATCCCATTTCCTGAAAAGAACAGTATTCTGCCTCTTGGATTCCATGCAACACATGTAGTGTTGTCACCTGTGAATGTTGCTGGAACTAATCATAAGACCACTGCTCCGAGCAGAAGTGTAGACTATGAGGTAGTTATTGGGAGGACCCCATCAACCAAGGGTTTTCAATTGAAATGGGAAAACCTGAATGTGAGACATTAAAAACTGGGGTATAAATGATATGAGATGCCGTCTAGTGGAAAGATAAAGGTCAGGGGGCAACTTGGGTGACAATTCCAGTTCTTTTACTAGAAGTGCCTGTCCATTAGAAGTCTATGCAGTGTCTGTTGCTGCTACTATCTTGCACATAGTAGGCTGCTGAAAACTGTTGACTCTTAATTTGGGCATCTGTGTCTTTCCATCTCTATTTCTTCCTCTATTAAGTGGCCAAAGTGTGTTAAGATTTACAGCTGTGACCTCCCAGTAAGTAGACTGAAGGCTTAATTGTACTGGTCTATGGGAACTGCCTAGTTTTACTTGAATATCCTTAATAATGATTCTATCTGACATTTCTTCAGTAGTTAAATGTGTTTCCAAGCTAAATCTCTACCTGCCATGCATTGTTTTAATATTTGCAACAACATTAAGAGACAGAAACTTTATTATCTCCATTTTACAGATTAAATAACGGAGGCTCAGAGTATTTCAATTATTTTTCCAAGTTCAGTGGCTAATAAATGATGGGTATGGGATTAAAAGCAAGGCAGTCTGATACCAGAGCATGTACTTTTGATCACTAAGGGATTCAGTGCCCAAATGACAATAGCTACCAGGTTTTGAGTGCGTTAAGTTTTTCTTATTTAATCCTCATAAGAACCTTATGAGGACACTAGATTATGGAGATCAAGTAACTTGTCCAGGTTCACAAAGTAAGGAAGTAGCAGAGTCAGGATTCAGTCCTAAATCTCTCTAATTCCTAAATCGTGTTCATAATGACTACTAAATGCTGACTATTCCATTATATACAGGAGGAAGCTGCAGCTTCTAGAAATTAGGAAGCTGACCTAAATTTGCACAGCTAGTTAGTAGCAGGAATAGGACTAATAAATACACTGTCTCTTGATTCCTGGTCCAACGAACGTTTGATGATTCCTTTGCCAGCTTTCTCATTTCATTGCTCTCAGCTGATGTTCATTAGTGAGGAAATTTAGAGATACTCTTTCTTCAAATCACACTCTGCTGATCAAGCTTAGGAATGGTGACTTCCTCGTATAAATCATAATTTGTATCATAGTCCTCTATCCAGCAGATAATGATACCTGCACCTCTGCCTGACCTTGTCAGTTTATAAATTATAGGCTGATATTTCTTAAAAGGTCATGTATTTTTTTTAATTATAGAATGTATACATGGTCAAAAATTATAATTTTAAGTAAATCATCTCATCTGTTAGCTGTTATAAAATTTGGATTTGTGGCAACATTAGATAGAGATACCAGACATTTTTAAATTCCATTTATACTTATGATTTTGTCAGTGGTAAATTTACTTAAGTGAGGGTTTCATAAAGTATGTTCTGAATAATGTTAGTTATTCTGCTAAAAAGGGGATTCAGGACCAAATGCATTTGGAAAATACAACATAATATAGCTATCTATACATTTATAGGTTTAAGATAATACCTGTCAAAATCACAGGAAGGTTTTGTGTAGAAGTACACAAGATTATTCTAAAATTTATATGGAAAGCCACAGGACCTAGAATAGCTGAAACAATTTTGAAATAGAAGAATAAAGTAGGAGGAGTCATTCTAGCTCATAGCTGTAGTGGTCAAGACAGAATGATATTGGCAGAAGAATAGACACAAATCAGAACAGAATACAGAAGTCAGAAGCAGATCCATGCAGATACATTTAACTAATTCTTTTGTTTTTGTTTTTTTCTTAAATAGAAGATATAATTTTATACTATAAAATTCACCCTTTTAAATTGAAAAAAAATCTGTGTTTTTTAGAATATTCACATAATTGTGTGACCATCATCACTATCTATTTTAGAATAAACAATTTCATCACCCCCAAAAGAAACTCAATATACCTTGGCAGTAACTTCCTGTTTCCTCTTCTCCTCAACCGAAAACCCTAAACTATGTTCTATCTCTATAGATGTGCTTGTTCTGGACATTTCATATAAATGAAATCAATCTGGTATTCTGTGAATAGCTTCTTTCACTTAGCATAATGTTTTCAAGTTTTATCCATCTTACAGCATGTACCAGAAGTTTATTCCATTTTATTGCCAAATAATAAACCATTGAGTGAATATACCATGTTTTATTTACCCAGTCATCATTTGTGATTGTTTCCACTTTTGGGTATTCTGGTTCTCATGCTCCAGCTAGCATTTTTTTTAAACAGCTATATGGATAATGCTGCTCTGAATATTTGTGTACAAGTTTTTATATGAATACATGTGTTCATTTCTCTTGAATATATTCCTGTCAGTGAAGTTGCCAGGTCATATGGTAACTGCATGTTTACTCTTTTGAGAAACTACCAAACTGTTTTCCAAAGTGGCTGCGTTATTTTACAGTCCCACCAGTAGTGAGTGAAGGTTTCAATTTCTCCACATACTTCTCAGCATTTGTTAGTATGTCTTTTTAAATTTTAGCCATTTTAGTATGTGTAAGGTAATATCTCACTGTGATTTTCATTTGCATTGTTCCAATGACTCATGAATTTGAGCAATTTTTTTGGTGTGTTTATATGCCATTTGTATATCTTTGAAGACGTCTTTTCAAATTTTTTGCTCATTTAAAAAATTGAGTTATCTTCTTGTTGAGTTGGTGGTCTTTTTTACTGTATTTTAAAATTTTTATTTTTATTAAGGTATAGTTGATGTACAATATTATATATAGTTATTAGTATTCTTTATATATTCTACATACAAATCCCTTATCAGATATATGATTTTCAAGTACATTTTCCCATTCTGTGGGTTGTCTTTTCACTTCTTGATAGTATCCTCTGAAGTACAAAATTTAGTGTTGGTAAAGGCCAGTTTATCTACCTTTTGTCATTTTTGCTTTTGGTGTCATATATAAATGCTAATCAAAGATTATAAATATTTATCCTTATGTTTTCTTCTAAGATTTTTATATTTTTAACTCTGACATTTAGGTTTATGATCCATTTTGCATTAATTTTTACATATGGTATGAGATAGGGATCTAGTTTTTTTTTCTTTAATTTTGCATTTCACCAACTTTTTTTTTTTTTACAAAGGTGCTAAGGCAATTCAGTTGAGGAAGGATAGCCTTTTCAACACATGATGCTAATGCTGGCTGGACCAATTGGACACCCATAAGCAAAAAATGAACCATAACCTAAACCTTACATTCTAGGTAAAAATTAACTCCCAGTGGATCATGGGAGTTAATTATAAAATATAAAACTAAAAATATTTAGGAAAAATATAAAACTAAAAATATAATATGAGATAAAATATTTAGGAAAAAAACCTTTTAAAAAACTTTTAGAAAAAAAATAGGATAAACTCTTTGGGAGCTTAAGCTAGACAGAGTTCTTAGACTTGACAAAAAAATATCAATAGAAGGAAAAATCAATAAATTAGACCTTATCAAAATTTAAAATGTTTACTCTGTTAAAGAACCTGTTAAGAGAATGAAAGCTACAGACTAGTATAAAATATTTGCAAACTACATATCTGAGAGTAATGGTGCCTAAAAAAATATAAATAACACTCTAAACTCAACAGTAAAAAGAAAACAATCCAACTAAATAAAGGGCAACATACATTAAGATATGCAGATGGCAAATAATCACATGAAAAGATGTTGAACATCATAAGCAAGTAGAAAATTGTGAATTAAACTACAATGAGATATCACTATAAACCTATAAAAATGTCAAAAATAAGAAGATAGTGATAACAGCAAATGCTGATGAGGATACAGAGAAACTGGATCATACATTGCTGGTGGGAATGTAAAATCGTATAGGCACTCTGAACAATTTCTTATAAAACTGAACATGCAATTAACATATGACCCAGCAATTGCTTTTTAAGGCATTTACTCTAGAGAAATGAAGACTTACATTTATACACAATCCTACTCAGGAATGTCCCTAACAGCTTTATTCAAAATAGCCAACACTGGAAACAACCCACAATAAAAAAAAAAAATCAGCAATAAAAATGAATAGACTGCTGATACCATAATAACTAATGAGTTTCAAGGAAATTAAGCTGAGTGGGGAAAAAAAGCTAATTGCAAATGATAATATACCATATGATTCTATTTATATTTGTATAACATTAATGAAATGACAAAATTACAGAGAAGAATAGATTAATGGTTTCCAGGGATTATGGGTGAGGGAGAGAGAAGGTAAATGGTGTGGCTTGCAAAAGGTAGCCCAAGGATCATTGCTGTGATGAAACTATTTTTTTATCTTGACTGTGGTGATGATTACAAAAATTCACACGTGATAAAACTGCATAGAACTAAACACCCCCCCCCCACACACACACAGTCAAATGAAGACATGCAAATCTAGTAAAATCTGAATAAATAAAGTGGATTGTATCAGTTTCCTGGTTGTGATAGTGTATTATAGTTATTCATGATGTTACCATTGGGGGAAAACTGGATGAAGAGTATATAGGATCTCTCTATATCATTTCTTACAACTGCATGTGAATCTAGATTTACCTCGAAAAATTAAAAAGAAGTAAAAAAGAAAACTTCTTAAGATAGAATTTTTGATTCTGAAGTCGATGTTTCAAGGGGAACAGAAGTTGTCCTATCTTGAGTATTACTGAAGAGATGGTAGAGAAAGAGTACTTCCATTGCCTCTGAAGAAAGAGTAAATAATTTTAATTTTGATAAGAAGACATGTAAAATATCACTAAAGCAGCCACATAAAGTCCACCTCATAGCAGCCAGTGTAATTTTTCTAAAATGTAATTCAGGGCATGTCTTTCCTATGCTGAAAAATCCCCAGTGGTTTCTCATTGCACTTAGAATAAAAGTCAGTTTCTTTGCTATGGTCTACCTGGCCCTCCATGATGTGACTCCTACATACTCTCTGACCTGATCACATCTCCTTTCATTCTTTGTATTAGTTATCTGTTGGTGGCAATAAGCTACCCCCAAACAGCTTAAAACAACATGCATTTATTATCTACAGTTTCTAGGAGGTAAGAATCTGGGCATAGCCTAGCTAGGTGCCCTGCTTTGAGACCGCTCTGAAGACTGCAGTCCAGGTGTTAGTCAGTGTTGGGGTGTCCTTTAAAGGCTCACTTAAGGAAAAATCTGCTTCCAAGATCACTTACATGGCTGTTGGGAGGATTCAGTTCCAAAGGCTGTCGAATTGAGAGTCTCAGTTCCTTGTGGGTTGTTAGCAGGCAGCTACCCTCAGTTCCTTGCCATCCAGCCTTCTCTAACACCTCTTATCTCATCAAGGCTAGTAGGAGAAAGAGAATCTACTAGCAAGACAAAGGTCACAATCTCTTGTAACTTAAGTCCAGACATGACACCCCCTCAATGGTGCTGTATTCTATTGGTTAGAAGCAAGTGACTCAAGGGGAAAGCATTACACAAGGCCCTGAGTAACAAGAGGTAGAGGTCATTGGAGGCCATATTAAAGCCTCTTATCATGCTGGTCTTTTTGCTATTCATTGTATATCTGATCCAAGGTTATCATGAAGCTGAATTTTTCTCATTTTATAGGTGACAGTACAGTCAGAGTTAACTGTAGAGACAGCTCCAAGTCTATAGAGGCAGGAGTTGGGAGTAGAGGTATATCAGGTTGGTGACTAGTTGGTCAGTTAGTGAAGTGTGGCCCTAGATAGTTAAACTGAATTAGCCTGGCCTGAACTGAAGATTGGAAAAGTCAGTACAAGTGTGATAATAGAGTTATGGAATGAAAATAATATTTATTGAATACCTTCTCTGACTCAGGCACCATGTTTGTTGTTTTGCAACCAAAAAAATAATAATAATAATGTGTTACAGTCTTATTTGGAAGATATCTTGACCCCAACCTCTTAAATAATGGAATTCAGGGCTCAGAGATATTAAGTAACTCCTAAGATCACACAATTGGAAAATGATTCAAAACCCAAGTTTTTCTGACTTCCATGACTTCTACTATTTCATACTATCTCCTGGGATGTCAGATAGTTTTGAAGTCAGAGCTCCTAACTTTGAAGTCAGGGGGGACCAGGTTCCTGTTTTACCTGGACTCAGCTGCTAAGCTTTTTGCATTCTGCTGCTCCCTGATGTTCATAGCTGTAATTGCATCTAAGCCTACAGCCTGGCAGAGGTTTCCAAGGAAAGAAGGCAGGAGTCTGAAAGAACATAGAACTATCAGTAAACATTGCAAGGAAGCAAAGGATTCGTGTGGGAGAAAGGAAGGAAAGGAGGGAAAGAAGGAAGGAAGGAAGGGAGGGAGGGAAGGAGGCAAGGAGAGGGGAGGGAGGGAGGGAGGGAAGAAGGGAGAAAAGGAGGGAAGAAGGGAGGGAGGAAAGAGAAGGAGAAAGCTGTGATTGGGTCAGATGCTAAAATGCAGTATAGGTCAACTGTCTTTTATCCAGGCGTGCCTAGAAGAAAATCTGTCTAGAAATTAGGGGAGTGTATTCTACATGAGGGATTGGGACTCCTCCAAGAATCAAACAGCTATGGATGAAATGACCTGTCCTTTCCTGGGTTTAAAGAACACATGAAAGTTGGCAGAAGAACCAAGAGTTGATTAAATAATGAGGACTTGGCATGCATCTTATAAGATTATTACTCATTATAACTTAATTACTAAATAATAACTATAATTATAAAACATAACAGTAAAATTAACTTTCAGATGCATTATTGCATTGTATTATCTAAACAACCCTGTGAAATAGAATTCTCATTATCCCCATTTTACAGGTGGAGAAATTGAGATTTAGAGCAACTTAAACATGCTCCTATTCACTCATTTAAAAGTGTCAGACCCATATGGTACTTCATATCTTCTGATTCCAGACTCTGTTCTTTTCCTGTTATGTCCTATCTCTGTTATACTTGTCTGTCGTTTCCAAAGTATCTTCAAACCTACTTGTTCCCTCTCTGGATGGTCTTCTGGATTTTCTAGATCCTTTTTGGCTTCAGGGCCTAGTTGCAATCTTCTTAGTCTTTAAGCTAAAAGTCAGTTGCGCACCTGTGATAAGTTTTCACATCTGGACCACCAACACCCATACCTTCCCCACATACAGATAATGTATGCTTAGAATACTTGAGGCCATTCTGCACAGACTATACAGAGAGAGATATCAATGAATTTCAAGAATCTGTGTTCTTGATCTCGTGGTGGGGGACGGGGTGGGGAGGGGGAAGTTCCTAATTAAGAGTTCACTGATTGTGCTTTCACCCCACCCCACTGCAGCAGGAGTTTCCCCACCATCCCACACTTCTATTATATAGGTCATAAGGAACACAATTTCCAAACCCATCCATGATTCACCAGATTAATATAGGCCAGAGGTGGTAATCACAGTTTGGCGATGAGGGAATGAGAGCACACTGACTGCAGAAATAAAGGGCAGTTTGGAAGGGAGGACCAGGGGCTGCTCCCTCATTGTTTTTCCTGTCTGTCTGCAGTTCATTGTGTTCTTGAAAGTGTTACTTTTCCAGGACCTAATGAATGATACATCAAGGGCTGCCATGAAACTGTAGGGAGAAACTTTATGGTATGACTCATGAGCCTGTGCCGAATTACAGATCTTTTCTCATTAGTCTGATTAAAAACCTAAGCTCATTATGGCTCAGGAAGTGATTTAGTTTCAATGCCTTTTGGTTATGTTCCTTTTTTATTTTCCAGGAGCACATATTTTGGCTAAGAATTCATTTTCTATTTTAAATGGTTCTAAATTTCAATTCTTAAAGTGTGTTCATTATATCATTCAGACCTGTAAATGTTCTTTTTATACTTTAAGCACTATTTTTTAAAAGCAAAAATGATTCTGATTTTATCTTATGTAATATTTTTCCCCACAAGTGGACTGTTCAAGAAAGGTTTTGGGTTTGTTTTTTTTTTTTTTTAACTTCTTGAAGAAAATTGACCCATAATATTGTGGAAAGAGAATGTTGACTTTGGAGTTAGACTTAAGATAGATTCATACCTTAGCTATTTCCTACAGTCTCATCTTGGTCAATTCACTTAAAATAACTGTCTCAATGTCTCCATCCTTTAATGAAATTAGAATAATAGGAATTCAATAGCATTGATATAAAGATTAAATTAGTTAATATATTTAAAGCATGTGAAATAGTAGGGGCCCAAGAAATGTTAGTCTCCCTTACTTTCTCTGCTAATATGGAGTTATCAGGCTTTTATATTTTAGTGCTAACAAAAAATTAATCAAAGAAGCTGATGAATTGATTTAGAAATATTCCATCTCTGATATGAGGATTTAAGCATGTGTTTCCATGTCTCTGGGGACTCAAGTATGTTTCTAAACTTTGACTCAGAGTCGATTGCTTGAAACAAGATTATTTTTCATGGATTCTACCTGACACAAAGCAGACAAGTGAATCATGGTCTATATGTTAAGATGTGTTGGAAGACAGCATCCCAATGAACTTTTCAGAGCAGTCTATTTTTTCAGCCTTGGGTATAGCTTGATGCTAACCATGACGGTATTTCCTATCTACTGAGAACTAGAATCCCAGACTGGGTTGACCTAACTGATAAATTGAAGACATCAAGACCCTTTGTGGTATATAAACATGTCCCTTGTCACTGGGTAGTATTCTCCAAAACGACAGCACCATGCTTCTCAGTATAGAGTGGGTGATTTTGGCATTCTAGGGGACACTTGACAATGGCTGGAAACATTTTTGATTACCACAGAGGGGTAGTACTGGTATCAGGAGTACTGCTAAACATCCTACAATGCACAGAACAGTCCCCCTAACAAATGATTACCTGACCCACAATTTCCATAGCACTGCTGTTGAACTCTGGCCTGATAAAATCTCCATTTCCTTCAAGTGTTTGAAATACTCACTTTCAGAATGTTTTCTTGATGTCATGTAGAAACAGCCAGAGACTTACAAAGCTCAAGGGGTTGTCATGGCTATTGAGTAGAGATGTGACCAGCTGCACTTTCTTTCCATTCAGGATTGATCAAGTGAAAACAGATCTGAGGTACAAGAAGCCTAGTTTGACGGAGAAATAGCTTCCTCTTAGTAAGGAAGTACAGTGTGGTTCATCTTGGCACTGGAATTTTAAGATAGACTTTATCTTAAAACTAGAATTTTAAGATAGAAATTATTTTCTTTGTGATATTTCTCATTGATGGTCATCCCATCTTCCCATAACCCCAGTTGGCTATGATTAGAAAAATTAGATGGCAAGAGAGCCTTGATTGGCTTATATCAACTTTTGCTAGCCCAAACTGCTTGTTAACCCTACCATCTTTAACAGTTTGACTTTCCAACAAAAGTACTGCTTTACATTATGACAAGATTCTGGGTAAATACACTTTTTTCTTTTTCTCTTTTGCCCTTTGAAATAATTCTCTATTGGCTTCCTCCCAGCATATGGCTTCAACCTCTATCTTATCGCCACACTTTGGGTATCCATAGCAGTCTACAGAAGGCTTCTAAACATGAGGAGAGGATGTAAAGTGTTCGGTGCATGGCAATTATTTCTGAAAATTTCTGTAATTATTTAAGTTTTGATAGTTATAATATTCATAATGAGAGGCAACAGGTATAAAAGGGAACACAATTAGATAGATTTTCTTAGAAAACTGGGCCTGAAACCATCCAAGTGGAAAGTTTCCATTATTTTCATTGTCACAGTTGATCAGGCTCCTTTATTTTCAAAATTTTAGGTTGCCCTTCACTTTTACACAACTTATTTTATGATGAAATCTGAAGTCCCATGGTCTTTAATCTTAAGTATTATGTTTTCAAAATCAGGGCCTTATCAGTGTTTTTGTCAGTTGCTACCCCACAGACTCCAAACACTTATGCTTTAAGAAATCTACCCAGTAATTAAAAGGATATATGCTATTATATTCTCATATACAATTATTATGTTTTCTTTATATGATTTATCTCATTACTAAGAGCATTAAGTTTTAGGGGAATATAGAGGCTAATTTCACAGGTTAATGAAACCTTTCAATTTATGAGGCGTCCAACTTCAATATGGAGATACTCTTTTACTATTAGTGCATACTTAAATTGTAAAAACCTTATGGGAGAAATATGAAAAAATTTTGTCAACATTTAAGACAGGCATCTCTTTCTTCAGGAATGCCATTGTTAGGAATGTATATAAATACATTACTGAAAAAATGTAGTCTGTGGGCCTACATCAGTAGGCATTATTTATAATTGTAATCAAGTTAAATGGACATCAGTTAGGAACAAGTAGAACAAATTTTAACATATTTATCCAATGGAATTCCAGAGGGGTATCAAAAATATAAATTGATTTATATGTATTGGTATCAAAAGGTCTCTACATCATATTCGATTGTAAAAAAGACTGCCCAAATAACATGATCTCATTCATGTAAAAATCACATACATACAAACATGCCATAGAGAAATTGACTAGAAGGATATTCCTCTAAATGGAAATAGGTGTCATTTCTTAGGAGAGATGTAAGAATTTTGTCAGATTTTTATTCTCTACTGTTTGTATTTCTGTATTGGTGAATTTTTTTACAATGAGTATAAAGTCATTTTATAATAATATAAAATAATTTTTAATTTTGAAAGAAATAAAAAATCTTAGTGAGATACAGAAAATTACCACGAATTGTATTAATTTACTCAATAAATGTTTGGGAACACTTGCTATGTAGCAGTAAGTGTGCTTGTCACATACTGCTTTTCAAATAGAACCCTTGTATAATTTGGAGTGTCGTGGGAGAAACAGATATTGATCAAATAACTATATGAATAAATAAAAATTAAAATTTAGAGCTGGTATATGAAAGAGAGTTTCCTAGTAATATAAGATTATATAGTAGGGCAACTTGACCTAGATCATGAACTCAGATAAGTCTTTCTCTAAGGAATAAAATGTTGTCTAGATATAAAAGATAAGTAGGAATTGAATGGATAAAAAGGAGGAAAGACATCTTAGATTAGGTAAACTGCATGTAAAGAGATTTTCTGGTAGAAAATACGTTGGTACATTCAAGTGATTGAGAGACAACCAGTGTGGTTGGACCACAAAGAACAAAGGGACATTGGTGAGAGACAAGGCTGGTAGGAACAAAATACTACAGGACCTTTAGCTCATATTAAGGATGTTGAGTCTCTAATAAGCATAACGGTAGGCTACCTATTTCAGAAAGTATAGCAGAAAACTGATGTGTATGAATTACTATTTTGGAAAAATCACTCTGCCTCCAGTGCAGAAAATGACTCCAGAATAGCAAGCCAGGACTCATGCAGACCAATCAGGAGCCTACTGAAGGACTCACCATACACCCCCATCACCTCATGTAATGCTGGCACACATAGTGCCCATTTTTCTTAACATGCTTGGAAGTACATGAGTTGTAAACACCATTAAGGTCACCTCCAAAGAATAATTTTTTTAAAGGTCCAGAAATGAATGGAACACACTTAACAGTAACTTGAAGTGTGCAGCCATTAGAGTCCAATCATGATAACTAGAATGTAATTTCAGAAATATATCACTGGGATTTGAGTGTTTCTGTAAGCTATAACTTTTCCAAAGGATGGAGTGACCAATATAGACACCAGAGGAAAGAAGAGACTAAAAGCAAGATTTTTATCAATGTGTTTCTCATTGATCTAAGAGAGGTCTTATGCCCTAATCCTTTGTATTTAGTCTAATTGGAAGGTATATCTCTGTAGAGGAGATAGATATGTTCATTCAACCCCTTTTGCTCTGATTCCATGCTCACTAAGCAGCCTTCTGATTATAATTTGTCTTCCTGTACAGTATCCTACAGGAGAACATGTTGCTCGGCGGAAATGAGCCATTCTGATATGATTTACAGTTGTATTTAATATTAGACACAATTAAATGGGGATAGTTGTCTCTTACTGATTTAATTTCACAAGTCCCTCTGACTTCAGAAGACATCACTTTTGAACAGATAGGACAGAGCTGAGGGTCTGGTCCTGCAAAGCTTAAGGACAGATTCTAGAGTTTGGGGAACTCAAATATTTCTTCTGTACACTCTCCCTGATTGATGAGCAATCATCCCTTAGCACCCCCACCTTGAAATCCATTCTTCTAGCCATAACTTTCTAACAAACCAGTAGGTAACAGAAGCATAATATCCATATGAATGATGTTTACAATTCCTGAAAGCCCAGTCACTTGTCTTGACTGGAAGTCATAGGTGGAATTTGCTGGTAGTTGGTTGCTACCAAATATATAAGCAATTCAAGATAGTGACTGAGACCACAGCCAATGGAGGTAGAGCCATCTGCATTTGAATCCAACTCTGCCTCTTTCTAGCTGTGGGACAGTGGGCAAGTCACTTAATCACTGGGGTTTGGGCATCTTCTACTGTAAACAGGATAATTTTGACCTCCAATGAATGCCAATAGAGGTTAAGTGAAATAAAATATCCAAACTTCAAAACATAGTACCTGATGGAGTAGGTTTTCCATAAATGATAGCTTCTATCATTGCTATTTTTATTTCTTTTGCCCCTTACAGCTCCAAAACATTACCTTCCAGCATCTATAGAGAGATTCTATTTCTCATGTCCAGAAAACCCTTTGCACGTGACCCTGTCGATATTTTACTTCTCTTTTTTCATTATCTTCTCTGCTTAGCCATATATCCATGGTGTAAAATAGAGATGTTCTCCCAGTACTTGCACTCATGTCACGTATTTTATCTTCTAAATCTTCAAGAATATGCCTGTGACACAAAATGCGTGTTTGGTACTGATGTAGACATCATCGGTAGAAGGAATTTAATAAGTATATCTTACAAGTCTACTCAGATAAGCAATAAGAAAAGACCTGGGTGTTGTCACCAAAATGAGGTGAAAGTAAAATCCCTATCAAACACTGGGGTGTTTCCTTTTTGATCTGCCACATGTCATCCCTACTTGTCTTGAGCTGCACACCAGCTATCTGGCAGGCAATACTTTTGCTTATGAAGATGAACAGGTGCAGTGACTTACCCCATAGGGAGGGCAAAGATTAATGAAGTGTGTGTGTAAATTCTGGGAATACAAGAGGCAACAGTTAGCCTTTTAATAATACTTTAATTAACACTGATATAATGCATTAACTAACCCTCAGCAGCACATTTTGACTCATTTGTTAATCGTGTTCTTAACAGCAGCTGTTCCACTGTATCAAAAAGCATTGCTTCTTTATTGCATGTTAAAGAGCCTAGAGCCATATAAAGCAGCCTACAATGCAATCATGCTGTTTGGCTGAGAATGAAGACAAAAGGAACACAAAACATTGAAAGTGTAAATACGTTTTAAAGTCATTACCTACGTCTTGGGTTATAGCAGGCTTCCTGCACAGTAAATTTTATATGGACCTTCCCTAACAATCCATGATATTTTACACCTCCTTTATGATTATTTGTGCTGTTTCATAACCTAGAACAACTTTCTCATTTTTCACAAGCTGGCTCACATTTTACTAGTTTCCCCCATATTTATCCACTCTTGTTAAGTCTCCCTTCCTCATGCTTCTGTTACCCATATGCTTCTATTCTTACACTGATCACACTATTTTATAAGTATCTGTTTAAATGTATCTAAATATCCCATGAGACTTTGAGTCTTGAAGGCTGAGGCTCTATGTTATCTGTTTCTGTGTCTCTAGAGTCTAGCACAGTGGTGGGTATCTGGTAATCTCTCAGTAGATGTCCATGGTCTTAATAAATAAATGAAAAATCAATTAATAGAATCTACATAATTCATTAAGAGATTTTATTTGCACCAGAATTATTATGTCTTAGATTCAACAATCCACGAAAAAAACGAGTCATATTTCTAAGAAACATTGCCTCTAATAATACCTATAATAGAAAAAAAATATTAATACTTAGACTGTAGCCTTGTCTAACATAGGGACTAAGAACCCATTGCATTCTGTTTACCATGACAAATCATTCTGACTGTCCAGTGGCTGAAAGTTCTGCTAAATGTCATATTTAAGCAGCAGTTAAAAGGGAATGCCAGATGTTAAGAAACATTAAGATATTAAGAGAAATTGCCCTCTCAGCAAATTTTCCAATACCTATGCCTTTAAAAATTCTGCTCTCTTTTTCTAAATCACCCACTCTATCACTTGTCTGCTAGCTTAACTGTTTTCTACTTTTCAAGCTCAGCTTCACTGTATCTCTGAGGCAGATTCTCATCTATAATACTTTGCACCTACACCCATCCAAGTAACTATTTCATGTTAATTGATTGTTCAAGAGAGTGTTTTGTCACTAATCTATTCACTTTTGGATACCAAGTTTTTTCATCCTGGTATTTCGCCTCTCTGTCAGAGTGTCTAAGGCATAGTAGGTCCTCAAAAGCATTTGCTGGATAAACAGTTCTTTAATGTAAACACTGGCTTTGGATTAGGGCTGTGTTTAGTTTCCATGATGATTGCATTTTAGTAGAATCATTTTCTTGTCAGTGATAATAAATGTATTTTAAAACACAACTGAGTATATGAGAAAAGCTTCCAAAGCTTGGCTTGTGCTCTGGTGCTCCATCTTTTCTTTGTCATTCTTGAATTAAAACTCACAAGGAGTTCAGTGCTTCCAGCACTATATCACTCAGTAGCTTACTTGATTTACTGGAATAACCCAATGCAATGCTCATGTCTTTAAAGGATGGATCACTCAAATACACAGACACTCTTGGGAAATAAACCTGTAGAGACTTTAACCTCAGTTCTGGAAACCCTTTCACCATGAGGAGGCATTTTGTATCACAGCATAGTTACATCAGATATGTGGAGATTTAAAAAAAAAAAAAAAGATTCCTTGGCCATTTACAAGACTCTGTTCCTCACTGTTTTTTTTTTTAATATGAATAGCTATGGGATTTGATAACTCATAAGCCCTGCGATGTTTGGCATTACTTATGGAGTTTGGGTTTGCTAAGTTACCATTTAAATTTTATTTATTTCCTTATCCATTTAGGTTGCTCCCACCAGGTGAATATTTTTCTAAATTATTACAGTAAGTTTGGACAATTGAGTCTATGACTATTGAAACTATTTTCCTGACTCTCCTTCTAGAATAAGAGTTCCTTGAGGATGTAGACTTTTTCTTATTCATCTTTGTGTTTCTGTTCTCTTAATGCATAGTACGAGACATCCTCCCGCATTAAGTATTTAATAAATGCTTGCCATTGGAAGCTGTTGTTGAATTCCCATATACTTCTATGCTTTTTTCCTACTATTACACATGAACACACACACAGACAACATTTGGGCTTAAAGTCAATTTCTGAAGCCTAAATTGTTATGAATTTCATCTGTTTGTCCTATCATTAGTTGCTAACTATACATTCTGTATTACATTTTTCACCTTATGAATTGTGACTAGTAGACATTATGATTCTTCAGAGGGTTTCATACATATCAATATGAGAAAACTCTTTTGAAATCTCAATGGCATTAAAGATGTCAGTAATAATTCCTCCTGCAAAGCAGAATTGCATAGTGGAAAGAACATTGTTGCTCATTTCAGACTGATGGAGATAGCAGGATTTGCTGATAAATAAGATGAGATGTGGAGGAAAAAAGCATTCTAATGGTGCTTTGAATGAGGGGGCCATTTATGAAGATGGAGTGACTATCGGAGGGCCAGTATTTTACAGGAAACCAGTTCTTTGGGCAGGTGAGGTTGTAGATGCCCCATAGGCATCCGTTAGGGATGTTGAGTAGGCAGTTGGGTACATGTCTCTGAAGCTCAATGGAGAGGTTTGCCACTAAAGGTAAAATTAGGGGTGTCCCAAAAAAGATGGTATTGTAAACCAGAAGATGGACTTGAACATTCCACAGCTGTTGCAGGTTATTATTACTGTAGTGACCTTCAGCACCACCATCACCATCATCATCCCCGTGATTGTTACATTAGCCCTGTTTTCCTGTGTGAGGGCATCAGAATCATGGCTCTCTTTGGAAATATAGTCTAGTGTAGACCTGTGATGTTTAAATAACTGTTTTGTCTCTATTTAAAGCAGACATGACGGTGGACTGGGAATAGAGAGTGCAGCAATTCTATAAAACGTAGCTGGAAGAGTAAAGACGATTTGGGGGTTGATTAAAACATTGTCAGGCCTAAAGGTCTTTTGAGCCCATTTGCAAACCTGGTCAAGGATAGTTGGAATAAATTAAAGCTAAGCGACAAAACAAACCCTTTTATGTCCCAGGGAGAGATGGTTTGAGTAATTAAGGGTAGGTCTGCACTTTTATTTCAGTAGCATAATATTTGCATTGCATATTAGAACTGTGTTAATCTGACAATTGGTTTCTTTGCTCAAAATTCCCCTTCTTAGTCACTAATACTGAAGAGATTCACAAACCTCATGTAATAATAATCTCTCAGCAAAATTCAGCCAAATTAGGCACCATTCAAAACAAATCTGTTCACCTGGTCATTTTCTACTGAAAGTAGGTCTAATTGCAGATAACCAGTAGCTTGCAAGGTCAAGTTCTTTTTATGGATTAGAAATTAAAGTGCCAAACTCTGAAGTGGGATTTAGCTAGTTTTTTCAACATATATTTTAGTTCTTAAAAATAATTTTATAATATATACTACTATTACTAATATTAACACATTAACTTCTAATTATTTGTACCTACTATACCAAGTGTTTAGTGTATGTACTAAACACTTTGGGAATGTTATTTTACTTAATTTTGACGACATCTTTATAAAGTAACCATTCTCCCTATTTTACAGATGAGAAAACTAAAAATAAGGGAGCTGAGTACTGTACTTCTCAAAGCAGATATTTAGAGCAGTAGGTCTGGAGTGAGGCCTCAGATTTTGCATTTCTAACAAACTCCCAGGTTTAGGAGACTTGGCTTTAGAAACTAAAGGACTTAACCAAAATTGTCTGGCCCAAAGCTACTGTGTATAGCCTACTTATTTTTAACCCAGTTTTATCCCATTGTGAAAAGAATATTCCTTTCCTACAGCTGAGCTCCTTTCCCCAGTATCCTATGGCAACCCAGCTCTTTAAGTGGGAGAAGCCTATTTCATGTTTTCTGTATGAGTCTGTTAGTGTGTCCCAATGCTTAGACTTCATATATTTCCTGTAACTGCTCCATCCTCCTGGATAGCCACAAATCGTGGGTCTACATTGTCTTTATAACCTACCTATTCCTTTATCCTTAGTGAAGACCATAAAATCTGTGCTTCTTTGCCCAGACTCTAAGGATCACATTAAAAGGGCTTCCCTAGATTGCCTATGGAATTGCCCACACTTCCTTCCCATGCCCCCCCCCCACCACCGCTTTTAGATTATCATGCAGAAGGGGTAGAGGAGCCAAGAGCCCACTGCTCCCTCTATACTCTCACCTCCTACCCTGTCCCCTGTGATGCTTTTCTCACTCATGCCATTCATTATTCTTGGAATAACCTTTTACCTTCTCTCCTCTTTTTCAAAGATTTTCTAAAATTTCACCTCCAACAGTAAAGACTTCCAGAAATGAAACCCCGTGATAATTATCTTCCCAAGGCTGATGAGTAACGTTCACATTTTCCATCCCATGAACCGCACACATAGACACTTTCCTTAATAAAATTGTCTATATAATTAGTTTGTGTCTTTCCCACGAAACATTTCCTTCGACAGCTTGGTATGTTGTGGATTCATGACATTAGGGCTAGAAGCTACCTTAGATTTTATCTAGTGTTCTGCAACGAGACAATTAACCAGAGAAAGTGCAGATAGAAAAATTGCTGGATACCAATACCACTGTGAGAATTAACTAAGATAAAGAAAGTTATGGGCCTAGCCGTTCAAGTACAAGTTAAGGGGTGAAAGAAAACACTAAAACACAATTTTAATAGCACAGTTTATTAGTACAATTGCTGAGAACAAAAATAGTTCAGTACTAATTCAGTACTCTTTCCACTCAACCACGCTGGAATTAAAGCATTTAAAATTCCCAGACTATGACAATAATGGTATAAAAGTAAGTGGCTGGTTTTTTAGGATTCAAGGTAATAAGATATTCAAATCTTTCTCTGCTTTCTCCTGTTAAGATATAACTGTCCTGAAGTATTGGTTGAGGAAATATGATCAGAGAGCATTCCCTACTTTTTAAAATTCAGAGGAAGGGCAGGGCAAGGTGGACCTGAATGAAAGGCCCTGAACTAGTCAGAAATAGTAATAAAGACCCTTAGGTATCTGTAGTGCAACTGCAGCCAGAGAGTCACCTTCTTCAAGGGTATTTGATTCATCCTCTGAAATTGTCCCATCAACTTCCCAAGGGAAAAAAGGAAGGAAAAGGGAAAGGAAATAGTGCCTCTTCCTATATGCCAGACATGGTTTTATAAAAGTCAGAGTTCCAATTGTCTGATGCAACCACCTTTAATTATAGGCATCCAAAATTGGGCACCTCTGAAAGAGAACTTTTCTTCTAATTGTTCTCTGCCTCCTTTGCTCACTTAAAATCATTGATTCAGCCTCCCAAACTAGGGCATTTGATATCATTCTTGAGGTTTGCCTCTTCTATAATCCCTTCTCCCCATGTAAGCAATACATAGAGTGTCAGCTATAACTCGAGATTTTTTAGATCCATTTCCCCCGTCTATCCCAAATCCCATTGTGTTAAATCCAGTCCCTCATCATCTCTCACTTGAAAAACTGCAATTATTAACCACATGCTCTGGATGCCATTCTGTTTTTCAAATAACATAAAGTTGTCACAAATTTTTGTTCCTTAACACAACGCTGATCACAACACCCTTTGGTCAATAGTTACTACTGGCTCTTTGTCTTTTGGATTAGTCCTCACTTCTCTTATTAGCAGAGAAGGGCCTCTGTGATCTGGCACAGCACAAAAATCTCTCCTTGATAATGCTATGTAACTATCAGCCAATAACACTGAGCTGAGTCCTAAATACTAGGAACCCAGGATGTACAGATTATTTTTGTTTGACTGTTTTTCAGTCTTCATTATATACGAGATCCATAGTTTGTCTTTAATCAGAAAATACCGTAACCCTGAACCATGAAAACGAATCGAAGTCTGAAAGTTTAGCTCTGAATAACTGTGGGTTGGCACTCACTTTCTAAAAGGAGATACAGTGCACATTAGTAGCTTGGGGTGGGTTAAATAACAAAGCATGTAGTTTATGCTTTAATATTTTTATCAAGTGTTCTCATTGTCTTTTGTGGAATATGCTTTTGTGGGTTGGAAAATATTTCAATTTCAGTTGACTACTCAGTAAGATTTAACCCGGCACAGGAAATTTCTGTGTGTGCTACTTAAAAATAAACGGAAATTTTTTAGTGTTAGTGAATTATTTGACTTTAAAAATTGCTAGGTAAAATATCACAGGAAAGAATAGTTTCTTGGCCTGCTTCTATGAGAACTTCTTTGGGTGAATACATTTGCAGAGACGTATGAAAGCATTCATTAGAAGTGAATCATGGTGTACTTTCTTCAAATAATTTTCCATTCAAGTGACACTTAATTCATAGTTTATACATTCGGGGCCAATAATTACATGATCCACATTCCATGAGGAGTACCAACAACTTATAAGATGCTCCAGGTTTCCTGAAAGTAGAGCATATTATGTCTATATAGATGATAGGGAACGGAGTGAAATGGTGAGATTGTCAGCATCCCTTTGATGTCTTTTAAACAAAGATTCTAATAAACATTGACTCATTTTCACTCCATGTGATCTTATGGAAGAAAAATTTTGTTTGGGTTTTGGGATCTTAGACATGTAATGAACCTAGATTTCATTCCAACATTTTTTTCATTTTTGTAGTGGAAATATTTTTATTCTTCAGATCTCAGCCTCATTAAATTTGCAAGCTACAAAGACACATAAATAGCATTCAGTGCATGTGTGCATGTGATGAGCTCAGTAATTTCCAGAGGCCTTCACCAATTTACTACACTACATCCAAAAGTGGGAAATTCATCTCCTGTAAATTGTCTACCTGCTAATGCTGGATACCACTGAGAATAGCTATCTTCAATATATTTTTAAATGGAGAAAACATCGTGCTCTAAAAGAAATAAGCTATGATTCAGTTACTCTGTAAAATTATTTGTTTGGTGAGAAGTGCTATCACACCTCCCTTAATATACCATGGAAAGTCGATTCTTTACTGCTCTTTAGTTTTTCAGTCGAAATAGATTCTTCATCATTCAGGTATTTTTCTGAGATTGAAAGTTAAGTATTTTGGCAGATGTGTTTAAGTCCTTCTGGCAAGTAAAAGAGTAGGAAGAGGCTGGGGAAGCTACTGAGGGAAAGGTCCTACATGGTGGTACCCAATTAAATTTTAATACTTGCGTTTTATTATGACTCCTTCAAGAATGTCTCAGGTAGAATGAGAATTATAAATCTGAACAAATGAAGATGGACAAGGGAATGGTAAATATAGTAAGTGAATATTCCCATGGCATAAAATATGGTTACAAAATATTTAAAGATAATTTATCTTTAGCATTTACTGAACAGATTTTCTGCTTACTAGGTGATGGGTTTTGTTTTTCTACTCCATCACCCCTTCCAAAATCCTGTTAAGAATTTTTTAAAAAGAATAATTATGGAGAGGAGGGAAGGAAGCTTATTTCCCTCTCTCTTCAAATCCCGATTCTCCAAACTTCACAGGAATGAAGGATGCTTAAATTCCTCTTATCTGCTCCTCTTCCAGTCTGCAAAGGAATTAAGTGCCTCCCTGACATTTCCCGGGTGGCACAATGAGAAGATAGCCTTCTTCCTCTGGACATTTACACGTGCCTCTGAAGTCTCACACAGAATGTTAATTACAGTGAGGCACAGAGGGACGTGTTTCCAGTTATTCTCCAAAGAAAGCTCCGCAGTACCAGTGGGGCAAAGTAAAACAAACCCTTGGCACTGTAGGTATCAGCAAATGACTTGAGCTGAAAAGGAATTAATCCAGTGAGTATGCCAGTATTCGAATCTTCCCTAATCACGGAGTCAAGGACAATCCTTGACTTAAATATTGTGAGGCTGGTCGCGGCAGCTTCATGGCGCAGGCGGTACCAGCCTCTGAGGTGACGCAAGCGCAGCAAGGGCCGCCGCGGCGTTAAGTTCCAAAAGATGAGCTGTGGATATTCAGAAAACAACAATTTCCTAATCAATAACAACCAAATGGTTTTGGACATGATCCTTTACCCATTAATTGGAATCCACCAAACCATCAACTGGGAAACTGTGGCAAGGCTTGTGCCTGGATTAACACCCAAAGAGTGTGCAAAGAAGTTTGATGAACTGAAGAGCAGTGGAAGCTCACCTGTGGACAACCAGTATAGTCCCCTCATGGCTGCTGGAGAGAGTCCTGTTGAAACTTTAGCCATGTATATCAAATCCTCACTTCTTGACACACAAGGAGAATTTCAGGAGACTCCAGTTGGTCAGGATGCAGTTTCTAAAACAGGCCAAACATGGTGATCCATATATGTGATGAAGCAAAAAACTTGAAAGAAGATTTTATTTGCCCACGAGATCTTTTGATATCAGAAATGAAGTACTTTGCTGAATATTTATCTGTGGATGCCCAGTGCTGGGAAGAGGTGGACATTTCAGTTCATTGTGACCTTCACATTTTCAACTGGTTGATAAAATATGTTAAAAGGAACACTAAGGAGAATAAAGATTGGGAGATGCCCACTTTAGAGCCAGGAAATGTCATCTCAGTTCTTATTTCTTCAGAATTTTTGAAAATGGATTCATTGGTTGAACAATGTGTTCAGTATTGCCACAAAAATATGAATGCCATAGTAGCTACCCCATGCAACATGAACTGTATTAATGCAAATCTTCTTACACGTATAGCTGATCTGTTCACACACAATTAAGTTGATGATTTAAAGGACAAGAAAGATAAGTTTAGGAGTAAACTTTTTTGTAAGAAGATTGAGAGGCTCTTTGATCCTGAGTACTTGAATCCAGATTCTCGGAATAATGCAGCAACATTATACAGGTGCTGTTTGTGTAAGAAGCTTTTAACAAAAGAAACAGAAAGAAGAATTCCTTGCATTCCTGGAAAAATCAATGTGGATCAACATGGAAATATTATCTACATTCATATATGGTGTAATAAATTTAAAATATAGCTTTTTAAATGTGAATTAATAATGTATTTATATAAAAGCAAGACTATCCTCATAAGGAATAGGTTAATATCTTTTCTGCACGTGATCCAACTTTGATTTAGAAATGCACTACTTTCAAAAGAAAGTTATTATAAAAGCTATATTTTATCTTGAAAGATATTCTGATCAGTGCCATTAAAATGATTTCTTTTCAGTAACAGATTTTAGTTTTCTATGTAAGTGTTATATTGAATTCGACAAAAGAACCAGATTTACTTTCAGATGAATTTTGGTGACTGAGGCAAATTGTCTTTAAAATTGGATTTTCTGGGACTTCCCCGGTAGCGCAGTGGTTAAGAATCTGCCTGCTACTGCAGGGGACACCAGTTCGATCTCTGCTCCAGGGAGATACCACATGCCGTGGAGCAACTAAGCCCGTGCACCACAACTACTGAGCATGAGCTGTAGAGTACGTGAGCCACAACTGTTGAGCCCATGTGCCACAACTCCTGAAGCCCATGCACCTAGAGCCCATGCTACGCAACAAGAGAAGCCACTGCAGGGAGAAGCTTGAGCACCACAACAAAGGGTAGCCCCCACTCACCACAACTAGAGAAAGCCTGCACACAGCAACAAAAACCCAGCACAGCGAATAAGTAAATTAAATAAATTAATTAAAAAAAATATTGTGAGAAACATAGTGACCAGGATGATTATATTATAATGTCACACAATATATAAATATGAACTGCATTAGAGTTCATGAGATTCCAGAGGTGCCTAACAATGATAAAGAACAGAAAATCATGAAAACTACTGCTGTCAATTTGGTCAAGAAGTTGCAGTTGCATGACTTGGAAGTCCTTTATTCCATTGTATATATGTACCACATCTTCTTTATCTATTCATCTGTGGATGGACATTTAGGCTGTTTCCTTGCCTTGGCTATTGTGAGTAGTGCTGTTGTGAACATAGGGGTGCATGTGTCTTTTCTAATTATATTTTTGTCTGGATATTTGCCTAGGAGTGGGATTGCTGGATCATGTGGCAGCTCTCCTTTTAGTTCTTTGAGGAACCATCATATTGTTCTCCATAGTGGCTACACTAACTTACATTCCCATCAACAGTGTAGTTGCAACGCATTCTTTTAAAACCATATAAACCTGGATTTGAATACCGGATCTGGAATTCACTTATCTACTTATCTAGCCTTGGGAAATTTACTTGCCCTTACTGAGTTATAGTTTCTTTATCTGTCATGAAAATGCCAAATCTTTTCTTGTGGATATGTTAGGAAGAGTAAATATTATGTCTGAATAGTAATATAGTAACAGCAGTTTTGCATCCAGTTATCTTTGCTATACATAGAGCAAGTCTGTCTTTATCCTTATGAACCTATTTTGTTCATCTGCCTGGGCTGTGGAGCTCCAAAAACTGAAACTAGGATTTGGAACTCTTACCTTAAGCAAAAGGCAATATGCCAACAGCTCTGATGAGCTCCTGAGCATTCCCTTTCCTACCTGCTGACCTACCTCAGTGCTCTAAGACGATTGCTGATGACTTATGTGACTTACGCTAACTTATTACCATATTTGGGGGGCACTGGGTTTTTTCTGCCAGTGGGAATTTTCTCTTAACTTCTGTAATTTGGCCAGTTTCCACAGCACATGTCCTTTCCTGGTGAGTAGGTTTAATTTCAAGACTACCTTCTATGCCAGTAACATTTTATTCTTCTGAAAGAAATTGGACAATGCATGACTGAGTCCCAGGGTATGAAAACACAGGACCTTGGCAAGATATTAAGAGATAACTTCTAACAATAAGAATATAATAGAATGATAGCCATCAATGGTGGAATAATTCCTAGGTTAATTATACGTGTTGCTTCACAGATACCATCTATAAGCATCAGAATAATCCTGAATGCTGATTCTTGTCCCCATTTCATAGGTAAAGAACATTCAGTTCAAATACACAAAGTCACTTGCCCAAGGATATGTTGTTAGTGTTAGAAAAATCAAAATTGACTTCAGCCAATTGTAGCTCAAAAACCTATACTCTTTTTAGAAATACCTTACAGACTGCCATTAATTAGGCCCCCTTTTTAATGCTAGTAGAGCAGAATTCCAATGTATCTGATACTTTTGTTTAGCATAATGAAGATATTCTTTTCCAGAAACACAGTAGTCAATTTTTCCTGATATCCTTTGTCAACATCGATGGAGACTTGTCCTTACTTCCCTAACACATTCATCATTTGTGTTTTTTTTCTTAACTTGAGGATAATGGTGCCAGTTTTATGGTAGGGTTTTATTTGGCTTGGTGGCCTTTGACGTGATTTGGTCAAGTTGTTATCTGTTTTACATGGATGGAAGCATCCCTCTGTACCATCGCCTGTATCTACACACAACATCAGTCCCTGATTTTATGTCCTTCTAAAACGTTATACTGGAAAACAAAATTAATAAGTAGAACACTTGGGGGACTCATTACTTTGTTTATAATCCTCCTTCTTCTGAATAAAGTGGTAGAATTTAGGCAATTCTAAACTGGGGTTAAATCAGCAACACCGCACTTCTGGTTTGCATGTGCTGGTCTTGGGTAATAGTTTTATCTGCGCCGGCATCTATTTGTTTGGATAAAGGGACATATCACAGAGCACACATCTTAACACTATTATTCATCCCATTATAAATGACACTTACAAATGAGAAGGAGGTGGGGGCTCACTTTTGAAGTACTCATGACACACTCCTTTTTCATCATCCTACACCCGCCCACCCTGACATTTCCTGATCCAAATTATGTAGTAATTCTTCTCCTCATCCTATGTTTTCCACACATTCTTTCAGGTCAATACACAGATGCTTTTACTTCTCTGAGTTTGAAAAATTAATCGTACTCCCACACCCATCTATAAAAGATTATTCAAGGTCATGACAATAACAACTCTTTCTTCCTGTGCAAAAAAGAATAACTTTGCTTTCGTACAGTGGATGTTCTTTGGTATTTGCCTTAAAATAGGATAAAAAAATATAAAAAGAATAGGTTGGAGTTTCCATTGCCCTTCATGAATTCAAAATGGCCTTCTAATATGACTAAACACAATATATTAAAAGTAAGAGCTTTCTGGGTGCATTATAACATTTAGACCAGTTGGTTCCTAACCTTAACGGCACATGAGAATCACCTGAAACACAGTAATATATGTTTTTGGTTACCTCTGGTCCTCAGTCTTCAATATTCTGATTAAACTAATCTAGGTTGGGTCCTCGGTATCAGCATTTTTTTTAACATTTTTAAGTGAGTAGCCAGGGTTGAGAATCACTCATCTCGACAGACTGACCTAGAGGTTAAGAACATAGACTTTGTAGTCAGACAGACTGAAGGTTGGATCTTAGGTCTCTCGTCAGTTATTCAGTGTTGGGTGTTTGTTATATTTTCCTCACCTTCAGTTTCTTCAGTTTCTTCTTAAAATGACTTGTCAGTATTTACTTAAAAAGTTGTTATGGGAATTGAATAAGGTAAACAAGTGTACTTAGGGAGTGCCTGGTACTTAGTCATCGCTCACTGCTTTTTATCAGTGTGATGATTATATTTCACAGGATTTTTAGATGTGCCTCTCTGGTAAGACACTAGCCAAGAGACAAGCATTTTTACTAATATTTTACTTAAATTTCCAAATTCAAATGTATCACAGATATCAATAATAGTAATTGCAAACATTTATTAACTGCAATGGTGTGTGGCAGGTGCTATGGTGAACTTTTATAAACATTATATTTTTAACCTGCTCAAAATTTTGACATGTGCTTTCATCCATTTTTACAGTATAAGACACAGATTTTGAGAGATTGAAATCTTTTCTCAAATCATCTTGTATGAAGAGTTGGGACTCAAATCCATGTTTGAGCATATCTAAATTCAGACTTTTAACCATTATACTATATTGCCACCAAAACAGCAAATCTGTGTAAGATCAATATACAGTCTCTTGAAACAAAGAACCCTTTCTTCCTCCCTCTTTTACTAAACTCAGAGAATAAAAAACAGATCCAGCTTAATAAAAGTGTGCAACCAGGCATTGCAATCACACAGGACCCCATGCTCAGAAGAGCCCAGTGCTCAGAAGGACCCTATGCTTAGAATTTTACCCTTTGCAATTGCCATCTTGAAATACTTAATAATTGTACCTTTGGATTTATGTTTTGTGAGTGAACTCTGATAGGACAGTGGAGGATACACTGGGGACTTGGAGGCTTAGCTTATATGCAATCCTGTTTCCCACTGCCTTTCTGAGATGGGGTCTCAGTAACCCATTCCCTGCTGCCTTGGGGTCATCACAGCCTCCCCCTCCATGTTCTCATCCCGCTACTACTCCTTCGATCCTCCCAGGTTGGTGACTTGGTCGCTTTGGTTGGGGGATAAGGAGGACTGTATTTCCCCATCACTCTCTGCCCTTGGCAAGAGCCTGGGTATGGTTGCAGGAAGGTTGAGCTAGTGTGCACATCATGTGATATCTTTGGACAAAGCAAGAATGCAGTCATCCTCAAGCTTATGTGACAGTGTCATGGCTCTTTCAGCAGGTAATTTGGCAGGGACCTCTTCCTCATCATATTTCCAGATACCAAGTACCTCCTGATGCAGAAGTTGTAATCTCTTGGTAGTCACCCATCTGCTTTAGTTTGATGTGGCAACCCCCGTGGAAAGAATAAGTTGACCTCTCCAACCCCAACTGGCACCTGCATTTTCATTTTACACTGGCCCCTCAAATTATGTAGCCATCCCTGATGAAAATTAATAACAAAATACAAAATAGTCCTGCAGAGGTGGGGTTGGTGGCTGGTTTGGAGTGTTTGGGAAGCACAAAGGCAGTGTGAGGCTACCAAAGCCTGATGATACCCAGGCTAGAACAGTATGCCCAGGGTTTAGAACCATGGGCTCTGGAGTTTCAAATGTTCTTAATATCAATCCCAGGCCTGCCATTGATTACTTGTGTATTTAGGGTAAGTAACTCACCATCTCTAATCTTCAGTTTCCTCGTCTAAAAACCTAGCATAATAATCATACTAACCTCACGAGCTTGACTTAAGATTAAATAAGACACAAGTGTGCGAAGAATTGTTTACCAGTGTCAGAGACATAGTTAGCACTGGGTAAATGTGGTTTTTACTATTTGTATTTTCTTCTTGAATCAGTGTCTCTCTTGGCTGACACCAAGTTTGTTGCATTGAAGTATTCAATCAGGACCCTATAAAGCAGAAACAATTGCTGGGAAATGTACCCTCTTATTTCTCCCCCCCCCCCCATTTTCTAGGTCCCACCAAAAAAAAACCCTCCATTTTATTTCCTATCTTTTCAATCAAAGTCAAGGGAATTATAGTTTCTTACAGTACACTTTCATCTGCCATCTCAGAAAACGTGTTATGTCTGAAAAGAAGTTTGGCTTTGCTTTCCTCCTTTTCTGCTCCCTGAATTCCATAATTGCAGTAGAATAAGAGAAGCACTGAAGTAACAACTTCATCCTGCACATCCTCAACCCCCAACACGACCCACATGAACATCCACATTCTCCTTCCTTCCTCCTCCCCTCGCTCTCTGGGGACAACCATTCACATACTCATGCTAATAATGTTCCTTGAAACATTTAAGATGCATTTCCAAGTGACAGGAAGGGCTACCATACAGAAGCATCATCTTTTTTTTTTTTTTTTTTTTTCCATTCTCCAACACGTTAATTGGTTGGATTGATTTTCTGGACCAGCAAGAAAGGGAAATATGCATTAAAGAAAGATTGATAGGATAACACAATTGTTTGTGTTTGGAAATGCTTTTTTTTTCTCAGAAATAAATCCATAGGACATCAGGAAGCCTAGAAAGATGAAGAAGGACATTCCTTACTTTGATTCATCTCATCTAGGTTAAAATACAGTCTTCTGAACAGAAATTACATGAAAAGATACTAAACAAGTCATCCAGAGAAAATATAAGTGAAAATAAACATACAACAAAATTTAATCCTGTGAATGGTTGAAATTAAAACAACAGTGACATTTCTCTTTGCATCTATCAATTTAATAGATTTTTCTTAAAATTAATTTTGTTAGTGAGGGTATATACCATTATAAATCACTAGTGAGAAGGTAAACCATAAAACTTGCCAGACTATAATTTTAAAATATGTTTCAAAAGTCTCAAGACTGCTAGATCTTTGAGTTCCAATTATTCCATATCTAGGAATGTTGCCTAAGAAAGTAATAGGAAATATGGCAAAGATTTATACAGGTTCCCCACCCCAGCTATCTGAACATAGAATGTCCTATGAAATCTTTCATACACTGAAATGGCATAAAGTGAAGAAGCAATTTCCTTAGGACACATCTTGCTAACGGATGCACAAAATAAATTGAGATAAAACACAGATGCTCACAGACACAGTTCAAAACTATGGATGCTTGATGCTGAGATGCTGAGTGTGGTTCCCTGGGAAGGAGCTTGGCGGTGCCAGTCTCACTGCTGCGCACGGTGTGTGATACTTCTGTAACAGCTCCCTGCAAAACAAACTCTAAATGCTGTTTTCTATTTTTGCCTTTTTCATGAAAGCAAAAATCCTCTTCAGATTTCTTTCGGCTCGCAAAAACAGGTACTAAAATAGGTCTTTCTTAAAAGCAAAGTGGCTAAAACAAACTTTAGAAAAGCGGGGGATACCTATATATCAAAATGTTCTCTTGCATCATCAATCATAGTAGTAAATAATTGACCACAAGCAGAATGTCAGAATATATGGGATGAATAAATTATTATTTTTTATTTTCGCTCCTCTAATCCCCTCTTCCCTGGCATTTGTATTCCTCCCCTTCACGAGGTATCACTCTCTTAGCTGATAGTGTTTATCTGAGGATAATAAGGCAAATGGGAGGAAAGGTCCTGCACTACTGGCGCAGCCATAGTCTGCATTTGATCTCCCTTGGAGTGCATTTGTGGGTGGTCATCCTCATTAGAGATTCTACCCCTTTCTTTCCCTTACTATGGAAAGTGTCTCCACTAGAGAATCTACTTGACACATACTCTGTTGAAGGTCTCATTACCCTTCTATGCAGTACTCACGTCAATTCTTTTTATAATGGGTACAGGAAGGCTGTCTTTTATATAGCATCCATTTGGTCCAGGAGAAATATTCATACATCTCTTGCCTTGAAAATTCTAGATATCCATGACTTTCCCAACAGAGTCACCTCTTCTTTTCCCACCATCACAGTAGCTATGTAGTCAAAAGCCTCGCAATTTTAGGCCTTGCCAGAAAAGGATTTGGCACCAGTTACTGTGTTCCCACAGATACTAGGGAACAAAGATCAAGCTGTTCACATGGGCTTCTGGAGTCCCCTCTCACTCATCTTGAAGGAAAATGGAAGTACCCTCTCCTTGCCCTGTGAGGGAAAGAGCATGTAGCCTTACTCCAAATTGTTTTTCCAAAGAAATTTTCTCTCCCAGACTTCTAACCTCCACTCTATTATATGTCCTTGAGAAGGGCTACCTCCTTCATAATTTTTTTTTTTCTTTTGGTCATGCCACATGGCTTGTGGAATCTTAGTTCCTCAACCAGGGGTTGAACTTAGGCCACGGCGATGCAAGTGCTGGGTCCTAACCACTGGACCGCCAGGGAATTCCCCATAAATCCTACTAAGGTAGTGTAACACATCCCTTTGAATGCTGGAGTTGTTGGCATCTGTGATCTTGCAAGCTCAACTCAAAGTGAGACAGAAGTAGCCTTATTTTTACATTCTTTTAAATGATGTATGAATTGAGGAGATATAAAATAATATGACAGAACACAAGAGACACAACAATCTAGGCCTGGGATCAGCAAAAACTTGCCCAAAGAATGCAATTGCCAAGCTAAAATCTGAAGTATATGTATGAATAAGTAGAGTGAAGGAGATGAGTAGAATAATAGTAAGACAAAAAGGCCACTATTAAAAGAGAATATTATGAGAAAGCAAAACAGTATAGCCAATTTGGAAAACAGTTTGGAAAGCAGTTTCTTATAAAGTTAAATGCACAATTATCATATGATCTGAAGTGAAATTGTAACTTATATTCATATAAAAACCTGTGTGTATAATGATCTTATTCATAATTACCCCAAATTGGAAGCAATGCACATATCCTTTAATTGGTGAATGGATAAACTGTATACATCCATGCAATGGAAGACTACTCCACAGTAAATAGGAACACATTATCAGTGCATGCCCCAGCATGGATGAATCTCTAAAGCATTATGCTAAGTAAAAACATCCAGACTCAAAAGGCTCCATGTTGTATGATTCTATTTATATGTGTTTCTGGAAAAAAATGAAAACTATAGGGACAGAAAATTGATCATTGGTCACCGGGGACTGGAGGCAAGGACAGAGGTTGACTACAAAGGGTCATGAGGGGATTTGGAGGGTAATGGAAATGGTCTATGTATTAGTCACATGACTCTTCATTTGGCAAAGCTCGTAAAACTGTATACAAAGAAAGGTGAATTTTTGGTGTGTAAATTATACCTCATGTTAAAAAAAAAGGAGTGTGGTTCCTTGGAGGAACTGAAAAATAGTTACTATAGAAATAGAGTAAGAAGCAGGGAAGGTAAATGATGGTGCAAGAAAGATATATGGGAATCGAGTCACTAAGGTCTTTATAAATCCTGTTCAGGAATCCAGACTTTATCCTTAAGGTAATGGTGAACTATTGAGGGGTTTAACTTGGTTACAAATCATTTTCGAGGGATTATTCAGCCAGTAGAGAAAGAAGACTAATTGAGATGTTAGACAGAAATGGAGTAAACCAGGTAGGAGATATTGCTTGCTTGAACTAAGGAAGTATGGTGGGAATTTATTCACTTTTTAGCAAATATGTTTTGAGTGCCTATTATGTTACAGACACTGAGCTGATTCCTGGAAACAAAATGGTCAGTAAAAAACAGACACATTCTTGGCCCCCTCAGAGCTCACTATCTTGTGGCAAAGACAGCAAGTACATAATTTGTCTGTAATAAATTCTAAGAAAATAAAAAGGTAGTTATTATTAGGAAAGCCCCCTAAAGGGGACTGTGTCAGACATGATTACTCACCCAAAATCTCTTCTCTCTTTCTTACTAACAGAAAGCCCCATTGTGTTCAAGGCACCTATGTGTTAGCTTTTTTTAAAATAAATTTACTTATTTATTTATGTATGTATGTATGTATGTATGTATGTATCTATCTATCTATCTATCTATTCATTGGCTGCATTTGGTCTTCATTGATGGGCATGGGCTTTCTCTAGTTGCGGCAAGTGGGGGCTGTTCTTTCCACAGGCTTCTCATTGTTGTGGCTTCTCTTGTTGTGGAGCACAGGCTCTAGCCGCATGGGCTTCAGCAGTTGCAGCACACAGGCTCTAGAGTGCAGGCTCAGTAGTTGTGGCGCACAGGCTTAGTTGCTCCGTGGCATGTGGGATCTTCCTGGAGCAGGGATCGAACCTGTGTCCCCTGCATTGGCAGGCAGATCCTTAACCACTGCACCACCAGGGAAGTCCCTGTGTCAGCTTTTAAGCAACATTATCTCCCAGCTTCCCTAGCAGTTCGGGGTGGCCATGTAACACAATTCTGGCCTGTAATATATAAGTGGAAGGACTCTGGATATTTCTAGGAAGGTTTTGCTTTCCTGATTATAGTCTCTTCTTACTGCATTCTTTCTTCTTTAGCACATGTCTGGTACATGTGCAAATGGTCACTTAATGACAACATCAGTATGTGTGTTGGTATGGCAACTGTTTAATTTTTAAATTTAATACACAATTCTTTTTTTAACATTGTAATTCAATGATACTTCAATGAAATGATGCTTTAAAAAAAATCCACACAAAAATGGATTAGATAAACATAAATTTTAAAATATTCTATGAAACTACCACCCTACAAAAATATCAAGGCCAAGAAAGATAAAGAAAGGCTGATAAATAGTTTTATATTACAGGAGACTATAAAGACATGAACACTTAACACAATGCTTGGTATATGATGGGATGCTAGAGAGAAAAAAAAGTAGTTACAAAAGCCTGTGGATTAGAGAATAATGTTGAATCAATATTGGGTCAATGATAAACGCAGTGTAGGGTGGTCAGTCTGGAAATGCACAGGTGAGATTTTAGGAGTAAAGGGGCACAGTGACTGCAGTGTATGATAATAATTCTTGATTGTTACTTGTATGATAATAATTCTTGATTGGACTTGTGTTTGTTCCCCCCTCCTCCCCAAATGCTCAACAGAGGTTTAGACAAAATGTCCCTCATTCATGGCATGGCTCACACTATTAAATATCTGGGTGTCCTCTGTCTCATATCTACTACCTAAATAACAATAGTGGAGGACTTGGGTTCCTCAAGCCTAGAACAGGTAAATAGAGTGGGGTTTTTTGGGGGGGTGGGGTATTGTTTTTTTCATGCCTGGCAATGCAAATTAACTGGTACTAGCATTCCCATACATTATGTTGAGAAGGATTCTGTGTCAACAGGAAAGAGGATAATCTCAATTAGTAATGTCTGCCATGTACACAGCAAGGTTTGTAAAAAATCTTTTTTCGTTGTCATGATGAAACCAGTCCCTCTGAAGAAAGGAAGGGCAGGTGAGCCTTTTAGATAAGGTTTGTATGCTCAAGAACACAGAAACAAGATGAGGTAATTCTTTGGCGCCTTCGGGAGCCTCACTTACATAGTTGTAGACACATAGGCCTGAGGACAGGAAATGCTCACCCAGGAACAAAACAGTAGGGTGACGCCTGTGAAATGGGTAGTCCAGGCTCTCGTACAAGAACCTTCATCAACCTTCACGCTGGTGAGTCCTAAAACCCTCTGAGCATTTTCTCTTGCCTGAACCATTTACTGTCCATGGAAGCCATTTTTTCTTGCCCAAAGGAGGTGAGGAGAAGTGAGGAGAGGTGAGGAAGTGGGGCCATGAGTGAAAGGAGCTTTTTGTGCCAAGCCGTCAGGATGCAAACTGGAAGGAGAACAAGCCATGAGGTTAATTTTGCCTAGTTTTAGGTACAAATTACTTTATTTTAGTTTTGGGGGAAGTAAAATGAAGCAATTCAAAAAGAAGAAAGAATTCCGGAAAGAAATTCTATTCTTACCAACCCAGCAGGGATGTACATTTCAATTGCTGAGAGGAAACAATATTAGATGTAATACTAGAGGCTCATTGGAAACGGAAACTGGAGCCCTAATTTGAAGTGGGAGCCATTCATAAAATGACTCACAAACTTGCTCGCAAGAATTAAACCAAGTTTATGAAGAATAATTTTTGTTTGCATTTTTTTTTTCCTTTTCAAGCAAGTAATGAGCAGTAATGTGGCCCATACCCAAGGTCACGTCAGTCTTTCTCTGGTTTTTAACCATGGTCATCATTAAAGCAAGTGACTGACAGATACATGTGTGGAGTAGCCAAGGACTGACTGACAACAGAGGGGGTGGGGGGCTGCTGGAACATCCTGGCTCCCGGCCATATGCTGAATTGATAAGAGGATAGAGCAGTTAATGGTATTGCGTACTTTAGGTAAATCTGAGGCCCAGATTTCTCCCACAAAGGACATTAGGCAGCAGTTTAGCCAGTGACAGGGCCTTTCTTAAGCCAGCTAGGCTGCCTCAAGGGATCTGCATGATGAAAGCAGGCGATTAACAGAAATCCTGTTTTCACTGTGGGGCCTTTACACATTTCCTGCTGCCGGACAGCTCCGTGGTCAGATGGCACTCTTTATTGAATTAATTGATCAGATTAGTGCCAATGCCTGGCCGTGTTCTGTGTCCTCCCCCACATTCATGGCCCTCACCTCTTATCAGGGAGAGAAACAGCTTTGCAGGCGGTGAATGCTAGCAAAGCTTCCCCAACTCAGAACCGAAAGAGCAATAACTCCTTCTGACTCATTTCTCAAGACTACTGACTATTGCCACTTTGTATCACAATATGGGGCAAGCAAGCTACTTTGGATCACAGAGTCACCATGCATTCCAAACTTCTTCCCCAAGAGAGAAAACACAACATAATGTAAAGTCATGGGTCTGAATGAATGAATGTCTGGTCTCCCTGTAAGTTGCTCTTGTCTTATATTACTGCCAAGGGGAATGATCCTAGTTACCGAAATTCCTTAAAGCTGCCCTCTTGCCCACCAGGACTTTACTTTCAGAGAGAGAATTGGACATTTCATTCCTTGGGAAACCCAGTTCTAGAGGGTCAAGGCTTTCTCAGCTGAATCCTGGGTCAGATGTCAAGTCTGTCACTGAAATGAGGAGAACTTACCTCGGATTGGTTTCCTAGTCTGTTTCTCATCTTCTGTTCCCCATCTTCCTTTTCATAGGCACATTTTCTGAGTGTCTTAGGGGGAAAGTTGGGACATCCTCACTCTTCAGGGCAATAAAGCTGGGAAAATTATAAAGATACTAACAATTATATAGTGTGGTTTTGTGTACTTTTCTAAGTAATTAGAATGATTCTTTCAATCATCATCAACCTGAGATCAATATTATTTTTATACTCATTTTACAGGTAAGGAAACTGAGACATGGATAAGCTTAGAAATTTGCCCAAGGTCAATAAGGTATAAAGTAGTGTGGCAAGTATTCAAACAGGTGGTCTGGCTTTAGAGTGTATGTTAAGTGGCCTCCATACAGAGATGCTCTTGTTAGTTGCCGTATTTCTCTGAGTATTAGCATAATGCTACCAAAGATGTTTGTGCTAATGAATGTAGTTAGCTAATGAGAGAGCTATTGGGACTTGAAAGAAGGGATGTATTGTATTGTCTTACAAATACACACATATATATATTACACACATAGATAAATAATATTCTCTGAAGCATGTAAGCCCTGTTCTTAGATTAGCTGTTCTTTAATTAAGTAACAAAGTCCATCTCTTTTATACACTTCTTTTATCGATTCAAGTGGGTATTTACAATTATGACATTAAAAATAGGCTAAGTATACAAATAATACTAAAAGAAAAGTGCAAAGAAAGATCAGATTGGTGATGTCCTAATAAGAATTTAGGACTTAAGAAAATTTCATAAGTTTTTTTCAGTGTTTTTCACTTCTTTTATCTCTCCTAAAAGCTAAATATGTAAGCTAACTGGATCCTGAATTTGTACCTTCACGTATTTATTGATCATTCATTCATTCATTCATTCAGTGACCTACCTATGCTACTTTGGAAAAGTGTCTCTATTCTTTCTACAACTCTCCAATTCTTTGTCAAATGGAGATACTAAAAGTAAATATTAGCTTTTTGTGAGATATAATAGCATGTAAATCATAAGCACAGTCTGGCCATAGTATGGTTTAATTGCTATTTAATTAAACTATTTTTAGTAATGATTTAAAGAAAAGGAAAAACAAGGAGTTAATATTAATTGAGCTCTAACTATGTATAGGGTCACGGTGTTTAGAGAACGTGATGGTTACCCTTTCGTTCATCTGTGTGTGTGTGATTTCTGCATCTTGTCTTTCTCTTTTATCCCATCCATTTTTCCTCCATTGATTTTTATGCCTTTGGAGTGGGCCAGTTTGGTCATGGACCAGTTTTTGTCACTATCTTTCTAAATATCACTTTTTCCTCTGGCTCATTCCACACTTGGTATATTTTCAAAGGTTTGACTTTACTTTCAGGCTGTGTCTCATGATCCAGAGCCACATTCAGTTCAATCTAATTTAATTCAGTTCAGTTCCGTTAAAAGAAAAACAAATCATGTGGCCTCTACAGTATGATATAGAGATGATTAAGGCAAGATCCTGCATCAAGTTCCCTACAGCCTTTCCTTGTTCTACCTCAGGTCATGCTACCGATAATCTCCATCTATAATTGGAGTTTGTCTCAGTCTTTATCCTGCCACCATCTTACTTCTAACAGGCCTGAGCAAATTAGAAATCTGAAGATGGCTGGCTGACCCTAACGAGGCAAGAATGGTGTCTCTGAAAGTTTGTTCATTATGTGCAAAATGCACTCACAAGGAAAAATCTTCAAAAGAATGGCTAATCTTCAGCCACATCAAGAATTTAATAAAGCTCTATGAGTCAAGGACATTTTTCAAGGCAATAATGAATATGATGTAACTGGCCTTGCTCTTTGTGAGCAAAGTGCATTCCAGTTTCCTTCTTCCAGTGTCTGTCTACATGAGGCTAACTCAAAACTTCCATCAAGACTATTTTCCTCTTACTTTCTCTAAACTCCCACCTTTCATTAAGGACATTATCACTCCAACTTCATTTAGGAGCCTAAACACTTCTCTTTGTTTGTATTAGAATATTAACAATCCAAATACCACAGCCATGAGGGAGAACTGAGTCTTAATAAAGTCGGTATACATTCTGCCCAGATGCCATTGTTTCCCAATGAAGTAATATGTTCATTTACGTCTAATATTTCTGCACTACTCTGACCATGTAAGGTAAAGAGCAGACTTCCAAAAGGCAACAGTCCCATCAGGCTAAGATTTTATTATATCCCAAAATGATTTGACAATGAAAACAACAGACAGATCAGAAAAAAAAAAAAAAAAAAGAGGAAAACTGAGATGCCAGGAACACACCTCAACTATTGGGTAGCATGGCCATATTTTGTTTCTTGTGCTGCATTCAAATATTAGGAAAAGTTATCAATATTCCCATCATCCTGATGTTAAAAAAATATTTTGAATCTTGTAAATCCTTCATATGCTCTAATACAGAAGCAGTTTCCTTGTCCAGATAAATATTGGTTTGTAAATTTTAAAATATTTCCAGGCAATCAACCATGAGTTTTCTTGTTTTTTTAATGGTAAGTTTATTTTTTTTATTCATTTATACTTTTATCCATCTCATTTCCTTGCTCTAATTTCTTTGGGTTTAGATTGCAGTCTTTCTTCTCAGTTCTTGAGATGGTTGCCTAGTTCATTGATTTTCAGCTTTTCCTTATTAATACATATATATAGGGCTATATATTTTCCTCTAAGCATAGCTATAGCTGACCAGTGACTCAGAAAAAATAAAATAATGGAGGTGAGGAGCCAAGGTAGCAGTGTCTTACAGGAGATGCCTTGACACAGCTTTGTGGTTTAGAATAGAGCTGTTGGCTGCCACGTTTCTTTCAGAGTCTCAATAGTAGCTTATATTCTGTACTGACATTCTCACCCTGATTGTAGCAAAAGAGGCCACTGTTCAAGCATCACTCATACTTTATGCCTTCAACCACCTCTTATTTCTAGGATTAGGTAGAAGGAGCATTGTGTTGCTCCCCTAACCCTAATGCCCCACACTATGTTTGTAAGCTCCTAGATGTACTTCCCCTTTGTATTCTTCAGCCACCATTAGTTCCTGACCATTTAAAGTAAATCCTCTTACTTTTCCAAATCACAGTCTTTCCCTTCTACCCCTTAAGAATCATATTTGAATCAGCCAATTAATCTTCTATTGCTTCAAAAAATGAGCAGAATTTTGTCATGATATACATGTAACATATACATTTTAGAATATATATAGAATGTACATTTTAGAAAACAATACCAATTAAAAAAAAACTAGAAAGCTGTTCCTCTACACCCTCAAATCCTACCCCATGAGGCAGAAAAATTACTACCTTCTGTGGTCCCACCACCGAAACACATCCTTTTCCTTATGCGAAACAAAGTGAAGCAAAAGCCTATGAAGATGGAATTTTTTTTTCTTAAACTGTCTCCAGAACACCCAGAGACCTAAATAAAACCTCCTGTTTTTACTTAACAGAAATTCCACTACCCCATTTACCTGTCAATAGACCCAGATTTATTTAGATATTAGGCCAAAATCATTGATATTTGAGAAGACAGGCCCAACTTCAACTTCTGACCAATGAAAATGTAAGAAGAAATTTTTAGAAGTGTTTCTGGGAAATATTTTCTTCCCTAAAAAGAACATAGTTGCATCTCCTTCTAACTGCTGATCCTAGTCCCTCCCTCCCCTCACTTCTTGCTGTGTATTGTGGTCCTGCTTCCTAGAGCCATCTTCTGACTGTGGAGCAATAGTGTGAGGTTGAAAAGCCAACCCACAAAGAGTGGCAGAGATAATGCAGAAATGAGCCTGGGTTCTTGATGAAATTGTTGTTCTTGATGAAATTGCTGAGTCAATGCCAGCAGCCGCCTACCTCCAGATTTCTTGTTACGTGAAATCAATAAACCCCAGTTGTTTAAGCCATCTTTAGTAGGATATTCCATTACCTCTGGCTGAAATGCTTTTCTAACAGATAAATATAACTTTTCCTCCATCCAAACTAACTGATACTTTACTTATTTCCCTAGTCCCAAAGCGTCGGAACTTGCCCTCTAACTAAACTGGCAAGTTCTTTTTTGCACAAAGCATTAATGGTTAATGGTAGTTTAACAAGTTATATTATCCCAGGAGACATTTATATTTTAACAGATGGCTTTAAATTCTTATGATAAAGTAGGGGATATGGTAATAAAGGAAGAGCTGAACCCATGAGGAAGACCAAAACTTTTCCCTTAAAGCACAGCTTTGCTGACCTGTGTTTGAGGGCTGCTTAGATAAGAGAAGAGATTGATTGTGTGACTTATGAAAGCGAATCTCACTACTTTATGATCAACAGGTAGAGTCAAGTGTCAAATAATGACCTAAGACTAAAGAAAAATGGAGTGATTAAAAGATTTCCTAAGATATCTATTAATTTCCATGGATTATTATATACAAGTGACAATCTCCCTTCTCCATAGTAAGTAGAGACTAAAGATGTCAGTCCTTTATCCTTTTTACAAGAGAGAGCAGAAAATTCAGAATATCAGTTCCTAAGAATTCTCTATGGGCAACTCAAATTCAGCACTTTTAAAACTGAACTCAAAATCTACTTCACTGAAATACTTTCCTTTTCATATTCTCTGATATATTTTCCAGCTCCTTAAGATCATTTCACCCCATCCTCATTTCATCGTGTTATCAAGCCTGCCTGAGTCTCCTTTTAAATTGTTGGATTGCAGCTCCTCCTTCAACTCCTATTCTTATACTTGAAGTCATTTTATCTCTCTTAAGGCTATTTAAAAAAAAACCCACACTGTTGTCTCAGATCACACCATCTTTTAGGCTGTACTCGTGATCTCTCTAAAATTTAGACCCAATCATGTCACTCCCATAAATAAAATCCTTCCATAGTTCCCCAGATGTCTCTTGGGATCTAATGCCTATTAACTTGTCTAGTAACCCCTCCTGCCATGTTATTTATATACCATGTGCCCCAGCCACACCCAATGCCTGGTAGTTATCTACCCGAACCACACTCTCTTTTACTTTGCATGACTTTAAATATGCTATTTTCTCAGGAGCATCCTCCTGCCGCCCTCAACCCTTTTTCAACTTAGAAGAGGATAATAACATAAAGTTATGAAGAATAAGAGGAGAGATTGGTATAGTCAGAGACTAATCAGGTGTCATTTCTTTGAAGAATCCTTTCCTTTACTCTCAGTTTCCTTGGAGGGTCTTAGAGTACCTGGTAATTATCACCATCAATAATGTATCATACTATAAGAGTAAATGTGATTATGTATCTCTTTCCCATTAGACAAATGGTTCTCACCCCTAAACTACCCAATCTAGGGAATTTTAAAGATATACTGATGCTCGGTCTCCATTCCAGACCACTAACTATGGTTTATTATGAACCAAATCGCAGGTATCTGAAGAGACTGTTCTTTCACTGTCTATTTGCATAGAGTGGCTGTAATTGGCAATCCGATTCAACTATTCTTTATATAGTTCTTTATTCAGTACACTGAATGCCATTTCGGGGTTAATTCTTGATGTCCGCTCCTGTCTTCTTTAAGTCTGGAGTCTCTATGAGGTTCTGCTTAAAAAAAAAAAAAAAGCTTCCATCTCTGTGATTCTTGGAAATGCAGCTTCCTTCACTCTGATTTATTTTTCAGTGAGATACAAATTATTTTCTGTCTTGCAGAAATTGTTCAAATTGTCTTGTCTTATGTTATTTTACCTCTTCTTCCTATTCTTGGGACTTTTAAGCTATTTATTCCCTTTTGAGTATTTTAATTGTGGTTCAGTGGGATGTAGGAGGGAAGGAAGGAAGCATATTTATAAAGTCTGCCATTTTGCCTTGAAAGGCCATTAAAGCAATTTTAGGGACCTTACCATTTTTAACATTTCATAGTACCATGGTTAGTCACTGTGTCAGTTAAGGCTATGTCAAGCTGCAAGTAATTAAAAAGAAACATTACCTAGTAGGTTAAATAGAGGTATGTTTTCTCACACAATAGGAAGTTTGAAAATAAGCATACAGTGATGTTGCAAATTTTCAGTTATATCATAAGAAGCCCATCCTTAGCACATTGTCTAATTTTCTAACATGACTTTACAACTCCAAGCATCACCTCTATATCCTGGACTGGAATATAATGAAAAACAGAATGAATACTACAGTAGCTACATTTCTGCACACTTTTTATTAGAAAAGTGATAGCTTTCCCAGAAGCCCTTTTATCAGACTATTCTTACCTACGTACACTATCCCATGTGCTTTAGCATAAGGGAGACTGGAAAATTAAGTACTGAATTTTCTGGCTTTTGAGTAAAGAAAAGATAAGAATAAGGTAGTAAGAAATTTGTATTTAGTGGACTTGCTTTTGGGTCTCATACAGCTACTGACTATTCCTCAGAGTTTATAAGCAGTTAAAATAAAACACTATAAAATATCATAAGCATGTTTGTGTCTAGTTGAGAGAGGAGCTGGGAATTGATCCACTGGGCTGGAGGAGGAGGAATCCACAAGGACAAAGTTGAGGTGGCATTGAGCCAGACAGCAGGCCGATGAGGGGAAAAGATGGAGCACATGTTTCTCCAGTGCTTTAACCTTGGTCGGGATAATACAGGGTCCACGTGCTGTGCACATGTAATTACTCCTGAATTTATTTCTTTATATCATTACTTGAAATTTTGTTTAACTTAGAAATTTTCCTTCAAAGAGCAGAAAGTGTCAAGTTTCTACTTCCTAGATTGGTGAGAAAATTTAGTGACTATACCTATTTACTACTGTCGAAGACACCATTTTCAAAAAAAGACTGCTGAAAAGACAACTCATTGCTGGCCTAAATTCACATTACCAAAAGAAAGTAATGGTTATTCTTTTTATATGCCATAGGAGGTCTCATTTCTTATTATTTCAGCATACAGTTTAATAGTTTGCTCAATCCAACCTCTAAGTAAAAAAGTAGAAAAGCTGAAACTTGTTGCCATACCTTAAGAGGTGCTCTGGGGTTTTCTCTGGTTATACAGTTATAATATAGAAATCTTCAGATAGCATCTTCAGAGATGGCTATAGAGTTGCAAAATAAATAATAACACAATTAGGTGCCACTTTTTCTGAATGGTCAGCTGAAGTGGGAATTTGGCATAGAGATTGTAAAGTTTTTATTCATGAAAGACTGGACCAGAACAGGTCCTGTGTACAAAGATATAATGTTTCAACTCTCATAAAAACGGGATTGCTATTGACAGTTCTGGTCCAAAATGTCTCTGGCACTTAAATACTTATCCTTCTGTCCCACCCACCTAGTATCATCTTGTCAACAGGGCTTGTCTCGGCAAGGATCTCCCTCCTAGCTGAAGTCTCATAGTATTGCCCATCCACCCCCAACTTTTGTCTTACTTCCCCATCAACATCTCCATCATACTCAAATTTATCCCTCCATACCAAAAGCCGCATTGACTCACAGTTGCATACCAGGAAATATCTTTGACATCTTGGGCTTAAATCATTAGCAATAGACAAACTGGTTTACTCTTCAAGGTGTGAATTTTAATTTTTGGAGGGATGGGTTTGTTTCAGATTTGGAGTAGATTTTCCCATCCCATAAAATCCAAAGGCTCCATTTAATACATTGAACAAAAAATTAAAACAAGCACACAAAACAGAACAAATAGCATCTCGAGTTGTCAAATAAAAATAAATAGCAACCATGGGGCTTCCCTGGTGGCACATTGGTTAAGGATCCGCCTGCCAATGTAGGGGACACAGGTTTGAGCCCTTGTCCAGGAAGATCCCACATGCTGTGGAGCAACTAAGCCCGTGTGCCACATGTACTAAGCCTGTGCTATAGAGGCCGTGAGCCACAACTACTGAACCCACATGCCAAAAGTACTGAAGCCCATGTGCCTGGAGCCTGTGCTCTGCAACAAGAGAAGCCACTGCAATGAGAAGCCCGTGCACTGCAATGAAGAGTAGCCCCCACTTGCTGCAACTAGAGAAAGCCCATGTACAGCAACAAAAACCCAACACAGCCAAAATAAAGTTAAATTAAAATTAAAATTTAAAAAGAAAGTAAATAGCAACCACGAGCCAAGTCATAGTTTGATACCCTATTTGATTGCATTTCATTCCTGAGTTAAGACACTGAATAAACATCTTTCAAAAATAATTCTTGAACTCTCTGGGCCATGGTTCCCTCAAAAAGAAGTGTGAAACTTGAATAGGATTGGTTACTAACAATCATAATTTTAATCTATTTTATATGAATGACTTCTCTTTGCATATGCTAAACTTTAAAATGACTTCCTGATACTTTTTAAGGAAACAGAAAAGTATAAAAAAAATACAACAATTATTCATATTTTCACCACCCAGAACTTAAAACATTAATATTAACATTTCTTTCCATTTTTATATAATGTAAAATTTTTAAATGATTAAAGAAAAACAAAAATTAAGTCAAGCCTCCATTAATCATATTTCCCTTGTAACATGCCCATTTCAAAAGGAACATCTCAGTTCCAGAGCTTTAGCTGTCTTCCATTCTTAAGCTTAGATTACCTAACTGTATGTTTCCAAATTAGTAGGCAAATAATGAACACTGCTTACCCTTCCCTCAAAAAATTTGTGAAGTAGTATACATAGTGACTGTCGGGGCTTTGGAGTCAAATAGATATTAATGTTAAGTTACAATCTATTATAGACTACTTCTGACAACTGGGCTAAGTTTATGTCACTTCTTTGGGGTAAGTTTCCTCAGCTACAAAATAATTAACCATAATTACTTTAAAATGTTATTATTTTGATAAAAAGAAATTATAAAATGTGTTATACCAATGGCTACTTAAAATAAATATGTGTGGTTGAGTGTGTATGTGAGTACACACAGTCAGTGATGCTGTGGTTGTACACTCGATGTAACAAGGCCTAACAAATAAAGGGGATCATACCATGTAGATGATATAATTTTTATAGTGTTTAGAAACAAACATCTAGATTCTAAACAATGGTTTGATTTTCTCATGCTTATTTGTATTTGCGCAAATACAGATTTCCCCGTGTCACTATTTTTTATTCTGCAGTAACATAGATAGTTGATGCTCTATAAATGCATAGTGTATTAAATTGAATTGGTTAAGGGGTTAAAATTACAAATACTTCAAAGCAACTTACCTAATGGTTTAAAAATCTGGAATATGTAGCATATATGTTTGAAAACTCCCCTCCCCACAGTGAACTCTGAGAACATAAATAACCCTTCTTTCGGTCACATTTATATTTTAAACCCACACACACATCAAATAGCAAGTATCAGCAATTGGAGTGTTTATGACTAACTCTTATTCTCCATTAACTAAGAGGATGCACTAATAAGGAGTGACAATAAACTAAACTCTTTGGGATTAAATTACATACAGACTTTCATTCCTAGAAATTCAAGTATTCATCTAGCAAACAGATCTGCTAATTGCCTTTGCAGTTGGCGTGAATGAAACCTTTCTCTAGCCTAAGAAAAACAGTAAATTAGAAGTGCTTATATTATTTTCCTTCCTTTTCCATATTTTTGTTCCACTATTGTCACTATTGTCCACTATCATCACTTTTAGGAATTGCAGAAGTATGATGAAGCTAGAATGTTAAGACTTATAATTGACACATAATATTCCAAGACATTATTTAGACCAGTCCTGCAGTGTTCGGCTGTAACCATGAGAAGTTCTGGAGCATACTTTCCAAGTCATCCAGTTGGAACAAAAACACATCCAGACTCCTAGGTCAATGCTGTTCTACTATACACATTGTCTCCCTTGACGGATGCCAGAGAAATTGATTTCCAGTTCTTCCACGGCTTTGATTCAGCGCTGTAAGAGAGCAAACCAGTAGCTGCCAACTTGACTCACATTTATTCTCTGAGAAGTTTTATAACTTGAGGAGAGAAGGCTCAACCCTAAAGCAGTAGTTCTCAACTCTGACTGCACACTGGCATCACTGGGAAGCTGTAAAACACACCAGTGCTGTTCCTGGCTCACTCATTCCAATATTCTCATTTAATTGGTCTGGGGTGGAACCTAGGCATTACTGTTTTACAGAGTTACCCAGGTAATACTAACGTGCAGGTAGAATTGAGTTCCAATGCCCTAAAGCCTCCAATGTAAATCAGAGGAACTCACACAGGTAGAGGCCAGCTTTATCTGGATTCAGTCAGCGAAAGAAATCCATGGAAAAGTTAGAAGGAGCAAAGCTAGGTTGTATTTTTCTGTATAACTCTTCAGAATACTTTGCTATTTGATTCCCACGTGGTCTCAAAAGAAACCTATCAATCCTTTATGGTTTAAAATTAACTGTACTGGACTTCCCTGGTGGCGCAGTGGTTAAGAATAAGCCTGCCGAGAGAAAAGATGGCGGCGAAGTAGAGAGACGTGGAGTGCATCCCTCTCCACAGATGCATTGGGAATGCACGGAAGGACGCAGTCATTCCCACAGAGAACCAGCGGAACACCAGCAGACGGCCTCGGACACCAGAAAGAACTGCGGGGAGCCCAACATAGCCGGTAGGGAGGCCTCTACAACGGCTCAAAGAGGGTGAAGCGGCGGAGCTGTGGCAGACGGGAGGGAGTGAGAAACACACGGAGGGTCCGCAGCGCAGCTCAGCGTTCCTGGACCGAGACATCGATCCGCAGCTGAATGGAGGGTCCAGGAGCGGGAGCATGGGAACCGGAGAGCTGGTTCAAGGGGAGAAACATTGTTGCTGGTAGGGTGACGGACCGAGAGGACAGGAGGGAGGAGGTCCGCGGAGAGGAGTGCCCGTCCCTGAGTGCTGCCTGGCCATGATGCCGGCTGGAGGCTGCAGGCTCGCGGGGGGGGGGGGGGGGGGGGGGGGGGGGGAGGAGCCGCGCGCATAGCCTCTCTCTCTCTTTCAGCGCCACTGCAACAGGCAGTGGAGAGAAGCCCCTGGGCCACCTAAGGCCCTCAGGGATAACAAGCACCCTCAGGCGCTCGGGCGGGGCTAGATTAAAACCCCTTGCAATTGCCAGCAGCAGGAAGGCTGCAGAGAGAAAAAAAAAAAAAAAAACAACAACAGCAACAACAAAAAAGCACCCGAGAGAGGCCCAACTCTAAGACTTTCTGTTTACACCTGAGTCACCAGCATCCCTCTGCAACAGGCACCTCCAAGCCCGACTGAAACAACAGTGCACCACTGCTCACTCCCTCCCAGGAGAAGGAGCCACTATTGTACCCTCTCCCTCCCCACACACCTACGCTTACAGACGAACAATAAAGGAACCTCTGCTGGTCACAGAATAATGCAAAAAAACCCAAGGCAAGGAGAAGGACACTTACAGCTGAGACGCTAAGGAAACAGAAATAGTAGTATCAATACCTATTGAACTGGTCCATTCTGGGATCAGTTCTGGATTTTTTTTTTTTCTTTTTCTCTCTCTCTTTTTTTTTTTTTTCTTTATTAAATACGATCTTAGCCCTAAGGGATCTACAAGTTTTATAACATAATTTTTTAATGATATTTTTTATTCTTTTTTTTTTTGCCTTTTTATATACTTCTATATCTAGCTAAGTTTTTGGTAGTATGGACAATATATCTCTCATACTTTGCTTTCATCCCTATCTTTTATACATTTCTATTCCTTTCTTTTTATTTGCATATTTCCAACCACATTACGCTCTTCTGTTCCCCTTTCTTCCAGCCTTTTTAAGTTTATTTCATCTTAACATACTTATAAGCAACACTATCGGTCTGCTCAGACTCCTTGCTCTATTCTCCAGATGACGCACTGCCGTGGTATTTAATATTAGGCTTTTGTCTTTATCTTAGTTCTTAGTACAGTTGTCTAATTACATTCTGAGAATCTCCATTCTCTCTGGTGGTACTCTGGCTCTTTTCTATATTTGATCCGAGCTTACAAAATCTCCCTGGATTAATGTTTGTATGTGTAAGGTGTTATTTGTTTGTTTGTTTGCTTTTGCTTTTGTCTCTGATTTGTTCTGTTTCAGTTGTCAATTTCTGTTGGGTTTCTCTTTGAATATTTGATAGCATACTGGGGTTCTGTCAGGTCTTTCTAGAGCCTTATGTCCTAACGGATTCAGTAATTGTGTGTCTTATACATGTATGTGTTTCCTAGACTTAATATTCGTTTAATGCAATACTTGGACATTAGACTGAGGCTTGGACAGTCTTCTATAAACACCTCTATCACCAGGACAAGCAACCCCAAAAGTTTGGACAACCATGAGGAAACAAAGAAACCCCATGCAGGCAAAGGAGCAGGAAAAAACCCCACAAGACCAAATAAATGAGGAGGAAATAGGAAAAATGCCTGAAAAAGAATTCAGAGTAATGATAGTAAAAATGATACAAAATCTCGATAACAAAATAGAGAAAGTACAAGAAACAGTTCATAAGCACTCAGAAAAACAAACAGCCATGGATAACAAAATAACTGAAATTAAAAATACTCTAGATGCTATAACCAGCAGAATGACTGAGGAAGAAGAACGAATAAGTGAGTTGGAAGATAGAATGGGAGAAATAAATGCCACAGAGCAGGAAAAAGAAAAAAGAATAAAAAGAATAGAAGACAGTCTCAGAGACCTCAGTGATAATATTAAGCGCACCAACATTCGAATTATAGGCATCCCAGAAGAAGAAGAAAACAAGAAAGGGTCTGAGAAAATATTTGAAGAGGTTATAGTGGAAAACTTCCCCAACATGGGAAAGGAAATAATTCACCAAGTCCAAGAAGCACAGAGAGTCCCATACAGGATAAACCCAAGGAGAAATACACCAAGACACATATTAATCAAACTAATGACAATTAAACACAAAGAAAACATATTAAAAGCAGCAAGAGAAAAGCAACAAACAACATATAAGGGAAAACCCATCAGGATAACAGCTGACCTTTCTACAGAAACTCTGCAGGCCAGAAGGGAATGTCAGGATATACTGAAAGTCCTGAAAGAGAGAAACCTACAGCCAAGAATACTCTACCCAGCAAGAATCTCATTCAGATTTGAGGGAGAAATCAAAAGCTTTCCAGACAAGCAAAAGTTCAGAGAATTCAGCACCACCAAACCAGCCTTACAACAAGTGCTAAAGGAACTTCTCTAAGTAGGAAACACAAGAAAAGGAAAAGACCTACAAATACAAACCCAAAACAATAAAGAAAATGGTAATTGGAACACACATGTCAATAATCACTTTAAATGTAAATGGATTAAATGCTCCAACCAAAAGACACAGACTGGCTGAATGGATCCAAAAACAAGACCCTTCTATATGCTGCCTACAAGAAACCCACTTCAGACCCAGGGATACATATAGACTGAAAGTAAAGGGATGGAAAAAGATATCCCATGCAAATGGAAGTCAAAAGAAAGCTGGAGTAGCAATACTCCTATCAGACAAATTAGACTTGAAAGTAAAGACTATTACAAGAGACAAGGAAGGACACTACCTAATGATCAAGGGATCCATTCAAGAAGAACATATCACAATGGTAAATATCTATGCCCCCAACATAGGAGCACCTCAATACATAAGGCAAATGCTAACAGCTATAAAAGGGGACATCGACAGTAACACAATAATAGTGGGAGACTTGAACACCCCACTTACATCCATGGACAGATCATCCAAACAGAAAATAAATAAAGACACACAATGACACATTAGACCATCTTGACTTAATTGATATTTATAGGACATTCCATCCAAAAACGACAGACTACACTTTCTTCTCAAGTGCACATGGAACATTTTCCAGGATAGATCACATCTTGGGTCACAAATCAAACCTCGGCAAATTCAAGAAAATTGAAATCATATCAAGCATCTTCTCAGATCACAATGCCATGAGACTAGATATCAATTACAGGAAAAAAACTGCAAAAAATACAAACACATGGAGGCTAAACAATTCACTCCTAAACAACCAAGGAATCACTAAAGAAATCAAAGAGGAAATCAAAAAATATCTAGAAACAAATGACAACAAAAACACAACAACCCAAAACCTATGGGACGCAGCAAAAGCAGTTCTAAGAGGGAGGAAGCTTATAGCAATACAGTCCTACCTTAAGAAACAAGAACATGATTGAATAAACAACCTAACCTTACACCTAAAACAACTAGAGAAAGAAGAACAAAGAAACCCCAAAGTGAGCAGAAGGAAAGAAATCATAAAGATCAGAGCAGAAATAAATGAAAAAGAAAGGAAAGAAACCATAAGAAAAATAAATAAAACTAAAAGCTGGTTCTTTGAGAAGATTAACAAAATTGATAAACCATTAGCCAGACTCATCAAGAAAAAAAGGGAGAAGATGCAAATCAACAGAATGAGAAATGAAAAAGGAGAAGTCACAACGGACACCTCAGAAATACAAAACATCATGAGAGACTACTACAAGCAACTATATGCCAATCAATTGGATAACCTGGAAGAAATGGATACATTCTTAGAAAAATACAATCTTCCAAGACTGAACCAGGAGGAAATAGAAAGCCATGAACAGACCAATCACAAGTACGGAAATTGAGGCAGTGATTAAAAATCTCCCAACACACAAAAGCCCAGGACCAGATGGATTCACGGGCAAATTCTATCAAACATTTCGAGAAGAGTTAACACCTATCCTTCTCAAACTCTTCCAAAATATTGCAGAAGGCGGAGCACTCCCAAACTCATTCTACGAGGCCACCATCACCCTGATACCAAAACCAGGCAAAGATGTCACAAAAAAAGAAAACTACAGACCAATATCACTGATGAATATAGATGCAAAAATCCTCAACAAAATACTAGCTAACAGACTGCAACAGCACATTAAAAAAATCATACACCATGATCAAGTGGGGTTTATCCCTGGGATGCAAGGATTCTTCAATATATGCAAATCAATCAATGTGATACATCATATTAACAAATTGAAGGATAAAAACCATATGATCATTTCAATAGATGCAGAAAAAGCTTTTGACAAAGTTCAACATCCATTTATGATAAAAGCTCTCCAGAAAATGGGCGTAGAAGGAAATTACCTCAACATAATAAAAGCCATATATGAAAAACCAAAAGCCAACATCGTTCTCAATGGGGAAAAACTGGAAGAATTCCCTCTAAGAACAGGAACAAGACAAGGGTGTCCACTCTCACCACTATTATTCAACATAGTTTTGGAAGTTTTAGCCACAGCAATCAGAGAAGAAAAAGAAATCAAAGGAATCCAAATTGGAAAAGAAGAAGTAAAATTGTCACTCTTTGCAGATGACATGATATTATACATAGAAAACCCTAAAGACTCTACCAGAAAACTGCTAGCACTAACTGATGAGTTTAGTAAAGTAGCAGGATACAAAATGAATGCACAGAAATCTCTTGCATTCCTATACACTAACAACAAAAGAGCAGAAAGAGAAATTAAGGAAACTCTCCCATTCTCCATTGCAACAAAAAGAATAAAATACCTAGGAATAAACCTGCCTAAGGAAGCAAAAGATCGGTATGCAGAAAACTTTAAGACACTGATGAAAGAAATCAAAGACAACACAAACAGATGGAAGGACATACCATGTTCCTGGATTGGAAGAATCAACATCGTGAAAATGACTGTACTACCCAAAGCAATTTACAGATTCAATGCAATCTCGATCAAATTACCAATGGCGTTTTTCACAGAACTAGAGCAAGAAATCTTACGATTTGTATGGAAACGCAAAAGACCCCGAAGAGCCAAAGCAATCTTGAGAAGGAAAAATGGAGTTGGGGGAATCAGGCTTCCTGACTTCAAACTATACTACAAGGCCATAGTGATCAAGACAGTATGGTACTGGCACAAAAATAGAAAGGAAGATCAATGGAATAGAATAGAGAACTCAGAAGTAAGCCCAAACACATATGGGCACCTTATCTTTGACTAAGGAGGCAAGAATATACAATGGAAAAAAGACAGCCTCTTCAATAAGTGGTGCTGGGAAAATTGGACAGCAACATGTAAAAGAATGAAATTAGAACACTTCCTAACACCATACACAAAAATAAACTCCAAATGGATTCAAGACCTACATGTAAGGCCAGACACTATAAAACTCCTAGAGGAAAACATAGGCAGAACACTCTATGACATCTATCAAAGCAAGATCCTTTTTGACCCACATCCTAGAATCATGGAGATAAAATCAAGAATAAACAAATGGGACCTCATGAAACTTGAAAGCTTTTGCACAGCGAAAGAAACCATAAACAAAACTAGAAGGCAACCCTCAGAATGGGAAAAAATAGTTGCCTATGAAACAACAGACAAAGGATTAACCTCCAAAGTATACAAGCAGCTCATGAAGCTTAATACCAAAAAAGCAAATAACCCAATCCACAAATGGGCAGAAGACCTAATAGACATTTCTCCAAAGAAGACATACAGATGGCCAACAAACACATGAAAAGATGCTCAACATCACTCATCATCAGAGAAATGCAAGTCAAAGCCACAATGAGGTATCACCTCACACCGATCAGAATGGCCAGCATCACAAAATCTGGAAACCACAAATGTTGGAGAGGGTGTGGAGAAAACGGAACTCTCCTGCACTGTTGGTGGGACTGTAAGTTGGTACAGCCACTATGGAAAACAATTTGGAGGTTCCTTAAAAAACTACAAATAGAATTACTATATGATCCAGTAATCCCACTACTGGGCATATACCCAAAGAAAACCATAATCCCAAAAGAAACTTATACCATAATGTTTATTGCAGCACTCTTTATAATAGCCAGGACATGGAAGCAACCGAAATGCCCATCAACAAATGAATGGATAAAGAAGATGTAGCATATATATACAATGGAATATTACTCAGCTATAAAAAGGGATGAGATGGAGCTATATGTAATGAGGTGGATAGAACTACAATCTGTCATACAGAGTGAAGTAAGTCAGAAAGAGAAAGACAAATATTGTATGCTAACTCACATATACGGAATCTAAAAATGGTACTGATGAACTCAGTGACAAGAAAAAGGATGCAGATACAGAGAATGGACTGGAGAACTCGAGGTATGGGAGGGGGCGGGGGGTGAAGGGGAAACTGAGACAAAGCGAGAGAGTAGCACAGACATATATATACTACCAACTGTAAAATAGTCAGTGGGAAGTTGTTGTATAACAAAGGGAGTCCAACTCGAGGATGGAAGATGCCTTGGAGGACTGGGACGGGGAGGGTGGGGGGGACTCGAGGGTGGGGGCGTCAAGGAAGGGAGGGAATACGGGGATATGTGTATAAAAACAGATGATTGAACCTAGTGTACCCCCAAAAAAATGATTAAAAAAAAAAAAAAGAATCTGCCTGCCAATGCTGTGGACACAGGTTTGATCCCTGGTCTGGGAAGATCCCACATGCCTCGGAGCAACTAAGCCCGAGTGCCACAACTACTGAGCCTGCGCTCTAGAGCCTGTGAACCACAACTACTGAGCCTGAGTAACCCAACTACTGAAGCCCGTGTGCCTAGAGCCCGTGCTCCGCAGCAAGAGAAGCCACTGCACTGATAAGCCCGAGCACCGCAACGAAGACCAGCTCCCGCTCTCTGCAACTAGAGCAACCCCACTGCAACGAAGATCCAACAAGCTAATAAACAAATAATTAAATAAACTTACACCCTAAAAATAATAATAATAAAAAATAAATAAAAATGAGGCTTACACCGGGAAAAAAAAAAAATTAACTGTACTAACTCACAGCCAAGGGGAGCCTAAAAGACATGAGGTTTAAATGGAATGTGGCCCATGGACCCTGGAACAGAAAAAAGACACTAGGTAAAACTAAGGAAATCTGAATAAAGTTAAGATTTTAGTTAATAATAGTGCATCAATATTGATTCATTAATTATAACAAAGTACTATACTAATGAAAGATATTAATAATAGAGGAAATTGGATACAGGTAATTATATGGAAACTCTTTGTACTATCTTTGCAATTTGTGTGTAAATCTAAAAAAATAAAAAGTTTATTCAAAAAAAATAGATGTGCTAAAATGATACGTTCAGCTTCTCTAATTACAAAATATACCCTTAAGACTTTTTACAATTTGTAGAGTTAATATTTCTCTAACTACAGCCCCAGCTTTGTTTTGTTTACAGATCATCATTTAAAATACATTATAAATCATTTATAATTTTTCAGTATTGTTTCAAAAAAATTGAGAGGATTTACAATAAAAGAAATATAAACAGTAAAACTATAAAAATGAAAACAAAATATCAAGACTGTACAGAAAGGTAATAAAAGAGAAGTATAGTATTTAGAGGGTAGGGGAAAGCAATTGTCTTTAGTATAGTAGTAATAAAATTAAGGCAGTCACTTAGAAGTATTGCTAACATTACTTTAAGGTTCCTCTCCACTGCTAGATTATTGGTAACTCATATTCATATATTAAATACTTTTTATACATCTGTTGTCACTGATGTTTTCAAAGTTGTAGAGTTGAACAGATGGAAAATATTAAATAGTGTGGGTGGCTTACTTGGCATGGCACTGGAGATTGAATTCTATAATGTGAAAAAAAATTCTATTGACTTCAATTTTACCTATTCTCCTAACACCCCCACTAACCTGCCACTCTTTCCAGAAGGGGACAGCCTGACTTCTTGGGGCTCTTATACATACATTTGTCAACATCATTTCTTTCATTTTCCAATTCTATAATCCCTCACAATGGAATTAGAAGTGAAGCATGTGGGTGGATTTCACAATCTTCTCATTTAAATGTTGAAACGAATATCAAATTATTAACTTACAGAAAGGAACAAATAAAAGAGGAGAATCCCATCTCATTGAAAATGGAAGAGCTTTGACTGGTGTGGGAGGAGAGTGGAAACTAGGGAGGGAGTCTCCCTAGGAAACCAGCTTGAAAAGAGGAGTGCTTTAATGATGTCAGTGCTGGTCAAATTCTTGGAACATCTTTGATGTTAACACTTATCACAAGTATTTTAATTGCTCAGTGCCTTCTGGGTCAGCAGTAAACTGACAGAAAACAAAGTTCTTCAGGAACGAGAAAAAAATTAGACAATGCTATGTGTGGCATCAGACAAAACTAGGCTTAATTCCTAACGCTATCCCTTATCAACTGTGTAAGTTTAGGTAAATTACTTTGTTTCTCTGAGTTTCACTTTCTTTTTTTTTTTTTTTCTTTAAAATTTTATTAATTTATTTATTATTTTTTGGGGGTACACCAAGTTCAATCATCTGTTTTTATACACACATCCCCGTATTTCCTCCCTCCCTTGACTCCCCCCCCACCCTCCCTCAACTACCCCGCACCCTCCCCGTCCCAGTTCTCTAAGGCACCTTCCATCCTCGAGTTGAACTCCCTTTGTTATACGGCAACTTCCCACTGGCTATCTATTTTACAGTTGGTAGTATATATATGTATGTGCTACTCTCTCACTTTGTTTCAGCTTCCCCTTCACCCCCCAACCCCCCAATCCTTGAATTCTCCAGTCCATTCTCTGCATCTGTGTCCTTGTTCTTGTCTTGTCACTGAGTTCATCAGTACCTTTTTTAGATTCCGTATATGTGAGTTAGCATACAATATTTGTCTTTCTCTTTCTGACTTACTTCACTCTGTATGACAGACTCTAGGTCTATCCACCTCATTACATATAGCTCCATCTCATTCCTTTTTATAGCTGAGTAATATTCCATTGTATATATATGCTACATCTTCTTTATCCATTCATTTGTTGATGGGCATTTCGGTTGCTTCCATGTCCTGGCTGTTGTAAATAGTGCTGCAATAAACATTATGGTACATGTTTCTTTTGGGATTATGGTTTTCTTTGGGTATATGCCCAGTAGTGGGATTACGGGATCATGTGGTAGTTCTATTTGTAGTTTTTTAAGGAACCTTCAAATTGTTTTCCATAGTGGCTGTACCAACTTACATTCCCACCAACAGTGCAGGAGAGTTCCCTTTTCTCCACACCCTCTCCAGCATTTGTGGTTTCCAGATTTTGTGATGCTGGCCATTCTGATCGGTGTGAGGTGATACCTCATTGTGGCTTTGACTTGCATTTCTCTGATGATGAGTGATGTTGAGCAACTTTTCATGTGTTTGTTGGCCATCTGTATGGCTTCTTTGGAGAAATGTCTATTAGGTCTTCTGCCCATGTGTGGATTGGGTTATTTGCTTTTTTGGTATTAAGCTTCATGAGCTGCTTGTATATTTTGGAGGTTAATCCTTTGTCCGTTGTTTCATAGGCAACTATTTTTTCCCATTCTGAGGGTTGCCTTCTAGTTTTGTTTATGGTTTCTTTCGCTGTGCAAAAGCTTTCAAGTTTCATGAGGTCCCATTTGTTTATTCTTGATTTTATCTCCATGATTCTAGGATGTGGGTCAAAAAGGATCTTGCTTTGATAGATGTCATAGAGTGTTCTGCCTATGTTTTCCTCTAGGAGTTTTATAGTGTCTGGCCTTACATGTAGGTCTTGAATCCATTTGGAGTTTATTTTTGTGTATGGTGTTAGGAAGTGTTCTAATTTCATTCTTTTACATGTTGCTGTCCAATTTTCCCAGCACCACTTATTGAAGAGGCTGTCTTTTTTCCATTGTATATTCTTGCCTCCTTAGTCAAAGATAAGGTGCCCATATGTGTTTGGGCTTACTTCTGAGTTCTCTATTCTATTCCATTGATCTTCCTTTCTATTTTTGTGCCAGTACCATACTGTCTTGATCACTATGGCCTTGTAGTATAGTTTGAAGTCAGGAAGCCTGATTCCCCCAACTCCATTTTTCCTTCTCAAGATTGCTTTGGCTCTTCGGGGTCTTTTGCGTTTCCATACAAATCGTAAGATTTCTTGCTCTAGTTCTGTGAAAAACGCCATTGGTAATTTGATCGAGATTGCATTGAATCTGTAAATTGCTTTGGGTAGTACAGTCATTTTCACGATGTTGATTCTTCCAATCCAGGAACATGGTATGTCCTTCCATCTGTTTGTGTTGTCTTTGATTTCTTTCATCAGTGTCTTAAAGTTTTCTGCATACCGATCTTTTGCTTCCTTAGGCAGGTTTATTCCTAGGTATTTTATTCTTTTTGTTGCAATGGAGAATGGGAGAGTTTCCTTAATTTCTCTTTCTGCTCTTTTGTTGTTAGTATATAGGAATGCAAGAGATTTCTGTGCATTAATTTTGTATCCTGCTACTTTACTAAACTCATCAATTAGTGCTAGCAGTTTTCTGGTAGAGTCTTTCACTTTCTTAATAGATAAAATGACAGTGCTAACACAGACCTTTAGGATTTTTGTGAGAATTAAATTAAATAACATAAGTTCTTAGCATTGTGTTAAAATTTCAGCTTGGGATGCCTAACCCTAGCTGTGGTCCACACTCTCACAGTACTTAGTGATTCTTTTGTCTTTGCATTGAGTTTTCCAGCACAGAAACTAGAGTTTCATGATGTGAGATATAATATCTCCTGACAGCTTTCTCTGAAACAGTTATAGCCTAGAATTTTATAGAATAGTCAACATTTCATTAATAAATTAAAATACTCTTAAAGGAGGAATCTTTTTGAAATATCATTTAATAACAGTTGTATTAGTTTAGTTCTGCATTCTCTGGAGTCTGGGAATTCCATTTGTGGAGATAGGTAGTTCAGCTCTACCAGGTCCGAGCTATGACTGCTGGGTATGGTAGACTGGCATTCAAATCCATTCTCCTCCTAGGTGCCTCTTGTGTTTCCAAGTGTGGAGAAGGAAAATCTGTCTTTCTAAATTTCTCTTGTAATTATGGTTCTGGATGGGAATTAGATTCCACTAGTTACATATGCCCGCCTGAAATTTGGAACGTGATGGTAAGACAGGGGCCATATTTTTCAGTTACAATTCTAGAAGCAAATTAAAGAGACACAAATCTTGGGAGGCAGTTCTAGCAGCTAGGATTGCAGTTTGTTTCATGGGTGATGAGAGTTGATGATGGTGGCGGCTCTGGACACCAGCCATGGCTGTGTATATTTGATATCACAGTCCAGTAGCTATTCCTGAATTCCTTCTCCTCCAGCATTTCTTACAATTTTGTGAACACCCAATTCTCTGCACCAAATCACTTTCTGCAGGAAATACCTAGAGTTCTTTCTGTTCCTTGAATTGCATTTTGATTGCTAGACCATGTAATCTTCAGGAGGACCTGTGCCTTGATTTTCTTATTTCCTAGATAGGAGAAAGTGGAGAAAAAATGTACAGTAGATCATTTTTACGGTCTATTCTAGCTTTAAAAATGGCTATGATCTTGGTGGCCATTTCCATTTCTCTGCAAACTGACATCAGTTTGCTTTTGAGGTTTTTATCACTCTGCTCTACATCTTCTGTTTTCCCTGCCAAATCCACTCCTCACCAATTTTTGGCCCTGATTTGTGTCCCCGAAATCTCACATTTATGGATTCCCTTTACAAGGGAATGACCTGCCTTCTGGTTCAGCTCAGCCAGATTGGTGAGCGGGAGAGGACTGAGGTTGGGATATTCGCTCCGTCAGCTCTCTGCCTTCCAGGTGGCGCCGGGTGAAAGGTGGTCCTCTGTGGAGGGCCATGTTCCTTTCAGCAGTCGTCCCCTCAACAGCAGCGATTTGCACCAGGTTCTGGTAACAGTTGTTCCTCTTGATTATTCAGGCCCAGGCATAGCACATGCTTCCTGTTATAGCTGGGCCTAGGGCGCTGCATAATTCCTTGTTGATTTCCCTTAATCCTGCTCACACCTTAATGAGCAGTCCTCTTATTAAATTCTCCTCTACTGTCCATTTTAGTATGCCGTCTATATCGTACGGAACCCTAACCATACAAGTGAGAAAGCAAATGAATATCATAAATAAAAAAGCGAAACAAAACAAAAACAAAGTAAAACCGTATCCAAGGCCTTCAAACTAAGCCTTGAGAAATGCACACTCTTCGGTCGGTCTTTGTTGCCCTCCTTCTATCCACATACACATCTGTCACATTCCAAACTCATACTCACTGTATGCTCTAATGAATTAATCTTCTTAGATTGTCCCTGTGTTATCTCAAGTCCTGTTCAAACTTCAGTGGCTCCCTTTTGCATCCCAGCCATCTAAATCTCTTGGTGTTCCAGGTCATCTATTTTTCCCTGAAATATATTCTTTTTTTTTTTTAACATCTTTATTGGATTATAATTGCTTTACAATGCTGTGTTATTTCCTACTGTACAATAAAGTGAATCAGCTATATATATGATTCCCTCTTGAGGGAATGCCTCCCTCTTCAGCCTTCCTCCCACCCTCCCCATCCCACCCCTCTAGGTTGTCACAAAGCACTGAGCTGATCTTCCTGTGCTATGCAGCAGCTTCCCACTAGCTATCTATTTTATACATGATAGTGTATATAAGTCAGTGCTACTCTCTTAGTTCGTCACATCTTTCCCTTAACTACCATGTCCACAAGTCCATTCCCTGCATCTGCATCTCTATTTCTTCTCTGCCACTAGGTTCATCAGTACCGTTTTTCTAGATTCCATATATATGCATTAATATGTGGTGTTTGTTTTTCTCTTTCTGACTTACTTCACTCTGTATGACAGACTCTAGGTCCATCCACCTCACTACAAATGACTCAGTTTCATTCCTTTTAATGGTTGAATAATATTCCATTGTATATATGTACTGCATCTTCTTTACCCATTCATCTGTTGATGGGCATTTAGGTTGCTTCCATGTCCTGGCTATTGTAAATAGTGCTGCAGTAAACATTGGGGTACATGTATTTTTTTGAATTATGGTTTTCTCAGGGTATATGCCCAGTAGTGGGACTGCTGGATCATATGGTAGTTCTATTTGTAATTTTTCAAGGAACCTCCACAATGTTCTCTATAGTGGCTATATCAATTTACATTCCCACCACAGTGCAGGAAGGTTCCTTTTTCTCCACATCCTCTCCAGCATTTATTGTTTGTAGATTTTTGGTGATAGCCATTCTGACTGGTGTGAGGTGATACCTCATTGTGGTTTTGATTTGCATTTCTCTGATGATGAGTGATGTTGAGCATCTTTTCATGTGTTTTTTTGGCATCTGTATGTCTTCTTTGGAGAAATAACTATTTAGGTCTTCCACCCATTTTTGGATTGGGTTGTTTGTTTTTTTGATATTTAGCCACATGAGCTGTTTGCATATTTTGGAGATTAATCCTTTGTCGGTTGCTTCATTTGCAAATATTTATTTTTCCCTGAAATATATTCTTATCCTTATGTTTTATGGCATTATTTTACTGCAGAACCTGCTGTGTGATTTTGCACCCTTGAGCCTGGATCATTCTGTTTCCTTCCTTATAGCACCACCTTGCCTTGCTTTTCAAAATTCAATTTTTTAAATTAATTTTTATTGGAGTATAGTTGCTTTACAAAGTTCTGTTAGCGTCTACTGCACAGCAAAATGAATCAGCCGTACATACACATATATCCCCTCCATTTTGGATCTCCCTCTCATTTAGGACACCACCATGCATTAAGTAGAGTTCCCTGTGCTGTACAGTATGTTCCCATCAGTTGTCTATTTTATACACAGTATCAATAGTGTGTATGTGTCAGTCCCAATCGCCCCGTTCCTCCCACCCCACTCCTTTCCCCCTTGGTAGCCATGCATTTAGTTCTGTCACGTTCTCGTGTGCTACTATGAGCAGTGTAATCTAATTCTCAACTAACTTCAGTATATTTGGAACCACAGTGTATAGCATATTTGTATTGTATCAAATTATAGTTTGTCAATTTATTTTTACTTTTCTATTCGATAATAATCAAAATTATAGGTACTATTTATTGAATGCTTACCACATATTGAACATTTCCCTGCATCACACTTAAATTTCATAATAAATCCATGAAGTAGTTACTAAAATCCTGGTTCCATCTCTAGCTTTCTGTGTCATACATGTTAGAAATTAATCAGTCTGTACCTCGGTTTCTCCATTTTAAAATAAAAATAAATCTTGTCACATAGGCTGTTGTGAGGATAAAATAAATTAATAAATGGAAAACATTTAGAAGAGAACTTAGCACATTGTAAGTACTCTATAAATTTTAGATTGTAGTAGTAGTAGTAGTATTCCATTTTACAGATGAGCAACTTGAGGTATAAAAACATTCATTTACCACAAGTCACTTAGTTACAAGCTGTAGAGCTAGAATTTGACCCTGATGGAGTGGTTAGAGTAGAGCCTGTACTCTTAGCTCCCGTGCAGTTCAGCTACTATTTTATGTCCACTTTGAGGCAAAAGCAATAGTTACATTTGCTGGGATATTGGTAAAATGATTCCCTTTCTTTCAATATAATTTGGATAATATATTTCTATTTTATTAAGGAAACAATATGCTTGTATTCACTGTAAAATAAATTTAAAAGCAGGTGAAGTATAATTTATAAACAAATAACTGATCCACCTTCATTCCACCAGGTTGCCTAACACAGTGTTATTTTATGTAGTACACGTACAGCACATTGTTTGATTAAGTCAAACTAATATTTGGGTTTCCTGATATAAAACAAAACATACAAATTAGAAAAATGCATTTAATTAAAATTCAGCCAGACTTCTTGGATTTTCAAATGGGCAAAGTCTCAGGAAGTTAAATGAACTTCCTGTAAGAACGTGAAGTTTCAATTCACATTTTATCTAGTATCTCTTTTCAAATTTTCCTGCCAAAACTATTGTATTATGCTACAATTATCCAGAGGTGCTATTTTACACTTGGACTATAATTTCAGAAGCTCTGCTTCCGATGTCTAATAAGGTTTCCACACATAACTCCCACACCCTAGAGCTGCCTTCAAAGGTCATTTCTTCATCCCGTTCTTTGCCGACATAATTGCACCTGCTAGGTGAACTGCAAAACAAGTCCCAGGCATACAGGGTGAGTCAGTCGCTGTCATTGAAGCTGTTTTCCTGTTTATGCTCATCCTGAGCATTATGGGCTGGGAAGGTTCTGGGACCATTTGTAGCTTCTCTTTTTGATAGCCAGAAATTTCCTTACATTGGTTCTCAATTCCCAGTTTCCCATAACAGGAAGACGAAACAGACTTGCTATCAAAGAGGAGAGTTTGCAATGAGCTCAAAGGAGAACATTAGAGAGACCCCTAATGTTTCCAAAACATCACAATTTTAAGAGGGAAATATGTCATGTTCCTAAAATGGTTTAAAAGAGGTTGCAACTGATGGGCACATCTTTTGCTTGCATTTCCCTGTCATGTTTACCTTTTTTGTAGTCTCCCAGGGGCTCTTTCAGTTGAAATTCACATTTCCTTATTGCCAGTTGCAATATCATAGCAAAGTCGAGTATTTCGCTGTGAACAAATAAATGTGCTTATTTTTTTCCAGTTGCCTCTGCAGTTGGAAGGAAAAAGTGAGTATTTTCAAAATCCAGTCCCACCATTGAAATATGATTTGATGATGTGGGCTCCTTAAGAGAGTGTCTGTTGTCCTAAAAATGAAGAATGATGTGAAAGACATAATCTTATAGCCAATGACACCACCTGTTTTCAGTCAACAATTGCATTTCTAAATATGCAAACTGTTTGTGAGGCCTTGAAAAAAGTGAAGATAAATAAGACTGTTCATGGAATAGTCTCCTGTTTCTGTTCAAATCTTGGAAATATCTGGGAGTGAGTTATTCAAATGCAAAGTAATATGTAGCGTAGCATAAAACACTGTGGTAATTCAGGTGCTTTGTTTTCCTATCATTCAACATAGTGCTTCCAACATTTTAAAAAATTCTTCTGGAGAAAAGTTTCAGGTAAAATGACCATTCAGAAGACTAAAGTGTGGCAGGTACTGTGCTAAGCTCCCCAGTAAATCCCCATACCCCTCCCGTCATTCCCCTGAGATACATATTTCTGTTTTCATTTCACACGTGAAAAATAGATTCTGTGGCATTGGCTGCATAAAATCACACAGCTTAAAAAAAAAAATCAGTGTGTACTACACCTCAGGTAAGTCTGATTCTAAACCTTGAGCTTTTTCATTTGCACTTGAGCTGCGTAACCCAAAACATCATATCAGTATACCATATATCACTATAACAACTATTATAATAATCTCATATAGTATTATATAGAATTGTAACAACTTGATGTGATAATTGCAATATCAATATAATGACCCTGAGTAGGGTTATGATTAGATGGGAGAATAGTAGGGGAGTGACGTCAAATCGGTAGGAGGCCAGTTCAGGGCACTCTGAGGATGACTGCATAAGTAGTAGAGGATGACAGATACTTCAACAAGTAGCAACAGATTTCAAGGGTGAGGCAAGAAATGTAGAGCTGCCTACCAGAAAAGCTGGTTGAGGAAAGAAAGTAGCATGAGATCTTTCAGGAACTGGTCTGCATTGGCAATACCATTTTTCGGTACTTTCCAAAAGCTAACGGTATGGTAAGTTTCTTCTTTAAAGGTCCCAGGTCAGGATAAACAGGTTATAGGTCAGATGACCTTAAGTCATGGGTTAGATGATCACAAACCAACTTTTGACCTGCAGTAGTTTGGCACCTTGATAGAGTCCTTGCAGTGGAACTCCATTCACACTCCATTGGCTACTTTTTCTTCTTGTTCAGTTTGGTTTCCAAGCCCAGCCTCACCCCATTACAAAGGATCATTAAGTGATTTTTACTTTTCTCCGCTTACCCACATTTTAACAATACAAATAGGGAAAACAAAGGGTTATTATTTATTTAAAACTAAGTACAAATAAGGACATATGGAGATGCCATTTGGGCAGAGATTCATTACTCATAATTCATTACCGTTTTTCTCAATTCATACTTTGCTTCAAAAGCTGGCTCCTAGGGGCCTCCCTGGTGGCTCAGTGGTTAAGAATCTGCCTGCAAATGCAGGGGACACAGGTTCGATCCCTGGGTGGGGAAGATCCCACATGCCGCAGAGCAGCTAAGCCCATGTGCCACAACTACTGAGCCTGTGCTCTAGACCCCTCGAGCCACAACTGTTGAGTCCACATGCCACAACTACTGAAGCCTGTGCACCTAGAGCCCATGCTCTGCAACAAGAGAAGCCACTGCAATGAGAAGCCCACTGACCACAGCGAAGAGTAGCCCCTTCTCATGGTAACTAGAGAAAGCCTGTGTACAGCAGTGAAGACCCAACTCAGCCAATAAATAAATATTAAAAAAAAAAAAAAGCTGGCTCCTAATTTAAACTCCTCTATGAAGAACCATGACTGTTCTCCCCTGGTATATTTTAACAGCCATATAACTGGTATTCCTGCTTACAGTGTCTACCCCACTCAAGTCATTCTCTACTCTGCCTTAACTATGATCTTTCTAAAATGGAAATATAACGTCAATCCTGTGCTTAAAAACCACCCAATGGACCTTACACCATTATGGAATAAACTTCAAGTCTTTTAGTATTGCAGATAAAGCCTTTCATAACCTGGACCCTTATTTTCTCTCCAAATCTATTGTCTTTCTCTTTATATGTTATCAATTCCAAAACATATGTGACTATAAAAACAGCATTTTGTTTTATCCATTGCAAGAATTATTACATAGGTTTCTAATGACATTCTTTTCTTCTGTCCCACATATCAACCCCTTTAGGATCAATCCTTCTTTCTGATGCCCCCATTGTAGCTCCTGCATACTTATTATTGCATTTATTAAATCAGCTATAATCACTTGCTGCCCTTTGGCCTCATACTTTAGAGTAGTGGGTTCTTTAGAGTCAATTGCATGTCTTACTTATCTCTGTTTCCCCAAAGCTATTCTTGAAACATGGAAGAAATGCAGTTAAGTTGGTTATATTGCTTTGAATTTAATTGTGTCCCCAGTAAAGTTTTGCCACAGGATTCTAGCCTACTTTGCAGATCATCAGGGTCATTGGGACATACATAGGGAGGTCAGGAAACCACTTTGGATTAGTGAATCTTTGCCTTGACTGGTGGGGAGGGCGGGTATTTTTAGAAGGATAATGATTTTCGGTTAATCTCAAAAGATCTCCAAATAGAGCCTATTTATAACTTGGGCCATAGGATGTCTTGCATAATGTGCTGATTTGCATAGGTAGAGTCAAGGAAATATATTTCAGAGCAACTTCTTTTTTAGTGCCCTAACTTAGTGTAGTTGCTATGTCAATAATGGCGAATACATGGTACAAATGTCACCACTCATCTCCTGCAGAAAAGAGCACCATCTGAATCTGTTGGATAACTCTTTAAGAGGGGAATGATACCTCTACTGGGCAAGTATGCAATATATTCTAGATAAAAGGTAAGCAGAATTGTCTGGATTAATAATCATAACTAATATTACACTAGTATTAATTACAGTGTAACTCCTGGTAAACTTTGGGATTTGTCCACACCCAGAAAGTCAGGGTAACATTAAAAATTAAATACGAATGCCAGAGTATCACGTTCATTACTGATAAAGGCTGAGTTTGAGTATGTGGCTTTACTCTGATAGCAAGTAGGCTTGTTAATACTCAACCCAAGAATCAGACACCTCTGGACCCAGTCCCAGTGAGCACTGTATTGGGGTAGGCATGTCCAGTTTTCCCAGGTAGAATTCATAGCATGAAGCAGTAGAGAACTCATGTTCTTTGTGAACATTTGCTCCAAAGACGAAGGGCAGAGCTGATCCAACCGGACGAATTTATTCCCTCCAAATTTATGGGTGACTTCAACTTCTTAGGGGAGGAGATCATAAAGTAGTAAAAAAAGGCAAAGACTAGATTTAAAGAAAACGATTCCTCATAAAGTTGAAGTTTGGGGAAAAGAAATTACCTTTTATCAGTAGTTCCTAAAAATTGCAGTGTTTTAACATGCATAAAGAACTTGCTCATCTGTCATCTTTTTTGAAATTGATATGTCCTCATGTTCAGGCAGGGCAAGTATTTTTATATGCATTGTCTAAATAAGAAAATTGAGGCATTTTTATAAACAGCCTCATGATTGATAAGAGCCAAAACAAAAACCCATTTTATCTGATTCTTAATCCAAAGCACTTTCATTATGATACATAGTATATGTCTTGTTTTTTTCCTTAAATTTATCTCACCTCTCCTAAGGAATTCTTTTATACTCATGTCTATATTTCCTAAGTGCCCACAGAAATGCTGGGGGCAGAGTAGTCATTCAGTCAAGATTCATTCAGAGATACCAGTAGTCTCTCAAGGAAGCAAGTTTAGTGTAGAAGCTGACTTTGCAGTAACGTTGTTGGTCTCTCTCAACATGTGTTTTTACTTCTTATAGCCCTTGAACAATTTCTAGCAACAATTAGGTACTCAAGAAATTGTGTTGTATTTTTTTTAATGCATTGAATGAACTCTTAAGGTAATTATCTGTAAGTTCCTTTAGTTTACCAAAACAATGACTTAAGATTATGATAGACCTAACAGTATGTCACCTTCTTTCAGTTTCTCAATTAATCCAGCTAAAAAATTGGAGAGTCAGTTAAATTAACTATAGGTTTTTCTAAATTTCTGAAATTCTTTGTACAGAGAATTATTGCTCAAAATTGCAAACATGCAAGAGATGACTTGTTTTTATTTTCATCGAAAGTTCATTTCAAGTCTCAGTGCACAAACTTGTTGTGTAGCAAGTAATTCACTTTTACTCCTTTTTGGATTCAAGAACTATCCAAAAGTCCCAAGTATTTATTTGCTCCCAAGGCATTGATATTTCTCTATCCATTACGTATTAGTTCTTCCTGGCTGCAAAGAGGACATACATTGTCCAGCCCACTTTGTCTCTCCAAGTCCAAGTCCTGGAGCTTTGCAGTCACTGCATTCATCACCTTCCTCATTCTCATTGTCATCAGCCATTGATGTCACCTTCACATCGTGTCTGTCATCATTTAGTCACCTCATCAGTAGGCTTATCATCGCAGTCATTCTTGCCGTAACAGCAGTATCATCCATCAGCACCTCATCATTGTTAACACTGCTACAGCAGTCATTCATTTTAGCACTAGCACTGCACTAGCATCACATCACCATTGTTGCTGTCTCCTGCTTCGTAGTCCCTGCCATCAACACCATCCCAGTAATCATCTTTATAATTAGCAATGGCAGAAGCATCAAGTCTTTCATCTAAATGTGGTGTTTAGATCTCACATACCAAAGACAATTGTTTCATATATTTTCTACTTTTCCCACCATAATAATGGAAAAGACCTTCACATTAAGATGAACGTTTTAAAATAACAAAGGCAAGATATTTAGTCATTTTTTCAAGATTTTTAGCTCATGGTAGTTGGTGTGTTTACCCACAGACTTTTTAGAGGACCTCTAATGCTGCAGGAATGATATCCTTTGGAAAGTCACCAAATGCTATGGGATCAGTAAATCCATAAGCAGGTACATAACATGCAATCTCGTTCTGCCTAACCCTTTGCTCGTTTAGAAAGCCTAAAGATATTAATGTAAAATCAATCCTCTAGCCTTAGAAGAGCTGACTTGAGTTCCTGAGACAAAAACAAATAGACAAAATTCTGCCAGTATTTATAGAGGACCAGTTATGCTGCAGAAACTGCACAAATTGTTGTATGGGGTATGGGATGAGTACAGTTGTTGCATGGGATATGTTACTTGCAATTTGAGAGTCACACACTGTCCTGCCCTGTTATGCTTGTACTACCCTCTTTAAAAGGCTTCGATCTCCTGAAGGGCAAGAATCTCTGTTTGTGTCTCTGAAGCACTTAGCACAGAAATTCTCTGATAGTAACAACTCATTATGTTTTTGTTGAATGAATGGTGTTGGGATGAATTATTTAACAAAACCAACAAGAGGGCTTCTACAACCTAAGGCATGACCGCTAAGAGTTATAACAACTTACACAGTAGATATTTAACTTTAGCTATTGGGGAGATGTATAAAATTAATTTTAAATCTTGTCCATAGATATTAAGGTATGATGTCTATTGTGAAGCACTTTAAGCTGAGGAAAAAATATTCAGGGCAAAGTGCATCGATTATCAATTAATGAATGTTTCCTTGAAATGAAAATTGAAGTGCCGCTTTACCTGAATTTCCTGGAAACAGCAGTCCTCCAGAGACTCTCTAGATCCCCAAATATCGATCACACTCCCATCCTTTTTTGAATATGACCTCATCTTCTTCTTTCCTGATATAGTTGAGGAAACCAGGAACAAAGAGCTCTGCTCCAACTCAGGAAACTTGGTTTTGGAAAAACCTTGGAAGAATCCACAACCGCTTTCACCTTTCATGGTCCTCTGTGATTCCAGAAACTAGGACTTCTGTTCCATTTTCCCTTCTTTCATTTTATGCTTTTCACTTATACTTAAACAGAGTGACTTCATTGACAAGAGGTTTTGAAAATCTCCACACTGCTTCTAAACTCTTAAAAGTGAATCTGTAGAGTCAGAGATTTCCAAGCCATCGGTCTTTCTTTTTTCTTCACCTTTATTTCGGTCTCTTTGTATCTCTACTCCAACTTCTGTTACTATCGTTTTAGTCTAAGTCGATATCCTAGATTGGAATATATTGTGTTGGAAGAAATGATGGTAGCGCTGAGATGCAAGGGAAGCACATAGTTTGAAAAATATTTACTGCAAAAAGCATATATTTTTAAATGTTTTGCTGTATGTTATGAATAAAAACAACAAAATTTGAATAAAAATGAAGAATTGGACAATATGATGTGATTTAAAGTAAAGGACCTAGTTTAAACACAGCAGATAATAAAATAGGAGAGACATAGAAAGGAAATATAAAGAAGCTAAAAATTCACTTACAGGATTAAAATGAGCATTAGAAATGGACGTGATAACTACTCAGTTTCACTTATTCTACAAACATTAAGTACCTACTATACTGGTAGCTGGGATCCTGCCCTTAAGGAATTTCACAGTTTGGAGAGGTATTCAACAAACCATAAAAATAATATGAAAAAATCAAGATGTGATCATCTTATAACAGAAAAATTGATGTGAAGAATAACTTGATATACTTTAGTTTGGGCTGGCAGTGAAGGCCATCTTTAAAGGTGACTTTAAGCTGAGACATAAATGTCAAAAAGCTTCTTTCAGTGTAACAGTCTGGAAGAAGAATATTCAAAGTGAGTGGAACCATTGCTTCAGGGACCCAAGATAGCAATGAATATGTGTCTGAAGAATCAGAGGAAAGCAAGTATGGCTGAAACCTAGTAACCAAAGCAGAGAATAACCAGGGGACCATACGTGTATCTTCATTTCCCTAGGATGGTCCCATCTTGTACCTGTTATCTTAATGTGATTTTAATAGAACCCCTCTTTATATTCAGTAGTGACTTACTTTGGACAATATATGATATTTATACCCTGAATAGTGTATGCAATGGAATCTGAAAGGTCTACAAGCTCATAAACAAAACTGACTCCCTCCTTACTTTTTCCCAAGGTTTAATTTCATGCAGCAATAGATCAGAGGAAGGGAATTGCAACAGAGATGCTCAAAAATTTTGGTTTATTTCTAGTACCTATGACTAAGGTCAGTGGGAGTGCTGTTAAAGCCCCAGTTAACCTATAAATTACATTATTTTCCTCTTTATCTTTTTTTTCTGGTGCAGAACCTCTGTCAACTTTTCCACATACCTTCCTCTAAAGTGTGGCTACGTAGACCATGTTTTGATCCACCTTGAATTTACATGTGGCTTTTCTACTTATCGCAGAAATATCATTATGCAGGTGCTCCATCACCAAGGCAACGAGTTGTGAAGTGTGAGCAGTTCAACCTTTGCAGATAACCCAGATTTAATTGGTCAGTCTCAACTCTGTGGTGAGAAGAATGTAAACATTCTGCAATTCCTTATTATTTTCCAGCAGTTTTACAACATATTGCAGAAGAATATATTTGCCCATGAATCTACTCTTTATTTTTTTCTATCAACTCATGTTGATGTGTTTTCCTTGTCCAATACAGTAATGCTCCTTTCTGATCAATACTGTGTACCTAACAAATGCTGTTAGTCTTTGTAAAACTGGGTAAAGGATTTGGATTTCATTCTGAGTGTCACAGGAAGTTGATAGCAAGTTGAAAACACAGAAACGTGTGATCTGATGGTGACTCTGTCATCAGTCAGAGTCATCCTCGGAGGGAACAGTTACAGGGTTGTAGCAATATTCCATCTGACAGATGACTGTGGCTTTGAGTAGGATGGGGCATTAGAGTTGGATAGAAATGGATGAATTCAAGATACACTTTCAAGGTATAGGAAACAAGACTTGCTAATGGATTTGTTGTGGGAAGAAACATCATGTAAAGTAGAAATCAAGGATATATCCTTCATTTTGACTAGCTATTCAGGTGGAAAGTGTGACCACTTATTCATTTGGGGAAAAATGATGAAACAGGTGTTCTAGGTATCTCAAGAGTACAATTTTGGACCCACGTTTAGGATGCCGATGAAGTAGCCAATAGAGTTAAAGGATATGCAAGCGTGACATAAAAGGACAGGTAAAAAGCTTTGAAGTCAGCAACATCAAGACATTATTAAAAACTCTCAGACTGAATGGAATTACGTATGGAGAGAATGTAACTGGAGATGAGAGGGGATCCCAGGACTGAGCCATGAAGTATTCCAGTGTTTAGAGGGTTTAGTAAAATACGATGAGCTAGCAAAATCTCCCAGGCTACAGCAAGTAGTTGAGAGATACACACGTGACTATAGACACTACAGAGAGAGAGATACATAAACCTTGTTCTCCTGACTACCGTGTTTGGTTTAAGAGAAGGAGAAGGAATAGTCATAACCCTAGCAAGATTATTAAAAGTTTTTTTTAAGACTTTTTCTTCCCAGAATTTTCAGAAAAGATTATCCTCTCTAGTCTATAAAAATATGAAGATATAAACCCAGATTTCCAGAAATAATCAAGGTTCCAGCTTCATGGAGGAAGCTGGCAATAAAACTATTTATGTTGATGCTACTTATTCATTTTACTAATCATTGTATACCACTCAACACTTGAAAATTATAATTTTATTTACTGTCTCCCTTCACTAAAATATAAGCCTCTGGGGACAAAGACTTTGTTTTGCTCCTGTATTTATGGCACCTGGAACAGTGGCTGGCACACAGTAGATGCTCAATAAATATTTCAAACAAATATGATATTCATATATTGTCCAGAACAAAGTTCTCCAAAAAATATTTTTAATTAAGTGAACCAACCTACCATTAAGATTCTTTATGCATTACCATCTGTATGAGCAGATACCTTTCTTCTGTCCAAAATACTCTCCCTGTTCCTTTTCCATCTCTGTTTGAATTTTCCTTTCCAAATCTAAGATGAAATTCACATCTGCATCCCAGAGGATGTTATTATCTGTTTTTTAGCAATTAGCATATATTTCCTTGCTACGTTTTGCCTTCTTGTCTCATCTAAACATAAGCTTTCCAAGGATAAATACAGTAGACATATTCAGTGGTCTGCCTCATCCACATCTCTTCTTAAAAACCTAGCCCTTTCATAGCACAAAGAGGAACCAAGCACACATATCATATATAGGCACACATGCAACTAAATCCTTGCTCTCTGGAGAAGAGACACCTAGACTAAAGTCCTTCTGTCTCTTTTTTTTTGTTTGGTCCAGCACCCGTTAGGTTTTCTCTGAAGAGAGAGTTTAAACTGAGAGACTGTGACGCATTCTCTGTCCTAACATTTATGTGAGGCCAAGGCTGGAATCAGTACCATTATAAGGCAAAGTTATGTGCCACCCAGTGTTATAAGAGAACAAAGACTATAGAGTAAGTGCATAGAGAGAGACTGAGGCTATATAGAGAGCTGTTTATTTTGTTCCTACTCATTTTCCAGTTCTTAGAAGGCTGATTTATACTTTGTTTTCTGCCCTTGGGTTATATGAGATTCTTCTGCTTTCCCTTCAATGAATCCCTTGTTTGAACTGAATTCTCTGCTTAATTATTTCCTTCGAATCTGTCCAGGTGGTTTGCACATAGCAGAGGTTCAATAAATCTGTGGCAGTGTGTTTATCATTTTCAGTCTGCATTTCCCCCTCCCCAATAATTAGTTCAGAGTTTGCTCACAAATTTCATTATTAACTGTTTGTTTCTAACTGCATTCACTTCAAGCAACCAACAGAAGTAGTCCCTATCCATGTTTGAGTCACCAGATTGATAATGTTCAACTTCAACCTGTTGTTTCAGTAGTTGATGATGAAGCATGAATACTAGTTTCTACAAGAGCAGATTAAAAATATTTCTTTAAAATGTCAATGGAAAAAGACACTTTGAGATGGTCTCTTCATACAATATGCGTCTCCAGATTCCTGCAGTGATGATGCCACCTTTACTTACACACAAAAGGATTATTTTTAGTCAAGTTGTTTTCCCCAACACTGTCAATATTCACTAGATTTATTTGCCCAATGAAGTATTTTTTGTTTTTTTTTTGTTCTTCTTGAAAACATCTCTCGTCCTTGCTGGGCTGATGGTCGAGGACCAGAAAGCAATATCCCAGCTGTTCTTAAAATCAGCATTTCTTAGCAAGGTTAAGCAGTGTTTTTTCAAAGTCCCCGTGCTGTGTGCGTCAGCTCCTGGTGAGTCAAACCTGTTATGTTAGCACATCGCACGGAGAAAGGCCAGCAGACTTCAAAACTTGGAAAAAGCAGCTTCTCTTCTTGGTCTACCTAAGTTGGCTTGAGATGTGTTTATCTGGACTCCACCTGCCGCTTTAAACTCAATAAGTTTTCTCTTTAAACAGCTGATGCCACTTTCTTTTTATCTATGGGCTCCTGAACTGCCACTACTTTCCTGACTGAGAAGATAAAGGGAATGAGGGTTTAGAATCAAATCTTTTTTTTTTTTTTGGAAGAAACTCGCTTGGGTGGGTTCCCCTCTTTAAGGGGTTTGCTTTTGAGAGAAAGCCCTGAACAGCTAGACGATGACCCTTCTCCACCTCACACCTGAGCCCACACTGTGCCTCTCGACATTTCTGATGACCTCTGTCCTAAACCTTAGATATGCTCTCCACTGCACTGAGCTCGCACAAGTCCGAGTATGATTGTTTACGGAATGCGGGTAAATAGAGAGTATTCCAAGGCTGAATAATTGGGGAAATGCTGAGCTAAACAACGTTGATGATTTTCTCCCTGAAGAAATCTTTTATGTCTTTAAAATATGAAAGTACATTCTCCATTTTCAGGAGGGAGATCATGAATGCCTGTTTCTTAGGCTTATTTGACCACAAAACTATTTGGTGTGATCTCTCTTAGGAGGCCTCTCTTTTGTGCAGTTCCCAGTCTTGATGTCTTGGACTCTTGACCATGGATTGGTATGGGAATTTTGGTACTTATTTGGGTCTTTAGCAATTTTAGTGTTCCAAGTTCCAAGTCCCTCAAGTCTCCATTCATCGCACACTCATCCCTTATCTAGGTTCAATCATCCAGCCCACTGACTTTCACCTACATATCATAATTTATGTGTCATTGCTTACATCCTATCAACCCAGTGCTTCTCCACTCAAAATCATTGAATTCCTTTTCTTTCTGATGAAATTCAGTTTCTCTTACAAGAGTCAACTCCAGTGTTACTGCTTCTGTCCTTGACTCATAGGAGATCTCAGTAATTATTTTGTTTCAAATATCTTTTAGATGAGAAATATTTAGTAGGGGTACTCTGACTCCAGGTCACATAGGAAGTGTGTGCTAGAATTAGCATCGTAATTGGACCACATAAAGTGTAAGGCTTCTATGAGCTGTCCAGACTGAGTTTGGAATTGTACAGCAGGGAAGAAAGAGGCAGAGTCTGGGCATTGTCCCCTAAGAACTAAATGGAGTCACATGTTAAGTTCAGCTGCACAACAAATATACAAAACAGAGTTGAATAAGAAAACGGCAATGCCCATAGTCAAATCATAGATTGAAAAAGTAGAATTCATGGCATAAGAAGATAAGTTCTAGGTTTTTAGATTATATCATTCAATCAGTAAGAGTTGTTTATTGAAGACTCTACAGCATTTTTCAACATACCACACTCCCTCCCGAGTTGGGAATTTGCTAGAACTTTAGGGAAAAATTCATTAGTTCTCAGAGAGATAGATCAAGATGTAAGATGACAGCCTTACTCCAGCAACAGCAGGGACTGCAGTGTGAATTTTGCTTTGCCAGTTATGGGGATAAATTTTCCCTGAGTCATCCTTGTTTTATCATCTGGTCCTTTGTGAACAGAATTCAAAAAAAGAAAAATATCTGCTAGTTTCTTTGTTAGTTGTAGTTGAGATCTGCCTTATCACCAACAATGACAATATACGACACATTTCAAATAACTGCTTTCTACTCATTCCACAGCCATTTTTGACAGAGATGTTGGACTTGTAATACTTATGACCTATTATTTCATGATGTCTTTGAAATAATAAAATCCACAGTTTTTGAGGTCACCATCCCTTTGATATGCTTTGCACATGAGGCCACTTGTGTGGCTTCCTCATTCTTGTATTTAGGTGCCATTACACATTTCCACTTCAGATCCGACTGGTGCTTAAAAATCAACACCTCCAAGCAGCTCATGCAGCTTAATACCAAAAAAGCAAATAACCCAATCCACAAACCTAAATAGACATTTCTCCAAGGAAGACATACAGATGGCCAACAAATACATGAAAAGATGCTCAACGTCACTCATCATTAGAGAAATGCAAGTCAAAGCCACAATGAGGTATCACCTCACACCGATCAGAATGGCCATCATCACAAAATCTGGAAACAATAAATGTTGGAGAGGGTGTGGAGAAAAGGGAACTCTCCTGTACTATTGGTGGGAATGTAAGTTGCTACAGCCACTATGGAAAACAGTTTGGAGGTTCCTTAAAAAACTACAAGTAGAACTACCACATGATCCCATAATCCCACTACTGGGCATATACCCAAAGAAAACCATAATCCCAAAAGAAACATGTACCATAATGTTTATTGCAGCACTATTTACAATAGCCAGGACATGGAAGCAACCGAAATGCCCATCAACAAATGAATGGATAAAGAAGATGTGGCATATATACACAATGGAATATTACTCAGCTATAAAAAGGGATGAGATGGAGCTATATGTAATGAGGTGGATAGACCTAGAGTCTGTCATACAGAGTGAAGTAAGCCAGAAAGAGAAAGACAAATATTGTATGCTAACTCACATATACGGAATCTAAAAATGGTACTGATGAACTCAGTGACAAGACAAGAACAAGGACACAGATGCAGAGAATGGACTGGAGAACTCGAGGATTGGGGAGGCAGGGGGTGAAGGGGAAGCTGAGACGAAGTGAGAGAGTAGCATAGACTTATACATACTACCAACTGTAAAATAGATAGCCAGTGGGAAGTTGCTGTATAACAAAAGGAGTTCAACTCGAGCATGGATGATGCCTTAGGGGACTGGGACGGGGAGTGTGGGGGGAGTCGAGGGAGGGAGGGAACACGGGGATATGTGTATAAAAACAGATGATTGAACTTGGTGTACCCCCCAAAAATATAATAAATAAATAAATAAAATGAAAAAAAATACTAAAAAAAAAAAAAAACACCTCCAAAGCAGAACTTTCCTTTTCCCATAAACATGCTTTTCTTCCTGCATTTCTATTTTACGTGTTCAATCCAGAGTAAAAGCACCGTATACAACTGCAGAATGAATGAATGAGTCAATCGATTTAAAAATGAGCGAAATCTTTAACAGCTCTTCATATCTTTCTACAGTTTACTCACCACCGCCTTCTAAGACTTAAACCGAACTTACTAAAACTCTTAGTCCTTTTATTCTTATCCCAATAGTCATCCAATTTCTGTCTTTTTCTTATCTTTCGATACACAAATGAGATATACACTGTTAACAGATAACGGGAAACACAGTAGTCAAAGGAAGAGGTCCAGTTTGCTGCCTCTTCCATGCATCCTAGATGGACCAACTACCTTAGGACAGTTGTGTGACGGAACTCAGTAATGGAAGATGGGGAGGAGCACCTTCCTCAGAGGTGAGCAGTGAGGTCTCACGAAAGGAAATGTTTCTGCATCTTTTTCGTGTAGGGCTTCTCCAAGAAGTGGGCTCAAGAGAGAGCTGACTGTCTCATACTGACACAGGACCCTATGGACCTTCCCCCCCCCCCCCCCCGCCCCATGTCCTCAGCCTGCCTTTTGTCTGTGGAAAAACTTTAGCCAAAGAATACCTTCAATCAGAGAAGTAAGAAAATGCAGAAACAAAGGAAGACAGTCCAACAAGACTAAATAATAAGAGTTTAGTCATTATGCATAGCCAAGGACCTTTAGTTCCTCCTTAAGGGCTATAGATAGTATTCTGAGCCATATCCTTTGAGCTGTCATAGATAGGAAAACCCCCGCCAGGTGGAAGAAGTTAACTACATGATGACCAGACTGTAGCCATGACATAAGCTGCCACAATTCCAAGAGCTAGCCTCAAACAAATGGAAATAAACCGACCCTGGGACTGAAGATTAACTGTACTTAAAACAATCAAAATGACACTGATCAGACCACCACATGACCAATTTCAATTTCGAGCTGACTGTACTGTTTCTGTATGTAGCTCCCTCCCTTCACCTGCAAAAGCACTTAACCACTGATCATCAATGTGAGGGAATTGGCCTTTGGACAGGAGTCTGTCCTCCATTCCCCCACCCCCACCCCATCTGGTTGCTGGCCTCGGGAGTAAAGCAAACTTTCCTTTCCACCACCCTTACCTCTTTATTGGCTTTTGAGCAGCGAGCAGCTGGACTCCCACTTTCGGTAACAATACTATTCCTATCTCTCTAAGAAGGCTTTGTTATTTCCAAACTTTTACTCTGTAGATATCTCACTCTATCATATATATCACCATTAGGAAATGTATTTCTCTGAATTAATATGTCTTTTTAAAAACTTGCCCTTCTTGTTATGCATAACGTTACTCTCAGTGTTCAATATAGTCACTCCTCAGGTGATCTTTTACACATGCAAATCGGTTTACATCAATAGTCTGCTTATACCCTACTGTGGATTTCTATGTCATTTAGAATATAATCAGTGTTCTTGCTATGGACTACAAGACCATAAATCCTAGTCTCTATCTTTCAATCTCACCCACTCATTCTACTATTTTATTTCTTAGTAGCAACTTAACTCTCTAGAATTATCTCGTTCATTTATTTGTCTATGTTCTACTTTCCTTTGACTAGAATGAAAGCCCCATGAGGTCAGGAACTTTAAAAACTTTGTTCACTGATTTAGCTGCAGTGCTTAGAATAGTGGCTGATACATGATATTTAGTATCTGTCAACTGTCTGTCATTCATATGGAAGCATTAATAAGTTTTATCAGAAAGTGAAAGAGCAGCTCACTGAATGGCAAATTCTGTAGGAGGCGTTTTGTGCTTACTGCCATGGGTAAAGCTTAAGCGTGATGGAACTTTGGGTACCCAGTTCGTGCAATGCTACACGAGACTCCTGTTAGCAGGGGAGCCTTCGAAAGAATATGAGAGGAGAAAATACAAGGACACACTAATGCTACTTTTACCTTCCCCGCCTACCTCTCACTTCAGTGCCCTTCCAGTCATCCTTGGCCACCACTCCTGATGCTTCTAGTATCCAGGAACAGAAGAAAATCACAGGAAAAATCTTACTCTCTCTCCAGTGTTACTGTCTCCTTGGTACCCAGAAACATTCGGTTTTTAAATACCTTTAGTAACTGTATATTACCTACAAGATAAAGGAAGGCGTCTGCAATACTTAATAATGTGATTCTAAACTATTATTCCTGGCTCAAATGCTGTCGCTATCCCTGATGATCTTATTCACCCAAAGATTCTTTCAACTACTAAATGGTAGTGATAGCAGTCGCGGCATAGAATCAACTTTCTCCATCTCAAGGAGGAAGAAACAGATAAGAGAATAACAAAGAAGGCCATTCCTCCACCTCACTACGATGGGAAAATGAACAGAATGGACAATCAGTGGAGATCTACTTCATACACAAAGCATCCTTTTTAACAAATGAGAAAGTGAAATTTTAGCTAGAAGAAAAATAAGAGGCAATAATCATTCAAGTTAAGTGACAGAGCTGAGTTCTGAATCTGTGTCTACTAGTCCCCAAGGCCCATACTCTTTCAGGTACAGCAGGATGCCACTGCATAGGTGAGCCCAAATGGAAGAAAGGGCATTCGGGGGAATTTTGTGCTGTGCTAATTAGTATTGATATTTAGCAGATCTGTCTTCAGGCCCCGAATATGCATATACAAGAATACGGCAGCTGGGACGCTGGAAAGCATCCTGCTGTGTGTTTTAGTTTTTCTTTACTCAAAGAAGAAGAGCAGAAAGAGCCACCTGACCTGGCACACTGAGAAGGAAACATGCTTGGTTGGTTTCCTGTTTCCAGCCTGTAAGGAAAGGGCTGGGAGAGAGCCCGTGGTTCTGGATAGAGAAGCAGCTGTCTCTCTGGAGGAAATGAGCTCTGGTTCAGCCAGGCAGGCAGGCACATAGCCCAGAGCTGATCAAGGGAATCATCCTCCTCCGACTTGCTTTTGTGGGGCCCTCAAGGGGTTAAGGATGGCAGGATTTTTTGGTTGCTATGTGCAGCCAGAGAACAGGCAGATTGTTGCTGACAACTCCAGGAGCATCCCCCTTTCATGGGTGAAGGGTGGATTCAACCACAATGCACTCGCTGACGTGCAGCTGATCCCCAGAGAGTCCGGCCTGTTTCTGTGTGTGATCAATGTAATATTCCACTGCTAAATTTAGGGACCCTGTCTCCTATGACAATGGCACCTCACCATGACTAATTAACAATAAAACTGTGGATGGTGTGACAGGTTTAATTATTTAGTCTCCAAGGTTTTGATTAAATTAAAACTCTTTACCACAGGACAAAAAATTAATAATACACACAAGTTAAGATTATAAAACAACGAGGCTGATACCACAAATCACGAGAGGAAAAGGGTCTCGTAACCCGGCTTCTCTGTATGTGTATGAGATTAGTCATCTGTGTGTATGTGTGTGTGTGTGTGTCTGTCTGTGTGTGTGTCTGTGTAAAACCCTGCAGATGTCTGTGTACATATGTAATGGTAGACATTAGTGTGTGTGCAAATAATGTGAGAGATGTATATGCACGTGAATTTCTAAAAGTGTGAAGTCCATGTAGAGATATTTGTGTACATGACTGTTTACATGTGCATGAGTTTATATACGTGAGAACAACTCTGAAGATTCGTATGTGCATAACCAGCACTGAAGAAGTATGCAAGAATGTGTGGACAACATTGGAGATGCGTGTGTATATATAACTCTGCACATGTAGCTCTGGGTGTAAAAAACTGTATTTTATGTATGCCACAGCTGAGATGCATTCGTGCATATGCACGTGTATATGTGTGTCTGTGTGTGTGTGTGTGTGTGTATTCACTTTTGGAGAAGGACTGTGCTGATCCTGCGGATATTTTTGTATGTATTTTGTGTACATAAAAATTCTGTATGGCAGTATGCAAATAGTGTGTGTATATGTTATATGTGATTTTTATATATTATGTACATATTCAATATATAACATGCTATATATAATGAAAATAGATTGTATAATATATATTAGAATGTAGGTGTGACTATACCACCAGGTATACAGGTACATGCATAAAACACTGTATTTATAAGTCCTACATATTAACCTTGTAAGATAGTATCCGTGTGAATTTCTATTTCGCATTAGAAGTGTGTGGTATATATTATACTAACGATTTGTGTGACCATGTTCATTATACTAGAGATGCACGTATAAACATTTACTATACAGAAAGTGTGCAGAACACTAGATACCTTGTGTTTGCATATACTATTTTTTAATTGATTGATATATACAACATAAAATTTACCATTTTAATCATTTTAGGTTCTGTGTCATTATGCACCCATCAGTATCATCCATCTCCAGAACTTTTTCCTCTTGCAAAACTGAAACACTATACCAATTAAACAGAAACTCCCATTCCCTTCTGCTCTCAGTCCCTGGAGTCAACCATGCTACTTTCTGTCTCTATGACCACTCTGAGTACCTCATATGCAGTATTTGCCCTTTTATGACTAGCTCATGACACAGTGTATTGTCTGAAGTGTTCACCCATGTTCACCATGTGTCAGAACTTTTTTCCTTTTTAAAGCTGAGTAATGTTCCATTGTATGTGTATACCACATTTTGTCCATTTATCTGTTGATGGACATTTGGATTTCTTTGACCTTTTGATTATTGGGAACATGGATGTACAAATATCTACTCATGCCCCTGCTTTCAATTCTTTGGGTATTTATGCAAAAGTGGAATTGCTGGGTCATACAGTAATTTTGTTTTTTTTGAGGAACTGCCGTACTGTTTTCCGTAGTGGCTGTACTGTTTTGTATATAAGATGTTAATGTATGTGTCATCACTATATAGGAAATATATACAGCTATGCATTTGTATTTTTATTAGTAGGACTGTAGATATAGAATATGAATGTAAAGCATGGCTATATGAGTGTATATATAACACTGAAGCTAGGTTGCTGAATATATACCATGAGATATGTGTGCGTTTGTGTGTATATAGTAGTGATGGTTTCTAGTGTTTATTTTTACATCAGTTTGCTCATTAACAATTAAATTTTGTGTCAGTGACCTTTTGTTATATAAAGAACTACCACAAAACATACAAGTTTAAAATAATAACAATAAGTTATTTTGTTTGTAAACCCAAAACTTTGCCAGTGCTTGGCAGGGATAACTCTCCCCTGTTCCAAGAAGCATAACCCAGGGTGGTTTGATTGGAGCTGGAAGATATGCTTTCGTAATGGTTCACTCACATGGCTGGTAAATTGGTGCTGACTGTCGTCTGAAGACCCCACCATGATTGTGGGACATTGGTTTTAGTTCCTCTCCACGTGGGCCTCTCCCTGGGCTGACTGGACCTCCTTAGCACGGGGTGACTGTGTCCTAAATGCAAGTATATCAAGAGAACCTGGTGGAGATTGTATTGCTTTTCATGAACTAACTCGGGAGGTCACATAGTGTTGCTTCTGCTAACAGATTCAAGGGAGGGAACACATAGCCTAGATCTTGTTGGGAGGAGTGTCTAAACCGCATTGTGAGAATGTGTGGGATGGGAGATACTCTTGTGGCCATTTTTAGAAAAGATAATCTGCCACAGTCACAGGGTATCATTTCCAAACCGTTTGAAAGATACATCAATTCATTCATTCATTCACGTAACAAATATTTATTGCATGTGTACTACGTGCCAGCCCTGGGAATTAAACAACAAAGAAAATACACAAAGCCCTTGGCCTGATATTCCAGTGCAGAGAATCAGGGGAAAAAAAGTATTTGTCATCTCAGATGATAATAAAAATTAGGGAGACGTATAAAGCACTGTGATGGGGAAAAGGAATGATGGGGACTGCAGGATTCCTATTTTATATGGAATGGTCTGAGAAGTTGTCTCCAATAGGGTGACTTTTGAGCAGACACCCAACAGAAGGGGAGGGAATAGACTTTGAGTATAAAGGTGTCAGGAGGGAGTAGTTCTGAGTGGAGACATGGGTAAAGGCCTTGAGGTCTAGCCATGCTCGGTATGTTTGAGACACAGCAAAGAGGCCAGTATGTCTGGAGTGTGAGGGGGAGGGTGGTAGGAAATGAAATCATAAGAGGTTCTGGGTGCCAGATATATTGAAAGAGGAGAAAGATGATATTGTTCTTCCTGTTGCAAAAAAAAAACAAAAAAATCCCAAAGGAAACATACCACTAATCACATGTCTTTTTAGCTGCATTGTCTTTGTTTTGATCACATCCGTTCCACAAATGCCGAATACTAAAGAACACGCCTCCGCGTGATAAGTTAGTGGGCATCAGCTGTCATCTAGATCGGTAGGAAGTTGGCCAACTGATGAAAATTGCCTCTAACCTTGGAGATGAAAATTCAGGTCTCAGAAGACTATGAAACATCCCTTCTGTCTGAATCTGTTCTCTCTGCCTGCTTCATGCCACATCTGTGCACGTAAAAAGCCAACATAGTTATTGACCTGAATGGCAGAGTTCATAATGGAGTTGGCACTTAGATGTTCAGGTTTGTAATCACGAAGGGGACTCACCGAAGATTTTGAAGGTTGGTTTGATTGTCCTTCTGTGCATTTCCCTGCTCTCGAACTCCATGACAAAATCGGGTGAATCCTTTGCCTTGTCATTAACAGCAGAAGTAAAAAATAGAGAACAAGCTACAACCCAACCAGCCAAATACCCAGCACACTCTGCTAAGTCACTTAAAGGGCTGCTTTTGTCGGCAGTTGTTTTCAAACCTGGTTACAGGTTAGAAGCACCTGGGGAGCTTTGCCCACCTCAAAGCTCTGGCGTGGGTCCCGGACATGATTTTTTTTTTAGCTCCCTGGGTGATTCTAATATGCAGCCACAGTTGAAAACCATCACTGTGGCCATCACACTGTGACTACTGGATAGTACAGTAGGACTCAGATATTATTTTATCTAAAATAATGTCATACAAAATAAATGAATATGCCTGAAGGTTAAACCTGTTAAAGTCCCAGTTTCCAAATGGTTTCTCTGAAGGGCCATTCTTGGTAAGTCCTAAGTTTAGAAATATCACTGGAAATGTGTGCGACATCCCTTGGCCTCTCCATCACTCGACACTTTCCTTCCCAAATCCACTCCTCACCTTCCTTGGGAGAGCAAGCATCATCATTTCTTTCTTCTGAAAGTATCTTCTGAATAATCCTGACCCCTTGCAAACTTCTCTAAGGCTGTGTTTTCATACTTTGGTATTATGAAACACATATATTGATTAACTTAAAATTTTTTCATCCATCGCTTTGCTTTCACTTTTTCTATCTCCACTTTCCTATTTGCATAATAGTTAACTTGATTCCAGCAAATGAGACTAATTTGGGCAGACATGTGCTTAACTTACTTTAGTAGACTTGTGGTCAATGTGTCAGTGATTAAAAGAGGAGAGACACACGAAAAGCATTTCCTCCATTGAATTTTATACAACCATCCTCAATTACTTGTTTTCATTATTCTCAACCCCAGCAAAAAGGCATGAGAACTTCTTGAAGAACCACTGGGCCATATTGTATTAGGATTTCATTGTTATTCCTCAGCTCACATAGCTCTACAGTAATGCCTGATCGGATCTCATAATATGCAAAAGGAAGGTTAACTGCCCTGCCATCTATCTCCAAGTATGCTCCTAGTCAGTGTTACCACCTTATGTTATTACCTTACCAAAACTAGAACTTGTTAAAGTTATCTTCTATGCAAGTGGTTTTCAAACATTTTCTAAAGGCGATTTTTCTCAGCAATAATATTTATCAAGCTAGTAAATAGATTAAAAATAAAACATTTCTTTAACGGCTTTGGAGATCAAAGTCTCATTATTTTAGCCTCCTACTTTCTCTCCAGTTACTGTCAGTATTAGTCAAGGTTCTCCAGAGCAATAGAACTCCATAGAATAGAGAGAGTTCTGAATAGAACTGCAGACTTGGAAGTCCCACAATCTGCCCTTTTCAAGCTGGAGAAACCAAGAAAATCTGGTAGTGTGATTTAGTCAGTTGCCAAAGGCTGAGATTTGGGTGGCTGATGGTGTAAGTCCTGGTCTGAGACCGGAAGCTCAAGAATCAGGAGCTATAATGTGCAACGGCAGGAGAAAATGAATGTTCCAGCTCAAGCAGAGTGAATTCTCCCCTCCTCTGCCTCTCTGTTCTGTTCAGGCTGTCAACAGATTGGATTGGCGGATGTTCACCCACATTGGTGAGAGTGATCTTCTTTTCTTCATCTACTGATTCAAATGCTAAGCTCTTCCAAAGACACTCTCACAAACACATCCAGAAATAATGTTTTACCAGCTATCCGGGCATCCCTTAGCCCAGTCAAGCTGACACATAAAATTAACAATTATTAATAATAATGGTTATCTCCATGGAACACTAGGTGATTTGCATATTACTTCTCCATAACATTCTGTGCACATCCAGTCAGTCACCAAAGCCTGTGATTTTACCTTAGAACAAACACCTGAACCCAACAATTCTTCTCCATCTCTACTCACCCTGCCTGTCTTTCATCTGGACCATTGTGATATAGTTATCTTCCTTCCGTCCAAATTTTTTCCCTCTGAGGCCCATTGCCAACAGTTTTCTTTTAAAAATGAAGTCAACCATGTCACATCACTCTTCCTTTAAAGCTCTAGTTGATTGTACACTTTCGATGGGATTATGGTCAAACTTCAAGGCTTGGTACCATGACTCTTCATATCTATTTTGTACCTTATTCTCTGCGACTCTTTCATATCACTTATTTCCTCAACCCTTATGATTTAAAATACCATGGAAAGGCTGAAAACCCACAAATTCATATCTCAAGCCAAGAATTCTCCCTGAATTTTAGTATCTTATATCCGACTGTTGCTCAGGATCTTAACTTGGGTCTCTGGTAGATATTGAAAACGTCTATAGTCCAAAGCTAAACTCTTGGTCATCCTCTATTCCAAATTTGTTTCTCCTTATATACCCCCAATTTAGGGAATGGTAATTCCATCCTTCCAATTGCTAAAGCCCAACTTTTTGAGTCATCCTTGAGTTATCCTCCTTCTCTTCCGAAGTGTTCTCCATCAAGCTTTTCACCATCTGATGTACTCTGCAATATTTTTTTAAGAACTTTTATTGAGATACAGTTAACAGACAATAAACAACATACATTTAGAGTGTACAATTTGATAAAAGGCGAAGATATATCATTAACATATCACCCACTTCCTCCAATTCATTAGAAAACTTTAAGTTATTTAAGCTTTAAATTATTCCCAGAAATGAATTTTTGTCTCAGAATACATAGAGGGATCAACAGGAAATTATTCCTCAGAGTCTACCCTGGGTAAATACGTAATATGTGAACATATGAACAATATTTATGTAAAATCACCAGGAAAGTTTTTAAAAACTCATGTGATACCTTCGTTTCATAACCTATGATGAGTAAGATATAGTTTCAGAATGGACGTTAGGTAATAACAATGTATTTTGCTTTTCTTTTTATCTTAACTGCTAGGAAGCTTAGAGATAAATTTTTTGTTTAGTCATAATGTTCAATCAACATTAGGCAAGGTGGTTAATAGTATTTTCTTTTTCATTTTCCTTAAGGTTTTTAAGATAACTTCACAGAAGTATGATTTGCCTATAATAATGTTCACTAATTTTATGTATGTAAAAGAATAAATTTGAACAAATATTTACAGACATACAACAATAATCAAGATATAGAATGTTTCTATAATCCCAAAGAGTTCCCTTACTCTACCCCTGCAGTCAATTCTTATCCCTAGACGCAACTCCTAGCTACCACTGATCTGCTTTCTGTCCTTGTTGGTTTGGCTTTTCTAAAATGATATTATAAATGCAATCACATGATATGTAACCTTTTGTATCTGGCTTCCCTTAGCATGATCATTGTGAGATTTTTACATTTTGTTTTGTGTTTTGGTTGTTAATAAGTTTTTAATGCTGAGTAGTACTCCATTGTATGTATCACAGTTTGTTTACCCAGTCACCAGTTGAAGGATATTTAGCTTGTTTTGGCAGTTATAAATAAGCTTCTACAAACATCTGAATTCATATCTTCACGTGGACAAATATTTTCACTTCCCTTGGGTAAATGCCTAGGAGTGGAATTGCTAGGTCATGTAGAAGATATATGTTTAATTGTATAGGAAAGAAACTGTTATATTGTTTTTCCCAAAGTGGCTATTACACTTTGCAGTCCACCAGCAATGTGTGAAAGTTTCAGTTGCTTCAAATCTTTGTCATTGCTTGGTTTTGTCAGTTTTTCTAATTTTTAAACGTTAGTCATTCTAGTGAGTGTGTAGTGATATCTCGTGTTTTCATTTGAATTTTTGTAATGAGTAACAAGGTTAAGCTTTTTTTTCATAAATTATCATTTGCATATCCTTTTTGGTGAAATGTCTTTTAGAATCTTTTGCCGATTTTTTAAACTGGATGCTTATTTTCTTATCACTGAATTTTGAGAATTCTTTACATGTTTTGAATATAGTACCTTTATCAAATATTTGCCTTGTAAATACTTATCGCTGTTATAACCTTTATCTTATAACCTTTATCTTATAACACACTTATTAGTTCTAGAAGCATTTTTGTAGGTTCCTTAGTTTATTCTAGGTAGACGATCACCACCTCTGCAAATAAAAATGTTTATTCCTTGTTTCTAATCTGTATATCTCTTTCTCTTGATTTATTGCATTGGTTAGGACTTCCAAAGCAATCTTTGGTTGTTATTGTTGTTTTAATTTTGCTCTATTTGTGATCTTATAAAAAATTATTCCACTTATCCCATTATGGCATTAGGTATAGATTTTTCTTAGAAGACTTTTACCAATTTGAGAATATTCCCTGTCATTGCTAGTTTGAGGTGTTGTTTATTATGGTTATTATGAATGGGTGTTAAATTTTATCAAAGGCTTTTCTGCATTTTTTGAAATTACCATATAGTTTTCCTCCTTTTTCTTGTAAGTATAGCATTGTATTGCTTGATTTGATTTGTTAAGTATTTCTGTGTCTGTGTTTATGACAGATGTTATTCCGTAGATTTACTTTCCTATAATGTCTTTGTGTAGTTCATGTATCGGAGAAATGCTGGCTTTGTAAGTTAAGTGGAAAGTCTTATCTTCTATTTTCTGGAACAATTTGTATAGAATTGGATTTATTTCTTCCTTAAAATTTTGGGAGAAGTCACCAATGAAACCATCTGCACCTGGAGTTTTCTTGATATGAAAGTTTTTAACTGAAAATTCATTATTTAATATGTATCGAGCTATTTTGATTCTCTTTCTTCAAGGAGATTTGATAGTTTGTATCCTTTAAGAAATTTATCTATTTCATATATATTTACAGAAAGTTGCTCATTATAATGCCTAATATTTTAACCACTGTAAGATCTGTCATAAAGCTCTCTTTCATTCCTGATATTAATAATTAGTTTCTTTACTTATTTATATTTTATTATTTTCTTCACCAGTCTGGCTAAATGTTTATCTATTTCAAAGAACCTACTCTTTTTTTCATTGATTTTCTCTTTTATTGTTTTTGTTTCCAAGACTAAATCTGGTCTCTGTTACTCCAATATGGCTAGAAGTTGAAGTCCTATGTATTATATTTTGATAATTCTATATTGAACAGCCTTACTATAATTGTCCTCAATTATTTTTCAGAAGTTCGTGAAGTTTATGTTTCCAATTAAAATAATGCTGAAAGGATACTAAAAATAAATCAGGAAAGCAACATGTGGAGCTTTTAAATGAAGGAGATTTGCTAATGACTCTTAAAGGAAGAGATATAGAAGCACAACCATATTTATACTTCTGTGACTATGAATTTTCTTCCCTGTCTTTGATTGCTATTAATTTAATGAAAACTGTCTTAACTGCAGAACTCTGTCAGGGATAGTAATGTAACTAAGACCTGACCACTGTCTTAGCGTTGTTTCCAGTCAAGCAAGAAAATAAAATTTAAGGGAAATATCAACAATGTGAGGTGCAATGGGATAAGTGTCACAGAATATATGGATAAAATGTTACAGCATTTTATTTTACTATATTTGAAAGTACTTTTGATGACTCATGGATAGAATCAATCTGAGAATCAAGACAGAGCTAAATATTTCCATTAGAATCTCTAACATTTTTTTCCTATAATAGATGAAAAGCTATGGAGATTCCAGAAATATTCCTAATTGTTTACTTGCAAAAATCAGATGCTGAGGATAGGTTGGAGCAAAATATTAGAGTGAGGTAGGGAAAGGCAATGGAACTCATAAATTGTCTTGATAATGGCTACTCTATTTTGGATGTCTCAAGGAGTGTGATATATCAAATAATTATCTAATAAAAACTAGACAGAATACAATTATGAAAATATCTGAAGGTCTGTATGTGAAAATAAGTTCATAGTACCTAATTTGGTCCATAAACTATTTTCTGATTACCAAGTTATAAAATATTTCAAAGATATCATGAACACAAATATTATTCCCCATCATTTAATTGTTCCCATACTTCAGGGGAGTTGTGAGTACAAATTAATATTTCTGAGATGAAAGAGCTCTTGCTAAGAGAGAAGAAATCTGACAGATTACCAAAAAAAAAGTTTAAATAGAAAAGCAGACCTGTCCTACAGTGTCATATTATTATCATATTACATTACAAGTGGCAATATCATGTGGCCCTTAGAAATTGCTTGAGAGTGGTTTTACCAGTTCAGAGCAAGTTCTGTGATATTCAGAATCCAACAATAGCTCTAAAAAAGATAAAAATTGAAAAACTGAAACAATTAAAATGATTTTCAAATTTTTTTTGTTTGGGAAAGTGATCAAAATGTAATTTTTAAGTTAAAACAATTATAAATAAATTTAAAGTGTGATGGAAACTTCTTTGTAAAGAAAAATATATTTTAAAGTAGGTTAAAAATATACTAAATTATTACCAATACTTATTGCGGGCATGGAAAGATAATAGATGATTACAATTTTTTTCATTTAACTTTTCTGCATATTTAGGGTTTTCTAAAATTAAAAAAAAATCTATGATGAAATTAGAATTTTAAAAATCCGAAATTACAGATTAGCAAGAAATATGATTTAGTGGATCATCATGTTTTAGAAAAAGAATTCTGATAAATTCTAAATTTGGGAAGGATTTCAGTATTGTAATTCATTTGCTAGGTTATTGTTCTGTGATAAAGATTTCACTTCTGAGTTTATAAATTTTCTCTTCATATGTTTTGTTTATTTTCAAAATGCTGCCCCTAAAATTTAGGCATGCTGTCACTAGAAGGTAATTAAATTTCAAAAAGTGAGCTCTCCTCTCAATACTGTGTAGAATTTTATTTCTCATACATTTAATAATAATAAAGTTAATCATTTACTGAAGCAGACAAATGTAATTGGTCAATAATTTCTTTTTTTTTTTAGAACTTTTATTGAGATACAGTTAACGTACAATAAACTGCATATATTCAGAGCGTACAATTTGGTATCCCAATCTCCCAATTCATTCCCCCCCAACCCTCCCTGTTTTCCCCACTTGGTGTCCATACGTTTGTTCTCTACATCCGTGTCTGTATTTCTGCCTTGCAAACTGGTTGATTTGTACCATTTTTCTATAGTCCGCATATATGTGTTAATATACAGTATTTGTCTTTCTCTTTCGGACTCACTTCACTCTGTATGACAGTCTCCAAGTCCATCCATGTCTCTAGAAATGTCCCAGTTTCCTTGCTTTTTACAGCTGAGTAATATTCCATTGTATATATGTACCATATCTTTTTTATCCATTCATCTGTTGATGGACATTTAAGTTGCTTCCATGTCCTGGCTATTGTAAATAGTGCTGCAGTGAACATTGGAGTGCATGTGTCTTTCTGAATTATGATGTTCTCTGGGTATATGCCCAGCAGTGGGATTGCTGGGTCATATGGCAACTCTATTTTTAGTTTTTCAAGGAACCTCCAAACTGCTCTCCATAGTGGCTGTATCAATTTACATTCCCACCAACAGTGCAAGAGGGTTCCCTTTTCTCCACACCCTCTCCAGCATTTACCGTTTGTAGAGTTTCTGATGATGCCCATTCTGACTGGTGTGAGGTGATACCTCATTGTCATTTTGATTTGCATTTCTCTAATAATTAGTGATGTTGAGCAGCTTTTCATGTGCCTCTTGGCCATCTGTGTGTCTTCTTTGGAGAAATGCCTATTTAGGTCTTCTGCCCGTTTTTTGATTGGGTTGCTTGTTTTTTTGTTATTGAGCTGGATGAACTGTTGATATATTTTGGAGATTAGTCCTTTGTCTGTTGATTCGTTTGCAAATATTTTCTCCCATTCTGAGGGTTGTCTTTTCGTCTTGCTTATAGTTTCCTTTGCTGTGCATAAGCTTTGAAGTTTCATTAGGTCCTACTTATTTATTTTTGTTTTTATTTCCATTACTCTAGGGGGTGGATCAAAAAAGATCTTGCTGTTATTTACATCAAAGAGTGTTCTTCCTATGTTTTCCTCTAGTAGTTTTATAGTGTCTGGCCTTACATGTAGGTCTTTAATCCATTTGGAGTTTATTTTTGTGTATGGAGTTAGGAAGTATTCTAATCTCATTCTTTTACATGTAGCTGTCCAGTTTTCCCAGCACCACTTATTGAAGAGGCTGCTTTTTCTCCATTGTATATCCTTGCCTCCTTTGTCATAGATTAGTTGACCATAGTTTATCTCTGGGCTTTCTAGTCTGTTCCATTGATCTTTATTTCTGTATTTGTGCCAGTACCCTACTGTCTTGATCACTGTAGCCTTGTAGTATAGCCTGAAGTCAGGAAGCCTGATTCCACCAATTCCGTCTTTCCTTCTCAAGATCGCTTTGGCTATTCGGGGTCTTTTGCGTTTCCATACAAAGTGTAAAATTTCTTGTTCTAGTTCTGTGAAAAATGCCATTGGTAATTTGATGGGGATTGCATTGAATTTGTAAATTGCTTTGGGTAGCATAGTCATTTTCACAGAGTTGATTCTTCCAATCTAAGAACATGGTATGTCCCTCCATCTGTTTGTATCGTCTTTGGTTTCTTTGTATCGTCTTATAGTTTTATGAGTACAGGTCTTTTACCTCCTTGGTTAGGTTTATTCCTAGGTATTTGATTCTTTTTGTTGCAATGGTGAATGGGATTGTTTCCTTCATTTCTCTTTCCGATCTTTCATTGTTAGTGTATAGAAATGCAAGATTTCTGTGTGTTAATTTTGTACCCTGCAACTTTACCAAATTCATTGATTAGCTCAAGTAGTTTTCTGGTGGCATCTTTAGGATTTTCTATGTATAATATCATGTCATCTGTGAACAGTGACAGTTTTACTTCTTCTTTTCCAATTTGGATTCCTTTTATTTCATTTTCTTCTCTGATTGCTGTGGCAAGGACTTCCAAAACTGTGTGGAATAGTAGTGGCGAGAGTGGACATCCTTGTCTTGTTCCTGATCTTAGAGGGAATGCTTGCAGTTCTTCACCATTGAGAATGATGTTTGCTGTGGGTTTGTCGTATATGGCCTTTATTGTGTTGTGGTAGGTTCCCTCTATGCCCACCTTCTGGAGAGTTTTTATCATAAATGGGTGTTGAATTTTGTCAAAAGCTTTTTGTGCATCTATTGAGATGATCATGTGGTTTTTATCCTTCAATTTATTAATATGGTGTATCACATTGATCAATTTGCATATATTGAAGAATCCTTGCATTCCAGGGATAAACCCCACTTGATCATGGTGTATGATCCTTTTAATGTGTCATTGGATTCTGTTGCCTAGTATTTTGTTGAGGATTTTTGCATGTAAATTCAACAGTGGTATTGGCCTGTAGTTTTCTTTTTTTGTAGTATCTTTGTCTGGTTTTGGTATCAGGGTGATGGTGGCCTCATAAAATGAGTTTGGGAGTATTCCTTCCTCTGCAATGTTTTGGAAGAGTTTGAGAAGGATGAGTGTTAGCTCTTCTCTAAATGTTTGATAAAATTCACTTGTGAATCCATCTGGTCCTGGACTTTTGTTTGTTGGGAGATTTTTAATCACAGTTTCAATTTCATTCCTTGTGATTGCTCTGTTCATATTTTCTATTTCTTCCTGATTCAGTCTTAGAAGTTTATACTTTTCTAAGAATCTGTCCATTTCATCCAGTTTGTCCATTTTATTGGCATATAGTTGCCTGTAGTAATCTCATGGAGCTTTTTGTTTCTGTGGTGTCCATTATAACTTATCCTGTTTCCTTTCTAATTTTATTGATTTGAGTCCTCTCCCTCTTTTTCTTGATGAGTCTTGCTAGAGGTTTATCAATTTTATTTATATTCTCAAAGAACCAGCTTTTAGTTTTATTGATTTTTGCTATTGTTTTCTTTGTTTCTATTTCATATATTTCTGCTCTGATCTTTATGATTTCTCTGCATCTACTAACTTTGGGTTTTGTTTGCTCTTCTTTCTCTAGTTTCTTTAGGTGTAAGGTTAGATTGTTTATTTGGGATTTTTCTTGTTTCTTGAGGTAGGATTGTATCACTATAAACTTCCCTCTTAAAACTGCCTTTGTTGCATCCCATAGGTTTTGGATCATTGTCTTTTCATTGTCATTTGTCTCTAGGTATTTTTTGATTTCCTCTTTGATTTCTTCAGTGATCTCTTGGTTATTTAGTAGCATATTGTTTAGCCTCCATGTGTTTGTATTTTTTAAACTTTTTTTCCTGTAATTGATTTCTAATCTCATAGCATTGTGGTCAGAAAAGATGCTTGATGTGATTTCAATTTTCTTGAATTTACCAAGGCTTGATTTATGACCCAAAATGTGATCTATCCTGGAGCATGTTCCATGTGCACTTGAGAAGAATGTGTAATCTGCTGTTTTTGGATGTAATGTCCTGTAAATATCTATTAAATCAAGCTGATTTATTGTGTCATTTAAAGCTTGTGTTTCCTTATTAATTTTCTGTGTGGATGATCTGTCCATTGGTGTAAGTGGGGTGTTAAAGTCCCCCACTATGATTGTGTTCCTGTCGATTTCCTCTTTCATAGTTGTTAGCATTTGCCTTACATATTAAGGTGCTCCTATTTTGGGTGCATATATATTTATAATTGTTATCTCTTCTTCTTGGATTGATCCCTCAATCTTTATGTAGTTCCTTTCTTGTCTCTTGTAACATTTTTTATTTTAAAGCCTATTTTATCTGATATAAGTATTGCTACTCCAGCTTTCTTTTGATTTCCATTTGCATGGAATATATTTTTCCATCCCCCCACTTTCAGTCTGTACATGTCCCTAGGTCTGAAGTGAGTCTCTTGCAGACAGCATATATATGGGTCTTGTTTTTGTATCCATTCAGCCAGTCTGAGTCTTTTGGTTGGTGCATTTAGTCCATTTACATTCAAGGTAATTATCAATATGTATGTTCCTATTACCATTTTCTTAATTGTTTTGTGTTTGTTTTTGTAGGTCCTTTTCTTCTCTTATGTTTCCCGCTTAGAGAAGTTCCTTTAGCATTTGTTGTAGGGCTGGTTTGGTGGTGCTGACTTCTCTTAGCTGTTGCTTGTCTGTAAAGCTTTTGATTTCTCCATCGAATCTGAGTGAGACCCTTGCTGGGTAGAATATTCTTGGTTGTAGGTTCTTCTCTTTCATTACTTGAAATATATCATGCCACTCCCTTCTGGCTTGCAGAGTTTCTGCTGAGAAATCAGCTGTTAACCTTATTGGAGTTCCCTTGTATGTTATTTGCCATTTTTCCCTTGTTGCTTTTAATAACTTTTCTCTGTCTTTAACTTTTGTCAATTTGACTACTATATGTCTTAGTGTGTGTCTCCTTGGGTTTATCCTGCCTGGGACTCTCTGCACTTCCTGTACTTAGGTAGCTAATTTTTTAAAATGAAGAGATATTTTTCTATTTTCTCCACCCATAAATCACTTTTCCTTTTTATGTGTTCTAATGTTAATTTTACACACTGACCTGGATCAGAAAGTCCACCTAAATTCACTGAGTTTAAGGTCTCTTTTCCAACCGTGCTGGGATATATGCAATGTTCTAAGTGTCAGACTGGTTGGTACAATGGGAAAGTGTTGATTATCTAATCCCTTCTTTCTTCTTAAAAGAACCGTAATTTTGTTCCAAGGCTGGTCCCATTTAATTTATGAATGTAACAGTTCTTTCTCCTGGTTCAGAAAATGCCCCAGCTGGAGTCAACTAGAACCTAGATTTTGCTGAGAGATTTTGGAGAAACATTCTTAAGAAAGGCACAACAAGACAGCGCCTTCCTTCTGCCTATTGGATGTGAATTGCAAAGGCATCTCTCCCCTTCTGAGGATGAAGTCAACACACTGAGGAAAGCAGAGCCAAGGAATTCACAAGAAAGAGAGCCAGAGCCACTTGATTTAGTCTCTTGTAACATCTGATCTACTTTTCAACTTTCTGTTAGATTAATCAAAACAGTTCTAATTTTTTAAGCCATTTTGATTTGGATTTTCTCTCACTTGTAGCCAAAAGCCTCCTAAGTAGACAGTCATACCCTCAGGGCACTCTCTTTACAAGGCAGGCATCTGGAGCACCTCAGGGCCACTCATGGCCACTGGCTTTCTTTACCCTCTAAAGTTTACCTTTTTTTCAATCACCATGTTTCCTAGCCAGATTGATAAAAAGGATGCCCAAAGGGAGTTTTTGAAAATAAACTTTTCTTCTAGTCATATAAATTTTCTAGTTGAACAGCGTTTACTGATACATATGTATGTGTGAGATAGATATATATATATGCGTGTGTGTGTATATATAGTTTATGTGTACATGTGTGTTTGTGCATGTAAGTATATATGGGTATGAATATATAGTTTCATCATGTTTCCAAATGAAACTTTGGAAGACCAGATCGGCATTTATCAAGGTTTTTCTTAGGGATATTGGACTGCATGTTCCCTGAATGTAGGGTATTGTCTTTCCTTTTTTTTTTAATGGAAAGAGTTTATGAAGTAAAATAAACTCAAATTAATCCCAGCTCTGTCATTCCCAAGCTATGCGCCAAGGGCAAGTTATTTCATCTTTCTAGTTTTAGATATACCCTTGTTCTTAGTGGTAATAGTACCTACCCCACGTGGTTGTTTACAGGTTTAAATGAGATAACATTAATTTTTCCTATCTTAGATATCAGCAGAGGCAATCAACTGTTTATTCCCTTCTTTTTTTGTTCACAAGAAAAGCCCCTGTGAATCTCATCATCTAGTTATTCCTCTACTTGAGAAACATAAAATCCTCATTGCCTACAATCCCTCTAAACTTAGCAGGTCCAATACTTTATTTCTATGATTTTCTTTTTAATTTTTACACAATAGAGCACTTTAATTCTTTCTGAACTTAGGGTAAATTGCTTAATACCACCTCTTGAGTTTATTTTTTTTTACAGAAACTGCAGTCACTCCAAAGGAGTTCTAAAGCCTCATAGAGAAGAAGTCTTTTGAGCAGTCTAATTAAATAGAAGTGATCAAAAGAGAAAAATCCAGTCCTGTCACTGCACCTTAACAACAGAAAGCAAAGTCCCTAGTCCCCCACCCTTATCTGCAAGGTATAAAGAGATTTACATTTTTCTGTCTTATTTTCAAGGAACGGAACTCACCAAATTCTTTATTTTTTTGAGAACATTTTGCAAATTTATGTGCAAGTCCTAAAATTTCCATGACCTTGCAGTTTGCTATTAACATTTTGTGTAGTCTTTGTCCTAGCTGAAGATATATGAACACATTTTACACAGAGCCCAAATGTTGGCCAGACCTTCCTTATGCATAAGAGACAGATTTTCCCTTGGAACTAATTTTCCACTAAGATATATTACAGAATATGTTATATTTTTCCTGGCCAGCAAGAAAACCACACTCTATTCAATATCAAATGTATGAGTTGATACACTCAGAATTTTCAATAATCTTGGGTTTCTAGACTAATAAGGATATGTAAACATTTTCAATTTCTAAAAATCTATTCATATTACTAAAACCAAATTAACAAAAACAGCAGCAGCCAATATTTTAGTATCTATTATGTGTCAAGCATTGTGCTCTTTTGCGTGTTGTGTGCATTTTCTCAATTAATTTTCAGAATATTCTGTCAAGTAGGTACTATATGATATGACTATTTCACAGAAGACAAAAATGAAGCTCAGTGAGGACGATAAAGATAACAAGGTTACCGGGTGGAATAAGCAAGAAGAAATTTAAGGTATTATGTCTAAAAATATGTCTAAATCTAGACTCAGTGTTGCTAATTTGGATAAGATATACCCTCTGAAAAATGGATTAGGTTTATATTTTGCTTTTAAAACATGATCAAATAATTATTCTGGTTTGAAATGTACAAAAGAAATTTATGCTGAGGAAATTTCAAATATATTCCTATTTAATTTATAAGAATACATGACTTTTCTCTTAGCCATGGACATTTGCTCATGTGAACAACAATTTGCAGACACTTCTCTACAGCAGCAGGTGTCTATTTCTCAATGAATTCATGTTTCCCAACAAATTCTTCCCAGTGAAGAAATAAGAACAAATTGACATATATGCAATTGTAACTGACAGTTTATTAACTGCATATGGCATTTAGCTTAGATTTTCCAAAAGTTAATCTATATCTTACCTAAAGGAATTCATCACTGAACATTCAGTTTTGAGTTCTCTTTGAACTTCACTTATAAAAAAAAACTTGTGTAATATAACCATTAAGCAAGAGATATTGTAGAAGGCTCAAATACTAGAATACTTATTGCATTGTATTACTATGATAGAGCTTTTAATCCTAATGTATTACAATCATTACAAAGAAATACCTCTTCTTCCACAATCAGCAGTTACCCAATCTTTTAAAGAGACAATTAAACCTTTCAGTTAAAAAGGAATTGACTTGTATTCTGGTTTGGTGTCAAAAATGCTGTTCTTCCTAATTGAAAACTATTTGCCAAAATCTTTATGTAAACCAGCAAAATCAATTTGAGTGCTTTCCATTGCATTTAGGCAGAGAATTAGTATCAGGCTTGATTATAGAATTAAATTTGTATAACCCATGCAAAATCCATCTTTACCAGCCAATTTTTATAGCAAGGATTACTATGAATTCCTAAAAAACCTGGACTATCTTTTTCACCCTTTTCCCAATATTATCTAATGTTTTGCTACTGGCTCCATAATAATCAAATTGGATTGTGATACAGTCAAATAAATTTCAACTGGTATGTTTGAAGAATATCTGTGAAATTAAGCCTAACATATAACTCTCACCAAGAAATGTCTGCAACTAACCACTTCACCCTGAATGATGCAAAAAAAGCAAATATTCTCAGGAATTCTCCATCCTCAGTTTCTGCATGAATCCTATGTTAACACTCAGCCTTTGTGCCATGCATAGCTTTAGCATGGCAAATGGATTCATATTAAATGAATGTATAGAGACTGAACAAAAGCCATACAGTCTTAATGCTAGACGGTCTCAAGAATTTCAATCCTACTCTTAAATTCTACACTTAAGAAAATAAAACTTCCAAAAAATTAACTGGCCATGCTTTATTCTTAAGGCCACACAAATAAATAGTGACAAGAAAGGATTCTGACATTATGGGTCAGTAATTTATAAGTTTATAACATAGCTTTCCAATGAAATAGCTAGATGAAGGCAAGGTTTTTAGACAAGAGTACATACATTTTGATATGGGAAGTAAGTCTTTATTGCATAAAGCTATTACAAAATACCACAAGAGGAATGCAGCCATCTCATGGTAAACAAACAGAGGGAATTTCTTTGGAAATAATTACCCCAACAGCATGTCATCCCACTCTATAATCCCATGATTATGCTTCCCATGGACTGATCTCGACCAGAAGCCAGGGGACAAATGAGTCCACTGAAGCAGATAAGGGTCAGTCTGCTGGGGCAGCCCTTCCTGGAGCACAGAGCATAGTGACGAAGTGTGGAGTATAGAAATGAAAGATCAAAATGGAATATGTCAACATACTACCACACTGGATCCTCTGTGGTTGTAGGATTGTCTAATTCTCTTACACAAATGTATTTCTATCCTTTGATTTTTCACCTTGGATTTAATACCTAATGCAATATAATTATGTTTACCCATGCCAGTTTCTTTCCTATTAAAAAATAAATAGACTTAAAGATACAGGTTTACATAGAGTAGACCTGATAGAATTCTACAGAGGGAACATTTCAGTGTAGAAAAGGAAAGCATGAAGATGTACTAGCTCTCTTTTCCCCTCCTTCCAATGGAGAGTATGGGAATCTACCTTACACAAAAGATTGCTAAATAAATAGTAGAGTTCTGATATTCTTACCATTGGTTTGGAAAGGAGGTGAGCTAATGGTTAATATTTGGCATATATTCTGAACCATTGTGTCAAAACTGGAATGAGTGGGATGAAAACAGCATCTGTTGTTGCTGATTTGTCCTCCCCCAGAGGCTGGGCAGCATTTGAACTTGTGACTAAGAGGCAACAGGTTTATCACACATGATAAATTCCCCAATTTCTATGTTAGTCTTTAGGAAAATTCCCAGCAAAAATAACAAAAAGAACATGAGTGAACTATATACACAGTTAGTGAAATACAGGCACTCAAGTGGGAATGAGCTCCCACCTAAATGATTAGGAATGGGTTGAAAGTCAAGGAAATAACAAGATATGTGAGTCTTGAGCTCATTTATGAATTCAGAAAAAGGGAAATAATACATTTCTATTTTAAAGTATTAACTCTTGCAATGCAATGAAATAGAATATGCTTTTTTTGTGTGTAACTGATGACTCTGCGAGGCCAAGATGTTAGGAAAGATAGAAGTCAACTTGCTCACATGCAAACCACCACAGGTTTTGGCTTGAGTGCACTCTCTTTCCTATGAGGTCTTAAAGCAAAGGTGGAAAATCTGCCAGGCTTGCCCTAGGCATCCTTTCTGGTGCCTTTCACCCATTTTCTCCACTTCATAGAGCCCCTCAACTAAAATATTCAGTGTCTTCATGATGTTCACCTTCTCATGATGAGTGTTATTTTACTCAAGACCGGATGTGCTTTGAGCCATATCAATCCCTCTTCCTCATGGTCCGTTAACTTACACCCTGCCAATCATTAAAAATGGCTCAAATATCTCTTAGGATATTTACATTGGACAAAAGCCTTGTAAAGCCTAAAATCATAGGAATACATTTTTAAAGGTGTCATTCTAAATAGCCAGGAAACAATTTACCATTAGTATAACCTATATTATATACACATCGAACAACTACGCCTTTCCATAATAGTACTTTTGATATTTCCTTTGCTAATTCTGCCTTGAATTGTGGGGTGCATCAACAAGAATATTATATATTCTTGACTTCTGAGATTTTCTTTTTTATGCTGAACTTTCACCAGCAAATTTTGATATGTGTATTATACTCACCCATCTTTACCTATAAAATAGAATTTCTTCTCAAAAATTATGTGAGATAGTTCTGTTCCTCTCATAGCTGTGATTTATTAAGCTGGTACTGTAGGGACAGCAGACCCTCTCAACCATTCAGAATCTATACAGAAAAAAAAGGCATCAAATCTAAGCCATATATTGAAAGCCAATGAAGATGAAACCTATCACAATCTCCTCACATTGCTGAAAATTGGAAAATCAAGAGTGAAATGTGAGGGGCAAACTTTTAAAGTCAAAAATACCTAGATTAATTGCCATTGTAGCCCACCCAAACAGCCAATAGCAAGGGATATCCTACGAGTTTTTTAGGTGTTTATTGATTTGTTTATTTGTTCACCATTAATTAAAAATATATGTTGAACTCTGCTAGATATTTGGATACACAAAGGCAATGAACAAAGTTCTCTATAGGAACTTATAGTTTAGACTCATAATTTTAAATTTGAGTTCAAACCTGAACTCTATCAATTTAGATTATGAGCATTTGGGCAAATAATGTTTCTCTGAAACAGATATTTTATAGCTTCATGGAAGATCACATTAGGTACTCTGTATACATCAGTGTTTTCTGGCACATATTAAACTTTGTGAATAAGAATTATCTGGTGGTAAAGAGTAGAGAATCTAGAGTCAGATCACCAGGGTCTGAATCTACCCTCCGCCTCTTGATCATAGATAAGATAATTATTCTTTCACAAAAATTAGCTCAAAATGGATTAAAGACTTAAATATAACACCTTAAACTATAAAACTCCTAGAAGAAAACACAGAGGAAAATCTCCTTGATGTTGTCTTGGCAATGACTTTTTTTTGGATATGACACCAAAAGCTCAAGCATCGAAAGAAAAAAATAGGTGGAACTACATCAAGCTGAAAAGCTTCTGCACAGAAAAAGAAAGAACAAAATGAAAAGCCAACCTACAGAATGGGAGAAAATATTTGCACACCATATATCCAATAAGGCCTTAATAGCCAATTATATAAGGTACTCATACAATTCAATAGCAAAAAAAAAAAACCCCACAAATAATGCAATTAAAAATGGGAAAGAGATCTGAATAGGCATTTTTTTTCCCAAAAATCACATACAGATGGCAAATGGGTACATGAAAAGGTACTGAACACCACTAATCTTTAGGGAAATGCAAATCAAAACCACAATGAGAGCAAGCTAAGTGTCCGTCAACAAATGAATGGATAAAGAACATGTGGTATAATGGTATGGAATACTAGTCAGCCATAAAGAAGAATAAAATTGTGTCATTTGCAACAACATGGATGGACTTAGAGTGTTACATTAAGTGAAATAAGTCAGTCAAAGACAAATCCCATCTGATATCCCTTACATGTAGAATCTAAAAAATACAACAAACTAGTGAATAATGTCATTTTCATTATTGTTATTTAATATGACCTTGACACAAATGACTATAATACAACACAGATAATGGTGAGCTCTATTAGATATTTAAAGATACATTACTATAGGATCTTGTAAAAAATAAAATATGCTGAGAGATGAGGAGAGATCTCAAGGAAGTAGGATAGAATTGGGACAGACCAAGTTGAGAGGTGAAGAAAAGATTTACAGGCAGATGAAAGAATATGAGCAAAAATATTCATAAACTATGGGTAGTTACAAGATTCATATATGGAAAGACATAGCGCACGTATAACCTTAGAAATTTAAGGCAGATCATGAAAGAACTTGAATAGCATGTAGTTGACTATAAACTTTATTAAGTCAGCAGAGGGGAGTCTCTCAGGGTCTGTGGGAAGATAGATCTTGTAGAATTCATTTAGAGGGAAGAAACAGGAAGTAGAAACATTAACTAGGAGATTGCTGCGTATTTCAAGCTAAATGTACAGGAGAACTTCTCGAGGATAGAAGCCATGGGAGATGTCATGAACAAATACGTCAAAATAAGTTAAACAAAATAGTTCAAGAAAGCTTTGGATTGGATTTTTTAATGGATACTGCAAAATCAAAAATGCCTTTCCTTTCCTTTCTCCCTTTCTCCACTAACACGTCACCTTTTTATGAAAGTTACAAAGACTTTACCTAAGCCATTGGCAAATGCAGATGCCTCTAAGAAACAGCCAGGTAACCTAGAAAAATAAAGAGTGCTTGCCAGAACGAGACTGGAGAACTTGGGGTTTCACGACCTGTCTTAAATGTATGGTAGCCATGGGACTCTCAGCACTTATTGCTATGCAGAACCGTAGCCCATAAGGGCCAACTGTTCTCATTTTTTCAAGAGAAGTAGAAAATATGGATCTTTAAAATGTGAAAACTACCAACTTTCACATGTTGGCAACTACTTTAAAAATTTTAAAAACCCTCTGTAGGCCAAACAAAACATATCTGTAGGCCAAATGTGGCATGTGGGTCACCAATTTGTGAAATCTGTCTAACTCTGTTATCTGGCAAGGTAATAGAGCATTCTGGTTAGTCAACATTCTGGCTGAGTTGCCACATATGTTATATAAGGCTTCCCAACCTTCCAAGAATACAGATACATCAGCTATAGAAAACACTATTTAATATTACTGAAATTTCCCCTCTTGATTCAAGCATATATTCAATCAACACATATGTATTATTTAGCTGTGTTTCACCTACAGTGATAGTTATTTGGGGATATAGAAATATGAGTGACCTGTTCTCAAGGAATTCACAATTGCTAAAGGTAGAAACAGAAGCCACAGGGAGTATCAGCACAAATCAATCTGGCAACTTGGAATCCTTCCGTATTTCAAGAGCATCAATGATCAACATATAGAAAACATGGAGAACGGAAGTTGGTAGCATATTTCAACTGACATATTCTAGAAGCCCTGTTTTACAACTTCAACTTCGAATACTGATAATTTCTCAGAAACACTGCATCAGACTCTCAAGTCAGATTCTGTATTAGGTCCTGTCTTTTTTTCAAAATACTTTTTCTTAAGACATTTCTTTTAAAAACTATGGGCAGGATCTGCCTTTCAATTACTAAAAAAGGAATCCCATTCTAAGATTTCTGGGCTTGTAAGTTAAGTTTCATGGATGGGAAATAGAAAGGAAGTAGAGGAATGACCCTGGGTAATACCCTATTCCTTTTCAATTTGCAACAACAACTTCTCTCCTAAAGCCATTCTTCCATGCTACCCTCAAGAGCCCAGTACACCTTGGTCCCTCTGCTCTGGTCAACACTGTTCAGCAATTTGAGAAACTGTTAAGGAAGTAACTATAAAAATGGGGACAATATTATTCTCTCTTTTCCCTAACATAGGATTTCCCTGGTTACATACCCATTTTTTGTGGGGGTCAAATTAGTTTTTAAATTTATTTCCTTCTTGGGTATCACAAGTGGGAGAAGAGGTGAGCATACATTTTCACATGCAAATTTGGATAAATATTTAGGGTAAGAATATTTTCTTTCTTTATCTCTTAATGTAAAATCAATGAACCTTACCCAACCTCCCCAATTCTCATCATTTAGTGTCACTAAAAGAGTGTTCCAAAATTTCAAGTTGAAATAAATCACTATTTTATTTTTATAGTTGATATATCCAAAGTTATGGGCAGGACCATTACAAAGGAAACCACAAATCAAGAAAATAAGAATTGAAAGTGTAAAGTTCTTGGCTCAATTGTGTATAAAATAACTATTTTTCCTTTATGGTAGTAAGTATAACATCGTGTACTCTAAGTTGTGTCGAGAACAGGAACTGAATGATGCAAGATTAATTACTACAGTATTGTCATCTCTAGCTAATAACAACATAGAGATCAACCCTGCTGTTAAAGTCTCTCTGGACGTATTTGTTTGCCTTTGGCATAAATTAGGGAAGCATACAAGTAGAAAGAAGATAACACAAAATAAAGTTTGTGCCTTGGGAGGAACAGAATTTGTTATTACTTTGTCACTGCAGGCAACAGGGTGTGAAACCAGTAAGAAATCAAGCCAGTTCTTGACGTCAGTTATTCCTAATTTGGAGCAGTTGAGTGCATCTTTGACTTATGTGCAAAGGCTGATCATTGATTAAGCTGCAGGGATGTTTCCTATGGTGTTCCTTTGGCCTTATTACAGTGAATAGCAATGCGTTGTCAGGTTGCTTTTTGTTTTGTGTTTTTGTTTTGTTGTTTTCTTTCTCCAGAAGACCTTGAATTAAAATCTTCTTGATGTTGGTTACAACTAAACTTAATAATTTCCAGAATATTAGACATGCATTTTCCCTTGATTTTGACCTTCAGACTTGGGAAAACAAATGTAACATTTTGGAGGTTTCATAGCTACAGAGAAACATTTTAATCTCATCTTTTCAAATTTGGATAAATGGTACCAAGAGCAATCATTTTGACGAGCAAAATAAACTCTTCAATTATTGCACATTCATAATTAGACTGTTTCAATTCAAATGAATTATTGCTTAAAAGAAAACACAACTGATATAGATATTTTTCCAGAGTGCAAGGAAGTTAAAGGGGATTTTAATATTTGATAAAAATTAACAGCCATTATGCAACTTAAAAAAAAAAATGAGCAACATCCTGAGGTTGCCAGGAAGAAAAATGGAAAGAATCTGGGCCTCCAGAAACTTTACAGAGCTGTTGAATTACCCAGATTCAGCAGTACAGCCTCTAATTGTGTTTGTTATTTGAGACCCCCATGTCCTAAAGATCTTATTTTCTACTTCTAGAATTTTTCAAGATATTTTCCTAAATATGTACAGGTTCTTCCCTAAAATGTATTTAGATACCATTTGTTAAGATACAACTAAGAATAATCATCTCTTCTAAAATGAAAATTTACTAAACTTTTATAATGTCAGGTATTACACTAAACATTTCTCACAAATGATCTTGTGTATAGTCCTACATTTATGTACTATAATCATTCCCATTTGAAAGTGTGGAATGGTATTCCCCTTTGAGAGAAGAGACTTTAGATTCAATAAATTTTAAAGAACTTGTTCATGTTCAGACAGTCTCTGACTCAGTATTGAATTACGTCTTTATGGGAAAAAAATGATTTTGCTTAGATTACCGATTTTTAATGTTGAAGATATACAATACTATTTCCACTGTAAATGTCTTCATCTGATTATGGAGTGGGTTATTCCACTCTCCATGGGCTACCATCTTCCCAAGAATTGTGTCTGTATTCTGGATACCAGCTAAGGTTTCAAATTAAAATGACCTGAATCCCTTTTTCACTTCCTCTGAGAAGTCTAATGCCCCCTGCAGGATTTCTCATGATATTGCTTATCTTTCAGTTACTGATTCCACTAGATTCTTTGACGTCTATGATTTATCTCTTATTTGTTTTTGGTTAATGCCAACTCAGAGGTAGAAATTGGCCCCTTTTTGGTATTTGTGTAAACCTTTGACAAAAGGTATGTGGTGCATAGAAGATTTTGCTGAGGTTTTGGAATAATTGAAAAGGTTTTCCTTAAGTAATCAAGAGAACATAAACTTAAATACTGGATTATTTTTAAGAAAAGTTCTTCCATCAGTCCACCACCAGAAATTTCATAGGGAGCATGTTGCTTTGTGGGATCATCCACCTTTTCCACTGGACTCTTTCCCATCCCTCCTCCTCTTTTACCTTCTTCCCTCTGAATTTTATGTGTATTTATCATGCTATGTTAAGCATACTATTTAAAGTACTTTTCAATTCCACATCCAAGCTCACTTAGCCAGACACTCTTCCTACCAAAGATGCTTCCTCCCCAATGTAATCTGTGCCAATTAACAAAATAATTAATCTTTAAAAAATCTGCTATACATGCCTGGAAATTTCTCTTTAATGTTTTTGGGAGATGGGGTGCGCAGAATTGAAAGAGAGTAATATTTGCTTCTCCTATTTGGGCAAATAACTAAACCAAGATGTTAAAATACATAACCTGAAAATAAATGTGTCTGGTGGTTAATTCCTTAACTTTTACACACCTAGATGACTATGGCCATTGTCTTTTCAGAGACCAGCACCACTACCCATCACAATATAAATATTTTTGAATTTATTTAAAGATAAAAATGAAAATTTGTTGGCCATTTATTATCAGATAAAAATTATAAAGAACTCTTTTTTTTAAGTTTTCACTTCATTTTATTTGGTTCTACAGTAACTGTTTCTGTGTGTAAAATCTGAAGCTATTTGTTTCTTTTGCTTTGGCTCTCTTTTACAGGTGTCTCCAAAACTCACAGCTGGTAATTGTTTCTCAATTAGAATTCTTATTAAGCCTCTGGTTTATCATAAGTATAAAGTCAGACTATTTACACTCACTGTTTTAAAAGTTTTATTTTATATTGGAGCATAGTTGATTAACAATGTTATGTTAGTTTCAGGTGTACAGCAAAGTGACCCAGCTATACATATACATGTATCTAATTCTTTTTCAAGTTCGTTCCCCATTTAGGTTGTTACAAAATATTGAGCAGAGTTCCCTGTACTGTACAGTAGGTCCTTGTTGGTTATCTATTTTATTTTAGTTTTTTTAAGATTTTTTTTTTGATGTGGACCAGTTTTTTTTAAGTCTTTATTGAATTTGTTACAATATTGCTTCTGTTTTATGTTTTGGTTTTTTGGCTACCAGGCATGTGGGATCTTAGCTCCCCCACCAGGGATTGAACCTACAGTCCATGCATTGGAAGGTGAAATTTTAACCACTGGACCAGCAGGTAAGTCCCCTGGTTATCTGTGTAAAATATAGCAATGTGTATATGTCAATCCCAGATGGTTTCCAGGGTGAAGGAGGGGAGGGATAGACTGGGAGTTTGGGATTGACATTCACTTTTATTCTTTATAATAAAACTGAGATATAGGAATTATTACCACCAGTTGACCAGTAAAGCTCCGGTTGGTGAAGAAAGTTACTTGAATTGCAGAACTCTTAAGTGGTAAAGCCAGGATTTCCCATGAGATCTATTATATGACTTTAAATGCATGTCATTCCATTTGATGATTCTGAGCACAACCATCCTTACTCCATCTCATTTCCAATGTTTCTTAATAAGAGAAAAGAGGAAGGAAGGAAAGACACCTTGCTGAGGGTCTGTTCTTTAACATAAACATAGTGGGATAATAAAAATAAAATTATTTCCAGGATTGAGAAAGGACGTAAGAATGGCTTTACATCTCACAAGGTTAGAGGAAAACAGAAAAACAATGAACAAAGGGGAGGCGGAGTGACAGATGCTGGGACAGATTGTGTACCTTCTCCCCAGCCTCCGACTAGAAAAGAAAAGTGGAGGGAGGGAGAAAAAGAAAGACAGAGACAGAGAGACAAAACCTAATCCATTTACACATGGGGCATTTTAGGTCTCCTCTGGCATAATTAATGCCTACCCCCCCAAAAAAAATACATTACAAATGTCCCATCATCTGCTTTACGCCTCTCCTGTTGGCCAGAGTAGACAACTCGCTCCTTGCAGACTCTCTCATGTTTCTAACGGTTCAATATTTCAGTGTTTGGTTGCCGTTGTCTAAAACAAACCTCTTGCTTTCTTCTATCTCTGAGTGAACTGGGATTGTTAAGATGTTCAGGAAATATAATGTAAACATATAAAAGCATCCCCCCCATGCTTTAATTTCCTTATATGTGAGGCATTTTGAATTCTTCTGCCATGTCCTTTTGCTGGTTTATATTTGGCTTTACTTACTTCTTTGCTTTCTTTAGTTGTGTGGGGTTTTTTGTTGTTGTTGTTTTTACCAGTGTTGTTGTTTGTCATTATTTTTTCTCGAAAAGAGAAAGATCACAGTTATTCTGGTATTATAGAGTGAATAAAAGGCTAAGAAAAAATGATTTTAAACAAAACCGAACACACTCAGCTGAAACAAAAGTCTGCTAAAACATGTGGCTGCAATGTGAAAAGTTTAGTCAATTGATAGCCCTTTGGTTTTGGATTTGTTTTGTCTTACCTTTGGATTCACCAAGTCTCTAAGTTGGACACATTGGCACAGTATAAACCCAGCTACAGATTGATTTTCATCTTGTACAGATTGATTTTCATCTTCATATTGTATACTTACAATATATAGAGTAAGTAGAACACACTTTAAATAACATCTAGAGATGAGGAGGGGGAAGGAACTGATACCTGTTGAACACATACCTTATATCATGTGTTATTTCGGAAGTTTTGAATATGCATTTTTTGTTTGCTTGGCCGGCACAGTTTTTTTGTTTTTGTTTTTTTACTTATTTTTTATTGGAATATAGTTGCTTTACAATGTTGTGTTAGTTTTGGCTGTACAGCAAAGTGAATCAGTTATACACATACCTATATCCACTCTTTTTTGGATTTCCTTCCCATTTAGGTCACCACAGATCACTGAGTAGAGTTCCCTGTGCTAAGTGGTAGGTTCTCATTAGTTATCTATCTTATATATTGTAGTGTATATATGTCAGTCCCGATCCCCCCCCCCCTTTGGTAACCGTAAGTTTGTTTTTTACATCTGTGACTGTTTCCCCTTTGCCAAAAAGTTCATCTGTACCATTTTTCTAGATTCCACATATAAGCGATATTATATGATATTTTTCTCTTTCTACAAGAGACCCACTTCAGACCTAGGGACACATACAGACTGAAAGTGAATATGCATTGTTTCTTCGTGTGTTCCACAACCATCAGTGAAAGAAAGCAAGTTAATTTAAGTATTTGTGCTTACTACAGTATAAAACACTCCCAATACATTATCTAATGTAGTATCTTAAATTACAATATGAAGTAGATGTTATCCACAATTTGCAAATAAAAAGTTAAGAGAACATAAGGAATTTGACCTACAGTCAGAGTTAATTAAATGTAGAGCTGGATTTGAAATTTCACCTCTCAAACTTCAACACCTATGCATTTTCCACTGTGCCAATACGGTGCTCTGAGATCATGTTCCTGAGTCTCCACAGAACAGAACTTAGAAAACACCTATGTTTCTATTATTTATTAAGGATCTTTTCAATACATAGTAGGTGAGCAAAGTACACCTACTCCTCAATAGACAAAATAAGAAAAGACTAATGAATGGTAATATTTCAGCGCGTCCCTTATTCCAGCATAATTTGGAAGGATTTACTCAGATATGAAAAACTTAAATTAATAGTTTGATGGGCTTCCCTGGGCACAGAGGTTAAGAATCCACCTGCCAGTGCAGGGGACATGAGTTCTAGCCCTAGTCTGGGAAGATCCCACATGCCACGGAGCAATTAAGCCCGTGTGTCACAACTACTGAGCCTGTGCTCTAGAGCCCATGAGCCACAACTACTGAGCTTGCATGCCACAACTACTGAAGCCCACAGGCCTAGAGCCTGTGTTCCACAACAAGAGAAGCCACCACGAGAAGCCCACGCACTGCAATGAAGAGTAGCCCTCACTCGCCACAACTAGAGAAAGCCCATGCACAGCAACGAAGACCCAACACAACCAAAAATAAATAAATAAATAAACAAACAAACAAAGGCAGTGCCCTCTGCAGCAACTACCTCTTCACCCTATTAAAAAAACAAAATAGTAGTTTGAGACCTGGGGGTTCTAAGAGAGAGGGGTGGAATTAACGTTGATCAAGTGCCCGATAAGTGCAAGATGGTATCATTTATTTAACTCTTTTTTGTGTGTGTGTGAGGAACATGGGAAGTGCTAAGCATTCTATGCTTATTATATCCTTTGATATTTGCAGTGACCTTGTATGGTTATGACACATGACTGACCTCATTTTACAATGGAAGAAAGAGGTTGGTCAGTAGTGAAACCAGAATTCAAACCCAGGACTTTTGTCCTCAGACATTTTGCTGGAAGATACGTATAAGCGAATGGCTGTTCCAAGCAAGTTCTACTTAGGGCAACCCCATGATTGCTTCCTAGACCAGCAAATGAACAGAGGATTTTCATCACTTTAAAGATTCATTAGTCAGGATTTCCTTTCATCCATTTAATGAAGTCATTCCTCAGCTAGTGTTAGTATTTGGCCAGCCTTCCACAACCTCTCAGCCTCTTTGTGTTTATGGACAGGTCAACCAGCAGAATAATTTTCATCTGACAAGCTCCAATTGAACTTGTTTCCCCAGATCATTAAGCACATTGGCATTTTACATTTACAACCATTTTCTGCCTTGTTGGTTTTCATCCACTTCATTCACAAATTAACAGGAACATAAAGAGGACTCAGTTAACGCCTCTTTGAGCACCATCACTAGCCTTCTTGGTGGCAGAGCGTGAAGCTTCGATGTGAAAAGAGAAAACCTGGAAACAAGCTGAACTCGAACTAAAATCAAGATTCATTCATCTTTTGGACTTAGAAACTATGCCAATAAGAATGAGTCACAGATTTGTAAAATCGAATTTGCTTTAGATGTTGTCAATGTTCCCCACCAAGAGCCCTCTAGCCAGGGTTTCTCAGCCTCACTGGTATTGACATTTAGAGCTGGAGAATTCTTTATTGTGGGGACTGCCCTGTGCGTTGTAGGCTGTCTAGCAGCATCCTCGTCCTCTATACACTGGATGTCAGTAGCATCCCCCATCCTCTCCCCACCTTTTGCTGTGACAGTTGTCAAGAGTGTCTTCAGATATTGGCGAGTGTCTTCCTAAGGAGTGAAATTACCCCAGTTGAGAACCCCTGGTCGATCCTCATCACGATCTACTTCTCTGTGCTATTCTTCTGGACCGCTGAAACCAGCACCGGTCTTAGAGATAGCATTCTCCCTTTTCACTGGTAAGGAAACTAAAGCCTGAAAAAAGGAAGTGAGATGCATGCATGGGCAATATTTGATGAACGTATATGGTGTGCCAGAATCTTTTCCATATGCTACAGGGCTCCCCATGAGAGAATCCTCACTGTTCTTATTTTGTAAATGAAGAAATGAGGATCAGGTCTTGCCCCAAAACTTCTGACTAAGTTGTCTTGCTAAGACTCATGTGTGAGAAGCCCAACTTTTAATCTAATACAGATAAACTGCAATATTTTTTAAAATCACCATAAAGACTTGCAAAATTTTATTGAGTATTGACTCTCTGAAATGAAAATCAGCTCTAATGGATTCACATGGTCACAGGAGAGAAAATATTTCAGTTGCCCTCAAGTCCAGGCAAGAGGATATTGAGTCCTCTGCAGTCATAACACAGTTGTTGCTTTCCCATTTCCTGCTCTATTGTTTATTATGTTTAATTGTTTTAGCATGATTGCTATCATCTTCCCCACCTTTTCTCTTAAGATTTAACTCTTTGTGGGTCCCAAGTGTTCCCTCTGCCAGGCCTGGGGACACCACCAATTAGTTCCAATTTATATAATACCTTTCATATCTTTAATATCATTTCATTGTTTCTTTACTTAAACATTCCTTAATGCCTGAAATATCCTTTAAGTGCAGCAGGGAGAAAGTATCTGGTCCTCTATGGTGTTATATCTTACTGCATAGATATGTGAGTTCATTAAATGTCAAATAATTTGATAACTGGCTTTGTAAATGCTACATTTTATGTTGAAATCCTAGTGTTTAAGAGTGTTTTAGTATTATTGGAGGAACAAGTTTAGGGTTTTTGGATGGGCCTAAAAGCATCCAGTATCCTCATATTTCTAGAGTCTCTCAACAACCTCTTTCTCCTACAAATTTACTCAGCTTATACTCTGACCTTGAACTTAATGCCAGTGAAAATACATGTGGAAGTTTTAAATCATGGATCAAAATTCTTTGATTGTCCTCCCATCAAGATTGAGGTCTATGTCTTTTCCCCTTGAGTCTGGGTGGGCTTGTGACTGTTTTGACAGATAGATTTGGCAGAAGTGATGCCCTATGACTTCTGAGGCTGTCGTAGGCTGTGCAGCTTCTTCCTCGGTCTCTTGGAATGCTAATTTCTGGATGTTCCTTCTAGAGACCTACTGTCCATGTCTTCCTAATCCCAAGCCATGAGAAGACGTCATGTGTGGCTGCTCTGGTCAAGAGAGTACCCAGCTGAGGACAGCCTTGGATAATCCTATCACATGGGGACATGTGCACATTGAGTGCAGAAGTCATCTTGGACATGGATCGTCCATGATGTTTCAACCCATAGCCATGTCAGTCACCCCCAGCCCTCTGACTTTATAACTCCTGCCCCAGATACTGTGGAGCAGAAACAAAACATCCCTACTCTGATTAGTCTGAATTCTGGACCACAGAGTCCATGGGCATAATAAAATTGTATCATTTTATGCCACCAAATTTTTGAGTGGTTTGTTATCAGCAATAGGTAACTGGGACATTACATATATCCTGGTCCATTCCCTCCAAGTCCTGCTCTGTAACAGTTAATGGAAAATATCTGAGATCATTAGAAAAGTCTCATCAGTTTTAACCTAGTTAAATATGAGAAACCTTTTCTAGGAAAGGGCCAAAGATTTCAAGCTGACCATTTAGAAAATTACTTGGTCATAAGAGAGTTCATGTCAGGCCATTTTCCAAAGTAGACCTAGGCACTCCCTATAGAAATTTCCAAGGAGATAGGAGGAAGTGGGTAGGGGAGTCCTAAGAAATATATAAAAGACAAATGAGAATATAGAGAACTATTTTGAGGTTAACAAGGAAACTAAAAACTTTCTAATGCAAGTATTTACCTGAACAGGTGAAACTGACTTTGGCAATCAATGTGTAGTTGGGTTTGAATTATATTTTTCAAATTATGTTCTACAAAATAATACACCCCACAAAGTAGACATAAATGGTATATATATTTCTCTCTACTGTGATAGTTCAGTGTTTGTCTCGATGTTGCTGTAAGGGTATTGGTTGAAGTGATTAAGACCCACAATCAGTTTACTGTAAGTAAAGATTACCCTCAATAATGTGGAAAGGTCTCATCTAGTTAGTTGAAGGTCTTAAAAGCAAAAACTATTTTCATGAATTAGAAGGAATTTTGCATCAAGACTATAGCATAGAAATTCTGCCTGAGTTTCCTGCCTGTCATCCTGCCCTGCAGATTTTGAACTTGGCAGCTCCCAGAGCTGAGTGAGCTAATTTCTAAAAATCTCTCTCTCTTTCTCTCTCTCTCTCTCTCTCACACACACACACACACACACACACACACACATACACAGACACACACATGCACACCCTATTGGTTCTAATTCTCTGGAAAACCCTGACTGATACACATACTTAAATATATACGTGCATATTTATACACACACATATATATATATATATATATATATACACGCATGTATGTACATATATAAGCACTGAAATTAAATGTTTGAAAAACATTGGGATAAGCCAATATTTACAACAGAAAAATGCCTACAAAAGTTACCATATTTCATTGTGTATGGAGTATTTCTAAAACTTAACTTACTATGGAGCCCTTTGGTTGCAAAGCATTCTATGAAACGTGTATTATATGAAAACCATTTTGAGAAATTTTGAGTTAGCAGCTTGAGAGAAGCAGGGAGAGTTTGAAGTAGCTGCCATAGGGCAGTGAATGAGGTGAGGCAAATGCTTTTTGGAAGCCACTGATATTTCAAATATTTTATGGAGCACAAATATTGTGAGATCGCAATAATGTATGATGTTCTCCATGAATGAAGTAGATAGTGGAATTTACACACCTCTTGGTATAAGCAAAAGGTACAGTAGAAAATCAAGAGAGTATGTAACCCTAAAAATGATATTTATGAAACTGTCCCACTGTAGGAAAATTTCCTGTCTACCCAAGCTACTTACTAAGCCAGAAAGCTGGGAATCGTTACTGAGCTTCTCCATCCCCTTACACCAGAAGGATGCAAAGGGAAATCATTATGCTTTCTAATTTCTCTTAAAGCTGTATCCTTTCCTCAATTCATTTTACCTTAAGTGGGTCCCATCATTTCTATACTATATTTGTTTATTTAATAGCCTTACAGGTTTTCCTTAGTTCAATCACCAAAGGATCCTCCTTGCTGTAGCCAGAATGATCTTCCTAGGACATAAATATGATCTTACCACTCTGAGGCTTTAAGCCAATCATTACCTTCATAAGATCCAAACTGAGAAAGATCATGGCTGGATGATAGCTACATGATGTCACCTAGCCTGATCCTCCTCCAGGGTCCTCCATCACCACATCCCCATAGCAATTGTAAGTCCAAGCATACAAAATGAGATACGGTTTCCTAACTCAGTTGTCCCCATCATATTTCATGTTGTACATGTGATTTGCCCATCGCTTGGAACGCTAACCACTAATCCTTCAAGAAGCAAAGCAGGAGCCATGTCTTAAAAGCATACTCACAGTTACATGAGTGAAAAGAAACTAGATCTAGGAAATTCGAAACCTGTGCTGTCACTTCTTTTAGAGGACAGGATATTTAGAAATGCATTTCCAATATTGAAAAACATATGTAAATAGATGCAATATTTGGGGAGTACCTGCAATGTTCAGTTAATTAGGGTCAAGTGCTAATAACTGATGCTATATCTTCATTTTCTCCTTTATTGTTTGAACATTACATTTTAAAATGTATGTTGACATATTCTGAAGCTAGATGGCAAAGTGTACAATTACTGCAATTAAAATAATTACATGTATACTTAAGGTGAAAAAAGTGACAAATGTGTTATACTAACACATAATTGTGTCTTAAAAAGCTAAACCTGTAAACCTTTTTGCTACTTAACTAGTTCTTTTTCAAAAATAGCATTTTCTTAAATTCTTTGTTTAGAAATTTTCAAATATAGGCACACCTAAAGAAAAAATATTTTTAATTTTGTCTATACGTATATCATTGAAAAATAGCCATTACTAACATTTTGCTTGGATTTGTATTTTCTGTTACATTCTTTATGCAAATGAAATCTTTTGAATTAACAAAATTGGATTCAACAGTAATATTCTATTATAAACTGTTTTTCTTAAATAAGATATGCTCTGTTTATCTTTCCACGTCATCACATATTTTTCATGGAATAATTTTCAAAGGCCTCATAATGCTGCATGATATGGAACTTCCATAATTTAAGTAATTAATTTCCTTTGACTGGATATTGAGTTTCTTTTCATTGTTTCATTATTACAGGATTAAACTACTGTGGGACTCTTATAGCCATACCTTTGCACGCTAAAAGGCCCCTTTCCCATTTAAGGTTGATTCCTGGGGGAGAATTGCTGAGTCAAGGGAAATGCAAGTTCAGATACACTGATAATATATTGCCACATTTTTCTTCAGAAATGCTGTAACAACTTTCATTCCCATTAACTAGGTATGAGACCGCTCATTTTCTATACCATTGCTGGACTTAGCTGGTTAACAGTTTCTGAAATGATTGTTTAAGTTTTCTTTTCAACTTTTATTGGTAGCCAGTTTCCCTAAGGCCTTGTCTTTGCAATCTTGGTTTTCTTTTCTTTAAATAAAAGAAATTTTAAACAAATAAAAAAAAAAAAGAAAGAAATTTTGATATGGAAAATTTGATTAGTAAGAAACACAGCTCACCTCTTAATAAGCCTAGAAGACAGGAGCAATGGAGGGAGGAGGGGCTCTTGAAAATTTTCTAGGAAGACAGTAGCCACAAAGACACTAAACTTACCTGAGTGATTTTACCATCTCCATGACTGTTACTTTTTCACCACTTAAAGAGTATGGCAAAATCAGAGAACTGTGTGTGTGTGTGTGTGTGTGTGTGTGTGTGTGTGTGTTTTAATTCTGGTTAACATAAACCACCTCTGTTATATTAAAATTAGGTTCACAATCAGACACTAAAGAAAATGCTGTGGTAAGATATTGTGGCAGAAAATTAGAAAATTCTACACTGTGTTCAGGTTGGACTAATAATCAAGTGGATTAAATACTTAAAGAAAAAAGATACATTGAATTATCTGATTGTAAAATAATTAGTCACAGAAATAATGATACATCCATATAAGCTTATAAGCAAGACCTATTTAGCTTAGCAAACTGACCTTGACATTCAACTGATACTGGGGGAGGGGAGAAACAACAGCAACAAAACCTGACCCTAATGCACAGAGGGTTGTAAAACATGACTGTGCAGGTGTCTGTTTTTATACTTCTACACCCTCACTTTACACATTCTCACTATACCCATCCTAATTCTACCTGAAACCCTTACGTTTACATTTCCGTTTTCTCTTGGTCACTGCAAACAAAAAGCCCTTTAAATCCAGTGTAATTATGACATTCAAATCTGATCACTGTCTTCATTTTCCTCCCAAGAAAATATGATTGTTTCATTTCAACAAAACCTTGTGTGTGAAATGAAGAGCAAACTGCTGCATTCTCAGTACCCAGGAAATAAATATTACATATGAGCTTTTCCCTTCCCCAGAGAGTTGCCTGGAGCCAAGGAGAGCATCTACCCTGCCCGATCAGCTCACAGTAGTGCTTGTCAGTGGAGTGAAAGCGAGACATTTAATTATTTCAACAGGAGATGGTAGCAGCAATGGATAAAAAGGAGAAGGCAACACTCCTCCTCCAGCAAAAGCTGGTCACCCTAATAAAAATATAAGTAAATGCATCAGGTAAGAAGCATCAGCAGGCCTGAAACGGTGCAGTCATGTGACTCTCCATCATCTGTTTAGAAAAGGATAGTCTTTTCTAGTAAAATGAGTGGTCAGGGTAAAGGGACTGGGATTAGTGGAAAGAGAAATCAAGTCAAGACAAAGCCTTGGGTTCTTAAACAGGAGATCTGTGCCATGTATGCTTTAGTCCTTACAGGTCCTTCCATTGTGGAAGCTGGGCTGGAGAGAGACAGAGAAAGATGGTTTGCTCCAGATTCGTATGAAAGAAACCCACCCTGGTTGCACATTAATCAGCAGGTGGTATTTTTCGTGGCTAGGTAGGAGTGTAACTGTTTGCCCCCTTTCTTTTCTATTTTATAACCCTTTAAAGTACAACAGCCAGCATCCTAGCAATTGCCAAATCTGTGTATATGTTAAGTGTGTGTGTGATTTACCTGCATGTGAACCCAACATTGACATTGTACTTAACCATTGCTATCCTCCATGAGCTGTATTTACAGAGAAAACTAAGCAGAAACCTGATTTTTGTAAATAATCTATTTTTCCTTTCTTTCAGTGCAGGGGTTGTTGAGAGTTGCTGTGTGATCACAAATTTGTAGCTTTATTCCTCAAATTGTGGTGCTGAAACCACGCTGTCCTTAATACTTGCACTCTGTGATTCAGAAAGAGCATTTTAATTAAAGGGCCACTGGTGGCAGTGGAGGGGCGGGGGTGGCGGGGAGAGTGGATTTTAGAATGTCAAAGTGTCCCATAGCCGCAAACACATCATGCTCTTTAAGTTGTATCTTTAACCACTGCTGTTTGCAACCATCGGAATGAAAAAGAAGCCAGAAGGGGGGAAAATGACATCTTTTAAAAAAGAGTGAACGGATTGATTTTTACATCAGTCACTTGAACGAGTGATTCTCTCCAGAGGGTGCAGGGAGGAGGCTCCTCTCTAAATGCTAGGGGTGTCTATGGATTTGAATAATGGATTAGGAAGTGCACAAACATCACGATTTTCAGATTTCTCCTGCTGAATCAGGACAGCTTGTCCAAAGCATCAGGGAGAAAGCTATTCTTTACCTTGGAAACTCTGCAACAGGGGGCCCACATAATGATATTGCAATAGGGAGTAAGTCCCCAAAGACCCGTGTGTATGAGGCTGAGCTAGGATGATCAGAGACAGTTAGCTATAGGTGCGTGGGCCTCTGAGCTCTTTGCTGGTTGTCATTTGCTTTCTGTTAGGGCGAGCATGTGTGGGGGCAAGGGACTGCAAACTCTGAATGCTTTTGGGAGAACAGGTTGTAAGAGGTGGGGCGGGGGAAGGATCCTAATTATTTTCTGACTAGAGTGTCTGATGGTACTGTCCTTAGGGACCCCCATGCTGCCAGCCTCTTGCTCAGTTCCAGAGTGAATTATTACTTTTGTAAAGGTCCAAAGTTTACATGACATCTGAATTGAAGCCTAAGAATCATTTCTAAAAGAATGATGCTGTTCAGACTAAAGAACTGGAAATTGTGTTTAAATCCACTCCTATATCTTAGGAAAGGATTATATATTTAAAAGCAGGCTACAGGAGCTAATGTAAACAATCCAGACCTTCAACGCTTTCTCTGAAAGGAAAAAAATTTTTTAACCTTGAGAGATTAGGGGGAAAGCTGTAAGGAACGGTCGGCTGGTTGGAAAGAAGGTATGCTTTTGAGTGGGAAGGAGAGCATAACAAGTCATTTTTCTGGTCAATGAAACCACCAAACAGTTACAGGGATGGAAGCAAACATCTTCCATCTCTTTTCAGAACAAAAAACTGAGAGAGCAGCCATATGTGAGGCTATGTAAACAGGACACTTCTGATCCCAGGAGTTAACAAAGACAGTGCCAGAAAAATGAGTCACTGAAGCATCACCACAAAAGCCAAGGCTGAGGTTGGGGCTGAGTCATTTGAGAATCAGATCTAAATTCACGTCCCTTCCTCCTTGTCCAGCTCCTCTGGATGGCGCAGGTGAAATGGACTCCCAGCTGCGTCTCCTATGAACACTGGCTGTGTGGATAAATAAGCCAGACAATTTAGGATTTTCGAGAAGAGTTTTCTTAACTGTAATGTTTCTCACTGAATTAGCCAAGTCAGCCTCTCAGCCCTCTTTTGCTTTCTCCAGAGCTATCTAGGCTGGTGTTTAGATTGGGGAGAAACTATACCTGAGTCAATAGTTAACATACTCTGAGGACTCCTCAATAATTAATGCGTGGAATTATCCACATGCCCATCTGGCCAAATCACTACTGTTGGGTGAATAACAATTTGTGTACACAGAACACCTTTCCTCTTCCTCCTGAAGCAAGTCCTTGGGTTCCTGAAGACCTCTCTCACCGCCATTTTTAATGCTGGTGTAGTGGGCTCACAGGCCAAAAACAAGTCACTGGCTAAGACGTAATCACTGTCCTCAAAGAGCAGTAAGATAAATTATGTAAACATAAAACTTTCAAACATAACCCAGCAATAAAATAAAAGAATTTTGAAAGGATCAGGGTGAGTGTATAGATAAAGTCATAGGAATCTCAACAATGAACTTTTAAAATTATGTATCTACATTGTTAGTCAAAGAGGACAGACCTCCAGTTATAAGATGAATAAGTTTTGGGGATCTAGTGTATGGCATAGTGATTGCAATTAGTAATACTCTATTACGTGCTGGAAAGTTACTGTGAGAGTAGGTCTTAAATGTTCTGACCACAGAAAGAAATGGTTATTATGTGACATGGTGCAGGTGATCACTAATGCTACGGTGGTAATCATTTTTCAATATTTAAATGTATCAAATTGGAAAATAAATAAATAGAAAAAGATATATATATATATAATATATATGTATACACATACATATATAAAGTATTTGTGTGTGTGTGGAGTCCGAGATGGATTTTAAAACTGAGATGGGATGATCTTGAAGCTCTTCAAAATGGATAATATAGAAATACTGAGACAGGCAGAAAAGCAGAGGAAAGGTACTCTGATCGCAATGGAACACAGGTTAGCCTGAAGTGCAAAGAGAATACTGTTTTTGACCTGCAAGCAAGTGCCATGCAAGGCACTTTTTTAGTTATTTATTTATTTATTTATTTATTTATTTATTATTTATTGGGGGGGTACACCAAATTCAATCATCTGTTTTTATACACATATCCCCGTATTCCCTCCCTTCCTCGACTCCCCCCCCCACCCTCCCTTGAGTCTCCCCCACCCTCCCCGTCCCAGTCCTCTAAGGCATCTTCCATCCTCGAGTTGAACTCCCTTTGTTATACAACAACTTCCCACTGACTATCTATTTTACAGTTGGTAGTATATGTATGTCTGTGCTACTCTCTCGCTTCATCTCAGCTTCCCCTTCACCCCCTGCCCCCTCCCAAACCTCGAGTTCTCCAGTCCATTTGCTGCATCGGCGTCCTTGTTCTTGTCCCTGAGTTCACCACTAACATTTTCAGATTCCGTATATGTGAGTTAGCATACAATATTTGTCTTTCTCTTTCTGGCTTACTTCACTCTGTATGACAGACTCTAGGTCTATCCACCTCATTACATAGAGCTCCATCTCATCACTTTTTATAGCTGAGTAATATTCCATCGTATATATATGCCACATCTTTATCCATTCATTTGTTGATGGGCATTTCGGTTGCTTCCATGTCCTGGCTATTGTAAATAGTGCTGCAATGAACATTATGGTACATATTTCTTTTGGGATTATGGTTTTCTTTGGGTATATGCCCAGTAGTGGGATTACGGGATCATATGGTAGTTCTATTTGCAGTTTTTTAAGGAACCTCCAAATTGTTTTCCATAGTGGCTGTACCAACTTACAGTCCCACCAACAGTGCAGGAGAGTTCCCTTTTCTCCACACCCTCTCCAACATTTGTTGTTTCCAGATTTTGTGATGATGGCCATTCTGATCGGTGTGAGGTGATACCTCATTGTGGATTTGACTTGCATTTTTCTGATGATGAGTGATGTTGAGCAACTTTTCATGGGTTTGTTGGCCATCTGTATGTCTTCTTTGGAAAAATGTCTATTTAGGTCTTGTGCCCATTTGTGGATTGGATTATTTGCTTTTTTGGTATTAAGCTTCATGAGCTGCTTGTATACTTTGGAGGTTAATCCTTCGTCTGTTGTTTCATAGGCAATTATTTTTTCCCATCCTGAGGGTCGTCTTCTAGTCTTGTTTATGGTTTCTTTCGCTGTGCTAAAGCTTTTAAGTTTCATGAGGTCCCATTTGTTTATTCTTGATTTTATTTCCATGATTTTAGGAGGTGGGTCAAAAAGGATCTTGCTTTGATGTACGTCATAGAGTGTTCTGCCTATGTTTTCCTCTAGGAGTTTTATAGTGTCTGGCCTTACATGCAAGTCTTGAATCCATTTGGAGTTTATTTTTGTGTATGGTGTTAGGAAGTGTTCTAATTTCATTCTTTTACATGTTGCTGTCCAATTTTCCCAGCACCGCTTTTTGAAGAGGCTGTCTTTTTTCCATTGTATATTCTTGCCTCCTTAGTCCAAGATAAGGTGCCCATATGTGTTTGGGCTTACTTCTGAGTTCTCTGTTCTATTCCATTGATCTTCCTTTCTATTTTTGTGCCAGTCCCATACTGTCTTGATCTCTATGGCCTTGTAGTATAGTTTGAAGTCAGGAAGCCTGATTCCACCAACTCCATTTTTCCTTCTCAAGATTGCTTTGGCTATTCGGGGTCTTTTGCGTTTCCATACAAATCGTAAGATTTCTTGCTCTAGTTCTGTGAAAAATGCCATTGGTAATTTGATCGGGATTGCATTGAATCTGTAAATTGCTTTGGGTAGTACAGTCATTTTCACGATGTTGATTCTTCCAATCCAGGAACATGGTATGTCCTTCCATCTGTTTGTGTCATCTTTGATTTCTTTCATCAATGTCTTAAAGTTTTCTGCATACCGATCTTTTGCCTCCTTAGGCAGGTTTATTCCTAGGTATTTTATTCTTTTTGTTGCAATGGTGAATGGGAGAGTTTCCTTAATTTCTCCTTCTGCTCTTCCATTGTTCGTGTATAGGAATGCAAGAGATTTCTGTGCATTAATTTTGTATCCTGCTACTTTACTAAACTCATCAATGAGTGCTAGCAGTTTTCTGGTAGAGTCTTTAGGGATTTCTATATATAATATCATGTCATCTGCAAAGAGTGACAATTTTACTTCTTTTCCAGTTTGAATACCTTTTATTTCATTTTCTTCTCTGATTGCTGTGGCTAAATCTTCCAAAACTATGTTGAATAATAATGGTGAGAGTGGGCACCCTTGTCTTGTTCCTGTTCTTAGAGGGAATTATTTCATTTTTTCCCCATTTAGAACGATGTTGGCTTTTGATTTCTCATATGTGGCTTTTATTATGTTGAGGTAATTTCCTTCTATGCCCATTTTCTGGAGAGTTTTTATCATAAATGGATGTTGAACTTTGTCAAAAGCTTTTTCTGCATCTATTGAGATGATCATATGGTTTTTATCCTTCAAGTTGTTGATATGATGTATCACGTTGATTGATTTGTGTATATTGAAGAATCCTTGCATCCCAGGGATAAAGCCCACTTGATCATGGTGTATGATTTTTTTAATGTGCTGTTGCAGTCTGTTAGCTAGTATTTTGTTGAGGATTTTTGCATCTATATTCATCAGTGATATTGGTCTGTAATTTTCTTTTTTTGTGACATCTTTGCCTGGTTTTGGTATCAGGGTGATGGTGGCCTCGTAGAATGAGTTTGGGAGTGCTCCACCTTCTGCAATATTTTGGAAGAGTTTGAGAAGGATAGGTGTTAACTCTTCTCGAAATGTTTGATAGAATTCGTCCGTGAACCCATCTGGTCCTGGGCTTTTGTGTGTTGGGAGATTTTTAATCACTGCCTCAATTTCCGTACTTGTGATTGGTCTGTTCATGGTTTCTATTTCTTCCTGGTTCAGTCTTGGAAGATTGTATTTTTCTAAGAATGTATCCATTTCTTCCAGGTTATCCAATTGATTGGCATATAGTTGCTTGTAGTAGTCTCTCATGATGTTTTGTATTTCTGAGGTGTCCGTTGTGACTTCTCCTTTTTCATTTCTCATTCTGTTGATTTGCATCTTCTCCCTTTTTTTCTTGATGAGTCTGGCTAATGGTTTATCAATTTTGTTAATCTTCTCAAAGAACCAGCTTTTAGTTTTATTTATCTTTCTTATGGTTTCTTTCCTTTCTTTTTCATTTATTTCTGCTCTGATCTTTATGATTTCTTTCCTTCTGCTCACTTTGGGGTTTCTTTGTTCTTCTTTCTCTAGTTGTTTTAGGTGTAAGGTTAGGTTGTTTATTCGATCATTTTCTAGTTTCTTAAGGTAGGACTGTATTGCTATAAACTTCCCTCTTAGAACTGCCTTTGCTGCGTCCCATAGGTTACGGGTTGTTGTGTTTCGTTGTCATTTGTTTCTAGATATTTTTTGATTTCCTCTTTGATTTCTGTAGTGATTCCTTGGTTGTTTAAGAGTGAATTGTTTAGCCTCCATGTGTTTGTACTTTTTGCAGTTTTTTTCCTGTAATTGCTATCTAGTCTCATGGTGTTGTGGTCTGAGAAGATGCTTGATATGATTTCAATTTTCTTGAATTTGCCGAGGTTTGATTTATGACCCAAGATGTGATCTATCCTGGAAAATATTCTGTGTGCACTTGAGAAGAAAGTGTATTCTGTCGTTTGTGGATGGAATGTCCTATAAATATCAATTAAGTCGAGATGGTCTAATGTGTCATTTAAAGCTTGTGTGTCTTTATTTATTTTCTGTTTGGATGATCTGTCCATTGATGTAAGTGGGGTGTTCAAGTCTCCCACTATTATTGTGTTACTGTCAATGTCCCTTTTTATAGCTGTTAGCATTTGCCTTATGTATTGAGGTGCTCCTGTGTTGGGGGCATAGATATTTACCATTGTGATATGTTCTTCTTGAATGGATCCCTTGATCATTAGGTAGTGTCCTTCCTTGTCTCTTGTAATAGTCTTTACTTTCAAGTCTAATTTGTCTGATAGGAGTATTGCTACTCCAGCTTTCTTTTGACTTCCATTTGCATGGAATATCTTTTTCCATCCCTTTCCTTTCAGTCTATATGTATCCCTGGGTCTGAAGTGGGTTTCTTGTAGGCAGCATATAGAAGGGTCTTGTTTTTGGATCCATTCAGCCCGTCTGTGTCTTTTGGTTGGAGCATTTAATCCATTTACATTTAAGGTGATTATTGACAGGTGTTCCAATTACCATTTTCTTAATTGTTTTGGGTTTGTATTTGTAGGTCTTTTCCTTTTCTTGTGTTTCCTACTTAGAGAAGTTCCTTTAGCACTTGTTGTAAGGCTGGTTTGGTGGTGCTGAATTCTCTTAACTTTTGCTTGTCTGGAAAGCTTTTGATTTCTTCCTCAAATCTGAATGAGATTCTTGCTGGGTAGAGTATTCTTGGCTGTAGGTTTCTCTCATTTGGGACTTTCAGTATATCCTGCCATTCCCTTCTGGCCTGCAGAGTTTCTGTAGAAAGGTCAGCTGTTATCCTTATGGGTTTTCCCTTGTATGTTATTTGTTGCTTTTCTCTTGCTGCTTTTCATATGTTTTCTTTGTGTTTAATTGTCATTAGTTTGATTAATATGTGTCTTGGTGTATTTCTCCTTGGGTTTATTCTGTATGGGACTCTCTGTGCTTCTTGGACTTGGTTAATTATTTCCTTTCCCATGTTGGGGAAGTTTTCCACTATAACCTCTTCAAATATTTTCTCAGACCCTTTCTTGTTTTCTTCTTCTTCTGGGATGCCTATAATTCGAATGTTGGTACGTTTAAGGTTATCACTGAGGTCTCTGAGATCATCCTCTATTCTTTTTATTCTTTTTTCTTTTTCCTGCTCTGTGGCATTTATTTCCCCCATTCTATCTTCCAACTCACTTATTCGTTCTTCTGCCTCAGTCATTCTGCTGGTTATAGCATCTAGAGTATTTTTAATTTCAGTTATTTTGTTATCCATTGCTGTTTGTTTTTCTGAGTTCTTATGAACTGTTTCTTGTACTTTCTCTATTTTGTTATCGAGATTTTGTATCATTTTCACTATCATTACTCTGAATTCTTTTTCAGGCATTTTTCCTATTTCCTCCTCATTTATTTGGTCTTGTGGGGTTTTTTCCTGCTCCTTTGCCTGCATGGTGTTTCTTTGTTTCCTCATGGTTGTCCAAACTTTTGAGGTTGCTTGTCCTGGCAATAGAGATGTTTATAGAAGACTGCCCAAGCCTCAGACTAATGTCCAAGTGTTGGGTTAAACAAATACTAAATCTAGGAAACACATACATGTATAAGACACACAATTACTGAATCCATTAGGACATAAGACTCTGGAAAGACCTGACAGAACCCCAGTATGCTATCAGATATTCAAAGAGAAACCCAACAGAAATTGACAACTGAAACAGAACAAATCAGAGACAAAAGCAAAAGCAAACAAACAAACAAATAACACCTTACACATACAAACACTAATCCAGGGAGATTTTGTAAGCTAGAATCAAATGTAGAAAAGAGCTAGAGTACCACCAGACAGAATGGAGATTCTCAGAATGAAATTAGACAGTTGTACTAAGAACTAAGATAAAGACAAAAACCTAATATTAAATACCAAGGTGGTGTGTCATCTGGAGAATAGAGCAAGGAGTCTGAGCAGATCGATAGTGTTGCTTATAAGTATGTTAAGATAAAATAAACTAAGAATGGATGGAAGAAAGGGGAACAGTAGAGTGTAGTGTGATTGGAAATATGCAAATAAAAAGAAAGGAATAGAAATGTATAAAAGATAGGGATGAAAGGAAAGTATGAGAGATATATTGTCTGTACTACCAAAAACTTAGCTAGAAATAGAAGTATGTAAAAAGGCAAAAAAATAAAAATAGAATAAAAAATAGCATTAAAAAAATTGTTATAAAACTTGTAGATCCCCTAGGACTAAGATTGTAATTAATAAAGGAAAAAGAAAAAAAAAAATCCAGAACTGATCCCAGACTGGACCAGTTCAATAGGATTGATACTAATATTTCTGTTTCCTTAGCGTCTCAGCTGTAAGTGTCCTTCTACTCGCCTTGGGTTTTTTTGCATTATTCTGTGATCAGCAGAGGTTCCTTTATTGTTCATCTGTAAGCGTTGGTGTGTGGGGAGGGAGAAGGTACAATAGTGGCTTCTTTCCCTGGGAGTGCGTGAGCAGTGGCACACTGTTGTTTCAGTCAGGCTTGGAGGTGCCTGTTGCAGAGGGACCCCGGTGGCTCAGGTGTAAACAGAAAGTCTCAGAGTTGGGCCTCTCTCGGGTTTGTGTTTTGTTTTGTTTTGTTTGTTTTTCTTGGCAGCCTCCCTGCTGCCTGAGTTCCAAGGGGTTTTAATCTAGCCCCGCCCGAGTGCCTGAGGGTGCTTGTTATCCCTGAGCGCCTTAGGTGGCCCACAGGGCGTCTCTCCACTGCCTGTTGCAGAGGTGCGGAAAGAGAGAGAGAGGCTATGCGCGCGGCTCCTCCCCCCCGCCCGTGAGCCTGCAGCCTCCAGCCGCCATCATGGCTGGGCAGCTCTCAGGGGCGGGCACTCCTCAACGCAGATCTCTTCCCTCCTGTCCTCTTGGTCCGTGACCTTACTGGCAACAATGTTTCTCACCCTGAACCAGCTCTCCGGTTCCCACGCTCCCACTCCTGGACCCTCTGTTCAGCTGTGAATCGATGTCTGGATCCGCGAACTCCAAGCTGCGGTGCGGACCCTCTGTATGTTTCTCACTCCCTCCCGTCTGCCACAGCTCCGCCGCTTCACTCTCTTTGAGCCCTCGTAGATGCCTCCCTACCGGTTATGTTGGGCTCCTTGCGGTCCTTTCTGGTGTCCGAGGTCGTCTGCTGGTGTTCAGCTGGTTCTCTGTGGGAATTATTGCATCCTTAGGTGCGTTCCCAATGCATCTGTGGAGAGGGATGTATTCCACGTCCCTCTACTTTGCCGCCGTCTTTTTTCTCCATGCAAGCCACTTTAATATGTCTCTTTAACCCCCCACAACTCCTTGAAAAGTTGGTACTGAACTGCTCTCTAGGGTGACCAAGGTTACACATGAAGAGTCAGGACTTGCAACCAAATTTTTCCTGACTTCAAAGTTTGTGCTGTTTACATTTCACATACTAGGTTAAGGCAAATACATTTAGAAACTGGCAGCTTCTACTTTTCCCATGTCTCAAAAGCATGTAATAAAGTCAAATAGGCAAAAGACTTGCACGAAATTAGAGAATTGCTCTGTGCGTAGGACTGAAACATACAATCTCTCCCTGACTTCAGCTTTTAGTAACAATTCTTCATTCCTGTGCTTTCATTTTTCTCGTTTCTGAAACTGAGCAGAGTCGGTGTCAACCAGCTTGAATTCAGTGATAGTTTAAGGCTAAAGACTTACTTTTTCCCCAAAACCTAATGATTTTCACCTTTGTCTCAATTTTACTAAGTTAAAGAAACCTACTCTTTTGTCATTAGCCTCAACTTCATCCTTCTCTTTTTTTTTATTTTATATTTTTAATTTGAGGGAAAGATAAATAAAGCATTTAAACAGTTGTTAACACTGTAGACAAAGATGGTGGCACTGATCAAAGTATTTTGTTGGCCAGAAAAATAAAAAACACCTGCGTGTAAGGTATCAGATGTTCACTTGGGAGCTGAACTGTGGAAATCCCAAATCCTAGGGCAGAAAGACGCTTCGGGTTGTCAAACAGTGCACATGTGAAAAAGGAGGCGTTGTAAAGAGCCAGTTCTAGGAATGCCAGTGTTAGTTATTTCAAAAGTGGATCCATGCATTTTTAACAATCTGGAAATGTGGAGAGTAATTTTTTCTCTTTAAAAATACGATAATTTTGTATTAATTACTCACATACATAAGGCATTTTGTTGAGAATATGATCATAAACACACACAAAAATCCTTAAGTCCTCCTCTAAACCAAAGTTTGAAAAACATATTTATGTTATATTTGACATATGACATTTGATGCATATATCAATCAACAGAATTGTTGTATTTGTTTAGGTTTGGTATGACATTTAATTTCTTGGTAGCCTGTAGGGGACTTATATCTCTCCTAGAGCGAGGAAATTATAGGAGCAAGTTCCCTTGGGTTGATTAAGTTGGAAAAAGTAGAATTCCTTATACTCTATAGAAATTAATCTAAAGAAATATGTATCTTTAGTTTTGTTATGGATAAAATGAACTAGCATTCACAATAAGAAAAATAATCAAATTTATGAGCTGGAATGTGTTTTCAATTATATTCTGAAGAACATTTATTATTAATAATGATTACCTAAGGTCAGGGATACCCATCTATTTACCTCTCAACCTCTAGCATATTTCCAGAGGGGTATAGTTTTATATATATATACACATCTATACATACATATTTATTAGCTATGAATTTTAGTTCACAGTCAGAAGATGCAAGAAATTATCATGATGGTTCTTTTTTTCTCTAAATCAGATTTAATTGCCTCAGAGTTTTCACCAGTGAAATACAAGAATTTCAGTGTGAGTAATTTGGGGGCTCTGTATCTACCTACAGGGTTTGAAAGATGAAGAAGGCTGCAGTCTTAATCCATGGAGGTTGTCACTTTTAAAATTGCTCCTATGGCCACATGATGCTGTCCTCAATGTCCAGTCCTAGCCATCTGGGTCTTTAAAACTGTTGCTTTAAGCTGGCTCTGATATGGCCCTTAAAGAAATGCCCCTATTAACTTGATGTCCCACAGCTGTTCCCTTATCTGGGGTCTCAGGCATGCCACCAGTCTCAGCCACCCCATCATCTGTCTCCCCTCCAGTCTAGGGAGGAGTTAAAACTTTCTTGATAGGATGGAACCTTCTACCTCCCCTATTCAAAGTGCTTCCTTCCATCTGTCACCCGTAATCTTCCCCTCCTTAGCCTTTTGAAGCATAACATTCTTGCTGTGAACTTCCTTTGTTATATATGGAACTTTTAGTCTGTATAATTTTAAAGTTTATTTCTCACTAACCCTATTCTGAAAAATGTTGGAGGCATTTACTCTATTCAACGATGTCGTACTAGTTATGAATATGCATTAGGTCAGCATGCATCTGAACAGGCAATGCTTAAAGGGCTGACATCCAAAATTTATTTTAAACTATGTTTAAGCATGCAAATAAATTTGACTCCAACCATTTAAAACAGGTATTTAATCAACAATCGTAGTTTAGTTGACTGAGTTTCTATCAAGCTTGCATTTCATCTTTTCCCTTCCCTCAACTCCCTGGACAAAAAAACCAGGAGCTAGACAAGCTTGCCTGAAATCTTATTAAAATGACTGCCTCTGCTATTGAGTTGTCCAGATAATTAGTTAAGAAATCAAACTGCATGGTGTCAGATAGACACATCCTTTTTCAAAGACCGTTTGATCCTGGTTACTGGGCATCTCAAAAACTTACAGTAGAGAAAAAGAACCCTAGTTGTTAAAATAGCCTTGTATAGTTGCTATAAACAGAATTTTTTAACACGCAAACTGTACAGTGAGTACAGTGTTTAAATCCACAAAGAAGCTTTAAATAGAGTATTTCTGTAATGCAACATCTTGTGTTTTCATATTTCCCATCATATTCAAAAATATTCTTCAACATAAAGAAAAAGTACAATATATTTGCATAGAAGGAAAAACACCAGAGACTATAAGGAAACTGGAATAATCAAATACAGTACTTTCTTATTTCTGTATATTCTAAAAGTATTTATACTTATAAATCATTATATACAGAATTACTGTCAAATTCATGATTTAAAAAAAATAAAGTAGCAATGAGCAATGCTTTGTTTAAATCTGGAGTCACAAGGATTAAGCTATGATTATTTCTTTTTTAATTTTATTTATTTACTTATTTATTTATTGGCTTCATTGGGTCTTCATGGCTGCACACAAGCTTTCTATAGTTGCAGCAAGCGGGGGCTACTCTTCATTGTGCTGCATGGGCTCCTCATTGCAGTGGCTTCTCTTGTTGCAGAGCACAGTTTCTAGGCACGTGGGCTTCAGTAGTTGCAGCACATGGGCTCAATAGTTGTGGCTCTTGAGCTCTAGAGCGCAGACTCAATAGTTGTGGCACACAGGCTTACTTGCTCTGCAGTATGTGGGATTTTCCTGGAGCAGGGATCAAACCCATGTCCCCTGCAATGGCAGGCAGGTTCTTAACCACTGTGCTACCTAGGAAGTCCCTATGATTATTTTCTTGAGGACATGTGGCTGTCAAAGTGATGCATAGGCTTATAGATTATTCTTTAAACTGATAAGAACAGATACTACACTTGATCTTAGCCAAAAGGCCGAGAAGCGATTAGATTATTCTTTAAAAAGGGGGAAAAAATCTAAGCAAAGTAATATAAAGTAAAATAAATCTAGTAATCATTGAAAAATTAATTAAGGCCTTGTTTATACATCTAAAAATAAGGAAGTCTACTCACTTTTTACAAAAATATCCTGCTTTCTTTAGAATCACTTATCACATGAAAATGATTAGGCATTTTCATTTTTATAATAAAACTTGCAATTCATCCATGTTACACTTCCTTGAAGAAAAGGAGAGAAAAGCGGTTTGTGGGTTGCTTCAGGTAGCGTTTTCCTTATTCACTTAATAAATATGTATTATGTTAGTTACTAACCGTATAGCTGAGAATAAGACAGACACAGTCGAAGCCCTCATACAATGAAATGCAGGCCGTTATTAAATTAATAACGATTATGCTTCAAAGTACGTATAGACACATTTTCTTGATTTTGAATTAACTGATTGTTTTTCCTAGATGTGCATACTAGGGATGTATGAGTACAGAAACATTTTATTTCTAGTAGTAAACTTGGCTGTACATTAACTCTTTCACCACATATTACATGTACCCTATTGTCTCTATGGTTTCATTTTTTTTCCGGGAAAGCTAGAAGGTCCTTTCAAAGATAACTATATAATTCAAATGAGAAAATTCAACAACAATTGAAAAGGAATGTTTTACAGTTAATGATGGGCCTTAACTTATTTATGATCTACTCCTAAAGTTTGGTACAAAATAGTAATTCTCTTCTTACACATTCCAATAGTATTATTTCAGAAAAACCATCAATTTGAAATCTTTTGAAGATAGAATTGGAAGTTGTTACAGCAAGCTATTACAACATAACAAAGCCAAACAATTGAATAAAACAAAAATTATTTGATTATGTTCGTATATTCTGTGGGTCAGGAATTTGGAAAAGGCACAGCATAGATGGCTTATTTCTGCTCAACAGTAGCTTCTTACCTGAGAAGACACATAAACTTGAAGCAGCTTGAAGGCTAGGATTGGAATCATCTGAGATCTCACCTACTCATAGTCTAGACATTGATGTCAGCTATGGATGGACCTCACTGGGGTCCAGAACACTTACATGTGGCCTTTCTATGTCATCATTCTTTCTCTTCACAGCCTGGTGACTAGAGGCAAAGCATGAGCTTCTAGGGAGAAACCGTATCACCTTATATGACTAGTCAGGTGGCATCACTCTCACCATAGACAGGCCTACACAGATGCAGGGGGACCAGAGAGACCCCATATCTTAAGAGGAGAAATGTCAGTATTATCACGTAAGAAGAACATGGAGAAGGAGCTATCTTGTTACGGCCATGTTGGAAAACTCAATCCACCAGAGAGGCAACTAAAAATCAAAGACTTCTATTTCTCATCACATGTTTTAATTATAAACATTAGGGCATACTGTATTCTTTTGCAACACTGAAGGACTTTAGTAATAATAATAATAATGATAACAATAATAAGCATATAATCAATATTAATATAATCATATATAAATATAACAAATAAAATTAAAACTATAATAACGTTTTTATATCATGACTGAAAATTTCTCTAAACATCTTCTTTGTATAACTCACTCGTGGATCATAAACCAGTTTAGTAGATTGAAATTTAATATCTAATGTTTTTAAATAATTGAAATGTCATATGTTAGAATAAAATGGGAAATATGAGAATGTGTTACACATAATCAGATAAGTGTTGCTTCAAGAAACTTTTAATTGTGTGCGTGCGTGTGTGTGTACTTGGCTGTGAATTAAATGTGTCTTTCCAACTTTTAGTCAAAAATGGTTGAAAGCCACTTCCCAAAGCTATAGTAAGGAACTTCTGGAAGATATTGCAAATTTTGCACAAGAAAAATTAAATAAGTTACTTAATTACATAAGATTCTTGCTTATAAACTGGTTAAATTAGGTTATTATTTGTCAGTGAAAATTATTTTACTCAAGTAAGATCCTTCCTTCTGCAGGACAGCTGAATGTGTCCATTATTTGTTCAGAATGCCTTAAGTTTAAATAATAAAACCAAATTTCTACATAATTTCTCTTTATCTTTGTATAAGGAAAGGAGCTGGTGGAAGGGTAGAAGCAGTTCTTTGAAAGTGACTAAAAGTCATTTAAAAAACAAGTTTAAAAAGATGGCGAACATAGCTCCTGTTTTATTTTTCTGGAAGACCATTCCTACTGGATCTTCTATTTTCTGAAATAGTATAGAACATACTCTAAATGAGCATTTATAAACGTGGATCTCATGGTACCTTGGGCCATAAATGAACCCTATCCAGAGAGTTAAAAGTGAGGAAATGTTGGTGAATGCCACATACAATTGATAATGTTCGCAATGGACTTTTCCATGTGAGAAAAACATCTAAACGTGTGGCCTGAGCATCCTAGGTTGAAATGTGCCACTGAAGTCGCTGTCCTACAATTAGAAGAAATGTCCAATAAACTGGAAATCCATGGCTTTGAAAGATTGAAGAGTTGATCTTTTCAAATATGAGAACAATTCTACACTAGATGCAACTGACACAGTGGTACCTGTAAAAAGTAAAAAGTAAATATGAATTAGCTAATGAAGATCATTCATTCATGCCTTTATGTTTATCAAATGTATACTGACTGCCTACTATATGCCAGTCACCATGCCAGAACTAGGAATTACAGTAGTAAACACAACAGGTAAGTTCCTTGCTGTCATGAAGTTCATATTGAAAATTAAATTGTAGAGAATGACTGTGAGAAGCGATTCATCTACAGTATTTCACATGTTTTTTCTTCTTTATCTCTTTGTGCAAATAAGTTGTCCTATCTCCATATGTTTTCTAATAAGGTAGTCACCAAAAGTTACCAAGAGTGGCACTGCAGATATAACAGGCTAAGAAGTTATATAAACACCTTTTTGCTTCATTTTCATGTTAAAAAGTATGAAATAGTTTAAGTGAAATCAATCAGTATCAGCAAAATAATTGTTAATCCTGTGGACCAGAAATCTCAGCCAAAGCGGGTTTCCATAGTCTTTGACTATGAGTCACTATTATAAAACCACAAACATTAAAAGTCTCTGGGCCTTATTTTCTTCACTAAGATCACGTATCTTTTATTACCATTTAAAATAGTTGGCCTTGTTTTGTTTTGTTTTCTCTTTGAAAGAGAAAGTGTAGGAGAAGAGTGATGAAGTGTCTCTAGTCATGTTTAAACTGATTATATAATTTGTCTCAAGGGTATTCTTTGATAGAATTTTGTTAAAGAGAAAGTAGTCCTGTCCCTTATTAAGAATGAATTGCTTTTAGAGTTTGTGTCCAAAATGTGTGTGTGTGTGTGCGCACACGCACACACAAGTGTGGGCGCAGGGAGGGTGCGGGAGGGGAGAGGAGAGAGAGAAATCCATTTATTCTCCTTGTGCTTTAATTTTGAAGCTGATCTTGCTAATATTATTACCATTTTTCTGAGAAAAAAAAAAGACAATTAGTACCAGTCCTTAGATACTTATGACTGAAAGCTATGTTCAGTTAACCAATGGTTCACCTTCACTGATCTCAAACACATCTATGGGATGGTTAATGAACAGGGTGATCTCACTTCCCAGTTTTCCTAGAAGATCTCCACTTTATAAATCAGTCTTCCCAGAGTAATTACTGATTGTGTTTGTTTTAGCTTTCAAAACTTCCCTCATTTGGGCAGTGAATTCCGTGGTCGCCCTATTAGAGAGGAGCTGTAAAAAAAAAAGTAAATTCTATTTGATTTTAGCTTTTGTATAAAATAGAAGAAATCACTGATGAGCCACAGAATAATCATTGGTACCTGAATCCTAATCTTGAAAAGTGTCTCCTAAGTAGAAATCGTAGATTGACACCTCAACCTGCATGATAACGAGCTACATTTATTTTGGTGAAAGCCAGTAACTCGGAGAGAAGAATCATTTGAAGCCATCCTTTGGGGATTGTTAGTGCCACGTGGGATCTATCTGATAATTCAGCTCACATACCATGCCTCGCCCCAGACAAAGTAAAACAAAACCAAAGGTGACATTGCTGAATCAAAAAATCTTCCCGGTCACATTATGGGGCAGAATGATGAGACCGTGATGGTCGCGGTTTCAGGACCTAGGATTTAGTCCTTACATCACCCCTGACTGGAAGCTGGGGTGGGTAACCTTGGAAAATCCCTCATCCCTTTGGGCTTCAAATTCATCCTCTATTAGCTGAAGAGGTTGGATTCCATCCAGAGTTTTCAAACTTTATCATTTGTGTGTTTGTGTGCGTGGGGTGGGGGGAAGGAGAGGTAGGGAGGGATGTCAGTCAGAGTCAGAATATCCAGAAGTTCTTTCTTCTAATTGTATCTCAGGGGAAAAAAATAGGAAAAAAAAAAAAAAAAGTAGGTACAAGTGAACTACTTAGGTTGAAAGGGAAACAGAGGGCCCTGAGGCTCTGTCAATTGGACTGCCTCTTACCTCCTGTAGTAACTTGTGAAAGCTCTGAGGGAACATATATTTTTTAAAAAATGCTAGAAAAGATCATGGCTAAGGTGCTGTCTTCATCAAAAATTCATAGGCATGGAGATTTCATTCCATGCTGGCACCTCTAAGGTGTCTAGCTGTGTCATTCAGGTATCATTGAGACCTCAGTCGCTACTCATCATTTCAAAACAGTGGTGAGAAATTAACAACTCTATAGTGATTAGTAACACTGAGGCATTGTGTTTCTCTAGCACTGGAAGCTACTTCTTACATGGAATCTCTTTTTTGCAACTCAGAGCAACCATGGATGGATGACAGAGAAAACATGATTATTTCTGCTTTACCGAAAGCAGAAACTGAGCCTCAAAGATATTAAGAAGCATGTGCAAAGACAGACAACTTTTAAGAGATGAGTGTAATTCATATTGCTTCTCTGTCAAACATGCCCCATTTCATATTCAAAATGATAAAAGAATGAATGTGATTGTTTTATTTATGGACTTTATGGATAGGGACTTATATATCACCTTGTTTAGAAACAGGGTGAGTTTCCTAAACCACAAAATTGGTGGCAAAGAAGAAAATTCATGGGACTGGTAAAATGTTCTCTTGCAGAAAATGTAACGTAAGGAAGAAAGTGTAATTGATTTCTAATCCAGGAGGTAAAGAGGTCATGTGGAGAAGCACATTGCCAGGGAAGTCAGTATTAAGACAATGTTATGAAAGATAAAGTGACAAGTAACAGTAGTGATGGCAGTGGGCACTCATTGTGTTTGTTGTGCCATCAAAGTTCCTCCTCTAAGGAAACAGCGCTCAGCAGAGGAAATGCTGTCCTACTCCTTTGGTAGGGAGGTGAATATGGAAGAAAACAGAGGCAGGATTAATGCTAAAGTGGAAAAAGCAATGCATTTGAGGACAGAAAACCTAGGTATGTTTTGCACAAGGTAGCCTTATACTTTGGGGAAAACATCTCTCCATTTATCTAAGTCTTAATTTCCTCATCCAAACCCAGAAAGTGCTGGACTTAATCATTTTTAATTCCCTTTTAGCACAAATATTTTCTCATTTTAGAGTCCCCTTTAAGTTGATATGACCATTGACATAACTTGGGAGATCCAGGGGGAAAAAGCCAAGAAATTTCACCCATACTATAGATTCACCTATTGGGGGGGGGGGGGGGGGCGGGGAATCCATTTCCTTGCCAGTAATGTCCGTTATCTCCATGGCAAGACTGAGATGCATGTTTTATCTATCAGGAGATTCTGCCCACCCCTCATTACACGTATGCCTGTCAGGACTCTTTTGGTGGCAAATGACAGAAAGCCCAACTCAAACCAAAGTAATGAATAAAGGGAACCTATTGGCTTATACAAGCAAAAGTAGGTAAGACTTGAGGTGGAAACTCAAGAAGTGTCATAGGGACATAGTCTCCCTTTTTTACTCTGCTTGCATTTATTTTCAGGTTCCACAGGGTGTTAACATGGTTGCCAAAATCTTCAGGCACGAGTCATGCCACATCCAGATTCCCCAGAATCTTTCCAGTATCTCTAATACAGTTCCCAGAATTCACCTAGATTGGAGCATTTTGGCTTTATGCTCTCATCCTTTTAATCAACCATTCTCACTTGGGGAATGAAGCACCCTAACTGGCCAGGCTGACTAAAGAAGCAAATATTAATTCCCATGGACCTGACTGTCACTTATCCAGCATGTGTCAGCTTCTTAAAGTTGCCAGAGCCCCGTGCATAGCACTCTCAGTAAATAAAGCACTTTTCTGTTTTATTTTTCTCCATAACACCTATCACTGCCTGATGTACTTATTTTTACATATTAATTTGTTTATCGTCTATTCCTCCTCAACTAGAGTGTAAGCTGTATGTGAGCAGGGATTTTTTTAATCTCCGACCTAGAAAAAAGCATGACATTTAAAATGAGCTTATTAATGAATATCCCTGTAAGAAACATATGTTATTATTCACCTCATATAGATAAGGGAAGGAAACTAAGGCACAGACATGTAAAAGTGTCCGAAATCATATCTCTATTAAGCAGCTGCACTGGAATTCACACCATGAAGTCTGTCTCGAGAAATCATACACTTAGTCATTATACCAGTTGGCAGGAGAACTTGTTTTTATGTTACAGCCACCATTTGGTCGCATCCTGAAATTATCAGTGACTTGTGGACTCTTGACCTCAGGTTTCCACAATAAAAGGAGATCCTAACATGGAGGGTTATGTCTTTTTTATAAAAGAACAATCCAGCTTCCCTGGAAATTAGTTCAAATACTAACTCCATTTGCACATCCAAGTTGGAAGTGAATATTTAAGCCAAATCAGTATCATTAGCTTTCACCTGATTGAGCTCAGACACCCCTAGGTAACTTTCTCAAACTTCTCCCATTCATAGATGACACAGCTGGGTAGAAATTAGTCTCTAAAAATACTTTCACACAACCGGCTTGTTTTCTAGTCACTGTCTGCTTATGTGATGCTCATTCCATCTGTCAATAGATGTGAGTCACACATTCGACCTTTCAGCTTCACTTGCGCACATAAATTTCTTCCAATTTCCTGTGAAACAAACACTTTTAACTCTTTAGGGTTTTGTAATTTGTACACAGGTCATTCAGGGATGATTCAAAGAACAAAATAAGCCCTCGACTTTGTGACAAATTTGCCTTGAGCCCTTCATTGCAGGAATAGATTTTTTCTTTTACTGTTTGACTAATAAATGTAGGTCTCTGTATAGAGACAGACATAACGTATGTAATTGTATTTGTATATATTTCCATATACTTGTCACCAAACCTTCCAGGGGCTTTCCATGATGTAAGATAACTAAACACAATACAGGGGGGCATGTGTCCCTACTCACAAATTCCTGCTAACCCTCCCTCGGTCTATGTAGTCTTTTCTCTCATAATTCATGCCAAAGAAGACTTGAACTTTCAAGTGAGAAAGCAAAATTGCTCCCTCTCAAATGTTTACATGTGATCATGACTGCTTTATCAAGTTTGTCTACTCTTCCTTTTATTGTGACTACATACAATACATAATCTAAGTTAGAAAGCTATGTTGACAGAAACATATCTCAATTTTGAGAAATTTTATTTGGCTTAGTTTAAATGAACACTGGCTCCATGATGTAACAAAATCCACAAAACTCTGCCTAAAGCCTTTTATAATAAACAGCACACAATAACTGAATAACTAAATGATGTAACTGACAAAGGTAGCAAAAAACAAACAAACAAACAAACAAAAACCCCAAACTGTTCTTATCTCAAAAGCTATTCTTAACTCTGGACAAAAGAGAAATAACAAAACCTTTTTCTTCTGTTTCCTCCTTAGCTACCAGTCCCAGAGTGGCTGGAGCCATGGGGGGCTGTGAAAGGGAGCTGCACCTGCAAAGCTCCAAGAAAATGGAAAGGAGATATTCTTTCTAGTTTTGTGCCAAAATTTTAAAGACTGTGTCTCCGGGTGCATTTCTGTTTTACTTTGTGTCTTCCCTTCCCTGTTCTTTGGTAAATCTATTTTATCCTCAATAAAAATTTCCAACTGCACTTCCTATATTGTAGATATAGATCTAGGACCATAGTTACTCAGAAGAAGGTCTATGATTATTAGTAATACAATCAAAACACCTCATCTGCGACCCAGGGAGGTGATTGGGCTTCCCCTGGTCACACACTCTGGATGTAGAACCCAGAGATCCTGATTTGTTGACCAGTCCTCATTGGGTCCTGCCACACTGGCCCTCCCACATCCCTCCCACATCCCTCCCACATTTATGCTGGTAGAAGTGGGTGCTCTGACTCATCCTAGAAAAGAGGATAAACCACAGTTTATCCTTAATATATAATTCCCAAATCCTGGTGTGATCACTCCTGAAAATTTTTTGTGTTGCTTTTGTGGTTAAGCCTGAAACGTAGGAGAAGGACAAAGTGGGCAGGAACCTAGGAGTAGCATATAACAGTTGGGTGCAACGAGTGCTTAAGGGCTTCTAGAAACATATGGGAGTAAGTGGGAAAGGGAGGAGATGTTAGTGTGGATGAATATGTGGCACCTGTGGAAGGTTGGAGACACACTGCATCCCAGCTGTGCTGACCTGGAAGTGAGAGGAGACAGAGCTCTATATGGTGTAGTAGAAATAACTCTGTCTTTGAAACAAGGCATATCTGGAATCCAGTCTAACCTCTGTGACTGAATGGTCTTGCACAAATGGCTCAATTTCCTCAACTATGGAATGGAAAGAATGGGGCACAAGTTGGTCATAATAACTATCTTGAATTATTGATATTATGAGGATTAAATGGCATGAAACCCTGTCTGTCTTATTCGCCACTGTAGCCACAATTTCTTGGTGTTTTCAGGGAACTGCTCCTCTAATTCCCTGGGTTTGGCACATAGTGGGAGCTCTCTATAGGTTAGTTGTCTCTCTCTGCTCTCTCTAAACTTTTTTTGCGCAAAAGTAATGGGTCTTCTTCCATTTTCTTCAGATTCATCATCTTGGGAATATGTGAATAGTGAAAAGACTAATCAATTTATTATTACGCTATGTCTAAGGAATAGAAAATTCTAAATGAAGGTCAAATCTGGAGCACAAACAGTAATGGAGATGTCCAAGAGGTAGTAAGAGACATGTAACGTATGACAAGGCAAACAATCACAGGGTCTGTTGTTTCAAAGGCCACCTCATTAAGGAAGTAGACATACTATACCCCCAGATGGCTTTGGCAATACCAAGTTCAAGAAAGCTTGTATTTCATTTAAAAGCCTAGTGAAATTGATTACCAAGTGATCAAGACTAAAGTCCCAAACTAAAAACAATATTCTACATAGAAAATTTGTGCAAGTAGTTTGGAGCAGAAGAAGGGCCAAATGATGTCAAATCTGATTTCAGATTTCAGATCTGTCTAGAAGGGATAACCATTAAGATGATCAGCCTCTTTCCCCAGGCCCCAAAAAATAATCCAAGGAGACTTAGCCAGAAAATGAAGAAAACAAAATGTTGGTTGAAGATAAAACTTCCTGGCAGGAAAGTCTATCAAAATCATGACTCTTTCCAAGAAGATGATTCAGTCACCCTCCCAGGAGGCACATGAACCCAGGTTGCACAGAGGAACAGAAAGTACATCATGGTGAATAGTCTGTTCCCCCAATTCCCTGGGTGTACACAGACTGTACCAATGAAGTCTTTCCACCTTGATTTTCTGTGATTTCAGCACAAATTGCTTTGGGGGGTTTCTGACCCCTGCTGGAGCTCATGAAGCTGCCAATAGGTGACTAAATCAGTGGAAAAGAGAAAAGTAAGGAGGCTCCCGAATTAGATAACTGTGTAAATATTAGGGATGTTTCAGCTGACCCAGGGTACTTAGATGCCAGCTTCTGATTCAAAAAGAAAATTTGTTCTGCAGGTATCTGTGTTTATGACTCTCATCCCACTGTCCAGTTGTTGGTGTTTTGAACAAATAACTTTCCAAACTTTATTTTGTGACATCTGAATCACATTGCAAGGTAATTCTCCATTGGCAGTGAATCAAGGGAGGTGGCAACCAACAGTACCATTTTGCAGCCACTTTCCTTTGGCCAGAGCTATAATATGACACGAGACATGCTTCAAGTCATCTCTCCATATTTCTTTTCCCCTCAATTGATATTCTTGGGAGTCTTGTCTGGAACAGGCTGAGATGTAAATAATGAAAAATGATCCTGTTCCAGTAAGGGAAACCAAGACTGCAAATTATGAACAAGAATAGGTCAGAGAAGTCGATAACATTGTGCCAATTACATGAAATTGAAATTTTCTCCCCAAATTAAGCCTCAATAAACCTGAACTAAATCAAGTTGGCACACTGAGGATGGCAAATGGAAGGCCAGATGCACGATTGGAAGTTTAGGGTTCAAACTCTGTTTCCATTCTTCATTTTAGCCAGCTTGTGCATTTCAGGAAGATTGCTCTGAAATTAATTTAGATATAGCAAACCCCATTTTCCTTTGATTATCTTCTAAAAGCTGGGGCAGAAGTCACAAATGAAATGAATCTCAATTAGAAAGGTAGTGGCGTAGTTGAAGTGGCTGGCCTTGTTGCAAATCGGGCACTGGAATCCTAAAACAAGAATGTCTAGTGTCTATAAAAGTCTTTACAAACAGAGTGTGTTCACGGGCAATCTTCTCCTGTTTTTACATAAAGAAGAAACCTACTTCCAGGGAACTTAAAGTGACCAGCCCAACTGGACACAAGAGTTTGGACCTAGAGCTGGTTACAGAAGACAGTTTACCCAAAAGACCAATATCATCCCGCTCATGTTAGTGACAGCCCACATGCAGATGACTGGTTTTCCTTTGGCATCATTTTGTAGCCAATCTTTCTGCCATTGGTGGTGTTTTAAACCCACTTTGTCATTCCAGATAACAGGTATTTCAGACCCCTGGTAAGTATGATCTCAGGAAGGAATGCAGTACAAATACTTTGGGGGTCAATGACTTGTGTCCATCGCTGTCAGTTTACCTGACTGCTCTGAACTGTTGAATCCTTGCTCTCCTCAATAATGGACTCAGACTTGGTTGTCAAACAGATGTATGTGTAAATCAGCGTTTAGCCACTTAATTGTGGGAAATGTCCTGACCTCCTCTAAAATGGGTATCGTAATAACTCCTGCTAATGGTTGTTTTGAATTAAATGAGTGCTAATGCACCAATAGGCATATCATTGACAATAAATGTTTTCCTCTTTGATTCACTCCCACTTTCCCCTCCCCAGACCCATATCTCTCAAATTAACATAAATGAGATCTTCCCACAATTTGCTGCCTACTCCAATAGCCAATGACTTACTGTAAATCGAGGCCCCATTCTCAATTTACTTAGAAGCAAAACGCAACCAATATATAAATTGCTTTGTCACAACAATCTTGCTCTAGAAGACACACTATTTATTTTACCATTTTAATGTAAAATTATATCTCACATACCGAGAAGTGCAAAAGCAAGGAAAAAAATACAGAATGATATTTATAATGCAAACAATTTTGTAATTAACACCTGAGTCAAGAAATAGACTGCCACTATCAACCAAGATGTTCTTGTGAGGGTACAACTTTTCTTAGTCACATGCATATATAGAAAGAAATTGTGGATATAGTGGAAAATCGGGTGATCTTACAGATTGTATGATCACACAAACCTGGGATTAATTGTGTCTCCCTCACTTATAAACTATGGGATTTTGGCCAAGTCACTTAATCTTTTTGACTCTCAGTGCTCACATCTGTAAAGTGGGAATGATAAAACCTACATATCAGCATAGCTGTGAGGTTGGTATATGTATATAAACACATATATGTATATGTGTGTGGATGGTGTTTTGAGTTGCTCAATGAACAGAAACTTTACCATTAGTAATCTGTGTATTTCAAAGGCATCATGATACATATTGGCTTCAATTCATGACAACTTCACTCATTTCAATAATTTAAACTATGAACGTTTGCCTTTGTTAAAAGCTGTCTTTGCGGTGTTTACAAGTTTGAAGAGTAATGATTTCTTTTTTTTATAAATTTATTTATTTATTTATTTAATTGGCTGTATTAGGTCTCTTTTTGCTGTGTGTGGGCTTTCTTTAGTTGCGGTGAGTGGGGGCTACTCTTTGTTGTGGTGCACGGGCTCCTCATTGCCGTGGCTTCTCTTGTTGTGGAGCACGGGCTCTAGGCACGTGGGCTTCAGTAGTTGCAACACATGGGCTCAATAGTTGTGGCTCATGGGCTCTAAAGCGCAGTCTCAATAGTTGTGGTGCACGGGCTTAGTTGCTCCGCAGCATGTGGGATCTTCCTGGAGCAGGGATCAAACCCATGTGCCCTGCATTGGCAGGAGGATTCTTAACCACTGCGCCACCTAGGAAGCCCCTGAAGAGTAATGATTTCTTAAGCAAATGGATATTTTACATCAGAATATAGATTTATTTTAAAAACCTTTAGGCATTGTTTGCATGCTCCGCAAGCTGAAAACATTTGTTAAAATATACACAGCAGAATTTCCAATTAGAGTGTACATTGTTATTTACTGAAATAGTAAAGCAGTGATATTTTGTTAAAATGTTCTAAATTCAGTCTTTAACTAATTGACCAAAATAGCCATCCTCAATTAATCAGACTTAACAGTATTTTGATAAATTATTACTACATTTCTATCAATAGCCTCTTGTAGCAACACAATTTTTTTCTTTTTTTTTTGTTTTGTTTTGTTTTTCTTTTTTAAGCTCTTTATTGGAATATAATTGCTTTACACTTTTGTACCACCTTTTGAGGTACAGCAACACAGTTTTTTAAACATCATGACTAAATTGAATGGATTACCTATCACACTATCTCTGAATAGAATAAGCCTCATATCAGAATATTCTAGCATGCAAATCTTGGGAAAACCTATATGTAAATTAAAACAATGGAAGAGATGGTCCCAATTTCTCTAGAATTCTCAGGAACTACATCATTGTTGCTTAAATTTCTTTTGCAACTGTGTTCATAAGAACAAAAAAAAAATTTAGATGTCTTTTTTTTTTTGATGACAAGATTAGGAAAGAGATAAGGGGGAATATATTTAGATGATTAGCATTCAACTCTTTATGTTTAGTTTTGACTTTTGCCCTCCACCTGAGAATACATGTATGGAAAATTTTATTTTCCCACAACAGTGATTATATGCTCTTGTTCTGTCTTGGGTTTGAGTCTCATCTCTGAAACTCTTCATATTTGATACTGAGTGGTTGCTTAATATCTTTTAGCTTTGGTTTCCTCACCCCTAAAAATGAGATAACAATACTAGCTGTACCTACATCATAGATGTATATTGAGGGTCAACTGAAAATTTATGTCAAATACACTTTAAAAAAACAAATTAGTATACTAATGGAAATTGTGATTATTATTTTCTCATCATGCCAGAGTTTAGTTAATCCAATTTTTATGAGCTGTGATGTTCTTGAGATGGATGATTTTACAGATCCGACTTCATTGTTTATCTTCCTTTGGGGATGTCTTCAGCGTATAAAAGGAAAAGTTGTGTTTATGGCTACGTACCTTGTGGATTAATAGTTCTAAGAAGAATCAGCTTTATCTTTCTCTTAGTTCTATCAAGTGCGGCCTCAACACTTAGGAATGCACTAGTTATGATTCAAAACTTTCAGAATTCACTTTTACATTAATCTAGATAAGACTCATTACTTTGGCTATGACTTGTAGCTAAGATTATTTTTTAAAATCATCTGACTGCAGATTAAGTGTGGATACAATATTAAGCACAGTAAGCACATGTGGGTCCATCAAAGAAGTTACTGTAATGGGTTTTCCTCTTCCTGAAAAGTTCTTTTCCTTCTTTTCCAGTTGAAATCTGACACATACATGTACTTCAAAGTCCAGCTTGGTTGTTACCTTTTCTATAATGATAATTCCCCTAACAATCAATTTATGGCCACTCTTTAGTCCCCAGACACTGCCTCTCTTCTACCATATATCTGCTGCCTTTCTCATCCATTGAATCCCAGCATCCTTGAGGTCAGGATCTAGTCTCACTAGTTCCTGTATCCTTTAGGTTATCGTAGTGCTTTTATCCTTCTCACTGTGGTGGTGAATGCTTACTCCCTCCAACTATCTGGTATCACCTTCTTCCTATTTTTCACTTGGGCATATGCTACCCCCCCCCCCCCAACAACGACTGTATTTCCCAGCCTCGGTGTGGCTTTGTGACAAAGTCCATCCAGGTAGCGATTTAACAGCAGAAACGATGTGAGAAAACTCTGGACTGTACCTCTTAAAGGGAAAAATGTGTACTTTCTCTAACTTCTCTTCTCTTCCTATGAATCATCTTGACACATGAAGCTGAGGGCAACATTCTAGAGAGGATGGAGCAACATCATGTGAGGAGACTATGCCCTCCACGCCATGGAGTCACCATCCCAAGTCGGATATGCTTGTACTCAGACTGTTAGGCAAGAGAGAATTGAACTTCCACCATGTTTAAACTTCTGTTGCTTTGAGTCTCTATGGCGGCAGTCAAACTTATACCCTAACAAATGTACTTCTACACCGAGGAGGCAAATAATTATGTTTGGACAGAATAATCATGTTTTATATAATATAAATTGGAACAGTAGGTTAATTTTTATAGCTGTATTAAAGACCCTATGAGCATTATTTACTGCTATTTGTTCTTTTAGCTTACAAGTCATCTAAGTTTGGGGGTAAAAATATATTTAGGTTATTTATTTATATCATTGACAATTTTCAATGTTTAACAGCAGGTGTTTTTCTTCTAGAATAGGATTCCAAAAGGGATGGTAGAAAGAGTATCTTCCACTCTCTGATAGTCTTGGTTGTGGATCTAAATCTAGACTATATTAGAGATTGTTTTGTTCATTTTCTGTGTCTTCACATAGGCTGATTCCATTTTCTGGAAAGCTTCTGTAATTGGGATTACTTTATGAGCTATCTATCCTTTTGACCTGAGTTTAAATATTGTTTCTTTTGGGAAAGCCCTTTCTAACCTTACAGAATTGTTAAACATTAAAATAATATGGTATCATATTTTATAGCACATATTATTATTACTGCAATTATATAACGCTTTGTGTAAGTTTTAATTTATTGCCTGATCTCTACACCAGACTAAGTTCCATGAGGGCAGGGACAGTACCTGTAAAATTTAAATGATACATCCTAAGGGCCTGGGATTTTCTTTGTATTCAATAATTATTTGTTGATGAAAGAAAAGAAAGAAAGGAAGGAAGGAAGGAAGGAAGGAAGGAAGGAAGGAAGAAAAAGAGAGGAAGAAAGAAGGAAAAAAGGAAAGACAGAAAGAAGAAAGAAAGAAAGAAAGAAAGAAAGAAAGAAAGAAAGAAAGAAAGAAAGAAAGAAAGAAAGGGAAAGAAAGGAAGAAGAAAGAAAGAGAAAGAAGAAGGAAGGAAGGAAGAGAAAAGAAAGAGAGGGCGAGAAGGAGGGTGGGAAGTAAGGGAGGGAAAAAGGAAAGCTACCCAGCCATGAAAAGGAGGAGAACTAGAAGCCATTTGGGGATCTGAGTATTTGAAATACCCATGTAATAGAGGAAAATATGTTTCTAGGGAGGAGGGGTTTGAATCATTGGGATAAATTTCCTCAATTCTCCTCTTCATTTCGTGTGGGTAGTTACAGTAGGAAAGGAATAAAACTATTCTCAATATCTTATGTCAATTTTCTTCCAAATCCACGTAAACCAAAGCTTGAAAACTTTGCATATTTGCAAATCAGCAGTTAACCTCCAAAACAATTCTCTATAGCGTCTTGGGATTAATGCGCAGGGTCCTCCCTTTCCCCTTACTTCTTCAATAAGAATCGGCCGAGAGGGGTCTGAGCGGGCCCGCCTCTGGCGTCGCCAGCCTGACTGAATTCCCTGGTCCTCTAGGTGGTGTTGGAAATGTCACTGCCAGGAGCACTGCCAAGTTCGAAAATGACTTCTTGCGGCTCCACATGCAGATCGGGGCAGGTGTCTTCATCTGGCTGCTGGCAGTCCCTGCACTGTGAGGAGTTTCTGTGAAAAAAAAAAAGGTTGATGAAGTTTCTTTTGAAATAGGGATTTTAAATTTCCCACACATTTCAAATCAAAAGTCTAATAATTGTTTTTCCTGTTCATTGATAGACTTTCTTCGCTTGGCATCTAGGATACCACGTTCTGCTGGCTTTCTTCCCACCTCGCTGGTCACTTCCTGTTGGTCCCTTTTGCTCATTAGAATGTCTCATACCTCATTCCTAAGGTCACTTCTCTTTCTTATCTGCACTTCCTTGGAGATTTCATTCACGTTCACAGTTCCGAACGTCATCTGTCTGATGTCTCCCAATTTTGTATCCCTGGCTAAACTCCAGACCCATGTATCTAACTACCTACCTGACAATTTCATCAAGCTGTCCACAGTCATCACAAACTCACCACATCAAAAACTGAATGTCTATCCCACCTCCAAACTTGAGTAATCTCAGTTGATTAAAACTCAAGCTTCAAGTTGTGAGGGGGAAAGACAGTGACATGAGGATGTCAGCTGTGCTGCCTCTCTTTCACATTTCACTGCTGGTCCAGCAGGACCAATTGTTTACTCTACCTTTAAAATATTCCCTCACTTTGGATGTTTCAGTACTCCCACTGTCACCAGTGGCCTGGACCCGTGTCATCTCTTGCCTGCATTAATGAAACAGTCTCCTATGTGTTCTCCCTGATTTTACAAATTCTTTGGTCTCTGCCATGAAATCTTCGAATAGCAATCAGAGAGATCCTTTTAAAATGTAAGTCAGATAATGTCACCTTTCTCTCCAAAGACTGTAATGGCTCTCCATTCCACACAAAGTTACAACCAATGCCCCATCCTCCAGGGCTTTCTGTGGTCTTCCCCCACGACCTGGCTTCATCTCCTCTTTCCCTGTTGTTCACTCTGCCTTAGCCACAGTGGCCGGGTTACTGCTCTTCAGATGCACCGGGCACAGCCTCATACTTGAACCTTTACACTCTTTCCTCAGTATACACACAGCTCACTCTCTTACCACCTTTGGACCCTACTCAAATATCACTTCCTCACTGACTTTTATCTTGCACCATCCCACTAACACCTGACACCTCCATTATTTTATTTATTCTATGATGCTTTTTCTTTAGCCATAGTAATTTCACCTTCTAACCTTTTAGTGTAGTATGTATTGTGCATCATTGCCGTGAGAATATAAGCTCTCTTAATTCAGGGAATTTCCATTGTTTTATTTAATAATAACTAAAAGGGCAGATTCACTCTCAATATATATTTTTAAAAAATGAACCATTTTTCTATGGACCAAAATAACCAGATTTTAAAAAACAAAGTCATGGACAGAAAAGGATCCTATTTTGCAATATCAAAAATAGAATAAAATGCCTAGGAACACACCTCATGTTAAAAGTTCAAGGTTTACATTAAGAAAGCTATCAAACAGAATGTCTTAAATAGAGTAGCATACCAAATTTATGAATAGCAAAATGTATTATTATAGACAGAAAATATCCCCAAACTAACTGATGATTTTAATGCATTGAACCAAAATGTAAAAAGGAACTCCATAGAATTTGACAATTCAAGTTCAAATAGAAGAAAAATAATTAAGTATATTCAATACACTTTTACCAAAGGATAAACAAAGAGAGAGAGAGATAATATTATTATTGCAGGAGTAGACCAGCTCCATGACATTTCAAATCTCTTGAGAAAAGATGGACTATTAAATAGATCATGTGCAAATAATTGGCTATTTATTAAGAAAATAATAAAGTAAGACTGTAACTCAAACATACACCAAGTTCAATTTCTGATGGATCAAAGAGCTAAAACTAAACTACATAATTATTGTGAAACATTGAGGAGACTATAATTTTACAGTAAATAAGGGCTTCCTTAAGAAAAATACAAAACCTAGAAAGTTGAAGAAATAAATTACCTCCTTTGCCATCATAGAAATTAACACAAACAATTTTAAAAAGTAGGTTTGCAAAAGCATCATTGCTGTTCTGGATAACCATCCAGGATGCATAAAAAGCTCCTTCAGATCAATAGGAAAAAAAGGACAAGCCTCCCAGAGGGCAAAATATATGAGAATATAGTTTATAGAAAAAAAAACACCAAAGAGAAATAAATATAAAAACACTTTATCTCACTGATAATCAAGGAAATCCGAACTGCAAGAGAAAGATCATTATTTTACACATCTAACATGTAAAAAAGTTTAAAAAGATGGCTAAGTAAAGATGTAAGGAAATAGAAATATATCTTACTCCCTAGGATAATGGGTGAAGACTTTTTGAAACCATTTATTTAATGACTCTACTCCCTGCCACTTTCTTTTGAATATTGCCTATAAACCCAGAAGCCTCAAGAGCTCCTGTTTTTGCTTTGTTTTTATTTCTTTCTAAATGAGAGGAGGAAGAAATTGAGAGGGCATATCTATAGAAAGCACTCTCCTCTTTCTGAGACAGATGCCATTCTCTCTCCTCAATTCCAGTTACTCTTACCAACTCAACCAACTTTTATTGACTACTTACTGCCTCCCAATTATAAACGCTATTGTGAAAAAAAAATAGGTAAATATAATATGGTTTAAAACAGTGAATCAGAGCCCTGTTAGTTTTCTGGACTGTACAATCTGTTGAATTAGGAAGACCCTCTTACACGTATCTCTTATTCCAGATAGATTAAGTGCGCTGATGAAGGCACACACCAAGTGCTATGGGACCATGGGGAGGAAGAGATTAATCGTTACCATTATCACATTTTTAAAATCAATTTATCAGGATCCCTGCTTTGCAATTAAAGGAAATTTTCCAAGGCACTTAGAACAAAAGAATGTGTGTATAATTTCCTTTCACTAACCCTCTCTTCCAGGCTCTTCCACCCAGTGGGTTACATAAAATCAGCATGATTTTTTCTCTTTTCTTTTTTTTTCTACTTGCTAGTCAAAGTATGACTCAGAATAGGAGACTGACTTTGGTTACTGTATTGATGCCTTATATGGCTTCACTCTTGCCATTTGTAATCTCAGAAATACCATACAATAAAGGTCATTCATTCTACCAGCATGACAAATAGTTTGGAGCAAAAGAAATAATTGCACATTGGAAATTTGGGAAGTCTTTGTATTCTAAAATTGTGAAGGATCCCTTACCAGCTATCTCTTCAGGAGATACTGTTTTGTTGATTATTTCTAGTTCCCTATTTGTTGCCAATTATGTAACTTATCCAGATGTACAGCAAAGCACTTAGAAAGTAAATTGAGTACAAGAAACTAACTTTTGTCACCAAATTACAGATGCAATTTCTCAATTTTTATTCACTTATTCTTACAACTAATATTTGTTGAGCACCTACTAAGCTCAAAGCTCTCTTCTAGATGCTAGGAAACAGAAATAAACAAAACGTACTAAGTCCTTGAACTCACAGGCCTTGTAGAAACCAATAACAAACACATAAACTGAGCACAATTTCAGATAGCAATAGGTGTTCAAAGGTGCAGGAGAAGGACAGGTTTAGGCGATGGCGAGTGGCAGGAGGAAAGACTATTCTGAGATGGACTGGAGGAGTAACATTTGAGGAAAGTTCAAAAAAAGGGAGAGCAGGGCTGTGTGAAGATCTGGGGAAATGCCATTCCAGGGAGAGAGGCTTACAAGGGCAAACTCCCAGAGGAGGAATTAGGTGCGTCCCAAGAACTCTTGGACGAGGGATAACCAAGTGTTCCAGTATGTCAAGAACTGAGAGGATTCCTGGGATGTTCATGGAAAAAATGGGGATAAATTAGCCATCCTACTTGGAAAGTCACTCTGGCCAAAGTGGATGAAGAGCGGACCAAGTGGTGGGAAGTGAGTTTAGTGAGATAGGCAGGGGCCAGGTAATGTGGAAATTTTAAACTCTGGTAGAGAGACTGCACTTTTCAGTGTGACAGAAGCCTTTGGAGTTTTAAAATCAGGAGAACCCTGTTATCTGAGTTATTTGTTGTATTGAAATGAGTAGACCTACCCTTTATTGAGAAGGCTTACTGTTTTCTCTCAAGTCAGAGAAACAGAAGATCGGACAGCCTTCCCATCAATCCAAGCAATTCTGAAGGTCAGAGTCAGTAAGTTCTGGGTAGAAGATTCACCTGTCTTCAACAGCATTTGTGAGGATATATTTAGAAATAATTTTTGTAAGGGCCTTAGAACTTCTCTGTTAAGAATCTGGAGCAAACAGCCTTTTCATAGAGGAAAGTATTGAAATAAATTACAATGGCTTTGTTGTAATAGGTAAAAGATCCCGGACTCTGGCCATGACCTATTAGTCACCTCTCAGCCACTCTGAACCGAAGGCACCAATGTGATCACTGATACCATTTGAGTCCAGGAGCTCTTTTTTCAGAGAAATACTGAAGGTTTCTCTCACTGCACTTTCTGTGTTAATGTCTCTTTTTTATAGTGTGTTTCCTGGAAAGTCTCAAAGCAATTTCTCTAAGCTATGAAAATGTCCTTATTTTCTGGTCTAAATGGAGACATATACTCCTTCATGCCTAGAAATGACCACCTCTAAACTGACTGTTGTGTTCAGTCCAAATTGTAACAGCAAAATACCTAAAATTCAAGTCTTTTCGGTGCCCTGCTTCTCCCAACTCTGCTTCATTTTGTCTGAGGCACAGGTGCTGTGAAAGAATGAAAAAAATTAAAATGATTTCAAAAAGGGAGAAGGAGGTGAGGAGATTACAAGCGAAGGAAGTAAAAGATGCTCGAGGAAAGAAATACTAAGTGAAGGCGAGGAAAGGATTCTGTTCCACAAGGAGCACTAAAGCTCCCTCCCTCTCTCGGAGATCACAAAGGGCCTGGACATGTCCAAGTGTTTCTCCAACAGAAGCGCTTCTCAAAAAAAGGATGAGGTGAGGCAAAAGGTAAAGATAGCAAAAAAGGAAAGAAGTTATAAGCGCAGTGTTTTCCTTATGTCCCTTGACCTCAAGTCTTCCATGAACCACTGCCCCTTTCTGATCACAGTGTAAACTTATTTCTTCTCAGGAATGGAGACTGGAAGAAAAACAAGAAAATTAAAAAAACATTAATAAGAATTTTAAAACAGTTTATCAGAGTGGAAGAATTATTGGTTAATCCTTTTTATTTTTATTTTTTCTATGGCTTTATTAATATGCTTTAAATTAAAGGGAAATCAATATGCAGAGGGATACATGTAGATGAAACCAAATTTATTGTCGAATGTATCTACTTTAAATTTAATTCAATTAAGTGGTTTGTAATTAATGAGTTTTAACATAGGTATATATAGCAAAGTATATATAACACAAGGTATGTATAACGCAAGATTATATATGTATAACCTCATTCAGTTTACAATAGATTTCCAACTTATCTATATAGTGCATTGAAAAAACCTAAAATTTGGAACATTGTATGAAATATTCATATCTTCTTTAAGGAAAAATAAAACTCATTTCGCTGAACTCTTATGCCTAAATTAGAGCAGATAGACTATTTAGGAGATTATAGCCCTAGGATACTTATCATCAAAGTCGTACACAAAGAATAACCCATGTATAACTGTGGTTTCCAAGGTAGGCAGATAAGAATAAATATAGACAAACTGAAAATACATAAAGTGTACAATCTTAAGACAAGAGTTTACACTGGAAGCAAGGTTGTAGGACAGTCATTAGTAAAGCAACTCAAAATCAGATATGTTATGTCTTGGGTATGAGGAACAGAAATCTGAAGAGAAGATGGGACCAAGTCAAGGGCTGACATGAGGGGAGGCATTCCCAGAGAACTATTCTGTTTTAATTTGCACATGTAGTGAGATTCAGCCAGGCATGTGCTCAGCACCAAAGAGAAGCAAACAAGCAAGATGTGCTGGACCTTAAGGAATTCTTTTAGAGGAGAATTGATCAATTATCATTTCTTGAGGAACTTACATGTGCCAGATAGTGGGTACTTTACAATGTATTACCCCATTTTATTCTGGTAGAAGCAATCGAGGGCACATCAGCAAATTTAAATGACTATTGTAAGAGAGATCATTAGTGCGCACTCACATCCGGCTCCCATCTCCTTCCTGGCGCCCAGGAAGACTACAATCCCCAGGTGCCTTTCAGTCAGAAGAGCCATATGACCAGTTCTAGCCAATGAAATGTGAATGGAAATGAAAAGAGCCAGTTTCTGGACAAGGTATTATGAGCTTGTATGACACCTCCACACCCTCTTTTTCTCCTGAACAAATTCGGAGGCCACAGATGAAGATGGGAGAGACACAGGATGGAAACAACCTGCATCCCTGAGTCATTGTTTGGAAGAGCTGTCTGAGCCTCAAGAGCTGCCCAATCTACATTAGACCCAATATGAGTAAGAAATAAATCTTTCTTGCACTAAATAACTGAGGCTTCAGGATTTCTTTACTACTACAGAAAAGTAGAGTCTGTCCTTACTGATATATAGAATACAGGTATACAGTGGGCAAAGGGCAGAGGTAGATACTGACTATACTTGCCCAACTCCAAAGACCAAGCTCTTTCCACTCTATCATATCGCCTCTAATAAGCAATGTAAACCACTGCTGATGGTGATGACTTAGACTCTATATGTTTTATAGACTCAGAATAAAGTAGATCTCATCTTTAACTCAGGGTCCTGATTGTAAGGAGGTGGGCTTTGACTTGAATCTTGAAATAAATGGTGACGAAAGTAGGGAACTATCAGTAAAAAAGACAGGGAAGCTGTGTGAAACCAGGTCTTTGACGTGGGCATGAGAATGGTCCATTTGAGGAGGAGATAGATACATTAGGAACCCAGAGAATAAGATTAGAGTGGAAGAGGCGAGATTTTCTTGAGAATCTCAGTGTCAGCCTGAGGAACATGGATTTAAGACAGAGGAAAATGATGGAGAAAGCACTGGACTAAGAGTCAAGTTTTTCATGCTCTTGTCAGTAGCTTCATCTCTGTTGACCATCAGCATCTTCTTCTCTTACATGTGAGGCATATCCTGAATAATCTCTAAGGTCCTTTCCAGTTGTATGTTTCTTCAAGTCTACATCTCGAAGTTCCTTTGTGTGGATTCATTAGTTGCTCTATTTAGGGGAAATTGGAACCAATGACATTTGATAACCATCAGCCTTCTAATGAAGTAGCTAATAATCATCTAGAGTTAGAAAATGTTCCCTTACTTAGACCAGAGCATATAAATGTTATTACACTGATTTTGCCACAAGGCATAATGTCAAAGGAATGATTCTACGGCTGTGGGGACCGGTATCAGCACACCTATGGGCTAAATTAAATAACTTTTTTTTTCCATCATCAGTGGGTACTGCTGTCGTTGCCTTTTATTGGGCAAATTTCCGGCACCTTGACCACCGGGTCCTCTGTCTTCTAGTTCTTATTCCATCTCTCTCCAAAGTATTTCCCTCTTCAGAAACCCCCCAGTTCAGAGGCAGTGGGAAAGGTAGCATATATGACTGCATGTGAGCATAGGCAAACATTGACTGTCCTATAAATGCTAGCAATCTGTTGAACACTAAAGATTATATAAATCTTAGCAGCTTTACTGATGCTTCATACACAAGCAGCTGTTGTTTCTTGGTTGCCTGATTAAATATGCTGCAAAATTTCTCCCAAGGAAATCTCACCAAAGTTGATTCCAGCAAATCCTTCATAACATCTCTGCTAGCGACTTCAGTTTCTAAGCAATTCAAAAAGACCCAATCAATAGCAATTCTATCAAGGGGGCTGCTCTTTTTCCTTTCAAGGCAAGGCATTTACGACACCAGACCAAGTGTCCTAGTCTTGGCTCTGCCATTAACCAACAGTTGCTCAACATTTCCAACATGAAGTTTTGACTATTTCAAAGAGAAACAGTATATGACTATTGCAAAAAGGCATTATGTGGATTGAAGTGTGTTTTTGACAATATGTCTGTCTATATATATATCTATATCTGTTTCTATATCACATACATATACATATATATCTCTGTGTGTGTGTGTGCGTGTGTGTGTGCATAACAGTAAGTGGGAAAATTATGGGCTATGTATTTAGAGACAAAGTCAGAAATAGATCTCTAGCCAAGCCTAAATCTATCAAAAATCAACATTACATTCATGAAATTCAAGAAATTAACCATCTGTAAAACATTCACTTGGGAAATAAATTTAAAAATCTACCTAAAATGTGATTTGCAAGACTGTTCTTCACATGAATTGGGTTCTGCCTCAGCCTATGTAAGCGTTTTAGGAGCTTCCCAGATGCCCAGTGTTTAATCTATCTCACGTCTCAACTGAAACGTTACTTCCTCTGAGACGCACTTAACATTCCTCAATCTGGGTCATATGCCTTTTATCTGTGTTCCTCTGGTCCCCAATAGTTACCATCATCATGTATATCTGATTATCCATTCGATTTTAAGGAACCATTCTGTCTTGATCATTATATACTATGTATTAAGCATTGCACAGTGCTTGATACATAGTATGTTCTCAATTTGAAAAATAAACTGAGTGAATTATTGAACATTTACATGTAAAATTTATTATTATCTTTGAAGCTGTGCACGTAAATTATGATGTCATTATAATGACAGATTTTTAGTGAATGAACCCTAGTTTCTCTCCTGCCACAAGACTTTTATATATTCGATTCCCTAAGCCTAGAATTCTTTCCCCAGTGAATTCATTGAGCGGCTACTACTTCCCACTCCAACATCTGGTAATGTAGCATCTCTTCAGACAAACTTCCTTGGCCACTCACAAATCCACATCCTCCTGTTGCATGTTCTTATATGTCTACTAACCTCTTTCACAACACTTAGAACCGTCATACTTTTACATATCATTGTATATATTTTCTTCCTGTATTTTCCCCCATGATGGTAGGGGCCCTGAATGATCTTGCTAGTCACTGAATCCTCAGGGTCTAGCAGAATGCCTAGTGAACCAAAAGAGTTCAATAGTGATTTGCTGAGTTAATGACTAGTGACTAACTTTTTATAAATAAAATAAGGGATTCAAAGAATAAGATATTGCCAACAATACACGAATATTGTTCATGGAAAGGATATATTTCATTTATAGATAATGACTACCTATTTAGAAAAGGAAATTCACTAGACTTTTTAAATTGGTAGGAATGATCCATTAACAGTACATTTCTTTTGTTATTGTTTGCTCTAGTTTCCTGGTCACCCAGAGACCTTCTGATTTGGAATTTGGTTTCCTTAATTAACATTCATAGCAAAAAAGAATATCCTGTGCAGATACCCAGAGCTGAGTCATCTGCCAGAAGCATTCTTGACTATATATTAATTGATTTATAAAACAGTTCCCTGAGTTCGGTTACTCTGAGATGATAACCACGAGGTTGGTGGTATTTATTGGTGTACCCATTCATTTACACATTCACTCATTCTCCCCGGTATTTCCCGAATGCCTACTAGGTGCCAGCACTATGCCAAGTATTCCTCTGATGTACTGTTTGTAAAGGTTTTGCATCCGGCCTGGGCTGATACAGAATTGATAACTCAGTGTTTGTCTTCTTGCTGCACTATTTCCTTGGAAACTGCGGAGTTAAGATAAATGTGGAATGTTGAGTCTGCCTCATCTGCTGTGTGGAACTACATCTGGATTAGGGCAGCTAGGATTGGGCACACAGGCCTCAGGCCTGTGTAAATAGGGATACAAAAACATGCTGGAAGATTAAGGAGTTTCTCTGAGTCAAAATGACCCACACACTTCTTGACTCTTAAGGGAGACAGCTATGCTCACCTATGTGGGCCTGGGGACTAAAGAACCTGTGAACCCAGAGAGCTGCAGGCCTTCCCTTGAGATGAAGATGGCATAGATGCTGAACCTCCTTTCATCTAAAACTAAATAAACTAGGATTCGATCGAAGCTGAATTGTGTCTCATGAGACTGATTGCCTTTCCAAGCATGTAACAATGTGGTCGTGGTATAAAATCTAGGACTTATCTCCAAAGCCAGAAGTACACCTTCACATGAAGCAACTCCCTGTAAGATCTCACTTCACACCTTGCTAGCCTTTCCTTTTGCTCTATCCACTCTGACATCCGACGCTCTTAGTTGCTTATGGTGATCAGTATCACGTAGGAGAGAGACCCACATTCATAACTCAGCCTTGCTACTTCCTGACTTTGTAGCTTTGACAAGTGATTTAATTTCTTACATCACTTTTTTTCTTCTGAAAAATGAGTCCACATTGGTGAAACAGTAGAGCAAACTTGTAAAAAATGGAATCTTTGCAGTCAAATTGCATAAATTGAACTATCATCAATAAATATATGGCTGTGTGTCATAGCCAAGTTACCAAACCTCTCTGTGCCTTGGATTCCTAACTACAAAATGGAGAGGACAATTGCACATACATTATAGAGTTGCTCTGAGGGTTTAAAATGTGAGTATATATATACATCTACATAATATATTTGGTACAACGTGTAGCACAGAGCAAATCCTCAATAAATGCTCTTTTTATTATCTAGAATTACAGTTACATTCGAATTACAACTTAATGTTTATTCTTCCAGTATTTCTGTTTCATCAAAAGCAATGAAATAATAGGTCATCAGCCTGGGAAAATTAAATAGTAAGAGAAGAGCTACAAATTCTTAATATGCATGAGAGAAAACAAAACACAAAGTGCAATTAATCCAGAGTGGTTACTTTTCTTCTCTTAGACTGGAGAAACAATGGAATTATGGTCAAATGAAACAGCATAATTCAAACACAACAAATTAATGGAAGAAGAGCAAGAAGACCAGGGCACATACAAAGTCACCATGCTGATCCAGAACATATCATCTCAATTGGCTCAATCTATTTAATATTTATTCCTGCTTGTTTCACCAAGGATTTATACAAATGGATACTTCTCCTCCTTCCTCTGGGGGTCTCAGTTTTCTATAAAATGAGTGGGTCAGATGAGATGACATCTATGGCCATTTGTAGTTCTAAGTTCCTGTTACCAATTCAAGCTAAGGAGAATTAAGCTAAGACCTCCCTGGCATGTAGCTCTGCTGGACAAGAATTTTATATATATATATATATATATATATATATATATATATATATATATATGTAATTTTAATATATTAATATATATAATTTTAATATATATTTTTTAATGTGTAACTTAACTTCCCCTTTAATTAATCATCCTAGAGTGGTTTTTTTTTCCTAAAGATTTGTCTATCTTATATTCCTTATCTGCTTATTTTAAGTTTTGTGAAGAATTTCCATTTGCCTGTATGGAAACTGAATATCGAGCCTCTCTTCCAGAAGTAAAGTCATGTTTGTGTCCCACACAGTCCAATTCTGAAATGTTTTCATGACATTTTCATTGGTTCAATAAATTACTCTGCAGTATATACTTTCCTTTCTTTCCCCCAAGGAGAAATAAATAAATAAGTAAATATAAATGAATCTGGTCTCAGCTGTGGAGACTGTCCCAGTCGCCTCCCACCCACACTCACCCACCTCACCTGGCAGCTGTTCATAGCACTCACTTCAATTAAAGCAGAAATCACTTGTCATCAGGGATGCTGGTTGGCTTTGTCTGATCTATCTTGTGGCAAAGGTTCCTCAAGTTCCACAGATGCACTGTAGATGATTCAAACTCCTTTGTCATTCATTATGTTCATACAAGAGTTTAACGTGAGTGGGCTGGTTTAGAAATAATTGCCTTTCTACAGCTAGGGAGAGGTCCTTCAGCTACAGCTCTCTGGGACTGGAGGATGCTATAGGAATGTTCTTTGCCAACCCAGCCAGTGAGTGACTGCTCATAGACAACTAAAACCACAGGCTGGGAACGCTCATGTACAATAGGGCTCCGTACGTGATCATTACAGCCTCTTGGGGATGGATTCAGAGTTGGGCAAATTTACATGATGCCAACTGTGCACTGCCAAACCTTCACGGAAATCAGAAGTTATAATGTTGCATTACACTCTGGACTTTGGAATTTGAATGACCTCAGTTGAAGTGTGTCCTTTACAAGTTATGTACTTTATGTCTTTGAAACCCAGCCTTCGCCGCTGAAAAAAAGGGGAAAAAACTGAATGTACTTGATTGGATTTTTATGAAAATTAACCACGCTAATTCATAAAAGTGCTTAATACTGTGTTTGGTACCTCGTATTGGCACAGTGAATACTCATCATTCTTGTTATTGTCTGCAAAATGAGTGTGATTCCTATTGACTCACTCAATTTCGTGTGGTAAAACACACATCCCAAAGTTCTAGGCTGCAACTTCCAAACATATGCTTTTTTTTTTTTTTTTAATTTATTATTTATTTATTTCTTTTTGGCTTCATTGGGTCTTCGTTGCTGCACACGGGCTTTCTCTAGTCGTGGCGAGCAGGGGCTGCTCTTTGTTGCGGTTCACGGGCTTCTCATTGCGGTGGCTTCTCTTGTTGCGGAGTACGGGCTGTAGGTGCACGGGCTTCAGTAGTTGTGGCTCGTGGGCTCAGTAGCTGTGGTTCGCAGGTTCTAGAGCGAAGGTTCAGTAGTTGTGGTACACGGGCTTAGTTGCCCTGTGGCTTGTGAGATCCTCCTGGACCAGGGGTGGAACTTGTGTCCCCTGCATCGGCAGGTGGGTTCCTAACCACTGCGCCACCAGGGAAGTCACTCCAAACATATGCTTTTGAGTATACAACAAATATGCCAACAGTGTCATAAATGAGAACATGCTCCTCCCTACTTCTACAGAGACATCTCAGTTTGAATATTTATTTCTGAGAATGGTTTATGGCACCATTTTAATACACTTTATAATCATGCAAAGGACAATGCATGGCATTATGTCCATGTAAAAACGGTATGGAGATGATATTTTTTTAAAAAATGGCTCCAGATATGATCGGAAGAAATTGTCAAGTGGTTTTAAAGCCTACGACAGGGCTGTAGTTTGGACCATTAGCCAGCCTCCCCCAGTTTATTACAGACCTCACCCTAAAGCTTGTCACAGAGGAGGATGCACTCTGAGGTCCTATTAATACTTTATCTACATGTGGCAACAGCACCACTTCAACATAATTAGTCAGGTAACACTCTTCAAATGATAGCGTAATGGGGGAAGGGTGACTGTCCTCTCCCAGCCCTACTGCTGGAGATGCTTCTGCTCAAAGCCTACTTAGAAAGAGGTTCAAGAAAATGTGTTAATCATTCATAGAGAGAAATAGAAAACATTTGATAAGCTGTCAGAGCTACCAGAATATTTATATAGTTTTAGGTATAACAAAACAAATATATAGTGTATGTAAAGAGATGTAGTGTATTGTGCTTTTATGATTTTCAAGGTGTTGATAAACTTGGACATCTATGAAAATGTCAAAATGCCTTTGTGGGGTGTCTCCAGCATGCGTTGGCTGAAGAAGGCTAGTAGATACCAACCTCCAAGTGTGAATTCACACATGGATAGAAATAGAACAATGATACAGAATCAGGGACCCATACATTTCAATCTTAAACATTATTTTACTAGGGCACAGAATGATCTGTTGGGTACCTCTATATTCAAGATGCTGAACTTGGTACTTTATATGTGTTCATTTCATTTGATGTTAATCTTAACTCAGACATGTTGTTATCCCATTTTAAAGATGAGAGAAAGTGATGCTCAGAAAAGGGAAACAACTTGCTGATGATCTCATAGGGGAAATGCCAGAGCTGGATTTTAAATTCATTAAATTCATTCACCTGATCTCCTCTTCCCTAAATTAAAAGAAGGGTAGGAGTTGAGTAATGGGGTCCAAAGGATACTAAAATCCTACCATGCAGAGCTCCTCCTGCAAGCAGGAACCTCTTCCAACACTGTAACAACTGCAAAATGTGAGTTGTCTTTTTTCAATCATGCCTTTATTTAATGAGTGCCTGCTATTTGTCTAGCATTGTTCTGGGCCTAAAGTATACAGAGAGAAAAACAGAAAGGGCCGTGGGGGCGGGGGACAAAATGATCGTTTTTAAAGAAGCTTAAAATCAACAAATGCATCTAAAGAGCAGCTTCAGAACTTTGTTATTTCAAACGACTGTTTTATCCAACAATAAATCTGGCTTACGCGCCATTTGGAAGCAGATCTATGACCCACAGCATACACTGGTAAGCACACAACCTCACCCATCCTCCCCAAAACAGAACAGAATGTTATGATGTTGGAAATATCATATCAGGGGTTTGTAGAATGGGAGTGACAGTAATACCTTTCACGTAATCTTGCTATTGAATAAAAGAATTGGTTGTTTGGAAACCAGTCATTAAATCATAAATTATCACATTTAAAACTGCCAGTTTAGTTTGCTGATTAAATCATTTGAATAATAACCTACATACAAATCATCCATTGTGAAAAAAAAATAAATAACCCACCTAACAGAACTGAAAGATCTAAGATGGAAAAAAAAAAAAGTCGCTACACCATGGAAACAACTATCAAAATAAGCCTGAGTGTGCAGACTTAATTACTGACTCTTGTAAAGTATGTGTATAAATAGTTTGACTTTGTAAATAAATGCTGATATCTGACAGCTATTTAGTAAAATAAAATTTTGTTACAAATCCTTAAGTTTTATTTAATTATGTGCTATAAATATCAGAGTCCAGAGAACCACATGAAAATGTTTCACTTGGTGATGAAATTGCTTCTGCCCTTACAAAATGGATATGAGCTGCTTCGGTTGTTGCTGCTGTTGGTGTTACCCCACCCCCACCCCCCACAGGGCATGGTTCTAGGTTTCTTTTTCTAGAGCACAACACTGATCTCTTTGTTAAGACCATATTACTCCATATACATATACTTCCAGGGACTCCCTATAGCCAAGGCAACCAACTCTGGGTTTTTATCTGGGTAGGTATTCCAGACCATCTAGGATCTCATTAAACTCCCCATTCCAGCATGATCTTTCACTCTTCCTTTCACATGTGGCCTCTGATTTGATATATTGTCATTTGCTTATGGTACTCTCGTCACATGGGATTCTCTTCGAAACCTGCTCATCCTGAAAGGCAGTGACAGCACCATTGATAGTTCCAATGAGCCTGAGCACAGTTACACACAACACCCATCAGTTCCCATAAGTGAGCCCAAATAAACACACTTTCTGAATTGAAATAAACTGCAAGTGCTGGTGCAGGTTGGGAGGCTGATAACACTCTGCGCATTATGAGGTTATTTACTAGCATTGACTACTCAGCTGCAAATAAGCAAAAGGGAACACAAGATCAAGCAGGGGGATGAGCTTCTCTAATGTCCTTCCTGTTCTGCAGAGATGTACACTGAAATTTAGGTCATTCATTAGCCCTTTAGAATATCAAGTCAACTTGATCAGAGTAGCTCAGAGCCACAAATTCATGATGTTTGCCGTATGTGGCTGGAGGACAGAGTATATCAAGAGTCAAGGGTGCACTTATTAGCATGTATGAATGTTTTACTATGCCAGATTTACATGCTCTTGCATTCGGTTTCTAACTGCACCACTGGCCTATCGCTAGTTGGGCAGTGGCCCACCACGTAAATAAAATAGCAAGTACTTGCTCTGCAAACATAACCCCAAGACAACTCACCTAGGTGGGGTACCTTCTCCGCTTATCCTTCAACCTGATCACTACTTCTAAACTACTTCTAAGCTGTTTCAAGATAATGTTTCAAAGGACTTCCCTGGTGGTCCAGTGGTTAAGACTCAGTGCTACCAATGCAGCAGGCATGGGCTTGATCCCTGGTAGGGGAACTAAGACCCCACATGCCACACAGTACAGCCGGAAGAAAAAAAAAAGATAATGTTTCAAGGTCAAACTGAAATACCAATGATGTCAGTCATCCTCTAGATATATTCATGTTCTTCTGGCAACCGGGAGGAAACTTTCCCTCCATCAAGAACTCCTTGCGTTGTTCTCTTGGGTTCTCACGTCCTGTTTTCCATGAAAACCATTGGAGTGCGTTTCTCATTTTCTTTACCAGACTGGAAGCTCCTTGAGAACAAGGATTCAGGTTAGGTTCACTTTTATGGTTTCCCATTTGCTTAGCATACTATGCTTTGAATACATGAATGGATGAAAAACTTTAGTCACATCCAGTAACATGGACATGAGTATATCATGGCCAGAGGCTTTATTGTGCCATTTATTAAAAGAACAAAATAGGTGAGTAAAGTGTTGTTGATTTATTTTGCTGCTTGCACAGGAGAATTCATTCTCTTTTTTTCAGATGTTTGTGGTCCCCGCTCATCTCTGGATACTGACCTTTAGTCCACACCAGTATCATGAAGAGAGAAACCAATGAGAAAGCCACAAACCCTGACAGGTACCCAAATGATGGAGATATTCATGGAGTAAATGCATTTGCTTGTCCCACTGTTAGAAGAATGATCTAGAAGGAAGCATTTCTGCATCTTTTTTAAAAAAAAAAAGGTAAAATAGGTCAAACTGGACTTTGCACAGTTCTCAAATAAAACAACCTAAGAAATACAAGCATCTTCCAAAAGGAAAGATAAAAGAGTAAGGGATAAAAGAAAATAGTTTCATCTATTTCTTTATGAGATTTATGTACACACTGAACAGAAAGGAAAGGATTTAGCATCTAAAGCAAATAACTGGGTTCTGGACACTGAGGGCAATTGCTAATAGAGTGATATCCTTCTAATAACCAGGAGGTCTCCATTTCACCAGTGGGGACATCAGGAGACATATAACTCACCCAGGATCATGTAGCCTCACGTGGCAGAGCTAAGATCCAAATGTAAATCTCTCTGACTTCTAAAAGCATACTCTGTCTGGTCTCTCTTGGCTGAGCAAGTATGATGCTGTTTTGTTATAATTACTAGAGAATGGCATATTTTAGAATGACTAAGGAGAAAAGTGAAACTGTTCTAAGAAACTAAAAATAGATTGAGGTCGGGGAGGGTTTCCAATGCCAGAGAGGTTAATTAAAAGTAGATATTTAATGAAGTTTCCATTGAAACACAGAATGGCAGCTGTAATCAAATCCATGAGAAGGGTAAAGTATACAGGCTCCCACTGTGTGAAGGACAGAGCTATTTCTGAAATCAAAACAGTAACATGAAGAGATTACAGTTTGACCCACTTCTTGGCATAAGAACTTGGTATTTCCAGATTGCTTCAGAACACCAGTAACCTTACCACAGCTTGAAAATATTATTTAGGATCAACAGATCTGCAGGTGATGTTAAGAATGGGTGCTGAGGCACTTGAAACAGCTTTATCTATTACTTAAATTAAAAATGGTGTTAGTGTCTTATATGCAGAGATGGCCTGCAGGCCAGATGGCTGCGCAATCCTATATTCTAAAGCTCACAAAGTACATTTGACTTGGGTTTTGAGCTTATAGTTTACACATTTAAAAAAAATTATTAAAGCCACATATAGGCGCCATTCTCTGTTATTAAAAATGACTTTTAAAGACGTCTACAAAACTTCTAGCAGACAGAGGACACAGATTTATTTCTAGGATGATCTGTGAAGGCAAGTAAATGGCATGAATGGTTATTTTCCCCAGACATTTATGTTCTCCTTCCAGACTCACTAGGGGAAATTTAAATGGTTTCATTTATTTTTATTTTTATTTATTTATTTGGCGGCGTTGGGTCTTCGTTGCTGCTCACAGGCTTTCTCTAGTTGTGGTGAGCAGGGGCTACTCTTCATTGTGGTGCATGGGCTTCTCATTGCAGTGGCTTCTCTTGTTGCAGAGTATGGGCTCTAGGTGCATAGGCTCAGTAGTTGTGGCACTCAGGCTTAGTTGCTCCGCAGCATGTGGGATCTTCCCAGACCAGGGATCAAACCAGTGTCCCCTGCATTGGCAGGCAGATTCTTAACCACTGCACCACTAAGGAAGTCCCTAAAATGGTCTTAGCTATTAGGAATCAAACCATGTTTCTAGAGGCTGCAGGTCAGTGTTTTCCAAGAAAAATAAATTGCTTTAGGAATGAACACATAAACTTTTTGATTGACAAAATGACAAACCATTCCAATGAAAAGTTAAAATGCAATTTATTGTTCAGCTATTTGGAAATATCTAGATATTTACCTAAGTATGGCTTCTTGAAATAACATATTTGTTTTTGTGTATATGAATCATGGAGAGATTTGTCTTAAATATCACTTTTATCTCAGTTAATGATAGCTCTCCCTTTTGAAAAGGTGCATTCAATAATGATATTCTAAAAATTGTTCAGAAAAAAAGAAAATAGAAAACTTAAGAGACAGCAAGTGCTGAACAGCTTGGGCTTTTTAGTGAGGTAGATCTAGGTTTAAATCCCAGTTTCACCATGTAATAGTGATTCAACTATAAGTAATTTATTTTAACTCTTCTGATATTTAATTTCCTAGTTTGTAAATGAAGTTTAAGTAAAATAATGCACACAAAGTGTTTATATAATATTTAAAATATAGTAATTGCTCAGTAGATGTTAGCCATTGTCATTTTAGGTTAAACCACATGAAATTGTCATTTTGTATGACAAATGGTCAAACACTGGCAGCTTTATATGATTTCATGTAGTTCCACCTAACATTATAAATTCCAAAAGTACTAAAAGGGAGGAGTGGAAGGTGAAGGCCTAACTTGCCCAACTGGATCAAACGCGAGGAATTTTCCAAAAGGCAAGGAGGTGTCTTATAAATGTATATTATCACCCATAAGGTCAGAAATGGTATTGAGTTTTTAGAAGAGGAAATGCCAAACCACACATTCAAGAATGAGATGGAGAGTTCTTTGACAAAATCTGAATATTGCAGATGGTGGGGAGGTAATTATCCACAGGTCTGTATTTTTTGTCGATGATTTTTTAAAAGTCTTAATAGGTCAAAATAAATAAAGGGAAAACAAAAAGATGGAGAACAGTAAATTCAGCATACTTTCTTCACTGGGTAAATTTTCTACGAATTTGAGTCAGGATAAACAGTTCAGTGACAACAAAGGAGGAGAGGATTCCTTCTCCCTGTTCATATTCCTTTTCCAAAAATTTTTTCAACACACTCTTGGATTATGTTTGTTTGAAATTTTTCACACCCAGAAGGAGAAGTAGTGAAAGTATTTCTAAAATTTGTATAAATTGTAGACAATACTCATCCTGCTTTTCATGTGTTTTGAAAGCATTCTAGTAGTTAGATTTTATTGTGGTACTTACTGGGAGAATACCAAGAACATCCAGAAAATAGAAGAAATGTGTATTTAAATTAATCTTAATAAGGACCAAGCGTCCCCTAAAACCTTGGAATAGCCTGGAATTCCAATCACCTCTGCCTACACGCCCCAATTCTATTCTTGTCACATTCATGTTCCTTCTGTCCTTCAAGTAGAAATGCACGTCAGTTCACAAAAACAGATGTGTCCTTGAGATTGTTGATTATGATAAAACATCCTGCAAATTGAATGTTTTTTACATTTGCTTCCAAAATATAAGGTTTTTCAAGAACCATACAATGCTAAACAGACACACTGTACCAGCCTTACATTCACAAAATGAATAAATCAGTAAATATGCATCAGAGATAAAGAAAACTGAAATATCAATAGAACAACAATAAAAAAAATGTCCATGGAATAGGCTCCAGGACTCAGGACTTGTTTTCAAGCATTCATTAATTCATTCATTCCTTCCCATCTTTATCTAAGATGTACTGAACTTCTTGCAACTGGGCATACAATTGTGAACAAAAACATTAAAATGTTGCGCTTTCATAAAGTTTCCTGTCTGGAGGTGGAGTAGGTAACAACACTCAGTTAAATGGATAAGTGCTTCAAACTGGGATTAAGTGTTACGCAGGAAACAAACAACGTGCTACCAAAGAGAACTTCTTCCTGTAGGACTATGAATTCCTTCCCTAAGGAAGTAGCATCTGTGGTGAAAGATGAAGGGTAAAAGAGTTAAGCTGGAAAAGTTGAAGAGTGAATGGAGAGTTTCAGGAAGAAGGGAGAGACTCTCCAAAGGCCCTGAGGCTGGAAAGAAAATAGTTTATACTAGACTCTGAAAGGCCAGAGTGGCTGGAACACTGACAAGGGAGGGGAGAGGGCTCTCAGATGTGTTTGGAAGGGTGAGTGGGTCCAGACCAAGGACCATGAAGGCCATATTAAGGCATTTTATTTTATTTTATTATTTTATTTCATTTTTCTGATAGGCAAGATGGCTTATATAAAGAGGTGAAAAAAATCAGATTATTCTTTGACAATTTTACTTATTGGAGAGTGGAGAATAACAGAATCCAGGTCAGAAACCAATACTGTCGTTCCTTCAAGAGATGGTGGCAGCAAAGAAACCCAAATCTACTGGGGCCGAGGACTCAGAGACAAGATCTTCTCTGCAGTCAGTTCTTTTGTCTCCACAGGTAGCAACACTGTGGAGGGTGAATGGGGAAGGAGGAGGTGCGTTTTCCTGCCCCAAGCCTAGGGACCGACTGCGCATGGTCTCTGACTTCTGCTTACCAAGTTTACAAGTACCAATCAAGCATCAAGAGGCAAGGAAAAAATGTTTAATATTTTTTTCTCAGCAAGTGTGTCAGAAATCCCCCCTACTTCTTAAGCTCAACTATCAGAATTTAGTATGCGGAGTTGCCTTATAATAAAAGGTGACTTCTGGACTTTTGTTGGTAGGAAACCAAGGACCTGTTCAGGGATATTTGCAATTAGCATGAAGAAAAATTTAAAAGACAGGGGAGGGAACGATTACAAAGACTCAGAGAATCACATGTAGAATTTGTTGGAAGCCAATATAAACAGTGCTCATATAAACTGGGAATGTTTCAGGAAGCTACACTGTATACCTTTCTGCGTCTACATTTTCTCTCGTATCTGATGTTTTCTACACACGTTCCTCCGCGTATTCAAAGCATCATTGTCCGCATGGCTTCAAATGACGTATGGTTTTGGCTTGCCCGGGACCTCCTGCTCTGACACAGAGAGTCTTCTCAACACTTAAGTTCTCTTGCTTCTGAACTCAGCTCTTTGTCTCTTGGTTCAAATTCTCTTTTAGGCATCTAGATAGGTAATTTCAGTTTGCGGGTGCTTTTCTCTTGGTTCAGAGGTCCACCCCGGGAACAATCACACTAGGAGGGTTTGGTAAACATGACTGCCCAGGTTTGAGTTTGTTGTTATATTGGATCAATTTAGAGGATAAAACTGAGCCTAGAAGAAACTGAGTTCATATCACAGATTAAAAAGAAAATAATAACTACAATAAGTTTAAAAACTCAGAAAAAACAAACAAACAGCTTGTTTCCACTCTAACCAACACCTCTAGAAAGGATATAAAAGGGCAAGCCAGGTAAAGATGATGCTTAACAACTTACCTTAAAGCCTCTCCTGATTAAACAAGACTTTAAGGACTGAGAATCTCTGACCCGTTTTTGTGTTATTACATTCCCTAATAACTCAACCACCTACGTTATGAAATGCCATGTTTAAGGACAGAACGTCACTCTACATTTTCAGGATACATCTGCCTGAAGCTGAGTTTTGAAATTTGGAATGTGGAGAAAACAAGCGCTTTCCTGGTCTGAAACATTTACTTATTTTTTTCCCTGTAGAGATGCCATGGCTGGGCTACTCTTGGAAGATGGAGGAGAAGAAAAATGAGACATGGCTTTTGGTTGAGTGGGAGTCAATAGCAGAGGAGGATGGCTGGGGATGGTGCACAAAGTACATTCCAATTTTCACATCTCGGGCCTTTCAAACCCAGGATAGACACTCTGGAGCCATCTAGTGGTGTAACATCATTGAACCAAAACATGGAGAAGAGCTGGGTTTAGACTGGAGGAAAAGTCCATATGCATCTCCAGTGGAATCTATCTCTCGGAACAATCTCACATAAGAGGTATCGTCACTCCAGGAAGGCAACTTCTGCTGCAGATGTCCTGATTCTAGGAAGGCAGTGGACACCCTCTCAGTCTACTTCATTCCCTTTGACTACAGCTTCCTCTAGCACTGTTCCAAGGTGTGCACCATCGAGTAACCTAGATGGGGTGAAACTTACAAACAATAGTTATTTTTGAAAAATGAATCCATAAAACACAAGACTGCATCTATCCAGTAGACGTTAGAATCTGTTGGTTACTTTATTATTGACTCCTACATTACTATTTTCAAATAAACAGTTTTGGGCTGAGGTTTGGTTGTCAAGGAGGTTTTCAATGGCTCTAAGTTGTAAGGATAGACATTTATTTTGACTGATATTTATGGGGCTTGAGGAATAGAAGTACTAGAGGCATTTTCCTGCCCCTGAAACTGAAAAACAGTCCTCTCTATAAAGATTTGGACTGGATGGGACCGATTTGAAATACTTGGAAGAGGTTTTCCTTAGAAACTGCACTAATAGTTTCTTTCTATTAATTTTACCACATTTCTTTTACTTGGTAAACTAAATTAGGTTCTGTGGCAATTGATCTCAAACTTGAGCATGCGTCAGAATCAATTGAAGGCCTGTTAAAATGCTGATTTCTAGAATTTCTGTATCAAGTAGGTCTGGGTAGGAGTCAATAGTTTGCATTTATAACAAGTTCCCAAGAGATGCTGTTACTGTTGACTGAGGGACTGCAGTTTGTGAGCTACTGGTGTAGGGAATTGAGGCATGGAGGTTTACCTTTTATTGTTTCGCTGACTTAAAGACAAGATCCAAACATTCCCTCAGAGCTCCCCAGTGTGCAACAGGTTTTTATTGTTGGTAATTAATTCTATTTTTGTTAAAAATCCGATTCCTTAAATGAAATCCTGTTACTGAGTCCAAGCTTGTACTGCTCACTGCACAATGGGCCAGTAAATTGAGAGATGGGTTGTTGGGGCAAGTTATAGTGATTTTATTTGGAAAGCCAGCAGTCCAAGAAGATGGTAGACTAATGTCCCAAAGAACCATCTTCTCTGAATTAGAATTCAGGTTTCTTTTATACTCAAAGGTGAGGAGGTAAAGTCCTGGTTCCAGCCAGACTCTGGAGGGAATGTGTTAAGTTCTTCCTTCCTGCAGCCATTCACAGGTGGGACTGGTCAGGATGTTTCCTATAAGCTAAACAAAGGTATTGTAGCTTAAGTTTATTACCCAGGAGGCAGAGTTCCCAGAGATGGGCCATTATCTATAATTTAAGCTTATAGGCTATATCCCTTTAGTGATTAACTTACAATAGACTGCAAAGTTCTTCCCTATGACAATCCTTTACAGAATCCCAATATATAAAATAGATAAAAATAAAGCTGCTCTGATTAAAATGAAGCTTGAGGAACCTCAGCTCACCTGTTCTTTCCTCACTCTCCACAAATTTCCACAGCAGATACTGGAACCACCTTGGGTGAACCCCTAAGCCACCAGAGAGCAGTTTGAAAACCAAAGCAGCCGTTTATAGTATTGGCATGGCATCCTGTTAACTGCCCCTTGATGGTTACCAGCTACACAGCTCTCAGAAGTTTTGTTCATCACCCAGACTTCTCTCTCTAGTTGTTCCATCCAAGACTCAAATACCATTTCCTAAAAATACCCCTTTTGCCCCTCACCACTATTTTCCATTGTAAATAGAAGAGTATGCATTTTTTCTTGTAAGGGTAACACGTGCTTACAAATTTGGTTTCACAGGACTGGTCCGTGAGATATTGGAGATGGTATAAAACATCAGTATTGCTTGTGCACAGCTCGGTCCTTCAGCACTTCCAGGAGCAGTGCACCAAGATCACCATCGCCCCAGATTCTGCCCCTGCCACCAGATCACCACCATGCTTCCCACCAACCCCTTCCACAACTGTGAAGCAGATCACTTTTATTGACACATAATCTATAACTTATCCCAAACAATTAAATATTTATTTAGGAACACTTTTAAACTACACCTTTTAACTCAGGATTTCTTTCCTTCAGTAGCCCAATGTTGGTTTATTACACAGCAGAGAGAAAAAAACAGGTTAAGAATTGTAATTGATTTGCAGATTTTCTAAGTCACAGCCTTTATCCGGAGCTACCTAGGGGAATATGCAACCGTGTGAATATTTATCTAAGGTAGATATTTCTCTTTTTTTCTTTCCAAATGAGTTCTTGAATCTAAACCATTACTCAAAAGCAGAAAGGTGGAAGGTTCTGTATCTCTGAGTACTGCAATTGCTTTGGGATGTAAATCTAAGATTAATTCATTTCAGGCTACAGAAATTGTATTACTTCCTGTGGGATCGGAACCCAAGATGAATAGTCCTACGATTTTACTGTTGGAGACATGACCCACTTTGACAACCAAGGGCAAATAGACCAAACTTCCCCACTGAGAAGTACATGTTCACTTTTTGGCTTGTCAATGTGAATTTCGTTGAGCATATTTCAGAAAGTCAGTATTCTTTCCCCAGGAATTTACATTACAGCCCCTATATCCACTGTCAAGGATCTGTTCCTTAATCTGCACTACAGATATCCCCTCACCTAAAATCATTAATATTCACAACATCCACGCCACACCTTGTTGGGTCCTTTTTGGGGGGAATGTAAGGCTCTCTTGGAGAGGCCAAAGGCAAAATTAGCAAATGTGAAGTGTAAATCCAGAAATTAGGAATAAGTTGGATGATCCAGAGGTAAAAACTAACACTTCTTACAAAAGCGAGTCCTGCAGATGCCACAAAGGAGCTACACCAGAGAATCCAAATTTCCTTGTGGATTTAAGAAGTGAATATAGGGTTAGCAGTGGGCGATAAAAGCTAGAACGTCAATTTCGGAACAAAGGCAGGAATGAGGACTTCAAGTAAGAATAATATGGGTGGGTCAAGGTCATATTATACAAAACGCAGTAGTAAATGCTCAGTGATGGTTATGGGTTTGTGTTGCTAGGCTTGTGTATTAACGTTGTATTCAGAATACGGATATAGTATATCATAGCAATTCCCAAATGCTTTGTCCACTTTTTTTCTATTTCTTAGATTAGACACACCTCAGATGCCTGAAGAGAGATCTAACAACAGAAAAAAGTCTTCCAAGTTAAGTTTCCAAGGAGATCATGATGGGATGTACAGGAAAAGAATATATCACCTGATTGTCTTCTCCCCTTAGAAATTGGTGTCAACTACCATGTAACCCACGTTGCCTATTTATTTAGCCTTAAATTAGTTCACTCCTTGGATATGGAGCTCACAAAACCTCAAAGCAAACCCTACAAAAAAATGCTTCAGAAGACATTCATCAGGGCCTTTTTGCACAGAGTGCTAAGGGCCCCTATCTGTGGCAGGGTGTGGTAGGTGTGATGTGAAGCAATGCAGATAAATTGCCCAACTTCCTATCACAAGGTGAGAATGAAATCAAAAGCATCTTCCAAGATTTACGGATTTAGCTGTAGCTACTCTTTCTTTCTCATAATCAGGAACCACTGTATATGTTACAGTCTCTGTATTTGCTACTTTTACACTTGGGGAATGAAAAAAAAAAATAGTATTTCCCCCCCTGGAAGCAACTGCTCAATTTTCTATGAAAAAAATTAAAGTATTTTATAATACAGTGAGGAAATTTGGACAGTGGTCTAAATAAATTCTCCAAACCGACAGACCTCTGATTTTTCAAGGGTTGTTATGAAGACTATGCCCTTAAGCCAAACAAGCATCATCTTTGGGGAGATTTTATTTGTGTGATCAATTCATATCTGGACAGGTCTTCTGCTGGTTGGCATAGCAACTAACTGAAGTTCATTGAACTTTTAGATGTGTTTGCTAACATTCTAAAGCCGATTTCCCCCCATAGGGACCAGAAAAGGCTTTCTTTGTTAAACCTCTCCAGTTGCATTCAAAAATATATCATTTTCCTCAAAACTACAAACACACACATTTGAGATTTGGAAAGTAATATTAGGAAAATTAAATCTGTCATATATCAAATATATCAAATATCATAATAATTTCCCTCTAGTTCCTGAAAGAAAGACTAAAGTTTAAGTTAAACATGACCCTGTTTTATCTTCATTCCTAGGTCTTTCCACATTAATCTTAGGAGATTGTAAGAATTTTTTTTTTTTAGGATTTTGTTGAAGTTCAGGCAGTGGTTTTGCAGAGCATTGGTATTTGCTTTGGCCTTGATAAAGTTTTAGACTCCAAAATGTTAGGTCTCCACTTCTTAGTGAGGTTAAGGTCCCCAGGAATCTATTTTCACACTATATTCGTTAAGCAAAGAGATAAACAGTGTATAGTTAGAGAAGAAGGGCTGTCCTAAACCCATGCTAAGCACCATGGAAGATTAAGACGGGCAAGACATGGCATTGGCTTTACAATAATGCATAATACTATTTTGAAAAAAGGACTAACGGAAAAAGAATATTAGCAAAAATGTCTCTGCTACAAGGAACAGTACAAAAAAGACTTTCAAAGGACAAATTCCTAGGTACATCCTACCTTTTTCTTGGTTAATTCTCAATTTTGAAAGCATTATTACTATAAGAATTGAAGAAGCTTGAGGTATAGGGTAGTTTTCTCCAAACGAATGTAATGCCTGACCTATGTGTACCTTAGAAGATCAGATTACTATTTAAAGAAATAAAAAGAAAAGACAGCTTTTAAAAAAATTACCCCTTCATGTAGAATAGAATCAGTGACATTTTAATTATTTGATCAAGGAATATCCTTGTTTCTTATTCATATTCTGGAAGCAGCACTCAGTACTTCCCAGATCCAAAAGACTTCATTTGCTTCATTTCGTTTTTTCTGGAGCATGGGAAAGATGTCTCAAACATGGTTTTGTAGTCATTTCTGCATACTGGATCTGTCAGAGGCTACGCTGCTCTGATTGAATGAGTACCATCTGACTGTTCACGAAGACTGTTGCCTCATAGGCTGGACAGGAGCCCGTCTACTGCCAATGAGGCTATTACACTTCAGTGACTTTATTAACAGCGATTAGCTCAGGTTGCTGACCATGTGTAACTGACCACTGCTATTTATAAACAACTACTCAGCAGCCCCAAACTAAGGCTTGGTTGCATGTGGTTTAGTGGGCGGCTGGACTCTGGCCTTCGTGTCTGGGGGGCTTTTATGATGAAGCTGGGGTATTGTATGCATCTTCATTCATAAATGTCCTTTGTGAACTGAAGGGGCTGCCTTTGTTTAATTCGGAAAAAAGAAAGTGAGAAATGTCTAGAACTGGGCTTGCAAGAAGCTACGGGCATATGGAGAAAAGGAGAGTTGAGTGCCAATTCTGAACAAAACCCCACTGTGGGATTTTGAAGGGCTGCGTAGAGTGAGGTTTAACATTGACCTATACTGCCACCCTGTGGACACAAGGAGAAATTAGTATCCTAGTACTGGGCTGCAGGAACTGCAGGGAACTTCATGATAAATAGGAGGCCAAAGCCTGGTTTCAAACAGTACACTTTTAATCAAAAAATATCTTGGAGTCCACATTACTGCTTCAAATGACAGGTTTGAGGGCATTTTCTAGAGTATTAAAGAAAGCGACCCTTTGAGACTATTAACAAACGATCTTTAAGGGCCTGAGGCCAAACCTCTCTTACATAAATGAAAGGCTGAGGCTCTGAACCGGGGCTTCTTCACCGCATCTCACAAACGAAGTAAAAACAGTGAGAAGTTCACCAACAGAACCCTCTAAAGGTCAGACTAGGGAAAAGAAGAAAAGCAAGAGACATAAATGAGCGTGAGTGGAAGGGAAATGGCAGAAGAAAGCATTAGATTTGAAACCGAGTGACTCTGAATTTCAGCCCTGGCAATCATTTCCTGAGTGTTTGGAGGTTCTAGTAGGGGAGCTGTTAGTATACCCTGGATGGAAGAAAGAACCTTCTCTGTGGGGGAGGCCCATCCTTTTTGAGCACGCAGCTTCAGGGGGGACACACGTGGAGTGGTGAGGGTGGAAGGAGATGCTCGGCTAGCCAGCTGAATCAGGGAATTAACGCTGGCGGTCAGTGGGGTGACAGGTGTCACAGTCAGATTGCCCGCACGTGCCATGTGAACTATGACGGTTTGTTCTTCTATGGTGATGGCACAAGGGCAAGAAGACAAGCCCTCGCTCGTGACACATCTGCTGAAAACCAATTGGCTGAAGTCACGTGGGCAAACCCAAAGGCCAGAGGTGGAAGAGTGTACTGCCCAGAAGGGCAAGAGGGTGAATATGTGATATTACGACAGAGAACTAGAGGATGAAGACCAATAATTCCATCTATCGCAGCAACACATCATCCATCATTTGCATATATTGTAGCTTTGCTCCCATACCTTGATGTCCCATATCTCCAGATCTTCCCTGGTGATTAGGTATGGGAGTAGAGAAAGTATTTGAGCGTAAAGCAGAATCTCAGGAGGGAAGTGGGAGTGCTTTTAATATATTCCCCACCACAGGTTCGGAGGAAAACAGGACCCAAACAAAATCTTGCATCTTTTTGCAAAAAACATTTCATTATGCAGGTGTCTTACATTTTTCAATTTTCCTTAAGGTTTGCCCTTACTGAGAAATATGCCTATGACAAATTAAATGAAATGGAGGTGCCACGCTGGAGCAAGGAGCTTGAAAGAGTTAGCCATGCACAGGGGAAATAAGCAACGATCAAAAGGTGAGCAAGAGATGGATAAGAACGAGTACTTGTTCCCCGCCCCCCCCTTTTATCTCCTCACCTCCTACTCACACCCCAACTAACAAACCTGCGTCATTTGAGCCAAAAGAAGAATTCATCTCTGAATATAGATCTGAGTTAAAATCATTCTGTAATGGTCCTACTGTGGCTTTTGAGAACAGTGCCATCTCTTAGAATAACTGTGTTTTCAGTCGTGACCTTCAGTGTGTCTGAAAGTTTGTGATGATGAATCGTGAAGGGTGAATAGCATGCTACAGAATGCAGCCCCTTAATCGCTCACAGTCACATAGGATTTTCAATCCTTCTGTTTATGCCAATACTTGGAAAAGATCACTGAGTCTGGATCTATGTGAAACCACCAGGCTGAATCAGAGATGAAAATTTCCATTGGAGCCAGTTACTCAGCCTTTGGTGAAGCCGTGTGGAGAGGCCGGGGGGGGGGGCGGAAATACAGTGCGTTAGGATGGCGTGCACAGACCTGGGCGTCAGATGCGCGTGCACTTAAACTGTGTCGTTACCATTTAATAGCTGCGTGGCCTTCAGCAAGTCCATAATCCTTTTGCATTTCAGTAATTATATTTGCACGACAGGGATCATCATCACCCACGAGGTGGTTGTGAGGATGTAAACTATGGCCCACGTTAAGTACACAGGAGAAGACAGCTGCTGTAACGGTTCTACTGTGGTATGGAATCTGTTTTCAGCAAAGGATAAGGCAGGAACCCAGTCTGCTCCTGCAGGGGCAGAGCCTGAAGGCGGGACGGCAAACCTGAGTTGTGGATGGGGCAGAGGTGAGGCTGGCACGAGTAGGAAGGCCTCCGGAAGAAACAGAGACCAGCAACAGTGAAGCGGTAACAAAAGAACCCCTTCCCCTGAAGCTGCCGAGGCCTGATGTTGAAAGTTCACTCCTGGAGCATCGTTGACGACCTCAAATTTAGTGATCATGGCAGCAGAAAATGTGCTTTTCAGCCACTGGAATAAAAGAGGGAAAGGTGTGATGATTAATTTTATGTGTCTACTTGACTGGGCCATGGGGTGTTCCGCTATCCGATTACACGTTATTCGGGGTGTGTTTGTGAGGGTGTTTCTGGGTGAGATTAACATCTGAATGGGTAGAGTTAAGCAGGTTACCCTCCCCGGTGTGGATGGGCCTCCTGCAATCCACTGAAGGCTTGGATCGAAGACAAAAGGCTAAGGGAGAATTTGCTCTCTTTCCCTGACTGTCTTCAAGCTGGTACACTGCTTCTCTCCTGCTTTGGGACGGGGATTCAGGCGGGAACTTACGCCACTGGCTCTCCAGCTTCTCTGGCCTTTGGGCTTGGACTGGATCTACACCTTCAGCTCTCCTGGGCTGTTGCAGATGTTGAGAGACCTCTCAGCCTGCATAGCCAGATGAGCCAGTTCTACAGTAAATCTCTTCGTATATATCTCATTGGTTCTGTTTCTCGGGAGAACCTGACCTCATACAGGGGGTGCTGTACTTCTAGACATAAATCCTAATACCGTGCTCAAAGCCATCTGGGCTTAAGGTGTGAGGCAAGTGTCACTGGGTCCCCTCTAACATCTGTGTTCCGAGAAGAGCAAATAATACAACATCACAGGCACCTCTGATGGCAGGAGGGAGCTAGCTGTCAGGAAGTACAGCTAGAAAAACCTTTGGAGGCTGTGACTGATAACCAGAAACTTTCTTTCCCTGCAGGTAGATTGAGCCTGGAGATGGGAAATCACAGAGCAACGCCGTGAAGATTCTAAGAGGCAACAGAGCAAATCACAGGCATCCCAACTGAGTGGGGAGTGGGAGTGAGGGGAAGAATCCCCCACCTCGGAAGGAAATGGGATTGGCAACACCAGGCTTCAGTCTCATCAGAACATCTTTGGAGCTAAGGATTAAAATTAGGTTTCAGTTTAGACTGGGGGTGCAAAGTGATGTCTTGTTCCCGGGAGTCAGACAAAAGGTCCCCTTCAGCAGTCCCCCTGGCTGCACCCTCCAGCCACACCTTACTGCTAGCCCGTCCCTGGTCACTGGGACCAGACCACAGGGCACAGGAGTGCTAGAAGGTGATATGACCAGATGTGAGGTGCCTGGGTTGCTGATTAGGGTCCTAACAAAGTATCCAGAGGGAGGACATCTCTGACTCAGGCTCCACACCACCTTGGAAATAAGAGATCTTCAAGAGACTTTCATGATGACCAGACACCAGCTGGGCTTTTGAGCATCTTCCTAAAACCTCGTCTTCCACACTTGTGGGAAGAGAAGACATCCCTGTCTTCATCTATCCTTATCCAGGTCTTTCTATTCATGAAATATCCCCTGGTAGAAACCCCATAAGGCAGGAATCCAATACCCCTCTACCATTAACAAACGAAATCCTGAAATGCTGGTGCGAAACCCTCTACTCACGATATAATCTCAGACTGTTCTTTAATCTCTGAGTAGCCACCTTGTCACTCACTTTCTCAATTTTAATTTGACTACATCTCACACGTCAGGCTTGATGCTCAATACTGTTTTCTTAGGACAATCCTTGGATACTTTCCTTGAATTTGGTAAAGTAGAATAATAACTACACAGGGGTCTGATGATTGAAATGGACTTGGAAATTCACTTTGCCCATCTCTGCCAGAACTCTTGACATAAGATGGATTTACTGGTCATACACATGCATAGAGGCTTTCCTTCACTCTACACATGGTTTAGAATATGTCTGCTAGCCAAACACTGTACCACATTCTGAACTGGACCCTGTCAATCTGTATCCAAGGGAGAATAAGATGGTAAGTTTCCCAGATGTGAAATTTATAATTTCAAAAATTGTCTAAAAGTTAGCATGGGATGCCAAGTTGTCTAGCAGAGATTCTTTGGAAAATTAAAGCATGGGATTTGACCTTGCAAAGAGTACCACATGGGTACCACAATAGCCTGTCTTCCCTGATAATCATTCCTCCAGTTCTGTTATCCTATTAATGTGAGTGATCACTGTGTGTATGGAAGGGAATTTGAATTTGGGTGAGGAGACATGAGGATTTATTGTTGGAAGAGGCTTAAACTTATTATAAATGCCTCTCTTTTAGAATTAGATTTGGATGGGAAACTTTTTCATATTTTCATGTTATAGGGCAGTAAAATATTTTAAAAGTCGAAGCTAAATGGTTTCTGTCTTTTATTGAATTTGTTCCAAATTTCCAGTGTGAAACTAGGCAGCAATTCTTTACTATTACTAAACTTTAGAAGGTTGGAGGTTACCAAAGCAATCTGTAGACTCTTTCTAGCTCTTTCCTTTCATCCTACTGTCACCCCATTCTCCAACTACTTGAGACTAATCAGTTTGAATGAAGGCAACAAACGCATGCAAATGGACTCTATGACTTGAAGCAAGACATCCCAGTTGTCCAGCGCTGCCCTCTATCTGGCAGTAGCTAGGCAGCCTGTTTGAACGTGGCGAGAAAGGTCAGGCCTGATTTCTTCAGGCTTTTGTCACTAGAGGAGTCTTTGAGTTGCTACTTCAAAAGGCAAGGACATCATGGAAGCAGAAATACGTCTTAGAGACCTTGCAAGTGTAGCCTGACTTTGCTGTGTCATAGGGTCAGGCATCCTTTCCTTCTCTCTGAGTCGGGCACCAGAAAGCCTATTAGGAACCCTCTTCCCTTGATACACCCCTTTTGTTCTGAGGCCAGATGTGCTATGTGAGAAATGATTAAAGATGCTGAGAGTAAAACATTCTTAAATGTCTTACTGCAAGACACTTATTCTGTGTGTTTAAATGCTGAACTCAAATTATGCTTGTGTGTAATAAAAGTCCTTTATCATTTGAAGAAATGCTCTAAAACATAAACAGAAGCGGTCTTGGGGTTGTGGAATTATGGATGATATATCCCTGGAGTTTTTTCTTTTTTGTTTTTATTACTTTTTTATTAAGTGTATGCTTTTCTTATAAGTTAACAATGGTATAAAATTAAAATCCTATTCATTTTTATGAGCACTTTAATATCTTCCTACGTGTGTGTATGAATGTTAATGCAATTGCATCTCTGCATTTCTATATCACAACTGCCTCTTTTCCTGTATTAGACCTCCCTCTTCTTAGCCCCTCAAAATTATACTTAATCAATGAAAAAGAAAAGCCCAATCCATTGTGGTTTGCTTTTCTCACACCCAACAACCACTTTAATTTACTCTAACTAAATGAATGTAGTAGATCCACAATAAGGCAGATTACACAACAGAGCATTCAAGAGAAAATATACCTTTTATACAATACACTGCATGCTATACCTGCCTCCCCAGAGACCCACAATAAAGCAGGCAAATCCAGAAGATTCAGCTTTACTAAAAAACAAACACTTGTGATGAATAGGACCCCAAGATTGGGGTCCTATTGGTCACCATTCCCCAAGGGGTCGATCATGGGTCCTGAGAACGATGTCTAGATGTTGCTTGTAAGCATGGAGGGAGAGACAGATTAACCGAAGATTTAACAACTTCTTGTGACCTGGCACGTATGCTCCAAGTTTGATGTAATCTGGAAGGTACCATTCAGAGGTGGATGACGTGATCCTCATTTGGTGAATGAAAACATTAAAGATCAAAGATTAAAGTAATTTATCTTACATATTCTAGAAGTGGCAGACTTAGGATTTAAGACCAGGTCCTATGACTCCAAACTTCTGTACCATGACTTTACAGAAAAAGGGTGAAGAGTGTAGAGATGGGTGAGCTGTTCTATAAGAACAGGTGGGATGGGTGGCCGGAAGGGGGGGCGGTGGGTGTGGAATGAGAAGATGCAAGAGGGTGGAAAAAGTGAACATTCAAATTTTTGCCTGTCCCTAAATCATATGGACCCCAAAAAGCCCCCTTCTTTGTTTTGGTTTTTGCATGTTTTTGAATTTTATATAAATGGAATCATACTGTGTTTCTTCTCCTGTAACTTGCCTTTTCACTCAATATTATGTTTCTGAGGTTTATCCACATTAATTGTGTGTAGCTGTAGGGCACTCGTTTTCCTTGCTGTATAGTGATCCTTTGCACATACCACAATTTATTTTTCTATTTCGTCCCACTGGTCATTTTACCTACCTCTGTGTATGATCCCCTAAAATCTATTCTTGGCCCTTGCTCTTCCATATACATTTTAGAATCAGCTTGTCAATTTCCACCAATAAAAAGCCTTTTGAGATTGTGATTGGAGCCCAGTTGAATCCATGGGTCAGTCTGAGAAAAACTGACATCTACAGGAAACTGAATTTTCCAGTTTATGAACATGGTGTATCTCTCCATTTAATGTTTTTGATAAAGTTGTATACATCTTCCCATTTAAAAAATGCTCACATTGTTTCACTAAATCCAATCTCTTCTCTGGGTTAGGCTATAAAACTTGGGCAGGCTAAAGAGAAAGTCTCAAACAGAGTAACTAAATTTCAGAGATGGTAGGTAATTTCTGAACTTTTAGAATCACCCAATTTTAAACAAATCTCTAGAATTTGTCTCAATTTTTGAGCAAAAGAAAGAGGATATTAATGTGGGCGGGGTTAACACTATGATAGACTGAATGTGCAAGCATTCGATTTCAAAATGATTTAAAGGAATGCTTTGCTTCAAATTATCTGTATTCAGAGTGTACCAGGATTTAAAATCAGACGAAGGATTTGAAATCTAGCCCTGACCAGATAAGCAAAACTGAACAAGTCTCTTCATCTTTCTGGACACGGGAATAAATGACTAAGGTATATGCTTACTCAAGGGCTCAGTGGGAGGTAATGAAAGAACTGGGCTTAGAGCCCAGGTGCATTGATTCCTAGCCAACCCTGTTAACCAAGAAATAACCCACAGTAGACCCCAAGTAATTGATTGACACTTTCTAATTTGCCTGCCTACAGCCTGGAGACTGAACTCTTTTTCTGGGTTTGATGAGCACAGAACATTTTGGCTTCAAATGGGAAACCCTGAGAGGCTGGAAAAGCCCCCTCACAGCCCCCACGCCCATCATCATTCCCTCAGAGCATAGAACACAGCCCAGAAGGATGCTACTGCTTCTGCTGCTTCTTTTTGGATAACCCACAAAGTGTCAAACTTCATGGAGTTTGCATGACAACTATCTGACATATTCTCATGTCATCCTACAAATTTATGTCATGATCCCTGTTATTCTCGATTTAAAATTGGAGAAACTGAGGCCCAGAGAGGTGAAATAACTGAGCATCACACTACACAGCAGTGACTAAAATGTGACTGAAGGTCCATGTTGTTTCTCCACCCCATGCTTTCCTCCAGGGAACATTGAGAAATGTGTTCATTAGATGAGAGAGGTTTTTATTAACTTACACAATTTGAACCCACACAAAATGTGTCCTTGGATCCCCAAAGAAAGGGGCACGGAGGAGCCATTCTACACCGTGGTCTGCTCAGGTTTTGTCTTTCTCTCTGACTTCTACCCTGGGTGGAGGTAAAGCAGGTGCCTTTCCTATCACCTGGAAGGCCTAGATAAAGGAGGCAAAACTAGGCGAGCAGCAGCTCTGCTGTCTGGGGTCCATGTGCCCCACAGGGCCCTGAGGTGCCTCCTGGGCCAGCCCTTCTCTGAGTCCTGTTCATTTCCCACCCAGGGCTGACCAGAGCTCTCTGGGTTAAGGGATGCTACTGTGGCTTTCCATTTCTCATCCTACACAACGATGTGCAATTGGTTCTGGTTCAGCTGCCTCACAAATGAAAACCTTCCACAAAACAGCATTCGGAAGAAAAAGCAAGTCAATCCTGCAGAGGGCAAGTACAGCAGAAAGCCTGTGTCTGTGACAAATAGGTTTATGTGATTTCCTGAAGCCTTAAAAAAAGAAAAGAAAAAAAGACACCAGGCTGCCTGGGTGAGCAAATAGTGGCCCACTAGGTGGCGGCACACTCTACGCCTGGCTTCCTGCCTGCTGTTTGGAGGGCTTGCCCCTCTCCAAAGGAAGGGGAAAAAGGAAAGGCAGGGCCAAAGGGAAATGAGTTATGGAGGGGAATGAGTATTTCTTGACAGTGTCCAGTGTGCCAGACCCTGATATAGATGTTTTAAAATACATTAGTTCATTTAATTTCCACAACTGATTGAGGCAGATATCCCTGGTTTAAGGTTACTCATATTAATATTGAATATTGAGGATTTACTCTATGCCACCCACTGTGCTATATATCCATTAGCTTATTTAACTCCCCTAATACCCCAACAGAATGGGTACTATTATTAACCCTCTTTTACAGATGGAACAGAGGTTTAAAGAGGGTAGGTGACTTTAACATCACACAATTATGAAGCCAGGACACTGGAATTTGTATCTGGGAGGATAATACCAGGATCTGTGATGGAGGACTGAATACACTCTGTGTGCATAAGAAAGATTAAATAACTTCAAATGTAAAAAGTTACAGAGTTGGAACTATGTTTCTAGTAATATTTTTTCTGAGTGTAAAATGAATATTTCTTTTTCATGAAGAAATTTAGCATACAGGACATTAACCAAAAGGAAGCAATTATCCTCTATAATCACACAATCTAGAGATAACTACTATTAACGTTCTCTTCTACTTCTCTCTGTGTGTATGTGCATGTGTATTTCTCATAGTTCCAATCATATGTTTATATAGTTTTAAAATAGTATTTATTTTACTTAATACTCAAGAATATTCCCAGGCCATTAAATCATGTCAAAAGCACAATATTCCATGAAATGCATAACATAATGAATTATACACATATTTTAGAATCTGGATTGGTTCCAGTTTTTCACTACTCTTGGTTTTGTTGCAATGCACAGCCTTGGCTATAAATCCGAGCACACATCTCTGCTTCCTTCTGTAGGCAGTTTTCCTAAAAACAAAATTGCTGCATCAGAGAATCTGACCATATTTAAGTCAATACCTACTACCAAATTTATTTCCAGAAAGATTGTGTCAGTTTTCACTGGCTCCAGCACTGTATGAAAATTTCAGATGCACTTACACCTTTGTTTTTGAGCCTGTTATCCTGCCTCTTATGGGTTGTTTCCATCATCCTAGGCAACTTTGCTCTGCTTTAAAATATGCACCATGTTTCTTCTTAGCCTGACTCGAAAGCAAGAATCCCTTGTTTTTTTGTGGGTTTTTTTTTTAATTGAAGTATAATTTTTAGTTTGTTTGGTTAGTTTTTTTGGCTGCGCTGCGCAGCTTAAGGGATCTTAATTCCATGACCAGGGATTGAACCCGTGCCCCCTGCAGTGGAAGCACAAAGTCCTACCCAGTGGACCACCAGGGAAGTCCCCTAATTGAAGTATAGTTGATTTACAACATTATGTTAGTTTCAGGTGTACAGAAACACTTTGTAATATAAAAATATGTATATAAATATGTATATGTATACATATAATAAATACATATAATAAATATTATATACATATTTATATGTGTATATAAATGTTATATACATATTTTTTCAGATTATTTTCCATTATAGGTTATTACAAGATTGAATATTGTTCCTTGGGTTATACAGTAAATCCTTGTTGCTTATCTTTTTTATATATAGTAGTGTGTATCTATTAATCCCTTACTCCTAATTTATTCCCACCCCCTTTCCCCTTTCGTAAACATGTTTGTTTTCTATGTCTGTGAGTCTGTTTCTGTTTTGTATATAGATCACTTGCATTATTTTTTAGATTCCACATATAAATGATATTGTATTTGTCTTTCTCTGTCTGACTTACTTAGTATGATACTCTCAAAGTCCATTCATGTTGCTGCAAATGGCAGTATTTCTAGAAGAATCCCTTACTTGACTCTGTTCTCATTAAGCTGCACCCTATTTCACTGCCAGTTTATGATCACTTTCCTGAAGCGCAAGTGGTAGATATTCTTTGGCGTACTGCTGTGTACCCCCACTCTGTCAGTTCCCTCCATTTAGCGTTCTACCTTCTTATTCTAATGGGGTGGCCCTCGTAAAGGTGACTGATGACCTCTCACCTTTCCTGGTCTCCATCTCTGTGAAGGCTAGCAGCATCAAACGTTGTCACCAGATTTCACTCACTCTAGTCCCTATGACATTGCACTTTCCTGTTTTATCTCTGACTAACTCTCAATTCTTTTGCCAGAACCTATTCCTTCTCCATGGAAATCCTCAAATTGCTATCAGATTCCAATTTTTCTAGGCCTAGCTGAATATATAGGCTCGAAGAAAAGGGAATATACAAAAAAATACATTAAATGCATACATAAATAACTATTTATTATACAGAAATACATAAATAATGTATAAAATACGTAAGATATATGCTCAATACATAAATACATAAACAATCATAAAAGTACAGACATAATATATTTTATGTGCATAAAACACACATATAAAATAATTCTAGATTAGATGTATACATACATAAAATATTAAAAATACATAAATAATACATAAATATATAAAATAAAAACAATGATACATAAAACACATATGTAAAATAATTTTATATTAGTTGTGTATATGTAAATAAAATTTAAACTTCTATAAGGGAAGCTCTATTATGTGTGTATGTGTATTAGAAGTGTGTATGTACAATGAAATACTTAAATTCTATAAGGAAATAAGATAAACCCAGTGATGTAGAGACAACTGATATTATCACACCTCCTAGAACTCATGACCTGAAACTGATGCAGCATTCAAAATTTTGCTTTCAAATCACTCAGCCTATTATGCACTATTTCATTGCACTGCTCATTTTTTATTTCTATAATAATAATAACAACCAACTCATCAACACCTGGTGAGCTGAGCATTCTACCACCAGAGAAAATCTATTGTGAGAGATAACCAGTTTCTCAGAGCTGAAATGATACTAAAAAAAATAAAAAAGAGCACAGCAAAAAAAGAAAAAAATAGACAATATAGTATTCAAAGGGAGAAAACATTCTTTGCTACAATTTTAGAAAATGGGATATAACAACTTCTTTTGGTTGGGTGTGTGTACGTGTCTCAATATTTTTATAGAAAATGGCCATATAATTTCTAGTCTCAGAAGTGAGCTGACATGGCCAGCAATTTTTAGTGACCTCTGAAGAGGAGGTAAGGCTGATGTGAATTACAGTTTTGAAGATATCTGTATCCACACCAGCATTATCCATTGAAATAAAAGCCAGAATGTTATCTTGGAATCAGAATGAGCCAGAAATAGACAAAATACTTGATCTCACAATATTTTTCTTCTCCTGGATAAATAGCAAATGAAATTGTCAAGTATGTTCTTAGCTGCCTGGCTGAAGCCCCGCTCGAAGGGTGGGAAGACAGTGATATAAGAACACTTGTGCTGGAGTCAAATAGTCATGTGTTATGGAGTCAAGTGGTTTTCCCATCACTGACTAGCTGTGTGATCTTGGGCAAGTTATTTCATCTCTCTGAACCATAATTGCCATGTTAGAAAAATTGGGAAAATAATCATAAAGCATCTTCGATGATTGCTAGGAAGTTTTTTAAAAGGTGAAAAATCAGTGTCTGTCATGGAGAAGGGACTCAATATCTTTTAGTTATCTCACCTCACCCAACACTCTTATTTTACTATAGGGTAAAATTGGACCCAAGTTCTTTGAAAACAGAGATGTGGATGTGGTCCCTATTCATGAAAAGGTTGTAATCTAACTGAAAAAACAAATGAAAAGAAAAACAGACTAAGCAATTTTTCATAAGACCCATTCAAGAAAAACTATGTGCCATTTCTCAGTGAGTTTCACTGAGTCCTGTAAATAGCAATGTTCCAGGACTGACGTCACCCTTGATAAACATTGATCTAGGTGTTAAAAAAGGATTAGTAAGGAATGAATTGGGAGATTGGGATACCAAATTGTACACTCTAAATAGATGCAGTTTATTGCAAAAAATAAAAAATTAAAAAAAAACTATTAGTAAGATTCAACTAGGGGTGGAGTATCAGGAGAGATGGGCAGAGAGTTTCAGCAAATATGAAGGCAGAGAAACATACTTCGGAGTATTAAGTGAAAGAAGACCCCTTTCTCATAAAATTGGTGTTTGACTATATTTCATGTTCTACAACTGAAACAGAATCTTTGCACCTCACACCTGATGGAAAGGGGAGTTCAGTAATAAAATAAGAACAAGAGATCAAATAAGATGAATAAGAACACCTCAGTCAAAAACTAGATGAAGGACGTAGCCAAACGAATAACAAAAGTGCAAATGACTAATATATATTTTTCAGTGTTCAGTTCTTAACAGAAAACAAATACAAACTTAAAAGTAAAAAATCATGTTTAACTTAATTCCTAGATATCGCAGAAAAAAGGAAGAGGAAGAAGAGGAGGAGAGATGGAGGAAGTAGAGGAGAAGGAGGAGAAAAAAATAGCTAGTGTTGGAGCAAGCATGGGATAATAGCTTTTCACATATATTACTGGTTGGCATGAATTGGCACAATCTTTCTGGAAGTCAGTTTGATATTATTATAAATGTTTGAGTTTTCTAAATAATTTAGTCCAACAATTCCTAAGGCATTCATCTTAAAAAATAGTCATGGATACACACACTATGTAGCTAAAAGAGTGTTCATGACAGTCCTCAGATAACAGTGACTCATTGTAAACAACTTACCTACCTTACTATGAAGCGCTGATTAAATAATTTATGTCACATCTGTTCTTGGAAATTATACGAAGTTTTCAAACATTATGTTATACATGTTTAAGTCACGCCACACTATGGAAGGTAAAACTATTGCGATATAAGCTCTTTAAAATACATATATAAATGTATACAAACAGAGAGAGAAATTGCTATTTTGACAGTGGTCATTGCTTGGTGATGTTATTTGTACTTTTAGCTTATACACTTGTGTCTTCTGAATTTTCTGCAGTGAACAAATATCCCTCGCTTAATGAGATATAAAAGAAACAGCAAATGAAAAACACAGAAGCAAATAAGGAAATATTCAGTAGTAATGGGAAATAGTTCTTCGGGATCTGTGTATGGGATAAAATTATGGCGGAAAAGACAGTGGAAGAAGAGAAAATCTAAAAAGGAAGTGGGTCAGGTTTAGCTAAATTCAACCTTGCCTGATGTTTAATACATAGCTTATTCATCGCTGATTAACGTGCATCTTGAGAACCAGATTGACTTGGACTCTACTAGTATTATAATAAGCTCTATTATTAGTGGCCATTACACAAGGTCATCACAAGGGCAGAATTTGCCTAGAAGGGATTTGACTTTTTCAATGTAAATCATCCTGAGACGAGGTATCATCAGTGGGCATGAAACAGTGATTGACAGTAAACCTGCACAGAAATGTAATATTTTCACAGCTATTCAAGGCAGGAATCTAATTTTGTGTTATGGGAAAGTCTTGGTCTATAGCTCCCGAGAATAACCACATCTTGCAGCAAGTGTGTGTTACTTTCCCTGTTGAATTTCTCTTCCATTATCACAGAACTTGCAATAACATCTTATTAAACTACAGCTTTGCTTTAGCTGTGCCATGGGGCATTAAAGGGATCTATGCACAGTATCAGGATACAGAGGTGACCTGAGGCAGAGTGAACAGCACCCATTAGACAAAAAGAAAGATAGATAATGAAGTGCCAGATTCTCGGTCAGGGTGACAAGCAACACCCAGGACAAACTTGTGCATCATGAAAGCATCTCTGGGATTCTAGAAGAGACTTGGTGCACAGTTAAACAGTTCTGCATTCAATTAATGTAAAATACAAAAGGTGAGTTCAAATCCTAGTAGTTTGAATATTCAAGGTCTTCCTACAGTCAGTGATACCTGGAGAACTCAGACTCAGCCCCTTGTCACACGGCACAGCCCTGTTCCCAAACACGCATCAGCTGACGCTAATTCAAGAGGTAGCGTTAGTCCCTGATGCACAATAATCATGAATAGGACTAAATACTGAAGTTTCACCAGACCTCATCAAGATATAAATACAGGTGAAATCACACTAACTGTAATCACTGAAATCACGCCAGCCCATTCCTCACTTGCACAGTGGAGGAGCCCAACACCATGTTCAAGCCTCCCACAACCCTTTCTAAAAACCATCAGAAGAGTCACTCGTAATCCGTTAACCTCTACACCATGTTTTCACAGTTTCTTGATTATAACACTTCTGCCAATATCTGTTTCCGCATGACACCGGGATCATGAACTCATTCATCAAATATTTGTTAGGAATCTCCTCTAGGACATTTTCTGTTCAAGTCACAGTGAATAAAGCAAGAAAAGTTCTTGTTCTCATGGAGCTCACATGGAAGGAGGTAGGTAATAGATCAGTAGGCAAATCGATATTTAATATTCTAGATGGTGATTAATGCAATGAAGAAAAATAAAACAGCGAAAGGGAACCCAGTGTGATGGAGGTGAGGGCAGCTTTTTAAATAAGAGAGTCAGGAAAGACCTTTTTTGTGCTGAGACTTGTTTGCAGTGAGGGAGCAAGCAGGTCATCCGTAACAGTGGTATCAATGAGGACACATGAAGCTTGTGGGCCCTTTCGGTGGTCTCTCTGGTGGTCATGTGCAGACTAGGGAGAGGTCATGTCAAAGAGATAATTATTAATACACCCAAGGCTATATACTACTTTCAAAAGTTTCCCCCCACAAATATCATTAAATAAAGGCTACCTGTATTCCATGCCAAAGAGGGAAAAATGCTCCTCTCTCACACTCTGTATTGGAATTCATCACTAGAGGCATAGAAGAGGCATTGCTTGAATTCAGAATCTCACAGTCCCCACCCCAGGGAAAGAATACCTTTTCTTTTTAGGGTTAAAGCATGAATCAAGAGGTCAGTTTAAGAATCAGACACCATGCAAACGGGTCCATTCCTCCCCTCCCCTCAGACTCTATAGCACCCTTTTACAACCCCAACGCCCTTCTGCTATGCAAAATAACTCGTACAACTCATGTTTTGCTCAAAACTTTATTTCTAGAATGCAATTCAGTGTTAAGGTACATGATAAATGCTCCAAATAAAATTTGAAGAAACAAATTAATCCAAATTAATCCAGTAGCCATGCCTGGATGTGTTTGAATGCCAGTGATGGGTACAGCCTAGGCTCGGATTCTGATTTCTTCATAAATTGTGGAAAAACTCATCTCTGTATGTGGATGAGAGAAAGCTAATAGCAAACTGAAATGCTAACATTTTCATAAAGCACTTCTCAAGTTCTACTGTAAAGAGCTTGGGCTTCAGAGACAAATAGATCTAGATTGAAATCCTGACTTTTCTGTGTGTCTGCCCTGAGACAAGCTCATGTACTTATTCATTCATTCATTTCCTAGGCACTTGTTGAGTACATAGTACCTTTGAGCCTTGTGCAGGCACAAAGTGTGCAATGTGAATCAGGCATCCGAGAATTCTCTTGTCAGGAAATTCATTTTCTAGTGGGAAGACAGAAAAAAACAAGTATGTAGTTATCCCAGTTATTTAGTCCATCTGATTCTCAGTATTACTATCTACAAAAATTAAGCATACTATCTGCTTTGCTAGAGTATTATCATGATTAAACAGTTAAAATACATAAAAAACCTAGCAGAGTATCTGTCTGATAATAGGCACTCAATAAGTGTTCAAAGCAGCACAAGGTGGGAGAGAGAACATTGTCTAATGGAGTGAGTCTCAAAGCACAACAGTATCCCCAGAAGAGCTTGTTAAACAGGTTGGGTCCCAGCCCCAGAAATTCAAATTCAGTAGGTCTGGGGTGATGCTTAAGAATTTGCATGTCTAGCAGTTGACAGGTGATGCTGATGCTGTTGGTCTAGGAACCACATTCGACAAGCATTGGCCGATGGACTGATAGACTTCTGATCTCATTCCCAAGTCATTGTTTATGTCTGTGGTCATGAGCAAATAACTTAATTTTTCTTAGTTTCTGATCTCACATCACTATACGGGATAATAACACATTTCACAGGACTGCTTTGAAGAGGACTCACTAGTATAGTTTGGCATAGTAGAGGAGCAATAAATGTAAGTTATCTCTCATTTTAGTCTGTCTTCATTTTTCTGAGCTCTGAAATTATTATTGATATTTAAACCTCTTAGTAGAACATTCTAATTTTTATGAACGTAATTTTATAAGATTATCTTTCCTTCTTGACAGAAGGTGCCTCAAGAGAAAGGATATTATTTTCTACATTACTCACCTAACATAGTGTCTGGAATGTGATAAATACCCCCACAATAAATGTGTATTATCTTTATGATAACTGAGTTCTCCTAAAATATTGTATGCCTTCATTGTCTTATCTGCTTGCTTCTTTTAAAAAAAAAAAATTGAAGTTCCAATAAGTAAAAAGTTGGAATACTTTTTATAGCCATTATCTTGTGATAATTCTAATGGAGTATAATCTGCAAAAATACTGGAGTCACTGTACTGTACACTTGAAACTAATACCATATTGTAAGTCAACTATACTTCAATTTTTTTAAAAGAAGGAATAATTTTATTCTGTTTCACGCATAACTCACATATCATTGGATACTGATTAATCAGGAATGCCCTGTTTCTCGCATTTGAGTAGTTGTTCGAAAAGTATTATGTAAACTTTCAAATGTGATACTGATTTTTCTTCTTGCCCCATGGCCAGTGCTCATGGGAATACTGTTCACAATTAGTTCTCCACACACCTGATCGCCATGTCATCTTGCTCACGACTTCTTTGTAGCCCATTCTATGTCATCCAATACTAGAGACCAGTTTCATAAATGTGTGACCTGTGCAGCCACACGGATCCCCGTGCTTGCTCTGTGCTTGATTGAATACTTATTGTCACTGTCTTTTGCTTCTGCATAATTTTGGAACAAGGGACCCTGAATTTTATTTTGTACTGGGTTCCACAAATTATGTAGTTGATCCTGATGGCACTAAAACTTGGATTCCAGGGAGATGAGCATACTGTATTGACAATCAAAAAACATCTTCCTTTCATTTTCTGACGAACCAATGATAGATTTCTTAATAACTATATAACCTTGGGAAAATCTCTTCAATTTCCTGAGCTTGAACAACCTCATCTATGAGACCTCATCTAAACTGGATGCTCTCGTATGTACGTCTAGTTCTAAAATACTATGAATCTTAATTTCTAAATACAGAGAACTTTACAACTTAAAAAAAAAAGGAACCCCTGCTTTAGGGAAACACGCTTTCCAAATCTATTGAATCTATTTAAGAAGAAAAACAGATGGTGAGTGTATCTTAAGATGCCATTATTTCTCATATACTACATACCTTGCATTTCTATGTAATTTCCTGGGGACAGTCAATCTAAAAAGCTTTCTATACCTTAGCCTGAAAAATGACACATCAACGACATGCTGAGCATTCTAATTACCAGGAATGCAGGGCCCATTAAACTGTGAGCATGCATATGTACACCTAATTATGTTTATGCCTACTTATAAATCAGCACAGTGAAAGCATATGCAGGCTGAAAATTACCCATCATTAACTTTCCTAATTGCACCCAAATAAAGAGGGAAATAATTCACTTTAGAATATGTTTGCATCCTTTGGGCAAAGCCTACACTCATCTTGTTTAGGTTTTGAAAAATTGTCTTCTCGCTCATAAATGGAAATCAATTCTTTGGATGCCAAAACACAGCATAGCTCTTCCCTGGGTGTTGAGCGAGAGAAAATGAAAAGATTCAGATATGAATGTCAGAAGACTAGAGCATGGATCTAGGAAGCAAACAGCATAGAGAGGAGATACTCGGCGAATGAAAACAATTCCATCATTCTGATGAAGAGGGCAATGCAGATGGTGACAGGCCAACCACAGTTACAATAGGAAGCAACAATGAAGGACAGATCCTCAGGGAAAAAGAAGCATTAAATTTAGATGTCGACAGAAGACTCAATTTCATGACAGTAATTGAGATCAATTGGAGCACTGTCTGCTTTCTGCACTCACAATTTCCCTTGTAGCTTCTCTGGACAATTATTGTTCTATTACTGGAGGGATTAAGATAAGACAGACAGGGGTTGTGCATGCTTAATTGGGCTTCCATATATGGTTTACTGCTGTCCTTAGAGACAGAAAGCAGAAAGGAAGGCTGGGGGTGGGGGGGAGGGAGGAGAACAGGGCTTTTGATGTTCATAATAATAGGAAACCATTCTGGTACTAATTCAGAGATGCAGAGTCCTGAATAAGCAATCTGAGGTTCTGCCGCCTGATAATTCTCTTCTCGGCACTTCGCATGCATTATTTCACTTGGTCCCCACAACAACACTGCAGAGGCTTCTGTGATTGGCCCCATTGTACAGATGAAGAAGATGAGGATGAGGAAATCAATGAAGATGATCCACTGACTAATTGGTGGGGTGAAGATTTAAACTCCAACTCTTTTTGACTCCCAAGCCCTTGTTTCAGGCTATATTGCCACCCAACTCAAAGTAGCCCAAATTCCCAGATTTAATCATCTTCATTTTGCCAAAGATTCACTTGGACTTTTATTTTTCTCTTGACTATATTGATAATTAAAAAATAATAAACAACTGAATGAATGATTCTTTCTTAAATGCTACTTGCATCATATGACTTTACTCACTCCTGTTGACGTAGGCTCGGGCAATGTTTTCACTTAAGCCTACCCACCATCTTTGAAAACCCGCCTCTATTTTAGCTTTTTCCAAATTATGAATTCAGTGTTCCCTAGGAAGAAGCTAAAAAATTCTGATCTAGACTCTACCAAAAAGATTCACTTGTGCAAGATTTTGACGGAGAACTAAGTAACCCAAGGAAGCCATGTGTCTGGGGCATTGAACTTCAGGAAGGCAGAATGTTTGATGAGTCCAGTTCTTCATGGATGCCAATGGCCATGCTTCTGATGTCCAATCTTGGATATCGCAGGTGTTGTGCCATGGCACCTGAAGTAAGGTTGGGCACTGATTTTGGCTCTGGGGCTCAGTATGTCTCTCTTACGTCCTGGAAATTCTGGAAACTATCTAATACTCTTTAACAATTCCCTTTTCTGCTTTTACTAACCAGAGTGGAAACTATTGTTTGCAATTAACAACTTTAATTTTGACACCTACTTAAGTAAGTATGAACTCTTTTCTTTGTCACCCACAGTCTTCCCAGAAAAAGGCTCCAGTAACATCCCTTACTACTCTCTTGTCTATACCAATGTTTCAGTCATTGGGACTTGTGATGTTTCCTCCACTTAGAAAGCAATCCTATTCAATTAGACACTGTACGAGGCTTACTACACCTGAATCCAGGGAACACACAGTTTCAGGGACCATCCACCATCCCACACTTCCAATTATTTTAGATATGAATACCTAGACTAAGCCCCTACCTGTGGGTAAATGTATGGATTTGTTAATCATCTAGCCATCAATAAAGCTTGTGTAAAGAGAAAACATAGGACAAGCTCATATCAAAATCACTGTATCCCTGAGTAAATCTTTTCTGCATCCCTGCTTGCTTTCCTGCAGTTGTGCATTGGAAGGGACTAAGTGCCTAAAAACCTAAGGGTCACATTGATCTTTCTATCCTCTTCCTCTCTGTCAATTTTTTCCATTTTTAATACATTATATGTGACCTATTCCATCACCCAAGCCCAAACTCTTGATTCACCCCTGATTCTGTCTATACTTTTAGTCCTCAAATCCAATCCTGTTAATTGCACCTCCTTCATATTTCTTAAATCCTTCCTGTGTTCATCTATTCAGGCCAGATAGCAGCAGCCTCCTGCTGGTTTTATTACTTCCAGTTCCTCTGTTGTTTTTCCATTCTCCACAAGTGTAAGCAGGGTGACTTTTCCAGAACACATATATGACCATGTCTCTCCATGACTAGAAACTCTTTTCATCACCCAAAGAATAAAATCCAAACTTGCTGGCTTCGCATACAGGACCTCCATGATCTGTAGCAGCCTGGCCCTCCCACTTCGTGTCCTGCGCTCTCCCACATATACCAGGAGATGCAGCCCTTGATGAGCCACAGAACCACATGCGGGTCTCTAAATAATCTTGCTTTTCTCTCATGCTTTGGCCACGTTATCCTTCTTGGCTACATATCCTGTACATTGTGGCTCAAAAATGTCAACTATAAGAACTCTTTGCCAACATCTCCAGACTAAGCTGAGGTCTTCCCCTGTGAGCTCACCCTCCTGAAGCATCTTATTCATTCCTTCCGCTCTGCATTTATGTGGCTATAATGATCCATTTGTGGTTCTGTATCCCCAAACAGTGTCTGCCCCTCCTTCCCCTCGCTGCCTAGAAGAAGAGAGAGACTTGTCGCCTGTCTTGCTCGTTGGCTTTGGTCAGTGACCGATGCTTGTCAGTTTGTGTAAATTGCATTCTCTCATCTGACTTCCATAATATTCTTGGGTCGTATGCATTCCTCAGAGAACCTTGTCTTTCTTCATTGATTCTGCCTGTGTCTAGCAGGGGATGAGGCACATAATATTTTGATGATGATTAATAATGATGATGATTAATTATTAGCTACTATTTAAGGGATGCTACTACATGACACCACGTCATTTAATGCCCACCACACACAATGGTAATATTAACATCCTCATCACTTTGTAGGTGAGGAAAATAATGTTTAGAAGAATTAAAGAAAATTGCCCAATGTCACAGAGCTTGGACAAACAGAGTCTGCAATTGAACCTCATGTTTGATTCTCTGACTCTTCTCTACTGGTGCCCCTTCCCTCAGAGTAAGTCCTCAGGTCCACGTGCCAGGTCACTGGGACCCAAGAATTTCCTGCCCACATGGCCCAGGGCCTGTGCATCTTCTCAGGGTCTATTCTCCCAAGAGTGGACCCTACCACTGTTGGGGTGGCTGTTTGTGCTGAAGGATAAATAGGGCTTTGACATGAGAGCTGGGAGAAACACACACATGCAGACAAGGTTCCTCACATGGTGCAGTGGAGCTGGGGTGGGAAGGACAAGGGGAGTGTGGTTTGAGGCATTTGATAATGCTAAGTGTGAACCTGATCTTTGATGATGCTGTAAAACTACATTTGTTGAAGTGGGAGGTAAAACATATTTTATGTAATGGTTTCTGTGACTTTTAAATATTTAGATCTGTGGTATATTGCCCTCTGTTTGTACTAATGCTCCCGATCTTATAAAATAATGGGGCTTCCTAGGTGGCGCAGTGGTTAAGTATCTGCCTGCCAATGTAGGGGACACGGGTTCGATCCCTGCTCCAGGAAGATCCCACATACCACGGAGCAACTAAGCCCGTGCGCCACAACTATTGAGCCTGTGCTTTAGAGCTCACGAGCCACAACTATTGAGCCCATGTGCTGCAACTACTGAAGCCCACGCACCTAGAGCCCATGCTCTGCAACAAGAGAAGCCACAGCAATGAGGAGCCCGTGCACCACAACGAAGAGTAGCCCCCATTCACCAAAACTAAAAGAAAGCCCACGCACAGCAAAAAAGACCCAACACAGTCAATAAAATAAATAAATTAGTTAATTACTTAATTTAAAAAAATTAGGGGTGCATCTTCCAAAGCGGATGCTAACAGAGCGATGAAGTATTCCACATGGGGTCACTCATGACAGCACTTTTATAGTAGCATCCTTTCCAAGTGTCACAGGTGGTCAAAAGAGACTGACAGTTTAATTCTTTCAAATCCTTTGGCATTGTATTTGTGTCTATTATGTGCACCCCCAATCTGTATATTATGTTCCCCCAGATATCTCACCTGGGGTATGTAGGGAGAAAGCCAACCCCGTGGGGTAGCACGCCTCGCTCTGTCACAGTCTATAGCCACATAAAATTCCTAAATCGCATTCAGCCTCACTGCTTCACCCTGAGAAAGTTTACCGTTTGTGTAGCATTCCCCTGAGTGCCACTCCTGCTGGTCCTCAGCATCAGGTTAGCCAGGGTACAATGCTACCAGCACAATCTCTGTAATAATTAGCATGCCCCAAAGCAATAAGTTTTATTTTTCCTGTTTGATACAGTACCCAGCTAACAATAATTTTCTAAAACAGTTCAGCAAAAGAAAGTGGAGATTATTGTTTGTATTATAAGCATCTTAATATTACCGGTGAACATTGTTGCAAGTCGGGAAACAAAATTATTTCTCAGCTGATGAAATGACAGGCAGCATTTATTACTATCTTTCCTTAAAGTAGCATGCTACACGCTCCCAAAATACTGTGAGTCATTCATTGTTCTTAATGGCTAATGGGTGTTCTTAATACGCTGGATAAGAGGTTTGCCTGAGATAAAAAAGCTCGGAAGGGGCTCAGGAGCTGTGCAGAGATCCTGTGCCCTGGAGAACTGTAGAAGACCACACCGAGTTCACTAACCACAGCAGGTGTTCACGAAAAACCGCCGGGTGCCCAGCGCTGTGCCGCGGAGCCCAGTTTCTTTGGCAGGTGAGCATAGCTGCACAGCCTCCTCCGTTAGTTGCTTAAAAGTCCTGTGTAAATAAGAAACTACGTTCCTGGTGACTTTCATTCTCATTTCAGAACGTCACCGTCAGCACCATTACTTTTCTTGTGCTTTGTCGATATTTGAATGAGGGGTCCCGGACCCGGAGAATTAAGGCAACTTTCCCAAGGTCACAATAACTCACGTCTCCAAATGCTCAGTTCTGTGCTCTGGGACACACTGCTTTCTGGTAGATGTTAAGTAATATGAATACCTGGTGCATTACTTTAAATACATGTCTCTGATTCTACCACTCTAATGTCTTTTCAAACTATTTACGTACTGATTCATGCTGTAGACTGAATGTTTGTGTCCCCTCCCCCAACCCCCACATTCACACGTTGAAACCTCATCCCTTTGGGAGGGAATCAGGGTCATACAGGCAGAGCCTTCATGAATGGAATTAGTGCCCTTCCACAGCTGATTCACTTTGTTGCACAGCAAAAACTGGCACAACAGTGTAAAGCAATTATACTCCAATAAAGAGCTTAAAAAAAATAAACTTAACCTCCCCCCCAAAAAATAAAGTATATCTCTTATAGATAGTAAAAAAAAAAAAAAAAAAAAAAAAAGAAGAGGCCCAAGAGAGCAACTTGCCCCTCTGCCATGTGAGGACACAGCAAAACCACGGCCACCTAAGAATCTCACCAGACACCGGATCTGCCAGCGCTTTGATCTCGGACTTCCCAGTCTTCAGAACTGTGAGAAATACATTTCTGTTGTTTATAGCTACCTACTGTACTAAAATTTGTTAAAGCAGCTCAAACAGACTAAAACAATCCACACATAAATGTTTCTTGCACAAAGGAACCAATAATTTAAATAAATCCTAAAGCAAATCATTCAATGAAGCAACATTTATTTCTTGGTTATTGAATTCGTGCTCCATTTAATCTTTTTTTCATGAACACAAATTATTGTATATCAGCCTTACATTTATTAAGTGAGACTTACTTCTCATGTACATTACTGGATTCTATGCTTCGATTTCCCGCAGTTAAGGAACATAGTTAAAGGGGGAAAAAGAGCTGTACAACCATAGCACTTAAATTCTTTAGACCAGAGACTCATTTGAGAATCCTGTAAAAACCATAGTCCTTTTCTCGGGAAGAAACAAATGCACATACATGAACTGTTTGGGTACAGTTTTCTAGGGCCGATGTAAACAAAATCCTAAAGAGGAATCCGTAGGTGTCCAAGACTCCTGATTTAAAACTTTTCTCCAATATTCTGGAAGCTTTTCTCCAATATTCTGATAAATAGTATTACAAGGAAGGAAGTGAGTGGAGAATAAAAGTTTTGTCCCACACAACAAGGATTTACATATAGGGGAAATCATAGGAAGGAGGAGAAAGAATAGAAGTACAGATGGATGAGAATTTAGAGATCAAACTGGCAGAGATGGCCAAAGTGATCCTTAAGATCTCCTGAATCTGATATTTAAATCATTTATTGTGTGTCCCAGTTATGAAAGCTTTTAGCTTGTACCCTCAAATCTCCAAAGTTACCTGTACATACCCGCCTTATATAAGACGAATTTGTGGGAAAAGTGCTCAAGAAATTGATGCTGTTGTAGACTTTTGAGTTAATGACAAAGCAGAAAAGGGGAAGAGATGCAGGATGCAGAAGCCAGAAATCAGAGCCAGAACAGATAAGGAGAAATACAATTTTTCAGAACATGAAGAAATCCTGGAATGTTAGATTCTCCACTAGGGTGTAGAACTGGCTTTGAAGCGAATTTTATCCTTATTTTAAGTGGATAGGCAACCTCAGCTGACAGCTCTGTTACCCTAACATTTTATTAGCTCTTGAGAATTTGCAAAAGACAAGCACATTAATTATTTCATCTTATCCTCTTGAAGAGCCTGTGAAGTGGGCTCTGGTTCCCTTTTACAAGTCAGAAAACTGAGATGCAGAGTATAAAACAACCCAGACCACAAGACTAGAAAGACTTGGTTTATGGAGCTGTCTAGGGTTCTAACTGCTCTCCTTAACTAACCTTACACCCTTTCCTCTGGGCCTTGCCGCTTGTTTGAAAGCAAGTGCTAAATAATGGACAAGTACTGCTTGGTCTTGGTTACTCCTCTGTGGTGTCTGTACTCTGCTCAGTACAGAGTTAGAGCCTCAATTTACTACCAAACACCTGCTCCCAGGGGCCAGAGTCGCATCCGTTGAGAATTAGCCATTAAGGTAAAATGTATTTCACATCACTGAAATGACTAGGGGTCAGACTTCTTCTCCAGAGTCACTGATCTTGGGCAAAGGAATCAGAGTGACGGGGGGCTTCACAGAAATGCTTTAGCCATCAGCACTTCTCAGTTCCAGCTCTGGCTTTCACACCTGTGTCCCAGTCTCCAACTCTGAGCACAAGCTTCCCAGTAGATATTCCAATGTGGATACACGTGTGACCTGAACCGTCCTGCAGTCAGGCAGACAAGTGCCTTTGCAGGAGTCCAGGTTGGCAGTTATCACCAGTTGATGTTACGTGAGTATATATCACATTATAAAGCAGTTTTGTGTATTCAAAGAAAAATCCAAATATTTTGCCTTACAAGAGCTGTTTTCTGATTCCCATGTTCGATTAGCAAACTGCTTCTTGTGGTTGAGCACCAGGCTCTTGCACGTTTGAGAGATTAGCCTGCTTCCCTTTACCATCATGGTTAAAGTAGGTTATTGTCAGAAAGGCCTCCCTGCCTCTGTTTCATTCACGTTATCCCCACCCTGTTATCCTCTATCACAGCTCCCACATCATTTATTTCTCTTTGTCCGTATCATGACTGGTAATTAATTCATTATTATTTAGTCATAATCACCTCCACTCTGCTGTGCCCTCCGCAAGTCAGATATCACATCTATTTCGGGCACTACAGTATCCTCTGGTAAAGGGCCTAATGTATATTAGGTGCTCAACTAAAATTTTAGGAATGAAAGAATCTGTTAAATGTATGAATGGATAAATGAATAGTGGTGTCATCTCTGCTGGAGACTAAGACTCAGTCCAATTAATCATATACTCTACTGGGACTTCCCTGGAGGCCAATGCAGGGGACATGGGTTTGACCCCTGGTCCAGGAAGATCCCACGTGCCGTGGAGACACTAAGCCTGTGCTCTACAACTACTGAGCCTGCTTGCTGCACCTACTGAAGCCCGCACGACATAGAGCCCGAGCTCTGCAACAAGAGAAGCCACCTCACTGAGAAGCCTGCACACCACGACGAAGAATAGCCACTGCTCACCTCAACGAGAGAAAGCCCGCAATGATGACCAAACATAGCCAAAAAAACCCAAAAAACAACAAAAAAAACCCCATATACACTCCGACCCTCTGTCCTAATAAACAGACATTCCCATTCTTCTTCACTTCTCCCCATCTCCACTGTCATTTGTTCACCAGCTGTAGTAACAATGTCCCCTGTCCCTGAGTCTTTGCCTTGGACTACAGCACTGGGCTGGCTTCTTCTGCCTTATATTTCCTAGTCGTCCTAGGAACCAACTTCATGTCCCCCTGAGCAGAGCCACTCTGTTTGGGTTTTGTTTTCCATTGCTTGTTTTCCTGACCTCAGTATGCTCTGCCTAAGAGGATGCTTGCTTTTCCTCCTTAGGGATAGTGAAAATAAGGCAGTGATTCACAAATGCTGGTTGGCACAAATATCTGAGATTTGCATGTCATAGCTGAGGTCAGGGCTGGACTCTATGGAATCAGAGTCTCTAGGGTTAGGCATAAGGAATTGGTATTTTGTCACAAGCTCCTAGGTGATAGAAGATCAAGGGTTAAAGGGAGAGAAGAGCCCTCTATTAGAGGAGAGAAGAGCCCACCAGTGTAGAACCATATGTGAGTTTGAATCTTTGCTCAGAGATGGATTAGCTAGGTGACTTCAGGCAGTTAATTAATCTGAGTTTGTTTCCTGCTCTGCAAAATGTAGGGAGGGCAACCTATTGGTACTTTCCCCACCCCCAGTGCATTCAGAAGCAGATCATCTTTTAATGCTGACCCAGAATTCTGTAAAGTCCCAAGCCCAACCATTTTCATTTAAGCCAATAGCTTTTCTAGACTCTAAACTGTAAGATAAATCGATTTCCTGGAAAATGTATTCAAATAAGAATATACCAAATAATAATTTTTATACTTAAACATAAAAGTTGTATAGAATATATGATTATCCAAGTAATTTATAATCAATAGATGAAAACATATTGCGTGTGTGCTGTTCTATTCCTTCCCAAAAGCCCTTTACCTTGCTGCCACCAGGACCCCTGTCACTGGTTCTATGTCCCTGCTACCTTTTCCACAGACAGTTGTCCACAATCTCCTTTCATACTCTACTGCCTACAGGCTGAAGACATGCTGACTTAACCCCATTGGAATCCCAAGGCCTGTAACTAATGTCCCCTTGATGGGAGGCAGTAGGAATCCCATTCCTGCTGCTGATACAGTCTTTATCACCCTGTCCGGGAATTCCAAATTAGTCTCTTCTTACAAGTGATATTACAAATAATGCATAGGATTTGAAGGTCATTGCAGGTAGTGCCATAATTCATTTAGATTAAAAGTTCAGTAGAAATGAATGGTGTTTTAATCTGGTAAAATATTAATTTTCTAGTCCTGAAGGTAGAACTAGAGCTGGTTCTTTGCCTAATCCAGGTTTAATGCTGCTTCCTGCTAACCTTGACCCATTGGGGAGGGTAAGGCCTATTTGCTTCATCACTACATAAAGACAGCCTCCCCCCATCCCCCCTTACCTGGACATGACACAGCTGTACCTTCACCTGGGGGCAGGGACTGTAAGCAGGTACCCATCGCTGTCACCTACTGAACACACTTCCCTCTCCACACAAAACTAAACAACCAACAGTCCAGTCTTCTCCAGTCTCTGGCAGCCACTCTCTTCTGGGTGAAACTATCCCTTTTCAGGTCCAAGTACCAACAGTCTTCTGCCTTCAGGGATAACTCTGGCTTTTGGTAGTGTTAAATTTCTAAACACAGACATGTGTGGAGTTTTCTTCAGGACATTCATGGAAGCTGGCAAGGGGTGTGTAAAGAAAAATTGAAAGTGATAGGGCATAAAGGCTTAGCTGACCTGGAGGGCAAAAGTGGGAGGGAATGAAAAGTCAAATCGCTTTTCCATTTTTTTTTTCCTCTCTCTTCTGGAAAGGAGAACGAGATAGAATTTAATTGCCTTGTATATTTTCTTTCCACGTTTAATCTTTATTTGTAATTCTCTCTGGTGTTTCATTGAAGGGGAAGGAATATTGAAATGACCAAAGATCCAGCTAACACAAACCAATACTCTGGGATACGTATAGCGTTAAGGAAAAATATTTTTGCTAGATCATCAGTTTTCAAAATATTGTTGGAGAAAATGCTAAGAGCTTTCATCCCCCTAAAGAGTTTTTTTTTAGTGTTCAGAGGGGTGGGAGTAGGAGGGCGGAGAGAATAGATGAAGGAGATTAAGAGGTACAAGCTTCCAGCTATAAAATAAATAAGTCACAGGGATATAATGTACACATAGGGAATACAGTCAGTAATTTTGTAACAACTTTGCATGGTGGCAGATGGTACTGGTCTTATTGCAGTGATCATTTCATAATGTATAAAAATATGGGAGCACTAGATTGTACATCTGAAACTAATATAATATTGTATGTTAATTATAACAATAAAAAAGAATTCTAGGAAACAGTGCCTGCTGTACTCCCTTGTAGAGAGCCACATTCATATTTTAAAGACTACTCTAAATCTTGATATAAAGAAACTTATTCAACGTTTGTTTAACTCATTGTTTGCCAGTTTCATTTATGGCCCCACTCCCTTCGGGAGGAATCTATATGTTATTGATTTTAGAGATTGTGTTCATAGTTTGAATATTTTGATTTGGAAAAGATACTAGACCTGCCCTTGTCCCCTCCCCACCATTTGTAAATGCATGTTTGGGGCTTGATAACACCCCTTCAAAGATGCTCTGGAGACATTGGCAGAACTAAATTTCTTGGCTCCAATCTCATGTTGATTCTGGGGAAAGACATTGCAATTTGGAAGTAAAAATAGCTCAGGAGATTGTAAATGGCAAAAGCAGAGGGAAAGGGAAGCAGAAAATGATAAGAAATGTAGCTAAATATTTATATATACAAAAAATGAAAATATGAAAAACGTTCCTTCTGAAATACATAATTAAACTCAAGACAGAGTAGGCAGATGGAGTCAGTAATTACAGGTTCCTAATGTATCTAAAATTCCCAGAGAAAGAGAGTGTTGCTACTAATTTTGTAGCTTCACAGTTTATAGCGTGTTGCTGTTTATAACAGGTTCAGCTCCATTAACACTTACTGTTCCAGTTAGATAGCTTGCATTTTAAAAATATACCTAGCAGAGCAAAGCCGCCCAATTTCTGACCTACTTAGACTATTTATGTGAAAATTCAATGTAAACTAAGGTTATTATGTAGGTATTATAATGGTTCGTATTACTATCATCCTCATTTATGGTTACAGGCAGTTGTGGTGTCACAGAAAAGACCCTGGATCTGGAATCTCAGTTCATTTCCACACATATTTATTGAATGCCTGCTGTGACTGGGCACCCTTCTGAGCCCTTGGTGAATAAAATAGACTTAGATATCTGCCCTTGTGGAGCTTTCATTCTGATAGGAGTTGGGGAGACAGAAAATAAATAATAAACAAAATGGATAAGTAAATTATATACTACATGAGGCGGTGATCAGGAAGATGTTAAGAGAGGGGATTGTCTTGGGTAAATGGATTTATCAGGAGAATACTCAAAGCAATGTTGGTGGAGAGCATGCCATGGGGGCAAGACTGAAGGGGTTGGCCGTATCGGGCTGTCTGTGGGAAGGAGAAAGGGAACAGTTAGGGCAAATTCTGCTGGTCACAACTGTCAGAGCTACCCAACATATGCAGTTTCCTTTGGACACACCCAAAGGGTTTGGTGGAGTCTGGGACGCCATCACTGCTGCTGATGTGGGCAGAGGCGGAGGTCATGCGGACACACTGGGGGGCTGTGCTGGGCTGTGGCAACTCACAGTGACTCCGCACGGCACAGCCTCCAGGCCTGCTGGGGCTATGCCGACCGAGGCTGTCTTGGATTCTTGGTGAAGGTGGGTGGGCTTAGGACACTGTAGGGGCTGGGGATACAGAAGCCATGGAGGCTTCAACCCTGGCATCGTTAGGATTGACTTTGCTCTTCTAGATGGAGGTCTCCCAAAGTTGGCCCTCTCCAAAAGCAAGGATTTCTTGCTTTGTTTATGCTGGTAGAGAAGCTGCAGTTTGCTGAGGGGAGAGAGGGTTCTTTTCCCTCTCGAGCCTGGGAAGGGCACTGGCAGACACGGACTGTGCTGCCGGGCTTCCATCCCTACTCCTGGTCCTCCTCAGGCTGCTGGTTTTCTGCATTGCTACTCTGAACATTCTTAGAGTCAGAACTGAGGATGGGAATGGCAGGCTTGCTGAGATTTCACGGCTTGAAGGTAGCAGCGGTGCTAAGGTATACCTTGTGGGATGGGGAAGGAGTGCTGTTATTAGTCAGATCCGCTGAAGGCTGGGGTTTTAGGGGGATGGTGTAAACCTCCAGGTTGGATCCCTTCTAGCCCTGGAGCAAAGAGGTGGCCATCATTTTGTCGTACTTCTAGCCCATGGGAAGATGTGGATCTCTTCCCACGTGTAATCCACAGACAGCATCTGGGGGTCCTTGGAGTCAGGGGTGGCCCACATAAGGCTTTAGTTCATTTTCTTCATGATTCTTGTTCATCCATTGATCTTTCATGATTTGCCCAAAAGTGCTTCTCTTGCTGGGATTGAGAATGAGAAATTTCTTGAGCAAGTCATATGCTATGGGCATGCAGAAGGGGACATGGTGTTGTCCTCTCAGTATCTGCTTCCATAGCTCCTTGAATTTCTGTGCATCATCAGTCAGGAATCAGCTGACGTATGTGTTTAGGATGACTCCCAGGCTCCAGGCATCCGCTGGGGTGCCGTCATACTTTTGACCCTGGATGAATTTCAGATGGCATAAGGGGGACCACCCCGCAAAGTACCCAGATTGCTGCCAAAGGTGAACTTGTTGCTTAAGCTAAAGACTGCAATCTAGACATTAACAGCAGCATCCAAGTGCTGGTTTTCTGCCTTTAAGTCCCTATGTGTGATAAACCTACTGGTGACAGTTCTTCATAGTGGACACTACCTTTCAGAATTGGGTTTGGACCTCTTTTTCTATCATAAATTCATGAGCTACTAGGTAATCAAACCTCTCCTCCACTAGTGTACTCAAGACAAGGTAGCGGGATTTCTCAGTCCTGATCACTTCAAATAATTTATATTGGGATGATTCAAAGCCTTTGTCATACCTATTTCACAGGATAGTTCCTGCAGGCAGAGGGTCTCCTATTGAGTTTTTTAAAAATTTATTTATTTATTTTTTATTTTTGTCTGAGTTGGCTCTTGGCTGTGGTGTGCAGGCTTCTCTCTAGTTGTGGCATGCGGGTTTTCTCTTCTCGAGTTGTGGCGCATGGGCTCTACAGTTTGCAGCACTTGGGCTCTCTAGTTGAGGGGCGCAAACTCAGTAGTTGTGGCACGTGGGCTTAGTTGCCCCATGGCATATGGGATCTTAGTTCCCTGACCAGGGATCGAACCCGTGTCCCCTGAATTGCAGGATGGATTCTTTACCACTGGACCACCAAGAAAGTCCCATCCTTGAGTTTTATCAATGATGTTCTGCACTACCTCTTTCTCAGTCAGGATATGCCACAGCAGCTTCACCTTAGAGAAGGGGGCAGGACGTACAGCTCCCAGAGCTCAGATCTTGGAAGATCGAATTCCTGCAGGCAGCAGTGCCTCAAACTGGATCAATGCAAAGAAAACCACACCTAGGCATACAGCCGAAAGCAATGATAGAAAGCCATGACAGAAAGGGGAAAAAAACAAAACAATTGTTTAAAGACAACAGAGCATCTCTCAAGTACTGAAAGAAGGAAATTGCCAACCTGGAATATGCAGTTAAAATAAATAACTTTCAGAAATAAAAGCAAAATAAAGATATTTCTTGATTAAAAAAAGAAAGCAGATTTTTGTTTTTTTGAAGCTGACCAACACACAGAAAATGACAGATGAAAGGTCTTTAGTCTAAAGGAAAATGATGCCAGATGGAAATTCTTATTTACTGGAAGAAATAAAAATCACTGGAAAGGTAAATATGTTGGTAAGTATATCATAATCTGAAAACACAGTGTTGTCACAAACCTTCAATTTGTGAAAAACACAACATTGCAAAGCACAATAAAAATAAAACAATAAAATGAGCTATGCCTGTAAAAAGAAAGAAAAAGACATACCATGCAAACACAGAACCAAGGAAAACTGGTGCATTAGTTTCTGCCAGAGCATTACAAATTATCACAACCTTGGTGGCTTAAAGCAAAACAAATTTATTGTATCACAGTGTCTGTAGGTCAGGAGTCCAGATATGGATTAGCTGAATCCTGTGCTCACATACTTAAAAAACTGAAATAAAAGTGCCTTCCAAGGCTGCACACTCATATTAGAAGAGATTTGGGATTCTCTTCCAAGTTCACTAGCTGTTGATAGAATTGTTTCTTGTACGACTGAGACCCTCAGCTCCTAGAGGCCACTCACCATTTCCTGACACATGGCCTTCTCGACAACATAGCTGTTTACTTCTTTCAAGGTCAATGACAGAGCATCTGCTACTGCTTCTCTTCTCCCTTTTGAAGAGTTTATCTGATTACTTCAGACCTACCTAGGATAATTATCCTCAAAGTCAAGTAACTGAGAGCTTTAGTTACACCTGCAAAATTCCTTCACCTTTGCTGTACAACATAAAACCTAATCCCATTATATTTGCTGGTCAACTGCAGGGGAAGACATTACTCAAGGATGTGAGTCATTAGGGGTCATCTTCAAATTCTTCTTACCACAGATGGAATGAGTATGATAATCTCAAAGTAGATTTCTGAAGAAAACTACTTGGAATAAACAGGAATAGTACATATTGATAAAGGATCAATTTGGCAACAGTACATGACAACCCTACCTTTATGTGCATCAAAGAACAAAAACTAAACACGTGCACCTAAGAAGCAAAAATTGATAGAACTATAAAGAAAAATAGAGAAATCCAGATTTCTTTGAAGACTTTACCACCCCTCACACAGTAATTGATAGAACAAGTAAATGGGAAATCAAGACATAAAAGAACTGAACACCAGGAACCAAATGGATATAACTGACATTTAGAGAACACTTCACCACCAAGAACACAAAACACATTTTTTCATGGAACGTGCACAAGATATTCCATATTCTTGCTCATAAAACACATTTAAAAGACTAGAAATCATACATGGTGTGTTCTCTGACCACAATAAACTTATTAGAAATAATAGAAAGAGATCTAGAATAACTCCAAATAATTTGAAATTAAACAATACTCCTCCAAATACTCTATAGATCAAACAAGAAGTTCCAAGGGAAACTAGGAAATATTTTTTAATTAAAATGAAAATATAACATATCAAGGGATAGCAAGAGCCACTTTTATATTTTATATTCTAATTGAAATACTGATCAAATTCTCCAAATATTGCTTTACATTGATATTTGAACTAGACTGGCTTCCCTACCGAAATTGGGTTAAATAGATATGCATCCCATCTTTCAAAACAAGACTGGGGTAACCTTTACTTATTTTGGAATCTGTTATGTACTAGGGTTTCATAAATACTTTGAACTTTGTACCATAAGCAGATGTTTCAATATGATTATTTTATTCTCAGAGCACAAACTTTCTTTTCATAAACATCATAGAATCCTATCAGTTAGGAAACTGAAATCTAAGGACATGTACCAATTAGGAATATAGCTGAGACCCAGAGAAACAATTGTTCAGATTTCCTATGTGTCCTCTTTCCATTGGATTATCTTAATCTGCTTATAAACCAAAGAATGAGGCTCAAAACATCATATGGCTCAAAACATCAACTAAAATGGTTTCCTTGCTTTTTTAAAATTAAAAAACATTTTTATTGGGGTATAGTTGTTTCACAGTGCTGTGTTAGCTTCTACTGTACAGCAAAGTGGAGTTCTCTATGCTATACAGCAGGTTCTCATTAGTTATCTATATTATACATATTAGTATATATATACCAATCCTAACCTTCCAATTCATCCCACCCCCTCCCCTTTCCTCCCTTGGTATCCCTGTTTGTTCTCTACGTCTGTGTCTCTATTCCTGCCTTGCAAACTAGTTCATCTGTACCATTTTTCTAGATTCCACATATATGCGTTAATATATGATATTTGTTGTTCTCTTTCTGACTTAACTTCACTCTGTATGACAGTATCTTGTTTCCTCGTTTACATAGTAAATTCAATGGCCAATTGGTACTCTTTTGGTAGCTGTTTCTTCTATTCCCTTCTACATCCCTTATTCTTCCTAACTCACTATTCCTTATATGAGATGCCTGATTCAAACAATTCATTTAAAATTCCCCACAAAGAAAATAGCTCTAAAATGACTAACATATTTTCATTTTTAAAACCTTCACCTCCTTGATTTCCCTTTCAGTCTTTATATTAATTCTTCATGACTCTAACTTCCTTAAGAAGACCACCACCACTACCCCCAGCATCATCCTCATTATCACCATTTTTTCTAATCTTTATTGAGGATTTATTAAATATATGCAAAGTTCTAATGTTTGACCTGCATTATCTAATTTAATTGTCACAAAAACCTCAAGTGACAGAGAACACTGAAATTTCTCTCATTCTTCTAGGCTGGATCAGAATTAGTGAGACTATCTGGAGAGATGAACTCAATTTCCAGTTTGGGGGGTTTTTTGGTTTTTTGAGGTTTTCCTTTTTTGTTTTTTTCAGGGAAAAAAAAAACAAACTTCTAAGTCAGAGTAAACATAGATCCATATCTACAAATTGCCCTAAAGGAAGCTTGCATCTCCCTGACGAATATTTTATTTTTGAATGTTTGTTCTCACTACAGACATTGATTTGTTTCATTTTCAAGAGAAGAAAGTTGAAATTAGTGCATTTATCCTTTTCTTCTATTATTTATTTTGCTTTCGGAAATCTCCTAGAGTCAACTGATACACAAAGGAAGGTCCATAATTCCAGAGAGGCATCATGGAGATGTGTCTGCAGAATCAGACATCTGGGCATGGGATAAACACCAGAAGAATCATACCAGAGATGAGAAGTACTAAATGTGGCAGTTGTACCTCAATTCCCAGTTACTAGTGAGGCTTTGGAAATTGGTCTTTAGAGGAGCTCCTTTTTGCTGCCTCTAGATACTACTTGGTTAATCATTTTCACCATGTTTGTGGGCCTATTGACTGTCAAGGCTATCAAGTCTGGCAGGAGGGGGATGGAAATAGTACAGGCTAAAATACAAGAAAGCTTGGTTTACTTATTGATATTTATCCATTTTTCTTGAATAACTACTACCTGGATTGTTGCAAGTTTTTGTTTAATTTCCAGAGGTCTGAAAAAATTTTGATATTGACAATTATTTGTGCTCTAATTGCTTTTACAGTGAAGATTTTTAGGGATCTTTCAATTTTCAGAGTAAGCTCTTCATTCCTACTGACATCTTTTCTCTTTTGCTATTATGAATATAGCTCCTATGAAATTCCTTTATAGGTCTTTCTTTTAAACATATTTTTACTTATCATGAATAAATATTGAGGTTAGTATTGGGTAGGTTTATTCAACTTTATAAAACATTAAGAAATGATTTTCCAAACTGATAGTGTACATTTCTTTCTCCTTTTTGGTCAAATATATTCATAGGTCTTTTATTTATTTGGATGCTATTGTAAATGGAATAGTTTTCTTAACTTCCTTTACGTGTTGTTTGTTGCTGGTGTATAGAAACACAACTGATTTTTGCATGTTGATATGAATTTGATGAAAAATATTTGATGAATAAATAATTAGCTCTAGTTGTTTTGGGGTGGATTCTTTAGTATTTTCTATATGTAGTTTCATTTTATCTAAATAGAGACAGTTTTACTTCTTCCTTTCTAATTTGGATACCCTTTATTTATTTATTTTTTCTTACCTAATTACTCTGGCTAGTACTTATAGTACAATATTAAATAACAGTAATAAATGCATCCTTGTTTTGTTTATGATCTTAGGGGAAAAACTTTGTCTTTCAACACTGAGTATGAGATGAGCTGTAGGTCTTTGGTCAATGACTTTTATCATGTCTTTTGGGTTCCTGTACTCAACTCCAACATGTGTATTGGGGGGTGGGGGTGGGCAGTGGCTTCCCCCCATCTAGGAAACCAGCAGGGTGCTGAGAATGCAGCTCAAGTGTGACACTATCTATCTCGGGACAGCATCAGATTTCACAAGTTAAGGGCTCAGTCTTACAAGACTGCCTCCACCCGCACACTCCAGTCTCATCACAGGCCCAGGTGCTTCTGACAGACTGGCTACAGATTGGAAACTCCAAATACCCTCTCCTTGGACTTCAGACGCCAGTGGCAAGTCCACCAGTGGCAAGTCCAGTTTGCTACCTGTACTTTTGATCAACTATCAATCAGAAGTTTCCATGACCCGTTTTGGGGTTCAATTGATTTGTCAGAGTGGCTCACAGAACTCTGAGAAACATTTGACTTACTAGATGGCCAAGTTTATTGTAAGTGGACATAATTCAGGAACAGCTGGATGGAAGAGCTATATAGGGCAAGGCATATGGAACGGGGCACAGAGCTCCTATACCATCTTGGAACATGCCATTCTCCCCAGATCTCTACATGTTCACCAACCTGGAAGCTCTTTGAACCCCATCCTTTTGAGTTTTTATGGAGGCTACACTGAGTAACTCATTTGCCATTGGTGACTGAGTCAACCTCCAGCCCCTCTCCCCTCCCCAGAGGTTGGGGGCTGGGACAGCAAGTTCTAACCCTCTAATCACTTGGTCTGGTAGTCTCCACTGCCAACCACACTCATCCTTAGGTGCTTTCTAAAAGTCACCTCATTAACATAACAAAAGACACCTTTGTGACTCTCACCACTTAGGAAATTCCAAGGGTTTTAGGAGCTCTGTACCAGAAACACAGACCAAGACCAAATGTATATACTTAGAATATATTACAATACCATACCATCTCAAGGAATTTTCTTTCTGGTCCTAGTTTTCTGAGTGTTTTTATCATGAAATGATGTTGAATTTTGTCAAATGCTTTTTCTACATTATTGAGATAATCATATGTTTTTATATTCCTTCATTCTATTAATATGGTGCATTAAATTGATTAAATTTTTTGTGTTGAATCACCCCTGTATTGCTGGGATAAATCTTACTTGCTCATAACATATAATCTTTTTAATGTACTGTTGATTTGGTTTGCTAATATTTGTTGAGGATTTTTGTGTCCTTATTGACAAGAGATATTTGTTTATAGTTTTTTCATATAGTATATTTGTCTTTGGTTTCAGACAAATATTAGCCTCATAGAATGAGTTAAGAATTGGTCCCTCCTTTTGTATTTTTTGGAAGCATTTGAGTAGGACTTAGTGTTACTTCTTTTTAAACTATTTAGTAGAATTCACCAGAGATGCCATCTGGTGCTGAACTTTTCTATGTTGGGAGTTTTTGCTTATAAATTCAATCTCTGTATTTGTTATAAGTCTATTCAAATGTTCTGTCTATTTTTGTGTAAGTTTTTATAATTTTTGTGTTTCTAGGAATTTGTTCATTTTATCTATTTTATCTAATCTGTTGACATACAATTGTTTTTAGTAGTCTCTTATAAATCTTTTAATTTCTGTCAGGTCAGCTGTAATGTAATATCCCCACTTTTCACTTCTGAATTTAGTTATTGGTGTCTTTTCTCTTTTTTCTCAGTCAATCTAGCTAAAGTTTTGTCAATTTTATTGATTTTTTTGGAAGAAACAAACCTTGGTTTCATTAATTCTATTGTTTTTCTATTCTTTGTTCATTTCCTCTCTAATCTTTATCTTCTTCCTCCTACAGGGAACAGAGCTACCAGATACCTCTCAGATGTCGAATTTAACAGAAAGAAGACTTCAAAGTAGCCATTCTAAATATGTTCACAGAACTAAAGGAAAGCATTATTAAAGAGTAAATGAAGGTATGATGACAATATCATAACAACTGGAGAATATCAATAAAGAGATGGAAATTCTAAAAAAGAACTGTGTAAATTTTGGACTTGGAAAGCACAATAACTCAAATAAATATTGACTAGAACGACTCAGATTAGAATTGAACTCATAAAAGAATTAATAAACTTGATAAAGATTATGCAGCTCATAGAACAGAGGGAAAAGAGAGTAAAAACAAATGAATAGACCCTCAGAGAATTGTAGGGCACCATTAGTTATGCCAGTATACGTTTAATGGAAATAACAGAAGGAGAGGAGAGAGAGAAAGGAAAAAGAAAAAACATTCAAGAAATATGACAGACAAGTTCTTAAATTACTTAAAATATTTAAATAGCCAATACATCCTGGAAACTCAATAAACTCTAAGTAGGAAAAAGAAAAGAGACCCACAAAGTAACACATCAAGTAAACATGCTGAATGTCAAAGAAAAAGGAAAATCTTGAAAGCAGCAAGGAGAAAAGAATGTCACTTACAAGCAAATCCAAATAAAAATTAACAGTTGACATCTCAGAAGAAACAATGATATTCAAAAGCAGTTGTTCAGAATGTTACAAGAAAATAAAGTTTACATTTACAATTTTCTTGACTCTATATTTTCACAATTCCCAGCTCCTGTAGAGCTTCCTACTCTCCACCTACATATTCCACTTTACCAAAGACTTTCTATGAAGACCCAGCCTTCCTGCCTCTTGTCCTTTTGTTCCTCCCCCTTTTGATTTTTACCTCTTTAGTGTAGTGTGCCTGCATCTATTCCAAAACTCAACAGACAAAAAAATGAGAACTCTCTAGGAGACAGGATAGCATTGAACTAAGCTGGTAAATATTAAATTATTTTTACTAAGACGGGTTGGACTGTTGAAGTACAAGAACCATTGAAGAAAAGTTCAGGGTAATCTGTGGGGCCTGACTAATTCAAGGGTTATGTGGGTCTTCACTTTGGAAGAGATGTTTGAACCAACATCTGAAGGATGACTAATACTAGCTGAGTGAAGAATGGGAAGATACATTTCAAGAGGATTATTTGCACAAATACCCTGAGGTGGGAGTAAGAATGATGCATTGCAAAAGCAGGAAAAGAGAGCTTTGTTGGTTGAAAAGCAATGAGTGAAGTTTAAAATAGGTGAGATAGGGTTTGTGGTATAGACAGACACCAGAGCATGTTAGACTTTGTAATCCACATTAAGCAGTGTTTTTCTCTGTTTTCCTTTCTATAGCTGACATTCAATGACTCTAACTCCTTCATCATGAATGATTGCCCTACTCTCATTGACCTACCTGGAAAGGATCCACTGAAGTGCAATATCTTAATTCAGAAGGTTTCAGAGGAATGTGATTTTTATTATTTTTAAGCATAGACAGAAACTGGAAATATTTGCATAGTGCGTCTTGAGAGTCCTAGAGAGATGATTAATGGGGTGGATGAGGCTCATCAGTAATTAGTGGCAACATTTGCATATAATTAGTCCTTGGATGCCTTATAAACCAATTCTATTTAGAAAACTTCAAAGTTGTGTTTATACTTTTCTGTTAAATTTCAAGTATGGGAACGAGTTAAAGAGGTTTTACTGGGCTTCCCTGGTGGTGCAGTGGTTGGGAATCTGCCTGCCGGTGCAGGGGACACAGGTTCAATCTCTGGGCCAGGAGGATCTCACATGCTGTGAAGCAGCTAAGCCTGTGTGCCACAACTACTGAGCCTGTGCTCTAGAGCCCATGAGCCACAACTACTGAGCCCACGTGCCATGACTACTGAAGCCTGCGAGCCTAGAGCCCGAGCTCCGCAACAAGAGAAGCCACCGCAATGAAAAACCCTCGCACTGCAACAAAGAGTAGCCCCCGCTCACCACAACTAGAGAAAGCCCTGTGCAGAGCAACAAAGACCTGACGCAGCCAAAAATAAATGATAAATAAACAAATAAATAATAAAATAAATCTTTAAATAAAGAGGTTTACTGACATCATTTGGCCCATCTAGAAGGCTCTACATGCATATGCAGGATCTCCTAGAGGAGAATCAGTTTTGACTCCAGATTAGTGACCGAGGAAGCCTCCCTGCCTGAGGTCAAACAAATAAACAAACAAACATAGAATTTCCTTCACCTAATTTAAACAAGACTTGCGTATCTGCCCCATCTGTCACCTAGCATTTGTATTTTCTCTGCTTTGGAAATCTCCTCTGTCCTGATTTTATCTCATGCTACACATTGGAAATGGGGAAAGGGAATGGGGGAGGAGGAGTTGTAAGAAAAATTATAGTGCTGGCTGCTTAAACCTGCTCCCCAACCGAAAGACGATACATATGTACGTGATTGTGTAAGGGGAGAGGGTCTATTTTATTGAGCATGAGTGTGTAAGGTTTTGTGAACATAAGTATGTTGAGTTTGAGTATTTTTATATTATTGGTGATTTTTGCATTTGATTCAGTGTGAGAGTTGTGAATGTGTGATATCTATATATAGAGAGATAGATAAATAGACATATAGACATATAGATATTTAAAAATGTATTCATAAAACAATAAGCTAAGATTTTTCTGGTCTATATATTGCCAGTCCTTTAACTTTGGCAGTCTGCCTGGGAGAGGCTTATGAAATGGAGATTAAATTCATTTGTGTTTGAAATGTTTGACTACAGCTTATTTCCTGTTTTTTAATTGTTACTGACCAACCTGTTAGTCAGTCAGCAACATTCATCGACTTTACTGTGCTGAGCAGGAAGAGGTGATAAATATGGAACCCTAGAGAAATAGCAGGAATCAAATTGCTAAATATAGTTGCCCTCTTGAGTAAAACAAAGGCAATTCTTTTTAAGAACACTCAAAAGTGAAAGGGTGAAGACCAGTGTTCTTGCAGAGAGGAATTATAATTCCTTTTTTCTAAATCCCATCTGGTGGGCTATTATATGTCAAGAAGGTTGTTTGTTAATTGGTTGGCTTTCCTTTTCAGCCATTGGGTAGCTCATAAACTCTCCTCCTCTATTCTTTTTTGTCAGCACTGAATACTGTGGGATATGACATTAGTGAACTGCTCCTTTCCTATTTGGAAGTCTCAGTTATACAGAGAGAGAGAAAAACAGGGGAAAAGAAAGGAGAGAAGGGGTGACCTCAAGGAAGAAAGGCACTGGAGTATGTACAGTCTGAAAAGATAAGAGCACAGGAGTAGGAAACCAGAGATCTCGGTTCTAGGAATATCTTGAAAAATTCACTATATACAATTATATCATCTAACCCTTATGTTAGTATAATAAAGTGTTTATCCTCAGTTTTCAAAAGTACCCCACAAGTCACTTTGGAAAATGAGGTAGGATTTTTATGTATTTCACGGTAGGAATTTGGATGGAAAAAGACTGTGTCCCTAAGAGATATTTGAAAATCCTTGATAAAGTGTGCTCTTAGACTCTGTCTGGTTTTGAAACACTCATGATTGAGCGTTCTAGGAAGGCTTGACCTGTCACGGCATGGCTTCTAGAAACCAGAAGGGATACTCTTATTTCATCACAGTCTGGTCTCTTGAAAGTGACAGATTCCTCTTATAGTCTCCAGGAATTCAGAAAGAAAAAGATTTTTTAAAAGACCACAGAAGAGATATTTTAAAGGTCTTGGTGATCTCAAGGGAGGCATAACACTCACAAAGTCTCATTGATAAGATCACTTAAGCGGCCACCCTTTCTGACTCTCCTAGTATCTAGATTCTTTTTTTTTTTTTTCTTTTTATTATTTTTTGGGGGTACACCAAGTTCAATCATCTGTTTTAGATTCTTTTTTTTTACACCAGATTCCATTTCATAGTCAATTACTATGATTATTGCTTTACATATATTTCAACCTCCTCATCCCTCTCTCTAGGGTTATTCTATTCTTCTGTTAAAATCACTGTCCTGCTGAGATATAACTCCTCCCCTACTCAAGGGGAGTAGCTAAATGTGGCTGGAGAAAAACATTTTAACATATTTTAATATGCTAACCACTCAGGTTAAAATATGACCACAAATGTCAAGCACACCTTTTATTGCTCAGCAGTCAAACTATATTTCCCTAGCCCATTTACTTTTTTAATTTATTTTTTATTGAAGTATAGTTATTGTACTGTATTATATAAGTTACAGGTGTACAATACGCTGATTCACAATTTTTAAAGGTTATATTCCATTTATAATTATAAAATATTGGCTCTATTCCAATATTTTACACTACAAGCTTGTAGCTTATTTTATACCTACAGTTTGTACCTCTCACGCCCCTTATTGCCCCTCCCTTCTCCCCTCTCCCCACTGGTAAACATTAGTTTGTTCTCTATATCTGTGAGTCTGCTTCTGCTTTGTTTTATTCACTAGCGTGTTGTATCTTTTAGATTCTACATATAAGTGATATCAAAAAGTATTCATTCATTTCATTACTTGCCCAGAGGGTTATTTCACACATTCCTTTTTCTCTTCATACTCCCCTCCCACTCTGCTTTCTACTTCATTAGGAAAGTTGGAGCCATCAGAGGAGAACTTCCACAAATTTCCCCTGCCACAACTACTCACATGCTAGCGTTTGTGTCCATACACCTGACCTTCTCTTCTGTTACAATATAGGAACTATTCATGCTCCTATTTTAATGCCAATGCCTCCATATCTGAACTACATAGTACCCTTTCACCTATTCAAGAATTTCACTCAACCCCCCCCTACTATTTCATCATTATTTCCAGCTTTCCTGATTTATTAAACCAGCATTCAAACATACTGATATTTCTCCTATCTTAGAAATAAAGTCTCCTGATCTCACTTCTGCTTCAGCTACCATGCCATTTCTCTATTCTCCTCTATAGCAAAACGTCTAAAAATATTATCTTTTCCCATAACGCTCTTTCCTTCCATTCTTTCAAACCCACTCCATTCAAACTCTTCCCACCACCTTACTCAAACTGCTTTTAGAGTAAGGTCACCAATACTCTCCACACACTAAGTCCAACAGTGTATCCTGGGTCCTCATTTTACTGGACCCATCATCAGCATGGACACAGCTTATCACTCCTACCTCCTGTCAACTGTCTATTTAATTTCTAGGATACCATGGACCTGTGGTTCTCTTCTGTTTCTTCTCAATCTGTTTTGTAGGTTTCTCTTCTTTTGCAACCAATTTACCTTTGATGTGACTCAGGACTCAATTCTGAGACCTTTTCTCCTCTCCATCTACATTCACTACTGGGATGAAATCATCTCTAGCATCATGGCTTTGAGTACTATTTATATGCTAATGACTCCTAGGTGGGTTGTCTCCGTGGAAATCCTCAAATATCCAATCAGTATGTTGTTCCTGAATTTATTTATTTATTTATTTATTTATTTATTTTATTGACTATGTTGGGTGTTCATTGCTGCATGCAGGCTTTCTCTAGTTGTGGCGAGCAGGGGCTACTCTTCCTTGTGGTGCACGAGCTTCTCATTGCAGTGGCTTCTCTTGTTGCAGAACACGGGCTCTAGGCGTGCAGGCTTCAGTAGTCATGGCGGGTGGGCTCAGTAGCTGTGGCTCATGGGCTCTAGAGCACAGGCTCAGCAGTTGTGGCGCACGGCATTAGTTAGCCCGCGGCATGTCGGATCCTCCCAGACCAGGAATGGAACCCATGTCCTCTGCATTGGTAGGTGGATTCTTAACCACTGCATCACCAGGGAAGTCTCTGTTCCTGAAATTTTATGTCCATTTCCTACTTGATATCTCTACTTGGACATCTAATGAACACCCCAGAATTATTCTGTCCAAAACAGAGCTATTAACTTTCCAGCTCACTCCCAAACATACTCCACTCACATTTTCTTCATGTGACTGAATAACACAACTCTATTCTTTCATTAGACCAGAAATCATTGCCTTCTTAATTTCTCTCACATCCTGCATTCAGTCCAATAGAAAGACCTCCACTTAAACTTTATATCCAGAACCACATCATTTTAGACTTTCTCCAATCTAAGCTACTATCATTGCTTTCATGGATTATTGCAGCTGATTTCCAATGGATTTACCTACCTTCACCTTTGTCCTCTACATTCTATTCTCAGCACAGTGGCCAGGATTATCATATTAAAAGGGGCCTATGTCATGCCACTCCTGTGATCTTCTCTCCTCACTCCATACAGACACCCTGACCTCCTCATTGTTTAAGTATATGCCGAACATGCTACTGCTTCACAATTTTGTACAGTTATTTTTTTCCACCTGTAATTCTCCCCTGGGAGCCACATGTCTCACGACTTCACTTTTTCAAGACTGTTATAATGTTAATTTCCCAATGATCCCATCCTGACTATTCCTATTTAAAACTGCACACCCAACAACCAGCACTCTTAAACCTAAAGCCTTTGTATAAATCAAATATAAAAAAAATGAATCATCCTAGATCCTTAAAATGGAGGACATTTATTACAGGGAATTGGTGACATAGAGCTGAAAAGCCAAAAAGAGGATGGAGAAGCAGCCTAGACATTAGCCATTTCATAAGACTAGTAAGATTAACAAAGGGTTACCAGAGCTCAGGATCTGCAGCTGTCTGGTGTGAGCTAAAACCATGACAGAGACTGCCCAGGTCTAGCTGGGACTGTAGGAGAAGGGACTATTAGGCTAGGTGCCCCAGAAAGCAGAGATATGTAGGAGGAGAAACATTGAACTTCTCTCTGCCTCCAAACTTCCCGTGTTTCACATTGGGCAAACCCACACACAACCCAGAAAGCCAGGGGGCTTGAGAAATGTAGTTCTGTGTGATTCATAATAAAACTGGTATGGGCAGAGAGTAAGTATGCAGGTGATTTGCACTTACTGTCTTCTAAGTGTTCTAGATAATATAACCGGTTTATAATTTCTCTACCCCCCACAAGATCAAAGGTCAGCAGGAGCAAGGATTTCTTTCCATTTTATTCACTGGGATATCCCTAGCACTTAGAAATGTGCCTACCCCATCGTAGGTGCTAAAAGTGTTGAATTGAGTGAATAAGGCAGAATATGAGGGTGGAGAAATGGATTTTCTTCTTAATCTCACAATAAAGCTGGTTAATTGTTTTTATAAGTTAAGCTTATCTATCCAAAGCAAAAATTTTTTTTCACTAGAAATCACCCACGAGGATTTATTGTTGAAAAGGTTATTAGAGTGAAAAAAACTAAAGGTGAAAGTAGGTGGAATGCAGAAGATGGAAGTATATAGTACAGCTACTCTCCACAGGCTACTGCTGAGCATGTATGAATGTGGTATTTTGTGGACTGGAGAAAGGAAGAAAGAGGAAAAGCTAGGTTCGGGGTCAGAGAGAATTTCAGATAGGGGAGGTATATGGAGTGAAGAGAGAGGGAAAAAGGTTTTCGAGCAGGTGTGCATTAAGGGATACAGTGATGAATAATAAGGGACAGAAGAATTTTAGGACATGTGACTGTAGACTAAGAATTATGCCCTTTAACGGATTATCAGTGATGCCAGTAAAAATAGAATAACCCCTAAGTCCTTGTTTCTCTGAACTACTTCTTTGAATTTGACAGTAAAAAGACTGGGGCATGAGTGGCCCTGGATTAATACGGTTACAACACACATAAGTCTGTGTCAGTTTTGCTCATGAGATATGCATGTTGGTGGCATCAGGACTTAGTTTAGAAACTAGATCTCCTGGGTTTACCATAGATTAACCAACATGGACTGTTGATATGAATCTTATTTGTTCTAATTCATCTATTCAGAGTATATGTACTAAGGATCTAGCTCAGGCTGTACAAATGCTAGCACTACAACAGGGACACAACTCTTGCTCTCAAGAAGAATACAGGTGAGGATCTATGGGAGCAAAAAAAGAAAAAATGAGAAGTTTAATATTAGAAGGCATGGTATAAACTATAAAACGCTACATAATTATTCTTTTCTCATGTAATAATTTCTAGTAGTAACCCTCAGCTCAGGCATAATTACTACCTAATTACTAATATTTTCTGTATCATACAATCAAAATTTTAAGGTTAATGTGGAAAGTGTTCTTTCAAGTGAAATGATGTTACCTTCTTCTTGACCTTCAGTCTTTCCTTATCTACACCTAAATAGCAGACTTTTTTCTTTCCTCTTTGAGTCTTCTCAACTTACTTTCTGAAATGTTTAATGTACATCCTTGAGCCTTCATTTATAAACTTTTGTGAGAATATAATGATCAATTCCACATTATTTCCTAAAATCCAAAGACTCAAGAATTTAAGTGCAGTAAGAGATTAACCCTCTTCTAAGAAACTTCTAAAATAGAATAGTTTCATCTCGTTCCTCCTTCTGCTTTGCCTCTCTGCAGTAATTAGTGAAGGCATTTTCCCCCTCACTCATCCATTATCTTCCACTGCAATATTTTCTTGGAGTTCTTACGTTCCTCTCCAACAGCTTCCAGAATGAGAACTCTCCATCTCTGTTTGCCCCTGAAATGTTAATTTCTCAATATGCCCTACACCATTTCCCAGGATTCTGCTTTTCTCCAACCTCTTCCCTCTCTTCCATTCCCTCATTTCCTCTCTTGTCTTTCCCTTTTTCTTCTTTAATCTCCTCTACTCTTTTAACATTTTTATCTTCTCTTTTCTCCACCCCTCCTCTCCATACTTCCTCCTGTGAAATCTTACAATACTCCTGCAATTTAAATGTTGCTGTTATGTTGACAATGTTAAAATGGACATTACAAAACTCTCTCATGGCTCCAGACTCATATTTCCTGTTGCCAAAGAACAGCTCCACTCTGCTCCAGGCTGGTGTGCGCTTTCCCAAATACCTTCCCTGCAGCCTCATCCTGATTGTGTCATGCAGTTCTGTGAGGGACAGTAAGTGTAAGGACACAGATGCATACAATTTGACCTTTCAATCTTGACTCAGCTGCTTGACTGCTGTGTGACTTCAAGGAAAACCCCAAATCTCCTCGTCAACTTCTTCTTATGTAAAATGGAGCTAATGATACCCATTTCATAATTTCATCATGATGATTAAATATGATGACAAACTTGTGGAAAAAAAGGAGGTATTCTATCCATTGGGAGTCCATTAAAATGGATTATACATAATCCCATGTACGGAGGTGGCTCCAGACGCGTCTTCCTGTCGTTGGGGATTCTAGAAAAGTTGGCTGCCTGAGTTTTCTGTTATATTTGGTTTTGTGTTTCTGCTTTCAGGGAGTAAGTGAACATGATACACTCACCTTTGTAGTTTACAAAAAAAAAAAAAAAAAAAAAAGGCCACAAATTCCTTGCATTAACTCTCATTAAAAACAGATTTTAACATCTTTTGAGTCTCGGCCGTGACCCTACTTTGACCAGTAGAATGTGGTGAAAGTGACATTGTGGGGTTTCTGAGCCTAAGCTTCAGGGGGTCTTGCAACTCCCAGAATGCTGCATGGAGACCACGTGCCATCAAGAAGCCCTTAAATCAGTGGAAGTGTTCTAAATCTGAATTTAGGTTAAAATTATACTAGGTGTGGTGACAATTGAAGAGGGTTTGAACTAGAGCAATGAGCTAAGAGATTGGAGTTAGAAGGGCAGAGGTAGGAAAGGTTCAAGCTTCTTAATGGCATGTGGTTTCCATGCAGCATTCTGGTGCGGACCACTAGTTGAATGCCGCCAAGTGAGTGACGTCAAGCCATACCAGTCAACCCAAGAATTTTGAGAAATCCTAAAATCAGGGTTATTTTAAGCAACAGTAAATAATTGATTATCCTTATTCTACTAATTTTTTAACCCACGTATGGAACTCAGGTTATTTCCTTGAATTGCACAACCCCATATAGATCTATAAACATTGAAACAAAGTGTGTGCCTGTATGTGACCGTCTTTACTTAAGGTTTGGAGAAATAGGGAACTAAGTCCATATCAACAAAATCAACAGTAAAATATTAGATACTATTTTTCTTAAAATTCTTTCACTTTATCACTCTTTCTCTCTTCTACCTTCTCTTGTCTCTTCTGTTCTCTTTCTTTCTAAATTTGTGTATTAGGCACCCCTCTCTTATACAGTTTGGTTTACTTTTTGTTTTCCTATGTTCCATCATCTGATGTCTTAGTTTTATTACCAATAACCTGTCAAAATATTTTCCTAACTAAAAGCAATTTCATCCTAAAGAGGCATTTGCGATCTAGCTATTGAAACTATTCATTGCCATACCACTGTGTGTGTATATATATATATGTATACATCATCTTGTCCAATGACTGACACATATCAATTTGAGTAAAATTTTTCCTTCTTCATGCATTCCGCATCTTGTTTCACAATATGTCAATCTAGTAACTCAAATTAGGGCATTTGGACTCATGCTTGACACTTTCCTACCTCTGCCCTTCTAACTCTAATCTCTTATCTCATTTCTTCCTTCCAGAAATACTTTAAGAATACATCTCCTTATCCACATCCCAGCACCAAAACTCTAGTTCAAATCCTCTTCATTTGTCACCAAGCCTAGCATAATTTTACCCTAATTTTCCTTTCTGCTTCTAGTTTGTATTTCTTCTAAGCAATGCTCCAGGAAAGGGGTTGTTAGATTATGCCACACAGGCCCAATTTGGCAAACCATCTGTTTTTGTTAAAAAAAAAAAAAAAAAGTTTTATTGGAACACAACCATGTCCATGCCTTTGTGTATTGTCTAAGGCTGATTTTGAATTTTAATGGTGGAATTGAGCCATTGGGACAAAGATAACATGGCCCACACAGCCTCAAATATTTACTATCTGGCTCTCAGAAAAAGTTTGCAGACACCTGTTCTAGAAACTACCATGAAAATCTTTCCAAAACATACAACATGCTGCATGATTCCATTATTGTTTCAAAAAGTCATGTAGATCATGTACATATAAAAAAACTGGAAGAATATACAACAGTTTTTCAATAGGTTTACATATGGATGACAGAATTTACTCATAAATTTCTATATCTTTGTATTTTGGATAATAACATGAAATAATATTATATACAATGGCCTGGGGTAACATACCTCATGATAACAACAGAAAATACAGCCTTGAAAAGTATTTAAACTTCCTTAAAACTTCTAATGAATATTTTTTTTTTTATAGGAAAATGTCCTAATTCTTTGAAAAATGTGTAAGGCCTTCATAGTTGCTTCAATCTTCCCTTTGCAACTCCTCGTACCCACCTTGCCTGACACTCTTTCACAGACGCTAGCTTGGTGGGTCTCAAATTTTCATGTGCTTAACAATTGCTGACAATTCAGGTACCTGAGCTCCCTCATTTAGTATTTGGGGTAAGACTAGAAATTTACATTTTACAATTTACATTTTACCAGAAATTTACACTTAATGGTTGATGGGTCACATGTTAACACAGTTTTATACTGTGAAATCAAATTCACCTTGGTTCAATCCTGACCTCAATGTTCGCTAGTTATCTGACTTTGGAAACATAACTTAAACTCACTAAAGCACAACTTCCTTTTCTGTGAAATTAGATACCAAAAGTACTTGCCTCACTAAGGTTTTTGTAAGGTTTAAACGCGATGGTACAAGTCAAAGATAGAACAAAGTGTCTGGCGCAGAGTAAATGTTTGGTTAATGTTATCTATTTTCCTTTATACCTTCCTCATTGTTATCAATGATATCATTATTTTAATTGCAAAACTTTCTTTGAGCCTTATAAATTCCAGGCCATTCCCCATGTCACATACAGTCACACACTCACTTTGCACATCATTCCCTTTTTTTCATAATGTCTTTCTTCATCCTCAGCTCTACTGGTGTTCATTGGCTTAATTTGTACTCATCCTGTAGGGACCAATTCATGTATTCTCTTTGTGCATCCTTCCTTCAACCTCTCCTCACCAAAGCTAGTCTCCCTCTCTCACAGCTGTGCTCCCACAAGACCTTGTGTGCATTACCACTCTAGTACTGATATTATGTTAAATTTGTGTTCATTTTTGCGTGCCCAGAAGAGGCTGTGACATCTTTGAGAGGAGGCATTATGCCCCTTTTGTCATTGCATTATCGTTATTTTTTGACTGCTCCCTCCGTTTATTCTGTGTCTCTATGAGATAAACCTTGTACAGGTGTTTCTGATGCTTTCGAATCTAGGGCTTTGCTGACTCTTGAGAGACTGCCTCTCCCAGGGCTAGTCAGATCCTAGAGACAGCAAATGAATCACCAGTGAGCATGTCCTTCATATGCAAACCAACCAATCCAAAGCTCAAACTCTCAACTTTATCAAGCTCTTATACTCCAGGCCTCTGTTCCCGTGCCTCAGTCACTCCAGGGCCAGGTATCAGACACCTAGAGACAACCCCTATGTCCCAGAGTCTGCTGAAATTATTCAGACTGGCCAATCCAAAAGCTGCTTACCCTGCCTTGTGGATTGCTTCCCAGGGAAACCCCAATAAAGCCTCTTGCCTACATTTTCTGCTCATCCCTTCTGCCTCCTGACTGACCCTGGTGCTTCCTTTCATGGCCCCTGTGGCATGGCCTGCCCCTTCCTCTTGGGATCTGTGAATATAACAAACTAGTTTTTCAGTGGTAGTTGTTTCCTGATCTGTTGGACTTGCCATACCTGAATAATAATAAAACCTATATATTTAAAACAAACCCTTTCATGAATTTTTAAAATTACTTCAAAAGTCTTACTGTAGTCATACGTGGTTGTTTTTTTCATAGAAATGAGAAAACTGCATGTAGGCAGGCTAAGTACCTTGTTCAAGGTCACACAACTGTTAGGCAGTGGCCACAATTCAAATCCAAGTGTATTTTGTCTCCAAATGCTGAGTTTTCTACTCTGTATGGCCTCAAAGACTTCCTCAGTCACAACTGCCCCCTTCAAGGATTCACTAGAACTTAGCCAGTGAGGTATGTTGCCTGAGTGTTAATACAAAGACTTGAAGTGTCTAAGTCTTCTTTTCATGTATGTATGTTCTTTAATGTGTTCCCCATAATAGCAACAAAGTCTTCATCTTTGGTGGCAGTTCAGAGTTGGGGAAACATGAGAATTTTGAAAAAGGCCCATTGCAAAATGGTTTGCTAAAAAGAAGCAAATTTTGAAATGAAGTTTGAAGTGAATGTAAGTTCATTTGGATAAAGCTTGCTTGCGATCCATATAGAAATCATTAAAGTAAAAATAGAAAGGTAATTTGATTCATTAGCTCTTAAGAAACCGGTTCTGTACGTGATAAAAATTCAACACTGATTGAAATCTGCTTGCTGATACCCTCTAGGAATCTCTACCCACCAGTAGCTAAGACTATCAACATGAAGCCAGAGATTAGAAATAAGACCCTTTTCAGAGCAAGAGAACAGAAAAAAGAATCTCAAAAAAAGCTGGAAAAGGGATCCATGTGAGCACTTCAGGTGACAGAAGCCCTGAAACGCAAAACCTCCTGAACCAAGATTTCAGTAACAGAGTACAAGTTTGTAGCCATGAGACCTTGGACAAGTCACTTCCTGTCTCTGAGTCTTACCTCCTCACCTATAAAATGATGTAGGAGCCCGAAGCAGCTGTTCTCTCCAGTTCTACCTAAAGTTTCTTAACTTTTCTTTTTAATTTTTAAAAATGCCACTAGGTGGCAGCAGGAATTAAATAATATCCTCTTGGCCTTAGTTTTCTGGTTTTCAAAGGATTTTTTTCAAGGGTAGGAATCATGTTGGAGAATAATACCACCACCCCACAAACACACACTTTAAAACAGAACAATGTTTAAAGTGCACAATAATGAAACAAGTAAAACAAATAAATTCTTATTCATTAAAATCAGCATACTGCTACCTAAGGAAAATGTCCAATGATGATAAGAATTTATTTAACTGGCTTCTCCATGAAATACGTTGTCACAGTGTCTAAATTTTTATTATTTATCAATTAAATGTCTTAATTATATGGACTCCAGGGACATAAATACAACGACCTGCTCAATTCCATTTGGATGTCTAGTAAGAACCTCACAGAATTCAATTTCACTCCCCAAAACCTGATTCTTCCCAGGCTTTTGTAATCTCAGAAAATGAAAGCAGTTTTTCCCCATTGCTCCCCACTCTGCATCCAATCCATCAGAAATGCTTCGAATCTACCTCCAAAACACATTATAAAAGTTTTCCTTTATTTCCAGCTTCACTGCTACCATCTTTGTCCAAGCCACCGGTATGCCTCACATGGATGACCTCAAGACCCACCCTACCTGTACCCTCTACTTCTCTTTTTGTCCCCCTATAATATGTGCTCCATATATTAACTAGAGTGATGGTTTAAAATATAAGACCTTCATGCCACTGTCTTATTTAAAACCCTCCAAAAAATGATCAGTGCCCTTAAAATAAAATCCAGACTCTATAACACGATCTGTGTACCTTCTCACAATTCAGCAGTTGCCTGCTCCTTTTGCAATTTACATATTCACGCAGCGTACTCCTGAAATACCTCACTTCTCCCACTGCTTCACACACACACGTCAGTCCCTCCCACCTGAGAGCTTCGGATTACTTCTTCCTTCTGCCTAGAGTGCTCTATTCCCCTCTTCAACCCAGGGCTGGTACTGCTCATCGTTCAGATCTCAGGTCATCCAAGTCTTACCCATCCACACCATCTAGAGTAACAATAGCCCCTCTTTATCACATTAACCTAATTTGTTCCCATCTCTGCACTTACCACACTCTGAATGACCTTGTTGATCCAATTGTTTACTTATTTTTTGTCTTCTCTCGCTAAAATAAGCCAGGGATATGTCAGTTATTCACCGCAGTGCATATACTTCATGTCAATAGGAACATCACAAGTACTCAACAGAGATTTTAAACTGAGTAAATCCATGAACTATGAACAGGATTGGATCTTTAAGACTGAAAAGAAATACCAACACAGCACTGAGAAACAGGATCACTGTATCGATCTTTGGTCTTTGAACGCAGCCATTGACAATAACTTGTTTTCCTGGAAAAATCCTCGTATCACAAGCAAGTAGCATTTTCAGTATTGAGTATATTCTTCTCTTTTAATAACCATTTAACAACAAAATCATGCTGGGTAGAGCCTCTTTAACAATGAGAACAAGGAGTAGTATTTGCGTAGGTACCCTGGGCTAAGCTCTGGGCTAAACACTGCATTTATAGTTGATTAACTCTTCGAACACCCCTATGATTAGACTACAGCTTGTCATTTCCTTATATATGATAGTCAATGGGTCAAATGAAGGTGAGGGTTGTTGCCAAACCTGCTCAGATTTTGTGCAGGAGCCAGGTTCTCAGCCCTTGTGTTGCAACTCCAGAGCCCCACTTAATTTCTTTGTTATCTTATTCCCTGTATTGGTTTCCTGTGGCTGCTGTAACAAATGACCACAAACAATGGCTTAATATAATACAAATTTATTCTCTTACAGTTCTGCAAGTCAGAAGTCTGAAATCAATTTCACTGGGTTAAAGCCAAGGTGTAGACAGAGCTGGTTGCTTCTGCAGGCTCTGAGGGAAGAACTTTTCTTGCTTTTTTCAGCTTCCTGTGGTCACTTGTATCTTTTGACTGTGACTCCAAAGTGCATCACTCCCATCTCTGCTTCCATCATCACATCATTTTTTCCTTTGACTCTGATTCCTGCTGTGTTCCCTCTTAAATAGATCCTGGTGACTATATTGTGCCCAATATAGATACTCTGGGATAATCTCCCCATCACAGGACCCTAACTTAATCACATCTGCAAAGTCTCTTTTGTTGCATAAAGTAACTTTCACAGGTTCCAGGAATCAGGCTGTGGGTATATTATGGGGGCTGTTATTCAGCCTCTTACACACCCCACGCTAGTTAGTGGAAGGAAGGAGATACTGGGCCTCCTCATTCACAATCTAAGTGATATGTCTCCACACACCAGCCTCTCTCCATATGCAATTCAAGCTAAGGCTTCAGCAAAATCACAGAACACAGACATCACGAACCTTTGGCATCAACCACAAGACATTGATGTTAAAATGCTTATGGTATACTACATATTGACAATAAAGATGCCTGCAAGGTATTTAGGACTATTTAAGCCTGCAAGGTATTAAATGCAGATATTTAAGACTAAGTCCTAATGCACTCCCTTTCTACCTCTTATCTGCTTCAGTCTGGGCTTCCTGTTTAATAATCCCCTTGACATGCTTTGGATGATTTTTATTTAAAAGAGGAGGATACTTTTTACAAGGTTCAAAAGCTCTTCCCTAGTTCAGATATGACCTAAATGAATTAACTTGAAAGAGAATTGATGCTGGGTTTTATTAAACCCAGCTCCTAGAGGCTAAAGGAAATGAACAGTGATATTGGCAAGCAGTAAAATACCTTGTAAAGTGCTCACTAGCTTCTATAAATAAATTTGCAATTCACTTAGGATGTAAACAGTACAGAGCAAGACTTGAATATATCAGCAGGGCTGTAAAATGATGCCTTTACTTTCCTTCCCTTCTGATCTCTCAATTACAATCATTTCTCCAAAGAGGGTGTGTGATGGAATGTCATCCCCAAATTGCTGCTCTCAGCATGTCTCGCAACCCGAGCTTTCATTGCAACTTTCACTTCATTGTATCCCTGGAGGCAGAACAACTTTCTAAGTCCAAAGTGGTTCTCTAAGAGGAATACTTTAAGCACAGGACCATCTGCAATCAAGGTCAACCTGTCTCTTACGGCACATTTTTGAAAGCCACTGTAACTGAGAGTTTCAATTCATTTCTCTTTTGCAAAGAGATGAAAATATAAGGTACCACGAGGAGAAATGGTCATGTTGCCATAAAGCAGCATTTTCCAAATTGTTTTTGGCAGAATGTGAGATCATTAAATAAGAAAAAAACAGTTTTATTTCAAAGCATTGTTGAGAAATGTTTTATTCTATATTCTCATTCAGGAGATTGAAATAGAGTAGGATAGTAAATAAACACTCTGAGACGTCTTGCAGTAAGGAAATAGCCTTCATTTTGCTTAACCCAGAAGTTTTGACCACTGGCTCCATTATCTGCATATTGCTTATTTCCATCCTGTAGAAGGAGGTTCTGTGGCACACATTATCTGAAATACTGCTCTGCAGTGTTTTTGTAGGTGAGGTGACTCTAGTATCCCAAGAATGATGATGAGAATAAAATGATTCTTTCTAAAATAGATGGGAAATTCTAAACATTCAGGAAATAGAAGAGTTTTAAGAATAGAGCAAAACTAACTCAGAAAAGAAATTCTTAATCAGTGGCTTAGATGCTTCCCGAGGGCAAAGTAGTATTTCTTCACCAATTTTAAAAATTCCCAAAATACATACCCTAATCTGTTTAAACAAAGATTTGGTGTTTATACCAAAATTCCTCAAATGTGCCATTTTACAGTGATTTCAATTTGTACCCAGCATAGGATCTCTGGTTGTCTATTGACTATATTTGGATATTTGGTAGAAAGCTGGATATTCTCTGTTAAAATTATAGTTTATAAAGACTAAAAGCGTAGTCTCTAGGATCAGACTCCTGGGATTTCAGTTCTAGTTCTCCCAGTTATTGCTAATGTGGCCTTAGACGAATCACCTAACTTGTTCATGCCTACAGCTTCCTTATTTATAGAGTGAGAACAGCAATAGAATATATGATTTGAAAAGATGAGAAGGGACTTCCCTGGTGGCACAGTGGTTAAGAATCTGCCTGCCAATGTAGGGGACATGGTTTTGATCCCAGGTCCAGGAAGATCCCGAATGCCACGCAGACACTAAGCCTGAGCGCCACAACTACTCAGCCTGCCCTCTAGAGCCTGTGAGCCACAACTACTGAAGCCTGAGCGCCCTAGGGCCTGCTTGATGCAACTACTGAGCACATTCACTACAACTACTGAAGCCCACGTGCTCTAGGGCCTGCGTGCCACAGCTACTGAGCCTGTGTGCTGCAACTACTGAAGCCCACATGCCTAGAGCCCATGCTCCACAACAAGAGAAACCACCACAATGAGAAGCCCGTGCACCACAATGAAGATCAGCCCCTGCTGGCCACAACTAGAGAAAGCCTACGCAGAGAAACAAAGGCCCCATGCAGCCAAGGAAAGAAAAAAAAATAGATGGGAAAAAATGTGTGCCTGGCGTAGTGGGAGTACTTCACAAAGGCTAAACATACTCTTTGCCCATGGGAGCGGGGTCCCCGCCCTAAACCCAGTGTCTACTCTGTCCCACCTTTAACTATTTTCCCTTCGCACAGGTCAGAGGGTTCACAAAGCCAAGGGGACATGCCCACCAAAAGCTTGCTTCCCTCATCTCTTAAACCACATTTTAGGTACCTGGAAATCCAAAATTCCTTGTCAAATGAAGTGATTGCTAAAGTGTATTTCATGGGACGCTAGTCTCATGAAATACTCTTTAAAGGATCTCCATGGCCATATATATTTAGGAAACACTGTGCATTAGGTCTACTTTCTTAGAATGTGAACCAAATTCTATAAATAATCTAGACTAACTTTATTGAATTCAATTTCCCTAAGTGTACTTGAATACAAAAATTCCTTTCCCCTCCTCCTCCCCCAGTAGTAATGATAAATGCTCAGCAGAGCTAAGTGTGGAAAGTACTTTGGAAAAGGATAGTATGGTACAATGAATAGAGACTTTGGAGTCTGACCAATTTAGATTGAATTTTTGGCTCTGCTACTTGCTAACTGCTTGACTTTGTATGAATTACTTAACCTTTCTGAGCTTTTAGTTTTTGTTGGAGTCTCTGAGACAGCTCATGGTAAATAGTATTGTTCTTTCCTGCCCTAGTTTTGAAGAAGCTGAAAAAGAATTAACTATAAATATGGAAGCCATAATATGACCTTTACTATTAACAGGGGTCAGGTTTTAGGACACGACTGAAGATTGGTTAACCCTGGTAGACTTGACAAAGAGGAAGAAATGAGGAGCTGAGTCCTTCACAACCGTATTTGTACCAATCAGACAGATTTCTCTATTTCTTGGGAGGCTCAGGGATGGAAGTGTTGGAGAGAAGTCAGAAGTGCTGCACTGCTGAAATTCTCTCTAACTAGAAGAAACATTCCCCTCCCAATAGTGCAATCCCATCTCTGATTAATGTCTACACAAAAACCTGAACACGATATTTATATCAGCTTTATTCATGATACCCTCCCCACTAGAGGCATACCAAGATGTCCTTCTATAGGTGAATGGATACACAAATTGTGATACATCCATACAATGGAATTGTATTCAGTGATAATTAAGAAATCAACTAATCATCTGCAAAAAGACATGGAGGAAACGTAAGTGCCTTAAGTGCATACTGCTAAGTGAAAAAAGCCAGTCCATAAAGGCTACATCCTGTATGATTCCAACTATATGGCATTTGGGGGGGGTGGGGACCTATAGAGAAAATAAAAAGATCCATGGTTATCAGAGATTTCAACTGGAGGAGAGGGATAAATAGGTGAAGTGCAAGAGATCATTAGGGTGAAACTATTCTGTATGATAGTGCAATGGTAGATGTGTGACATATGCGTGTATTAAAACCCATAGAACTATATAATGCAAGAGCAGACCTTAACGTAAATTACAAGTTTTAGTTAATGACAAGGTATTGATAGCACTTCATTAATTGTAACTAATGCAAGAAGATATTTTAATAATAAGGGAACCTGTGTGTGAATGTGGGAGGAAGGCTAGAAATGGAGGTAGGGTGAATATATGGAACTCTGTTCTATCTGATCAATTTTTCTATCCATCTAAAACTGTACTGAAATAAAGTCTATTAATTATTACAATGAAAATAAATAATACTTTAAAAACAAAAAGGAAGATATCAATGCCTCATTTATATGGCTACTCAAATGATTGAATAGAAGTGTATACTATATATATCCTCTACTATAATGATTAATATTCATAGCAGTCCCATTAAATGAATCCATCTCATTAAGAAATTACTTTTCTGGATTCAGCTGATTATCAGTATTTTCAATCTCTGCCTAGTTGGGCTTTTCCCCAAAGACATAATCTCATAGGCTAGAGTATAACATAATCAAGCCCAAATGTTTCCTCTCATCTGCGTGAGATCTGCTATGAGAAAAAAGAGAAGAATCCTGGTCAAGATTGAGAATGAGGTGTTAGAATCAATACAGAAAGGGGTTTGCATGTGCTGATAACAGAGCAGGGGTGTGATGGAATCAAAGAGACAGTGTGTTAATGACCTAAGAAACTGGGTTCATCCTCATCCGCTTGGGACAGAAATTGCACTTTGATCAGCAGACCTCAGAATGTGGAGGAAAATTCAGAGACCAGGTTTGTATTGGTTGCTTTCCTCTATCTCCCAGAGATCAAATCACTAAGCTTGCTTTTTAAACTACCAGCTATGCGTTGCACTGATTCTTATCAAGAAAGGCTAAGCATAAGCATTGAGGGACTGGGACACCCATACAAAAGCAATCCACCAGGGACTTCCTTGGTGGTGCAGCAGTTAAGAATCCTCCTGCCAATACAGATGATGAGGGTTTGAGACCTGGGCCAGGAAGATCCCACATGCCATGGAGCAAATAAGCCCATGAGCCACAACTGTTGAGCCCACATGCCACAACTACTGAAGCTCAAGTACCTAGATCCCATGTTCCACAACAAGAGAAGCCACCACACTGAGAAGCCCACACACCACAACAGAGTAGTCCTTGCTCTCCTCAACTAGAAAAAGCCCTCGCACAGCAACGAAGACCCAATGCAGCCAATAAATTAATTAATTAATTAATTTTAAAAAAGGCAATCCACCAATCCTCCTAAGAGAAGTCGTTAAAAGCCAATTGCATGAGCTTTTTATGACTAACAAATTACGACAAATTTAGCAGCTTAAAACTATACTCATTTAACAATACTACAGAGTTATAGGTCAGTGTTGTGAGCTCAGCTTATTTTTCTGCTTCAAGTCTTACAAAGCCAAGATGTCTGCAGGGCTCTGTTTCTTTCTGGAGGCTTTAGGGGACAATCTACTTCCATAATCAATTAAGTTGTTGGCAGAATTCAGCTCTATGCAGTTGTATAACTGAGGTCCCTGTTTCCTTGCTGGCTGTCATCTAGGGGTAGTTCTTATCTTCTGGAAGCTGCCTGCCTTCCTTGGCTTCTGATCCCTTTGTCTTTAAAGCCAGCAATGGTGGATCAAGTCCCTGTCATGTTTCAAATCTGTAGTCCTTCTCCTACCATTTCATCTCTCTCACTGATTCTTCTGCCTCCCTCCTCCACTTTTAAAATTCCATTTGATTACATTGGACCCAACTGGATAACGGAGTACAGCCTCCCTATTTCAAGGTTAGCTGATTAGCAATCTGAAAATTCCTTGTGACAGGTAATAAAATATACTCATAGGTCTAACATCAGGGGGCAAACCACCATGGGGACCAAAGTCCTGCCAACCACACCAATCTCTCTTGATAGTTAAAACATAAGACTGGAACTTATGCATACTCTGGTTATACTCTAATACATACAAATGAATAGAAAACTATAAAGAGACAGCAGCAGAGTGTAAACTCAGTTGCCTGCACAGAGTACAAAAACTGTCCACTAGAATCAATGGACGCTAAGAAAGTTAATAAAGAGAAATACCCTAGATGTTTGCTATGGGATCTGAGACATAGCATTCTAATTTTTGATACTTGTTTTTCTCATTTCTGATGAGAGCTTGAGATTCTAAAGTTCTTCTCCTCCTTTATCATCCTACAATCATATTATCTCAACCACAGCTCTTTTATTGTATGTTTCCTTTTAGAGTACTGAGTTAACATGTTTAAGAACTATTAACCATGTACTTTCCTGTGCAGTGATTATGCTGGGGCTATGAGGAAAGTGAAGTTAATTAGTCAGCCCTACACAATCTCAGGTTGGAAAAAAAAGGTAATGAGACACATAACACAGTGACCAGAATACAATAAGATACATTGGACTGAAGTGTCAGAAGCGGGTGATTCTGAGACAGGTATGCAAACAGCTATCTAAATCCACCGAAATCCAACAAAGTCATCAGGGAGAAGCATCACTGCAAGAACAGTCATGAATAGAGAGAATAAAACCTTGTTTCATCATAGGAAGTTTCTGAACCTCTCTGGAAAGGTCTGACCTTCTATACCTTCTTTGGAAATTTACTACATTCTTGCAGATTGATGAGCCCATTGTGTTGATTGAACCATTCCTTACTGGTTGGCTTACCAACCTATGTGCCTTAAACACCATAGTGGTGGCTGTGAATCAATTCTGTAACTAGGTGGGACCTGTAGCTACAGGACATTGGACACAATGACATATGCATAATGAATATTCTCTTTATATTTAGTTAAAAAACATTAACTAAAACGATGTGGCTTGTAATGTTGCAAATTATGGACTAAACACTCCCAAATTAAGACCACCAAAGATTCTTTGATAGCCATATAGGAAATCAATACTTTAAACATTTTCTCCCTTGTGAAAGAAAAACATTCTCATGCCATGCTCCAAAGCACCAGAAGAAGGCAGAAGATGCATGTGGTTGAGAATTCTGAATTCTGTTATATAAAGCAGCCTTTAGATGGTATCTTACTTACACTTTGCAGAACCTAAATTCAGTGTTTTAGTTTTCATTCAGAATTTTTCCTAACAAAATAATGAAAATATGTAGGTGGGTTTCAGTTTTACTATGTAGTGATGATTATGAATTCTGATGACTCTATATATTGAGGAATGCTATATATTGATATTTTAGTTATAAAATAACAATCTCAAACATTTAAGTGCTTATATGAATGGTGAACTTGCTACATGCTTTATAAGCATGATATGGTAAGCAGAATTCTAAGACAACATCCAAAATTTTTTCACCCCTTACTCTGCATGCATAATCCCATGGACTGCAAATCTGTTGGATTTTTCTTTTGTGATTATGTTATGCTACATGGCACAGTTGACCTTAAGATAGGGAAATTTTCTGGGTAAACTGACCAAAACGCCTGAGCCTTTAAAGGCAGTAAGTTTTCTCTGGCTGGCCACTAAAGGAAGTCAGAGATTTGGAGCATGGAAAGTATTGGATGTGCCGTTACTGGTTTAAAGGTGGAGGAGGTCATGCATCAGGACATAAGGTGGACTCTGGGAGGCCGCCCCCAGCTGCTAGCCAGCAAGGAGAGAGGGACTGCAGTACTACAAGGAACCACAAGGAGCGGAATTCTGCCTGCAGCGAGAATGAGCGTGGAAGGAGAGTTCTCCCCAGAGCCTCTAGACAATAACTTAATTTGGCCTACGCTTTGATTTTAGCCCTTGTGATACACAGAGCAGAGAACCATGAGGTGTGCCGTGCCACTCCTCTGACCTACAAAGACTGTGAGGTAATAAGTGAGTATTGTTTGCAGATGTTACATTTTTAGTAATTTGTTATGCAGCAATAGAAAATTAATATCAGTGAATTCATTCAATTCTCACAACAACCATATGAAATAACAACTATTATCCTTATTTCTATTTTTTCAGCTTTCTTGAGGTATAACTGACAAAGACTGAATGTATTAAAAGTATACAAAATGATGATTTGATACATTTGTACGCTGTGAAATGATTACTGCAATCAGGCTAATTAACATATCCATCACCTCACACACCTAGTTACCATTCTCTTGTGTGATAAGAACATTTAAGATCCACTCTCTTAGAAAACGTCAAACATACAATATTACTAATTATAGCTACTATGTTGTACATTAGGTCCCCAGAACTTGCCTTATAAGTGACAATTTGCACCCTTGGACCAACATCTCCCCATCACATGATCCTGCCTCCATCACTTACTGAATCAGCTTAAGGAAGTCATTTAAACTCACTAGCTAGTAATATTCCAGCCATAAATTATACTAAGAAACCTACCTCCCAAACTTCTTTTGTTAGTTATAAGCCATCTTATATAATGGAATATTTAACAAACATCAATAATATTTTTGAAGAATACTTAATAAAATGATGAGACCCATGATAAAATGTTAAATGAAAATGGTATTTACAAATATATATACATGTAATTACAAATGTATTACAAGTATATATATATACATATATATATATACAAACACACACACATGTATATATATATATACACACATATACATATATATACATATGATTAGCTCACCTATGTATATACATTTTAAAAGAATATAAGCATGCCCACAGAAGTATTTGGGAAAAATTTACAGAAATACATTAAAATGTTAACCTCCTAGGGTTTTAAAATAACACATGATTTTTAAAACTTCTGTGATATTTCACTGAAATTTATAAACATAGTACAATTTAACTCGACAAAAATTTACTGAATTTATACTATATTCTTTGTTTACATGACCATTATTAGCAAAAGATATTTGTTTTCTCCAGAAAGTTCCTTCCACTGTGTTGATGTCCCCAGGACTCCCACCCTGTTTTTACCCCATCTGATACTGAATAGCAAAGGTTTTCTTGTGTATCTCTTTTACTGGACTGTGACTCTGTCAGAGACTCTACCTTGTCCTGTTGTATTTTTAGCACCTGGCACATTGTCTGGCACATAATAGGACCTCAATGAATTCTGAGTTAAGTCTCTTCTTTGTCATTTAAATAACAACAAATGAATCCTGAGAAATAAAGTCAAATGGTGTCTCAGAACCTGTTGAATTTTTGGTCATGTTATAAGGATCTTTCCCCTGGATTAGTTGCTTGCTATTTTCTAGTCCTTAATGCCACATGAAGAAGGCTGGCCAGACTCTGATAAGATTCCCTTGCAGCCTTCTAGTAAATACCCATCCCTAAATTAAGCACAAGCATGCCGATTGTGTCTGTACACACTTTGGTTCATCTAAAAGTAAAAGTGATTATCCAATTAAAATGAAAAAGAGAAGACTTAATTTAGAATGTGCTCATTTCTAATGAGCAAGAGGGAAAAAAAAAAAACCCATAATATTATGGAACAGGTGTTGAGAGAGAAGGAGAAGAGATAGGGAGCGGGGAGAAGTATTTATTTAATGAGAACCTCAGGCCTAGAAAGCACCAAACAGAAAACAGAGTTGAAAGCATCTCATAGCCATACTGGCATTACCTCCAGAAGCCTTGGATTCTTGGTGAAGAAAGACTGTAGGGGCTGCTGATGAGGATATCGATATATATTTTGTAAAACTCTATTCCTGGGAAATTTTCAGATGCCACAAATATCATGTTTCTTTAAGTCGTTTTTTCTTCTTCCATAAAATTTTGATCAGTGCTCCCATTATACCACACAAAGACAAGCAGAGGGATAATTTCTAACCACAACAGATTTGAGTAGCCTCAGGGTCTTGCTTGTTGGTTACTGTTATGGGCTGAATTATATAGCCCCCAAATTCTTATGTTGAAGTTTTAACCCCCCGGTGTGACTCTATTTGGAAATAGGGTCTTTAAGGAAGTAATTAAGGTTAAATGAAGTCGTAAGAGTGGGGACCTATCCAATAGGGCTGGTGACCTTAAAAGAAAAAGAGACACCAGAGATCACTCTCTCTCCCCACAAGCACACAGAGGAAAGACCACGTGAAGACAGAGAAAGAAGGCAGCTGTCTGCAAGCCAAGAAGAGATGTCTCATCAGAAATCAACTCGAGGACTTCATATCTCCAAAACTGCAAAAATTAATTTTTGTTGCTTTAAACCCTTTGGTCTGTAGTAGTCTGTAATGCAGTTTGAATTGACTAATATATAGATCTTTATGGTAGCAAAAATTCAGCTCAGTGAGCAAACTGCTTGACCAGCTGTATCTCCTCAGACAAAATGATTCAAGGTGACTGGGTTCCTCTTCCTGCTTCCTTTCCTGAACTGGCATCAGACAGACACTGCCAGCACCCCCTTATTTGCTCAGCTCAACACTGGGGCTGCAAAGTAACTGGAGAATTGAGTAAATCTGAGGGACAGAAAGAAAGAGCCCTTCTCTACCTCCATGATTGGTGTTTGAATCCTCATCTGTCCATGGAAAGGAAATAGCCATCTCTTCAGGTAGTTGGGTCTCCAAGAAAGACATAGCTACCATCTGAAACTTCTGAATCATGACTATAGTCTCAAAGGATGAACATCTAAAAGAGAGACCAAAATGATATGCCACGCCTGTGAACACTCTATGTGTGTAGCTGAAATTAGGCAACCGGCCCTAGCAGAGTCTCCTAGTCATCTGGAAGAGAAAATATGGAAGCCATAGGAATATTTTTTTTATAAAAAACTCAAGTCAAATAGGCTGCCTAGACGTCTTTCCCCCACACCCCTCTTTAGTTGCCAAGACAGAATTCCAAGATAGGTTAGGAGAATGCAGCTCTCCAAATAGGAGATTCCAGCCCCTTTTTACTGTGCCAGCAGCATGAGAGAAGACAGACCAAGAGTTTGAACCTCCAAAAAGAAGTATGAAAGAGAAGAATCAATTAGAACATTCTTCATGGTCACACAAGATTTTTCACCTTTTCCCACCTCACACTGTATATGAAAATCAGTGTTTTAGTATTGTGACATTGAGCACATTTTCTTGTCTTTGATGTGAATGATTAGGACTTTAATATAGATTGTATTTAAGCATCATGCACTTGTAAAATAGTAATATTATGAAATGGATCAGCTCCCTCCATGTGCCACACACAGTGTGCTATATACCACCTTATACAAGCTTTAGCAGAAATTAAGATATTGTAGTTATCTGCTACTTTTGCATCCTAAGATCCATTGATTCTAACCCTGTTTAGTAAACCTTACTAAAGAAGCCAACTTTGCTCCATTTTGTTAATTAAATTCCTGTAGATTGACACTAGAGGTGGAGCATGTGACAAATTTGAGCCTATCGGTTCAAGTTCATAAACAATGTAAGTTCATAAACAATATGAATGGCAATGTCATTTTCCCTGGAACTTCTCAGAAAGAAACATTCTTATTTTCTCCTGTGTCTGAACTTGGATATGTCCTTGGGAGTTGCTGGTTTTGATATCTTAAGAGAATAAATTGCTTAAGATGAAGGGAAAAAAACAGTAAAGTGAAACTATAAAAAATAGAGATAGAAATTGGATCCAAGTGATATTGTTTGAATTCTGGATCAAGCCTCATCTGAAGCCAATGCTCATTTTTGATCTGTTCCGTTATGAAAAAAATTATTTTCAGCTTAACCCAGGTTAGGTCATGTGGGAAGACATTCTGGAACCTTTTTGAAGCATTGAAAGTGTTGAAGTATGTGGGCCGAGCGATGGGATTCAGAATGTCCTGCTTGAGCAGTGGAGGAGCTGAGGGTGCGGGGCGTGGAGACTAATATCACCCTGTTTGGTCCTGAAGGATGGCTGGTTAGCCAGAGACGGGTAAGATTCCTCAAGGGAGGAACAACCTAAGACAGGCACAGTCGCAGAGGGGCCAACACGGGTGGGGCACAGACCCCCAATATCTGAGAGAGGTCTCCTGCCCCCAGGGCTGTTTTGCTCTCCACCCCCAGCTCAAATCCACACCTGCTCAACTCAGACCCAGGAAGTAAACAAAGATAATTGCCTCAATCATGTGAGGCCTTTGACTGTTTATGAGTGTAACCTGAGAATGTTAGCCCACGAACTCAATAAAAGCAGCCTGGGATGAGTCAGTGGGGCTCTTGATCCGAGAGGTCTTGAGCCCCCCGGTCCCACTTTTCTCTTCAGTCTGTGTCTGTGTCTTCTTCAAGCTTGCGGCACCCGTCACTCGCCTCGAGTCGCCGAGCTGGTCTCGGCAAGTGGCGCCCAACGTGGGGCTCGAAAGGCTTGAGTGACGAAGGTTCACGGAAAGTGAAATTGATAAAAGTAAAGAATTGGGAAGTGCCGTGACGCCCCCAAGAGGAGAGTAAGAGGCCTCTGAGAAAATCCTGCCAGTAAGTAAATCTCTTGGGTAGTCTATGTTCGGGGTAAAATATGGGAAATAAAAGTTTAGATTAATATCGACCAGATGTATGCCTGTTACGGCAGCTCCTAAGGGCAGGTGGAGTAAAAAGCAAGTGAAGGTCTTGTAAAAAGCAAGTGAAGGTCGATTGTTAAAAATTCTGTAAATAGTTGAGAATATTGTATGTGGTTTCCTTCTTTAGGCTAACACTGGGTTTATGTACTTGGGGATAAGGTTGGGAGCAAACTTAAAAAACTGCATTCTAAAGGGACTCCCGTACCAGGTTCTATTCGGTCAAATGTGGTCTCTGATTAAGTCAGTATTAGAGCCTCTATTAGAGCCTCTATGGGCTCCTGAAGGCTCAAATGATAGCTTTGATGAAGAAGCTGGTCCGTCAGAGGACCGATGGGCATGTGCGGTGCCAAACAAAACTGAAAAACAGAAGGGAATACAAATGGCTGAGGGATTAAGACCCTCGGCTCCCTTACTTGTGGAGGAGGGCAAACTTCCTATACTGCCCCCTCCTCCACCCTCTTTAATGCCGCCTGGGGGAGCTTATGCCTTTCCTGTGTCTATAGGACACTCAGTTTTATCACCCTTACAGAAGGGCATTTTGCAGGCTAGACAAGAGGGAGATCTGGAAGCTATGCAAATGGCATTTCCAGTGACTGTTCATGAAAGGGTGGCACCTGGAGTGGATCCTAATAATCCCAATGGAATTTATGAGGCAGTACATGAGCCGATACCCTTCAAAATATTGAAAGAATTGAAACAAGCAGTACAAAATTATGGAGTAAATTCTCCATTCACCATAGGTATCATACAGGGAGTAGCCGAAGGCTCTCGTTTGATTCCAGCTGATTGGGCAACATTGGCTTGTGCAGTACTAGCCCCAGGAGAATTTTTACAATTCAAAACCTGGTGGTGTGATCATGCTGAAACTATGGCAAACCAGAATCGAGCAAGGCAGGTTCCTATCTCCTTGGATCAATTGATAGGTAGTGGAAATTGGGGCAAAATTCAAGACCAGATTCTGATGGAAGATCAGGCCATAGAACAGGTGAGACGTTGTTGCTTAAGAGCCTGGGAGAAAATAGAAGCTAAAGGGCAAGCTCCTGTCTCTTTTCAGAAGATCATGCAGGGGGCAAAAGAGCCCTATACTGAATTTATTGCCAGATTACAGGAGACTATCAAGCGGCAGATCACTAATGCTGAGGCTGCTGATACTATTTTGCAATTATTGGCCTTTGAAAATGCGAATACAGATTGTAGGAAGGCCATTGGACCTATGAAAGGAAAGGGAACATTAAATGATTATATTAGAGTGTGTCAGGGAGTGGGAACTGAGAGCTTTAAAGCAACAATGATGGCACAAGCTATGGCTGGACTGAAAATAAATAACCAATTTCCAGGGAAATGCTTTAACTGTGGTAAACAAGGACATACAAAGAAACAATGTAGGAAGAGAGTGGATAGAAGGGCTGTTAATTTTCAAGATAATGTAATCAAAGGGCAAAAACAGCCTGGACTTTGTCCAAGATGTGGAAAAGGATTTCACTGGTCAAGCCAGTGTAAATCTAACTTCCATAAGGATGGAACCCCTTTGTCGGGAAACTATCAACGGGGCTCACTCCTAGCCCCGCAACCAAAGGGAGCCTATCAGATCTAGAAACAGACAGAAATGGCCCAATACTCCGCAGTGCCATGGAATTATCACCAGCCACAGCAGGCAGCGCAGCCTTAGACCTTCCTTGTGCAGAATCTATTATTATACTGCCTGGAGAAGCTCCAGCATTGGTCAGGACAGGAATTACTGGACCTTTGCCAAAAGAAACTGTTGGCTTAATACTAGGAAGATCTGGTTTAACATTAAAAGGAATTAGAATTCATACTGGAGTAATTGATAATGATTATACTGGAGAAATTAAAGTGATGATATCAACTTCGGTTCCATGGAAAGCCCATCCAGGTGATAGAATAGCACAGTTGCTTATTCTGCCATATTATAAGATTGGCAATAGTACAAAAGTAAGGAGAACGAAAGGCTTTGGAAGTACAGGAGAGGCTGGAGTTTTCCTCTCTGAAAAAATTTTAGAAACACGCCCGACGTGCTCAGTAACTATAAGTGGGAAAGCTTTTAGAGGATTAATAGACACAGGTGCTGATGTTTCAATTATAAGCAGTAATCATTGGCCTTCTCGCTGGCCTACTTGTCCTGCAGACATTACAGTGGTAGGTTTAGGTAGAGCTCATGGCTTGCAGCAAAGTGCTAAAATATTGCCTTGTATTTGCCCAGATGGGCAGCCAGCCCACTTACAACCCTATATAGCAGACCTTCCAATTAATTTATGGGGAAGGGATTTATTGCAACAATGGAAGGCTGAAATCCACATTCCAACGATAGATACTTATAGTATGCAAAGTCAAGAAATGCTAATAAATCAAGGATATCAGCCAGGGTTAGGTCTTGGTAAATATCATCAAGGGAAACTATTTCCCATTCCAGCTGAAGGTAATGCAAATAGAGAAGGTCTTGGATATCAGTCTTTTCACTAGTGGCCACTGTTCGTAAAAGCTTACTGCTTCCCCCAGCACCAATCCCATTGACCTGGAAAACTGATACACCTGTATGGGTTGAGCAGTGGCCTTTAACCATAGAAAAGTTAGAAGCTCTAACAGAATTAGTAACTGAACAGTTAGAAAAAGGACATATTGAAGAATCTTTTAGCCCATGGAACTCTCCAGTATTTCCAATAAAGAAAAAAACTGGTAAATGGCGTTTATTAACAGATCTCAGAGCAGTCAATGCAGTTATATAACCAATGGGGGCCTTACAACCAGGCCTCCCATCACCTAATATGATCCCTGCTAATTGGCCTTTAATAGTTATTGATCTGAACGACTGCTTTTTCACCATTCCATTACATCCCAAAGATAAAGAAAAATTTGCTTTTTCTGTGCCTGCACTAAATAATAAAGAACCTCGAAAAAGGTTTCAATGGAAGGTGTTACCTCAAGGCATGTTGAATAGCCCTACTATTTGCCAGAATTTTGTTGCTAAAGCCCTTGAACCAGTACGACTAGAATTTCCTAATTGTTATCTTATCCATTACATGGATGATATCTTGTGTGCTGCTCCTAATCAAGATTTACTTACTTCTGCGTATATTAGCATGCAGCTTTGCCTTGATAGAGCAGGACTTAAAATAGCTCCGGAAAAGGTACAAATGCATAGCCCATATCAATATTTGGGCACAATAGTTGATAGAACAACTATTAGACCACAAAAGGTGGAACTGAGGACAGATCAAATCCAAACTCTTAATGATTTGCAAAAACTCCTAGGAGATATTAATTGGCTTCGCCCATGCATAGGGATCCCCACCTATGCATTGTCTAACCTATTTGCTTTGTTAAAAGGAGATTCAAAATTACCCATTGACTAATATCTGGTCATCAGGAAGGTTAATCACATGGGGAAGAGGGTTTGCTTGTGTGTCACCAGGACAAGGCCTGGAACCTGTGTGGATTCCATCTCGGAGAATTAAGCCATATCATGAGCGTTCCAAAGAAACGCCATCTTGAATGGGATATAGAATCTCCGGAGATGAACTTTGTACATTTGTTTTCAGGTTTGAGCTTTGGAGACTAAGTTTACTAATTATGCCATCCCTGATAGACCTTTGTGTAAAATAAAATGGATATGGGCTGACAGACAAGATCAGATTCTTTGGGATGTTTGCCGTGGGACGGAGGGTGTGATACTACTTAATGGTTCCTATGGAACAGTATGAAACTGGTCCCCTAAGGGGTATGCAGTCTCTAATGGTTTACACCAAAAAAACTCCTCCTGCAATCCCTATAAAAGGTTGTGATGGCATATACCAATATTGCCATGCACTCGCCCTATCCCATCTTATGGCTTAGGATTGGATTAATACTTCCTTGGCCTCAATTAGAGAATGGCAGAGCTCAAACAAAAATATGGAAACTTCCCTTAAGTTTAAGAACATTACAAATCTGGAATGGCCATGATGCCAGTGACACATCTGCTGGGATATGGAGCGGATGGTCTCACACTGGACATACAACAATTACAAACTAAAATAACTGGCATGCAATATGATTTTTGCAGTCTCTACACCAAATTTGCTACTTTACAAAGTATAGCTGATGGATTAAAAGCATTGCATCCATTGGATTGGATAAAAGGCATGAATAGCAGTCTCCTAAGCATTTTGATACTTTTTGTTGTCTTTTAATTATCCTATGTTTAAGTTCTCAGGTGCACAGGAGGAACGCTCCAAGGATTGACTGAAAAAGAAATAACTGGAATAGGCTTATCTTCTCCTACAGGCTTATCTTCTCCTAGGAAAACAAAAAGGGGGAAATGTGGGAAGACATTCTGGAACCTTTTTGAAGCATTGAAAGTGTTGAAGTATGTGGGCCGAGCAATGGGATTCAGAATGTCCTGCTTGAGCAGTGGAGGAGCTGAGGGTGCGGGGCGTGGAGACTAATATCACCCTGTTTGGTCCTGAAGGATGGCTGGTTAGCCAGAGACGGGTAAGATTCCTCAAGGGAGGAACAACCTAAGACAGGCACAGTCGCAGAGGGGCCAACACGGGTGGGGCACAGACCCCCAATATCTGAGAGAGGTCTCCTGCCCCCAGGGCTGTTTTGCTCTCCACCCCCAGCTCAAATCCACACCTGCTCAACTCAGACCCAGGAAGTAAACAAAGATAATTGCCTCAATCATGTGAGGCCTTTGACTGTTTATGAGTGTAACCTGAGAATGTTAGCCCACGAACTCAATAAAAGCAGCCTGGGATGAGTCAGTGGGGCTCTTGATCCGAGAGGTCTTGAACCCCCCGGTCCCACTTTTCTCTTCAGTCTGTGTCTGTGTCTTCTTCAAGCTTGCGGCACCCGTCACTCGCCTCGAGTCGCCGAGCTGGTCTCGGCAAGGTCAGGTTTTCTGGCATTTATAATGAAATACTCACTATTGCATTTCATTTTACACATAAGTCCCTGAGTCTTAGGGAAGTTAAGTAATTTAACCCAAAGCAATACTGTTACTGAGTAACGAAGATTCTAAGCCCTATACCCAAGCATTTGGAGAACTTGAGTACACAATTCTCCATGTCTAAGCTGAAGATAATTTACCATCAACTTATTCAGGGAATTCATCAAAAGAAATACACTCTGAAAGACATTGTTCTGACATCTCTTCTTGCTGTATTTCAATCAACAAGTACTTGTCAAAGTAAGAATCCATCCCAGGTCTGCCCAACTCTATGGTCTACACCCGCTGTATTGTTTCATACAGCAGAAGCAATAAAGGGTAATGTTCTATCTGTCACAAAGACCCTGATTATTTCCCAGTGGAGCCAGGTTAAGAACAAGTGACACATGGGGGAAAAGATTAGAAGCTTTCTATGGTTGACGTTTGTGGGCCTGAAATATATGCTAAGATAGAGTATATGGGCTGCCTTCAGGAGCATGAGACATAGATCTTCCTTCCTTTTTTCTTGTTTTCCTTCTTTTATTTATTTTTAAGTTGATATATATTTGATGTGCAATATTATATGTTACAGGTGTACCATATAGGGAGTCACAATTTTAAAGGTTATCCTTTAAAGGTTATCCATTTGTAGATATTATAAAATATTGGTTATATTCCCCATGCTCTATAATATATCCTTGTAGCTTATTTTATACCTAACAGTTTGTATCTATTAATCCCCTACCCCTCCCCACCTAACTGGTAGCCGCTAATTTGTTCTCTATATCTCTGTCTGCTTCTTTTGTATTATATTTACTAGTTTGCTGTATTTTTTTAGATTCCACATATAAGTGATATCACACAGTGTTTGTTTTTCTGTCTGACTTATTTCACTTAACATAAGGCCCTCCAAATCTATCCATATTGCTGCCAATGGCAAAATTTCATTTTTAATTATGTCTGAGTAGTACTCCATCGAGTGTGTGTGTCTAGATGTAGATATACATGTATATCTCACATCTTCTTTATCCATTCATCTGTTGATGGACACTTAGGTTGTTCACATATCTTGGCAATTGTAAATAATGCTGCTATGAACATTGGGGTGCATATATCTTTTCAAATTAGTGTTTTTGTTTTTTTCCGATATATACCCAAGAGTGGAATTGCTGAGTCACATGGTAGTTCTATTTTTAGTTTTTTAAGGAACCTCCATATTGTTTTCCACAGTGGCTGCACCAATTTACATTCCCACCAAGAGTTTATGAGGATTTCCTTTTTTCCACATCCTCACCTACAATAGATCTTCCTTTCTTAAGACTTTAGGAGGTGTTAGAAGAGATTGGACTATTGAAGGAAGCTGGGTCTTGGACAGAGATGGTTAAAAGGGCATGGCCCATGATATTATTTGGGGTATATACACGTGTTCCTAAACTATTTTTCCCCAAAATATGTTTCTTGCAGCACTATGATTAGAGGTACCCTGTGAACATATTCTTGGTTGAATCTGGTAAAGGAAAAAAGGACTGTATTGGAAGGATAGTGGTTAAGCTCCTAAGTTGACAGCATCTGCCTTGGTTAATGGCAGGATCCAATGCAGTTGGGAGCACCGTAGCAGTCATGGTAAAGAGAAGCTGCTACCTGCCACCTGCCACTAACTACCACTAGCACCAATGCATGGTCATCAGATGTTGTCACCACTCCAGGGTGAATTCCAGGTGACCTCTGCTCTCTTTTAGCATTGGTTCCAGACTTAATGGCCCTTGCAAGAGAATCCTATTGGCCAAGCTTAGGTCACTTCCTCAAACTCTAGTTGCCTCTTTTCAAGGAAAACAAATATCTCAAATATCTAGTCTTTTTGCATTTGTGGTATGAGTCAGAGCCCTGATTTACATAAAGACTCACCCTAAATCAAAATCTTCAAACATAAAAATAAGCAAATGAATAAGCAATGGATATCTTCTGCGGTCCCCAAAATGCTTAAAACAAGACAAGACAAAACAAAAAACAATGGAGACAACTGATACTATAATTTACTCTGGAGAGTCACAATTCTCTTGACGTATTAGAGTCTCTGAGATTCTTACTGCAAAACTAATGAACAAAAGAGCCTGTTAACCTTACAATTCAGCATTCCTCAAACTTATTTGACCATGGGGCCTTTCAATGCCAGCATATGTTAATGCATTGAATATTTTTCTTCAGGTTGTAATTTGAGAACTATTGTCTTAAGACTTCTCCAGACCTTTTATCTATGTCCCCTAGACTTCTATAAACATATCCTGACATGGCAACCTAGAGGCAGAAACTAAACAGCCTCATTTTCCCTTTCACCCAGGGTTATGTCTACTCTACTGTCCTCTGGAATTCATTTCCAGAACTTAAATTCCTGGATTAGAGTTTACAAAATAAAAGAGACGGATGAAAACCAAGGAACGTCTGGTCTCAAGTTGAGATGCTAAAAGAATTCCAAGGAAAGGTACAGGAACAAAAGTATAGTGGCCAAATATCGCAGTGAGTAAATGACATCCTTTAACAGGATGATGTACACGAGACTCCAGTCTACAACCACATTTGCCTGCTTCTCAACTACACCACGGATGTCTCAAGCCTAGGCCCACTTACACATTTTCCTTTTCCCCAGAACACTCTTCCTTCCACGTGGTCTGGCTGATTTCTTTCATCTTTGAAAGGTCATCTTAAATAGCCCTTCCTCATGGAAGACTTTTTTTTACTTGTCTTGAAACATCTTTCTCCACTGGCTAAATCAGAAGTCCTTGTTATATGCTCCCGTGATACTTTGTAAGTTCTTTCCCACTCAACAAGTATCTCATGTTATATGATTGCTTATTTAGTTTATGTCTTTACATGATGAATTATAAAAGAAAGCAATGGACATATTTTCTTTCTATTTTAGGATAAATATCTTTGAGTTTTATCCACTACCTAATAAGGTAGGTGATATCCATTTTCTATCATGTAAAGGTAGGTGTATATTTTCCTAGAACTGCTGTAATAAAGTACTTACAAATGTGGTGACTTATAACAATAGAAATTTATTCTTTCACCATTCTGGGGGCTAGAGTTTGAAAATCAAAGTGTTGGCAGAGGGCTATGTTCCCTTCAAAACCTCCAGGAGAAAAAAAAACTTCTTTGCCTCTTCCAGCATCTGGTGGCCCCAGATGTTCCTTGACTGGCAGCTGCACCACTGCAATCGCTGCCTCTGTAACCACATGACATTCTCCTTGTGTGTGTCTATCTATGTCTCTGTCTTCCCTTCTTATATGGACACAAGTCATATTGGATTAGAGCTTACCCTAATGACCTCATCTTGACTTGATTACATGTACAAAGAATTAATTTCCAAATTGATGCCAAAATCTTGGCCTCTCTGTACACCATTGCCAAATAGAATCTTGGAGACAGAGTTTTGGGTGAAGTAGAAAAGCATAGCTTTATTGCTTTGCCAGGCAAAGGGGGACACAGAGGGCTCCTGCCTTGAAAAACTATGTGGCCCAACCCAGGGGAGTATGGTGAGGAGTTTTATGGCAAATGTTCGGGGTGGGGGGCGTTGCTGACAAGGTTAGGGTGTGTGCAGTATTTCAGGTGATCAGTCTTCTAATATTGATGAGCTTTTCTAGTCCCTAAAGGGTGGCTTCTTGGCTGCTCCTCCCTTGAATAGCAACTATTCGAATCTGCCCTTTGGAACTCAGGGAAGGTCATGGAGGCGGGAGTCTTGTCTACAAGAAATGGGGGACAGAAAGGCTTCTGTGCCTGGGAGCCCCACAGGACCCCACTTGGTTTCAAAATGAGGTCACAGTCACAGGGGATTAGGACTTCAGCATATTCCATTGTGGGGACATAATTCAGCCAATAACAGTAGAGTTCATATTTATTTGATACACCCACAGCCTCCTCCTAAGAATGTGAAGGCACAGCACAGAATAGGTGGGTGTTTGCTCTCTCTCTTTCTGTAGATAGACAGACAAACAGACGTGTGTACATGTGTATGTATGGACATGTAATAAATAAGTCAACATCTGATAAAGGATCTTACGTATTTTCCAATTGCTGTGCTGCTCTCCAGGAGGACTCAGAGGAAAAGGCTGGAAAGAATGAGAAGACAAATCAACTGTAAATCCCCATTTTTAAGGGAAGATTAAGATTTAACCTAATATAGGAATCTGCTTAGTCAAATGAATCCACTAAAAAAGAGGATCAAAAACAATCTCGCCATTGTTTCAGGAGCAAGAACATGCATTCATATCTTTCTCCTTCTTTGTCTTGCCTCACTCTTTTCCACTTTTCATTCTCCTTTGTCTTTTTTTCCCAGTTTCTTTAGAATCCCAACCAAAATTAAAAATCTTCTCTAAATACTTGCCTCTTCTTTTCAGGAAATCCTTGTCTCCTGTGTTGCTTAATCAATGGTTTTCAATCCTGGCTGAGCATTAGAATCATCTGGAAGATTTTTCAAAAATAGAAATGCCATGGCCTTACCCATGGAGCCTCTGTTTCGGCATCTGAGATTCTATTGCAGGATTAGGGTGAGATGCCCTCTTTCTAATGCTTCAAGATGGCAGCTCTCACATTAACTCTTTCAAGTGTGAACTTCTAAAGTTGAATGATTTATTTAATATACATGTCCTAAGCATTTAGTGTTTTCCTTTCCTTTCAAGTTTGGGAAGGGAAACTTCCTTTTTGTAAAAGTACAAGCCTTGTATTAAATGACCCAATAATTTAAACCACCTCCAGCCTGTTGTCTCCCAATTCTCCAAATTTTTACATGTATCTCACCTAACAGATAGAGCCCCTTGAGGATGGGGACTCTTTGTTTTATCTCTAGATCCCAGTTATCAACACAGGGCTCAACATACAGTATGCCCATAATGCTTTTAGTTAAAAGATGAATCATTACTACAGTCTGCATTTTCAGGAAATGGCAAATTTCTCCTCTTCTCAACATCTCAGTTTGACCTCAGCCCTAAACCAATCTAAGGCAAAACAATAGCCAAATTTCTGGCTACATTTCACACGCCAATTTAAACAAAGTTTCTTTCCTTTAATCTCAGCTGCTGATGGAGAGACTAGGAGATAACAGAAAGTTCCTTTCTTCTACAGGAAAAAAAAATGTGATACTAATGCCCAGGAGGAATGCAAGATTCTATTTTTGCATCTTCTCTGAATTAGCAATTTACTGCTCGACTTCATTTTGAATTTCAGGGCTCTAACAGAGCAGGTTCTGTCTTTCAGAACTTACTGTTCTGTATGATCATTCAAAAAAGTAGCTTTATTAAAATAAACACATTCAGAATCAAAACAGCTTTAGTGCTTCTAGAGATATTTCCTAGAAAGGAGTGTGAAAAGCAAGTCAACTGCTTAAGAACCATTTTATTACTTCTAATTAGAAGTAGTTTTCTTTCCAAGTTATGGTGACCCTTTTAGCAGGGAGGTGGCGCTTATTTAAATAATTCTTTGTGTTTGTCAGGTACCCTGGAGTCTTATACTTTTGCTTCCTGACCTGAAGCCTTCAGCTCCCTTGCAATAGGTTCTCTGGTAACCTTCAGTTGCTCCAGACCCTGTATGCAGAGTTGTTTACGTGACTTTAAATTTTCCATAAATTTGCATTTAAATAAAAGAAACCTTCAAAACATTTTCATTGAATTTATAGTGTGGAAAGAAACGCCAAAGATCTGAGGAAGCAGCGTCATACAAAAGGAAAAGGCATAGATTCGAGGATCAAAGGACTTGAGTTCCTGCACCACATGAGTTATGTGACTTTTGGAAGGTTATTTCACATCTTTGATTCTCATCTCTCTTATCTGCAAAGTAGAAATACTGAGCACATAGTTTATCCACACTTTTGAGGGTATAAGAAGATCAGACATAAAGCTCATGACATATAACAGTAGTGTTTAATAAAAAAGGCTTTCCTCCACTTCCTATGATTGCTCTTCTTTTCCACAAAATTCAAATAGCTACCATCACAATCTCTTCTCTGTCAAACCATTAGCCTTATTAACTAATCCCTGTCCTCCATTGAATCTATATTCTGGTTATAACTGTTGTGAAAAAAGTTACCACCAATGTAAATAAAGCAAGGATACAGATGAATGGAAAAAAGGCCAGATTTCAACTCACAAATATATTGTGGAAAATGTCATTTATGCATTAACATTGTGCATCTCTTATATGTCAGGGACCATGCTTGTTATCAACTGTTATTTCCTCTCCTGAAAACACTTGGCAGTCTAATAGAAAGCTAGACAGCAGCACAAAAATTTCTAATGTGAAGTTTCATATATACCATGAGAAAGGCATCGAAAAAGACTGTGGCTGTTCAAAAAGAAAGACAATCCTTTTGTCTTGAGAGAACAGTAAAGGTTTCTGGAAGCAAAGAGCACATTAGTCATTACCTGAAAGACTATAGGATTTTAAAACGGAGACACTGAAAGGAAAGCATCATCAGTGGAAGCAGTAACACGAGTGAAAGCATTGAGAGATCCATTATTCCAGTTTGCCTGGCCAAAATCTGGGAGGAATCCTTGGCTCTTGGACTCTCTCTCATACTATCTATCCATTCAGTTGGCCATGAAATTCTATTATCTCCAGCTAAAAAATCCAAAAATACTCCTAAATCTCTTCACCTCCCTCATCCAAACCACCCTCATTTTCACACTTATGTTATTGCAAATAGCCTTCTAAACGGCCCTCTTGCTTCTATACTACGTGGTCCTGTCCCCAAACCCCACCTAATCTCAGCACAGCAACTAGAATAATCCTTTTAGTATGAAAGTCAATGCCTATCACTCCTCTGCTCAAATCCTTGGATTAGATCTCCATTTCACTCAGAGAAATAGCTACCCAGTGGTCCATGGAGTCCTACATCTGCCATGCTCCATCCATACCTCTTTACCTCTTTGACCCCAGGTCCTACTAATCTTTCTCTTAAATTTCTCTTAAATCAAGTGATTTCTGTTAAGTCACTAATCTTTCTCTTAAATCTAGGACACCATTCCTCCAACAGATCTCTCTCTTAACACAGGTCCTATCTACTGCTTCTTGCCTGTGCTTGGAACGGTATTCTCAGACATCCTCATAGTTTACTCTTTTCTCTACTTCAAGTCTTTCTCAAATATACCTTCTCAAGAAGACTTATAGTGATCTCCCTATTTGAAATTGTAACTATACCTCCAGTATTCCTAAACTCTCTTGCTCTATGGATGTCACCTTCTCACTTATTCCTAGTGCTTATTATTTATTTTCTATCTTCCTATGCTGAAACATAAGTTCTTTGGAGGGCTTGCTTATTTACTGCTGGGGCCTTTTATTTATTTATTTTTAAAGTGTCTAGAACAGTGTCTGGCACACAATAGATGCTCAAACAATAGTCAATAAATAACATTGATTAAAAGATCTTTCTCCCTTCCCTTTCTACCCACTCCTTCCTTTTACAATAATAAGTCCTTGATACCAGTAGCTTCTAGTAGAGTTCTTAACATGCAGAGGTGCTCAGTAAATGTGTCATGGATTCAGTTCCGCATTTTAATGGATTCTTTTAGAGCCATAGAGTTTGCACATTAGTAAGATGAAAAACAAAGCACTATTTGCTTATATCTATTGCTACCAGTGGAAAAGATCATCTTCTCTTTTAAAAAAGTCTCCTTTGGAAAAAAAAAAGTCTCTTTTGTTAGCAGCAGAATCTGGAATCTGAATTATCTGGATGAGTGGCTTTTAAACTGTTTTCCACATTTCTTATGGTTCTGAGCATGTGCTATAAGGGTTGCTGCAAGTGTAAGAGTAATGAGGCACTTTTGCCCCAACCCATCGAGGGTCTTCTCTCAACTTTCCTTAGTTTATTCTCACCCAGGCCAACTCTGCTATTTTCGTTTTCCATGTTGAGCTTTTGACTAAGATTTTGTTGAAATACAGGATTCCAGAGCAAAAAGAAATTTTGAAAACAACTAAATTAGGTCATTTTCTTGACTCTGTACTTATTTTGATCTGTACAGACACCATCTTTCCCTTTCAGTTTTTGCCAACTCTGGAGCTAAATGGAATCGCATTGAATATCAAAAATAGGAGGTTTTTTTATTCTTTCCTAAACTGACACTTTCTATTTTTTTTAAGTGGGGCAAGTAATTTTTTTTTTTTACCTTATATCGAACTACAGTTTTATTTTATTTATTTATTTTGCCATCCTGTCTTCCTCTTGATAGACTGAATGGCTGAATGATAATTCTTGCAATAGTGTCCAGGAAAATTCATGTTTGCAATTAAATAAAACCGATAGAGAAGTCAGAAAGAAAAATCAAAATGACAGAACTTATCATGTCATAACCTGTCATGCTGTCAGATTCTTTAATTTGATGTCTGAAAAAAAAAGCCCCCACCTACAGATGTGCTACAACTAGCAATTTTGAGTCATCCAGGAATATTTAACAACTACTCATATTCTATTACCTTGCTCAGTGCTTTTCTTTTTCATTTATTTTAAAATTTTCCCTTTTTGGTTCGTTATTGTAGTCGACAAAAGTGTATCAATATGTATCATGTTCTTTCTTATTTGTCTGATTCCTACTTTCTAGGACAACAGAAAATAGGAAGCTTCCCAAATGTCCTTTCTAACCCTCCTGTCTTCTCTGTCTGGGGCATTCTTAAGTGGACACTTAGTATCTGTATAAAGTTTGATCCTTTCAGCAATCTGAAATTAAGAGATAATATACTGTTTAATTTTCAACCACCAGTTATGATGCAGATTTTATCAGCCAAATATGATAAATATTTTAGAATCTTTCAACTCCCTAGGTCCGTGATTCTTAATCCTGGCTTCACATTAGAATTACTTTGAGCGCTTTTAAATACTGATGCTTAGGCCCCAGTTAGGACCAGCTAAATCAGAGGCTCTTGGAGTGAGACCCAGGCACTGGTATTTCTTAACAGTGCCCTGGATCATTTTGATGTGTGCCTAGTGTTGAAAACCACTCTTCTAAGAGGACTGAATTACTAAACAGTAGACTAGGCAGTTATTTAAAATTCGGTTGCCAATGCATAATGCTTAAAGAAAGACATTCAAATGCAATGAGAATTGAAGTTGCTATTGCTTTGCTAATTCATTAAGACCTAGAATGACTTCCAGTGGAACCAGAAGTGGATTTGCTGTGAACTTGATGAATCTTAAGCTTCAGTGTCTGCACTGACTCCTGCCCCTGTGAGGGCTGGGTGTTGCTAAGAGCTGGGCAGTGTTTCAGGTATGAAAAGCCAGGTAGCAACCAGAAAGCATCTCTTAGAATTACTTGTAAGTTGCCCAAAGAGATCTCAGGAAAAGAGGCCTTGGTCATTTAGTCTGCGGTCATTTATTGCAATTTCTTTTCTTATTTTACTTGGATATTCATTTTCAAACCTAATTTTACACTTGTAAGTTTTGCATTCCTTCCCTCAAAGAAAGACCCACAAATTATATGTGCTTGAGGTCTCACAAAATCTGGATCTGTCCTTTAGTGGGTTTGATGAAAGTAGAAGGGATTGTTAGTCATATTCCTAACTAGAAACTTAAATGTTAGAAATTTAGGGTGAAGAAAGGCACATTGATTCTTTTCTGCATAACAATTGCACATTTCAAAGACCTTGTACCTCTTAAAACAGGATTTAATCCAAAGAATGTGGTATTTCTGTTTTGCGGTTTTGAGTTGCTTCTCTTTTGGTTCTTTTGAGTAACTTTCAAATATACACTTCTATGCCATTCAAATTAGATATTGCTGGTGCTTCCCTGGTGGTCCAGTGGGAAGGAATCCGCCTTCCAATGCAGGGGATGCTGGTTTTGATTCCTGGTCAGAGGACTAGGATCACACATGCCGCAGGGCAACTAAGCCCACGCGCCTCAACCAGAGAAGAGAAAACCCGCATGTCACAACTAGAGAGAAGACTGCGCACCACAACGAAAGAGCCCGCATGCCTCAAGGAAGATCCTGCGTGCCACAGTTAAGACCCAATGAAGCCAAAAAAAAAAAAATATATATATATGTATATGTATATAGCCCAAGAATTTCCATTTGATGAGATTCCTATTTGATATTCACAATCACTTTTTCCTCCTTGAATTCAATTACAAAAGATCTGACTCATTTTTTATCATCATTTCCATCATCACAGATATTTTATAGAAAATATTTTCGCATAAATTAACTCATTTATACCTTACAATAGATCTATGAATTAGGTATCTTTACCCCATTTTTGGAGAGGGTGCAAACTGAGAGATAAATTCCCGTGACCAGCATCCAAAATTCAGAATTCAAAGCCAGAACTCTCAGATACAAAAGTCTTTTCATGGTTAAATTCTTCTTTTACCCCAACCATGCCTATGTTTCTATATTGATCCGAAATGTAAGGATTACCCTCAGGTTGTCATTTTCAAGTCCCAGATCTCTGATTATATTTCAAGATCATGACTGCAAGTGGTTTTTTTCTCACATACCAATTCTAATTGATAAATAGTGACTAGCTGAAGCCCTGTGTTGAGAAGGATTCTGAAGGTGAGTCTGGGGTCAGCAGATGACTATGGTGAGAAAATAATGTCTGTCTTTGATGCATAAAGAAGTGCTGGCACACACACCAACAGAATATTATGGGCTCCAAGCAATTGATTGTACATGGTCCCTAACTGATTTTCCCTCATTTACACTTTAGCCAATAGTAGTCTATTGCGCTCAGCAACAATTTCCGGTCCTGAATGTTTCTCTCCAAAGCACTCATCCAATATCAGTGATGGAACATCCACTGCACATTGCTCTACTCAGATCTCAGCGCCATTAAGGAAGGTTTAAAAACATCACCTTCTGTTTATTTCCCTTAATTTTCAACTGGGAGATCTGTCCAATTGCACTTTCTGGGACATGGAACAACTGTGAAAAAATATCTTTGCTTTAATGTAATAAGGCACCTACTTATATATTGCGTTGTTTTGTATTTGTATACCTGGGTAAAATTTTCTACTTTTATCCACCTGGACATTAAAAAAAACAGTTCAGCTGTGTCTTCCTTAGGGAAACCATCCTTAATTTTATTTTTTCTTTTCTATACTATAGCTATTTCTATAGCCGAAGTTGTTAGGGATGCATTTAACTGCAAGTAATGGGAAGCTCAAAGTACACAGGCTTCAATAAATGTTTGTTTTTTCTTACTTATGAAGAAATCTAGACTATGAAGTCTGTTGGCATTTGGTGGATCAGCACTGCCAAGGCCAGCATCTCTGAAATTTTCTTGACTTTTCCCTCATAGTTGAAAGATGGTCACTAGAGCACCAGACTTCTTATCCACATTCAAAGCCAGAAAGAGGGTAGAGCAGTGATTTCTCCCATCCTCAGAAAAAAAAGATGCCTTCCCAAAGCACCAATTAGAATTCCAATTAGATCCAATTTGCAATAATTTTGTCACATGATTGCTCCTAGCTACAAAAGAGGCTGTCAAGCTGATTAATTTTTTTCATCTTCTCTGGTAGAGATAGTGAGCCAGAGAGAAATGGGTTGAGTATAGTGTTGAGTTACCCAAGCATCAGTGTTAGACAGAGTTACTCTTCCCACCATGATTACAATAGTTTTTTTCCCCATATTTTGTCCCCTTAATAATCGGTTTATTTGGTTAGGATAGAGAGTGCCTTTGATCTCTGAACATAAGATTAGTACCTGATGCAGAGTAAGTACTGAGTACCTGTTGATTGAATTGTACTGTGTGGTGCTACCATTCAGTGCCAACTTGGCTAAGCTGACACTGCGTTTCTCAGAATCCTCTTCCCTGTATGGTCCAGGTTTACTGCTTGTGCAAAAGTGACACTTGTGTGAGATTTGGGAAGCAGAGTGAGTTGGCAGCTATTACTCTCTGAGGCTGTCAGTTAGACAGAGGGAGAGACAGGCATGGAGAAGCACACAAGTTTGAATTTATCCTTGCTCTTCCCTGCAGTAGAAGAGAGATATAGAGGTGCTAGTGAAGCCCAGTTTATTCTCTTCCTCTCCTGTCCTGTGTCCACTCTTTCTCCGAACTGCCAGCTCCACTGAGCAACAGCAACAAGTCTGAGAGGAAATAGCTTTCCACCAACTTTCCCACCAGTTCCCTTTGTAGTCTAACCCCATGGACTGGACATGCCTGAATTCCAGATCTCCCTGAAAGCTCCACCCTGTCCTCCAGTGCCCCTGCTTCAAGAGAGCTCGTTAGTGACTTTCCTCTGATTCTCCAACTTCCCTCTGAAGCCTATTTTCCCTCAAACTGTATAAACTTTAATTTCTGTAAGAGAGTCTTCATTGCAATCTGCTTTCCTGATTTACCCTAATTGATGCAGAGAATCTCTTATTCATGGTACTCAATTTTATCATAACCTATATCACATTTTTCTTATCTTAACAGAGGTGTTAATTAACAGAAGAATGATAACAGGTACAACATTTTATTTTAGATACCTGCTATATATCTGGGTGTCTGCTCTTGCAACTTCAATAAGAATTATGGGAATTAGGAAGCACTCTATGAATAATTGCAAAATAATTCTGTTTTAGAAAAGTTCTTGTTTTCTTTTAAGGGAACTCAAAGGAAGTGTCACAACCATTTTATTTCATCTATCAACTCTTAATATTTCATATAGAATGAGAGGGAATTTGAAATGAAGGTAAGGAATCAAACTGAGTGGATTCTTTTTCTTCAGATAGTGGTTGCAGTGTCCTTCATGGCTTGGTGCTTACTTCCCACTGACCACACTCAGAATAGCCGTTCACTTTTTATTTGTGACCATGTGTAGTTAAACAATAAAAATTAGCTGACTGTCAACATCAGCAACATGTTCATACTCTCAATATTTAAAGATCCATCTTCTCAGAAGGGAGATGGTGGTCAGGAAGCCCAGTGACATACCTCGATCAATTTAAAAAGCAAAACAAAACAAAACTCTATGGTTGTAGCCTTCATTTGACATCTCTGGAAAGCACCAAAGGAAGCCTAACCAGTTTTACCTGGAGGAACCCTTTCAAGATTCAGTGGAGAAGAAAATATATTGGAAAATAAGTGCTGGGTGCTTGTTATCGTTTTCTACCTGCAAACACAGGTAAACCCAGAGCATTCTAGCTGTCAGTCAGATGGAAGCGTAGCAGCGAATATAGAAGGCTTTAAAAATAAGCTTTTTGTTTCCTGGGGTCTGACTAGCCAGAGAACATCATTAATTAATTTCACTTTTGAAAATGAAATGTGTGTGACGGGATCAGTGAGTGTAGGGTCACTTTTGTATTTTCCAGGGAACCATATACATGCCTAACTAGGTATTTGACCCCAGGTAATGGTGGAAAGAAGAACTGTCAAGACCCAAACTGAAAAAAAATTTTTAATAAGAAATACATAGTTTAAAGAAGTTAAAAAAAAAGAAAAAAAAGCTCATCTGTAAAATATCTCAATCTTACTTCTATCCTCGGACCTCCGCCACATCTCCAGCTACAAACAAATGTTAATTGTTACGTATCTCTCCAGTGTTTCTATGCAAGTACAAGAAAATATGAACACATATTCTAAGTTTTCTCTTGTACATCAAAAAATATCCTATGCTTTGGTCTGAATCTTGATTTTTTTTCATCTATATCTCATAAAGCTGTTCATATATGTAAATAGAGAATTTCATCTTTTTTTGCCTTGTCGATTTCATCTTGTCAATGTACCATAGATCATTTAACGATTCTCCTGCTGATGGAATCTTGGCTCATTTCTAATATTTTGCTGTTACAATACTGGATGAATAATCTTGCACACATATCATCTTATATGTGTGCAGACATATCTGTTGAATAAATTCAAGGAGTGGGATTGCTGAATCACAAGGTAAAACATTTCTCATTTAGAGAGAAATTGCCAAATTGCCTTTATTAGCCATTGCACTATTCTGCAGTCTCACCTGTGAAATATGAAATGAATCTATTTTCCCATAACCTCACCAAAATGCCTCTTGCCAAACTTTTGGGATTTTTGTTGATCAGAAAGATGAAATCCAGTACTGAGATTTAGTTTTAATTTGCAGTTCTTTTATCATAAGTGAGATTTAGCAGATTTTTACATGTTTAAGGGACATTTGTACTTTTTCTAGCTCATTTTGCTTTTGGGGGTTATTAATGTTCTTCTTAACTTCTTGTAGAGCATCTTTTTCTTCTGTGTTATGAGTTGCAAATATTTTTCCAATTTGTTGATTGTCAATTTTGCAATATATATATATGTTATGTACATTATATATACATAATTTTTTCTTTACCTTGCAAAACTTTGTACTGTTTAAGTAACCAAGTTTACCAGTTTTTCCTTTTGAGTAAGTTAAAACAGGTATCCTCACTCTAAAATTATAGAGTGACTTCCCTCGTTGTCCAGTGGTTAAGAATCTGCACTCCCAATGCAGGGGCCCCGGGTTCCATCCCAAATGCTGCAACTAAAGATCCCATATACCACAATTAAGACCTGGTGCAGCCAAATAAATAAATAAAATAAATATTAAAAATTAATAAATAAAATAAAATTGTAGAGAAATCCTCCCACGTAGTCTTATGAAACTTGTATGGCTTATTTTTCACATTTAAATACTTTAACTTAAAGTTTGTACTAATGTGTAGTGTGAAGCATGGATCTAACATTATCTTTTTCTTTAATTTATTTTTATTTTATTTATTGGCTGTGTTGGGTCGTCATTGTTGTGCGCAGGCTTTCTCTAGTTGCAGAGAGTGGGGGCTACTCTACATTGTGGTGCGCAGGCTTCTCATTGCAGTGGCTTCTCTTGTTGCAGAGCACGGGCTCTAGGCACGCAGACTTCAGCATTTGTGGCATGTGGGCTCAATAGTTGTGGCTTGCTCCGCAGCATGTGGGACATTCCAAGAGCAGGGCTCGAGCCAGTGTCCCCTGCATTGGCAGGCAGATTCTTAATCCCTGCGCCACCAGGGAAGTCCCTAACATTGTCTTTTATAGCTGTCTGCCCCACAACCCAGTTATTCCAAAGACTTTCTCTATTGTCCTATTGATCTATCCAAACACCTGTACTATACTTTAGTAATTAAGTCGTTATTATTTACTAGTTTGTTTTAAGACTAATTCTTCCTCAGTAGTCTTCCTCCTTCTCCCCCAAGGTCATTTTCCTATTATTTTTTATTTGTTTTTACATGTGAACTTTAGAATCCTTAGGATACCAAGTGTTATTTTATCAGCATAGCATTAAAGTGATAACTGTTTCCAGGTTTCTCCCATTTAGATTTTGCAGATGTCTTTCATTTATTCCTAAGTATTTTATCTTTATCAGTAACGATTTATTTTATTTACTTCTATCATGTAACTGTTATTTTTTGTTTCTACATAAATCTGCATATTATTTTAACCCCACAACCTTATTAAATTATCTTATCATATAAAACATCTTTTCTTCAGTTGATTCTCTTCGGTTTTTCTGGGTATACAAACAGTGGAAATAGTGATCACTTTGCTTTCTTCTTTTAAATTCTTATACAACTAACTTTTTTCTTTCATAAAATTTTATTGTTTAATATCATGGTACAATGTTGAGTTATATGGATGGTGGTAGGCATTTTTACCTTATTCCTAATTTTAGTGTGTCCTTGTTGAGTATAACACCGGTTTTTCTTTTTTGAGATACACATAGTTTATCATGCTGAGAAGGAACAATTCATTCCAATCTTATTGAGACACTTAAAATCAAGAATTGGTGTGGAATTTTTAAAAATGTCTTTTTAGCATGTAAGCATATAATCATGTAATTTATTTCAATACATAGATATATATAATACATTATATTAATACATTTCCTAATGTTGACCCAATATTATATTGCTGTTATAAAACCCAATTGGTCATGATGTATTAGTTTTTTAATGGGCTACTGAATTCTGTTTGTGATTTTTAAATCAATATTTATAGTAAGATAAATCAATAATTTGTGTGTGTGTGTGCTGGTAGCAAAGTGATGCCAAGTTTAAAAAGAATTTTTAACTTGCCTCATTTTTCTATGTCCAATCTGGCTGCTATGAAAGAGATAATTTCGTAAGAATGATCTGATCTTTAAAGATGTGATCAAATGCTCCTAAGAAGACCTATCAGTCTGTTTCTTTTGGTAGTGGCGGGGGCGGGGGGGAGTCTTTCTTATACTACTTTTGCCAATTTTTTCCCAAGAAAATCAGTCTGTAAACATTATTTCCTAATTATATATATTTTTTTCTTTTGAAGAAAAAAAGGAGGTCGTTAGGCAAGTAACAACGAAGTACTCGAGAATTGATTATTAATTACCAAATTGAGAAAGAAGGGAGACTGTTTTTTTAGGTGATTATAAAGTGCTAGTCCTTCCATTTAATTCTCACTAAAACTCAATTAGGTAAATATGATCAACTCCATTTAATAGGTGAACAAAATGAAGTTCTAAGAAGTTATGCAACTTTCTCAAGAACATAAGCAACAGAGCATGACAACAAAGCCCAATTATTGTAGACTACGCTATTTTTATTCTCTTCTGTTTTCCAGGGATGTAATGGATAGGGAATGGATAAATTAGGAGACATAATTATTCTGTAGTTATTAAGATGTTTAAAATCAAATTAGTACTCAACAGCTTACATCACCACTCAGGTTGTAGTCTATATCTGCATTCAATCAGCTCATCAAATAAGAGGAAAAGGATATGGAGACCTCCAAGGCATTGAAAGGTCTGACTTGATGGTGAGAAAAATACAGTTACCCTTTGCTGCTGTTAATAGGACATGTTGGCCAGACTGGCCCCATACTGAGTGGCTTTCTCGTATAATCATTCTGTCATCTCTTTTCTAGCATCATGTTGGGCCAATTCCTAAACAATTGGTTAACAAAAAAAAAGTATTTTTATAACAAATGCAACCTGTAAGCTGTGCTTACTTCCTTAAATAAATTCCAGACTCTTCTGGCAAAAAGCACTGTAGAATTATTTTATTGATATCTTAGTGCTGAAGCTCATATGAGAATGGTGAAATCTTAACCAAAGGAGTGAGGACTTCCCCCAGATCTCATATTGGCTTATCCCCCTTTCCCCCAATAACATTTGTACTCCAATCACTCTCCATTTAAAACCCTACTGATCCTAATTCTATGATTATCAGCCTGAAAACTGTTTCTTGTAAGCCTGTAATATCTTGAAGTTTTTCACCATAAATTAAACTCTGTGAGTTTCAGGTTAATCTATATGCCCTCAACAGTGTGTTATCAAATTTTATAAATCCTAAACCGCAACTGAAATGAAAGGGATATGAAAATAACTGAACTTATCTCAGCACAAAACACATAGCACACTGAGTTTTCTCCTTATTCTGTGGCTGTCAAGTATCTCAGATTCAGCAGCAATGTTGCACATGAACCTTAATAGCTTCATACAGCATGTACTCGTCTAAGGTTTTGGAGGAAAATAAATCAATATCAGTGGTTTAGTGAATTAATCTCTATTGTCTCCTCTTCTAATTGGTGGAGTTCAGAGAAAGATAAAGCAAAATCAACTTAACTTGCTGATTTTACTTAAATCCATATATCTACTATTCAAATTCACTAAATATGGTAAATAACAGCTTTATATCAACACACACAGATATATACCCATAGTCTTTTCAGAAGATAGTATAAATGCATATTGTGACTGTTTCCCATATCATTAATAAGAGTTGGCTTTATATACCAAACACAGACTTGAAGTCAAATTGTCAATACTTTTCAGAAAGTTAAAATTATGGCTCTCATATAAACACAAAACAAGCATATATTAAAAAATGTATGGAGATGTCACTACACAGCTACCAGAAAGAATAAAATAGAAAAAAAAAAACAAAACCCTGACAATATTAATTGCTTGTAAAGATTGCTTGTAGGCAGCAGGAATGCATTGCAGTTAGGAATGCAAATGGTACATCCACTTTGGAAGAGAGCTGGGCAGTTTCTTACAAAACTAAGCATACTCTTACCATACCATCCAGCAATTGGGCTGGTCGGTATTTACCCAACTAATTTTAAAATGTGTGTCTACCCAAAAGCTGGCATGAAAATGTTTATAGTAGCTTTATTAATAATTGCCAAAAAAATGGAGACACCCAAGATCTTCTTGAATAGGTAAATGAATAAACAAACTGTGACCCAGGCACCCAATGGAATATTGTTCATCCATAAAAAGAAATGAGCTTGATAGCCCTGCAAGACATGGGTGAATTACAAGCGCATATTGCTAACTGGAGCAAGCCAGCCTGAAAAGGCTACATACTAGTCCATTTATATGATATTCTGGAAAAAGCAAAAATACAGAGATAATAAATAGATTATTGGTTGCCAAGAGTTTGAGGTTCATGTATGTGTGTGTGTGTGTGTGTGTGGTGGGTGTGTATGTGTGGAGGTGTTAGTGGAGGCACAAGAGAGAGATTTTTGTCGTGTAACTGTTCTGTAGAATACCGTAACAGTGGGCACACTCTATACATGTGCATTTGTCAAAATCCATGAAACTTTACAGCACAGTGAACTTTAATGTATACAACTTAAAAAACATTATTTAGAATGCTGAGGGAGCCCAGGATGGAATGCAGACTGTCACAAAGAGAATCTAATTGGATTACAAATGTATGAAACAACCTCACTGACAGGAGTGGTGGTAAAAGGTGCTGACCTAACTCTGAAAGTACGTGGAGTCTGAAATTCTAAATGCCAAAGCAACAGTACATACACTCCACACTTTAGTTCAGAAAGGTGTTTCCCCTGGGGATATAGGTTAACAGTTCTGAAATCACTACGCCTGTGTACTAGAAATGAACAATACAGGGAGTAGATGGTAGGTGGTAGGAACAAGTTTTCCCTGTGTTGGAGTGCAATCTAAGAAGGCTTTCATAGAAGTAATATTTGATTTCATCCTGAAAGGACATACAGAATTCCAGCAACAAAAGAAAGAAGAAAGGACATTTCAGGGAGAGGGACTAGTTTCAGCCAGTTGTCCTCAAACTTTTAGGTCTCAGAAACCCTTTACATTTAGAAAAGTCATCTGGAACCCAAAAGGGCTTTTTAAAAAAATGTGCATTATATTGACTGATATTTTCTTATTATGAATTAAAACTGCTTTGAATTTAAAATATAATTTACTAATTCCTTTGAAAATAAAATAATAAATCTATTCATTACATGTAGATTTGAACTTCCATGCCCCATTGAGGGTAAATGTGGCTGCAGGACTTGCATTAGCTAAGGGATGGTAAGCAAAAGAGACGTGTGCCATTAGACTTGGAATATTTTAAAAACCAATGACAATTTCCTGTGCTTGTCTCTTTTCCATTGCCACTGCCATCAGCAACATTTAAAATGGTGGCTGCTTCCACAGCCTGCAAGGAGATATAAACACTTGCCCTAGTCGAATCATGACAGACACAAAACATGTACAAAAACAAACCTCTGTTGTTAAAAGCCACTGAAATTTAGGGGGAAGGGACTTGTTTGTTACCATCACATAATGTAACCTATCCATCCAAGATGAAACGAATCCTCTGGCGCCTAGAGATACAAACCACTTCTCTGGCTGTTTAAAACTTAATTTAGTCTCTAACAACAAAATCTTTTTTATAACCATCATTTTCATAGGAGGGAAGGGTTCACTATTTGCTGATAATCATAGGACAACACATTTATCCAGCATCTAACATTCCAGGAAGATGACTTCACCTGCATCTTGTTATATATCTTTTAAGTAGAAATTATTATTTCTATTTTACAGATATTGGAACTAAAGATTAAGAATTTTGTAAAATATACAGATTGTACAACCAGGAAATAATGGACTCTCAACTTAAGTCAAGTTCTGACTTTGAGGTGTATACTTTTCCCATGTGCTACAATTCCTTTGGTTAATCTAAGGACAGAAAATTGACTATTACCATTTAAGGAAAGTTTCTTATTATCTTTATTCTCTTTAAAAGGTTTAGAATCTCATTTAGGCAATTTCTTGGATCTTCTGGAGCCAGTTTTTAAATAAAGGTGATCTTTTTTTTTCTATGTTCTGAAAAGGAGTACCTCTTTAAATTCTTCTGCCCTAGATAACTGAGTTTATACAAAACAGTAGTTCCAGATAAATTCCAAGAGAAACTGGTCTTCTCATCTTATGGAAAAGGCAATGCAGAGGAAAAAAAAAAAAAGGAGATGCAGGGCTATTTTCGTTTGTCATTCAAAAAAATAGACTTTTCATGCATTCGGGGCGGGGAATAAGGAGACAATTATAACCATGTCAATCACTTTCCTAGTCTTTCAACCAATGTAAAAAGATTGTGGAAGTTGAAATTAAAAAAATAAAAAACAATTATTTGTAAATTTTACTTTTGTCACTTCCTGGATCGACACTTGTATAACTCAAACTCTGGTTATATTTTCCTACTTACACAATCCAGAAAATGGTACCCCTCTAACACAGTTATAGCAAAGTTTTTTGTTGTTGTTGTTTTGTTTTTTAATTACATAAAATAACTAGCAGTGTTTGCCATAATGGTGATTACATTTTATTTCCTCCAGATTCCCCATGAAAAAGAACCACAATACTTACTCTGAAAAGCTCCAGTTAAACAAAACCTTTTAAACATAAAGTTCTCAAATATATGCTCTGTTTCATTTGGAATGAACAGACAGTGGAAAGTAGCTTCATCCATTTCACCAACCACATGTATCAGAGCAGAGGATTCTGTGATTTAATTTGGCTGTAAAGTTATTATCCACCTTCAAAGTAACCAAAACAGCCAGACTGGATACACTACTTTCAATTTATTTTGTAAATCTAGAGAAAGCCTTAGGTAAAGGAATGTGAGCAATTTCTCTTTACCCTAGGTTGCTAGTGCTCTGGGCAGTGATCATAGGAAATGCAGACACAGCTGAAAACTCACAGAAGCTTCCAAACCTCAAGCCACATGGTCCAGGTAAATCGCTTTACTCATTTGATGAAAATAAGAGGTAAGATGTGGAATGGCTTTACTTTTTAATAAATGTATTTATATTTTCTAATTGCAAAAGGAAATAATGTAACACATGCATTGTGGTAATTCTAGAAGACACAGAAAAATAAGATAGGATAACAAGAAACTACATAACCCCATAATAAAAATGAAATCTCAAGTAACAAATTTTTGTCAAGGGAAAAGGTTTTAATTGATTTTCTCTCACTACAAAATTAAGATGTTGATATTAATATTTAGTTATATTTACAGAATTTATAATGAAATACTAAACCAACAAATGTCACATATACTGTTGATTTGCAGCAATAAAATTTTGATTGAATATGTCACAGATTAAATTTCCAAGATTTTTAATGGATCATTGTATTTTAGTGTATAGATGTATATCATGTTATATCTGCTTCTGAAGGATATTTAATTAGAATTTTTTTTGTTTATTCTAACCATTACCACAATGAACCTTTTTATTCACATGTACAATTTATTTAGCAAAACTCGACAACTGGAGAATCTTAGCCAAAAGTTCTAAACTATTTAAGGCTCTCAAACTGTCCTCTGGAAAAAGCATAAATATTAAAGTTAAATAATACAAGCCATGTAAGAAAGTGTTCATTTTTCCATACTTGTGCCAACACTAAATATTAATCTTTTAATATTCCATATTTTGTCAGTCTACATAATGACACCAACAAAAACCAGCTCTTATTTTCTTTGAAATTTAATGACCTTAAACATAATATCTTTATGTTCATTATTCTTATATATTGCTTCTTTGAGTTGCCTGTTCAAATTCTCTACTTGTCTTTTTGATCTTTTTTCCCCTCTTATTGACTGCCCCTCTTATATGTATACATATATATACACACACAAATATATATCCTTTTATCTTCTACAAATATTGTATCTTTCTGGCTTGCCATATGTATTAATTATGTTTATTTTTTTCCCATTACCATTAGGTAGTTTTAAATTTTTATATAGTTAATCTTTTTATATCTTCTATCATGCTTTAAAAATGTTCCCAGAATTCAAATTTTAAAACTCACTTTCCTATATTTCCTTGTTTTAAAATGATCATATATCTAATTAATTAGAAAGTTAGTGTGATATAAAGTATGATCTAAATTTATGTGTTTAATGATGTACAGCTATCCCAGCACTATTTGTTGACTATTTCTTACTTCCCCTACTATTCTGAAATGTTCACTTTAGCATGAAAATTTTTTCTACCTATACACTCATCTTGTATTACTTTTGAATTAATTTTGGTGTATAGTGTGAAGTAATAAGCCAATATATTTTTTTCTCAAGAATAATTAGTTTTCACAGCACCATTGATTGAATAATCTTTCCTGTTCTGTGTTTTACAATGCTCATTCTCTCTCATATTGAATGTCTAGATATGCAGTGGTTTCTTTCTGGACTATTGTATTCCATGATTATATTTATTTCTCCCTGTACCAATACTACAGTATGCTAATTACTACAGCTTTATAGTTAGCCTTAGTGTTTTGGAGTCTATATCCTCAGCTCCTTCGCCTTTTTCTTATTCAAGTATGGCTTGAATCATCTTGACTCTGCTTTTCTACATACCTTTTGAAACAGCTTGGAAGATTTTTATTGGAATTGAAATTTCATAAATCATTACAATAGTGAATACAGTTTTATTATCCATAAAATGAACTATCTATATCATTATTCCAGCATTCTTTTATGTTTTTAAATTATATGTGTAAGGACTTGCACATATTTTATTAGATTAATTCTTAGTTTCTTCATATTTTTGCTAATGTAAATTGTATCTTTTTACATATGCTAATTTTATTGCTATTTTACAGATTTTTACTGCAGTTTGTATGCCTCTCTAGTGTTTAGCATACCAATGAATGTGTTTCTTCTGATTATTTGTCTGTAACTTCTCTTGTATTTTCCATGAAATAACCATTTCTATCGACCTGAAAATTCTAACAATTTTTTTCTCTTTTAATTCAATCCTTATATTTTTAGTTTAATTTGTTTGTTTTCCTGTATAGGCTAGGGCACCTATCTTGTCTTCTTTGGGGTCAACGGATGCAATATTATGATTTATAATAATAGTAGTAGTAGTAGTGACTTACATGTGTGTGTATATATATTTGGTTTTCATCCCCTCTTCTGGCACTGAGCTCCGAAAACCCTTGGATTTTCTAATGTAGCTAGATTTCTAAAGGTGGAAATAGTCTTTTGTTATTCACAACAAGCCCCTTTCAACCACTCCTGAGTTTATGTTAATAAAGGAACTTTTGAAAAACTCCTAAGGATGGGGGTCAGATGCCAGAGCAACCAACCTTTTGATTCGTGGCTTGAAACTTTTACCCTCTGCCCTGTCCTCTGGGGAGGGGAGAGGGACTGCAGGTTGAATTAATCACCAATGGCCAATGATTTGATCAATCATGCTGCGTAATGAAGCCTCCATAAAACCTCCAAAGGATGGTATTCAGACAGCTTCCAGGTTGTTGAATCGGTGGAGGTGCTGTGAGAGTAGCACCCCAGAGAGAAATGTGAGAAGAGCTCTGTGCTCCTTCCCACATACTTTGCCCTATAACCTGTCTTCCATCTGGCTGTTCCTGGGTTATATCATTTTTATCATAAACCAGTCAGCTAGTAAGTAAACTCTTTCCTGAGTTCTGGGAGCACCTCTAGCTAATTAGTTGAACCAAAGGAGGGGGTTGTTGAAACCTTCAATTTATAGCTGGCCAGCCAGAAGCATAGGCAACAACTTGGACTTTCATTTAGCATCTGCAATGAGGAATAGGGTTAATTGCGTGGAACTGATCCCTTAACCCATGGAATCTGATGTTATCTGCAGATAGATAGTATAAGAATTGAATTAGACTGTAAGACACTAGGTGGTATTTGAGTATTTCTTGGTGGGAGGAAACCCCCACACATCTGATGATCAGAAATGTCACAAGTGTTCAGCAAAGTGTTGGAAATAAAGTGTTGTATTGTGAGTCATGAAAGAAAATTTTTTTCCTTTGCAGAATATTCTTAGTATTCCACTTTTTTTCCTCTATTGATTTTTTATCTATACCTCTTTTGATTATTTATTGGTAATTTTAGGGTTAGCAATATACATCCTTAATTTATCCATATGTTCAGGTCAATATTTCACCACTTCACCGCTCACAGTTTCCGTTTCTTAGTTCTCTCTTCCCATTTCCCTACACTTTCCTTGTTACATTTTACACTTCAACATCTATATTTCTGAAATGTAACAACTTACAATACTGTTGTCATAACTTATACTTCTTATACATTATTAACCCCATATCACAATTGTATTTTTTTTTTATTTTTACAGTCATTTTCTTTTAAGAGAATTATGAAAAGGAACAAATATATGTACTTCTATGTTTATCCACTTAGTTACTCTTTCCAGAGCTCTTCATGCCTCTCTGAGTTTTCTACCTGGCATCTTTTTTCCCTTCAGCTTGAAAACATGCTATAGCATTTCTTGTAGTTCAGTACAGCTAAAGACAAATTTTCTTGGATTTAATTTGTCTGTAAAAATGTTTTTATTGCACTCTTGTTTCTACAGGATACTTTTGCTGAATAATAAATTCCAGGTGGATGGACTCTTTTTTCTTACAGCACTTTAAAGATATTTCATTTTCTTCTGCATTTTATTTTTTCTAGTGAGAAGATAGATGTCATTCACGTTGTTACCTCAAATACAATGTGTTTTTTCTCTTCTGATTTTAAGATTTAAGCTTTATTTAGATTACAGAAATTTGATTATGGTTTTTTTTTAAATTATTTTAATACTTTGCTTGCGATTTGCTAAATTTCTTAAGTCTCTATATCAATGTTTTAAATCATATTTGATAACTTCTGGACCTAATTTTTTTTTTCTTAATTTTTTTTTCTGCCCAATTGTCACTTTCTCTTCTTTCCTAACTCAAATTACATGTACCATTGGACCATTTGATATTATTTCATGGGTCCTTGGTACTCTTTTCATTTATCTTCAGAAAGTTAGTTATTTTGTTTACAGTGTTCCTAAGTTCTAGAATGTCCATGCCGTTATTTTTCATTGTTTCCATTTTCTGCTAGTATGCCTATGTGGTTATTCATTAAGATTATATTTTCCTTCAACGTTTAAAACATTTTCTTCAGTTTTTGACAAAGTTGCAATTGCTGTTTTAAAAATCTTTGTCTACTATAGCCAATTTTATGTCATCATGAGGTAAGTTTCTATTGATTGCTTTTTAAAAAACTGTTAGTCATATTTTCCTGTTTCTTTACATATCTGACATTATTGATTGTATACAGGACATTGTGAATTATATGTAAATACCAGAAATTCTGCTGTCTATCCCTGAAGGGTATTTATTTTTGTTCTGGTTGTCAGTTTAGTTACTGAAAGTTCACCTTGAACTTGCATAGGCAGGTTTTGTTTTACAGTTTGGTAGGACCAATCTGTGGAAAGCCCATGAAGTTTACCTTTTTTATTTTCCACTCAGAATTCTTCAGTTTTACGAAACTAACAGGGTGGGGTAGGGCACGGAGTGGGGTGGGGTGGGAGGACGGCAGCTGTGGGAGCAGGGCTGGGGCGAGGCTATGCTTCCGCCTCCGCCTGAGGTTGCCGCCTGCCACATAGTTCTTCTGCTGGTCCTTCATCTCCGTGTCAGCGGGCTGGTCCAACTTGTTAGGATTTACCCTCCAAACTCTGTGTTCCCACGTGAAGCTTGTCAGAGCTTGATTTTAGTCTTTGTTCTTACTCTAGGGTATGATCCTTATTCCTAAGGCATCCTTTGCTCACCTCTCAAATGTAATGGGATGTTAAAGATATTAATGAGGATTTATGGTCTCTCCACTTTGACTGGATCCCAGTGCTACCAGCACTACTCAGCTTTAGTATTTTTATTCCCATTTCAATCCTATAGCAGCCATTCCCATCAGAGTGGTAGTCTTCCCATACATATGTGTATCCCAGCCCTCAGCCAAGGACTTGAAAGGGACTCCCATATTGAATGCTGGGGTCTGCCTCTGCACAGATTTTTCCTTTCTAGTGCTCTCCCTCACTGAACCCATTTTAGCTCTGCTCTGAACTCTAAACTCTGCCTCTTCCTGAGCCTCTGCCTGAAATGCTGCACTGGAGTCATGATGTTGCACTGTAGTTATAAAATTTTCCTCAGTCCAGGGCAACCTTGAGGTTTACCTTGAGAATTTCCCTTCTGTTAGCAATCAGAGTCTTCTGTTGCTAGTTGTCCACTACCTGAGAACAGTCACCTTATATAATTTGTACACTTTTACGGTTGATTATGACAGGAAGGCTAGTCCCTTACCACTGATTGCATCATAACCAGAAGCAGAAATCTGTGCCCCTAAAAGATTATAATGTATTTCCTCCAGTCACTTTTCTTATGTCTTAATAAAGATGTGTTCTTAATATATATAAGATTTTGAATCCTTCTATTCTTACCAAACACTAGGAGCATTATCCAACATTACTTAAGATAATGATTAACCATCTGAAACACAGTAGAAACAAATAGCTGGATTTGCAATAATTTTCTATAATTATAATAATTAATTCATAACTGTAAAAGTCTTCTACTTTGTAACTAATCTTATTTTATGTCATAATTATTTTTCTTTCAGAGACTTGTGTGATTTAATCCTTGCTGTCAGTCACACTGACGCACAATACATACAAGTGTCTCATGAAAAGTAACTCAATTAAAAATCAATGCTTACAATCTGGAGCGGCAAATGTGACATCACTAGTAACGGCAAATATGACACTTAGTAATAGTAGGTAATTGAAAGGAGAGAAATATATGGCAGATAAATGTTCATTTCCCTCTATTCTTGTCCTTGATTCTAAAGTATTTGGAGCCTCCTCCACCCTTTTTAAAATGTACTATATCTCCATTAAGAATTTGGGGGGCTTTGCTGAATTAATAACAGACTTCAATATGACCTTTTCATTGATATAGCTTACGCTTTTAGGCTCACCTTTTCATTTGAGGTGTTGACATTAGTAGCAGAATTCAGATGTGGAATCAAAGTTATATTCCTTAGCTCATTTGACTTAACTTTTATGTTTGAAAGCACTGCTTGTCTCCTCTGGCCACAAGGTTTTAACACATGTGGCAAGTCTCTCCATACCTGAAGGCACACGTACCTGCTGTTAGAGTTTGAATTCAATTCCAGTAAAAGCTTCTGCTGCTCCCAATGGGCAGCAAAAGGCAGTAGTGCACTAGTAAGCATTGAACAATTATGCCCCCCCCCCCCCACACACACAATACACGAAGCTCTGATTGGTAGAATTTACTGTTGAGAAGAGATGTACACGATTTACTCTAGGACACCCCTGGCCATGGGCCTTTTCATCAGTTCTTGGAGGATGACTGACATCTCATTGGGTGTTCAAACAAGCTTCCTGTCAGGCATCAACTTCAGTTATGCCTGATGAGCAGAGTTCTTCAGAAAGGTCACTAAACATTTGTTCCATTGTATATCACTTCCATGAGTCTTTAAAAGTCTTTTTTTTTTCTAACAAATATTTAAGTAGTCATCTACTTGACTGAAATTCAGGAAATTTCAGATTTTTTTTTCAACCTTTATTGAGGTATAATTGACAAATAAAATTGTAAGATATTTAAAGTGTACAACATGATGATATGCTATATACATTCATCATAAAAGGATGCATCTCAAGTCAATTAGCACATCCATCACCTCACATTTACCTTTCCTTCCTTTCTTTCTTTCTTTCTTTCTTTCGTTCGTTCGTTCTTTCTTTCTTTCTTTCTTTCTCTTTCTTCTTTCTTTCCTCTTTTTCTTTCTTTCTAACATTTAAGGTCTACTCTCTTAGCAAATTTCAATTATACAATACAGAGATATCAACAATAGTTAACCATGTCATACACTAGATCCTCAGACTGTATTCATCTTGTAACTGAAAGCTTGTACTCTTTTAGCAAATTCTCCTACCCCTAATTCCCTGGAAACAACTTTAAACTTGATGTTTATATGATTTTGAGTTTTTTTCTTAGATTCCACATATATGATACTATGCAGTATTTGTCTTTCTCTGTCTGACTTATTTCACTTAGCATAATACCCTTAAGGTTGAACCACGCTGTCTCAAATGACAAGATTTCTTTCTTTTTAAAGGCTGAAAAAATTACATTGTGGTGTGTATATATATATATATATATATATATATATATAGAGAGAGAGAGAGAGAGAGAGAGAGAACATTTTTCTTACCCTTTTGTCCATTGGCATTTAGGTTGTTTCCATATTTTAACTCTTGTGAATAGCTGCTATGAACATAGGAGTGCTGATATCTTTTTGAAATAATGGTTTTGTTTTCTTTGGATATATACCCAGAAGTGAGATTTCCAAATCATGTGGTAGTTCTATTTTTAATTTCTTGAGGAACCTCCATATTGTTTTCCATAATGGCTGCACCAATTTACATTCCCAACAACAGTACACAAGGGTTCCCTTTTCTCCACATCTTTGCCAGTATTTGTTATCACTCATCTTTTGGATAATAGTGGTCCTACAAGTATAAGGTGGCATCTCATTGTGGTTTTAATTAGCATTTCCCTGGTTAGTGATGTTGAGCATCTTTTCATGTACCTATTGGCCATTTATCTGTCTTCTTTAGAAGTGTCTACTTAGATCCTTTGCCCATTTTTAATTGGATTATTTACTATTTTTTGCTATTGAGTTGTATGTATTCCTTTTATATTTTGGATATCAAGTGCTTATTGGATATGTGGTTTGCAAATATTTCCCCCCATTCCATGGGTTGCCTTTTCATTTTGTTGATGAATTCTTTTACTGTTCAGAAACTTTTTAGTTTGATGTTGTTCCACTTGTTCATTTTTGCTTTTATTGACTTTGCTTTTGGTGTCATATACAAAAAATCATTGCCAAGACCAATGTCAAGGAGTTTAGCCCCTATGTTAATTTATAGAAGTTTTATGGCTTCAGGTCTTACATCCAAGTTTTTAATCCATTTTGAGTTGATTTTTGTGTATGGTGTAAGATAGGGAACCAGCTTCTTTCTCCTGCATGTGGCTATCTAGTTTTCACATCACCATTTATTGAAGAGACTCTCCTTTCTCCATTGAGTATTCTTGGCTCCTTTGTTATAAATTAATTGACCATCTATGCATGGGTTTATCTCTGGAACCTCAATTCTGTTCCATTCATCTATGTGTCTGTTTTTAAGCCAATACTATTGTAATTACTATAGCTTTCTATTACTTTGAAATCAGGCAGTATGATTCCTCCTGCTTTGTTATTCTTTCTCAGGACTTCTTTGGTGACTTGCAGTCTTGTGTTGTTCCATATAAAATTTAGGTGTGCTTTTTCTATTTCTGTAAAAAAATGCTATTGGAATCTTGATGGGGATTGCATTGAATCTACAGATAGCTTTTGGTAAAATTGACATTTGAACAATATTAATTCTTCCCATCTATGAGCAAAGAATATCTTTCCATTTATTTGTGCCTTCTTCAATTTTTTTTCATCAATGTCTTATAGTTTTCAGTGCACAGATCTTTAATCTCCTTAGTTAAGTTTATTTCTAAGTATATTATTCTTTGTGATGCTTTGTAAATTGTATTGCTTTAATTTTCTTTCTGACAGTTCATTGTTAGTGTATATTTAGCACTTAAATATAAGGTTTAATGTAGACGTTTAATGCTTTTCAGGATTGCAGTTTGTCTGGTTTTGTTTGTTACACACGTATTCAAATACTGTATATGCTGAAACACACACAAGCACACATACGCACAATATTTCTTTCAGAAGTTCAGTCTTTCTCAAATCTTTCATTTCTTTAGCTGGTAGAACTAAAAATTAAGAAATGCTGTAGAAGCAAATTTGCTTGCTTTCAGGGTCACTATTTGGTATAATTTACTTAAATATATTGAAGTATAAATGAAAACAAATAAAATTAATAACTTAAAAATCACCTCCTTATTCTTAGAGAGGATTACTCTGACCATTCCTATCATTCTCTATCACCTTACTTACTTTATGTTTTATCAAAACATTTATGGCTACCTTATATTATATTACAATCTTATTTATTGTTTCATCCATAGAACCTAGAAGAGTGGGCAGTCAAAAATAGAGACAGATTGAATAAACACATGAATAACCTTAGAAAAATTAGTTAACATTTAGCATCCTCAGCTCCCACCAAAATTTCCATTACAATTGATCAAAATAATTAAATTAACAAACTTCAAGACTTTACTTCTGGAGAGATTTAAAATGTTGGTATCATAATACTGTACAAAATAAGTAATTGAGATACTACATATATCCATTCAGAGTTAACTTTATGTGCTCTATATAGTCTATATGTTAGGTCACAACCTCTAAATATGGTTAAAATCCATTTAGCATTTTAGGCTGCTGCAATAATAAAGAGAAAAACAGACATACCTAGATATACTTACGTTTATTTATATACATAATTGCAAAAATCTTTTTATTTATATTGAGAATTCTTTCTGAATATTACTTTTAACAGTTACATATTTTATCATCAAAATAAGTAATTATTTTCGGTGGAAGTGGACTGACTGGCGCTAAACTTCAAGACTGTATGAGCCGAGCAGTTACAAGACACAAAGAAGTAAAAAAACTGATGGATGAAGTATTTAAGAGTATGAAACGCAAATAAACCACCACCACATTTTCAAAACAGATTTGTAAAAACTGTATTTGTTACACTGTGCACAAACCTTTTATACTAAATAAATATCAAACTACATTCTTCTGAAAAAAGAAGAAAAAAAAGAAAAAGAAAAAAAAATGTGTAATTATTTTCATATTGGCTACCAAGTTTCTCAAAGACTTGTGGGTATAAATGGGGCCATATTTCAATATTTATTCGAATTTTACTGGCTCTTCTCATTGCCTCCCTATGTAAGTCCTCAGAGCCTGCTAAGATCCTGGAATAGGATCCTGTTTAGATAGTCCCCAAGTGGTCACATAATAGTATCTCACATTTCCTCCTGAATATGGATGTGATCTGTATCCACATGATGGCCAAGGGCCACTGACATTCTCTGACCACCATGGTGACCAGCAGGCAGTTCTGTGCCCTCTGACTACCATCATTCTTCCTGGATTCCAGAATATTTTGGAGGAATGGTGGACAATTTCTCCATATTTACTGGAAATCTCTGGCAAATAGTATGGCCTGTACTAAGTAGAGTGACTGTTAATTTCTGTCTCCTTCCAGGTGTGCAAGTAGCCTATCAGGGTCTACCATAGATTGCCAGGAGCCACCACAGACACTAGGCTGATCTGCCACAGAGTGGGAAATAATGACATTTCCTGTGTTATACCAATGGTACTTCTTGGTTGTGCCCTGACACCAGAAAAGTGAATCAGCTTTATTTTTCTTTTACTAATGACCCACTTTCTGGGAACACAGACAAGTCTGGGGGAATAGCTGAGAGTATTCTCAAATGACAGATTTAGAATCACCCCTTTCTCTGTCCCTGAAACTTTACTACCTGGTGAAGTTTGGGATATTTGGTTCATTTTCTCCATGGGGTTAGTTCTTTCCCAGCTTCATCTTCAGTCCCTCATTCAAATTGATTTCTGATAACTCTTCCTTCTTCAATTCTCTTTTCCATTGGTTTATGAAACATAATAACAAACATAACTGCCACTGTATAAACATTACCCTGTTATTAGACTGTGAGGTTTAAACTTTACCCCCTATTGTAATAGAAATATTGGCGTTTAAAGCTCTTTTCAGTGTTAGAGGTTATTTCTTTAAAACAAAAAATGGATTATTGGGGCAAAGATTTTGAAAAGTTTTAGGATTCTTAATAAGCATTTAAAAGTAGATAGTGCTACCTTATTTTTGCTTATAGATAATCCCTTTACTAATTTCAAGAAAGCAATTTCTTCATTAAGCAATTTCTGTGGTAAAATAAGTGTCATTCTTCAAACGTCTCCATTACTTGCTGTAAATATGTCTAGCTATACTGAGAGTGTGTCACACAAAATCACCAAAACCTTGTAGTTCTTAAAAAAAAAAAAAGAAAAGGAAAGGAAAAAAAATTCACTTCAGTCCTCTAGCTAGCAGAGTATTAATCTCTCAAAATTGTGCAATTATTTAAGCTTTCAAATTTGAATGCCAAGGTTTAGGGCCAGGCTTTGAAATCTTACACCCATAAATTCTGAATATGTTGTATACACAAAACAGTTCCTTCAGTCTAACATGAGATATGGTGGCCTTGATAGTATGTCATCTCTCTGTCTTATCACTCATGGGGAATTAAATGAGTGCCAACCTTGAAGAATTTCCATGAACTCAATGAAAACAATGTTAATTATATTTATAATTAGCTTTCCTTGGCTCTGAACTAACCAATTCCTACTCTCTGACTCAGTGAGTTATACATGCCAATATTATGCTTTGTCCTTGCCTACATCAGTGTACCAGCTACTGACATTCAAAATGAGTTTTTAAATGTATTTATAATTGCTGAATAATTTTTAATCCTTTCCTCCATCTTTCTTTTCTCTTTCCCTTACTTTTTATTAAAAGGCAAAATAAAATGTCTATAAGAGATAAAGTAGTGTGCGTGTATAGGTAAAAGCATCCCAGACCAGCTTGCCGGTAGAATTGGAAGGCACATTAAAGGAAATGTTTTAAAAACGTATCCTATAAATCTGTCAAAACAATCTAAAAATGTCTCACATAGGACTATGTGGGTGGAATCTGTTGATTTATAAAAGAAAATTATCATGATCTTCACCATTCCTGATATGATTATGGAATGCCTACCAGGCATCAGGTAATGTCCTATGCACTTTACTAATTGTGTTAGTTTCCTAGGGCTGCCATAACAAATTACATAAACTTGGTGACTTAAAACAACAGAGATTTATTTTCTCACAGTTTTGGAGGCCAAAAGTCTGAAATCAAGGTATCAGCAGGTTTGCACTCCCACCTGAAGATGTGAGGGAGATTTCCTTCCTTGCTTCTTCCAACTTTTGGTAGTTGCCAACTTCTTTGAGGTTGTGGCCATGTAACTCCAATCTCTGCCTCCAGGGTCATATTGCTTTATCCTCTTCATTTGTCTTCTCTCTGTGTCTCTTATAAGGAAACTTGGCATTGGATTTAGGACTCACCCAATAATCCAGAATGAGCTCATCTCAAGATCTTTAGCTTAATTACATCTGCAAAGACCATTTTTCGAAAGATGGTAACATTCATAGATCCTGAAGATTAAGGTACGGACATATATTTTTAGGAAACACTATTGAATCCACTAGACTTACATATTTCAAACTGTAATAAATATAGAGAAAAACTGAGAATGTGAGAGTTTAGTCATTTTCTTAAGGTTGCACAGCTCATGAGTGGTGGGACTACAGAAATAGAACTTGTGCCATTGCATTTTGTTTCTATTCAGGTATTATTGGCATACAAACAAGATGTACATGTTTAATGTATACATCTTGATGGGTTTGAAGATAAACACTCATGAAAGTGTTATCATTACATTTTACTTATTCATGTACTCATGTATTTTACTCTCTGGGTCTACATATCTTGACTGAGGCATTCTCTTATTCTACAATGTGTTCCCAATGCCTCACTTTTGGTCTTTGATATGCATTAGGCATTAAATAACCAATCATTGAATAAATGTATGGTTTCTTACCAGCAAGTCCTCTACCAATGGCCAATTATGGCCAATATCCATAATATAAAGAAAACCTGGGACTTCTCTGGTGGCGCAGTGGTTAAGAATCCTCCTGCCAATGCAGGAGACATCGGTTTGGACCCTGCTCCAGGAAGATCCCACATGCCGTGGAGCAACTAAGTCCATGCGCCACAACTACTGAGCCTGTACTCTAGAGCCTGCAAGCCACAACTATTGAGCCCATGTGCCAAAACTACTGAAGCCCATGCACCTAGAGCCCATGTTCCACAACAAGAGAAGCCACCACAATGAGAAGCCCACGCACCGCAACGAAGAGTAGCCTCTTGCTCGCCACAACTAGAGAAAGCCCGTGCACAGCAATGAAGACCCAATGTAGCCAATAAATAAATAAATAAATTTATAAAATTAAAACGAAGAAAAACCCAAAGAAAATGTATCTTGTCACTTTACAGCTGCTTTACCTAAAAGCTATTAAAATTCAGTAGCAACAGCCAACCTCTTTCCAGAGATATTTAGTATGAAAATCTAATTCTTTAGGCTGACTTATTCAAAGAATAAGCTCTAAGATATAGCTATAAAAAGAGGACTTGACCATTCCTCACCTTCCTGTCTTTTTTTAGTTACTGTTTTTTGCTCGTTTGTCTGTTTTAAAGTCAAGGATAACTGAAAGAACAAGATCTTCATAAGTTATCTCTTTATTTGGTCTTTAAGCCCAGCCACTGACACATATTGACTGGTGTGTGATTTGTAATGAGTAGCAAGATCCAGTTTGGTGCCAAGTTACTGGTAGTGGCTGAAGATAGCTTTTTGGATTTTTTTGTTTGTTGGTTGGTTTTGGTTTGTTTGTTTGTTTTTTCCCCAGACAAATTAAGTGATAATTGAGGATGGCCAAACACCACATCAGAAATATTCAGTCTCTGTGGGAATTGTTTTGTGAATGAATCATTCAGACACCTCCCCTCCCTGCCCAGCCTTGAGGGAATTTGCGTTACTCATTTAGATTAGCAACTAAAATTCTGATAATATAAAGGAACAGGATTGAAAAATACATGATCTGATCTATTTGAGGAATAATTTTCTCAAAGTTACTATTTTCTTTTTGATTCTGAGCTATTTCACTCTATTTTTTCTTTGTCATCCTTTCATTAACCATTCTTATACCAAGGCAAATACCATCCAGGTGAATATTAGTGTTTCATCATAGACCTCTTGTTTGGTTTAGATGTACTTTCTTCTTGGGTTGTTTCAACTTTGGGATTTCTTATCTGTTTTCTAAACATTCCTGAGTGTGACAAGGAGGCTTTGTGCATTGCAAGGAGGTTGACAACCAGATTTCTATTGTAGGTCCACTAAAAAGGAGCTAGTGCCAGATTCATGGATTTGAGAATGCAGTGGTTTGAAGGAGTAGAATTCAGAAACACTAAAGTGTTAGAAGTGAAATATAATTGATTTGCATTATAACATTGAGGCTCAGATGTACATTAAGTCAGAAGAAAATAAACCTCCTTGGTATTTCCGATGTTCAATTTCCTCATTTATGAAATGCATGTTATAAACACATTTCCACCAGGGTTCATATGAAATTTAGATAAGTAACACAGGTAGAGCGTCTGGAACACATTAGGTGCTCAAATATTCTTACTTTAAAAAGTTCAGGTAAGGCAGATAGTTTCAGGAAATTTTCTCCATAATTTTAGTGGAAATTTTTTCATGTAGTTATTAATTTCTTACCTTTGTGAGTTTTTACAATGCCCAATGTTTACCCCTCAAGCATACTAGCTCAATAAACTAAATTGAGAGAGCAGATATGTTTCTCAGGGAAAAATCGTATTAATCAAATTAATGACACTATCAGATAAAATCAGAATGTTAATTTCTTAATTTTCTGCTTAAAACATAATTGCCATGTAGTTTGAAGTATGTGAATCCTTATTATTTTATCTCTGTTGGCAGACTTCATGGGAAAGCAAATTATAATTATAATGTTATGTGGAATCTGAACAAGGAACAGTAGATGAATAGAATTGTAATTACCATCAGGTTTCCGTAGTTTAATAAATTCATCTCCACAGCATGGGTGGCCTTGTTAACAACAAGGTAATGTTTAAATCTCATTATCTAATTTTTCTTTCCCTTAGAACATGGGTTGGATGGCTTTTACATTTGTTTGCTTCTATCACTAAACTTTTATGACCAATCTCCTGGCAGATTAATCTCTTTTCCTTCAGGAATGTTGACATCTTCAATCAAGAGTAGTCAGTTCTTGTTTGCCAAGAACAACTCTCTGTCCTTAAAAGAAATTCTCATCTCTTAGCTCTCATTAATTGTGTTGATTTTTACAATATAAATGTCAGAAAGCAATCTCATTTCTCTTACTTCCATAATTTTTGGATCACCTCTAACTGAAGACACAATTTTTTTCCAGTTTTACTGAGAAATAATTGACATATCTCACTGTATAAGTTTAAGTCATACAGCATGATGGTTTGATTTATAAATATTGTGAAATGATTATCAGAATAGGTTCAACTAACATCCTTCATTGTGTGTAAATACAATAAGCAAAGAAAGAAAAAAGTAAGAAAAAAAGCATTTTCTACTTGTAATGAGAACTCAGAATTTACTCTCTTAACATTTCTATAAATCACACAACAATGTTAACTATTATCATCCTGCTGTACATTACATCCCTAGTTCTTATTTATCTTATAACAAAGTATGTACATTTGGACCATTTTCCTCCAATTCCTCCTCTTGCTACCCTCTGACTCTCGTAACCACAAAGCTGATCTTTTCTTTCTTCGAGTCTGGGTTTTGTTTGTTTGTTGTTTTTGCTTTTGTTCAGATTCCACATATATGTGATAACTACAGTATTTGTCTTTCTCTATCTGACTTATTTCACTTAACATAATGCCTTCAAGGTCCATTCATATTGTTTCAAATGAAGGATTTCCTCATTTTTTAGTAGCTGAATGATATTCTATTGAATATATATACTACAACTTTATCCATTCATCTATCAATGAACACTTAGACTGTTTTCATGTCTTGGCTATTGAAAATAATGTTGCTATAAACATGGTGATGTAGATATCTTTTCAAGTTAGTGTTTTCATTTATTTTGGATATATTTCCAGAAGTGAATCCTTCATATTGTTTTCCATAGTGGCTATACCAATTTATAATCCCAGCAACAATGCACATGGGTTCCCTTTCCTCCACATCCTCACCAATATTTGTTATCTCTTGTGCATTTGATGATGGCCTTTGTAATAGATATGAGGGGATATCTCATTGTTTTGATTTGTATTTCTCTAATGACTAGTGATGTTGAGCATCTTTTCATGCACCTGTTGGCCTTTCATATATCTTCTTTGGAAAAAATCTATTCAAGTCCTTTGCCCATTTTTTAATTGAGTTATTTGTTTTCTTGATATTGAGTTGTCTGAGTTCTTTTTATATTTTGGATATTAACCCCTTATCAGATATACAGTTTGCAAATATTTTTTTCCCATTCTGTAGGTTGTCTTTTCACTTTGATAATGAATACTCTTGCTGTACAGAAGCTTATTAGTTTGATATAATCCCACTTGTTTATTTTTTATTTTCATGCTTGTGTTTTAAGTGTCTTAACTAAAAAGTCTTTACTTTGATGCTCAGTTTCCTGATTTAAAAATGAAGATGACTCTAGTATTTTCCTCATGTGTTTTTTTAAAGGCTTAATAAAATAATGCTTTCAAAGGACATAACACAGTACCTGACATAAGTATGGACTCAGTAAATGCTTTTAAAAACTCTAATTCCTTTAACATTTAATAGTGTTTTACTATGACCTGATTTGTCATAAAAAGGGATCCTCCAGTGGGAGGACTCAAGATGGCAGAGTAGGAGGACACTGAGCTAACCTCCTTCCATGAACACATCAAAAATATGTCTACATGTGGAGCAATGCTCACTGAAAACAAACTGGGGAACAGAGAAAAGACCCACATGGAGTTGAGTAGGAAGGGAGGAGAAGCAATAAGGCAGGACTTGTGCCCCTATCAGAGGACACAGAAGACGAGGGGGATATCATGAGCTCAGAGACCCTCCCTGGGGAGTGAAGGACTCAAGTCACATGTTGGGCACCCCAATCCTGGGGTCTGACACTAGGAAGACAAGTACCCTTAGCTGGTTTGTAAACCAGTGGGACTTAATGAAAGAGCTGTAAGAAACTGAGACTCCATTTGTCAAGAGCAAGCACACAAGCTTGCTTACTCCTGGAACAAGGTGGAGGAAAGTGAATGAAAACTGCCCAGGGCCCTGGTGGGTTTCCCATGAGCTCTGACTCTCATTCTGGGACAGTCCCAGTGTGCGCCTTGGCCAGTGCTGTGCCCCCTGGGGTAAAGGTGTCATTGCTGGGTGTAATTTTGATGTGTTCTAGAGGAGAGGAGCACATACTCAGAAGGAACAGAACCAGCTCAGACTCAACCCTCAGGGGGTTGATGTTCTAGCACCTTGGGACCCAACCCTAACCCGATTAGGGTTGGCTCACACCTGACTCTGTCTCTAGCTCTTCCATTTTCAGCCCTACCTCCCATCAAGGTGCTAGCTGCCAGCTCACCAAAGCAGAAGAAGTAACCCATGCTCACTTCAGATCCAGCTCTCCCACGAAAGTCACTGGGTGTCCTCACAATGCATAGGGATGCTCCCACACAAGGATGCCTCTTTAAGATTGGGATGGGTAACTGTTTCACCTAATTTCATAGAGACAAAGAAAGTTAAACAAAATGAGAAGACAGGGAAATTTGTTTCAAACAAAAGAACAACAACAACAAAAAACCCTGAAAAAACAACTAATGAAACAGAGATAAATAATTTACCAGATAAAGAGTTCAAAGCATTAGTAATAAGAATGCTAACTGAATTTTGGAAAAGAACAGATGAACACAGTGAGAATTTTAACAAAAATCTACAAAATATAAAAAAGAACCAGTCAGAGATGAAGAATACAATAATTGAAAGAAAAATAAACTAAAAGGAATTAACAGCAGACTAGGTGATACAGAAAAATGCAAAAGTAACCTGGAAAAATAGAATAATGGAAATCATCCAATCAGAACAGCAAATAGAAAAGGACATTTTAAAAAATGAGTATAGTTTAAGGGACCTTCTAGACAACATCAAGCACACCAAGCTTTGCATTATAAGGGTACCAGAATGAGAAGAGAAAAATAAATGATTGAAAATTTATTTGATAAAATTATGGCTGAATAGTTCCTGAAGTTGAAGAAAGAAAGATTTCCAGGTACAGGAAGCACAGAGAGTTCCAAACAAGGTGAAACCAAAGAGATCCACACCAAGACATATTATAATTAAAATGGAAAAATTTTTAGAGAGAATTTTACAGGCAGCAGGAGAAAAACAAAGGGTGACATACAAGAGAACCCCCATAAGGCTGTCAGCTGATTTTTCTGCAGAAACTTTGTAGGCCAGAAGCAAGTGACATTAAATATTAAAAGCACTGAAAGGAAAAAAGTTACAACCTAGGATACTCTACTCAGCAAGGTTATCATTCAGAACTGAAGGAAAGATAAAGTACTTCTCAGAACAGCAAAAACTAAAAGAGTTTATCAATACTAAACCCATCCACAAGAATTGTTAAAGGATCTTCTCTAAGTGGAAAAGAAAAAGCTACAACAAGTAAGAATTTATAGGAAAGAAGAAATCCCAGGAGTAAAGGCATATATAGTAAAGGCTGTAGATCACCTTCAGTAAACTAGTGTTGAGATTAAAGACAAAAATTGTGGAATCAACTATATTGGGATAGACACCAAGATGTAAAATATGACATCAAAAACACAAAATGTGGGGGAATGGAGTAAAAAATGTGAATCTTTTAGAATGTGTTTGAACTTTAATGACTATCAGTTAAAAACAGTTAGATATAGGTCAGCATATATGAACCCCTGGGAACCAAAAACCTACAATAGATACACAAAAACTAGGGAGAAAGGAACACAAGCATACCAATAACTAATATAATATTGTAACTCAACTATACTTCAGTAAAAAGTAGGGATTCTATTATAGCAAGACCTTTCATAATACATATAAATCAATCTCTATGTCTAGTAACAGTTTCCCTCATAATCATGTGAAAAGTGAAGGCCACCTTAATTTTTAATCGCTGGAGAAAAGTATCAGAAATGCCTGAACTCTACTTTGTTGGGTATCTGTAAGCTGGAGCCTTCGATTTCTGTTTTGAAGAGGAGTCAGGCAAACTAAATAGGATGATGCACATGAATGTTCTTTTAAAATGACAAAAAAATGTTGTACGTGAAGAGGGTAACTAGGAGAAGGCGGGTAACTGTAGAGAACTTGGGAGCAGCAAACGCAACAATGAGGCTTTCTGGAGTTGGCAAAGAGACAAGTTCCACAAAATTTCACACAAATTCCTCTGATAAAAAATCTTGAGTGATCACTTGCTTCTCTAACAGTAAAATTATCACAAGGCAATCTAACAACATAACAAGACAAAGCGCTCTGGTTGTTAATGCCTTCGGGTGACATCTCCTGGAAAAGAATCTCCCCTACAGAGATTATCAAATCGCATTATTATTGCTCCACTATTTTCATATGCAGCAAGAAGAAACTACAGGCTAATGAATCAACAAGTCACTTATCCAGCCACCTCCTTTCAGCAGCATTGCTTTAAATAATCTCTTATTTGAATTATTCAATGATTTCACCAGAAGCACAGCAAGGATTATTAGTCAATCTTTCCTATACCAGACGTGGTTGGAAGGCTTAATAGTTCAAAACTAAAAATGATTCCTTAGTTATGTAAATGCTTGTGATCTATCATTTGTTCATGAAATGTTTCATAAAACAGTGAGAGGCTGAAATAAGACTTTCACTTTGAAACAAGAAACCATTTATATAAGAAGAAAGTAGTCATATGTTTATCAATTAGAGAGCAGTCATGGGGCTGTTACCCAGATACACATATATTAGAATATTACAAATATTCTAGAATATTATGAAGCAGTGGATCTCAATGCAAGCTTCCTATACACAAATTAATCAATCTCTCAGTTAAAGGCAAGCTATTGGAAAGTTGATTTTTTTGAAAAAAACCATTCTTCCAATTTGAAACTCCACAAATTTCTAACAATCTCCCAGTGTACAACAGTGCCATGCCAGACATGACTTTGTTGCTGACATCTTGGGCAGAATCAATTTGATCTAGTTTGATCTGGGCTCCTCTTTTAAGTCACTCTAATTGCCAAGTGCTTCTGTTGTTCATATTATCAGATTGGATCAAAGCATGTCCGCAGTTAACCTCTTCAAACACTGGGCTCTTTATTCTTATCTGCTTTGCTCTTGGTTGACTTGAACAATCTGGAGAAATGATCTTTATTCTAACGGAATTATATTCGATTAGTTCATTCAGTTCTGATAGCTCATGTCTTGACATTGTACGGAAGCATATGCAACCTGCAACCTGCATCTGCTTTGGGATTAAAACAGGAGGGAGGAGTAGGCAGAACATAAGAAGTTCTTAGTAGCCAAAGGGTTTAGACTAAAAACTTAATTGAAAATCATGCATTTAAATGAATATATTATGTTTCTTTGTGGGAGTTTTTCTAACAAAATATTTACTTAGCATCCCAAAGAGATACAGCACCAGACATCTGTGAGATAACCTCAAAATCTGTTGAAGCATTATACTTTGATTTCAGGAGCTCAGCTAGCTTTGCTAAATATGGCTATGTGCGATAATGTAGTTGGATATTATTTGGCTCCTCTTTATTATGTAGCTTACATTGTAGGGATGCTCAACCTTGCTCAGAATTAAACAGAAATGAATTGGAAAATATATAGCCTTTATTATTTGTTTAAACATGTTTCAAAAGTATGAACAAATGTTGATGATAGTGGCAAAATTTCCTAGCAGGAATATTAATTGGTACAACGGTATGATATTTGGGATAAATTTTTAGTGTGTATATATAAGTAATTAAGTTATATATGTAATTGCTATACATATGCACTTAAGATATAGATACACAAATATACATATATGTATAATGCATATGCTATATTATGTGTATATATACACACACACACACACACACACATATATATAATGTGTATGCTATTTAATCCAGCAATCCCAATGCTAGAAATTAATTCAATAGATATACCATACTGCTCATTGCTACATTACTTGTATTGGAGAAAACAAGCCTTCTCTCACTCTCTCCCCCTCTCTCTCTCTTCCTTTCGTGATTTCCCTCTCCTCACCCCATCCCTCTCTTTCTTTTCACAAACATGCACACACACATCCCAACCTAGTGGTCCATTAGTATGATTAACAGAGGACTATTTTGAGGGTAGTATGGAAGCCATGCTCTGCGACTTGAAATGTCAGCTAGCTGTGTTACGCAATCTTGAATACAGGACTCCACCTCTTTTTTGCCACTTTTCTCTCATTTGTAAATTGGAATAATAATAATGGTACCTAATGTATATGGCTGTTTCAAGGATTAAGTGAATATATGTGAAGTATTTTTAAAGGGGCCTGATATGCAGATATGATTCCCTGAGTTAGCAACTATTTTATGTGTCCATAAAAATAATGAATTTAACCTGCTTATGCTGATTTAGAAAGTGTGTTAAGATACATATTAAGTAAAATGAAAATGAATAATATGTATATTTTATCTCATCTAATTAAAAATTATAAAATTTTGGTGAATGATAAAGATTTTTGGAAAGATATACCAGAAACAGCTAAATGGTAGTTAGCCGCAGTACCTTCTGAGAAATGGTAGTGGAGGTTTAAGGAGGGAGAAGAATTTAACTTTTCATTTTAGTTCTTCCCTCTTATTTGAAACTTTTACCAATTATACTTTTTAAATTAAGCAAAATGTATAAGCATAACTGGCTATTTTCTGATGACAAGTTTAGTGACTCTTTGTTATCTTACCACTTTTATCTCCAATGTGACATATTCTACTGGCCACCCATGGCAGGAGTTACTTTAGAAAGATCTTCTGTTCCTACCACCAATGTGAGTTAATGTGACAGAATACAATGATTTCTTCAGGTGATGTCCTGTATATGATAACATGATTTATAGCTCCATTGAAGAGTTTTAATAATTCCCTCTGACTGGCTCTTGCATTAGACTATAAAGTTCACAATAAAGAAGGAAGAAGCCACACTCCAAACACACAGAAATGGTCACTACTTTTCTCCTCAAGTGACATTTATCTTTTAGAGACCAGGCTTATATTGACAAAAACTGGGAAAATGATGGCCTTTGACCCTGGTATTGTTAAGGTGACTTATACACTAGTTCGGCTTTGATGTCATTTCAACTCTCTTTAGAATAGTTTATCTATTAAAAATGATCATTCCCCAGGAATTCCCAGGTCTCACTGAATGTCTTCATGTCTTCCTTGAGGTAATGAAAAATACTAAGAAAATTGGTCTGAACAGAAATATTGCTATGTCTATGATATTGAGAAATCCCTTTAAGTTAGTGCTAGAATCTTCAGGAAGTGATGAGGGTGCGATATTTTTTCTCATAGTGGATCTGGGCAAAGATTTTTTTCTTTAAATCAGAGATCTATTGGTCCAAGAAGAAAATGAAATTTGCAAATAGTATAATATTTGTGAAAACTATGCAATTGGGGATTATATACCCCACCTAAGTATATTCAAACCAAAATTAAACAGTGTACATGCAGAAAAAACCCCCCAAAAACCAAAAAACTAGACTACAGCCAAATTTGACCTCAAGGAGCAGTTGTGTGGATATCTAAAATTGCTAGAAAATGTCTAAAAGCATGAAGATGTGACTGGAACTGTCTCTATTGGTAAGTGCAGCAGAGAGGTGACTGCCATAAACAGGAACTGCACTGCCACCAGGGGCTGTGTGTGTGTGTGTGTGTGTGTGTGTGTTTATTTGGAGGGATATACGAATGTGGGCTCTGCGGAAGGGAATGGCTGGGGTGGTCTTCAGATGAACCTCCCTCAAGACAATGTTCTGAAGAGACAAAGGGACCTCAACAAGGATGCGTACTTACAGAAGCGCATTGGCTGATGAGGGAGTCAAAACCAGGCATCCCGAGGAAGCATAATCTATGAAAAGGCAGTGTAGCTGGAAGTACCTGAATCCTAAAGAGAATTTCTGAAAAATCTCTACAAGCAGCTCAAGAAAAAAAAAATCTTGACCGTGTTGCTTTCACCTTCAGAGGAGACCAGTATCAGATTTCAACAGCGTCGCCAGGTGAGACCATGACCTTTCCCTTTAATCGTCTCCCTCCCTAACCCAATACGGAAGGAGTCAGAAATCATTTGTTAGAAAGATGGTGAGTAAAAAATGAGGCACAGAAAAAGAAATGAAACTGACTACTCTCCACTACTCCAGTGCAGGCTTCCAAACCTGAATCAGGCTAAAACATGGAGTGGGAGGAAAATCTTTAAATTTGGGTTAAGATTGGACAGTCATTAATCTGAGACTCACTGGAAAGGATCTGCCCAAGTCTTTTTTGGGTGTAGAAAAGAGCAAGTCCATAGAATATGTTTGATGGCAAGAGAAGAGAAAAAGAAACGCTATCTGTCAGATCCAGCCTATGTAATAAAGCTGTTACACATAGCACAGCTCTTGACTGTAACAGTGAGTGGATGAATGGATGGATGAATGAATGAATACCTCAAGATAATATGAAACGAGTTCTTTTCTTGAAAACCAGGTCTGGGTTAGCATAATCACAGGGAGAACCAATGATTCTCGTAAAGGTGAAGAGCAACTTTAGGGACTGTCAGAATTAGAACTGGATCCACCATGCTTCTTTTTCTCTTCCTCTGGTCTTTTATTCTCCCTGGGTAGTAGTTTTATTCAGGCGGGGGCCATATTTTTACAATTCCATCTCCAGAGAGTAAAAGGAACTTAGAAAAAAAAAAAAAATCCCAGAGGAAGGTTCCCATCGGCTTGGTTTGGGTCATGTGCCCATAATCAGACAAATCACTCTAGTGTGGGGGAGGGCAGATGATATATGGTGATTGGTAAACCCAGCTGGAAACACTTTGGGTGCAATAGGAAGGAGTTGTTCCTCAAAGAAAATGGGGCATGGTGGAACAATTCTGGAAAGACAAAAATACTGACTCCAATCCCTATGGTCTCCAAATTTATTCCCCCGAAATGAATTGTTAAAGTGCTCCATTCACTGGTGAGAGGACTGACAGAGATTTATGAGCATTGAAAGCTGACAGTTTTTGTCAGTGACTGTGGTGACTTACTGACAGCCATAGTTAACAAAGGTTTGCGGGAAAAAGACTAATAAAAGCTCTGAAATAGGCAGGCAAGTAACACTTTGTAAGGGTATTTTAGGTAGGGAAATGCTGCTCATTTGTCAGAAACTCCACTTACTGATATGAGTGGCAAGTTCTTCAGGCAGTTCTCAGGAGAGGTTTCGTTTATAAGATTATCTCTATTGAGTTTAATTTTTTCCCAACCATGTATGTTCTACATAGAACAACTTAAGTATATTAAGTGCATTTCAGAACACAGATGTTATCAACTGTTTTATGAAGCATTTGTTTTCAGTTGATTTATTTGGGTTTGTAGGGCTGGACTTTCATAGCCAGTTTCCACAAGAAAGTAGTTTGCTAACAATTTAAGTAGATTGCCACCATGTAAAGAGTGATATCTTGGCTATATCTTCATGGTCCAAAAATTCATCTTACCATAAGTTTTCAAATAGTATTATTAGAATTATTTTCCTCTTTCATTATTGTAAAATGAGCTTATTTTTGTAGTAGAGTTGATGAAATTCATTTAAAAACATTTTAAATAATCTGAAAAATTACAGAAGAATGTTACCCACAGTTTTTAATAAGAATAATTTTTTCTTAAATATTTTCTATATGTATTGATTGTGTAACCAATTACTTTGCAGTTCACTAACTTTTTCAAATCATGTTTAGTTAATATCATTGGTTTTTTTCAAGTATTTTGTTGAATTTTTTCTAATTTTTAATGGATGTTGTATTTATTTGTGGGAAAACATTCAGAAGTCTTTCTGAAACCTTGAAAATGTTACTAAAAGTAATTAAAGTATGTGGGCCGAGCAACTGGGTGCAAGATGTCCTGCTTGAGCAGCAGAGGAACTAAGGGTGCTGGGCGTGGAGGCCATGGGGGCATAGGCTACCGAGGAAACAGAAAATTGACCCTCTCTGGGTGTGCAGCCCCTTCCACACTTGCACACCTCATATCACCCTGTTTGGCCCCGGAGGATGGCTGGTTAGCCAGAGACAGGTAAGATTCCTCAGGGGAGGAACAACCTAAGACAGGCACAGTTGCAGAGGGGCCAACAGAGGTGGGGCACAGACCCTTACTCCTTCTGAGTGAGGTCTCCTGCCCTCAGGGATGCTTTGCTTTCCACGCCAAGCTCAGATCCGGACCCAGGAGGCAAACAAAGGTCACTGCCCCCAATCATGTGAGGCCTTTGTTTGTTTACTTCAACGATAACCTTGATTGTGGGACCAAACTGGGAGTGTGAGAACCTTAGGCTATCTTGCTTCTGGAATGCCGAGAGCTCAATGAAAGCAACGTAGGATGAATCAGCAAGACTCTTGATCCTAGAGGTCTTGAGTCCCTTGGTCCCATCTTTCTCTTAAATCTGTGTCTGTGTTTCTTTAAGCTTGCGGTACCCGTCATTCTCCCCGAGTCACCGAGCTGGTCTCGGCATTTATTAATTCTTTTGTGTTGTTTAATGATGTGTTTAAAGATGAATATTTTTATCAGATAATTTATATATTCTTCTACAGCAGGTGCTTTTATTCTCTGGACACATAGGATTCTTTTTTATTTTGAAGTTTCTTTTTATTTGCAATTTGAAAACCTCAGGATTATTTTACCCATTTTCTATACTTATCTGATTTTTTTCTGGAAATCAATGAGTCTTTTTATTTTCTAGGTTTTTGTCTTTTAATTTGGAAAAACTTTATTCTGTTTAAATTTGGACGTTTTTCTGCTTTTCCTTTGCTTGGTTCTCTTTATATTTGAGATTTCAGTTGTCTGCCTGTCCAGTTCTTTGCTTTGTTCTTTTTTTTTGTTTTTTTAATTATTTTTATCTAGCCTGTTTAAAGGCAAATTCTGTTTTCTTTACTACTGTTTTTATATGGTGCTGCTTCTAATTTAGCTTGAAATTCTAATTTTCCTTAAATTTAGTGTCATTAATTTTCCTTAAATTTCTTAGCTTGGCTGGAATAATCCTCTACTAATTTTGTTCAACTTCATCTTTATCTCCTGATTATATTATTCAGGCTTTAGGAGTGTTCTCTTTTCTTACTGGGTTTAATTCAACCTTTTGCTTTACAGATGAACAACTTAAGAATGCAGAAGTTGAATGATTTTCCAGAAGTCACAGTGAGATGGATTATTCTACACATCTCCCTGTGTTGTTTCTCCTTTTCCAAAATTTCCATTTTACTAACAATGTCTTGGTTAGGGTATGTGCTATACATTTTGCAAATTCAAAAAGAAAAACACAGTTTAAACAGGGAATTGTTTATCTGCTGGTTCCATTAGTAAATATGGTCATGTTAAGAGTTAGTATAGTGTAAGCGAAATATACTAGATACAGAAAGATGAGTACTGCATGATCTCACTTATATATGGAATCTAAAACAAACTTACGGAACCAGAGAGTAGGATTAGGCAGGTGAAGAGGAGGGTGTGGATGGGAGAAGTTGGTCAAAAGGTACCAATATTCACTTATAAAATGAGTTACTTCTAGTGATCTATTGTATAGCATTGTGACTATAGTTAATAATACCGTATCGTATACACGAAATTTGCTGAGAGTAGATCTTAAATGTCCTCACCACATGCACAAAAGTTAACTGTGTGAGGTGATGAATGTGTTAATTAACTTGATTGTGGTAATCATTTTACAGCGTATACATATCTTAAATCATCATGTTGTGCATCTTAAACAGAGAGTCAGTAGGGCATAGTGATAAGAACAGATGCCAGAGTCATAGCCCTGGGTTGGAATCCCAACTTCTCCATTTCTAGTGGTGTGACTCTGTAAAAACTGCTTGCCATGGGCCCAAGTGTCTTCCTCCATAAAAAGGGAATAATAATACCAGTGTCTACCTCAAAGTGTTGGTGTAAGAATTAATTGGGTTAGTACATGTAAAACTCTTAGATGTGTCTGGCAAATATTCAACAGATGCTATTATGGCATTGCTTTTAGTATTGAAGCGTGATCTCTGGGCCATGGGGGATGAATCATCATGGTACAGTGAGTGATAAGGGTGAGACTGGCATCCAAAGGGCTGCATGAAGACATCTGGGAGAACAAGGGAAGAAACAAATATGTCACCTTACTCAGGTCTCTTGAATGTCCTCAGCTTGTCACAAAGATGAGGTTATACCCTTTATTTCTCTCAGTTACTTGCCTATGTTATATAAGCATTTAATTAAAAGACACATGTAATGCTATGGGAAAGAATTAGGCACATTATAATGTCTAGAGCATTGGCAGGAGTGAGATGGTTCAATCAAAACAGATTACCGAAGAGAAAGGACTATTTACAGAGGTATGGGCAGGGTAAGAGATATCAAATTAGTGATGACAGATGGTGATGCATCCTCAGGTTAACAGCATCTGGAAGTCACTAACATTCCAAGATGCAAGGACAGGGAGTGGTTACCAGCATAAGGTGAGACCTGCTGCTTTAAAGAAGGGTTGTTCCATTGATGCTATATCCCTCATGAAGGAAGGCAGCCAACGGTAGCCTGTGCATGGGAAGGAAAGGAGCCAAGAGATTAAATACCTGGACTTTTCTATTTTTCCACTGTCCAATTTCCTGCTTGTACCTCTCCTTGGCCAAATTCAATGATAAACCAAAGGACAAAGGATCTGTCTTTAAGCTATGTCCTAGTGATATTATCAGCTGTTCAGATGTGCATTAATGACTATATTAATTAAAAACTAATATATGGATACATATTATAATATATAAATATGCATACTAATATTTATATATTAGTTTTTAACTAATATAGTTAATATATATATATATGGCCTGGCATTCAAGCCCTAACCCAAATAACTGCAAATTATCTTAGAGCCCTGGGATGGATGCTAAGAATTGGCTCATTCAACCTCTATTTCATCTGTCTCTCAGGGTGCTTTCCTTTAACAAAGAGACTGAAAGGATATAAACCAAACTTCCTACACTCATTGCAACTACTTTTCTGGATGCAAAACAGTATCTACTGATGAGGTAGACATGTGTGAAATCTGTTCTTGTTTTAGTTCTTGTTCTTTTTCTTCTTCTTTCTCTATTCCTTTCTTTCAATTGACCTGGCTCACTACAGGACTCTAAATGTCTTTTTCCTTATCAACTAGAAAATATTTACCTCTGTTTCATATATTTATGTCCAATTCCCCTATATATACAAGGGCATGCCTCATGTTTATCTGTTTGCTTGATTATGTTGCGTGTGTGTGTGTGTGTGTGTGTGTGTGTGTCAAATTTACTAGGGCCTATTCCAATGTTTAGGTATAGCTATAGGTTAATAAATATTTTCAGGTTAATTACTGATTGTGCTTTCCACATGAAAAGATGCTCAATATTGTTAATTATTAAAGAAATACAAGTCAAAACTACAATGAGGTATGACCTCACACCAGTCCGAATGGCCATCATCAAAACATCTAGAAACAATAAATGTTGGAGAGAGTGTGGAGAAAAGGGAACCCTCCCATACTGTTGGTGAGAATGCAAATTGGTGCAGCCACTATGGAAAACACTATGGCGGTTCCTCAGAAAACTAAAAGTAGAATTACCATACAATCCAGCAATCCTACTCATGGGCATATAACCAGAAGAGAAATAAACTCTAACTCAAAAAGATACATGCACCCCCATCTTCGTAGCACCATTTACAATAGCCAACACATGGAAACAACCTAAATGTCTACTAACAGATGAGTGGATAAAGAAGATGCAGTATACACACACACACACACACACACACACACACACACACACACACACACAATGGAATATTACTCAGCCTTAAAAAAGAATGAAATAGTGCCCTTTGCAGCAACATGGATGGACATAAAGATTATCATACCAAGTGAAGCAAGTCAGACAGAGAAAGACAAATACCATGTGATATCACTCATATGTGGAATCTAATTTAAAAAAATGATAAAATGAACTTATTTGTAAAACAAAAACAGACTCAGAGACATGGAAAACAAACTTACGGATACCAAATGGGAAAAGAGGGGGAGGGATAAATTAGGAGTTTAGGATTAGCAGAGATAAACTACCATATATAAAATAGATAAATAACAAGGTCTACTGTATAGCACAGGGAACTGTATTCAACATCTTGTAATAACCTATAAGGGAAAAGAACCTGGAAAATATACATATAATGACTTAATCACTTTGCTGTACACCAGAAACTAACACAATGCTGCAAATCACTATACTTCAATAAAATAAATAAATAATTGTGCTTTCCACATGCAAACCTAGTCTTCATAAATTATAACAAGCAGGAGCCCATGATATGTAAAATTAACACCCCAAAATTGTCACATGCCATTTGATATTCTTTAACATTCAAGGCAAAATAAAATGTTGCAAGGATTGCCAATGACTTCTAGTCGAAGATGAATATGTGCTCTTTAATTAACAGAAACATTTAAAAAAATTATTTAATCAATGTGTGCATTGTTTTGAACCTGGCTCTAAAACTAGAAATTCACATCTGCCATTGATGAATTTCCAGAGAAGCATGTGATAACTCCTAGGAATTAGTAAGTTGCTCTCTTTATGCTTTTATGTCATCTAAATACACACACAAACCATTTCTGTTTGAATGTATATATTCCAACCTAAAAAATTTGTGCCTTTTTGAAAAGCACACTACAGAAATAAATAAATATTCCATATTAACATGGATGGCTATAGAGAGAGTGAATTATGCCAAGAAATAGAAATGGGTGAGAAAATACATTACAAATTAAAAACCACCATATGCATATAGAATACTGGTAGTTTATTTTAAATGAAGATCCCTTTTGGAGCAAGGAAATAAATGGTAGACTTGAGACTGAGCCGTGGTGCCACACTTTACTTCGTGAACTTGAGCTGTTTGCTTACTGTCACTCAGTTTCATTTTAGCCATGCATCAAATGGGAAAACAGTTTCTCTTGAATTAAGGCACGAAGACAATACCCAGAGGATGCCCCCTGAGTACAGACAGTGGGTTCAGAGCAGTTGTGGATCACATCTTGAAAACACTCATGCCACAGCTGAGGAACGTGGCATGACAGCCAAATAGGACACTTTTGGCTCCAATCAATCATCTCTCTGGTCTGTGGTAAAATTAGAAGAAAAAAAATGAAGCTGCAATGCAGTACTTCTCGAAGACACTATTCCTGTTATAAGATGCCCAAACAGCCGCATGCTTGGGAAGTGTTCAGTTCCTTTAATCATACAGATGTTTGGCACAGAACAGGTCCAGGATCCAACTGTTCAACCAGAGGTAGTACTTTATATCCAGATGTCTCAGCACCATATAAAATAGGCTTTAACACATTTCTTTCCTCCCTCAGTGATAACTTTCATTTCTCTTTCTCTTTTAGGATTCTCAGGACTGAATGTTTTAATTTATTCAATCTGTGATGGACCATTAGTTAGCTCATATTTTCTATCCAACCATAATGAATATTACAATACAGGTTTATAACTGTAGCGTTTATTTCACGAAAAGTTGTGGTTTAAGGAACAGAAACAAAGTTTGGATTTTTTGGCTTTAAAAAATTAATTTAAATGATCACAATTTTATTATAACATTTTGGAGGAGATTAAATTTGAATAAAGTTGAAGCAAATTACATTTACATTTTGGGAACTGAGATTATCTGTTAATTCTCAGTAGTTTTGCTGTCTCTGAATTGATGAATTATATTTAACCTGGTTACATGGCTTAACCCAGAACCCACTAGGTACTATCCTGAAAGTGAGTTTAGGGCAGTCACCACTAGGTAAATGCCACAGAATCTCCTCCTAGTGAGTATGTTTCCTAAAAGTGTTGCTTTGTTACCATTCCATTGCTAATACTGGTTGTTTTCACCTGGTATTGAGAACATTGCAATTTTTTGGTAATCAAATCTTTAGCTACTGAAGTGTCTCAGGAAAAGTGCATCGATGTACAGATGATTTCTTCTTCATCAATATATTATATTACCTTAACATACCCTCATCTCCCCCTCCTTTTTCTGTCTTCTTTGGTGGAATTTCCAGTCAATCAGACAATGGTTTGCTGTTCAATTAAATGCTGCGGCTGCTTTTATAGCCCAAATTTTCCAATGGTGTGAAGAGAACAGAATATAGATCTGTGATAATTAGAGCTGCCACTGCAGTACAGTGGAAATATTATTGAATTGGTAATTAGGAAACTGAGATTGCAGTTTTATTTTATTTTTAACCATATATGTAGTAAGAGATGTTTAGTTTATCTTGTTGAGTTTTAATTTTCTTATTTATCAAGTGAGAGCTTGCAAGAAGTGGTCTTTATTGTGCCTCTGATAATTAGCTTCTTGCTACAAGTTATGTGTCAGCCCTGGCATAAACACGAAGTGCTTCTATTTGCTTTGTTAAGTAATATTTCAAATATACCTTTTCCTTCCCACACACACCATTTATTTATTTTTCACCATTAGATATGGAGCTACTGCATATAATGTTCAAAAGTTTTATAGAGCACAGGTACCTTATTGACAAGCATCCGAAGAATAAGGACTCTGAGGATTAAGACTATAGTCAGAGCACAGAGACTAACACACTAAAACTACACAAATATGGAAAATCTAAATCAGCTGAATACTGACTACGAATTTGACAACTTGGTTATGCTTTGAAGAAGGGTAATAAATATCGTTCCAGATCGGGCCCCTTATATAAACAACTTTTTACAAATTATAGAATTTATTTTTTAGTAAATTATAAAGTAGTTTAAATTATGAAGTATGTTTCTGTGTTTTACATTTAGAAGAAAGTCCATTAAACTAATCCAATAAAGCACAAGTCTTTCAATGCCTCCTTGTTTCTCATTTGTCAAAGAAAAGGAAAATGCATGTAAGCAGAAAGAGTCTAAAACTGAGGTTAAGAGATTAGGAAACAGGCAAATGAAGAAAATCTGTGGCTTCTGATGTGACTTAGCACACACACAAATATCAATTCACTAAGATAGTGAGTTTTAGAGCATCACTGAATGTCACTGCCCTTTGAAATGTCGATTTACCAATATTCACAGTTCATTAGCTACATTAATTCTTAACCTTTGGAGGCCATCTCTTTAGAAGACACAACTCAACAAGGCAAAATTCTATTCTGAAGAGAGAGCAACCATGAAACTTCAACTACTGTGAACAGAAGTACATATGAGAATATGAAACTACGCACGACACATATACACACACACACACACACACACACACACACACATCACACACACAAAGTGGAGAGAAAAAATGAAAATATTTATAGAAGTTATTCTTTAACAGGAGATTATGGGTAATTTTCATAAGATGCATATTTTTGTTTTTAACTTTCTAAAAGGAATGTGAATTATTTTTGAAAAACAATTTGTTAATGAATCAACTGATTAACATGATATACGTAACAGTCATTTGAGTATTTTAGCTGTTTCTTCAGCTCTACCATCTGAAATGATAAACATCAAATTTTGCTGCACATTAGTTAAAAAAAAAAAATCCCATTACCCAGACTTCACTCTATAACAATTAAATTAGAAGCTCTGAGAATGAGAGCTAGACATCTGTATTTTTAATATCCCCCCAACCCAGGTGATTCCAGTTATCAGCCAAATTTGAGAACACAGATGTATGGTATATATAAGTTTGAGAACTTCGAATTATGGAGAGATGACATAAAGATGCAATTGCATAGTAATGAGTGTCCAGTGATGGCATTCTTAATTCAACTCTTTTTTTGTGACCTTGTTTTGGCAGACTTCTCCATAGCCTGTCCTTTACTAATTCATACCCATTTCCCCACCTGGTCCTCCAACACGTCTGTCAATTCTGTGAGCTACCTGCAATTCTTTGTATAAATTCCATTGTGATGTAAGTTACTCAATTGCTTGAAACGTATAGCCTTAATTGGCATATTCTTAATGTACTATTAATGTAGTAAATAATTCCAATTAGGAAAAAGGAGAAAATAAGCCTTGATATAGGTAAAATTAAATTGTAATTTTTTAAAGAAAAAATTTGGACTATTTATAATAATTACTAAGATATATACTGGTTATCATGTATATGACAGTATGTTTTATGTATATTTTCTCACTTATGTTCTCACCAACATCGTTATGTAGCTACTATAACTATAGTTCGCATATGAACAAATTAATATTTAATCAGGCTAATAGTTTGAAACCAAGTGGTTTGATTCAGAATCTATTACCTTAACCATAATGCTATATAACGCTTGTCAGTGGATATGAGTTGCTATGATGGTGAAAAGACTGTAGGGGTAAAATGGAGATAATTTGAAAGTGACTGCAAAGCTGAAAGAGTCTTGGGATACATGAGCTTTTGTAAATGCATATTACTTTGACGTGATTTTGGCATATTACTTCATTTACTTCAATCATTTTGTTGTATTTAAATGTTAATAAAACACAAGATTCATCAAGTTGAATCTCTGATCCATGACTAACAGAATACAGAGAAACATAAACCCCTATATATGTGGTAAAAGAATATTCTCTGCTTCTGCCTAATTAACAAATTAATCATCTCATCACACAGCCACGGAATGAAATTCATGCCATATAAACAGTGGGATGATATAAACATCTTAAAATCAGGATCTGCTTTTGACTTATTTTTGCATCTCTCATGACACCTGAATATTAGAAGATTTTTTTTTCTTTAGTTTTTGAGGGTTTGGGATTGACATGTATACACTACTATAATAAAAATAGATAACCAACAAGGACCTACTGTATAGCACAGACAACTCTGCTCAATAGTCTATAATAAGCTAAATGGGAAAAGAATTTGAAAAAGAATATATATATACACACATATATATAGGCATATGTAAAAAATACAAACAAAAAACTACTGACATTACAAAGTTAGTAGACTCAACATTCTTTTATGTATTTATTATTTCAAGATGTATTTAACAGAAATTTCAATATTTAGGAGGTGGAGACACAAAACCAAATGGAACAATCCTTTCCCTAATAGAGTATTCTCCAAAAAGAGTTTTGCTCCAAATATTGAAAAAGTAAAAATAGAGTTATCCTCTTTCTGGTAATTTTTAAGTGAGATAATAAATAACACTCATTTCACATCTATTGTCTAGCCAGGAAAAGTATCAAATTTCTATCTCTATTCCTGACCTTCCTCCTGAACTTCAGAATCTGATATCCAACTGTGTAGCTGGCATGTACATGAGGATGTTAAAACCTAAAACAACAAAACCAACTAGTTTCTGAACCTAAACCTGCTTTATCCCATGCTTCCCTAGCTCAGTAAATGGCAACTCCATTCTTCCACTGGCACAGCCAAAATAAAGTTTTTCTTGCCTCCTTTTCTTTCTTTCTTGTACACCTCATATCAGTCTATCAGCAAATCTTGTCAGCTTGATCTCTCAAATTTATGTAAAATATGACCCCTCTTCTCACCACACCCATTGCTACTACCTTAGCAATATATGACAAGTCCACAGTTAACGTTATACACAATAGTGAAAGGTTAAAAGATTTTCTCTATAATCAGGACAAGTCAAGGGTGCCCACTCTCACCACTCCTTTTCAACACAATACAAGAAGTCATAGCTAGAGCAATCAGGCAAAATAAACAAATAAAAGGCATCCAAATCAGAAAGGAAGAAGTAAAATTGTCTGTATTTGTAGATAATATGATCTTATATAGAGAAAATCCTGTAGAGTCACCCAAAATTCTGTTAGAACTAATCAACAAATTCAGTAAAAAGTTGGAGGATATAAAGCCAACATATAGAAATCAGTTGTATTTCCATACACTAACAACAAAATATTTGAAAAAGAAATAAAGAAAACAGTCCCATTTTCATTAGCATTAAAAAAAAAAACCAATAAAATACTTAGAGGCAAATTTAACCAAGGAGGTGAAAAATCTCTACACTAAAGACTCTGATAAAAGAAATTGAAGAAGACACAAACAAATGTAAAGATATCCCATTTTCATGGATCAGAAGAATGAACAATTGTTAAAATGTCCATACTTCCCAATGTCATCTATAGATTCAATGCAATCCCTGTCAAAATTCCAACAAATTTCAAGCTATGCTGCAAAGCTATAATAGTCAAAACAATATGGTCCTGGCATAACAATGGACATATGGAACAGAATCAAGAGCTCAGAAATAGCCCCCTGTATATACAATCACCTAATATTTAACAGGGGAGACAAAATACTCAATGGGGAAAGAACAGTCTCTTCAACAGATGTTATTGGGAAAACTGGATAACCACATGGGGAAAAATAAAATTGGACTCCTATCTTATACAAGTCACAAACATTAACTTGAAATGGGCTTAAGGTTTAACTGTAGGATTTAACTGTAAGATATGAAAACATAAAACTCTTAGTAAAAATCATAGAGGAAAAGCTCCTTGTCATAGATATTGGCAATGATTTTTTGGATATGACACCAGAGACACAAATAACAAAGCAAAAATATATGTGGGACTACATCAAACTAAAAAGCTTCTGCTCAGCAAAGCAAGCCATCAACAAAATGAAAAGGCAACCTACAGAATGAGAAAGCCATATATTTGTTATGTTAATATTAAATGTGTTCACAGCCAAAATAAAGAACTCATACAAATCAATAACAAAAAATAAGAAATCCAATTAAAAGTAGGCAGAGGAATTAAATAGGCATTTTTCCAAAGAAATGGCCAACAGTTACATGAAGAGATGATCAATATCATTAATTACCAGTGAAGTGCAAATCAAAACCACAGTGAAATGTCACCTCACCTATTAGAATGGATAACATCAGGAAAAAAAAAAAAACACACACACACACAGAGAGAAAGAGATAATAAGCATTGGCAAGGACGTAGAGAAAAGAAATCTTTGTGCACTATTGGGAATGTAAACTGGTAGAGCCACCATGGAAAAAAGTATGAGGTTCTTCAAAAAAATTATAAATAGAACTATATTATGATCCAGCAACTTAATTTCTGGGTATATGTCCAAAGAAAATGAAAACAGGATATCAAGGAGATATCTGCACTCCCATATTTATTGCAACATTATTCCACAATAGCCAAATATGGAAACAATCTAAGTATCTGTTAATGGGTGAATGGATAGTATTAGAATATTATTCAGCCATTAGAAAGAACAAAACATCTATTTGTGACAACATGGACGGTCCTTGAGGACATTAAGTGAAATAAGTCAGATAGGAAAAGACAAATAATGCATGGTATCACTTACACATCAAATCTAAAAATGCTGAACTTGTAGAAACAGAGAGTAGCATAGTGGTTACCAGCATTTGAAGGATGGGAGTAAATAGGGAGATACTGGTCAAAGAATACAAAATTCCTGTTAGAAGATGAATAAGTTCTTGGGATCAAATGCACAGCATTGTGATTACAGATAATAACACTGTACTACATACCTGAAAGTTGCTAAGAGAGTAGAAGATGTTCTCATCACAAAATAGTAATGATGTGATGTGATGTGATGTGATGGAGGTGTTAGTTAATATTACTTGGTAATCATATTGCAATATATGTATATTAAATCAACACGTTGTACATTTTAAAGTTACACAGTATATACCAATAAAGTTTGGGGGCAAAAAAAAAAACAAAAATTGAGGTTGGCATCAGACTATTCAACATCAAAATAGAGTGAGACAGTAGTGAAGCACCAATTTTAAGAACCCAAAGGAAAGACATTTTGAGACAACTGTGTTATACTCAGACAAATATTAATTATTCTTCAAGCATTAAGGCCACAATAAAACTGATTTAAACATGCACAAATGCAGGAAATTTATGGAAAAATCGTACCTACAAGCCCTTCCTATAGAATCTACTAAAAATAAGTTCCACTCAACCAATAGGTTTTCAGAAAAGAGAGCAAAAATTTTAAGAATTGAATATATTTGTAGAGTAAGATCAAAACCAATGTGAGGATAACAGCAGAAGGATAATATATGAATCTTACATGTTCTGACAAATTAGAAATAACAGCACTGAAAATGTGTGGAGAAGGGAGATAGTGAAGGGCAAATAGAACATGAGTCAGAATTTTTCAGAGGAAAAGGTGACAGTCCAGTGATATAATTGAAAACTGACAAACCAAGTAATAGAAGCTGAAGTAAAGTAAATGGTAACCAAGAGATATTATAAAATTATTGATGTAAAAAGAATAATTGGAACAAAAATATGAACCTTCCTAACACCAAAAAAAATACAAGAAGAAAAAGAAAAAAGCCAACAAAAACAGTAATGAAACAGATCACACTGACAAAGAAACAGGCTAACTATAACACAATACACATAAAGGTGTATCATAAAGGTATCTGATGAAGTGAGAGAGATCCCTAAAATGACTATATCTTATATATTAGAAAATGAGTTTCCAATTGCTTCATAAAACAAAGCTCAAGCCTAGCTGTATAAGAGTCTAAAGTAAAATAGAATGATTCAAAAGATAAAAGAGTTGGGAAAATGTCAACCTTATAAATGAAAGCAAAAGGAAGGGCTACTATCTTGATATTTAAAAAGGTAGATTTCAAACCAAAAGGCATTAAACAAGGACAATCATACACTTTCTAATACTCAAGGTTAAAATTCACAATAAAATTATAGATAAACGTTATGAATATCTATGCACTAAATAACACAGCAGTGACCTTCAATAAAAACTTGCTAATCTAAGGAGATTTTAAAATACCTTTATGGTCCAAGTCAGTCAAATGAGCAAATAAATAAGGTTATAGAGGACCTAACAACAATCAATAAGGAGGAGCTAAGGTGGATAGTCATCAAAATGTGAACCCTGCATAAATAGAAAACACACCTGCTTACAAAGTTCCGTGGTTCTATCCATAGGTAATTACAGAATTTTGAGTAGAGTTCCCTGTGCTATACAGTGGGTCCTTGTTAATTATCTGTTTTACATATAGTGGTGTGTATATGTTAATCCCAAATTAGGAGTTTGGGATTGACATATTTTAATTTCCAAATCAAAGGAATTCTGATTGATTTTACCATTATTTTCTAGTGTTATTGCATTGTAATCAAAGAGTTTTTGGTATTACTTTTTCTTTATAAAATTTATTGATATTTTCTTTGTGTTATTCTGTGGCTAATATAACAATCCATTAAATTTTATGGATAGACTTTAAAGTAAAGACCATTACAAGAGACAAAGAAGGACACTACATAACAATCAAAGGATCAATCCAAGAAGAAGATATAACAACTGTAAGGAGCACCTCAATACATAAGGCAAATGCTAACAACCATAAAAGGGGAGATCAACAGAAACACAATAATAGTAGGAGACTTTAACACCCCACTTACATCAATGGACAGATCATCCAAACAGAAAATAAATAAGGAAACTCAAGCTTTAAATGACACATTAGACCATCTTGACTTAATTGATATTTATAGGACATTCCATCCAAAACCAGGCAAAGATGTCACAAAAAAAGAACATTACAGGCCAATATCACTAATGAATATAGACGCAAAAATCCTCAATAAAATAGTAGCTAACAGAATCCAACAGCACATTAAAAAATCATACACCATGATCAAGTGGGGTTTATCCCTGGGATGCAAGGATTCTTCAATATTCACAAATCAATCAATGTGATACATCATATCAGCAAATTGAAGGATAAAAACCATATGATAATCTCAATAAATGCAGGAAAAGCTTTTGACAAAATTCAACATCCATTTGTGATAAAACCTCTCCAGAAAATGGGCATAGAAGGAAATTACCTCAACATAATAAAAGCCATATATGACAAACCAACAGCCAACATTGTGTTAAATGGTAAAAAACTGAAAGCATTCTCTCTAAGGACAGGAAGAAGACAAGGGTGCACACTCTCACTATTATTATTCAATATAGTTTTGGAAGTTTTGGCCACAGCCATCAGAGAAGAAAAAGAAATCAAAGGAATCCAAATTGGAAAAGAAGAAGTAAAACTGTCACTCTTTGCAGATGACATGATACTATACATAGAAAACCCTAAAGACTCTACCAGAACACTGCTAGCACTAATTGATGAGTTTAGTAAAGTAGCAGGATACAAAATTAACACACAGAAATCTCTTGCATTCCTATACACTAACAATGAAAGAGCAGAAAGAGAAATTAAGGAAACTCTCCCATTTACCATTGCAACCAAAAGAATAAAATACCTAGGAGTAAATCTGCCTAAGGAGGCAAAAGATCTGTATGCAGAAAACTATAAGACACTGATGAAAGAAGTCAAAGACGATACAAACAATTGGAGGGACACACCATGTTCTTGGATTGGAAGAATCAATATTGTGAAAATGACTATCTTACCCAAAGCAATTTACAGATTCAACGCAATCCCGATCAAATTACCAATGGCATTTTTCACAGAAGTAGACCAAGAAATCTTATGATTTGTATGGAAATGCGAAAGGCCCCGAATAGCCAAAGGAATCTTGAGAAGGAAAGATGGAGCTGGTGCAATTAGGCTTCCTGACTTCAAACTATACTACAAGGCTACAGTGATCAAGACAGTATGGTACTGGCACAAAAATAGAAAGGTAGATCAATGGAATAGAATAGAGAACTCAGAGGTAAGCCCAAACACATGTGAGCACCTTATCTTTGACAAAGGAGTCAAGAATACGCAATGGAAAAAAGACAGCCTCTTCAATAAGTGGTGCTGGGAAAATTGGACAGCAACATATAAAAGAATGAAATTAGAACACTTCCCAACACCATACACAAAAATAAACTCCAAATGGATTAAAGACCTACATGTAAGGCCAGATGCTATAAAACTCATAGAGGAAAATATAGGCAGAACACTCTATGACATACATCAAAGCAAGATCCTTTCTGACCCACCTCCTAGAATAATGGAAATAAAATCAAGAATAAACAAATGAGACTGAATGAAACTTAAAAGCTTTTGCACAGTGAAAGAAACCATAAACAAGAGAAAAAGAGAACTCTCAGAATGGGAGAAAATACTTGCCAATGAAGCAACTGACAAAGGATTAATCTCCAAAATATATAAGTAGCTCATGCAGCTTAATACCAAAAAAGTAAATAACCCAATCCACAAATGGGCGGAAGACCTAAATAGACATTGCTCCAAAGAAGACATACAGATGGCCAACAAACACATGAAAAGATGCTCAACATCACTCATCATTAGAGAAATGGTCATCAAAGCCACAATGAGGTATCACCTCACACCAGTCAGAATGGCCATCATCAAAACATCTAGAAACAATAAATGTTGGAGAGAGTGTGGAGAAAAGGGAACCCTCCTGCACTGTTGGTGGGAATGTAAGTTGGTACAGCCACTATGGAAAACAGTTTGGGGGTTCCTTAGAGAACTAAAAATGGAACTACTATATGACCCAGTAATCCCACTCCTGGGTGTATACCGAGAGAAAACCATAATCTGAAAAGAAACATGTACCATCATGTTTATTGCAGCACTATTTACAATAGCCAGGACATGGAAGCAACCGAAATGCCCATCAACAGATGAATGGATAAAGAAGGTGTGGCACATATATACAATGGAATATTACTTAGCCATAAAAAGTACAAAACTGAACTATATGTAATGAGGTGGATAGACCTAGAGTCTGTCATACAGAGCGAAGTAAGCCAGAAAGAGAAAAACAAATATCCTATGCTAACTTATATATATGGAATCTGAAGAAATGGTACTGATGAACCCAGTGACAGGATAAGAGTGGAGATGCAGATGTAGAGAATGGATTTGAGGACACGGGGCTGGGGTGGGGGGGTGGGGGGCAAAGGGGAAGCTGGGATGAAGTGAGAGAGTAGCATAGACACAGATACACTACCAAATGTAAAATAGCTAGTGGGAAGTTGCTGTATAACAAGGGGAGATCAACTGCATGATGGGTGATGCTTTAGAGGGCCAGGACAGGGAGGTGGGAGGGAGTCGTGGGAGGGAGGGGATATGGGGATATATGTATAAATACAGCTGATTCACTTTGGTGTCCCTCAAAAACTGGTACAAGAGTGTAAAGCAATTATATTCCAATAAAGAGCTTAAAAAATAGTAAAATAAATAAAAAACATAAAACTAATGCCAAAAAAAGACACATTAATAACAAAATAAAAATTAAGTTTAGATAATAGAGTAATAATGAGACAAATGAATAAATTAAAGTAGATTTTTTGAGAAGTAATGAAAAAAGAAAAAGGAACAGCAAAATCAGATTTGCATCATCAAAGGTGACTATGTTACATTAACTTCTCTAAAAAAAGGAAAAGGAAAGAAGAAAATTAAAAATTATTTTTTCTGCCTTTTTATGAGAAAATACAGTTCATTAACAACTGAAAAGGAAACCTTTTTTAACAGAAGTATGACAGCTAGGAAATAACTTATGATAGATTTTATTTTAAGGTACCATTTGGACATCAAATAGAATAATTGTGTCAGGCAAAGATCAGCAGTGGATGCTAAAAGAAGGCAAATGTGATATGGACACGATATTTTCATACTGCCAACATTACCACAGAAATTACATGATAATTGCAAATCGAAATTTTATTTTTATAATGGAGAAGTTTGGTTGTCACCTCCTTAAACAAATGGCCAAATTTAGCATCACTAATTGTGAAAATACTTGACAATATGTTTCACCTGACCCAATGTAATATAAAGTAAACAACTCTTATGAAATATTCTGGACAAAAAAAAAATATTTAACCTGAGTGTAACCAAGCTATTATATTAAACTTTCATTTTAAAAGAAATGCAACAATATAGACAAAGAAATACATAAAATGACGCTGTAAGGAAACAGTCAGACACCTAAAAGAAAACTGGCCTGGTATCTTAAATAGTCATTGCTATGAAGAAAAAGGGGAGGGAGGGAGGAAAACCTTTCCATATTATAAGAGATGTTGCTGTTTCAACTACATGGGAAATTGATTGCAATATCAACTTAAAACTTTGTTAGTATCATGAAAGAGTCTTGATAATAAATAACAATTAGGAAGTTATTTTGTAATTCCTATAGGTATAATAAAGTTATTTTGGTTATTGAGGAGTATGTCCTTATATATGTAACATTTTTAGGGGTTAGTTATCATGATGTCTGCAACTTTTTTTGAAATAGTCAATATGGAGAGAGAGAGAGAGAGAGAGAAATGGATGGAGAGAAGGAGAGAGAGAGAGGAACAGAGAAGCTTTGACAAGTTTTGAATGGATCTATTAATAGTGAGAGTACGTTGCTCATTCCCATGTTCTTTTAGAGTTTGGAAATCTTAATAATTAACAGGTGACAAATAGACCACCAATTTTTTCAAAACTAAAATCGAAAAAAAATGTAACATTCTGCTTAATCTTAGTCAAAATGTTATTTATGCCTGAGTAGACTTAATTTTTTCAGAAACTGCAGTCTGAGGTGAGTACTACAAGAAAGTTTATGGTTATTTTAGCAACTCCGAACAGAATTAGTACAACTAAAAGCCTTTTATATGTCTCATTTGTTAAAGAATCCAAAGAGTTCACTGAATAATCATGCCACAGATCCCATAGCAATACAATTTTAAACATGAATCAATCCCCAGCTCCAGGAAAAATATGTTTCGAAACCCTATACTTCATGTTCACAAAGGCCAGAAGAGTGATTCCTCACTAACTGAGTGAACGAGAGAGGGAAGAAGAGAAGAGTCTTAATTTTCATCTCCTTGTGACTTCTGACATTTATGATAGTTGTGTGGAGTCCATCATCTGTGCATTTAAAATCAATTGGCCAATAGACAAATCAGGATTCGAAATCTGGTTTCACCACCTGCAGGTCATATGATCTTGCTAAGCTTAACCTCCTAAAGAACAGTTTCCTTATTTTTAAAATGGAGATAATGATGACTTACCTAAAGTGTCTAGCTGACTGCCTATTGCGTAGAAGATACTGAACAAACAAAAACTATAGTAACAATAACATGATGGACATGACTATTTTTCTTACAGGTCTCCCAATGTAAATGTTGAGCTGAATGAAAATTTCTGTGAAACATTCTGTAAAATACTATGTAAATGTAAGCTATGACTATGCTTATTGAATAAACGGATGAATGAACAAATTAAAAAATACAATAAATAAAATAAATTGGCCAAGAAACTAATTTTTGCAGAATGTGTTTACCCTAATGGTTGTTGGAAGGGAGGAGGTGCACTTAGCCATAATTTCTCTTTCTCAGAGAGTTATTTGATGATTTGCAATGATGGTACCCTTTATCACCAAGATTATCTATTGGTGTGTCTTTTATTTCCCATCCACCATATTCAAAACTTCTAAATTTTTATTTCACTTTGAGTTCCGTGATCCTAGTTCACCAATGCTGCATTGGATGTGGGATGATCCTAGCAACATGGTGTGCCAAACCAAAACTTTTGTCTCCTACTCAAGCACATGGATACTAACGCTTTCCAGCTGCCTTGTAGTGAAGGAGAGTCATGTGACTAGATCCGGCCAATACAATACAGATAATGAAAAGTGATATGAGTCTTTCCCAGGATAAAGCAGTGGAAAAAATCACTGAGACAAACTCCAGCAACTCCTTCCTCTTGCTTCAGTGAGCAAGATCAGCCAGAATCCCTGAATATCTGTGTAGAGAACAGGCCCCTTTCCATTGCATATTAATACAAATTGAGCCCCTTTATTTTTAGGCACTGAGATGAAGGAGTTAATTTGTTAGCACAGTATAATCTAGCTCATCTTGAATAACACACTTGGCTTCTTCCTTCCCCTATGAGCCAGAATTTTTGCTTGGTTGCTACAGTGCCTACCAACACTGTCATTTAATTGGGGATTGTTGGGACTGTGAAATTAGTTCTTTTTAGGGAACCTTAGCATCATCTCTTCATTTGTTTCAGCTAGAGACTCACCCTTCACAGATTCTTGGACCAAAACTGCAGTTGCTCCTGAAATCTGTATTTAGGCGCCTCCTGAAGAGTCATACATCTGGCACGCACTTCCAAAGACACTTCACGCGCTTACTGCAGCTACTGATGTTATGTGCCTTGAGCAGCATTTGTTCTGCTGTATCCCTTCTGGCAAGTGTAGGATCTATTCTCCTGCTCCTTTCAGAAAGGTCCTACTTCAATTACAGCAGTTTAATATGCTTGTTCATTTGGTTCCATTCCTTCTCGAACAAACCTAGCACTCACACTGCTTGTTGGAACTCAGGGCCCTTTTGTTTTTATACTTTCCAATGGCTTTCTGGATCAGGTGTTTGTTTTTCAATTGCTCCTTTAGATTTTGAAATGTGTAGTAAGACACATGAAATAAATGAATTTTGTTCAGACAAATCATTTCCTTCTTTACCTCCTTGACTTGGTTTACCCTATCTCGAAGAGTTCCAACATCAACTCTAGAACTGGACTGATTAACTCTCTGCTGATATAGTTCCAATTTGTTATGACTTTCCTTAATATCATAATTCTCTAACTTTCTTAATATGTCCCCTGAGGACAGAGACAATTGTTAAATCTCCACCTCTAATAGCCAGCCATGTTTCATAGAATCCCATCTTATATTGCTTCAGTAGTTCATGCGAATCTTCTGGTCTTCCCTATTGAGGTCTGAACAAATTTTCTCTTCCTTCTTTTCTCTCAATGTCTGTTGTCAAACAAATTTCAGAAACAGAGACCTGATTGGAATAAAGAGGTGTTTATTTGGGGTTTGTTAGGACTGCAACCTGGGATACATGGATTCAAGAAGCACTTGAACTGTGTTCTCCCAGATTACAAAACGGAGGAAGCTTATAAAGGCAAAAACTTCAAGGTCACAGTTAGTTACATGAGTTGTTTATCAAGAATTACAATTGGAGCTGGCAAGAAGTAAAAAGTGCTTGTTAAGCAAGGATTGGTTGGGGTCTGAAATGGCTGGAAAATTACGAAGGGCAACAACCTTGAGATACAAGGTTGCAGCTAGCAGATGCTCTTTTAAAAACAGCTGGGGTCCTTGGGTGAGGTATACTTCAAGTTCTCAGCGGGGCAGACATGTCTGAGACCAGGCCCTCAATGGCCACCCACCTCCATTTGTGTATGCCTGAACTATGATTACTCATTTATAATTTTGACTTATCGCTATCTATCTTGGACTATAAGATCCATTTTTTTTCCTTTCACATATAATTAGTTTGGTTCTACTATCTTAGTCTTTTAAGGAATTACCCTCTTTACTAACTTAATCAAAAGATTTCTATTTATTTCACTTTCCATCATTCACTGCTTCTACACTGATATAAAATTAAAGCATGTTTTCCAAAACCCTCTAGATCCTCTGTTGTGTCTTGAGAAAATGATTCCCAAAGACAGCACTGTAGGCACAGGCCATTTTTGACTACCTACTTAGTCTTTGGGTATTTAATAATTTCATTGAGTTGGTTCTCTTCCCCATCTCTAGGTGTTAACTGTATAATAGGGGGGCTTTTGTTCCTTTTTGTCAGTTACTTAAATCAGTTAAATAACTGTCTTAGCACTATGCACTCTTGTTAACCCTAGTGTTCTAGGCACATTTGCTAAAGTCTAAGGAAACACACACACACACACAACATAAATTTATCATGCACAAGCCCCTTACATTTTCCGCATCTAGCCCTGAAGACTTTTTAAAGCATCAGGTAGGAAGAACAGAATTTGGATCACCTACTCTAGAAAGGCCCACTTATTTTTGGTGTTAAATAGTTTGAGCTAGAAGTTCATATAGATCTTCCTTGACTTACAGTGAAGTTATGTCTCAATAAACCTGTTATCAGTTGAAAATATCCTAGTTCAAAAATGCAGTTAATACACCTAACCTACATCATAGCTTAGGCTGGCCTAACTTAAATGTGCTCAGAACAACTTTAACTTACAATATCATCTAACACAAAGCCCATTTTAAAATAAAGTATTGAATATCTCATGTAACTTATTGAATGGGCAATATCATCTAACACAAAGTCCATTTTAAAATAAAGTATTGAATATCTCATGTAACTTATTGAATGCTGTACTGAAAGTAAAAAACAGAATGGTTGTATGGGTACAGAATGGTGGTCAGTGTATCAGTTGTTTACCCTCCTGATTGGGAGCTGTCCCTGCCTGGCATCACAAGAGAGTATTGGACCTCATATGGCTAGCCTAGGAAAAAATCAAAATTTAGAATTCAAAATAAGGTTTCTACTGAATGTGTACTGCTTTTACACCATTGTAAAGCTGAAAAATCATTAAGCCAAACCATGGTGAGTCAGGGACCATCTGCACTAATTCTGTTATCATACACAGAATGTAGCTTTCTCTTCTAGCCCGCAGTTCTCTCCAATAAACATTATATGCACAAGAAAAAGTACCCAGCCCATGGAGGCCATATCCCCACCTTTCCAGAATTCCTCAGTAGCTCCCATCTTAACTGCCTGCCCTCTGATATGTGTTTTACACATGTTATTTCAATTATTTCTCATGGAAAGCTGGTGAAGCAACTAATCTATCTATCTATCTATCTATCTATCTATCTATCTATCTATCTGTCATCTCTCTATCTATCTATCATCTATCTATCAGTTATCTATCATCTGTTTATCAGCTATCTATCATCTACTTATCTATATTTTATAGATGGCAAACAAAAGTTTTAAGAAGTTCAGCAATTTTCCCAAAGTTGCACAGCTATATCTGTAAATGCTGGACCCATACCTAGAAGCTTCAATTTCTTCATTCTTTTTCTACTATATGCCATGAATTTGTGTTGTGTAGTTGTGTTAAAACATGACATAGATACTTTCTTGAACTGGACCTGAAGCCTAAGGAGGGGCTTAATTTAACACTGATATCCATCTTTGCTAAAGTTTTTTTTTCCTGGCAATCAACTCATTGAAGGATTAGAGTCTAAACCTCAGCTTTAATGAGAAGGCAGATGCCATCTCTTCCTCCTCTTGTTACCTGCAAGGCCTACTTACCACAGGCATTGGGCAGGTACTGTTGAGATCCTGATTCAACATCCAACAAATCTCCCCCCTCCCAGAAAAAAAGATAAGAATATTTGAATTCCCAGGCCTTAAAGTAGATCTTTCTACATTGTAGAAAACCTGAAGATGGATACTTAGAAAGAGAATGGGAAAGTTTTACCAGGAAGAATCCAAAAGATTCACAAAATATTTAATACCCTGTTTTATGCTGTGAAGCACTTGCAGTTCACCTTAGTTTTTGTCTCAGAAATATCTGCAGCATTCAGCAGCCTTTGATATTTTATTAAAGAAGCAAATGCTTTGATGATCTACTTATGGGCCCAGATTATACCTCTGCCAATCAACCTCCCTCCATTCCCTTGCCCCACTAGAAGCTGGTAAAGCTGTGGTCTTGCTTTGGTTCTTTTTACCTGTTCATTAATATCCAGAATTTGAAAACTAGTCCATGATGAAAAGTATAGAAGTGTTTTGTTATATAGTCACTAAGAAGAGTTTAGGCATTACCTTGAAAAAAATTTTAGTGGATATTTATGAGTCTGTATAAAAGCAAAATATTTTTTAAAAATATTATTATTGCTTAACTCTAGGAATAATTTGTGTATGCTAGATATCTTCCCTCTGGATCAATCTCCACCCTTTTCCTGCTCTGTCCTCCAAGAACCTGACTTCTGTTGCCTGCATAGAAGGACTCCTTAGCTCACTGGTTTCCAATCGGTTTGAGTGAACAGGGGTCACTGAACGGAGAGCACAAGAGATAAGAGGCTGAAAGAGATAGAGGTTGGAGTATTTATTCTCTCTGTTCCCTTCTTTGTAAGTATCACATGTTGGCTATTTCCTTTTACCAAAAGCTCCAGCTCCTTTTTGACGGTCCCCTCCATTAGGCTGCTCCCTTGGGTAGAGTAGATACTCTTCCTTCCATCTTCAAACTTGGGGATTGTAATGATGTCCTACCACAGCCAATAATGGAGAATTTACCAGCTTTACTACCTCTGATTTTCCTAATCCCTGCCAACAAATCTTTCTAAATAGTTCCTTTATTGAGCTCTCTTTCACAACCAAGGTTGACTGTGCCATGTGCTTCCCATTGGAACAATGACTGATACACAGTGTAAAGAGTATTCAATTGTGCACAGTCAAATGTTAATAAAGGGAAATTCAAGGGTTAATTATTACCTGAAGTCAAAATATTTGGTCTTAGTTTGAATCTGATTTCTGTCATTTTACAGAAGTTTTAGAGAAGTTCATTGAGCTTTTGGCACCTCATTTTTCTGAAGGGTGAAATACTTTCTCAGAGGACTGTTTTAACATAAAAGGTAGATGAGATAGAAATTGGTGTAGTGCCTTGAAAACCAGCTATTGAACATTTGGGATGCGGTGGTTTTTAAATTGTGTCTACGTAGCTAAGCTAGACTATGTTTCCTAGAATCTCCTTGCCTGTATTTTATTTTATTTTATTTTATTTTATTTTATTTTATTTTGCTTATGTATGTATGTATGTGTGTATTTATTTATTTTTATTAGGACTGGCTTCAAGAGAAACTTGCATGATATCTGGAAGGCAAAAGTGAAGCAGCAGCCATCCTGCTCCAAACAGAGGTGTAGGCCAGGAGCTGTGACAGATGATACACATCTTTATTAATCTGTCGGCTCGCCTTGTTGGTGTGGGGCAGTATCCGGACCCACAGCTCCTTCAGCTTCCGTCAGGTCTCTCCTTCAGGTTTTCTGAATCCTGGGTCAAGTTCAAGGGTATCCGTGTCTTTTGCAAGTTGTCCACATCATCAGCGTTGAAGATTTTGAGATACGGGTGTTAGTTTCCATTTGTTTTCATAGATTCCAGTCTGTCCTCACTCTCCCTAGTTTTATGTCCAGTTTTTCCTTCCCATTTACTGGTTCTGTGAATTTGTGGCATCTTCAGGCTCTGACCAGACATAGAGGCAATTTCCTTAGACTTTTTCACCAGCTTCCACAACTATGTATGGTCTAACTTCCGTTATATTAAATTGCTTTCTTCTATATCACTCTAAGTGGCTATGTTCACCTGATTGAATCTGACTGATACACTGGTCCTCTTCTTTTCTTCCCGTATTAGTAGCACAAGATAAATATGACTGAGTAGATAGCATAGAATATTAGAGTCTAACCAGAGTAATGTAATAAGCATTTTACCTTGTTGGACCATGAAATCAAAGGAAGATAAAAACAATATTAAAGTTTAGAAGTCCTTATTTCAAGAATAAAACCCACCCCCCTCCCTTAGTTTCAGATTTTCAAGAGTAGCTTAGAGTTTAAGTCTTTGTGACTGTTCCTCTGCATTCCACGGGCACAATACCGAAGCTTTGTTCAGTGTTTGGGAAAGGATGCAGGGAGACAATTACTGATTATTAATTTTCACTGGGGTTATTGAGCAAACCTTATGCTTTTTTTCGCCTCAGATTTCTGTCATTGTCAAGTTTAACTTCCAATGCTTTGCTCCCAGTTAGAATTTCATGCTCATTTAGCCCATGGTACCTTTGGAGTTGACAGAAGTGATCCACCTGGAACAGCCCAGCAACGATATGCTCAGTCCCAGAAAGCTACAGAAATAGTCTTCTCTGTTGCCTCGATTCTCTCCGGGTCATTGAATAGAAACAGTTCCTCTTCATTCTTTTCCTTTTTGAATGGTGCTTTTGTGAGCTGGAGTCTTGATGTAGCTGTCACAAACCTTCCACTTCAGAGGTTAAACTACAAGATCTAATGAGGGAAAATTATTTTTAGCTTAGCCTCTGGCACTATAAATTCCAGGAAATTTTTAAATTAAACTTTATGACTTTATAGGAAAGAAAGAGCAGGCTGCCAACCTGTCTTTTTAAACTCTTTCTCTCTCTCCCTCCTTTTTAGTAAAATTTGCTGATTTTTAAAATATTATTTTAAATTTCTTTTGGTAGCAACAGCATGGCAGTTTAACTCAACAAAAATTTTCAGACGCTTTTTGTGTACTTGTCTTCTAATTGAGCCTCTATCTCTGACTACTGACATTAGACAAGCAAAGTATACTACCCATGATCAATGATATGTGAGCATGGACTCTGTTGTCTTCTCTTCATAGTAGAAAACAGAATTTACCACTTAGGTCTAATATTGGGGCTCTATCCTTAAAAGGTGAGGTATTTCTCCTGAGGTAGTATTCCATCCTAACTCAGAATCAATAAATAAAATAGAATCTGAGTCATAATAGAAACAAGCCCAGTTGTGAATCACTCAGGGATTTCTCCTCTGCAAAAAGGCTTATCTAAGCCCTAGGCTGAGTCCCAGCCTTGGACTTTTCACCACTTATTAACAACTTCACCCAAGAGGGAAGAAGAATGGGAGAGACAGAAAGTAAAAGTAAGGAAAGGCCTTGTTTGCAGGCTGATGATCATGAAAATAAAATATTTATTGTACAACTACTACATGCAAGACATTGGGGAATTGTGGGGATATCACAGTTATTACAGATTGGCTAGGAAGAAAGCAAAAAATTACAGCTATAAGTTAATTAGCATTACTTGCTAATAATGTTACAAGGTGGACTTTTATCTTCAAGAAATGTAAAATAGGGCTTCCTAGGTGGCGCAGTGGTTGAGAATCCGCCTGCCAATGTAGGGGACACGGGTTCGATCCCTGCTCCAGGAAGATCCCACATGCCGCGGAGCAACTAAGCCCGTGCACCACAGCTATTGAGCCAGCGCTTTAGAGCCCGTGAGCCACGACTATTGAGCCCATGTGCTGCAACTACTGAAGCCCACACGCCTAGAGCCTGTGCTCCGCAACAAGAGAAGCCACGGCAATGAGGAGCCCGTGCACCACAATGAAGAGTAGCCCCCACTCACCGCAACTAAAAAGAAAGCCCGCACACAGCAAAAAAGACCCAACACAGCCAAGAAATGTAAAATATCATTGGTGGGAAATGGTGGGCCTCATCACTGACCGAGGGTGACTGTCACTACTCTCTAATACCAGGAAAGGGCATATTCCAGGCAGATCTTGCAATGAGGTTGGAAAGCCTTCTGAGTTAAAAAGGAGACTATTGTGAATTGTAAAAACTATGTAACTAAGGACAGAGGTGAACAAAGGAACAAAGAAAGTCAAGTTCATGCAAATAAGATAGAGATCTTGGAGTCTGAGTTTGAATATTAAAAAGATGTGCCTCTATTTTATTCCAACTATGGTAAAATCAGACTATTGATCATGATGATAAGGCAACATTTACTATTTTCTATGGCCAGGCATTGTGCTAAATCCTTTATACCTATAATCACACTTATTCTCAAATAAGTATTACCACCATCATTTTACATAAGAGAAAATATGTGTTTGAAGGGTTTAAAAGCCCAAGTTCACCTAGCAGTGAGTGGAAGAACTCAGACTCAGTCTAAGAGCTTGAGATCAATCTAAGAGCTTGTGATTCCAGAGCTTGTGCTTTGAATACTAAAAATAAAGACAATGGCTCAGACAATAAAACCATTGTACCATTGAAAATTTATGTACTAAGATGAAACTTTATGAAATCTGAAAACATGGAATTTGAACTGAGGCTTGAAGGATGGGAGAAGCTGAGTAGGGATACAAGGTATTTTATGAAAATGAATTGCATGAATAAAATTATATAGGCAAATAAAGAAGGAGTGCTTTGAATTACTGCGTCACTAGCCTGGATTTTCTCAATAGATTTGTGGATTGATGAATCCATTATTTATGGATACCATTTATCTATAAAGATTTGCTATTGCAACATTCCCCTAAAATGCTATATAATTTCTAGATATTTGTTGTAGAAAAAATATCTCCTTGAGTCTATTAAGTTGAAGGCACATGAAAGATAGAAAAAAAATGCCAATTTATTAGAAGTTTTTCATTGGGGAGCTTGGTTGTGTCAATGAATAAATATAAATTTCAGATAAATATAAAGTCTGTGTGTAGGTATTACTACTATTATTATTATTAGAATTATTTTCAAAAAGAAATAAAATCTCCACAACTTACCCAAAATAAAACCAAGTCTCTATTTACAAATATTTGCAAGACAATTTTGGAACATTAAAATTCAGAATGGACTTAGAACCAAATTATATTCTACTTTTTGGCTTACCCAATTAAAAAACAAAACAAAACAAGACATTTGTCTCCAGCAGAAACTCAGGGGAGGCCTAGAAACAAGAAAACGTGCTTTGAGAAAAAAAGAAGCCCTTTAGGACATTTTGACAGCAGTTCCACTATGGTGAGGAGCTCACAGTGGAAAAAGAGAAGCAAACAATAATAATTTTATTAATTACCATTGCAACACGTAGAGCGTAGCTGTAGGCAAAGCGGATCTGAAGTGGGCTGAAGGTCTGGAGGTCACTGCTGGGAAGGCTCCGTGTATCATAACTTCAACGCTCCTGATTCAGAATGGCTGCCATTAACGTCAAGTAGACCCAGGGATGAGAACGATGTCATGGTAATATTTCTACTGGAACTTTGGATCTTTGCACGAACCTTACATTCTATGAGTCAAATTGCAGAAAACCTCTTGTTTCTTTATATAAATCTAGTTTTGTCACATATTAATAAGAATTTATAGTACTCACTTGACCCAAACGAACATTAGCAGGGTCTTTACAAGTGATTTAGGAGTGGTTAATGAATATATCTTCCCAACAAAAATGCCTGTGATTATAAATGAAGCTGCATTTTCTTTGTTTGGAAAGAGTAATTTTCTGCTACGTGATTTAGAGGTGAAGGTGGTTTCATAGTATTAAAGGCAAAGCAGGGCGTGCTCGTTTGATTTCCTGATGTGGTGTGTTAATACATTTTTTCTTAGAAGAATGCCAAATAAAAGACATATCTGTTAAGGTGGCACTACAGTACGTACTAAAGTCCTCAGTAAAAAAAAAAAATCTGGTTCACAATGGATTTAATTTGCTCACAAGAGAGTACAGGCTAGTGAATCAATCAGTGCATTTAAGGAAAAAATTCAGTGCCTATAATCAGAATCAGTGGAGTTCTTCTAATTTATCTGGGAATGTTAACTAGGGTCCTCATTAAGATACATCTGGAGAAATGATCAACTTTCTGAACCGTAAAAGATGAAATCTGTGGGATCCTTTTTTAAGATCAACAAACATGGAAATTTAGGGGAAATAGTCATTTTTATTTTACCTCAGGTTAAATAGTACTTACTCAGAAAGACAAATAATGAACTATAGCCTAGTAAATGTCAAGTCATTTTCTAACTCTCAAAAACCAGATTTCCATGCAAATTCAAAAGTTAGGATAGGCATTGGAAGTGGTGGGGGGAGTCAGTCTTAGGCTTACTGGAGAGCAGAGGCCAAGTGCAAGCCTGGCAGAGATAGGAGGTTATAGGAGAAGGTTGGCACTGGGTTGGAGAGAACTTAAATTGGAGTAGGTTTTTATATTAAAGCCTTGATATACTCCTTTGTTTCCAAATATCTCGGCTCTTAAAGAAGCCTGATCCTCTTTTATTCTAGTTATGGATTTTTGGACTCAGATATCACCTTCATTTTACTGTGCTTTTAAGTATTTACTGTATTTTTTTTTTTTTCTTTAATGGGATCTTCCTGGAGCAGGGCTCGAACCTGTGTCCTCTGCATTGGCAGGTGGATTCTTAACCACTGCACCACCTAGGAAGCCCTACTGTACTTTTTATCACTTCATTTTACTGGACTAGAGATCCCACAAAGGAATCATGCTATAAGAATGCACAGCTACACTTTCCTTGGCATTAAAAGAGTAACTTTAGAACAACAGACCTTAACATTTTTCCCCATCTGATCCCTCAGCACCCACAGAGCTGAGAACTTACATATAAACTCGTTGGTAAGGATGCCTCAAAAGTTGCAGTCCTTCTTAACAGAGAACAGAGGGTGGGGATTTCTCATTCTGACATGTATACATGGGGTTCTCAGTTAGGCATGGGTACATTGAAACAGCGCTTCAGATGATTCTGATACATCTTAGGGAAATAAGCATCCTTCCATCCTTTCCCAGTTCCCCTGTTGAGAATCTCTTGTCTGGGAGCTGTGTGCTCCCGGGCTGGTATGGTGCTATCTTGCAAACAGGCAAGTTTAGGCCAATGACAAGCAGGGAAGTGTAAAAAATAATAATAATAATAATAAATGAACTATTGCATGTTTGATAACTAAGAAAAAATGTATTGACGTAGTAATCATTAAAAAATTAGAACTCTGACTTCTTTATGCTTATTTTACAGTATAGCTTTGTCTCCATCTTGAAATATACTGCATGTGGCCAAGATGGCAGGGGTATTTTTATAGCTTTAATGTTTAAAGTGGTAAAGTTCTTAATCTTGTCCTGCTTTAGGGTCAGAAACTCAGCCTAGGCAAGGCCCCGATAGATTCTATTTAGAAGGTCTTGGTGTACTAGAACTATGATAATGCTAGGGCTTCCTCAAAAGCAGACAGGCCCCCAGATACACAGTTCTTTAAACATGTTGGCATACTGAGACTTCAAATAGAAAGCCATGACTCAGCCCTTCCCAGTTTGCACTTTGTAATTATAAAAGGGTGGCTCCCAAGAATAGCATATAAATGAAGTACACCATAAGATATCACCTGAGGTGACTAGACAATATCATATTCTCCCTCAGGTGATGTACCTTCCAACTCTGTGATGACCCATGGGCAACCGTGAGGTGTAGGCTGATGAGCGATAAATTCTTAGATCCACTCTGCTTTTAATCGGCCTTTATCTGAGAGGATGTTCTCTCTCTTGCTGTCCTATATAAATAGCATCTGAGGAAAGGCAGTTATTAAGGGGGCTGGGCAATGATCTCACCCTTCCCATCACACCAGACACTGGAGTTTTTTTTTTTTCCTTTCACTTCTGGGGTACCACATTTCAGTATTTGCAGATGCTCAGTGAGGCTAAAACCCAAGTTTCAGGAACCTAAAGTAAAAGAAGAATGTTCTTTTCTGGAAGACTTCAATATCATCTTGATCTGTTCTTTCCATTGTTACTGCAACTTTCTGCTTTCAAATAATTTCAGTCTTGCAGAAAAGCAGTAAGAATAGTACAAAAAAACCTATGGTACTCTTACCCAGAGTCTGCAGTTGTTAACATTTTATAATTCTTGCTTCACCCTCATATGGGTGTGTATGTTTGTGTATAATAATTTTTCTGAATAATTTGGCAAAATGTTGCAGTCATAATGCTGCTTTACTGTTCAATATTTAGCATGCAATTTCTAAGAACAAGAATATTCTCTTATATAACCATAGCACAATTATCAAAATAATGTAACCCATAGTAGCACAATATATTATCTAATCCACAGATCTTCTTCACATTCCATCAATCTTCAGAAATAATATGCTTTGTTGCTATTCCAGGGTTCAATCCAGGATCAAGTATTATTTGTCAGATTTTCTTTGTCTTCCATGATACCAACATTTGAGAAAAGTACAGGACAGTTACTTTTTAGAATGTCTCTCATATGGGACTTGGTTGATGTTTCCTTGTGATACGCTTTAGGTGACTCAGTTTTGGGAAAAATATTAAAAAAGTGAAGTGACCCTTCCATGCGTTGTATATGGAGGCACATGACATTGGTTTGTCCCATTAATGGTGATAATTTTGATTGCTTCCTTAAGGTGATGTCTACCAGATCTCCATGGCAAAGTTATTGGATTTCCCCCTTGTAATTAATAAATAACTTTTGAAATGATACTTTGAGACTATGTAAATGTCCTGTTTCTCAACAAATTTTACCCAGTGGTTTGATGATTTTTGCCTAATTCAGTTGTTACTGTGATGGTTGCCAAATTGTAATTCTCAAACTTGACTATTTATTCTATATTTTCTTTCCTCTTCTTATTTTGCTGTTTTTCTCCCATTTATGTTTATTATTAAGAAAACTAGACCTGGGTGCAAGGTATGCTCATTGCTACTGAGGTGTCATATTTCTAGGATTTCGAGGTGGGACATAGCAAGAAAATAAACGTAACATGCACACACACAAACATACGCATATCTACTATTATCTACCTCTATCTAACCTATCTTTAAAACAGAATTTATACTGACACCCCTGATTCAAATCCAACACCATATGCTTAATTTTCATCTTCTCTCTTTTCATAGGCTTAGCATTCCTCTTTACTTATTTGATGAATCCTAGAATATAGAAGTATCTCAGAAATAATAACCCATACTGCATCTATGAACAAATTGAGCAATTGGAGTTTAATATTTGTTTACAGTTCTTTAAATCTTTAGTCTGACAGTATAGGGTGAAAAAAAATGTTCAAAGGTTATGTTTTGTATTAGTTGTTATGCCCTCATTAAGTGTAGTTATGTTATTCATTTGAAACACAATTTAGTATGTGAGTTTCTGTTTGTATTCCATTTAAGTTTTTTTTTTCCCACATCTTTGTTGATTGATTGATTTTTTAAGTATATAAAGTATTAACGTGGTCCTGAAATACAAAGAGACAGAAATGTATTAGGCCTTTACCCTAAAGCCTTCCACCTTGCTTTCAAAAACTTCATAAAGATAATTACAAAGTGGTTTCTGGTTTATCTTTCATGCATGTGTCTGTGGTGTTGCTTTTTGTTTTTGAAAGAAATAAGCAAATGCAAATATATCTTATTTTCCCTCCTTTCTTACAAAAGAGCTAACATTAAATATGTTTCATTTTGCTTTTTTACTTGGCCTTTGCAATTAACAATATATATTAAAAATCAGGACTTCCCATGTGGCACAGTGGTTAAGAATCTGCCTGTCATGGCAGGGGACATGGGTTTGATCCCTGGTCTGGGAAGATTCCACATGCCACAGAGCAACAGCTGCAGAGCCCAAGTGCCACAGCCACAGCTGCAGAGCCCAAGTGCCACAGCTGCAGAGCCCAAGTGCGCCACAGCTGCAGAGCCCAAGTGCCACAGCCACTGAAGCCTGTGCGCCTAGAGCTTGTGCTCTGCAACAAGAGAAGCCACCCCAACGGAAGGCCCACACACTGCAATGAAGAGCAGCCCCCACTCTCTGCAACTAGAGAAAGATCGCACGCAGCAACAAAGACCCAATGCAGCCAATCAATCAATCAATCAATCAAGGAAAAAAACCCACATCATTTTATTTCTCATTATTGTAGCATCGTAGTAATCCACTGTGTGGATTATCCACTGGGTGGACCATAGTTTATTCAACCAAATTCCTCTATATGAGCATTTAGGTTGCTTCTGATGTCTTTTAATTCCAAATAACAAATGCAATTCATAACCTTGTATACATCTATTTTCACATTATTGGCAGTGATTAGAAGTTAAATTGCTTGGTCAAACACATACACAGTTTTGACAGACTTAGCAAATCTTTATCCATAAAGGTTGTGCCAATTTGCATTCCCACCTGCAAAGTATGGGTGTGCCTGTTTCCCTATAGCCTTGCCAACAGAAGGTGTTGTCAAGCTTTAAGTTTTGCAGTCGGAAAAATGAAAAATGATATCTCAGTGTGGTTTAAATTTGCATTTCTCTTATTATGAGTGAAGTTTCACATATTTTGGAGCCATATTGGATAGCTTTTTGTGAATTACTTGTTCATTTCTTTGGCTAATTATTGTATCAGGTTTTGGTCTTTTCCCTCTCGATTTTAAAAGAATAATTTATGTATGTACATGTATATATACATATATATAATATGCAACATATATCAGGGATAAAAGGCTAATATTTCATATATACTGATTCATAATGGATTAACATATATGGAATATTAGCCCTTTATCTGTGATATATATTACAAATGTTTACTCCTAGTTTTTAATTTATTTTTTGACTTTATGCAGTTTTTGCTAGGCCAGGAACATATCCATTGATTCCAATCCCCACATTCTTGTGTGTTTCTTATTTTAAAACCAGCAATGAGTACAGAATGTCAAAGTATTTTTTCCATCTAGCCTCTATGGAGATAATAAGGAGTGATGCTGATCTGTAATTTTCTTTTTTGTTCTGCCTTTATCTGATCATTAAAGATTTGGTAGAATTTCCTTATGTATTCACTCATTAGCTTTCTCTATTTTTTTAGAGGAATGAATAAGTCTGGGACAAGAGACGTTTCTAGTATATAGTCCATTTAATTTAAAATTAAAAAGGCAGCTCAGTCCCTGTGATCTATAGGGCCCAGAGTAAGAACACAAATCCACATAATATGTCTAAATATTTCAGAGCTTTAAATCAAGCAAACTGTGAAAAAAATGCATTTTATCCTTCTACTTTCACAAAAATATCTCCACAAGGACCTGTAAAGCCAAATTTGAGTTAAGAATGATATTCCTCACCATTCTGTTCTGGACCATAATGGCACAGAGAGAGGTGATAGCAGAGCTTTTCCTTTTTTCTTTCTAACCACACAGCAGACGTGTGCGCATACATCTGAGACCAGATGGTCAAGCTTTGTCTAGATTCTTCTGTACCTCACCGTTTCCACAAAGAGCTCTCTTTTGCCCACTCCTTCAGCAGTTTGTCTTTAGGAATACTGGCCTGGGAAGGACGTCCCAAAAGCCTTTGGGAATGAGTTGAGGTTCAACTGAACATGAAGTTGCAGAGTGAAATGTACCCACAGCACAGTCAAAAGGGGTAACCTGAGTTTGGTGTTCAAAATCTACTTGGCCCTGTGAAATCCTTGTCTCTTGGAGAACGCCATGGCTAGAGGAAGGCCAGTGTGGTCCTATAGAGTCCAAGGGCTGTCCTTGTGAAGTCTAAATGCAGTAATTCAGTAATATTAAACAGTAAATTTTTTTTGCTCATTAAATTTGTGTGTCTTGCGTGTGTGTTTGTGTATGTTCTGTGATACCACTGAGAATGTAGACATTGAGATGTTCATTTCATTACTAGTAGTAAAACTCTTTGAAGAGCAGCTTGACTATGTGTGTATATTAACCTAGTAATTACACACCTGAGAATCTAGTTTATGAAATAATGTTAAGAATCTAAAAGCTTTGGTTTTGAATATGATCATTGTAGAATTAGTATAATGACCTAAATGGAAAACAGTAGAAATGTTCAAATACTAAAAGATTAACTAAGTAAACTATGATGCTTTCACAAAGTAGAATATTATTTAGGCATTAAAATAGTTACTTGAAAAACTGTATAATCCCAAAGAATAATGTTTATGGCATAATATTAAGTAAAAATAATATAGATATTGAATGTAATTGTATGTATATTTTGAGTGAAACTGAGTTAAAAATCATCTTTTCATAGAAACAGAGGAAAGGATAAAAATGCTGCCAGTGTATCAGTGTTTGTGTTCGGGTGTTAAGACCAAGGGTACATTATTTCTTCTGGTTTGCTTTTCTGAGTTTTCAGATTTTCTTTCCTCAGAATTTATTACTATTATAATGAATAGAAATATGATAAGAAGGTCAGACCCACTTATCTCTAAGGTCCTTTCCAATTCTAGCATGGAAATTTTTTTTATAGCTGAATAATGAAGAGCTTGCTGTGTTCTTCACCTTTGTTCCTGTCTCTGTCCCATGTATATTAATCCAGCATTTATAGTTGATGCCTGTCTTGAAATACATAAACATTAGCTAAGCTCTCAAATGGATCCTGAAATTTTGAGGCAGAATCCTGTGCTGGGAAGCCAATTTCTTCAGAGTAAGCATTCATTAAATGTGTCTACGATAAATTTGGAGTACGAGTAGACTGGGCTGAGGCCCTGATCATTAACGTAAATCTGTATTTCCTGCATTGCCAGAGATTTTTTTTTCCAGCTCAAAAACATACTGGGTGCAGTAGGGTTATCTAGAAAGAGTTAGAAATTGCCTTGGCTGGCAATTTTTTGTTTGCACCAATTCCTCTAGGACTACTTCTTTGCTCCTGATAAAAAATGGAATCAATCTACTAAAATATTTTAATATTAGAAAGGATATACATGATATAACAATTTGGATTTTAAAACCTCCTCAGAGCTAAGATTCTGTCTGAAGCTTAGGTCTATATCAGAACTTGAAATTTCTAAAACAAAGAAGGCAGTGATACATCCTTGCTTGAAAACATTACTCGATTCTGAGAACTGAAGGCATCACTGGACCCAGCGTGGACTTTAAAACCAGACAAAACTATATTCAAATGGAAGCTTTGTTATTTATAATCTGCCCAACTTTGTACTGGATTTTTAACTCTTCTGAATTTCAGACTACATTTCTGCAAAATATGAATAATCTTCCTTAACTTGTAGGCTTAACTTGTACAAATATTAAATGATGTAATTTTAGAAAACATATAGTGTAAGTTCAATAAATTTAAATTTTAGTAATCACCATCACTGTCTAACTAATGATGTGGATTACAACATTATAACATAAAAGGTCAATATTAAAATGTTAACATTTTGCAGAACCCAGTATTGGAAGTGTTGTACTAATGGAGTCCACCGATGGTGAAAACACTTGTCCAACTATGGATTCTTGCACTGATGTATAGGCTGAAAGCTCAAACATTAAGAAATGATAAACTAAAGAAAAGATGGTAACATGATTGGTAGCAATGAATTTGGGGGCCTCAAAATTATAACACAAGCTATGAAGCTGAAATAAGAAGGGAAAAAAGACATTCCAGAGGCAAAAATGAGTGGAAATTAGATACATACATAAAGTTAGACTTAAGAACCATTGGATTAATAAACCGTTCTTGGTTAATAGGAGAGAAGCCCTTGCATTTACGTTATGTTAAAATTTTGTCCTTGCTAATCCTAAACTTGATTTACTTATACAAAGTAGTTATGCAGCTCCTTGGTATAATTTTCATATGATAAACTGTGGGCAAAACTTAACTTCCTCATAGTTTTATTACGGACATTAAACAAAATAATGATTTTAAAGCACCTAGCCAAACGCTTGGCACCAGCGCGTGCTCAATTATAGCCCCTCTAAGATGTTCATAGCAACTCTAGAATAAAATTCTCTCCTTGAAGGTATATGTTGAATGTTAAAACAAATGCCTCCATATTGCTAGGCTGTGAGAAAAATCTAAAACAGGAATGACAATTTCTGACACCAGTCTCTTTTGCTGTACTGGCCTGAACACCCCTTCCTAGAATTCTGATGTACCTCAGGCAGGACTGTGACAATGAATCAACCCCCTGGCTGCAATTTCATCCTGGGGATGCTTCCTGATGCAGATATTACCCAGGTGTTGCACAGTTAAGAAGATGCAGAGCAAAAGTAATGCTACCATGCTCTCGCCAAAGCTTATCAGGCTCTTCAGCGTACCAGACACTCAGATACGGAAACCCAGACCAATCTATGAGACCATGGCTCCCTAGATACTTATCTGAACATCAGCACCACTTTAAGGAGCTTCATGGGAACCCCCTTGAGTGTCCTTAGAACATACAGTGTGTGAACTGAAACAAAGAGCAGCTGCAGCCCTTATTAGCTCTGTGGCCTTACGTAAGGCACTTAGCTTCTCCACGTCTCATTTGGAAAATTGAAACAAAATTTCCTATCCTGCCTATTGTAAAGGGTCAACAAATGGGAAAATGAAATTCAATGTTCTTTATAGCATAGACTAAGATGATTATTTTCAGTGGCAAAGAGATTATACTTTTAAGGTCTTTTAAATAATATTAAGACACATGGCCTTGCAAACATAGCCAATAACAAACTACAAGGGGCAATGAATGAAGTTGCTAAGACTGATGGGACATAATTGCAAACTTTTAGAAATCATGAACTCTCTTGTGGGTGTTCCTCTGCTGGCATCTTTCCTTGGTCTTTGTGTTGTTTGGATTTAGCTACTGGAGACTTGAATTTATTTTCCTAACTGACGTTTTATCTTGAGAGTGCCTCCAATTATATCTAGCCAGAGGAAAAGCAATAGATAGTGAAGATGAAAAAGAAAGGAGGAGAGGAAGAGAAAGAAGTGACAGAGAGAGTTCTGAAGAGCGTTCCAAGGCCCCAGCCTCGTAGGGAGATTCTCACTTTACCGTTTCCTATATTTTAGATCTTAAGACCCAATGATCACTTAATCAAACATCATGGCTCCTGCAGTGAATGGACTGATATTGTCTCTTTGCCCAGTAGGATATCTGCATGTTCATTGGTTATTCTAGGAAGATATTTATCTTTCATTAAAAGCTTGAAGGGCAAACAAGTACACTAGAAATTTGGGAAAACCTCAAGAAGCTATAAAATATTCTCTCTCGACAGCAAGATATTTTATAATGCTATTGTGTCTGGTGGGCAGGGCTGTCGGTGGAACGTGAAGATTAAATCATCAACTGGCAGTGGATTTTTATACATTGCCAAGGACAGACGCATAAAAGGTCATGTTAAGAAAAGCAGTATCTGCAGAAAGTGGTGCAGCAAACTGCTTGTGGATGGCTAGCTGAAGTGGGACATGTGAGCAGCCAAGTACAAGGGGACTTCTGCAAGGTGAAAGGTCACAGATGCTATTACAGGAATGATCCGCTGAAGACAGCAGGCCACGTTCACAAGAAGCTCTCCATGTGGAAAGAAAGTGAATTCTGGGAAATTGCTATGAGAGCACTTGCCTTTGATTGTCCCATAGTTTCCACAGTTCTCAGATCACTACTGACTTACTGCCAGTACTGGGTAGCAGGATGACCCCACAGGAATTTAACGTTCTCTTATAAATGCATGATGTCAATATGCTAAGACCCACCATAACAGGCCATGATTAAAGCACTATTTCTCCAACACATAGATGAAGAAACTAAGGTTCAGAGAAGTCATAGAACAAGCAAGTACTGATGCCAGCTAGCGTGCAAATCCAAATCACTTAACCTTCAAAGATAATTCCCTTAATCAGCTTATTATATGTGTATAGGTTCCTATTCGTAACAAAGTGTGAGCCAGTAAGTAGGAACAGAAGGTTGTGGAGCATTAGAAAAGTTACCCAGGACTTCCCTGGTGGTGCAGCGGTTAAGAATCCGCCTGCCAATGTAGGGGACACTGGTTCAATCCCTGGTCTGGGGAGATCCCACATGCTGCAGAGCAACTAAGCCCATGTACCACAACTACAGAGAAAGCCCATGCACAGCTAAAAAATAAATAAGTAAATAAATAAATAATAAATCTTTAAAAGGTACCCAACTTTTCTTCATTTTAATTTTTAATTTTTTCAAAGGAATTAATGATACTATCTGTCATAATAACATTAAATAAAGGCAAAAATTTTTCCACTTTTGTAGTGTTGTTTTAATATTAGTAGATAATTATTTCCAGTGTCTGGAACACTGCAGAAATTCAATACATTTCACTAACTTATTTAATCAAGTATCTCCAAATACTTGTTTTCAGGCATGAATGTATTAATCCCAAATAGGACAGGCATGACCCGAAGAACTGGGAAAAACCCAAAGCAAACAAACAAACAAAACAGAACATGGTATATTGGAAGAAAAATTCAATGAGAATGGTCGTGGAGACAGGGGACATATTTCCCCACATTGCATCATCACTCTTGGTACTGAATTCTGAATCTAAGAGTGAGGTAATTAAAACTATCAGAAATGTTTTAGTGCCTAAAGACTGTCAAAGATAAGTGAATCATCTGTGTAAAACATAAATAAATTAAGTATTATATTGTCCAGCAAGCGTTAAAAAATCACACTGCTTTATCTATTTCTTCAGCTAATTTTGTGTTTGTTAGAAATTATGCTTGGAAACAAGGGTATACAAGACAAATGGAATTCCTGTCCTAATTAAGCTCAGATTCTAATAGAAAATATAGATAAGAAAATTAATACAATTTTTACAATTTATAATCTTGTAATGTGCCACAAAGTAAACAGATTTTGGGCAGTGTTGGTATTTCAGATAGTGTGTTTATGGGTTGATTTTTCAGACATGAGACTAGATGGCTAGTATTAAGAGGAGCATAATTACTTGTTAGGTACATTTAGACTCCTGCTATGAAGGGGCAACTCAACATCCTTAACTTTTTTTGAGAAAGTTCAACTTTTGTGCTTAAGATAATAGAAAGGATTTATTTTCTCAAGAGTCAGTTATTTTTAGCACTTAAGAGTTCAAATGCAGTTCAAAATGCCAACCTGATATATTCTGACTGGGAAAATATGGCAAAGCATAATTTCCAAGAATTAATTATATCATCTGAGATATGTGACAGCAGGTTCTGCTGGTCTAAGATTTGAAACTGATAGAACTCATACCACAAATGTAAAATGAAGACACCAGCTTATGTTTAATAAGTATACCTATTACAAAGAGAAGACAGCTGTGATGTTATGGAACAAGGTAGAAAAGTTGGAAATAAGCAGAAAAACTTAATAAATCACCTTATTACATGGAACCCTGTTTTTCTTATCTGGAAAAAATGTGGGTAATAAATGTTGCGAGCAAATGTTTCTTTGCTGCTTCTGATGTTTCCTTCCAGATGAAAAGAACAGAGTTAAGATAACAATTCTGGCTTCTTGTCCCTTTTTTTGTTCTGTTCAAAAAAAATTGGAAAGACTTTATTGGAATGGGGAATTTATGGAGGATAACCTGGATGTGCCCTTTTAGCTCCTCTCTTTTCTTTTTGGGAAGAAGCTGTGAAAAGGGCAGGTCCTCCCATGGGGAGGACCCACTGAAGAGCTGATTGACAGGAGGGTGAGTCAGTCAGTGTTAAGAAGCTTGATGATATTCTTCAAGGTTAATAATTAAGATGATAAGGCAATAATGTGCAGATCTGCTTAGAATTTTCTTTTTTCAATATCTCATATTCTGGTGTGGAAGGCAAGTTCTATTTAAATTCAACAATAATAATGCGTGATTTACAGTTCTGTTGTAAAAATCAAATGTGATGATCCATATGAAACTGTTGCACAACTTCAAATCTGCATGTAAATGTGTACTTTTAAATTCTAGCAATACACTTTATTATTAAAACTCAAACTTCAACAGTAGAAATCATAGTGGAAGATAGGATCGGGGCTCAGGAATTTTTAACCAACACTGGGGCACTTCTGGGATGCCTCAGCTTCAAATGAAGCGTGCTGTGTCTCTGCCAATCTGGGAAGGGCTCATTCCCATCTCTCAGGTAATGATCTCTGTTAGGAGTTGGATTGTGTCCCCCTAGAAAAGCTACAATGAAGTCCTAACCCCTGGTACCTGTGAATGTCATTTTGTGGGGAAATATGGTCTTTGCAGATGAAATCAAGTTATAATGAAGTCATACTGGAGTAGCATGGACACAATCCAATATGAATGATGTCCTTATAAGAAAGGAGAACAGACACAGAGACAGGTACACACAGGAAGAAGAAAGCCATGTGACAATGGAGGCAGAAAGGAGTGATGCATCTACCAGCTAAGGGACACCAAGTATTGCTGGCAAACACCTGAGGTTAGAAGAGGTAAGGAAAGATTACCTTTTATAGGTCTCAGAAAGAGCATGGCCATGTCAATACCTTGATTTCAAACTTGAATCCTCCAGAACGGTAAGAAAATAAATTGCTACTGTTTTAAGGCACCCAATTGTTGTACTTTGTTATGGAAACCCTAGGAAACTAATGTTATGTCTTTAAAAATGTACATATCTTAATTTTAACATATTTTATTGCTGAAAAATGTTAACCATCATCTAAGCCTTGAGCAAGTCATAATCTTTTTCAATAGTAATGTCCAAGATCACTGATCACAGATCACAACAAAAAAATATAATAATAATGGAAAAGCTTGAAATGTTGTAAGAATTACCAAATTGTGACACAGAGACTCAAAGTGAGCAAATGCTGTTGGAAAAATGGGTAGACTTGCTTGACAGGGTTGCCGCAAACCTTCAGTTTGTAAAAAAATGCAATTATCTGCAAAGAGCAATAAAACAAAGTGCAATAAAGCAAGGTATGCCTTATGAATGTTGACTCAAATTCAGGAGAGACTGAAAAACAGAAAAATGTTAAAAGACTAAAAAAAAAAAAATCCCAAGAATAAGGTCATCATTTAGTGTAAAATAGTCTTGATTTTGTGGTTTAACAAATTAGTTCCGTGTATCTAAGTCCAAATCTGAGGGTCCAATGTTTAAAAAAAAAAATAGAATATAGTAGCTAAGGGATCTACCATCTCTTCCAGTAGATGTTCTTTTGAATCTTTGGCGCTTTTATTCTGTTCGGTCTCTCAATCATATAATATCCTGCATTTTTTTGTCTCCTTATTTGTAGCTGATGATGTTTCTCCAATCTAAAGATTCCCCCTGCTCCTCTTTACCCATCCAAATCCAACCTTCAAGGTTCAAGTTATAATCTATTTTCTTTATGAAAACTCTGCCAGTTATTGTAATCAAGATCAGCTACTCCATGTGATCTGATTGTGCAGCTTTTGTTCCTAAATCACCTTGTACTCCTATTTGGTGCTTTGATATTTGTGTGTGTGTGTGTGTGTGTGTGTGTGTGTAAGTGGGAGGTAAGGAGTGAAGAGAAAGAGGTAACCTTGTCTTTCAACAGAATTACTAACTCCTTTATAGTAGATATTCATTACGTGGATTTTACAATTTTAATACTTTAATATTAGCGCATAGCACAGTGAAGAATATCAAGTCAAATAAAATTTCATCTGTAATAAAATTTGACTTGATAATACAGAAACCTAGTGCTATAGTAAATGGAAACAAAATGCAGCTAAGTGGTACATACAGATCTTGGCGAATCACGGGATTCCATTATATTAAAGAATATATGCAAATCTTGATATGTCCCATATGATAGTGGAGAACAGAGAGAAAATAATATTTGTTGAACCACTGTACTATGTTTCAGATACTGCACCAATCAATTTACATATGTAATCTTTTCTAATTCTCAGAGCAATTTTCTAAGTTCAGAGTCATTATTCCCAATTTAAAAATCAGGAAATTGAAAGTCAGAGAGCTTCTTGAAGAAAGAGAACTGTTGTCCCTCCATTACAAGTGGGTGATATGTTCTAAGACCCCCAGTGGATGCCTAAAATCACAGATAGTATGAAACCCTATGTAAGCTATGTTTTTTTTCTATACATACATACATATGATAAAGTTTAACTTATAAATTAGGCACAGTGCGAGATTAACAAAAATAACTACTAACAAAATAGAACAATTATAACAATATACTGTAACAAAAGTTATGTGAATGTGATCTCTCTCTCTCTCTTTAACTATCATATTGTACCACTTTAATGCCTTTTCCATCTTAACTGAGCATTTATCACGCATCATGGCCTTAACTTTTGCTCTTTGAGGTGCGACAGCAAAATGAGCATACATTTCTCTCTCATTCTTCACAGTGTCACCAATGGAAGATTTGTTCTTACTGTAGACCTTAGCAACTTCAGCATACAGTTTTTTGCTTTCCTTATTAAGGGGAGAACTTTCACCTTTTTAGTTAAAGGAAACACTTTAAGGCTTCTGGTTGACATATCCAAATTGCCAGTTTCCCTATTCTTGCACTTTGGGTCCACTATTAAGTAAAACAAGGGTTACATGAACACTAGTACTGGATACTATGATAGTAGATCTGATAACCAAGATGGCTACTAAGTGATTAACAGGTGGGACACACTGGACAGAGGGATGATTCATGTCCCAGGGGGGATGGAGTGGGGCGGCATGAGATTCCATCACACTACTCAGAATGGCATGCAGTTTAAAACTTATGCATTATTTCTGGAATTCTCCATTTCATATTTTCAGATTGTGGTTGACCGTGGGTGACTGAAACTGTGGATAAGGGGGAGCACTGCGTAGGGTAAAATGTCCTTGCATGATACTATACTCCCTCATCTCTTTCATTCTCATGCTTCAAAATATTTTGAGGAACAGAGTAAAAGAATGACTTTGGATCCTATACAGGAATTCAAGTGTCACATTAAAAATAAATTATTGACTGGCAGCCCCTACATGTCTGTGACAGGACTATCTTGGCTCTGGTGACATATGGGGCAGTGTCCTCCCAAGAGATAAAAACCAAGCAGCATGTTTGCTTCATGGAAAGCATTAAAAAAGAGCTTCTTTGAAGGAAAAACATCTGCAAGTCGTTTCGGAGACATTTTGAAAATGTGTTTTATTCCCTAAGACTGTGGTGAAAAAAGCATTTAACTATCAGCCTGCAAACTGGTCTTTGTGATCTTGGAAAAGACAGGGTAATTATTTTACAATGTTGTACTTCCACTGTTCAGAAAAGAAGAATGAAGCTCAGCTACATGGATCGACCAAGATAGTGGAAGGATTGTCAACATTCCTCTTCAACGTTGATAATGACCTAGGGTCAGGGCCAGCTCCAAGCATGAGCACAGTAGGTAGGTGACAATGGATTTAAAGTGTGTTCCTTTTCAGTATAGTACAGCATAGTAATTACAATGCACATCTAAATATAAATCAAAGGATATATAACTATTTTATTTGGGGGAACTTCCCTGTTGGCTCAGTGGTTAAGAGTTTGCCTGCCAATGCAGGGGACACGGGTTTGAGCCCTGGTCCGGGAAGATCCCACGTGCCGCGGAGCAAACAAGCCCGTGCGCCACAACTACTGAGCCTGCACTCTCGAGCCTGTAAGCCACAACTACTGAAGCCCCCGTGCCTAGAGCCCCTGTTCCACAACAAGAGAAGCCACCACAACAAGAAGTCCGTGCACCACAACAAAGAGTAGCCCCCACTCGCGGCAACTAGAGAAAGCCCCCACGCAGCAACAAACACCCAAAACAGCCAATAAATAAATAAAAATAAATAAATAAATAAGTAAAATTATTAAAAATATACATATATATATTATTTTTTAAGTACAGCCCAGTATAGTTATTAAGAACAGAATGTTGGAGCCAGTCTGGTGTTTTCAAATCCTGGCTCCACATCTTAAAAGCTGTGTAACTTAGGTTAAGTTACTACACTTCTCTGGACCTTAGTTTCCTCACCCATAATATGAAGATAATTATAGTGCTTACTTTATAGAGCCATTATGAGGATTAAATAAATTTGATTTGTAAAGTGGTTAGAATAGTGACAAGTGCTATAATTGTGCTTCTATATAAAATAAATTACACCCTGACAATACTAATTATGGAATCATAAAAATATAAATTGTTTTCTTAGGAATCCTTGAATCCAAATGCAAATTTTTTTCTTTGAAGAAAACTGTCCTGCTCAGGTCACACAGTGAAACATGGGCAGAGTGAGGGCTGGAACTTCCAACTCTTAATGGTTATTCCAGAACTTTTCCCAATTTATGTTGCACCTTCAATATTTGTCAGCCATGGAAAGAGGCCATTAACTCTTCTCTTTCCTTCCTCTCAGGCTGGGAGTCTGCCAATCTTGGAACCCAATCTGGGAATCTATAAGCAGGCTCCTTGGACTTCAAAGCCTTCCTAGTCCCAGAAGCTAAGAGCAAGGAGGGCAATATCCTTCAGAGCTTTTGAGTTAAGGAATTGTATCCTCAAGGCCGTGGTCAAAACGCAAACTTTATTATACCGGGATACTAAATAATTTATCTGAAAAAGGATTAGTGGAGAATGGGACCAGGACAAATAGATTATCATGAGATGATGAGTTTTTGGAAAATGTCATGGGTAGCAAATGACAGAAGAATTGGAAGAGGGGAATGTGAACAGAGTTCACTGAGAAAGAAAGAACTAGGAGCCAAACCATAGAGCAAGAGACACAGTAACAATGCCCATGGTGACTTCCTACCATTTGAATGTAGTTTTTCTTTCTTCAGGAATGTAATTAATTAGAGAGAGAATGATAACAATGGAGGGGCGAGAAAGATGAAGATGGAAGCCAGCGTTCATCGGTAGGTACTATGTGCAGGTACAGTTTTGGCATTTCCTTCATAGTACCCCTGTGAGGTAGATGTTTTTAACCCCACTTTTCAATGGGGAAACTGAGGCTAAAATAGGTTTAAAAATTTGCTCATTCAGCTAACCAGAGGCAGAGCTGGCCTTTCTATGGTGTCCAAAATCCTTCTGCTGCAATGCCTGGTCCCTCTCTACTGCCATTATTCTTTTCTTTTCTCCCACTTGCTGAGCCCACCAGAGCTCACTACTGAGCATTTTTCTCTTGCCACGTTCCCGCCAAAAACCTATCACCCTATATTAGAAGGTACTTGACTGCATGTCAAAGAGAACAGAAAAATTGCTCTTCCTTAGTTAACTATTTTTAGCACAAATTAACTGACTAGCAGGTTTATCTTAAGTGATGCTGGCACTTTTCCTGGAGCCTGGACTACTACTGAAAATACAAATGCTAATTGTACTGACAGCATTCAGCACAGCTTTTGACTTTCAGCTCATTCTCACAGAAAGGCTGACTATGGGGCCTTGTTTCATGTAAATTTGCATGAACTGAATGATTGTCTTAAATCCTCTGGCTTATCATCACACTCTTTGCTCTGTTTATCATGTTTGCTTCCCTGAATAACTCAGTTGCCTGAAAATTCATTTCCTCTATGTTTATTGAAAAAGAAGAGAAAGAGGTCACTAGTGTCAACTCAAATTGGCATCCACCATTGGTATTTGCCATCTACCTCTACAAAGATTGTCATGTGCTGCTACAGCTGCGGACGGCCAGAGCCCCCCGAAAGGTGTTCAGGGTGGAGGACTGAAATGAGGCACTCTGTGCTCTGCGAAAAACTGGCAGACAGGTCTTTAGATAGTCAGATATTTTCAGGAGCCAACTTTATGAGCCCAATTCTTGTAGCTCCTCATATCTAGAAAAACACTAAAATCCTTCATGGTGATGACTGCCCCTCGTGACTAGCCAGCATGAGGCTAGTAGAAACCTTCTGTGAGCTTGATTGCATGTCTTCCCCTATCACCAAAATCACATATATACGGATCTTCCCCCCGACCTCTTTGGAACAGTTTCTCAGAGTTACCTGGGATTCTGTCTCCAGGGTGGCAGTCCTAATTTTGCCCCAAATAAAACTTAACTCACAACTCTCACATTGTGCATTTTTTTTAGTCGACACTAGTATAGCATTAGAAGGGATTTTGGAGGCTCACTTATACTGAAAAATATCCTGTGGAACCCAGTTCAGAATTATACAAAAAATCATGAATGACAGAAAATGTCATTTCTTCTACTTTTCACGCTCCAGATGACCCAAATAAGCCCAAACTGAAGAGGAATGGTTTATGGTTGAAGAGGTGGGTTTGTGGTTGAAGGTGAGGGCATTCACATGTATAATTAAATTTTTTTATTTTCTTAAATTTTTAAAAATTTAATTTATAATTAAAATTTTTAAGACCAAAATGAACACTATCTTTAGAACATGAATCCCTGGGTAGGTTCATAGAGTCTGATATATATAAAACCATGAGATTTTCCTCAAACCTTCACTGGCTCTTGTTAATGATGGTAGGTAGGATCCTTTATAGTGCATGGTCTTGTAAATAACATTTTATTTGCTTTTGTGTCTTTGTAAATAATATTGTATTCTTTTGTATACTTTTAAAATTATCTTCTTCTATCCTTCTGTTCCCAGTGAGTTTGAGATTCTTGATGTCTCATCGCACAAAGAATTCTGTGAGAGACAAAGTGATAGGTAGGAAGTGGATTTATTTACGGAGAAACACACTCCACAGACAGAGTGTGGGCCATCTCAGAAGGGGAGAGAGCTCTGAAATATGGCATGGTTAGTTTTTATGGGCTGGGTAATTTCATAGGCTAAAGAGTGGAAGGATAATTCCAATTAATTTGGGGAAGGGGTGGGGATTTCCAGGAATTGGACCATGCCCCCTTTTTGGCCTTTTACGGTTGGCTTAGAATGTCATGGTGCTCGTGGGTGTGACATTTAGATGCTAATGTATTACAATGAATGTATAATGAGGCTCAAGGTCTACTGGAGGTTGAATCTTCCTCCATCTTGGTCCCAGTTGGTTCTAACCAGTCTTCGTCACGCCCTATATCATCCTTTTAAAGGTCGTGCCCTGCCCCCTTCCCTCCTGGTTCACTTCTGTAATTGCTGGCTCTTCTGAGGCCCCAGAAGATGACACATTAACTGACAGTAAACTAGGACTGAATATGTGCACAATACAGGGAAGACTTCAAGGAAAACAAAACAAAACAAAACAAACAAAAAACGTAAGTAATTCCACGATAGCTGGCACATTTGTTCTGGCTCTGTCACTTGTTAGTGAATGAATGACTTTCAGCAAGTAATTTATAGCTGTAGGCAGCAGCTTCCTGAACTCATAAGAAAATAAATAAAAAAAAGAGGAGGCATAGCAGTCTGTGAGGAGTAAATGAAAAATAACCTTGGTGGTTGTTCCATAGGGTGTCAGCCACATGAAAAAAATAAATTATAGCTTTTAAAAATAAGCATTGTGAGCCATAGTAAAAACAATGTCTTCTAATTTCCTATCACTTTGTTTTCTGTAAAAGAGTTGACTAGATACATAATTAAACATTTTTATTTAGGGTAGCTTTTGCTGTATTTCCTTAATTTTTCTATATGTTGTTTTTGTTTACATAACTGTACTTATTTTGTTCATGACATTTTGCTTGCTGCCTTTTGAATATAGTATTCTGTCATAAACACATTTATATATCATTCATGCTCTGTAGCTACGCTGTATTCCATGCACTGTAGATACCGTATTACATTTTGGTCACAGGATGTGGTAAAAAGTCATTAACTTTAGAAATCCAAATGCTTCACTCACTCCCTACCCAACACTTAGTTCTACTATCCTTTACATCTGTCCACTTCTCTATCCTCACATTTGCCTCCCTCCTTGAGACCTCCATCTTCACTTCCTGTATATTTTGCCTGAAGATAACAACAGCTACTTAACCTGGGCTTCCTGTCTCAGATCTGGCCTCCTTTATTTCAATCACCTCTCACCTCGCAAAGCCAGCGGTGTCTCTAAATTTCAAATATGACTATGTCATGTCTGTTTCTCAGAGCCTTTTTATTTCAGATGTCAAGAAATGCACTTAAACTCATAGACCTCAAAAAAACACCAAATTCTTTGAAGTTTCTGTGAGACCCTTTAAGATCTGCCTGTCCTTTATGTGTTTTATTTCTAAATATAAATGAATGCAATTCTGCACAAAATTCAATTTTTTAAGAAAAATAAGTGAAAATAATTTAAAGTTAATATGGGAAGGTAAACATCCTCAAATATCCAAGAATGTTAAAAAAAATAAAGAATACTAAAGAAGGATGCGTTTTTTGATACTACATGAACTAGATGATGGCCTTACATTCAAAACTGCGTGATGCTGTCTCAGAAACAGGTTAATAGATTGTTAGAATCAGAATCAATAAATGGAATAAAGTAGATATGAAAACAACATGTGACCAAGACGGCAGTTTCATTCACAAGAAGAAAGATTTACCTAATAAACTTTGCTAAAATAAATGACTTTTCATTAGAAAAAAAGTAAAGCTTGATTTTCTTCACATCATATACAAAATGTAAAAATCAAATTCATTAATTATTAAAGGTGAAAATATATACTTAAAATATTTTCAGCCAAAATAGAACTTTGTAGTCTATAGCAAATAGACTTTTTGTATAACTTACAGGTAAGAGACCTTTTTGACTGTGACAGTACATCTAGAACCCAGGCATATGTAGATATTTCTAAGTATACCTTTAGTATACAAAAGACACTTTATAAAAGTTAATTAGAAAGATACTAGCATTGGAAAAATGTTTAGAATAAAAATATGATAAAAAGTTTTTATACATACTATTTGAAAAGCTTCCTCCAATAATTCAAAAAGACAGACCACCTTACGATAAAGTTGTCATTGGATATAAATAGGTAACACACAGAAGAGGAATTTAAAATGTCCAAAAGTTATGTGCAAAGGTGCACAATGTCACTTGTGGTAAATAAAATTTAAAGTAATGAAACAGTTCAATACATTTTTATCAGGTTGGTGATAATTATAAAGGGTAGTACCACCCACTACTGGCAATGATGTGGTTAAATGTGTTCCCAATATATGTTAATGTCGGGAATGTGAATTGATACATTTTGCCAAAATAGTCTGTTTATGGCTGGTCACAATAATATTACAGAAGATAAACAAATAACAAAATAACCTCATTTATGGGATGCTCTCCTATAGTGCATAGAAAGAAGTAATGAGAAATTTTATGTTTATAAATCGCATGTGTATTTATATACATATGCATACATGTATATATTATACACATGCTTGCAGATGAAAAAACGTGGAGAAAATATGGAGAATGTGAGTATATACTTGTAGGAGAAAGTGACTGAATAAAATTAATAAATATCCATTCTATGGAATAGGATACAAATACTAAAAAAATAAACTAAGCTTTTTGGACAGCATGGCTAATTTACTCTACGGTTTTTTTTCGCTTCATGTAAAGACTCGACTAAATAATAATAAAGGGAAAAAACAGATACAAGCCAAAAAAAGAGAGAAGAGGGCGACTAAAAGATGAAATACTTTAACACATTTCCACAAGACAGAAAGTGGTTGGAAGACAGGAGTCTGACACAGGAGATCGGAGAAAGCTGCTGCAGAGAATAGAGGTACAAGGGACTTTATAACCAAGGATAAAAATAATTTGCCTCAAGAAACGCTAGAGAAGTATGGAATTTAGGAACTGCAGGTACAATGATGGGTAGGATTGATGCGAAAAATAGATAGGTTACTTTAAAAGCTATATACAGGAATGCAAACCATGCTGTCCCTGCACAAAGAATGCAGAGATGTTGAATGTCCTATTTTGAGGCGATAGAGAGAAAATTAAGGAATTGTGAGAACAACAACAACAGAAATTTTGATAAAGCAACTGAACAAATCAATGTAAAATTCACTTAATATCAACGAAAATGAATGTTTGTCCAGGCTTTATGCATTTACTTGTGCTTTCATGTTTTGCTCAGTATTATAGCTAAATATTATCTTGTTTCTAAAAGTGTGCAGTAGGAGTTGATGTATATAGGCTTCATTCTAGATGCTTGAGTCTAACATTCATTCCTGATTCATTCATTCACCAAAAAGATATCACGCATCCACTATCTTGAGCTATGAAGAACTTTATACAAATAACATTAAAAACTTAGGTAAAATGGATAGATTCCCAGAATAACCTTAGTCGATGAAACTGAATTAAGGAAAAATAAGAAACCCAAATCATTAAAGAAATATGTCAGTAGTAAAAAATCTTCTGACAACAACAAAACACCACAAATAGATGGTTATAGGTGAGTTCACCAAATATTTAAGGAACAAAATCTTTGAACAAATACATCACAAAAGGAAACATTCATCAACTCATTTTATGAGTATTAATATAACAGATACTACCTTCACACAAATATCTCATTTGAGAGATAAGGAATCTCAAGCCCAGAGAGAAGTCATGTTACTTTCTAACATTATTCAAGAATTTTCAATGCAACAAACCACCATGTCACATACTTCTTTCCCCATAAGAGATAAAACTTGTTATAAATAATAGATATCTTAAAGATATTTGAAAAGTCTATTATTAATAATGAATAATGTTTTTTCTACTCTCTAGTTGAGATTTATCCAAGTCCACGGGCATGGAAGTTAACAGAAATTGAAAAGAAATTCTTTAAATAATTCATCAACCAACAAAATGTTGCAGCTCCATGCAGGCAAGCTCCAATAGAGGAGAGGGAAAATAGCAAGATTCTTCATACTCAAATCCTTAAGAATTTAAAAAAAAATGTAGACAGATAAGCTACTGAAAATGTAGTAAACAATACCACACAACGAATGATGGCGATAACAAGGACCAGGGGGAATTCAAGTGAGGAAAAATTCATGTGGGCTGGCTGGGACAACTTAAATCTTCAAGGAAGAGGTTGGTGGTGAAACAAAGTCCACACAGATAATGTGGAAAATGAATTAGAAGGCCAACCTAATTACTCAAGTTGCTATTCATGATATTCATTGTTTTTTCTTTCTTTTTTAAAAAAATTCTGATAAGAACACTCATAAGATTTATCCCCTTAACAAAAGTTTAAGTGAATGACACAGTATTGTTATTTATAGGCCCAAAGTTGTTCATCTGGCACAATTGAAACTTTATATCTATTAAATAGCGACTTCCTATTTCCTCCACTCTCCAGTCCCTGGGAACCTCCATTCTACTCGGTTTCTATGAGTTTGACTATTTTTTGATACCTCATATGAGTGGAATCGTGTAGTATTTCTCTTTCTGTGACTGGCTTATTTCATTTGGCATTATGTCCTCAAGGCTCGTACATGTCAAATATGACAGGATTTCCTTCATTTTTAAAGCTGAATAATATTTTATTATTTGTATATACCATACTTTATTCATCTGTCGATAAACAATTAGGTTGTTTATATATCTTGGCTATCGTGAATAATGCTGCAATGAACGTGAGAATCCAAATAGCTCTTTGAAATCCTCATTTCAGTTCTTTTAGAGAAGTACTCAAAAGTGAGATTGCTAGATCACACTAGTTCCATTTTAATTTTTTGGAGGAACATCCGTATTGATTTCCAGAGTAGCTATACCATTTTACATCTCTACCAAAAGTGTACAATGATTCTAATGTCCCTACATCCTCTTCAACACTGGTCATCTTTTTTTGTTGTTGTTGTCTGTTTGTTTTTATAACAGCTACCATAATAGGTGTGAGGTGATATTGTGGTTTTGATCTCCATTTCCTTAATGACTAGTGATGTTGAGCATCTTTTTATACACCCATTGTCTTTGTATGTTTCCCTTTGGAGAAATGTCTATTCTTTTCCTCATTTTTTAACTGAGCCTTTGGTTGTTAAATTGTAGGAGTTCCTTATATATTTTGGATAGTAACCCCCTATAAGATACATGACTTGCAAATATTTTCTCCCATTCCATAGGTTGCCTTTTCACTTTGTTGATTGTTTCCTTTGCTATGCAGAAGATTTTTAGTTTGATGGTGTCCCACTTGTCTATTTTTGCTTTTGTTTTCTGTGCTTTTGGTGTCGCATCCAAGAAATTATTGCTAAAACCAATGTTGTGAAGCTTTTCTCCTGTGTTTTCTTTTAGGAGTTTTACAGTTTCAGCTTATGGTATCCATTGCTAAATAAACACTTCAAAGATTTTAGCATAGAAGGCACTGTGAATATACAGTTACCCTTGGTGGTTTATTATTCAAGTTTAAGACCTCAGAAATTTTTCAGAAATATGAGGACTTCGAAGTGCTTACAGAAAGATTATAGAAATAAAAGTAACTACAAATGAAGGAGGTTAAGTCAGAGATAAATATTAAGCTCAAAGAAAAGCTCCAACTTTTCCAAGAAATTGAGAGTTGGGAAATTAACGTGTCATAAAGAAAATAAATACAGCTATAAAATGTGTTTTTCGGAAAAAATATAATTTTTCATTAGACATTCATAACATTTACTTGATACTTTATTTTCTGTTTATCTTAGGTATGAATGTGCACAAATATTTATGTTGCTTTATTTTTCTAAATTTAAATCATTTTTCCAATCTAGCTCTGTGTCCCTGCTTGCCAAAGTTATGTCATCCATACCAGTCATTCTTAGTGAATACCTCTCCTTTCCAGGATTGTCCTAGCATTGTGGGGTTTACATTGTCAGCACATTCGCAGGTGGACTTCTGGTCTTCAGTCAATCATACTTACTGCTGACATGCCCTTGCATGGATCATTCTAGTACGTAATCTCCAACTCCCTACCGGACCATCTTGGGAACTGAGAACTCGTGCTCTAGCCCCCAACTCCAAGCACCAGCCTTCATCCCCCATCTTTCTGACCAACCAAACTTAAATTCTTTCTTTGAGCCTGAAATGCAAAATATTTTGCTCCCCTCTCCACTGTATACACACTGGCTCAGGCTTTAGAAATATACTAATGTCTTTCCTCTCCCAGAATATGGGTGTTAAAAAAAAAGTTTATTTTTCCCTAGTGACTTAACAGTACAAGAAACCGGAGAAAAAAAAAAGGTAATTTTTTTCCTTAAAAGTTCAGCTTCTGACATATTTTAACAATCTGTTTCCAATTAATTATTTGAACATCATCTTATGAAAATGGAAATATGACTCAAGATTTTAAAAATCATCCTGAGCTCCTTTGGTCTCCCTCTTGTTTGTTGGTTTGTTCAATTACAATTGTCAAATAAATATCAAAATATCTGCAAGTTTCCTTAGGAAGACCAATTTCATTTTTCTTCTAGGCAAACTTGGACATGGGCAGAAAGGATTCTGGATTTAGGCTGAAAGAGGAGAGCGGAAAGCTGTGTCAAGTCTAATGGCTATATAATCACCGTGTCCTTTTTACTAAAATTACTTTGGTAAGGCACCTCAGGAAATCATTGGCCCCTTGAAGGTTTCATACTGGGCACCTTTTGTTTATATCTAGAGGATAAAAGGATTTAGAAGAGGGGGCGCCTCACATACCCCATCTTCAGCTTTCAGGGATAAAGTACCGGTTTTGTACTCAGTAAAATTTTCCCAATAGCACAAATATGAATGTAAATTGATTATTCTCCTTATGCCACCTCAGAAAAGATGGTGAGAGAAGGGCTAACCTGAAGGAAACCTCTGCTTTCTTGGAAAAGGAGATGTTAGAAAAAAGGTTCCCTGCAACAACAAAAAGGGATTTCACAAGGAGGACATAACTGGAATGTCTGCCATTGCTACCACTTTGGAAATCTCAGCCAGCCAGAGGACCAGAGACATTCTCATCAAAGCTTAAGCCAGAGTAACAACCATTGATAAATGATGCCAAACTCCAGCCAGGACAGAAATGAGTTTGAATGGTGTTTGGCTGGATTTGTGGCACTCCTATCTGGTTAGCTTGAAAGGCTTCCTTGTTCACTTCATTAACCTCATAGTAACATAACACCATAGTTTACTTGGCTGAATTATTTGTATTGGAATCTGGTATGAATCAAGGCAGAAAACATTTTTCTGTAATTCAACATAATCTCTATTTTAAACTCACAATTTATCAGAGCAGCAGAAAACAATGTCAGTCAAATGGGAGCATTCCTTTCATGTGGGATTGTGTCTAAGGGGCTTACTTAGTTCCAAGGCAAGGCATGTGGGGGGATGGGGAGGACAGCCTGTTCATTAGTATCCGTTGAGATGTCCATCATCCCACATAATCATCTATCACTGATCTCAAGGTCACTTTTGTCTTTCTGGCCTCTGCGGGTCTAGAAAATCTCTGCTATGTCCACAGCACAGATGGAGGCTTGGATATATCTGTATCTTACCTAAGAACTCATCTCTGTGGCCCTTGGTGAGTTGCACAGCTATTTATTCCCTGGACCCTGCCTGGGGAAAAGGCACAAAACCTTACTCTCTGGACCAAGCCTCCTTCCATCTCTCTTACCTCAATCTGGGGTATCTGCTTTTTTGGTTGCCACAGAAATCCCATTCTTTCAGAGGTACAACCTGATTCCCAAGAGAACTCTAGCCTAGGACCAATTTTTATAATGGTTTAAGGTTCTGGTTTTCTCATAAACATGGGTCCATCTCAAAATCAGTCACTAAATGTAGGGTAACATGCTTTCAGATCGTGTTATAAGACATTGTCTGAATCCTTCAACATTGCAGATGTGCACATTTACACAAGTCAGGCAGTAGCTGCAACTTTCTTTGACCATATTTCATAGGCTAGTGAGCCCTGAGCCTGCCGCAGGTTTCATGCAATTAACTTGACTCTGCTTTCTGGCCATTTCCATGGAGTTTTGGCTCTCATTACTCTGCAGGAGGCAGAGCCTAGCTGCATCCAGACCCCGAGCACAGCAGGCCCTGGCCCCAGTCCCTGATTCCTAAGGTACTGCTCTGATCTTCTATTCCCTTTCAGTCCATGGAGACATTTTTCTTGTATTGAGTTTAGCGTATCTTAATCACTTTTATGTTCTTTAAAAATTGCCTTTCCTTGATGTGTTTAGAGTTGATAGAGAAGTTCAAGCCTAAACTAATAATGTCATCCTGACTCTTTCTCCCGAATTTTAAGTTTCTGATTACCCAGGTCTCATAGTGAATCCAGATATTGTGCACATGAAGAACCAGGTAGACACACAAGTCAGGACTCCTGTTCACAGCTCACCTGATCCAAAAAGAAAGATCAAATTGTGTTCCACAATGTAAACTCATGTGAGATTCAAAGACAGAATTAAACACTGAAGATTATTTTTTAATAATGAAGCCCTTATTCAAAATCAAAATCCCAAGAAGGGCTGAGACTGAATTATCCTAAAGAGAATTTGCAGGCATGGATTTGCCTCAGAGACTTTGCTGTTGTGCCTAATTGCACTCCCAGTAAACATTCATATTCAGAGCACTGGTCAGGCAGCCAGTGAGTTAGTGGTTATAGGGTCCTTTTTCCAGTTGAACATTCATATATGTGTGAGTCATGACAGGGAAGTACCAAACCCTTCATAGCATGTCTACCCAGTGTAGGATGTGAGTATTAATCCTTGTCAATACCATGGTATGGCTATGAAAAAGAGAGGAAGCATGGCCAAATGATACTACAGATCTATGTTTTGGGATTATCCTTAGCAAAATTAGCCATAAGTAAAATTTTCACCTTAATTGCATTCATTTTAAAAGACAGTAAACAAAACAAAACAAAACAGCTAAGCACTAAATTAAAAAATCTAGGAAAAAACTGTTAGTAGGATAAATTCAAGAATCTAGGACAATAACTACTAATAGAATAAAGGACATAGTGAGAAAATATTAAAATTATTTAATTAAAAAAGCTGTTTTATTGAAAATGTTAATGGAATCAGAACAAGATTTTAAGTATCTCATTTTACTGAAGTTAATGCTAAAATATGATATCTTTGTGCTTTCCTTTTGTTTTTACAAGATGATTTAAAGACCTTGAAAGTGTAGATAAAATGAGCTTTTTTTTCTAGAGAAAATATAACTATCAAAAGTGATATCTGAAAAAAACAGCCAACTTAAATAAATCAAATGCTATAAAGAGTCTATAATCAAAATCATCAATTCTCAATGCCTCAGTATTCACCTGATGGTGTTAATTGTGATTCTGGCCAAACCACCAAGGAATAGATAATCCTTAAATATTATCACCTTTCTAGATTATAAAAAGAGGAAAAACAAACTACATTTTGGTTTTCTTTTTTTTTTTTTAATGTTTTTTGGCTTTCATTTTTGATTATAAGATGGTCCATTTGCTGATCAATTATTGAAATTATTATTAGAGTTCATTATTTTGCTGGAAAACTAGATCAATATACAAAAATCAATGAAAGCTGAGTCAGCAGCAATAACAACAAAAAAGAGTAGAGTTAGAAAACAAATATTCACTACATCAGAAACACCTTTAAGAAACTAACTAGGAATCTAACAAGATGAAAGCAAACATTATAAAAAATAATTATAAAATATTAGTGAGTGATATGCATGAAAATCAAAACAAGTGGTGAACTTACATACACACATAATAATCTCCCAAAGTCCATAGTTTACGTTAAGCTTCACTCTTGGTGTTACACATTCTATGGGTGTGTACAAAAGTACTACATCATCTATCCACCATTACAGTATCATACAGAGCATTTTCATTGCCATAAAAACCCTCTGTGTTCCACCTATTCATCACGCCTCTCTCTCCCAATCCCTCAGAAAACCCTGATCTTTTTACTGTCCCCACAGTGTTGCCTTTTCCAGAATGAAATATACTTGGATAATATAGCATGTAGCCTTGTCAGAATGGCTTCTTGATTAATATGCACTTAAGGTTCCTCCATGTCTTTTCATAGCTTGATAACTCATTTCCTTTTAGCACTGAATAATATTCCATTGTCCAGATGTACCACAGTTTACTTATCCATTCACCTACCGAGAGACGTCTTGGTTGCTCCCACAAACATTCATGTGCAGAGTTTTTTGTGGTTTCTTCTAATGTTTTTCAAGCTTGATGATAGAATATCAAAGTGATTCTCACCCAGATCCTTATCTATAGTCAAGTTGCCTTCACCATGTACAGATGGGGTTCCTGCTCTCTACTCTAGGTCCTTCTGCCTGAGTCAGTCATGGGCACTCCTTTTACCTAACAGAACTATTTCATATTTATCTTCCTATTGATTTTTGAAGATAGACAAAAGAAAGATTAGAACTTGAAAACACTGACTAGTCTACTCCTTCTTCTCATATTCCTTCCCAGTGTCCAGTACCTGGCCCACAGCATTGACCTGACTCTAAACAATTTCTTTAGATCTGGCCAATTGTAGTAAAGGACAGTCACCTATTTTGATGTGATGTTTGAGGATACAAATGTTGTTTCAAGACAAAAATACTTCCCCTAATCAATAAGCTGAATTTTAGTTCTGCCTTTCAATTTACCCTCTTTTGATTAAGGCTTTTCCCTCCCTTTAACAGATGTTAAAGTTGAGAATATCAGGAAAAGCAACACTTGGCTTAGGGACAAGGCAGGTAACAAATGTGTAACGTCGTGGGTAGAAATATCAGAGAATCATGGGAAACGTTGTGACCTTGAGAGTGTATTCTCTGCCTATCAAATTCATTTATTTTTAACACTCATACAGTCAAACCAAACAGGTCTTCCAGTGTTTGCCTCAAGAGTCACCATTTTGGAATCTATTTCAGCTGAACCAACAAACTATCTTTGAATAACACCCTGTGAGGAAACAAGATTAGTAAAGTAAGTTTTGATGAATAACAAACCAGAAAGAAAAGTAGATTACTCTCCAGAGTTTGGAGTTCAGTTTTCCCTGGTTTCCACCAAGGCCATTATAGCATCTTTACTTTCAGAGGCAGCCAAAATTCTCTGAGACTCTCTGAAGAGCAGGCCTAGGATCTTTACCTTGCATGAGAAAGGAGCCTCTACCTGCCTCATGGCTATTTCTGTACCACTTTTTATAAACAGATTATTTTTAAAGTAGTGCCTGTTGTACATTTTTACTATCTTATTAACCATCTCATGCAGAATTACGCATACAATAATACTAAAGAATCATTTGTGGAAATACATAGAATTCTCTATTTTATCTCAGATAAAACCTAATTTTAGTCTCTGGCCTTCAACATTGGCATTGTGCATAACAAGCCAGGAAGACAAAGAAGCTCAGAAACCTAAATGTTAGCAGTATTCTTTCTAAAATTCTGGTAAGTGCAATGCGAAGCTATCATGAATTTGAAGGTTTTGTAACTATTATTATTATCACCACTTTTCTCTACATTTTAATACTGAAGACAGCAAAATTTCACAATTTTTCTCCTACATTTTAGTCAACAATATTTGGGGAATATTAAGAAAGCTTTGCAAACTGTGCAGGTCTCTGGCTGTATGGACAATATTGTAGTATATCATACACTTTTTTTTTTTTTCCATTGTAAACAACCCTCATCTACATTTTAGGATATCTGAATAGTTTTTAAACACTGGGAAGCCTCTGTGTGAAGAAAGTGTCTTCATGTTACAGCTGAAGCTGTTGTAACCCTCAGGGTGTCTTTTTCCCAGCACAAAGATAAAAATTAACAGAGTCAGCACTTGAACCCAAAAGTTCCAACTCCAAATCAAATGCTTTCTTTTCTTTTCTCTTTCTTTCTTTTTCTTTTTCTTTCTTTCTTTCTTTCTTTCTTTTTTTTTTTTGCTATACTTTGCTTCCATTTATTGTAGCAGCTCATTGGTCAAAGAGGAAGGCTCCTGCCTGCCACTGAACCCGTGAATGCCATTTCATTAATTATTTACATGCTCATTAAAAAAAAAATTGTTGAGTTCCTCTCATAGTTCAGGTGTTAAATAAGACCATGCAAGCACAAAATACCTGAAATCAAAAGTTATCTGAAGAATCATTCAGTTATAATTTTAATAAATTATTTGAAACAGAAATGTAGGTTGCATAAGTGTACGAAAAAAGGAAGTTAACTTCATTTAGGATAAGACACCACAAGGAACATTTAAGTTAAGACTTTAGTGACAAGTACATACTTTTAGGAAACTGAGATTGCTGTAGACTGAATGTTTGGACTCACAATTCATAGGTTGAAATCCTAACCTCCAGTGTGATAGTAGGCGGTTCCTCTGGGAGATTATTAGATCATGAGGATGGAGCCTTCATGAATGGGATTAGTGCCTTTATGAAAGAGATCCCAGAGAACTCTCTCACCTCTTCTGCCATATGGACAGAGCAAGAAGATGGCTGTCTGTGAATCAGGAACCTGGCCTCCACAAGACACCAAATCTGCCAGCACCTTGATCTTGGATTTCCCAGCCTCCAGAACAGTGAGAAATAAATGTCTGTTGTTTATTATCAGTATGTGGTATTCTGTTACAGCAGCCCCAAGGAACCCAGATAGGAATGAATGGAATCTTTTCATGAAGCGCAAATAACCTCATACAAAAGCCTCACCCCTTAGAGACCTCTGTACATTAGGAAAAAATGAGGTCAAATGTTGGTGGACTATAATGAGTGAAGGGCTAGGACAGGCTTGTAGACAGAGAAAAGCTTGGCTCCACATTCATCTTCCAAAGAGCCACTCTCTTCTCCACTGCTCCATGATGCTGATCTGCTTCTGTGTACCCAGGAGCAGTGATTACCTGGAACAGCTATTTCCCCTCGGAGCAGAGAGGCATTTCAAATTTCATATATAATTCACACTGCCATTGCAAACATTCCTATGTGGATGTCTATTGTGGTGCCTAGAGATGGAGAAATGGGAAGAGATAAATAACCTAGCTGCAGAATTTTGGAACACTGTGTAAAGACTTAATTTCCTTTAGATTTCCATAGAGAGGAAATTCAAAAAGGAGTGAAAATGAAGCTACAGTCCAAAAGAAGTGTAAAAAATACACACACTTTAAATCATAATGTTTTTAAACACTTCACTTTATAACCTGGTCAAGCACTAAAGTCCCAGCAATTCTAATAATCAGGGACTTGCAAAGGTACCAACTGCTGAGATGGAATTTTTTTTTCCTTTTTTTCTCTTACAGTAAAACCATGGACCGTAGCTTTTATGCCTCTTTCATCTTGTTAGTTTCTTCTGTATTGGGGGAGGGGCAGAATTTTTCTGCTCTAATTAAGTTACTTTTTATTGACACTACCTGTTCTCTGAAGTCTAAAGTCTATCATTTTCTATGTCTGTATTCATTCTCTTCACTATTAAGAATTCTAGGAAGAGATGATAATTTTCTCCCAAGGATCGTATTTCTCTCTATATTTCTAACTAGTTATTGTTCTTCCTTTTTTGTTTGGGACTAATTTCAATGAAATAATTATATGTATATTTCACATACTTTTAAGCTTTACTCATTGCCCTAATTCCACATAAGATGATTTGTAACCTAATTATGCAAAATTATTGGTGACACAAATGTCAGCTTGGCAAAGGATACTGTTTGACAAATGATTACATGGTCACCTATTAAGTGGCTGAGAGAGTGGTATATGCTGGCATCTATTAACAGCAACATCCTCATCCCTATCAGTATCAAGTACTTTAAAGGTTTACTCCAAAATAAGAAAAAAAACTGTGAAATAATTTATGAGTGAGTTTTGCATATAAATATATTTGTCTGGCACACTGGAAATTGATGCAAAGCTAGAGAGAACTGATAATGCTAGACTTCAGTGTACACCATTCATCCTCACTAAGCAATATCAAAGGCCAAGCTAAGGGCTAAGAGGTTAGCTTCTATTTTCAACAGTGAATGCAGGAAAACACATTTATACCCACAAAATTCACCTGCATAGACTGATCCTTCCATTGTCATGCTAACATTGGTACCTCTGAATGTCTTAGCTTAGCATTTATGACATTAATTCTGAACTGGATTTTCCAATATCAGGAATAGTTCTGAACATACCCATTCATAACTACTTCCTAGTCTTTGTCAAAATAACCTAACATTTACTAAACCTTTACTATGTCCTACACAAGTCTTTCCCAAAGTGTGGTACTCTTATCTCATTAGTGTACTATTTGGTTTTAGGTACCACATATCTATAGTTACAAAAAAAAATCTATGAGTTTCTTACTTTAATGTATATTAGAAAAATATAGCTAGTATTCTAAATTCAGGATTTAATGTATGATAAAATGAAGACCTACATAATAGCATAGTGATGGGTATTTGACAATGGTTGTGCTGGTGTGTTCATCAGGAGGAATACAGTGAATGCTTATCTTGCCTTTAACGGTGAGAAGCTGTAAATCCTGAAAGCCTATATCCATTAATGCAAGAAAGTTTTCTTAAATTATTGTTTTTGTTATTTGTTGTGATCCCTTGCTTTGATCTTCTTCTTCAGAGTCTTGTAAGCCATGTGTTGCATCTTCATCACCTATCTTCAATGCTTGTCATTTTCTCTTTTTATCTCTTTGTTCACTTCTTTTTATTTTAATTTTTTGCCTCTCAGTTGTTATAAGGCTTTATGAGATCAATGACTTCCAATGATCCCCACCTCTGTATATTCACATGCTTCTCTGGAGTGTGGGCTGGATCTAGGGAATCACTGTTAAGTGGAATAGACCAAAACCAATGGGATGCCACTCTGGATTTAGGTCATAAGAAGACTGTGGGCATCCACCTTCCTTGCCTCCTCTCACCCCCCCTCATTTGTTTACTTAGAGCAGCCCACCTAGCAAGGAGTCTAGCCAACAGCCAGAAAGGAGGATCTGAGGCCTGACTTAGACACATAAATAAGTTTGAATGTTGATTCTCCCCTACTGCACCCTGAGATGACTTCACTTCGGCTGAAATATTGATTTCACCTTGAGACCCTGACCTAGAGGCATCCGGTTAAACTATGCACAATTTTTGACCTACAGGCACTGTGAAACAAATGTTTATTTTTTGAAACTGCTATAATTAAAGATGATTTACTATGCATCCATAGATAATTAATACAGGCATTATTTTTGCCTTCATTCAGTCTTGTGTTTCTTCTATATTAGTGTTCATTTTTGAAATTATTTTTTCTTTTATTTTTAGTTCATTCCTCATGTTTGAGTATCTCATATCATAGTTTTTGTAATTATGATTTATATTGTGACTTCTTGTTCATCATTTTCTTAATGTCTTTTAGTAATTTTGGAACAGGTTACAGTTTTAATCTGTTTTGTAGTCATTACTGTATTTCACACTCTGTAAAGATATTTTGCTCCTTATTCTCTCTTTTTCAATAAACTTATACAGAATTTGACCTTGATAACTCACTGAAGGCTCATTTTTATGCAAAATTAGTTCTCCTGAACTTTGGGAAAACATATTCAAGATGGTTTTTCTAACTTCACGTAGCTCCATCTTCTTTTATTTTCATGCAGAGTAAAAGAATAGAGCAGCTTGCTTTCTGAGCTTTCCTGTCTCTGTTCTCTCCCCATCTGCAACTTCTCTTTTCTCCATTTCTGTTCTCCTATGTCCTGTTCAGTCTGCTCAGTCCTTGTTTCTTCTTGGTGTGGGGCCCTGCTCTACAAGGGAGCCCTGCTTGGTCAGTTTTTAGAATTCACAGACTTTAGACTGATTTAGTTCCTTCAAGGCTTCCTGAGGATCCTATCTGCTCATTTACTATCAGAGTGGGCAAAATTTCTTCAATTTCAGCTGTCATTCTCAAATTAACCCACCATCCTTCCCAGTAAACTCTTCTTGGCTATTTTAGGGGTTCTCCTGTTTTCAGGTTTATTATACTACCTATTGCACTCCACTGCTTTCTGATACCAGATAAAATTTGTAACTATTAGCGGTTTTCCCTTACCATCAATTTTGAGGTTGATGAGGATAATTTGAACCTAGATTTGTTGTAACTGCTCATGGCTTTTTGATTGTGCTATCTAGCTCCTTTTTATGTTTCTATGTGGGATTCCAACAAGTTCAAAAATTGTGCCCCACTTGGCTACCATCAATCTGTATAGACTGTGCATTCAAGCCCTATCTGCCCCCTCTTCTCATGCGCAAGGGCATAAATTGCAAGAAGGAGGTGAGGTATAGAATAAAGTAGAAGGAAGGTAAGTTTCTTACAGTGGGAAAATATATCTTATTTTTTATTTCTATAAAATATGATATCTAATAATTGATAACAATTAGCTGTAAAATGCCTCTTCCCCCAACCCCTCAGCTTATATTCCCCATGGCCTTCTTATTGCTCACTGAATGTGCTCTATCTTTCAAATGAGCCTGTTGAGAATAGGATATTAGTTTGTTTAGGCACACAGGCTTCAGTAATGTCATGAAGGGAAAAATTTATGCCAGCTTTTTTTTTAAATTGTAGAGAAAGATCCACTCAAGTCCTTGATAGAAAAACCGAGGTCCTGCACTTCACTTCCATCAATAATAAATGGAACAGGGTTAAAATACAGAAACTACCATTTCAGAAATAAAAATGTAATGAAGAGCAAAACCGCGATCCCTAGTTTTGTTTTTCTCTGATATCTTTATTCCTTGGTATGAGATTATTTAAAAGAGTTAGCAATTTCATCCAACAAATGTTTGGCTGTTATACTACATTTCCTTAGGTACTCTTTTTTTATGATAGTGTGGCAGCGAAATGGATACAGCATTCAATTACCAAAGTCAAAATGCATGATTGAGTGCCTCTGGGCAGTAGGTCATGCCCCTGGAAGAGAACTACTATCTATTGACTTCCTTTTTTCCCTATATTTATGAGCCAATGCTCAGAATATGAAACATACTCTGTGAATCCCATAAGACCTGGCAGCAATGAGAAGGAGAGAATTTGTTGCAACAGAAATAGAATGGACTTGCTCCAAGGCCAGTTCTGCTCCTTTGGTTGGATACAAAAAATAAGACGATGAGCTATACAATGCCGAGAGTTCAAATAATAGTCTAGATTGGAAGCATTTTCATTCAAAATGCTCCTTGACAAAGTTTATTTCCAAAACCAATGGACTTAAAAGCAAGTCAGAGATGTTTCAGTATATTATGTCGTGTGTGTATTACATGAGTGCATCCATGCATATATATCCCTGAAATATATACACATATCCCTGAAAAGAGCCAAAGAGAGGAAACGAAACAATGAACCCATTAGAATGTATTTGATATTCAGCTGCTGAGAAATTGGCTTTGATATCATTAAAGGAAATGAAAAATATTAAACCTACTTTTCATTTGAGCAAGTGTTATTCTGCAAATCTTGAGGAATAGCTGCCATCCACAAGGATATTGAAGGATTTTAATTTTGTTTTTCTTTTTAACAGAATTCAGGAAGAGAAACAGTGAACCACAGTACTATATAATTGAACAACTTCTGCTAGCAGCAATATAGATAGTTAAATATCTTTATATTTTTGCTATAAAATTAAGCAAAAAAGAATTAAGTTTAAGTATTCTCCAATGTCAACATTAATGAATATTACAATCAATGTACTTGCAAAAGCAATAGCAATAGCTATAAAAGATAGAGCATGTTTGCTCATTAACTATACTGAGGAATAGAAATCCAGTGATAAAATACAAATAGACATCGCTATATATTGACGACAATTTTAGAAATTCATGTTTGGTCTTCAAATATATAATATTACCTGAAATTTCTATTTTTAGTAGACATTTTGATTTATAAAGACCTCCATGTCAAACATGTATGTAAACACACATAAATGCTGTGGTATAAATAGTAAGCACACAATAAGTATTTGTGAATTTAATTTATAGCATAGATATTCTTAAAGGCATCCTTATTATCCAATAAAATATTTCCAAGTCCTTGCAGAGACAAACTTGTGTGACGAAACAAATGTTATACATGTTATTCACAACAGCCAAGACATGGAAGCAACTTAAGTCCCCATCAATGGATGGATGGGTAAGGAAAATGTGGTATATACACACAATGGAAGATCACTCAGCCTTAAAAAAGAAAGATATACTACCATTTGTGAAAACATGGATGATCCTGGAGGACATTATGTTGAGTGAAATAAGCCAGACACAGAAGGACATATCCTACATGGTACCACTTTTATGAGGAATCTAAAATAGTCAAACATATAGAAAAAGAGAGTAAAATGGTGGTTGCCAAGGGCTGGAGTGAAGAAGAAAAGATGAAAAATTTGCCAAAGGGTACAAGTTTCAGTTTTTCAACATAAATAAGTCCTAGAGATCTACTGTACAATATAGAGCCTGTAGTTAACAATACTGTATTGTATACTTAAAATTTACTAGAAGAGTAGATCTTAATGTTAAGTTTTCTTATCACAAAAAAATAAGTTAAAGAGGGTGGAAGGAAACTTTTAAAGGTGATAAATATGTTTATGGTGTAAGTTGTAGTTGCGGTTTTACAGGTGTATATTTATCGCCAAACTTAAGTTGTATACATTAAATATGTACAGCTTTTTGTATGTTTATCATTTCTCTGTAAAGCAGTTTAAAAAATATTATAAATGAAAATATACATCAGTGACTAACCAGTTTTAAAATTAGTTTCTATTTACATATCCCTCCACACATAATAATAGATTCTATTTCTATTTCTATCTCCCATATTATGGCACCATATCTGTAGGTAGGTCTCTCTTGTATTTAGCAATATAGTGAAAGTATAATTCAAATTAATTTCAAAGCAAAATACCAAATCTTGCAAAGATGCAGCATTTTATGAGGTCTCAAGATGAGATTTTGGATGTGATTTTTGAGTTTCTTGAATTACAGATTAATGAAAAATTCAGATTAGGTATTGCTCTATTATATAATGATTGAGAAAATAAATCCACATTAATAACAACAGAGTAAGTGCTCCAAAAGAGTAATAATTTTAATATTATAGGAAAATTTATAACACACTTGTATAATTTAATAAAAAGTATTTTTATAATCATGTTATCAAAGTTTTTAAAAAATTAGCATTTCATTTATTTGCCTTTTTCTAAAAACTGGCTCTCAGTTTCATTTAGAACCTAAATTTCATTAAGTAAAAAATTAGAGAAGGGTGCCAACTTTCATCATTCCTATTGAATATAGTACTTGAAAGCCTAGCTAGAGTAATCAGGCAAGAAAAAGAAATAAAATGCATTAAATTTGGAAGGAAGAAAGTAAAACAGTCTCTATTTGCACATGACACGATTTTATGTACAGAAAATCCTAAATACTGCATCAAAAAACTGTTAGTTCTAAACAACAAATTGAGTAAAGTTGCAGGATTCAAACTAACTTACAAAAATGAGTAGTGTTTAACAAAAAAACTACACTCCCTGATTTCAAGCTGTACTGTAAAGCTATATAATCAAAACAGTATAGTACTGGCATAAAAATAGATACATAGACCAAAGGAACAGAATTTAGGGTCCAGAAATAAACCCATGCATATATAGCCATCTAATATTTAACACAGGAGCCAAGAATATGCAATGGAAAGAAGTTTCTTCAATGGATGGTTGTGGGAAATTGCATGTACATGTGTAAAGGAATGAAACTGGACCGTTATCTTATACCACTCATAAGAATTAGCTCAAAATAAATTAAATACTTAATTATAAGTCCAAAACCATAAAACTCCCAGAAGAAAACATGGGAAAAAAGCTCCTTCACATGACTTGGCTATCATTTTTTGGATATGATACCTAAAGTACAAAAACAAAATTAAAAATAAACAAATGGAACTACATCAAATTAAAAGCTTAGACACAGCAAAAGAAATGATAAACAAAATGAAAAAACAACCTTCAGAATGCAAAATGGGAAAAAATATTTGCAAAACATATATCTGACTAGGGGTTAATATCCAAGATATATAAAAAACTCATACAACATGATAGCAAAAAATAAAATAATCTAATTTAAAAATGGGCAAAGGATCTAAAAAGACACTTTTCAACAAAGATATATGAATGACCAACATGTACATGAAAAGGTGCTCAACATCACCAATCTCTAGGGAAATGCAAATCATAACCACAATGAGACATCACTTCAGGTCTGTTAGAATGGCTATCATAAAAAAGACAAGACATAGCAAATGTTGGTAGGATTGTGGAGAAAGGGAAACCCTTGCACCTTCACAGTGGTATTGTAAATTGGTATAGCCACCATGGAAAACTGTGTGGATATTCCTCAAAAAAATTAAAAATAAAACTACCATATGATCCAGCAATTCCACTTTTGGGTATTTCCCCAAAGGAAACAAAGTCACTATGTCTAAGAGTTATCTGCAACCCCATGTTCATAACAGCATTGTTTGCATTAGCCAAGACATGGAAACAACGTAAGTGTCTATCAATAGATGCCATTTGTGGCAACATGGACAGACGCTGAGGGCATTATGTTAAGTGAAATAAGTCAGAGGAAGACAAATACTGTATTAATTAACTTATATTTGAAATCTAAAAATAAAATAAATTCTTAAAAAAGAGATCAGATTTGTGGTTATCAGAGGTGGCGGAGGTGAGGAGAAGGGGAATTGGATGAAGGTGGTCAAAGGTATACACTTCCAGTTATAAGATAAATCAGTACTAAAGATATAACGTACAAACAGTGATTGTAGTCAACACTGCTGTACAGTATATTTATAGAAAGTTGTTAATACTGTAAATCTTAAAGAGTTATCATCTTAAGAAAAAAAAAACCTTTTTTTCTCTTTTCCTTTTTTTTTCTTTGTACCTGTATGAGGTGATAGATGTTAACTAAACTTGTGGTAATCAGTTCACAATATATGTGAGTCAAATTATGCTATATACCTTAACCTTATACATAGTGCAATATGTTAATTATACCTCAATAAAAGTGGGGAGGAATCAAAGATACTTATCTAGTGATATTTACTCTCATTTGTTAAAGTTAAAATCACTTTTTTTCAAACTTACTAGAGTATGTTGATTTCTGTTTTAATGGAATCATTGTACGAAGCCTTTTCTTACCAACTGTCCTCAGATATTTCCACAGTGCCCTTTGGGAGGCCACTGAACTATCTTAGGTTTCTATTTCATTACTGTATAAAAGAAGGGATTGGACCAAACAATATCTAATTTCCCCTCTGAGTCTAGATTTTTAATTAAATAATCCTGTCAAGTATTCTATTATGATTCCCCTCACATGTGTTCTCTCTTAACTTACCCACAGCTACCCCTTCAGTTCGTGCTTGGACTGTTATTCTACTCCATACTTTATATTTAATAGGCATTACAAAAGTATCTACTGAGCCAATATAGGAGACAATGTCAAGAAATAAGCATACATTAATACAATTACAAGTAATCCTTCCTACTTTAATTAATGATCATTAAAGTTTTTTTGATCACTGTTGTACAAAAACATAAGAATTGCTCTAAGCTATAGAAAAGTTCAGGGAAGCAGGTCATCATAAATGGTTGAGAACTTAGGCTTTGAAATTGGAGAGTTCTCAGATCAAAGTCCAATTAGATGCCAATTAAATGCATGTTTCAGGGTGAGTTAAGCTTCTCTAAGCCCTATATTCTTTAACTGAAAAACCAGAATATAATAGTGCTCAATATGTGTTGAGAAGGACTAAATAAGACGCTGCTCATGAAGGATACACAGTGACTGCCTAGTACTCAGAAATCTCTCTGTAAATGTTAGCTTTGGGAGTTTCATGATAAAACTATGATTATGAATTATCTTTTTTTCTTTTTCAATTCACACATAATGTATTTTGTAAACGGATTGTTTCTTGCAGATGGGTGCTGAACCGAATGGAGTGTTGTTGAAAGCCATAGCTTCCTGAGGCTTGATTAAAGCTTTCCTCTGTTGATTTTCAGGTGGGGGAAAAAAAAAAAAAACTTTACCAAGTTATCGATTTAACCCACATGAATAATAATATGTATCAGTGAATGAGGGTGATATTCAAAATACTACTCAATACAAATTCTTGGCCAGTTAGAATGAAAGCCAGTTATAAGCAACTATATAGTTGTATTAATATCTATCAACCGAATATCATCCTTAAATGTTACAAATAGATACTTTCTTACCTCTCTTTATCACTCATCGCTCACCACTCATATTAGTCACCATTGGTATTGCAAGTCCATTGTTCTTAAGGCTGGAAGTTGTGTGTGGTTAATAGACTCCCTTACCTTAAGCTTAGAGATAAACAGATATCCCACCCACTAAAACCTGTATTATGTTAACTCTGGTGAATCATGCAAGGTCTCTGCAGGAACTAGCACCCCCATATTTATAAGAAAATTACAAGGGAGAGTACAGACCATGAAACTAGTAACTGCAGAGCTGCTATCACCCCTAGGGCAGGAGAAGGAGGGGAAAAGAGGTCTCCAGCACTGGGGGGAGAGAGTCCTGTAGGGAGGGTCATCTTGAAAGGAACAGGGACATGCCTTGGAAAAACACAGCCTGCTCAGAGCCAGCCTCCCAGAGAGGAAGCCAGGGGACATAAAATTCTACCTTTCTCCTCCTCTCCTCTGATTTCTTGCCATGAGTTCTTATTGGTCAAGTGCTATCTGAAGCCAGAAAGCATAGGGCCTCCTTCATGGTGTCCATAAAGTTCAGACCCTTAAAACAAAATACAGACTTAGGATGGCTAGAGTGTAGATCTGAAAGGAGAGAAAGTAGATTCCTGAAACAACTAGCTTGTCTCTTTCTACCTCATTCTCCTATCAAATATTTAATTATAGATGAAACAAATTTACAAGTTGTTCCAACCTAGGTTGTACTGTGATTTAAATCCTTACAAAAGGGCAAATACTCCAAGAATGAAATAAATGAGTGACACCATCTGTCATCAGACCTTGCTATCTGAATTTTTCCCCAAAACTTAAATGTCAGCTATTTTTAATATTTAAACCATTATTACATTTTATATCAATCTAGCCTTCAGACTGGCACGGGAAGAGTTAAAACTTGGATTCTCCAATTTACTTCACAGGTGCATTTTACTTAACTCAAAAACAGTCACTGGGAATCGGAACCATCAGAACCGCCACCATCGTGAGGAGGCGCAGGCCGGCGGCGCGGGAGCTGCTGAATCTGTTGTGGAGTGCGAACCGTGATTGACCAGAATGGAGGCCGTGGGTTGGCCGCTCCGGGTGATGAAGCCCGGGCCGCCGCAGCCCCTCTGTCGGGACAGACGGTGGGCAAGAGCAGCAAGATGCTGCAGCACGTGGACTACAGGATGAGGTGCATCCTGCAAGATGGTCGTATCTTCATTGGCACCTTTATAGCTTTTGACAAGCATATGAATTGGATCCTCTGTGACTGTGATGCGTTCAGGAAGATCAAACCAAAGAATTCAAAGCAAGCAGAGAGAGAAGAGAAGCAAGTCCTTGGTCTGGTGCTTCTTCGAGGGGAGAACCTGGTCTCACTGACAGTAGCGGGACCACCTCCCAAAGATACTGGCATTGCATGAGTGCCACTTGCTGGAGCTGCTGAGGGCCCAGGGATTGGCAGAGCTGCTGGCAGAGGAATCCCAGCTGGTGTTCCCATGCCCCAGGTTCCTGCAGGACTTGCTGGGCCAGTCCGTGCGGTTGATGGGCCATCCCAACAGGTGATGACCCCACGGGGAAGAGGCACTGCTGCAGCAGCTGTAGCTGCTGCCGCAGCCAGTATTGCAGGAGCCCCGACCCAGTACCCACCTGGCCGTGCCGGTCCTCCCCCACCTATGGGCCGAGGGGCACCCCCTCCAGGCGTGATGGGTCCACCACCTGGTATGAGGCCTCCCATGGGTCCCCCCGTGGGGATTCCCCCTGGATGAGGAACTCCAATGGGCATGCCCCCACCAGCCATGAGGCCCCCTCCCCCAGGGATGCGAGGCCTTCCTTGACCTGGCCACAGAGTTATGGAAGTAGCTCCACAGAGGCGTGGGCCCGATTCCCCAGGGCCACATTACCACATCTGTTTGTTTCTTGAGCATGGAGTCTCACCAATGTTCCGGAGTCTCACCGGTTTGTCTGGTTTCCCTTACAGGGCCCCCTCCCCCAGGCATGCGCCCACCAAGGCCTAGACTCATCTTGGCCCTCCTCAGCTCCCTGCCTGTTTTCCCGTAAGACTGTACATAGTCCTCTTACTTCCTTGTGGCCTGTGACACTAGTTTATAATAAACTGTTAAGAGAATATTATAGATGCACCTGGTATGATTGTTTATTTTCAGAAAAACCTTTGATATACTGGGTGCTTAAAAAGAGTCAAGGGTTGCCTTGGAAAAATTTAGCCCTAATCCTTAGCTGTTTCCCTTGTAAAATACTGTATTCATTTGCAGAGGTGCACACAGCCTCATCTAAGAGAATTGTAAAACTGAACTACCAGAAGCCATTTCACCTGTCAAATTGTTGAAATAAACATTTGTACCCTAAAAAAAAAGAAGAGTTATTGCACACTTTGAATTGGGAAGGCACATTCCATGTACACATGAGTAATTGGCTCTGACACTACCAGCGGAGTGCTCTTACAAATTTTAATAAAATAGTATTAATTCCAAATGAGAGCAATTGCTTTGCTACCATTTATTTTTTTTTTAATATCAGCTGCTGACTCCATACTTTCGCCTGTAGGGAAACGGCAACAAATTGCAGAGATAGAACACTAGAAAATAAAGTTCCACGATACAAGTAGGGGAGTTAATGGAGCAGTAGAAAATTCCAATACCCAATACTGAACACAGTAACCGTCTCCCTAGAACAGTGGTAGCCAAATGTTTTGTGGGAGATCAGGCACAGCTGGACTCAGACAAAGCTGTTTATCAGGGAGGGAGATGAAGGAAATGCACCTGGAATCCCCCCCCCCACCAAAAAGAGTCCACGCTCTGTGATGTTCATGGGCTCAAGAGTGATGTTTTTAAAGACGGTGTAAGAATGAACAGGAAAATACAGAAATTAGAAAAGGCAATGGGGTGTTTCAGGACACTTCTGCTTGGGGTGAGTAAAAGTGTATTTTATAATGACAACCAGATAATTCTCCACAGGGGCTAAAAATCTCATGGTAAAATTGAGTGAAAAAAATATCTCTGGACCTCATGACTTCCCACAAACAAATAGTGTAAGAAAGACTAGGTGGTCAAACCAAAACATTAAGGAACATCAAGACTGATGACCTGCCGTAAAAAAGATCATTCTGCACCCTCAACCCCAGTAAAGTGATATCGTAGTCATCTTTGAGCCGTATGCATTTTATTTCCTCATTGAATAAACTGCCTAGTTATTGAAAACACAAGTGAGAAAGTTTGGGTATCCAGACTTGGACTGCATAATATTCTTTCAAGGATATATATATATGTGATTGAATTTCCACTACCAAAATTAAATGATCTATATTATCTGTTTTACGCCAAACTCTGAACCCTTCTTAGAGAAACTCAGAGACTCATCACTGACCCAGTGACACCACCCAGAATTAGGATGCTTCCAGAAGAGATGGCTTTATTGAGAAGCCTCTTAGGCCACAGGATGAAAGATTACTCCCAGAAAGACCAAAAATTCCCCTTGGATCCTCCCAAGGATTCAAAGCCTTCATTTTCCTCCTGTCTCTTCAACTTTGAAAAATGATCAACAGGATGGAATCTACTAGGGAAAGCTGTTGACTAATTCTGTCCTCTTGATCCTGTGACAACTACAGAAAAGCAAAAGATTCTATAAAAGAAAAACAACCATCTGCTTCCAACAACCTGAACTTTCCCAAAATTCACATCAGGGAAACTTAGCACTGAAATTTTAACTCTGAGAAGAAACTATTTCTAAACTGTTTTCATTATCAGTTTCTGACATAGATATCTTAGGTAATCGAGACAAGCATGCTTTGTGTCCAAATCCTCCTTGAAGTCACAGCTGCCACAAGGAAAACAGCAGTCATGCCAGAAAGCAATCGGAAGGGTTTAGATATCCGCTCCAATAGAAGCCCAAATAAAAGCCTAAATATTCAGTTGCCAGGTTCAAAGGAAGAATAGGAAACTCAGAAATACTGGTGCTGCATAGAATGTGCATATAGGGAGCAAACTGAAATCTTCATTTGTCTGAGTGAAAGTGATCTTTTTTAAAAAGCATCAACTGAAATCTACCTAAATTTTCAAGGCCTGTGCAATAAGACAAAAAGTAAAAGCTTGCTACATCACAATTTCACATTTTAAACAAAGTCAGTGATAGATTTATCCATGTTTCTTAGTTTAGCTTCCATTGCCATTGAGATTTCCCTGAAGAAGATAGGAACACAACCTATCTTGAAAAGCACCTTCTTGAATATCTAATGTTTTTGGTTCTGAATCAGCTTAGAAGATGAAAAGTAATGGTATCCAGACTTCCCTGGTGGCATAGTGGTTAAGAATCTGCCTGACAATGCAGGGGTTCGATCCCTGATCCGGGAAGATTCCACATGCTGCAGAGCAACTAAGCCGGTGTACCACAGCTACTGAGCCTGTGCTCTAGAGCCCGCGAGCCACAACTACTGAAGCCCACATGCCTAGAACCTGTGCTTCACAATAAGAGAAGCCACCGCAATGAGAGCAATAAAGAGTAGCCCCTGCTCGCTGCAACTAGAGAAAACCCGCACCCAGCAACAAAGGCAATGTAGCCAATAAGTAGATAAATAAAGATATTTATAGAAAAGAAAAGAAAAGAAAAGAAAGAAAAGAAAAGAAAAGAAAAGAAAAGAAAAGAAAAGAAAAGAAAAGTAAAGAAAAGAAAAGAAAAGAAAAAAGAAAAGAAATGGTATCCTGGCCTGACTCTTGGAGACTCTGGTTCAATTGCACTGGGAGGGGATGCTCACTGGTATGATTTCTTGTGTTCCCAAGGTAATTTGTTTGCCCAGTGAGGGCTGATGGCCACTGATCTAGTTGAATCTGGATCACCCATTTCATAAGTAAGAGAAGGACTAGAGAAGTTATGTTATCCACACAAAATCACTGCTGGTAGAAAGAACACTGGACTTGTGGTCAGGAGATATGAGTTTGAGTTATGGCTTTCTTGCTGAATAATAATGTGAAACTGTGCAAATCACATCAACTTTTATTTTCAGGATACTCATAAGGAAAATGAAAATAAAATGCCTGCTTGACTTACTCCACAGGTTTGTTCAGAGGATCGATATAAAACCATGTGACATACTATGTAGAATTACTTTGTAAAATGCAAAGTACTACACATATATTAGGAATTGTTGTTTATAGTAGAGTCAAGAGAAGAATAGTAGTCTCTGCTATCTCCTAGTTCTTTTACTTTTGAAACCATTCTCTGTTTATATTAATGACTATATTATACCACTAGTTATCAGGCATTACATAAATCAGTACACAGACACATGCACCCCAATGTTCATTGCACCACTGTTTACAATAACTAGGTCATGGAAGTAACCTAAATGTCCATCAACAGATGAATGGATAAAGAAGATGTGATACATATATACAATGGAATATTACTCAGCCATAAAAAGGAACAAAATTGGGACATTTGTAGAGAGATGGATGGACCTAGAGACTGTCATACAGAGTGAAGTGAGTCAGAAAGAGAAAAACAAATATTATATTAACACATATATGCGGAATCTAGAAAAATGGTACAGATCAACCAGTTTGCAAGGCAGAAATAGAGACACAGATGTAGAGAACAAACATATGGACACCAAGGGGGAAAAGCAGGGGTGGGGGGTGGGGGGTGGGTTGGGATGGGATGAATTCGGAGACTAGGATTGCCATATATACATTACTCATAAGAAAAAAAATATCAAATTGTACACTTTAAATATATGCAGTTTATTGTATGTCAATTATATCTCAATAAAAGTTAATAAAAAATAAATCAGTACACAGTATTAACTAGCTTATCCTCATACAGTGGCAACTGATTTTCGTAATTGTGACCCAGACGCTCTAAAATTGCACTACTCAAAGTATGGTTGGTCTAAGAATCAGCATCACCTGTATCACCAGGCAAGTTTCTAGAAATGCGAATCTTATGCCTCCCCTCAGACCTACTGAATATGAATCTTCAGTTTAACAAGCTCCCCAGGTGATTGGATAGACATTAAAATTTGAAAAGGACTGTTCTACAAGACCTCAAAATATCTTTGGCATGATAAAACTAGGTTCAGTGCCATTTGAGTAATTCCTTTTCCATTTTAATGCTTCATAAACTAAAAATGCACATGATCTATATGTGTGTATAGAAATGTGAGTCTCTTGGGAACTACTGAGTTAAGTAAATGTCCCCTTTCTCTGTTTGGGCTGAATAACACCATGCATTCCCTTAACCTAATCAAACTCTCCTTAGATTTCTCCACATAATAATCAATTCTTTGCAGCAATTTAGATTCATTTGAGCTAATCACTATTAGGTTTTGTGGAAGCTTAGGGATTCAGCATTCTTATTTTAAATGAGATTTTTTGAGCAGAAGTGAGTAGACGCTATATGATCAAAGTCCCCCATTGACGATTACATGCCTTTTCTCCCATTTTCCAAAGTCACAAGCTCATTTTACCCAGCCCAAGTTGAAACTAATTTGTGATTCTTAGGGGCGACCAAAGCATGCTGCTTAATATTTGGGTTACATTTTCTTAGTTAGGGAAGACATATTCTTGGGGATTTTAATTTAATCAGAATATTGCAATTTAGGGGAAGTTAAAAGATGAGAATATGGTCTCATTCTTCAGATACTTTTAAAAAGAAAAGAAAAGAAGTAAATAATTTTGTCTTTTTATTCTCAAAGATGTTATGCTCCAATTAATTACCCTGTCTTAAGTTATTCCCTAGACTCTGCACAAATTTGGAGTGTCTGAATGGAAATTAAATAAGGGGGAATCTTAACCAATGGCAGCAACATCAGTTACCCAGCCATCACACAGACCCTGCATACTGAGTGAGTGGAAATTTTCCTGCAGCCCCAGATTTCCCTCCACATCTAATTGAGTGTAAATCAATGCCTATTTATAGTCAATCTATGAATAAATGTCAGTCCAAAAGTGTCATGGACTGGAGGTATATTGCAAGAGGCTTATGATGAATTTGTTTCCACAGGAGATAATGATTTTTGAAAAGTGTGGCCACAAAACGAGAGCAGTGCAACAAGATGTGGCAGGAAAGACGTTTCCCTAGAGCACCTTTTAACCCTTTGGTGAAATGAGCCAGCAGTAAGGAAATTTAAAGGGATCCACAGGGCTTGGGCAGAGGAAGGGGACTAGGGGCCTCCACTTCGTGTCAGTTTCACTTTGGAAAGTATAAGAAGGGAGAGAGAAACTAAGGTTCAGACATAAGGTAAAAGCTTATTGGGGAGGATGAATTTGCTTGAAAAGATTCCATTCCCCACCTCCGCCCCAAAGAAAGCTACTGATTGTCAGCTATTAAACATCAGTGACTAGTCTGGCACAGTTCTCTGGATTGTGAATGAATTAAATCGTGCAAAATGTACAACCTCAGTGCTACAGGTAACATAAGTAGCTAGGTAGAGAGCCAGACCTGTTTTACATTAATTCATATGTCTATATCATGTCATATGTCCTTTGCAATTTAATACTACATAGAGCTTGATCATTTTTTTTCACTATTCATCAGGGATATTTCATGCTAAGGCAACAAGAAATGCTCATTGGTATATGCACCAATACTGATTATCACCTTGGTTTTGTTTTCAATGTCTCTCTCACTAGAAGCATTTCTTCCTGTCGCTCCTCAGCCCCACTCCAGCCATAAGGACTCATCTCTGTGAGGAATTTATAAGCACCCTGTACAAATACTTCTTTCTAGCTACGTTCCTCTTCAGTTCATAGACCAACAGATGACCTATTAAGTGTAGTAACGGGGGATGGCAGAATGGACATTTACAATGATCAATGAAGAGTAACACTAAAATGCTCAGAAGTTTCCCTGAAGATGGAGAAGCTTCTAGAAGTTTCCACTTTTCAGTAAATGTTCTAGATTATGGAGCACTTGAAGGGTTCTAGGTCCAGTTCTCTCTAACTAGCTAGGTTTCATGTATCACAAAACACTGAAATATTCTAGCTTCTAGCAGAGAATAACTGTAAAAGAATCAGACAAGCACTGTTGGTGGGAATGTAAGTTGGTACAGCCACTATGGAAAACAGTTTGGAGGTTCCTTAAAAAACTAAAAATGGAATTACCATATGATCCAGTAATCCCACTACTGGGCATATACCCAGAGAAAACCATAATTCAAAAAGAAACATGTACCACAATGTTCATTGCAGCACTGTTTACAATAGCTAGGACATGGCAGCAACCTAAATGCCCATCAACAGATGAATGGGTAAAGAAGATGTGGCACATATATACAATGGAATATTACCCAGCTATAAAAAGGAATGAAATGGAGCTATATGTAATGAGGTGGATAGATCTAGAGACTGTCATACAGAATGAAGTAAGCCAGAAAGAGAAAAACAAATATGGTATGCTAACTCATATATATGGGATCTAAAAAAATGGTACTGATGAACCCAGTGACAGGTTAAGAATAAAGATGTGGATTCAGAGAATGGACTGGAGGACACGGGGTTGGGGGGGGGGGCTGGGGGCTAAGGGGAAGCTGAGACGAAGTGAGAGAGTAGCATAGACATGTGTACACTACCAACTGTAAAATAGATAGCTAGTGGGAAGTTGCTGTATAACAAAGGGAGATCAACTCCATGATGGGTGATGCCTTAGAGGGCCAGGACAGGGAGGGTGGGAAGGAGTCGTGAGAGGGAGGAGATATGGGGATATGTGTATACATACAGCTGATTCACTTTGGTGTACCTCAAAAGCTAATACAAGAGTGTAAAGCAATTATATTCCAATAAAGAGCTTAAAAAAAAAAAGAATCGGACAAACAGGCTTCCAACCCTGGTTCTTCCCCTTATCTACAAAACATCTTCAAATCCTTCAATATTCTCACCTGTAAAATGTCCACCTCAGTGTGTTATTCCAATGATAAAATGGGACATAGTAAGAAAGTTTCAATAATGATCCTTTATTTTCTTATTTTTAAAATAGTTCATAGTGTTTTGAAGAAGGTCAGGGAGATAAACTGTGTGGAAATAAACAGCACAATATAAAGACAGGCTAGACATTGTAGTAAAGAACAAATGTAAATAGCCATATTGCTACTCGTGATTGATAACTGAGACCCCATGGAAGTTGATTTGAGTTTCTAAGTTTCTATGTTGATTTTGAGTATATTAAGTGTCAATGAAAAACCGGATGTGGCACAAACAAGCTATGTGTTTAGATTTGTTTTAGAACTTCTTTTCTGTCAATTTATGTATCTCGTTATTTCACACATTTTGGAAGTGTATGAGCTATCGCTCTTGGAGAATAAAGTTAAATTTTAATCTGGAATTTTTTTAATCAAATGGTGCATCTATCCTACCTCTAGCCAACATCTTCTGAAACACACAGATATAACAATACCTCAGCCCCTTACATATGTGTCTATGTTCTTGTCTTTATTTCTCCCCAGTATAGCATAGAAACCACCAGCAGTTTATTTTCTCAACTGCTTTGACTTCTGCTGGTCCCACACCCTCTGCCATTCCACTGACCCTTGACAATCATGGTACTGAGACCTTGAGGATAAATCTCCTCTTTTCAGCCCTTAATTTTATCTCTTCTGAGTCCCTTTGGGTCCTCCTATCCTCACACACAAGTTTTAGACCTTTATCCCACTTTACTGCCATGTTATTGACTTATACATGAAAGTCTTCTAGGCTTTCTTTGAGTGTAACTACTCTGACTGCAGTCCACCGTAAGTATCACATCAATTTCTAACAAGATTGGGGATGAGAGGTTATTCTTTCTTAGTGTTATGGCAGGAGTATTATCTGGCAGTATACCCTCTAAGAAACGCTATATGCTTCTTAAAGGGAAGGCAAGTGAGAATTTGCCCTATGACTCTGTCTAATTTCTGTAACTCTTGAAAATTACCCTGACTCTTTCACTTTCCATTTATTCTACTGGGTTCTATATAATTGTAACCCCCAAAATGTAACCTAAATTATTTGTAATTATTATGGAATTATTCAACATTGAAAGATTGAATATAAAATCATTCAATTCATGCAAACTAAGTTTTCATATTATAAATAAACCATTCATACATTCTTCCAGGGTATGAGAAAAGGCTACAGAACCTTGACGTCTAGTCTAGGTATGTGTCTTCAAACTGGTTCATTAGGCATCACATAGGAAAGATGATCTGTCTCTTTCCCCAGTGATTAGACAGCCACTGCAGATCAATTCCTGTGTTGGGCCCCTGGCTAGAGCAATGTTCAGAAGCTTCAGACAGAGACTTCAAGATTTAGACAAGCAGAGGGACATTATGTACCCTGCAGCAGTAGTAAATGACATTAAACTATGGAAGTACTGGGCTCTTAAGCCCTTTTATGAGGAACTGCCTTCCTGTGATTGGTTCTCTTTTCATCTTTGTTATGATTTTACAAGTAACTTGTGTTAATTTGTTGATTCTAAATATGGCTAGTGAACATGTTAGCGCAATGAACCCTACCCATCTGGCATCAGTTTTCTGGATATACAGATTAGACACTCTTCATGTTGATGCTGATAAAATGCTATGGCCAGAACTGAGTCAGAGAGATTCAATTAATCACTTAATCCTCCTGCTTCTGCCCATGGGCTAACTCTCCTGCCTGGCCTACCTCAGTCTCTCCTATTAGTACGTCACTTAAGGGATGCCAAAGGAAAGCATACCTATTGATTTGGGTGGTAGTCAAAAAAGTGTTGCATTTTGAACTATAACAGATCCTTCCTGGTTTTGCAGCGTATATGGTGAAACAAAATGTTTTTCTGTGCATTTAGGCAGACAAAGGATAAAATAGACACCCATTAGAAAAATGTTGTTTGAATTTGCCTTCTTTCCATCTCCAAACTTTACCTGAAAATTGATTGGTAAACTTATTTTTAAGTGTGGCCCCCGGGGCCCTGCCCCTAAAGATTCTGGTTTTCTTAGGAATCAGAGCCCAGAAATCCAAAGTTTTAACAAACATCCAGCCTCATGTTGATGTAAACTGTGCATTGAGGCTCAGTCCTCAAGGGATTCCAGGCCAGTTCAGAACAGATGCTGCTGACTTCTTCACTGTTCAGCAGATGCAGTCAAATACCTTAAATGTGCATCAGTTATTTGATCAGAAAGAGATACCAAAGAGATACAACAGAATATCAGAAATAAACCAAAATGCATATGGCAATTTGATATTGTAAAGGTGACATCTCAAATTGAGGGGGGAAAAGAGAACTTTTTAAGAAATTGTATTATGACAGTTTAGTCATTTGAGAAAAAAGATAAATCTAGATTTGTCCCTCATACTTTATACCACACAGAGGGTAAAGGCAAATTGATCAGAAATCTAAATATAAAAATAAAACTATTGTAAAAGAAGAAAAATCTGTGTATTCCTTTACAATCTCTAAGTAAGGAGATCTTAATTATGATTTGATCTAGAAATAATTAGAAGAAAGAGTAATATATTCAACTATACATTTTTCAACTTTCTTTAGGGAAATCAATATTTATAGAGAAAAGGGGAGGAACTGACATCCTTACATATGAAGAGCTCCTAAAAACAAAAAAAGAAGAAAAACCCAATTTAAATAAATACAATATATGGACACCTCACAGAAAAAGAAAATACAATAGCCTTTCTACATTACAAAATGCCCAGGGTGCGAGACATGTTGCTATCTTGGGGTGTGTTGCAGGCAGAGGGAACAGCCTGGAACAAATGGCCTGAAGCAGAGCATGTTTGGTGTTACTAAGGAAATATGTATTGGTTTCACACACTGAAGCACAGAAAGTAGGGGAGAAGGTAGTTAGAGACAAGGAATGTTCAGGGCCTTGTAGGCTCAGGTTAGAATTTGATCTCATTCCGAATAAGGTGGAAAGCCACCTTGTTTTTAATTAGGGGAGAAACCTATTGTGCCTTGCATTGTAAAAGGATCATTCTGGCTGTAAAGCAAGGAATAGACCAATGGTGGATTGGCCCATACGTCCCTTCTCATACTATGATCACTATGCTTAAGTCAAAAACACAGGACTGCTACCTGCCTTGCCCTACACTTTCTAGGACACACACACACACACACACACACACACACACACACACACACACTCAAAAACAGGGATATCTTAAGTGCCAGAAAGAACTGGGCTAATATCTGGCTCTGGCATGGTTCAGCTGTGTAGCCATGAGCAAAATACCCTCCCAAACCTCAACATCCCTATCTGCTGCATGGGTTAGTAACGAATACTTCTTAAGATTGTTGACAGAACTAAACAAGGAAGCATCCACAGGCACCTAACTTTAGATGCCCCGCCAATTGTTTCTTCTCTTTCCTTCTCTGCTTTCAGGCTGGTCTCTAAGACTTAACTATCTGTACATGGAGTTGTTTTAGGTAAGGTGACAAAGTCAGGGATGGGGAACCTGGTGATAAATTGTTCTCTGCCAAGAGGTAGGAGGCCCCACTCTCAGAATCTTTACTGTTCTAGACAGTGCTCACAGTCCAGCTTTGAGCTAAATAGGATCTTCCATATTTGGTAGGAAGATTGACTTTTTTTGACTTCCTCAAAATTAGAATTTTTTTCCTCTCTAGTCCCATCAGAAATTTGAAGATCGAGGTCTCTATACTTCAAAGTGAACAAGAAGTTCTCAAGTTTCCCCTCAGCTTGACCAAACTTTAGATACTTCCTGACATAGGCCTCTGACCTCCCCTTCCTTAGAGCGTTTACTTTAGAAAACTTGTGACTATAGATCCTTTCTCTTTCAGTGATAAATCTTCACCCAGCCTCGTGCCAGTTTTACAACCCAGAAATGTTTTGAGTCCCAAGGACCCGGGAGCCATCCTTTTGAAATGTAATAATCAAAAAAGATGTATCCTCTTTTTCCAGTCTCCATGGGAGGGTAGGAGCCTAACTTTGATAAGCACTGAGTAGCAACTTCAGAGGCCTCATCACATTGACCAACCTCCCCACTAAAATCCTTCTTTCCAAGGGCTCACTCCAGTGTATAAAACCTCTCCTGCCTTTTGTTTCAGTAGAGTTGAATTCAATCTTTTTCCTGTATTGCAACAATCTTGAATAAAGTCTTTTTTGCCTGACCTGAGGACTACTGAGGCCCACAACTGAGGCTTAAAATCCAAGATTTCAAGGGAAAAAAGGGTCCTGTTTCATTGCTACTTTCAACGCTACTATAGCCAGACTGGACAGTTTTTCATATGATGAAGACCTACTTAAACAATCACCCCTAGGAGTAGAAATGAGTTCAGGAAGACATCACAACTTGCTAATAGATCTTCCTTTACAAGGCCATTATAGATTAGCACTTTCAGTTATTCAACTGTGTTATGTAGGGGGAATGAACTGCCAGCCTTCTGCATATGACCACGTTCCTCCCATCTGCATGGAGGTCCAGTGAAATCAATTTCCTGCGTTTTCCATCTTTCCCTGAAGCATCTGTCTGGTCATTTCAACAGGTAACCAGGTGCCCCTGAGGGATCACAGGGGGTGGGGCTCCTGTTCGATGTATTTCTTTGATACTAAAGCTGAGGAAAAAGATCCCAGATGCCAGAAACATTTATAGACAGAAGGCAGTCCCTAGTTTTCATTTGCATCTCTTTGTTCTCATCATCAAAGGCACTTGTGTAACCCTCACCAAAAGGAGATCCTTCTACTTGCTCATTATATGCTTCTTCCTGGGGTAGCTGCAAAGCTGACATTTCCCTTGCTAAATCACTAAGCTCTGATTAAGGCATTGCCCTGGGCGAGTCTCTCATCCAGCCTCAGGTGAAACGTGAGTCTCCACTTCTTAGAGCTTTCTTTATGTGCCATGCGTAAAGGAGCCTGGAAAGGGAACAAACTCTGTGCAGACTCTAGCAAGGAAGGGCGTATGGAATAATGATCTCTGCTTAATTAAGGCCAATGGGAGCTGTGATATGCCCACTTTCCCAAAAGAAAAAATCACCTTAGCTATGTTTGTTTGAAGACTGAAAAAAAAAAAAGGCTATTTATTAAATCAGATGATTGATAATCTCAAATCTAGCAGTATACCATTTTGAATTGGTAGAATCAGAAATCTGTGACAACTTCAGAGGGCAGAATGAAGGCCAGAAATCTGAGGATCAACTTGAAGAGAATTTTATCAGTTAAAATGCACAGAACAAGCCACCTGGCGAGGTGGTGAAGTTGTTGCAAAGAGAATCATATGTGAATCATAGTTCTACCATTTCTGAAGTAACTGGATTCCTTTTTTTCTTAATTAATTAATTAATTTATTTATTGGCAGCGTTAGGTCTTCATTGCTGTGCAGGGGCTTTCTCTAGTTGTGGCCAATGGGGGCTACTCTTCATTGCGATGAGTGGGCTTCTCTTTGCAGTGGCTTCTCTTGTTGTGGAGCATGGGCTCTAGGTGTGCGGGCTTCAGTAGTTGTGGCATATGGGCTCAATAGTTGCGACTCGCGGGCTCTAGAGCACAGGCTCAGTAGTTGTGGCACATGGACTTAGTCACTCCGAGGCATGTGGGATCTTCCCGGACCAGGGCTTAAACCCGTGTCCTCCGCACTGGCAGGCAGATTCTTAACCACTGTGTCACCAAGGAAGCCCTGAAGTAACTGGATTCTTTTTTTTTTTTTTAAAGCTCTTTTTTGGAATGTAATTGCTTTACACTGTTGTGCCAGTTTTTTCTGGACAACAAATATGTATTTATACATATATGCCCACATTCCCTCCCTCCCATGACTCCCTCCCACCCTCACTGTCCCAACCCTCTAAGTCCTCACCCATCCTGGAGTTGATCTCCCTGTGCTATGCAGCAGCTTCCCACTAGCTATCTATTTTACATTTGGTAGTGTATATAGGTCAATGCTACTATTAAATTTCCAACAAAAATAAATTAAAGGCATACAAGAGCTGCAACAGGATTCTGCATAGATTTTACCGGACTTTTGCATGGCTTCATTTTCGTAAAGTTGAAAGCATGTATGAAGCAATGAAATTATTAGAGACTGCCAATTTCTTTCCCTTCATATAAGTTAGACCAAGTTACACTTCTGCTAGTGAATTATGAGGTTTGTTTCCCACACTCTGCAGAGCCACACTGTGCAATCAAACTTCCTGACCTTTTCCAATCTGAGAGAGAAATATGATAACGGCGAGAGTTTTAGTTTGCATTCTTTTTTTGATGTGTGAGTTTGAACAGGTTTTTATATGTTTAAGAGCCATTTGTGTTTCTTTTTCTGTGAACTGCTTTGTTCATTTCCTCTACTCATTTATTTATTGAACTTTTAGACCATTTCTTATAGATTTATAGAGCTCACAGACATTTCTCTGGGATATGATTAGCAAATGCTTCTCAGAGTTTCATGTTTGCCTTTATTGTGTTTTTATAATAAAATTTTCAAGAACATATTAGTGGAATTTATTTTTTTCCCCTTCACTTCTGGATTTTGTGTAATACTAAGAGAAATATTTTAAGGATAATTCTCCATTTATTTGATTAATATTTTTAGCAGTTTTTGTTTCATGTTTAAATCTGGAGTTCACTTAGAAGTAAACTATGAATCCAGTTCTGTTATTTTACAGGTAACTATTCCAACACTTATTGAATAATCCATCAGTTCCTCACCAAGATGCAATGTCACATTTACCACATACTTAAACTCTCATATCTATTTGGTACTATTTCTGGAATTTCTGTGATACCACATTGACTAGTCTATGTGTGTAGCAGTACTACAGTGTTTTAATTATTCTAGCTTTCTAATATCTTTTAATATCTATTAGGACCATCCTTTCCTTCAATCAATCAAACAATGTCATGGACATTGTTGTTTATTTTTTCATATGAAACTTATCCAGCAAGAAAATAATGGATGAAATTTATATTGATATCATATTCAATTTATAGAATGAATAAATGAATGAGTTGATAGCGTTATTTTGTTAGTCCTTCCAAGAATACGGTATTTCATTTCATTTTCTTTGTATCTTGAGTCCCCTGGTAGTATTTCCATTTTTTTTCATGTACATCTTGCATGTTATTTGTTAAGTTTATTGTTTCATGTTTTCTTATTTCATTCTTGTTTTTTCTTTCTTGAAAAAAGGCTATTTTCAATGCAAGAAGGAGATTTTTATTTTTAAAGGAGGAGAGAGTTGGTGTGTCTGTAATTAAAGGTACATAGAAGGAGTGGCTGGAGTCAGTACTGGAGGAGAACATCGGAGTCAGTTTTAAAAGGGCCTTGGATGCTATGAATTTTGAATCTTACTCTTTAAATGACAATTAATGCCTACTGACTTTTAAAAGGTCGTCTATTATTTTTGGAAGATAATTCTGGAAGCAGCATGAAGAATGGACTAGAATCAGATCAGCTAGGTACAAGGTATCTAATTCAGGAAAATGCTATCCTATCCTCATATTCAGGAAGATGAAGACAGAAAGCCAGCATTTACTAAAGACCTAATATGTGTTTAGACATTGTGCTGATTCTTACAGATTTTCCCCCAAAATAGACTTATATTATACCCCTACCTCTGGCTCTTTGAAACAGGACAGCCTATTCATTTACCATCCACAGCTGATCTATTAAAAGAGACTTAAGTAAAAATTGATTCATTCTTTGTAATTTATCAAGTCTTGCCATGACTGACCCCTCCTTCCATGACAGTTGGTCTCTGCCTGCTTGGTATTCATCTTGTTTCCCTAGGTCAATGCCTTATCTTTGTGACCCACATCATGAATCCATGGCTTTGGAAGCTTCAGGTGAGACCTCATCCTCACCTACTGTAACATCTGGGCCTCTATTCTTTCCTACTAATCTGGGCTTGGCCTGGCATTTGGACCAGCATTTATCATAGTTTTAGGTAAAAACTGTGTTCATCAGTTCTGAGTACACCCTCAGTCCAGTCAGTGGACCAACTCTTTAGATTTGAGATTGAATTATCCCAGATTTCATGTCAGTATAGAAATGAGGTCATAATTCATGTGTCCCTGGGCTTCATTGGCTTGATATCTTCCATCTCAAAACACTGGCTCTCAGCAACAGCCCTGTCCCTCAATTATTTGAGGTCATCTTCCTGCTTTAAAATCTTAGAAGGTTCCCATTGGTATCACACTATATTCACAGATTCTTCTGGTTTATGTGACCAATTTGTCCCAGTTTGCCCAGAACTTTCACATTTTAGTGTGGAAAGTCCCCCTTTCTAAAACTTTCTCAGTCCCTGGGCAAACTGTTACAACTGGTCACCCTACCTTCCAGTGCTCAGTCCAGGCTCCTTCTTGTGTCTTTTCCTGTAGCATTGCTGTGTGCCTTCTTCTGGAATGAAATCTCACGTTATCATGGACCTTACTCATGCAATTACCCATTTCTGGGACACTAACATTTCCTTTGGCTGCTATTTCACCACAGTCACCTTTAATTCTGACACCTTTGAGGCTCACTTCTCTATCTGCTTGAGCCCACTCTCTTCCTTCTTTCCTGGGTCTCACTGTTCTGCTCATTTACAGGGTTCCACAGCCAGCTGGCTGGAGCATCTAAGTGTTATTGGGATGGGGACGGTGGGAAGGAGTCACGGGAGGGAGGGGATATGGGGATGTATGTGTGGATGCAGCTGATTCACGTTGTTGTATGGCAAAAACTGGCACAACAGTGTAAGGCAATTATATTCCAATAAAGAGCTAAAAAAAGTATTTTAATATTTATAGATAAAATACTTTCCTTTCCTAAGAGGCATACACTACTCAGATGGTTGATTCTAGCTGGTTTCAAGTAAAAAAATAATGCACTTATTCCTAGAGCCACTTTTCCATATGACCCTCAGGCTCTATTGTGAAGTCTGGCCCACTGAGCTAAATCCTTCCTTTCTTGAGTTGGATGAATCCTCTCCTGACACTTCTGTATTTATGTCCTCTTTTACCATCCCCATAGGCCTCCAAACGTGTTCATATCTCTGACCCCCAGGTATGAATGGATTGAAGCTCATAAGTTCATTGCCAGGAGGCTCTAGACTCCCGTGCAAATCACTGAATAGTTAGGTACGGGACTGGAGGTAAAGATGGATAATATATCTTCAGTGCAGCTCTGATCTGTAACAAGTTGATGTATTCAGTCCAGACTCAGCAAATTTCCACTCCACTCCACTCCATGTCAAATACGGCTCCTTTTTTTCTGAAATTTTTCAAGTGGAATTAACTGTTTCCCATGCATGGTTTCACTTTACTTTATTCAGATTCTTTCTCTCTTACAGCCCGTACTACTTTCTGTTACATTTTTTGGTTGCTGCTGATGATTTTTTTTTTCACTTTGCTATGTAAAACCTTTGTATTCAAGATTTCTAACATATGGCTGCTGCTCAAATATCTATTGTTTGCTGAACTGGCTGAAGGCAGTACCTCTGGCCTCTTTGGCAGTCTTCACTTGCTCTCCTGGTTCACCAGCATGGATAAAAGACCCTATGAGGCTCCCTTATTCCGTATATCCACGGTTTAACTCCAGCTAAGAGGGCAACATGAGGGGCATGGAGGCCTGCATTGTTGGTTTGATTCCTAGTTCACTCTAGAATTCAACAGAGCAAAATCTCCTATCTAGACTCTAGTGTTCATTCTATCGTTGGCTGCTCAAATGTTAGAAGGACTCATAGTTACTTCCACTTCATTCTCCTCTGCATGGGCTCAGTAATTCCTCTAAGGCACTGTTACCAGCCTGCCAATGTTAAATTCTGAGACCAAGAAATCACAATACAGCATTCTTTAGTAACTTATTTTCCATAAGACACACAATAGAATGGGGAGGACTTTTGAAAACTGAAAAACTAGAACTGATTTCTTTCCTGTCTCTACATTCAGAAAAATTATTTTCTGATTACCAAGCTAGCAGGTACCTGAAGAACACATGCAGACTACATGGATTCTAGGCCACGTCTATACTTTTAAATGTCCACTTTCAGATTTCTTCTTCAACTAAACCTAACACACAGTCTCATCATCAGATTTAACAAATAGTTTTTCTAAAGAACCTCATATATTCCAGATGCTCTAACAGATATTTGCACTTACATTATCATTTAATATTCATGAGATTCTGTGAAGAAAGAACTATTATTGGTATTTAAAGATGAGCAAACTGAGATTCAGAGAAGCTAAAATAATTTTCCTTCCTATGCCCAACATCCATTACATTTTGGAATCATGATTGAAACTTAGGGCTAATTCTATTTCTCAGAAAAAACACCTCTTCTCTTTATTATTTTCTATAAGATGAAAGGATGAACTGCTTCTAACAAGTATCTGGATTTATCATACTGTGATAAGACTCCTAAAATGGTCCCTGTCTCATGGTATTCACATCTTTGTGTAATCCCATATTCTTTTTATTTATTTATTTATTATTTTTTTGGGGGTACACAAAGTTCAATCATCTGTTTTTATACACATATCCCCGTATTCTGTCCCTCCTTCGACTCCCCCCCCACCCTCCCTCGAGTCCCCCCCACCCTCCCCGTCCCAGTCCTCTAAGGCATCTTTCATCCTTGAGTTGAACTCCCTTTGTTATACAACAGCTTCCCACTGACTATCTATTTTACAGTTGGTAGTATATATATGTCTGTGCTGCTCTCTCGCTTCGTCTCAGCTTCCCCTTCACCCCCCGCCCCCCTCAAACCTCGAGTTCTCCAGTCCATTCTCTGCATCTGCGTCCTTGTTCTTGTCACTGAGTTCATCAGTACCATTTTTAGATTCCGTATATGTGAGTTAGCATACAGTATTTGTCTTTCTCTTTCTGACTTACTTCACTCTGTATGACAGACTCTAGGTCTATCCACCTCATTACATAGAGCTCCATCTCATCCCTTTTTATAGCTGAGTAATATTCCATTGTATATATATGCCACATCTTCTTTATCCATTCATTTGTTGATGGGCATTTAGGTTGCTTCCATGTCCTGGCTATTGTAAAGAGTGCTGCAATAAACATTATGGTACATGTCTCTTTTCGGATTATGGTTTTCTTTGGGTATATGCCCAGGAGTGGGATTACTGGATCATATGGTAGTTCTATTTGTAGTTTTTTAAGGAACCTCCAAATTGTTTTCCATAGTGGCTGTACCAACTTACATTCCCACCAACAGTGCAGGAGAGTTCCCTTTTCTCCACATCCTCTCCAACATTTGTTGTTTACAGATTTTCTGATGATGGCCATTCTGATCGGTGTGAGGTGATACCTCATTGTGGATTTGACTTGCATTTCTCTGATGATGAGTGATGTTGAGCATCTTTTCATGTGTTTGTTGGCCATCTGAATGTCTTCTTTGGAGAAATGTCTATTTAGGTCTTCTGCCCATTTGTGGATTGAGTTATTTGCTTTTTTGGTATGAAGCTGCATGAGCTGCTTGTATATTTTGGAGGTTAATCCTTTGTCCGTTGTTTCGTAGGCAACTATTTTTTCCCATTCTGAGGGTTGCCTTCTAGTCTTGTTTATGGTTTCTTTTGCTGTTCAAAAGATTTTAAGTTTCATGAGGTCCCATTTGTTTATTCTTGATTTTATTTCCATGATTCTAGGAGGTGGGTCAAAAAGGATCTTGCTTTGATGGATGTCATAGAGTGTTCTGCCTATGTTTTCCTCTAGGAGTTTTATAGTGTCTGGCCTTACATGTAGGTCTTGAATCCATTTGGAGTTTATTTTTGTGTATGGTGTTAGGAAGTGTTCTAACTTCATTCTTTTACATGTTGTTGTCCAATTTTCCCAGCACCACTCATTGAAGAGGCTGTCTTTTTTCCATTGTATACTCGTGCCTCCTTTGTCAAAGATAAGGTGCCCATATGTGTTTGGGCTTACTTCTGAGTTCTCTATTCTATTCCATGGATCTTCCTTTCTATTTTTGTGCCAGTACCATACTATCTTGATCACTGTGGCCTTGCAGTATAGTTTGAAGTCAGGAAGCCTGATTCCACCAACTCCATTTTTCCTTCTCAAGATTGCTTTGGCTATTCGGGGTCTTTTGCATTTCCATACAAATCGTAAGATTTCTTGCTCTAGTTCTGTGAAAAATGCCATTGGTAATTTGATAGGGATTGCATTGAATCTGTAAATTGCTTTGGGTAGTACAGACATTTTCACGATGTTGATTCTTCCAGTCCAGGAACATGGTATGTCCCTCCATCTGTTTGTGTCATCTTTGATTTCTTTCATCAATGTCTTAAAGTTTTCTGCATACAGATCTTTTGCCTCCTTAGGCAGGTTTATTCCTAGGTATTTTATTCTTTTGGTTGCAATGGTGAATGGGAGAGTTTCCTTAATTTCTCTTTCTGCTCTTCCGTTGTTAGTGTATAGGAATGCAAGAGATTTCTGTGCATTAATTTTGTATCCTGCTACTTTACTAAACTCATCAATTAGTACTAGCGGTTTTCTGGTAGAGTCTTTAGGGTTTTCTGTATATAATATCATGTCATCTGCAAAGAGTGACAATTTTACTTCTTCCTTTCCAATTTGGATTCCTTTGATTTCTTTTTCTTCTCTGATTGCTGTGGCTAAAACTTCCAAAACTATGTTGAATAATAATGGTGAGAGTGGACACCCTTGTCTTGTTCCTGTTCTTAGAGGGAATTCTTCCAGTTTTTCCCCATTGAGAATGATGTTGGCTTTTGGTTTTTCATATGTGGCTTTTATTATGTTGAGGTAATTTCCTTCTATGCCCATTTTCTAGAGAGCTTTTTTCATAAATGGATGTTGAACTTTGTCAAAAGCTTTTTCTGCATCTATTGAGATGATCATATGGTTTTTATCCTTCATGTTGTTGCAATGATGTATCACGTTGATGGATTTGCATATATTGAAGAATCCTTGCATCCCAGGGATAAACCCCACTTGATCATGGTGTATGATCTTTTTAATGTGCTGTTGGATTCTGTTAGCTAGTATTTTGTTGAGGAATTTTGCATCTATATTCATCAGTGATATTGGTCTGTAATTTTCTTTTTTTGTGACATCTTTGCCTGATTTTGGTATCAGGGTGATGGTGGCCTCATAGTATGAGTTTGGGAGTGTTCCGCCTTCTGCAATATTTTGGGAGAGTTTGAGAAGGATAGGTGTTAGCTCTTCTCTAAATGTTTGATAGAATTTGCCCGTGAATCCATCTGGTCCTGGGCTTTTGTGTGTTGGGAGATTTTTAATCACTGCCTCAATTTCCGTACTTGTGATTGGTCTGTTCATGGTTTCTATTTCTTCCTGGTTCAGTCTTGGAAGATTGTATTTTTCTAAGAATTTATCCATTTCGTCCAGGTTATCCGATTTATTGGCATATAGTTGCTTGTAATAGTCTCTCATGGTCTTTTGTGTTTCTGAGCCCTATTCTTGAGTGAGGACTGGATCTTGTGACATGCTTACCATGAATAGAATACAGCAAAGGGGACGAGATGTCACATCTATGATTAGATTCCAAAAGATTGTGACTTCTATAATGTTCTTTTCCTGGCACCCTCTTTTGCTTTCTTGTTTGCTTTGAGTTGAGATGCTATGTGGAGAGGTCCATGTGGTAAGACACCAAGAGAGTCCTCCAGCCAAAAGCCTGTGAGCCATGGATGCCTTAGTCCAATGCTGTGTGAGGAAGTGAATTCAATCATCAACTACATGAGTGAACTAGGAAGCTGATTCTTCCCAACTGATCCTTGAGATGACTACTGTCCCAGCCAATGCCTTCATTGCAGCTTAGTGACAGACCTTGAAGTAGAGGACCCAGACAAGCAATGACCGGACTCCTGACACACAGAAACTGAGATAATAAAAGTATGTGTGTCTAAACTGTTAACTTTGGGAGCAATGTGTTACACAGCAATAAATATCTAACATGCACGCTCTCTCTGTCTTCGTTATTTGTTAGTGCTGTGTAACAAATCACTCCAAAAACTTAGTAAACAACAATCATTTATTTTACTCCAGAATTTTCAATGTGGTTAGGAATTATTGGGTTGGGCTGTCTCTGGTCCATAATATCTGGATCTTCAGCTGGGATGAGTAGACATTTTAGGGATGGGAATAGATGGGAAGTTGCTAGGCCTGGCTCTCTCTTCAGCTAGTCTCATGGTCTCCCCATGTGGCCTCTCCGTGTGTCCCCAGCACAGTGGTCTTAGAGTAGTCAGGCTGCTCCGTTGGCAGTCCAGGGCTCCAAAAAAAGTTGTGTAAACGACCACAGCAGAGACTACAAGGCTTTGGATGACAGTCTAAGAAGTCACTCAGAGTCACTTCCACCATATGCTATTAATCACAAAAGGCCAATCATAATTCAATGTGGGTGAAACCTACACAGAGCATGAATATTGGGAGATGAGGACATCTGCAGACTGCCTTGCAGTCTGTCTATTGTACTGAACTGTTCTATATCTATTTTTTTTCCTAATCTCATCAAACGTCAAATGTTACTATGGAAGAAAACAGGCGTGGCAGTTGGACAGACCTGCTCCTTACTGTCTTCGTTTGTTTTTAGGTGGAACACTTAGCCTGTATATGCCCTAGAGTCCTGATGCATAAAATTAGGGTAAATTTCTGTACTTTTATGAGTTGTGGTGAAAATCAATGAGGTAAACTTCAAAGTAGAGCACTAGCATATAATGTGCTCCATGTACAGTGGATGGTAGTCCTGCTTTTCTAAGTTCCTATGTTCTCTCTTGGCCCTCTTTTTTCTAATCCTCTCTGCTAGGCCTCATCATATCCTGTCTTCTATTATAGTTGTTCATGTACATTTATTATCTTACCTAATAAGCTATAAAAACATTTTAGAAGTAGGAATTATATTCATCTTTACAATCCCATTAATTTAGCACATGGTAGGTCCTTAATAAATAGTCATCGATTAAACATTCACTGCTTACTCTTTGTACTATTTGTCTGGCACTATTTATTCATTGCCTTGTCTCCCAGCTCCTTAGTAGAAGCAACTGTGCCTTGTAACTCTGTCTTCATCGCCAGCCTCAGGCCTTGTACAAAGTGTTCCCTAATTGAATTCTATGAAACCAACTGAAATAGCCACTGTTTTCTTAACATATTTCCATTTGCCTTCCATTGGACCCTTCCTACTTCCTGGTAGGAAACAGCAGGGCAAAGTAGAAGGAGGCAGTAGAACATACAGTTTAGATATTCATACTCAGGGAACCTGGCTTTGAACCAGATTCAGGCGGTTACTACTTGTAAACCTTAGGAATTATTTAATCTCTCTAAGCCTCTTTTTGTCATTTGTAAAGTGGAAAAAGTAGTTTCTTCTCATAAGGTACTTGTGAGAATAAAATGGGATAATGTATGTATAGCACTTAACACATTGCTTACACAAAGCCATTGCATAGTAAATTCTGACTTTTGTTAAATGTCACCTCTTCCAGGAAACCTTCTTAAATTGCCCAAGCTGAAACTCTGCCCAGACTGTCTATGTAATTTTGCTTGATTCTTCCTTATGGAAAATGTCTTACTCAACCCTTTATAACACTGAACTATGTGGTTCATTTTATTATCCATATTAGATTGCAAATTCTTAGACTATAGCATCTGGGCAAGATTTCACAAGAAGTTCTGAACATAGCATAAGTAAAGGAATATTTTTGCACCCTTTCCCCACACTTTTACCTCTATCTGTCCTCTTTGTAGAATTATGTAGATAAAAGAACTTAATATTATTAGTTAAAATATGTATTGGACCATTTTTTACTAGGCAGCACTTTTGATTGTCACTCTGATTACCATTTTTTTGATAAGCAGACCCAGGGTTTCCCTTGTAACCAGCATGTTTCTCTCTTTCACTCTTGTTCTTTCTCTTTGAAGCTGTATTTAAGTATTAAGTTCATATTAAATTCTTCCCAATTTTTATCCTCCCTTTTCCTGCTTGGAGATGAAGAGTTCTTTTTTTTTTTTTTTTTTTAAATTGGAGAATAGTTGTTTTACAATACTGTGTTAGTTTCTGCTGCACAATGAATTAAATCAGCTATATGTGTACATATGTCCCCTCTCTCTTGAACCTCCCTTCCAACCCTCCCTCCACCCCGCCCATCTTGGTCACCACAGAGCAACGAGCTGAGGTCCCTGTGCTATACAGCAGGTTCCCACTAGCCATCAATTTTATACATTGTAGTGTGTATATGTCAACCCTAATCTTCCAATTCGTCCTACTCCCTCTCCCCCCCCCCCCCCCGGGTCCACACGTCTGTTTTCTACATCTGTGTCTCTATTCCTGCCCTGCAAATAGGTTCATCCAGAGACCTTGCTTTGGGCACTATTGAACAACAACTCAATATTCTTTAATCTTCTTTGGTTCTATGTATATACTTGTCTCAGTCTGAAATTTTGCTGGGAGGCAAGATTAATGGAGGGCAGGATCTGATTGTATCTGTTCTTGGAAGTAATACCATTAAAACCCCACCCCATGAATATCGAGTGACACAATAGCAGCAATACTAACAGTAATGGTTAATATGCACTGAGTGCCTCGTGAGCCCTTCTAATTGTTCTCTATGTACTGACTCATGAAATCCTCAGAACAATCCAATGAATTAGTACTGAGGCACAAACACATTAACCACTGCTCCAGTGTGGCCGACAAGTGGCAAAGGTGAGGTGCAAACCCAGAGAGTTTATCATTAGCAACATACAGCTCTTATCCTTTGTAATATACTTCCTCTCACTGGGTACCTATACATAAGGGGTGAATGTAAAAATTGAACTGCTCCCATCTACCCCACTGTTATTCCTGAATTAGAAACTTAACACAAACCCCCTACTAGTTAGATGTGACTTAAATCAAAATAAATCAATTATAAATCCATGTACAGGCAGAAATAGAGGAAATTTAAAAACCCTTGAGGACATAACAGAAGATTAGTAGGACAAGTAGCTGACATCAACAGTAGGGATGCAAGATTATCAAAGCCTAGGTGTAGTCAGTAAGAATAGCTTCTTTTCTCAAGTGGGTTTGAGGTTCTTACCTTTTATCCTGAGAAGTAAGCATTCACATTCCACCCACATTTCCACTACCAAGTTTTCATAATCACTGAGGCCTTACCATCCAATGATAAGGAGTTATATTTGTCCACATCTGGGACCTATCACTCTCTCATTTCTTTGTTTCCCTTGGTAGTAGGTGGGTCTAAAGCCAATGAGCCTTCATATTGACAACAAGCAGTATGATGTTAGTGGGTTTATTCAACTAAGTTCTACTTGACTAATTCATTTGTAAAATTATAAAGCCAAAAAAAGCCCGATTCCACTGCCTTTTAAGATTTGCAACCTTGAAAAACAGACCAATCAACAACAGCTACATGGATGGGGCTACAATGATCCTGACCACTGATCAATGTTCAGCTACTTATAACCTATAAACAGGAAGAAATACATCAGGAAATCAACACATATTGCTTAAGTGCATATTGGAGCCAAAGACTGTCTAGCAGCACAATAATGAACCAGGTATGGACCCTGCCTTCAAGTAGCCTAAGGGTCTGCTAAGACTTAAGTAAATAAGACAGGGGTCAACACAAGACAGTACCAAAGGTATCAAAGAGATCAAAGACCGTGAGGGGGGAGTGGCGATGGAGATAAAAATGAGGATACCTCTCAGCCATCAGTGAAAAGACATACATTAGTTCCTGAACAATAGCACTGAATACACACACTATTATGCAATGAGTACTAGCAACATCAAAAAAGCTTGAAAATGCAATTTTTCATTTTTTTTATGTGTACTAGGTATAAAAGAGTAGCTCAAACAACAGAATCCCAGGATATATGTAGGCTGGGGGATGGGGAAATGTTATAATAGACGGTAATAACTAAACACTTCTAATAAAAGAAGTAACCTGCATTCTTTCTTTGTGGCACACATGGCTATTATATTTAGTAAATCATTGATTTGATTATTTGCTTGGCAGGCTAGCAAAACTAGAGTGTTTTTTGCAGCTTTTCCCCAGGGTCTATTTGCTCCTTAACCTCAAGGCCCCAGCACCTGAAGCAGAGTAGATGCTCAATAAATAGTTGTTGAAAACACGAATGAATGAACATTGGATGAAAAAGCAATGGAACATTAAGTACATGAACCAATCCCATTCATGTTATATGCAATCGAGAACTGTAGACTGACAAAAATCAAGTTACACTCAAAGAAAGCTCTTTTGTTTTTTTAATGGGAAATTCTGTGTGTGCACAGTATACACAAGTTCTGAAACGCACACACAGACTCAACTGTGATTTACTTAACAGGTTAGAGAATGACATTTTTCTGGACTCCAGCAATACACTGAGGGAACTTATTAAATGGTGTGTTGTACAAATGCCAAATACCCCAAATAGTCAGTCTTCCCCAGCCATTTCATAAACAAACTTCAAAAGTCAATTGGTTTAATTGAACTGTCAAAGTAGGTCAGACTGAAAGGGCAGAGAGTATATATAAATAGCCCAATGTCTCTCAGTCTCAGGGAGCTAGTCATTAGATTTCAATCTTATCGTAATTAATATATTATTAAAATCCTCACAAAATAAATTGGCTTCCTTTCAATCAGAGAGTTGAAGTCAAGCAAAGAAGTGAGGAGGGAAAATACTCAGGGTAATTTCCTGGAATTCCAAATTTGGGCAAATCTATATGGGCTACATTATTTTTCTGCTTGGTTAAAGTAAGAGATCTTTTCATTTAGTAGTACTGTTCTTATATTTTAAAGCTTTCAAATCTTAGAACAAACATCCCTAAATTTGTCCATATAAGGTCAGTCATGATTTTCTCAATGTAATATTTTGTCTCCAACAAAACAAACAAGTGGAGTGTTTTACCCACCTGAATATCAGCTTTCAGGCTGAGATAGGTCCACAAAATATGTGTATACCTAGCAAAGCAGAGCAAAGCAGAAAAATAGACACATAACAAGCATTTGTTGGAATGACCGAAATTCTAATTTCCAAGAATAACGCATTCAGGAATTTTTCCCCAACTTTTTTTGAATTTTTAATCCATATTTTCTTACTGAATCTACTATGGAATTATCCTGCATTGTATAGGAAGTACAATATTTGGAAGAAATTTTAAGAAAATTTTATTGAATGTTTGCTACATGCCAGGCACAGTATCTCATTTTAACCTCACTACCGCCTTATAAAGGAGGTGCTATTAGTCTGCCTACTTTATAGATGAGGAAATGGACTCTTTGATAGATTAAATAAATTATCCAAGTTTATGCACCTCAACCATGAGAGAGCCAGGATTTAAACCAAATCCTTATGTCTTCAAAGCATTAAGTTTCCTTAGCTCCTGATTTCAAGTTAAATGCAGTGAGAGAACCAGCATAACTCCTCTCCCTTCAGCACAGTCTTTCTCCATCTGGGTCTTGGGATCTCCTACATCAGAATGTTTGGGGCTAGGGCAGGTGTAACAGAGAGGTCTTATCAAAAATGGAAATTCATCAGTTTTACCCAGAACTACTGAAGGGACATATCCAGACCTATCAAGAAAGATGGAACCCGGAAAAAAAAAAAAACAAAACAGCCATGTGGGAAGGAAGATGAGAGAAGTGAAATGAAATTTGGATTAAATATTACTGATCTTTTCAGAACTGGCTAATGTTAAAGGCAAATATATTGTGTGTCTGTGGCAGCTAAAACTAAGTTCAAAGCAGAATTTCTCACAAAGACAAGGAGTGACAGGTTAACTGAGGAAGTTAAGTGCTGTTGAAGGATGGGAAGAATTCTAAAGATAGAAGGAGGTGACCAACTTCCATGCTATACTGGGTGACCCTAAACACGTTATTTAAACCTCTCTAAGCCTCAGTTACTCACGTATAAAATGGGGGAAATAATGTCTATAAAAGAACATCAACAAAAATACTCTAAGTAAAAATGTGTAGCTGAATGTCCAGCATATAATAGGCATTTAGCTGGAAGTATCTTCTTTTTTCTTAGAATAGCTAGCTTCTCCTGTGTGGATAGTCCTACATTCTCTGTAGATTTGTACATCCTTCTGTTTAATTTTGGCAACATACTAAGCTAGAAGGCTGTTTCTATAGTCCAATAACTATACTGCAAAACCAGCCTCCAGGGTCAAAAATGAAAAGAGAAGAAACATGACACTGTCTTGTAACTCCCTGGAATAGCAATGCATTCATTTTCTCACAAATCAAATGCCCTTTATAAACACTGACCAATGCCAAGGTCGTTCTGCTCCAGATATTCTAAAAATGGCACGAAGATTTTTTTTTGGGTCAGATTCATGACCTTGGAGCTAAGATAGCAGGAGGGATCTGAGAAGAATTCAGCAACCAGTTTAGAGTCAGGTCTGCTGGGGTAGGCTTGCTAATAAGGACTGTGTCACAGGTTCAGTCCCTGTGTAGGCCTGTTATATTCTCTGTCTTCTAGGACCTCATGGCAGCATGACTTGAGCCACCAGCGCAGGGATGTCCACAGGAAAGATATAGCAGAGGGCAAGGCTTCTGCAGAAACCATCCAGGCACTAACTGGATGTGGGGGCATTTCTGTCATATTCCCTTAGGAGAGACGCTGACCCTGGCTTTGACTCTTAAAGCATGTGCTGAATCAGTTTTCATTTCAAGAGAAACTGGAAGAGTCACTGGTTGGAGAGGTGGGCAGAGAAGGGATATGTGTGCACAGTTTGAAGCACAAGGGCACGTGGGTATTGCAGTATTGAGATGTGCTTCTAGTGTTAGAACAAAGGAAAGGGGGAAGGTAGAAAAAGGAGGAAAGAAAAGTATTCACATTTATTAAGCACTGTGAGAACTTTATATGAACCCTTTATTTATCCACCAGTAACTATTTCCAGGTGGCAGGCACTGTGCTGGGGATAAGCACAGGGGAACAAGGCAGACAATGTTCCTTGTTTGTATAGAACTTACTCTCTGGTAAGGGAAATAAATATTCAACAATCAATTACAACTGTGACATGTGTTATAAAGACAGGAGCGAAGGGCATTACGGAGGCATATGTTAAGGGATAGTTTTGGTTAAGATTTCCGAATGTAAAACATAGAAACCACTTCTGACTTAATTTAAACTGAAGTAGGTTTCTGAAATGAATATTATGATACTTCACAGAATCTGAGAAAGAATATAGTATCCAGGCCTCTTAAAGGACAGGCTACATTGTAATCTTGGAATCTCATAAACAGGACATCATGAGTCCATCTGGGGATTCTACCATGGCGTGACTCTGCTACTACCACCAACAATTTCTATGTTTATCCATGTACAAGCAGTGGAAGCAAAAAATATCTGACTGGTTTATTTTAGGCCATGTGCCAACCTTTGGTCAAGACTGAAGAACCTGTTACCAAAAAGAAGAGATGATGTGGGAGTGAAGTGGCTATGTTCTGCAGACAAAAATATCACAAAGATCTCACTGAGATGGTAGAATCAGGGAGTGGAATTTCAGAGGAAACTTGAACCATAAGATGGACATTATGTCCATTTTATGGATGAAGAAAGGAAGGTCCAAGAAGGTTTAGTGACTCATCTAGAGTCACACAACCATTACATTAAGGGAATGAGAATAGAAATTCAAGACTTTCTGATTATAAAACTCATGGGTTTTCCACTAGGTCATATTTTCCCAGTTTGTAAGTCATTTATGTAATTAAAACTTAGGTTATTTAAGATACCATGGGCCAGATTTTGAATAATAAATGTTGATGTCATTGGCAATCCTCAAGAAAAGAAAGAGAAATCTTTCACTTGTTGGCCTGATGTATTTTGCACAAAGTTTGTGAAAGCTGTAGCAAAATCAACCTTATAATGGTTGCATTATATACAGATGTAATAAAACTGCAAGAAAATCAAACTTAGAGGAAATATTCAAGATAGAACTTGACCTCTGCTAATTACTGCCACATGGCCAAAAGCAAGGGTGGCAGTTGGAGACAGAGTTAACAGATTGGCGGGGGGGGGGGCTTTTTTCAGCTAGTCTTCTTCTCAATGTCTCAAAATGTTGGTAAATTAATTATTTTCCCAACATAGTACAGCTAAAGTAAGTGAATTAGCAAAAGCTAGAATATCAGTCATTTGTATTTTTTCATCACCTTCACCATGGTTGACATGATAGTTAGTGTCCTTTGGAAAAATATAATTAATAAGACACAGTGTTAGTTTTGAACTATTCCAAGCACTGGCTGTAACTTTATCACTCTTCCTCCCGCTCAAGAAAGCATTCCAAATTACCCATGAGAGTGATCTTATAGTGGGCATAACTTGAAAGTGACTCAAATGTATGTAAAATTTAAAAACCTCATTTAGCACCTTTATCATGCAACACACCCATAAGTAATCATGACACAAAATATATTCTAATGATTGTTAAGAAAATGAATAACTACTTTAACACCCAGATCCAAATTCATCTGTTTCATGGGTTATCTCTGATTACCCTGAACTAAACTTTCACTTTAAAAAGACCTACTTGGACCCTGAATCTCAGAATTTTCACCGTGGTTACATACCATCTGCCGGGAACAACTCGGCGACTCGAGGTGAGTGACGGGTGCCGCAAGCTTGAAAAAAAGACAAACACAGATTGAAGAGAAAGATGGGACCGGGGGACTCAAGACCTCTAGGATCAAGAGCCTCGCTGATTGATCCCACGTTGCTTTTATTGAGTTCTCGGTATAGCCTAAGGGTCTGACACTCCCAGGTTAATCCCATAAACAATCAAAGCCCTCACATGACTGGGGGCAATGATCTTTGTTTGCCTCCTGGGTCCTGATTTGAGCTGGGCGTGGCATGGGTTTGAGCTGGGCGTGGAGAGCAAAGCAGCCCTGGGGGCAGGAGACCTCTCTCAGAAGGATTAAGGGTCTGTGCCCCACCCGTGTTGGCCCCTCTGCGACTGTGCCTGTCTTAGGTTGTTCCTCCCTTGCGGAATCTTACCCGTCTCTGGCTAACCAGTCATCCTCCAGGGCCAAACACGGTGATATAAGGAAGGCTCTATGCACCACCCCTGTTGGCCCCTCTGCGGCTGTGCCTGTCTTAGGTTGTTCCTCCTCTGAGGAATCTTACCCGTCTTTGGCTAACCAGCCATCCCTCAGGACCAAACAGGGTGATATTAGACTCCACGCCCCGCACCCTCAGCTCCTCCACTGCTCAAGTAGGACATTCTGAATCCCATCGATCGGCCCACATACTTCAACATTTTCAATGTTTCAAAAAGGTTCCAGAATGTCTTCCCACAACCATCCCTTCAGAATAGGCCACCACTTCACAGTTTTCTAATTATCTCATGTGCTTTCATCCCTGCTGGATAAGAAATGCATTGAAGACACTAATCAGCTCACAGTACAGAGGTGGACACAACTGTTATAAGTATAGGAATTTCTCATCTGTTGTTCTGGTTCCTGAAGCCATGGAGATAACTTTTTAAATAATATATAGAACCTTGAAAAACTGTATTATTCTATTGAAGTTAACAAGTACCATGGGAGCAAACTACAACTTGCCTTAAGCCTATTCCCAAGGAATATGTTTTTTAATTAATTAATTAATTTATTTATTTTTTGGCTTGTGTTGGGTCTTTATTGCTGCACATAGGCTTTCTCTAGTTGCGGCAAGTGGGGGCTACTCTTCATTGTGGTGCACAGGTTTCTCACTGCAGTGGCTTCTCTTGTTGAGGAGAACAGCCTCTAGGTGTGTGGGCTTCAGTAGTTGTGGCACATGGGCTCAATAGTTGTAGTTCACGGGCTCTAGCGCACAGACTCAATAGCTGTGGCACACGGGCTTAGTTGCTCCACAGCTTGTGGTATCTTCCTGGGGCAGGGATCGAACCTGTGTCCCCTGCATTAGCAGGCGGATTCTTAAGCACTGCACCACCTAGGAAGTCCCCCAAGGAATATATTTTTGACTAAAGCTTAAAGCTAAGACTTGAGATAAACCTCACTGAGTCATGATGTATATACATAGTGCTAAATTTAATTTGCTAATATTTTGTTAATGATGTCTATGTTTATGGTCATGAGGGCCATTGACATAATATTTTTTTCTTTCAAGGCCTTTGTCTCATATTGAAGTAGGGATAAACCTTGCCTCATAAAATAAGATGAGACGTGTTCCCCCATATCATTTGTGAAGGATTGGTATTACTGATCCCTCAAATATTTGACAGAGTTAACCCTGAAGCCATCCCTCCTGGAGTTTCCTTGGTAATAATTTTTTTTTGATTACGGCTTTCTATTTCTTCTTAAGTCAGTTTTAATAATTTGTGTTGTTCATATACTTTGTTCATTTCATCTAACTTGTTGATAAATTAGCATTAAGGTGCTCATAATATTTCCTATTCTCTTTTTAATGTCAGTAGGATCTGTAATGATGCTCTCCCTCTCATTCCTAATATTGATGGTTTGTCTTTTTTGGTCTTAATCAGTCCAACTAGAGATTTATTGACTTAATCCCAAAGGTGAGGAACAAGTCATGGATGCTCACTCTAACCACTTCTAATAAACACTGAACTGGAGTTCTGAGACAATATAACAGGTCAATAGTAGAGAATATAAATTGTGCACATAGATCCCCATGTATATGGTCAATAGGTTTCCATGAAGGTGTCAAGATAATTGAATGAGAAAGTCTTCTAAACAAATGGTGCTGGAACAAGTAGTTACCAATACAGAAAAAAAAACAAAAAACAAATCTCAACATTTCCCTCACACAGTAGATGACATAATTAATTTAAAGGATCATCATCATAAATGTAAAATCTAAAACTAAAACTATAAAACTTTTAAAAGAAAACATTGGAGAAAATCTTCATGACCTTACTATAGGCAAAGATTCCTTAGGATGTAAAAAGCAGAAACCATAAAAAGAAAAAAAAAACTTTCAAATTGGACTTCATGAAAATTCAAAACTTCTGCTCATTGAAAGATATTATTGAAACTATAAAAGGGAAGCTTTGGACTGAAAGAAAACATATATTTGACAAAGCATTTTTATTGAAAGTACCTAAAGAAAACTTCCGATTCAATAAGGTGGCAAATAACCCAATAATAAATGGGCAAAATTTTGAAAGGGAACCTCACCTAAGATGATATACAATAGGCTGATAAGTCCATGAAAAGAATGGTCAAAATCATTATTTATCAGAGAAATGCAAACTAAAACTATAATGAGATACCACTACATACACATTAGAAAAGATAAAATTAAAAACATTGGCAATGCCAAGTCTTGACAAGAATGCAGAGAAACTGGATCTTTCATATACTGCTGGTAGGAATGTAAAGCATTGCAATCACTTTTTTTTTTAACAGACAATAAACTGCATATATTTAAAGTGTACAATTTTTTTTTCTTATTGGTAATGTATATATGGCAATCCCAGTCTCCCAATTCATTCCCCCCAACCCTCCCTGCTTTCCCCACTTGGCGTCCATATGTTTGTTCTCTACATCTTTGTCTCTATTTCTGCCTTGCAAACCGGTTGATTTGTACCATTTTTCTATAGTCCGCATATATGTGTTAATATAGGACATTAGCTTTTCTCTTTCTGACTCACTTCACTCTGTACGACAATCTCTAGGTCAATTCATGTCTCTACAAATGTCCCAGTTTCCTTGCTTTTTACAGCTAAGTAATATTCCATTGTATATATGTACCACATCTTTTTTATCCATTCATCTGTTGATGGACATTTAGGTTGCTTCCATGTCCTGGCTATTGTAAATAGTGTGCAATCACTTTTGAAAACAGTTTTCAGTTTCTTACAACGTTAAATGTACACTTACTATATACCCCAGGAATTTCATTCCCAGGAACCTACAAAAGAGAAATATAAACATATATTCATACAAAAACTTATATGTAAATGTTCACAGCAGCTTTAAATTCAAAACTAGAAACAACCCAAATGTTCATCAACTGAGGAATAGATAAACATATTGTGGTATGTCATATCATGAAATATTATTCAGTAATGAAAAAGAATAAACTACTGATACACACAACAACATGGACAAATCTCAAAAGCATTATATTAAGTGAAATCAGATATATATAAAAATATAAAATCATACTATATGATTTCATTTATATGCAAAATTACAAAGACAAATCTCATCTAAGATGACAAAAAGCAGACCAATGTTTATCTAGAGCCAGGATGGAGGCTGAACTGTAGTGGGACACAAATGCACATTTTGGAGTAATGTTCTATATCTAGATAGTGGTAGTAGTTATACATCCATTCATATTTGCCAAGTTCATAGAAATATATAATTACAATAGGTGCATTTCATTATATTTAAAGTATATTTTGATGAAATTGATTTAAAATTAATACAATTCCCATTACAATATTTTTCATCCTCTCCCAATTTTCATTCCTTTCCAAATGCCATCACATGTGGTGGAACATGGCAGGAGTGGAGGAAACACATTGTCAAGAGACATCAGTGTTGTCAGTCTGTCACTGGGATCTTTACCATCCTTTCAACGGTCTCTCCTTTTCTGCTTGTTCTCTATTAGAGCTGTGTGACCTTCAGAACCTGCCCAGAAACACTTAAGCAGCTCAGCTTTAGTGAGACTTTAGCACTAAAATCTTTACTTGAATTAACTTGAGTCCATGCCAGAGAAACATCTAAATTTTGTATATCTTATCAACTAGAGAAGAGATGAAAAGCATTGTAGGAAAACAAGGGAATACTGCTGATGTTCTGTGTTCCTCTTTAATTGACATGGATACAGGATGACAGAGGATTGCAACATTACCTAATCCAGGAGGGCAGTGATGAAGAAATCTAAAGCAGAGAAGATTTAGCTCCTCTGGTTAAGAAAAAGAGTCTAGAACACTCCAAAATTTCAATAAATTATCCATCCTTGTATGTTTCCCAGACTCAATTAACACTAATATATTTAAGACAATTTTATTCTCCCATTTCATAGACAGGGGAAAGCTTTATTTTTGAAGAAAGAAAGGAAAAATTGAATAGAGGGAAGGAAGATGGGCAGGTGACAGGCACAGAATTAAGTAAGATATGTAATTAAGTTTTGCTTGCTTGGTTAACTCTTGAAACTGAACATCCTTCATTTTATGGAATCTGATAATAGTGAACAAGGAAAAAAGAGGAAACAGAAAAGTCAGAAAATATTCGTTAATTTACAAAAAAAGAGGGATGAACTGGAGAAGCGATTAAGGAGAGAAACCAGGACATCAGAATCCATAATGAGCATCAGTCTGGGGAGAAATGCTGGAGAATGACGGTTGACATAAAAAAAAAAAATACAGAACACTTGAGAACAACTTCAGTGTATGTGAGAGACATCATGACATAATTGGGAGGGAAGATGTTAAAAGTTTTGCTTCAATATTAGTTAAGATACCACGTGATATGCTTTGAAACTCCAGTAATATATGAATTGAAGTTTTAATTATTTTAGGTTACAGACTGGTATAATTGGAATATGATTCCTTGCATTTGCAAGGAACTTTGTGGTTTATACAGATTATGGAAGAAATAAAAAGACCTCTTCAAAAAGCCAGGAGAGAAAAGGAGGGAGAAAAATAGCATATCTTGGGTGCCATGTTGGTTACTGAAACACTTTCTGTGAAAAGCACAAGATTCCCTTCAAACCAATCTTGGGTTTTTATCATCTTAGCTTCCTTCCTGGTTGAGACTCTCAAGGCTACAGGAGACTTGGAGCCCTTCTCAGGAACTCAGTCATGGTTAGTATCAAGTTGTATCCCCTTCAGTTCTCTTTATTTTGCTATCTTCTTGGAGTTTTTATTGGTGGAGGTGGTAGGGTGGCATGACAACTTTTTCACTATTTCACATTTTTTTGAGATCCTGAGCACCAGAATAGTGAGATAGAGAGAGAGAGTAAAGGATTATGTACTACATTCTGTATATAAATATGTTTTATTTGAGTGCAGGTAAGCCATCAAGTTCACACATATAATACCTTAAGTATACATGGTTTTAGGACATGATGCAGGGATATAATGAACCTACAAGAAGAGATGACTCAGCACCCAGAGGAGTTTTTATAGAGGCTTCATCCCACCTCCTGTGGGGCAACTGGGGAGTCCATGTTTTAAGATATTTTACATTTGTAAACATATGTGAGAAACAGCCTGGGATCTCTAACTGGAGAAAACATTACAGAAGGTTGGTTGTCATTAGAATTAGCAAGAACTAACTAAGCTTGAATGATTAGTGTTAACATGATTCCACTTTTTAACCTGGATTTGGGGTTGGGTAGTCTGAGAAAACTCAGAATTTGTAAGATTCTAAGTTACCTCTAACATTTTGGCAAGTAGAGACAATATGTAAAAAAGAGTAATGCATCCTAGGTAAAATTTAAATGTTTCCTCTGTTACACCCCCTTAATCCAGATGGTCTCTTTCGAAAATTATATAAATGCTTATGTATATCCAGAAATTCTGGATAACTCAAAAGTTAATTTCACTGTTTCTAAAGAGGATTTCCAAACTTATATTTTATCCTCTCTATAAAAATTTAAACTGAAATTTTCTTGAAAAATGGCAGAAAGACTTTCTTTCCTATTAGATTATAAATGATACCTTTTCTCACTCATGCAAATGGGAATATTTAAGATTTGAAAAAAATGAGAGCTGATTAAATCAGCAAAAGTCATTCACAGAACAATTGGGCCTGTGCTAACTCCCCTAGAGATGGGTCATAAATCACATCAGGGCCTCTTTTCTCCCAATTTGCACACAATATTAAATAATGGAATAGACTTTGAGTGTTCACTGTCAAAGAAGCTGTCAAGGTCATCTACAGAATCCTATCCAATATCTATCTTTCTAGCCATTCACCTTCTGAAAATATCACCCAACATTTAGAGCTAGAACTTAGAGTAAATATTTAACCATAGCATAAAGGCGTTAAATCAGCTATAACCAAATCGTATTTCCTGGAAATATTCATTATTTATGATTTAGAAGTAGAAATGTCCCAAATACCTATACTCACTTTCACTCATACGATCTATCCTAAACTGGTACGTTATCCAATAATTTTCATAATTATATGTGTCTCATTTATTGTGTATGGTTCATTTATTCTTTTGATAAATATTTTTTGAGAATCTATTATGTACCAGGTGCTGATTTTGGCAGTGGGGGGGGATATACTAGTGAATAGAACAGAGGAAACCCCTACCCTCACAGGCTTATACCTTAATTGTTGAGGATTCTCCTTCGAAAAAATATTTATTGAATATTCAAAAATGTTTGTATAAGCCCATTGGTGCTCGGGATACAGAGATGAAGCTGAGCGTACCCAGCAAAGTAAATGGACAAATCAGGATGTTTTCTTTAGTAAGACCCTAGAGAGATCCCGGTGGAGACACCTGGCATTTAAAGCAAAAGAATTCCCTCTTCACATTCAAAAACACTTTTTAAAAATTAAGTTATACTTGACATACAATGTTATATTAACTTCAGGTGTACAACATAGTGGTTTGATATTTTTATACATGATGAAATAATCACCACAGTAAGTCTAGTTACCATCTGTCACCATACAAAGTTGTTTTAATATCACTGACTATATGCCCCATATGTATATTACATCCCTGTGACATTTATTTTATAGCTGGAAGTTTGTACCTCTTAATCCCTTTCACCTATTTCACCCATCTCCCACCCTCTTCCCCTCTGGCAACAGCTAGTTTGTTTTCTATATCTTTGACTCTCTTTTGTTTTGTTTGTTCATTTGTTTTGTTTCTTTAGATTCCACATATGAGTGAAATGATATGGCATTTGTCTTTCTTTGACTTATTTCACTTAACAAAATATCCTCAGTGGTTAACATTTTAACATGACAATTTACTCCATAAGTTAGAAGGTATTAAGGAGCTTATCGTGGAACTAGAGGCAGAATGGATGTAGTAACATACCAGCAAATACTTATATGTTAGGGTTTATTTTATGCCAAGCCATTTTCCAAGCACTTTTATTTATTATTATTATTACTATTAATTTATTTAGTCTTAGAGGATAGGGGATAGGTACTTAAAAATGAAAGAAAAAATAAGGAGGCACAGAGAGGTTATAGGTTGTTTAGGGTCAGAAGGCAAGAATATGATGGAGTTGGAGCTGTTCCCAGGCAGCTCTGGCTTTACGGTCCTCACTTTATAGGGACCCTGATCAGATGCTGGGTTTGACTCCATATGGCAACTTGATTTTCCAAAGATATCTTGAATATCATTGGATCCATCAGGTCAAAGGAGTCATAACAGAGGTGCTGGCTCTACACACTGGATTAGCTACAACATGGAATTGAACTACCCCCTAATGAGACATCTGCTGTAAATATTACACTCTCCTACTCTTTAAGGGAGAAGAAATAAGCATTTTATTTTGTTTATAGAATAATTGCATTATATCAGGCAGAAAAATGTGTTGTTGTACTTCTTGTTTGAAATTTAAATATCTAAGTGTGTAATTTGACATTGGACCAAAAAAGGGGTAGACTGTAGTAGATATTTTTCTTTAATTTGGGTACAGTAAGTCTGTGAACACTCTCCTACATTTATGGAATTCAGTACCTTATGAGATCCTGAGTCCCTTTATAGAAGCCAGATATAGAAATTTCCACCGAAAATTTATATCTATATTAAATAATTTTGAATCAAAAGCTAGTGATCCACAATAATGTGAATGGATTTCATGCCACTTACATTAGAATGGTACATATTAAATGGTAAATTTTATGTTATGTATATTTTACCACAATAAAAAAAAAAAGCTAAAATTTTAAAAAGCTAGTAATGTGAAAAAACATGCCCTATGCAGAAACAGCTTTGCTGAGGGTGGTACGTGTACATCTACATCCTAGAGGAAACAGTGCAGAGGTACTAGAATTAGCCTCCAGAGTCCAGCATCCATGGAATTAGCTATGCAAATTTCAGGGTCAGTCTCCAACAGTAATGTCACCACTGCATCAGTTCTGGTACATGGTTTTGGACATTATTCCTACTACATAGCCTCAAAAGCTTGTCCTTATCGTTCTAGGAATCTGGGGTGCTACATAACATCTTTTAGTAATTTTTTTTTTTTTTCTTAAACACGTTTGGATAGTTTTCTGATATTTGTAACAATGATCACTGGTTGAAAACCAATAATTTTAGGTACTATTTATTAGTATTTAGTCTGTGCTAGGCACTGTATTATTCATCTTCTTTATCTCATTTAACAGTCACAAAAATAAAAAGCAATGCTAACTATGATTATCGTCATTACAGATGAGGAAAATTAAGCTGAGTGGAATTAAGTAATTTGTCCAAGGCCGCACGACTAGCTAATGGTAGACCCAAGACTGGAACCCAGCTTTGCTTGATACCCACTGCCTATGCTTTTAACCATTGTCCTATGAAAGTTACTGACTAATAGAGTTACATTGATATAGTCCAGTGGTACTGTACTTTAAAGACTTACCAGAAGTAATATATTGTAATAAGTAATAAGATTTTAAATTGATGCCTGCAAACCTAAAGTCTGAAGAGCTAATTTGCAGATCTGGCTTCTCTCTAACATATGAACTTAAGCCAGTGACCCATCTTTCTGAGCCCAAGATTTCTCCTCTGTAAAATGTGGGGTTGGATCAACTAAGAGTCAAGGTCCTCTACAGCTATGCTGATCCACAGTTCCAGCTCTCTAATTAGAAGCCTCTCCTCTTACCCACCTTATTAAGAAGGAAATGTGTAAAAGAGCTATTAACTATCCACGGAGCTTTGAAGCTGTCCTCACATCCCCCTCCTCTCTGTGCCTGGATAGACTCATGTTCTGATTAAAAGTCCAAGGAACTTTTTTATGTGCAACCCAGATAATTTAAGGTCAGTCTTCAGAAGCTGTTGTGTAACTGCCTGTTGAAAATCAATAGTACATGTCCTGTATTCAGGGACATACAAATAAGCACAAAATGACTTAGGATGACATCTGGTCCTTTGATTTCATAATGGAAATGCCAAAGGGTTATATTTTTCCCAATGTCACCTCATAACAGCAGGGCATTCCATGGGGCAGGCTTTGGACCCAAATAAGAGAAAGGTCACTATTGTTGAATTCCAGGATTCTCCCTGGGAGTCCAGGTGTCACTGCGGAAGCCATGTTTTCTTTGGCCTTGAGCAACAAATCAATTTCCATACGGCAGTTCCTTATTCATTATGACTGCTGTATCAGCTCTAATATTACTGATACTTTTATCACTCAAATTAGTTTTCAGGACCTACAGCCAAACTAGAACTACAAGCTAGAGAGTGTGTCATCCCATTGTAGTATATGGAGATAGCTGACTACTGATAACAGCGAAAATACTAATACCTGTGCCAGGTATTAGTATTTATTTAATCTGTGCCAGATATCAAGATAAGAGGTCTATACACACAACCACCTTTATAAGCATGGCAATCTTACGTGATAGATATTATTATTATTAGCTTCATTTTGTATATGGAGATACTGAGGCTTGGAAAGAAGAAGTAATTTCCCCAGAGTCACATAGATAATATTATAGGCCTGCCTGCCTTCAAGGCCTACGCTCTTAATCCTCTCATTATGGAGATAATAATACCCATTGAGAATCAACCTGCCTAAAATATGCATGAAATAAAATCTTGTTTAGGAATTCTAACAGAGTTGATGTGCTCATCCTCTATCCATTACTGGGGAGAGTTTCTTTTTATCTGAGAAGCCATTCTCTTAGACTGACTTTTAATAGTGGGAGACACATGTGGATGTACCAGAATTGAATGGATAATGGCAATGAAGCAAGACCAAAGAGAACATGAGGACAGATGTACTGATTTAATTTCAAGTCCAGTCCCAGAGACAAAGGCTGGATTGAGCACCAAAGGCAGGATCACTTACTAGGTATCCAAAGGAAACACGTCAAGTGAAGAAAGAACTCATGAAATCATCAATTAGCAACAAAGGTGTTTTAAAAAGTAGCTAGGACTTCCCTGGTGGTGCAGTGGTTAAGAATCCGCCTGCCAATGCAAAGGATACAGGTTCGAGCCCTGGTCCAGGAAGATCCCACATGCCATGGAGCAACTAAGCCCATGCGCCACAATCGCTGAGCCTGTGCTCTAGAGCCTGTGCACCACAGCTACTGAAGTCTGTGTGCCCTAGAGCCCGTGCTCCACAACAAAAGAAGACACCACTCAGAGAAGCCTGTGCACTGCAACAAAGAGTAGCCCCGCTCACTGCAACTAGAGAAAGCCCATGCGCAGCAACGAAGACCCAAAGCAGTCAAAAATTAAACAAATAAACAAATAAATAGAAATAAATATTTTTTAAAATAATGATAAAAATAAAAATAGCTAGAAAGTGGTCCTTATTGAGGAATTACAGAGTGGTTTAACATAAAACCTAAAGATAGCCTTGTGGGTTCAGGACTGTTTTTAAAGAGCTTGGGTACTGTCTACTCACTGAGGTATGACTCGGTATCTGAAAAGATGAGCTGGATCACAGCTGGTGCAGAAGGAATAGATAGACTTCACAGTCAGATGAGAAAACACTTATAAAAACCCTTGTAATATATAATAAAGAAAAATGGGATTCTTAATACAACATTTTAAATCAACTATACTTCAGCAAATTAAATCTGAAAAAAGAAAAATGGGATTCTAAATTGGTCAAGCCCAGATTTTGGCTCAAATACCTAGAGGACAGAAGGGCAAATAAACAGGCTTATAAAACTTCATAGATACCACTATTAAATCCCATTCCGCAAGCAAGCAACTGTCTGCTGGGAACTGCTTGCTGAATAAGCCCACCCAGGTTGGGAGTGAGGGAGTTGGGAAGGGCATGAACAAGGCACACTTACAGACACCAGGGTCTGACTGACACAGATTTCTCTCTCGTACAAGCCTATTCATTCCTACTTATTCAGTGGTAAATATTTTTCATGTATATTTTGTGTTCTGGAAATATAATGGTAAACATGATAGACAGGGTTCCTACCCTCACTAAACTTACAATCAACTGGAAGAAACAAGAAAATGAACAGTCATTGACAGACAAATGGGATAGGGGCAGGGTACAATGGGACCTAAATCAGAACTAGGCGGTTGGTGATGGCTTTCCAGAGAACACTGTGCTTTATATGGGACCAAGGCGTGAGTAGGAGTGATTCTGGAGAACAGAAGCAGGGAGAAGAGTGCTCTAGAATGAAGGAGTATCATCTGGAAAGACCCAGAGTCTACTTGAAAGTGTGATCAATTTTATAAAATGTTAAAAAGTTTAATATTCTTGGAGGATCATTTACAAATGGAAAGTGGAAAGAGATAAGGGAGGCAAGATTTATGGAAGGCAGCACAAGAGGGCCTTCTAGGCTTATATGAAGAAGTTTGATCCTTTTCCTAAAACCAATGGGGAGACATTGATGGGTGCCGAGGAAGGAAATGACATGATCGTACTTACATTTCAGAATAGAGCTTTAGTGGGCATCCTGGGTCATATGGTAGTTCTATTTTTAGCTTTGTAAGGAACCTCCATACTGTTTTCCATAGTGACTGTATCAATTTACATTCCCACCAACAGTGCAGGAGGGTACTGTTTTCTCCACAGCCTCTCCAGAATTTATGGTTCCTAGATTTTTTGATTATGGCCAATCTGACTGGTGTGAGGTGATACCTCATTGTAGTTTTGATTAGCATTTCTCTAATGATTAGTGATGTTGGGCATCTTTTATGCATTTTTTGGCCATCTGTATGTCTTCTTTGGAGAAATGTTTGGGCATATACCCAGAGAAAACCATAATTCAAAAAGATACATGTGTCACAATGTTCATTGCAGCACTATTTACAATAACCAGGACATGGAAGCAACCTAAATGTCCGTTGACAGATAAATGGATAAAGAAGATGAGGCACATATATACAATGGAATATTACTCAGCAATAAAAAGGAATGAAAATGAGTTATTTGTAGTGAGGTGGATGGACCTAGAGTCTGTCATCCAGAGTGAAGTCAGAAAGAGAACAATACCATATACTAACACATATATATGGAATCTAAAAAAAATGGTATTGATGAACTCAGTGGTAGAGGAAGAATAAAGACACAGAGGTAGAGAGCAGACTTGAGGACATGGGGAAGTGGGGAAGGAGAAGCTGGAACAAAGTGAAAGAGTAGTATTAACATTTATATACTACCAAATGTAAAATAGATAGCTAGTGGGAAGCAACCGCCTAACAAGGGAGATCAACTCGATGATGGCTGATGACCCAGAGGGGTGGGATAGGGAGGGTGGGAGGGAGGCTCAAGAAGGAGGGGATATGGGGATATATGTATAAATACAGCTGATTTGCTTTGTTGTACAGAGGAAACTGGCACGACAGTGTAAAGCTCTTATACTCCAATAAAGATCAAAAAAACAAAAGAAGAGAGCTTGGTTTACCACTATGCCATGTTAGTTTGAATGGCACATGTTACTTCCCTGAGATAAACTGATGAATACCTTTAGTCACCCCAGAGTTAGCTAATGAAATAGATTTTCTGAACCTGTGAAGCTGAGGCAATTCCCTCAAAATGATACCATGATAGAGGCAGCTGCATGCTCTCACCCTTCATTACCAAAATATAATACACAGTGACAGTGACTTGGGAGTCCCAAGTGCTCTATTTAAAAATCCAAACTCTTCGTCTAGTTAATTCTGATCCTAAACTGACCACTAGGCTCACATAGTTGTTGTTTATAGACAAAATCAGTTTTCAAAAATAGCAAAAGTAAGGAGACCACATTAGCCCTTCTGGACCAAAAATTTTAATGACCTTACTATTTTAAAATAGAACCCCATATAATAATGTCTATTACTCATTTTTAAGGGTTTCAGGCACTATTATAAATACTTCATGTACATCATCTCATTTAACTTCATGATAATTCTCTGAGGTTGGTACTAGTATTATTCCTATCTTTTTAAATACGAAAACATAGATTAAGTGAGGTTAAATAGCTTGCCAAGGACAGAAAGTTAGCAAATGGCAAAGCCTGTCTTCAAACCCAAGATCTGTTCTATTGCAAAGCACATGCTTTACATCACGATTCAATCCTACCTCCTTTTTCATAGAGTGATGTGAGAAACGTTACAGTGCTAACTATCCTACCTGGGGTTGGAGGAAACCAGTGCAGAAATCTGTCAGTTTTAATGTCAATCATATTTGAACTCAAATGTGAATGTGCTCCAAAACTTAGTAGGACAACTGTATTGAAAATTAAAAGTAAATGCAATTGTTAATCTCTGCATTCACCACCTGAGCAGGCAAGGACCTGGAAACTCAGACTTAGATGGAGATTTTAGGAGTCAGAATTAAGACTGTCCTACAGGGATAGTACTTAGCTTGTATCTTCAGAACAAGAAGATGTTAGAAAAAGAACTCAAAATGAAAAAAAGTATCTAATCAAAGGAGAAACTGGACAAAGAGACACAATTTTGTTCAAATTAAAAGTGAAGTGATTGGTATCAGCAAGATACCCTGAGCAAGTTCTTATGTTGCAAGAGTAAGGGAAGGCAGAGAGTGATTTTGTAGACAATCCCCCACACATAGATCCAGGCCCCCTTTACAGAAAACATGAGTTGATTTGGACTCACCCTTCAGTCATATGCAGGAGATTTACACATGATGGACTGATAGAAAGCTTTATCATTCACTTCTATATCATGGAAGCCCCTTCCTAGGAGATTAGAATCATGGGTATGCCAGGACATTTTCTACAATTAGAAAGTCCCATATAAAGTAAGAGGCAATAGAGGAGAATGGTTGAGAACAAAGTCTCTAGAAGCTAATGTCTTCAGTTTGGCACATGACTTTGACACTAACTGTGTGTCCTACAGCCCTTAGTTCATCCTTTTTTTGCTTCAGTTTCCTCATATATAAATTAAGGATAATAATATTAACATCTACATTACAATACCGATATAAGGAATAAATGAGGAAATCCAGTGAAATGCCTAATATAATTACTTGTGCAAAATCAGAACCAATAAATGTTATCATCACCATCATTGTCATCATTGTCATACTTATATCTGTATCCTGTGCTTATCAAGGTAGATCTTCAGAGGAAATACTTTTGATAAATAGGACAGAAATTCAAGAAACAAAAAATAATACATCTAAAAAGTTCAAGGATCTTGAATAAGGCCAGTGCAACTTAATGTACCGCACAAATGAGAAAGTGCTGAGATGGGGTTGTAGGCGTAGCAGGGATCTGATCAGGCAGGCCTCACAATTCTACTGAAATTCAATTTTATTCCAAGGGCAGCACAAATATCAATAAATGATGTTCCTTTCCCAGTAGGGCAGGCAGGCAAGTAAATAGATATGTCAGTACCGTGTAAGGCTATGGCAGAAATTAGAACATGGCTTTTGGAGCAAAGGGAAGCCTTCAAGGAGCCTTCCGCGCTTTGAAAAAAGAGAGGGGACATATACATAGACTAAATTTTCGCCAAAAGGAAGAAAGGAGGCCTTGCTTTTATCCATGTCTTATCAGGAGGTTTTTCCATTCTTATTGCATACAAAACACTGATTACTTGGTTCACTATTGCAGTGAAACATAACAGCAAATTTGGATTACATCTATACCACTAAAGAGTCTGTCAGTGTATATGTTGTTTCCTCCAACTTTCTCACCAACACATCTCTTGCCAGGAAGTCCCTGATATTGAAGGTTTCAGAGCTTTATAACTTCTCATATCATGACAGATTAGAAGGCAACTCAAATCCGTTAATGGTCAGCTGGGCAGAAATGAAAAAGCAAGCTGATGTAGATTGCAAAAATCTCAAAGGAGAAATTAGAGTTTGTTACTGGTTTCCACTCTTGAGCAAATGAAGGGAATTGTTTGTGATAGGTGGAGAATTTCTGAGAGCCCCTGAGATGCTGAAGGACAGAAGGCACCATCTCTAGACTCTTTCTCCAGACTTCTGTCACTCTGAAAGCACAGTTGGCCAACTGCATTGGCAATATTGGCCGGAAAGTTTATCCTAGGCTCAGACACCAGTGAGTATGGTCCCAGAGCCCAGAGGACTGGCAGGGATATCACACTGGATGACATCTGGCTCTTGCATTAATGAAGAGCATTTGAATTTTGGCCTCTTAGCCAAAGCTGTACACCAAAGTTATTTAAAGGCTTAATAGCTTCTAACGTCAGGAGGCAGATAGTTAAACTCAATAGTAGGAACAAGCTTCCAAATCAAGTAGAGATATTGCACATAACAATTAAGTAAACACTTTATTCTTTTCTCCCACCACTTCCAATAAGCCTTCCATTCCAGTCATTTTAGCTTGAGCAGACCTGCACATATGACATGCATAGTCTTACCTTCCATCCTTACCTCCTGCTGGTTACCCCTCCTCTATAGTTGTCAAAAATCTTATCAATTCTTTCAGATCTAGTTCCAGAGATATCTCATCTATGGAAGATGCCTGGATTACTCCACCCCAGAGTGGAGTAAGTGCCTTCCTCAGGAATCCCTTAATCCAGCTGATAGGCCTAGAAGGAAAACTTATGAAACAGACCCCAGAAGATATAGCTAATACATAGAAAAAGGCAGCCATCACAACATGAATTCACAATCTTTCAAATAAAATTAGCCATTTACAGCTTTTTCCATTAAACATATGGTTACTGGTTTGTTTTGTCTTCAGTGAGCACTTGTTAGCAGACAGGAGGTATAGGTATTCATGTTTTTAAAAAAAATGCATGGAAGAAAAGCTTAAGCTAATGAAAAGATCTTTGTGACTTTTGATATTTTTTTTTGGAGTTGGGAGAAATGTTAACAGTAAGAGATTTTGAGTATGAAATATCTCAACATAGCCTATAGAATGTCAGTGTTTGTTCTAAACATATTGGGACCCAGTGACCCAGATTCTTTAATAGCCCCTATTCAGCTCTGTCCAACCATATTTAGTATGTTTCATCCAGATAGGGACTGAGCCTTCTGCATCAGGCAGGAAACGCTGAACTACCTGCATTTTTTGCCTGACTGATCAGCTGGCAGACAGACAGGATATTGGGCTTAGTATTTTGCAGACCAACTGACAAATTCCACTAGAAAAATATAAGCCCAATAGAAATATATACAAATATGGTATGTTTAATAAGTCCTAGAAAGAACAGCCCTCCTTAGGAGGGACTAAAGCAGAATCTTACTGGTATTCTTGGAACACACAATTGATAGTCATTTGCTTCTGGAACACCTGAGAGCTAGAACATTGCTATCACAGCAATCAATGGTGATTGAACTCATGCATTTCAGGATTTTAACTCACAAAAACATCTTCCACATTGGCTACTGGTGTGTACGCATGACAAAGAGCTGATTGTCCTGCTATTGGACAGGATAATGTCATACCTGAAAATGGCAGGTCGAATCAGATGCTTTTCTTACCCCTTCTCACTCCCTCAACTTTAGCCAAAATCCAGGAAAAGAGGGTCTGATAGGAGGGTATCATCAAAGACAGGGATTTAAATACATACATATATAAACACACACACACACACACACACACACACACACACTCTCACACACCCTGAGCTCTTATCTCAAGAGAAAGTCAGCTGTTTTTTAAAATCATCTTTAGACTGAACAAAACAAATAGGATTAGATATTTGTATATTTATCTTTAAACAAATTTTTCCTAAAATAAACATTCTTTGAATGTGAAAGAGTCAACTAGGAGCATTTGTGCCCACGACAGGAAACTGGCAACATAAAATGTGTTCCATAGATCAACAGGAGGAACTTTTATTGCAATCCGTAGAGCTCCCTGCCTTAGGGCTAAAGGAAGAAGCTAAGACCTGTTTGAAGCTTGCTACCAGTTTATCTTTTCAGAAGGCCAGTTAAACAAGGAATGTTGAATATGTGTGTCTCCAACAGCTCTCTTGGCCAGAGTCTTGGCCTGGGACTGAACAAACTGTAGGAAGCCAAGGGTTAGATAGAGACCAGCTGGCTAGCTGGCTGACACACTGCTTCTCACCAGTCTAATCCCAGCATCATGGCAGGGCACTTCATCTCAACTTTTTAAATTTGGTTTGAATTAATTAACTTGTACTCTAGGACCAGAAAAAAGGCTCACATTTCCCAATTCACAAAGAAAATTTATTATTTTCAGCCTCTTAACTTTCTCTTCTAACCCCACACTTCTCTGTCTACCTCATACACTTGACACGCACCACATTATTTTATACAGATGATATCTCATTGGTATAAGCCTGAATATATATGTATACATACATATGTTACCATGAAATAATCTTTATAGCAAAAATAATTTTAAATTTCATTCATGATGGATGAAGACATGTATATGATAAAGGATGACTATACTTTTGTGTATAATATCAGACCTGGAGACGTGAAACTCGACTGTGTTAAATTTTGTCTTATATAATGCTCAAGAAAATCATTTAATTGGCATTGGCTTCAATTTATATACCTGCAATAATAAGACAATAATTTCAAACCCATTGTTGTGGTATGATCAAATTAAATCATAAATAAGAAAGCTTTTTTAATGCTAAGCACCCATTCAATAATATATTATCAAGAAAACCATAAGATGATAAAAATTATTGAGAATTATGGTTAAGATCTCAGCTCTGTAGGTTCTGTAACCAACAGCACTGAATTCAAGTCCCAGATCAGCTACTTTTTAGCTGTGCAAACTCTGTCAAACTTGAACACTGGCTGCCTCATTTGTTAAAAATGAACGATGGTAATAAAATCTACCTCACAGTGTTCTTTTCTCAGGTTTAAATTACATGATGAATACGAAGTGTCTGACAAGGAATAAGTGCTTAATAAATTATCAGCCAGGGTTCCACTGGGAAAAATATGGCTCATGCAGGTTATAATAATTTGAGGAACGTTCAATAAAGGGACAATTTTCAAAGATGTGCAGAAAGAAATCACACAAGAGATGATGCAGGGCTGTTGCCATTGCTATTGGGTTGGCCAAAGAGCTTACGGAAAAACTCAAATGAACTTTTCAGCCAACACAATATATGGGCAGGGAAGAAGTTATGGAATTATCTGACCCAGAAGAGAGTGAGGAAGAGAGAGCAGCCTTGAGAAGAAGTAAAAGCTTTGAGAGAGGGACTCTGTATCCCAGGGAAGTCTCTTGTAGAACTCACTATCTTCCCTCTCTCCAATCTCTAGCTCTGTGCTCTATTTACCAACCCAATTGGAACTTAGAAGGCAAAGAAGCCCATTGATATAGTCTAGAATTCAGCAATTCTCTTTTGTTTTTTCTAAGAGCAGATAGTAATTATTTTAAGTATACAAGTCACAGGTTCTCTTGAAAGCATAGACACTATGTAAACAATGAGTGTAACCCTGTTTCAATAAAACTTTATCTAATCAGGCTACAGCTTTGGGGACACCTGATGTAGTTCCTACAAATCAGATGCTTGATGCAGACAGATGATTGAAAAATAGATCAGGAGGGGCAGATAGAGGATCCCCAGCCCAAGCAATGCTGCCTGCTTTAGCTTTTGCTCTGCTTGCTCCTATTATGAACACCATTTTAACTGTATGTGGACTGAACATATTGCAGCATTTTCTTCAGCTGTATAGTAGCTTTTGCTTAACCATGACAGGTCTACCACAGAAAGCTGCAACTAATCAAAGCTATGTAAGCTCATGAAGGTAGAGACTACATTTTATTTACAAAAGTAAATCCTGAGCCTAGTTCAGTGTTCTAGTGTATTGCAGATGCCCAATAAATGCTTGACAAATTAATGAATCTCGAAGTGTATCAGATGTCCTAGGAAGGATGAGGTCATCATTTTACATTGAAGTATATCATACATATAAAAAATGCACAAATTTTAAATATACAGGCTCAAATTTTAACAAAGTTAATACATCCATTTAATCACTCAGATGAGAAAAGTGCTTTTCAGATATATGAACTGTAAATATCTTTTCCTACCATGGCTTGTCTTCTAACTTTTTCCATAGGATTTTCTGAATGTTGTCTGAATTAGATCAGGTTTTCATGCCAATGTCGTCTCAGTTATCAATTTTTTTCTTTATGGTTTCCTTGTACGGCCTCTTTAAGAAATAATTTCTTTCTCCAATAACATTAAAATATCCTCGTATGTTAACTTCTAGAAACTTGATTGTTTTTCTATCATAAAGAAATATATTCTAAAGAAATTTGCTTTGTGTATGGTATGAAGAAAAGGTCAAGATTTAGGCTTTTCTTATGGATATTAAATTGGTCCAGAACCATTTATTGAAAAGATCTTTTTACTTATTGCACAGAAACATCACTTTTGTAATAGTTCAAGTGACTGTATACACGTCAGCCTGTTCTAAAGCTTTCTATTCTGATCCTTTGGTTCACTTGACTAAGTTACGTGTTGTAATCTTTATAAGAAGTATTGACTCAAACTCTTTAAGATTGTTTTAACAATTCTTGGGCATTTGCATTTCCAAATGTATTTTATAATCATCTTTTAAATTTCCAGCAAACTATGGCAAATATTTTTTATTATAATTATATTGAATCTTTAGATACATTTGAGAAGAATTTTTATTTTTATGATATTGAGACTCCTGGTACCTGGATAAGGTATATTCGCCATAAATTTGGGAATTCTTTAACATTTCATAGTTTTTTGGCTTACACAACTTACAAATCCTTAATCAGAGATGTATCACTAGTATTTTGTGTTTTAGGTCCTATTATAAATGGTATAACTTTTAAAATTCTTTAGTGTCAGCTGCTGGTGTATCAAAACAGACTTTTTTTGTATATTGACCCATTGTCATGCAATTTTACTAAATTTAATTACTACTTCTGTAGAGGCTTTTAGATTTTCCATGTTATTAGCCTGCTTGGGCTACCATAACAGAATATCACAGACTGGGTAGTTTAAACAACGGAAATTAATTTTCTCATAGTTCTAGAGGCTAGAAGTCCAAGATCAAGATGCCAGCAGGGTTGGTTTCTGATGAGATCGTGTCTCCTTATTTGCAGATAGCCATCTTCTCACTGTGTCCTCACATAGTCTTTCCTCTGTGCTCATGGAGAGGACAATCTCTGGTGTTTCTTCCTCGTCTTATAAAAACACTAATTCTATCAAATTAGGGTCCTTCTCTTATGACCTTATTTAACGTTAATTACCTCCTTAAAGGTCCTCTCTCCAAATATAGTCACATGGAGGCTAAGGTTTTAACATGAATGTTGAGGGAGTTCAGTTCAGTCCACAATGCATAGAAAGATATATAGTAATAGGTAAACATCTTGATTCATCAGAGTGAATCATGGTGGCAGACTTGACTTCCAATTTTTCATCTCCATTGGCCAAGGAGACTGTCAAAAAGCTCTTCTGAATGTATTAGCTTCTTAGTAGCAGCTTACATCTTAGCATTAATGATTCTTAGGATTCAGTGAATGTTTCCAGAAAAAAAAAAAAAGCGTAGTATGTCAAATTCAACATGATTCCTTTCCCTGAGATCTTAATTAACCGCTCTGTCTAGATGCCTTGGTAGCTCTCTGATACCTTGAAATCAATTATTTTGATTACTCTATCTAGCTTTTTCAGTTGTTTTTGATGGGTTGGGTGGTAGCCTATGAGGTAACCCATTATAGCTAGAAGCAGAAATCCATACAAGTTTTAGTTGAGGAGATCTTAAGAGGAGGTTAGATTGAGTAGGAGCTTATTAAGCTCTTATTAGACATATAGTATAGAGGGAAAAATAAATATTGTAGTGAGGTAGAACAATATTAGGAAAGTTTCAGAGGCAAAAATGAATCTGTAGTAGTAGAAAGTATGTGTTAGACACAAGATCTGGCAATCAATTACTGATAGAGGACCAACTACTGGGCCACATGCTGGTTAAATATAAGGACCCAGTGCCTGGCTTCTGGGGGTTTCTATCATTGAAGGGAAGATAATAGATGTTACCTATGAACTATAAAGCAAAGTTTAATAGATATATGCCTTATACCAGCTTCTATGTTTTTAATTCTAAGGGAATTCAGAGAAGGGAGCAACCAAGAAAGGCATTTTAGACGGGACAAGAAAAATAGTTTTGTTTTTTATGAGGCAAAAAGGAGGAAGTCTGGAGCATGTAGGATATAATAAAGAGAAGAAGCAAAAAGTATGATATAAGGTAGTTGTTCTCAAACTTCAGCATAAATTAGACTAACTCAAAGGGCTTAAAATGCAGATTTCTGGGCTCCACCTCCAGGAGTGAGACCAGATAATTTGCATTTCTTTTTTTTTTTTTTATAAATTTAGTTATTTACTTATTTATTGGCTGTGTTGGGTCTTTGTTGCTGCATGCCGGCTTTCTCTAGTTGTGGTGAGCAGGGGCTACTCTTTGTTGCAGTGCGTGGGCTTCTCTCGTTATGGTAGCTTCTCTTGTTGCAGAGCACGGGCTCTAGGCATGTGGGCTTCAGTAGTTGTGGTACATGGGCTCAATAGTTGTGGCTCATGGGCTCTAGAGTGCAGGCTCAGTAGTTGTGGTGCATGGGCTTAGTTGCTCCGTGGCATGTGGGATCTTCCTGGAGCAGGGCTTGAACCTGTGTCCCCTGCATCGCCAAGTGGATTCTTAACCACTGTACCACCAGGGAAGCCCCTAATTTGAATTTCTAACAAGTTCCTAGGTATGCCCATGCAGCTAATGCTGCTAATCTGGGAACCACTACTTGAGAACCATTAGTATAGAGTAACTACTAAAAGAATTCTAAAAGAATGTGTTAATAGCAGCTAACAGAGAGGTAGAGTTGAATAATAATTTAAAAAATGCTTTCTTCAAAGAATTAAAATGTGTTTCATTTGGCTGAAGCACAGGGCATAAATACAGAGTTCTGGCATGTAAGATCTAAGTAATTTGGACCCAGGATTATGAAAAAATTTTGTAACTTACTAAGAAATGTGATGGCCAAGCAGCTAGTAAGGAGTATAATTACTTTGTAAATCATTTTTCCTGAGCCAGCATCCTGCTATCTCCATAACTTTGTAAATAGTGCAATTTCCCTAACTAATAGTCTACTAAAATTCAGCCTGATTAGTTTAAGAGCTGTTAGTAGCACTCCATGATAATTGAATATATTAATAACTGTAAGGAACAAAATTACTGTATAGCATTTTGTTTTAATTACATACCACATGACTATCATTTTTCCATCAACTACATTCCCGAGATAGAGTTTAGTTGAACCCTCACTTATGATGGAATGAATCTAGGTGAAACAAATTTCCTTAATATCAGAGAAAATTATTGAATAAAAGTGTCAACTTATTGAAAGTCAAAATGGAATAGCTATGGTTCAGACATCCAAGGTAAAACTCAGTGGCCATTGTGGATGTGATTTCAGACACGCTCCTGTATTGCTAAGAACGTGAATTTTCTAAGCTGTGTCAGACTTGGCCACCCCCAGCCATTCTCAAAGAGGTGTCTGCTGGTGAAACCAGGCAGGATCCTGTGAGTTCCTCTGTCAAGTTTATGATTAACCTCTTTATCCTTTTCTTGTCCAACACCTGTTCTCCTCAAGACTGAGCAGTATCAAAGAAAAGGAGAGAATTTTAATCAAGCAGGACCTTATGGGGTCTTCCTGGGACAGACCCCTCCCCCATATCCTCTGCTTTAGCTCCTCTTTGAAATACCCAGGTAGTGGCATCTCATGCATATTTCTTGAGTTTTTCAGATGTTAAAAACCAAACAGAAGAAATTAACTACTTGATGATCATGAGTATGTAGCCCCCAGATCTACTGGCCCCTAAGGATTGATAAAGTTAACTGTTCTGCTACGTCAACATCAACCAACCAGAGAATTGTGCATGAGCTGTTCACATACCCCATGACCTCCCCTCCCTTTCCTGGCCTTTAAAAATGCTTTGCTGAAACCCTTTGGGGAGTTCAGGTTTTTTGGGGGGCATGAGCCACCCATCTCCTTGTATGACCCTGCAATAAATCTTTCTCTGCTCAAAAAAGAAAAAAAAAAATCAACTTAGAAAAAGTCAAGTTGACATTTAAAACATTACATTTATGTTTCTGGAAAGTTTAAAAGGTAATATGGATCTGTGATAACATTAAAATTGAGGTAAACTTACAAATAATCAACATACTGCTTCTGTGAAGAAAAGGTTACATTGATTTTAAGTACTGAATAAAAATTCAATCATGGGAAAAAATTTTCAACTTCATATTCTCCAGTCTTTGCTTGGAAAAATTAGGTGTCTTCAATAATCATGCACCCATTTTCTTTAAGTGAAGAGCATGTGATTGTTTTAGGAAAGCTAGACATATCTAAAAAGGTGCAAATACTGACAAGTCTCACTGACTGTCCTCCCAGACTAGTTTAACAGCTGGTAATGAATTACTGCACATCACGTCTGAAAATTCTTATATAGACAAAATCACAGTGGAAATTGCCACAACTCAGTACATTAGTACATTAACAATTTGAAAAAAAGGTAATGAATCTGGAGATAGAAGAAATGAAATCCTGGGGAAATGTCAATTGTGATAACATCAATAATGAAATTCATTGTATTCAGGTATAGATGACACTTGGTGAGCCAAATCTCTCAGCTCTTTAAAATGATTCTAAAATGTCCAATAGTTTTCGTTGCCTTTAACCTAGGTCTGATCTGCTAGCAATAAAGGAAAGGCAGATTGGATTTCTAAGCTTTAAGCACCAGGTCAGCAAATCCCCTCTTGGTTCTTGGTTCTTTTAAATAATTGAATATGTGATTTTATTAAGCAAACATTAAAGACAGAGGAAGTAAAAGACTCCACGAGATGCTGTGTAAAACATTTTGATTTAATCAAAATAGAATGCTCTGCTTTTTATAGTAAAGCACCAAATTGTTTGTGGTTACCAAGAAAGAATTTGAAGAGTCCTGGAATTTATTACCTCCTTCGATACTGAGTAGGGCACAATGTGTCCTCTAAGAATGTTTCAATCTTTGATGATCAAGCAAACACAGTCTTTCAGGCCTCCTGGGGTTGATGGGGTACTTCTCCCTAGGCATCACAGTTGGACTGCTACAGCTTATCAGGCTGTTGACTGACACTCCCATTACCATTTTCCCACAGGGAAAAACAATCAGTCCCTAAGATACAGTTCCCTCTCTCTCCAGTCTGCCCAGAAATGATAGAGAGTTGAACTACAGGTCTATTAACTGCAACATTTGTAGAATAGCTTTATGTTTTTCCCTCTAAATATCAAAGGCAAATTAAAAAATAGTAGATTTTATCTCCACTACAAACTGGATTTAACCTCTCTACCACAAAGTAAACTCTTTTTTTCACTAGTAGTAGTTTACAAGGTAACTTTTTTTTTTTTACTAGTGTGGAACCCTTGAAAAATGCTTTTTGTGTTTCAGAGTTCTTCAATATGCAAATATGCCATATTCTTACTTTCCATTCAAGATATGGCAAACTATTTCTTTAAAGGGTTATACAGTAAATACTTTAGGCTTTGCAGGGTACATGATCTATGTCACATCTATTCAACTCTGCCATGCTAATGGTATTTAAATAGGAAACAGTTTGACCTAAGTTTGATGTCTACCTCTGCACTAGGTGACCTAGGGTAAGATACTTAATATCTCTAGGTCATAAATTCATCTGTCAAGTGAATTTCTCATAGGCTATCTGGGAAGAAAATTGAATACCTAGTATGTTCCAGAGACAGTACCACACAATTCTACACAGTGCGTCATCCTCCCAGCAGTGGCTTAGGAGGTATTATTAGCTGCTTGGAGAGTCATGGTAAGAGATTCAGAGAGATTAGTTCTGGATCACACAGCTAGCAATTCAAAGCTAGAATTCTGAACCAAAGTTTCTAAGATGTCAAAGTTCTTTGTTTCTTCTAACCTGCGATATGGTTACTGAACCAAACTTGGGTCTGCTCACCCAATGTCCAGCAAAGCCAATCTCCTGACACCAGGTTGTGGTGAAGGAAAGTACATTTGTTGCAAGGAACCAAGCAAGGAGTATGGGCAGCTAATGCTCAAGAGACCTGAACTCCCTGGTGGTTTTCTGGGAAGTATTTTCAAAGACAGTAAGGCAGTGTGAGGGGGAGGGTAACAGGGTGTGTTATCAGCTCATGCACAACTCTCTGTTTGGTTGATGGTGAGGTAACAGGATGATGTTTCAGGAATCTCAGTCATCAACCTTCTGGTTCCAAACAGTCTGGGGTCTACATGCTGATGGTGAGTATGCAGTTAACTTCTTCCACCTGGTGGGTGTTTTAGCATCTAGAAAATAACTCAAGGATATGGCTCAGGATATTATCTATAGCCCTTGAGGAGGAACTTAAGGTCCTTGACTTTGTTTTATGAGTAAACTATTATCATTTTGTCTTGCTTGACTATTTTCTTTCATTTCTGCATTTTTTACTTCTCTGAATAAATTTGCTCTTTGGAACTTGGGGAGGGCTAGGAGGCTAAAGCTTTTCTACAAACAAGAGACAGGGGACACAGAAATGGGAGCTATCCCCAGGAAGGCCCTGCAGGGCCCTGCTCAGTTTCAGTATCTGGCTCTTGCTATACTTTCTGTTAGGAATGAGAGAACATGCAAAAAACGACTAGCATACTTTGTGGCTTGTGGTAGGTACTAAATAAGTGTTGGTTTTATTTCCCTCCCTAGAGAGCCAATGCAAGGCTTGTTAATGGCAGCTCCAGAAAGATTGCCTGATAAACCTTTCTGAGGAGAGGAGAGAAGGGGGAAGAAACCTATCAGACAATATCAATAGCTCTGAGCAGAAAGTTCAGTAGTTTCTAGCTCTCATGCAAGAGTAGTTTCTGATAGGCAACAAAATAGGGCTTGGGACCTGAAGCCTGGCTGCATCGGTGAAGTTTCCACAGAGACTACATGTCCGTTAAATTTTCAGTTCCAGATCCCATCTCAGGTTTGTAGCATTCTCATTACTGTCAGTGACATCTGTTTAGTACGCCAAGGCATTAGCAATATGAAATTTCTCTCCTAAGTTTGCGTTTGGTCCCAGCAGCCCAGAAATGAACCAGAGTATATGGCAAGGCCACTGCCAGAAAAGGAGACACCTGTAATCAGGACCCTGATAACTAAATAGTTCTACCTAAGCCCCCAAATACAGCTGCCCATATAGTATCCCCTTGCTCTTTCCTTTTTCAGAGAGGACTTTTCAGGGTTCAACATTCCTAGCTAACCAGGGACCTGTGGGGCCCCAAACAACTCAACTACAATGGCACAAGCCAAGTGGTCATTTTTATTAAGCATTGAAGCAGAGATTTTGTACCAGTCATGGTGAGCTAGGCTGTGCTGAGCCAACAAATTAGGCCTGAAATTTCAGTTATGTAATAGAACAAAGATTTCATTTTTTGCTCTTATAAACTCCCATGCAAGTTTGGTGACTGGAGAAGCTGCACTCCAGCAGTGGCTCAGAACCCAGGCAGTTTCCACACAAGCTCTTTTATGCTTTGGTCCAGAAGTGATATGCAACATTTACACTTATAGCCCTTTGCCCAGACCTCTTTTTATTACAAAGGTAAAGGGTGGGGGTGGAAGAGGTGGAAATTCAGTCAGTGGTCAATGTGTCTGCTCAAGATGTGCCTGTTGACAAACAGGTGGAAATATACCTTCATCCAATGCCAAATTATTTAACATTCTTTCAATTGTCTTTCATTCCACTGGAGGACTACAGCATACGATGAAACACTCTTAAACAACTCATTATGGCAACAATGAACCATCTTAGGCTTTGCTGAATTTGCCCTGGCTCTTGTCCTTTACCAAACTGATACTTGGGGGATGGCATGTCGGCGTTATTCCATGAGGCAGACCTAAGACCAACAGATGTTACTAGGTGATAAGTTTGTCTTTATATTCGTGGAGAAAGTCTGCATTGGGCCTAATCTATGCTTTTATTCATAGTAGAGAAATAATGAAGGGAACTCTGGGTTTCAGATTAGACTTCTTTCATAGGCAAATGGCAAGAGGGTCTAATCTGGATATCAGCGTTCTCAAAATAGGGTCAAGGGAAGAGAAATTGTCTCCCATTCTGCTCTGGTATAAAGTTAGGTGAATCTCAGGCTCTTATCTGAGGACGGTGTTGGAGAAAAACAACAAATGATCTTCTAAACAAGAGAATCAGAAGAGAGCTGAAGAGTCAGGAATATATCAAGGTCAGAATAGGGGAATCTGGACAAATCGCTCTGATGGGCTAACAGTTACAGCTGGGATTTTTATTTCTTCAAACTGTATGTGTGGAGTAAGAACATTTGAAGGAGCCAGGAATAGATGGGCATACTGAGTAATTTTAACTGAAAGATCTGAGAAAGTTAAGAAGCCTTGAGAAAGCAAAGGTAGGCCACTCAGGGTACGGAGATTAAGGAGCATGTACCTTGTCTAGATACACAATTTTGGTATAAGTAAAAGAAACTGATCATCCGGCCTAAGATGTTCCCTTCACCAGAAGACCTCTAGCCCTTTCAAGGGAACATGGGATAATAAATTCCTACAGAGAGTTCTAAAGGAGAAAAAATAAGGCATCTCTTGTGGGGTAAAGAATGATTATGGGGAAAACAAAACACCTCTAATTGGCACAAAAAGAACTGTGGCCCTGAGGGGAATAGTATTAATAAGGAAGGCAGCAGCAATACTTAAGATGCAGCCATTCATCTAGAACTAGTCCCACCAATCTGTTGGGAGTCAATGGTGGTGATGTTGGCAGCACTGCAGAAGAGTCAGAGAGTAAAGGGAAGGATTGCTGCTGAAAATGGGTACCCAGGGTCTAAACTGAGCTAAAGTTAGTTGTATGTCAATGATAAAGGGTCAATTTCTCCCATCACTGTTATGCCTGGGGTTTACTGAAAAGCAGGAGCCCAGAGGTGTGGTTAAGTTCTCCTTGAGCTACCAGCAATAGAATGAGTTGCCTTGAGAAGTATTGAGATTACTGTTAATGCAAATATTTAAGAAAAGGAAGAATGATCAGCCACCCAGGTTTGTAGAACACTTCTGCTTTGACTGAGAAATTATGGAGGACACCTAAAATCCCTTCTAACGTCTGTCGAACTGTGAAGAATCTGTTTCATATGGGCTTAGTTATGTCAGATCGCGTGTGTGCGCGCGTGCCCTCTTACTATTCCATGCTCTGTAAATTCATGGTTGTTTTGAAAGTCAAAGTGATAATATATAGGAGGATGAAACCGGAAGAGATAAACATGATGAGCACACCGCCTCATACACCTGGTCACAATTTGCTCCCTATTTCTGTCCTTGTCATCAGGCACAGCCATCCTATCAAATAGCTGCTCCAAATCCACAATGGCAGTGCTTCTTTTAATGACAGTCTGAACCCAGCTATTGATTCAGAGCAAGGCTTGAGATTAGTTAGCATAGCTACATTTTGTGTTTTTCACTGTAAACAGCAACAGGCAGAGACAAAGCCTGTAAACCCCAGTGCACCTCTTGACAGGTGAGCCTCTGAGCTCTCTCTGGAAGTCTGTCCCATTTCTTCTCCAGAAGCACCATGATTCCCCTCCCCACCCCAGCCTAGCACTCGAACTACCACCACCACAACCTAGCACCCCATCTACCACCACCACGGAAGAGAAGGAGGCTGGATGTCCTGACTACCTATGGGGCTGGGGCCTGACAGCACAGTGACTCTCTCTCTGCTCAGTTGCAACCCCTGGGCCTGCTCTGCAGCTTCCACTGGTACAGCCAGCATTTCCTTTCCAGGCCCCCCACCATGAAGCCCAGACTCATTTGGATGCAGCGCAGCCTGCCTCCTGCCAACATGATTTTTCTTTCCATTCTTGATCAATAAGTCACAGGCCTATTTGGCCTTTCCACAGCCAGGAGAGAAGCACGGCTGGAAGTCAAAAGGAAAGAAGGCCAAAAATAGACTCCTGCCTTTGCCGAGCTTTTCTCTCCCACGTATTTCCAGCCCCTCCACTGTGCCCAGGCTCTTCCCCATTCCCAGGCTAGAATTTTACCAAAGGGAGCAAAGGAGGGAGGAAAGAAAGAAGAAGAAAGATAGGAAGGAAGAATGAAAAGTAGAGGAATAGAGATGGGGGAGGGGCAAAGGGCAAAGAGGAAGTAATTATTTGTTGAATAAACACAGAAAGACAAAAAGAAGTATGTATCTATTCTGGAAATAGGCTCAAACACACTTATTCCTCCCACTGGCTTGAGCCAGAAGCCACAGACAAAGCCCTTTTCTGACCCCTCCACATGCCCTCCCTTGTCCTTCTAACCCGACACGCCTTCCCCAGCCCTGCCCTCACTATACTCCCTAAGATTCACAGGCTCCCAAACTTGGAGACAATATTTGACCAACTTGCTTTTCCTTGACAAAATAATAGCTATTAACTATTTACTGCTCCCGATGAGCCAGGCTCTGGTCCAAGTGCTCTATGAGTATTCTTGCCTCTAGTTGTCATTGCCTCCCTGTGAATTACTATCAGCTCGAGTCTATGATGAAGAAACTGAGGTGGAATAACTTGTCTCGGGCACACCCGCAAGTAAGAAATCATGACTCCACCCCAGGCCATCTGAAGCTAGAACTCCTGCTCCCACCTCATTTCCCGCAACACCACTTCCCATGAGGGAAAAGAGGGTCATGGCACATGCTTGGTTCCAACTCTGAAAGCAGAGTCTTCTCCTCCAGCTACAGTAAACTCCAATGAGATGGACAGGACTTCCTCAGAATCAGTGGGGATGTCAGAGAGGCAGCCACTCTTCTCTCTCCCAAGGAGGTGCCCTGGAGCTAAGTGGAGCAGGATTTTTATTAAATCATAGAATTTCAGAGATGAGAGAAAATGCATCCAAACTCTTTATGTCTTAAGTGAAACCCCCAACACCTTCAAACCTGAGTGGATATTCCTCAGCCATGAAAAGGAATGAAATTGAGTTATTTGTAGTGAGGTGGATGGACCTAGAGTCTGTCATACAGAGTGAAGGAAGCCAGAAAGAAAAAAACAAATACCTTATGTTAACGCATATATATGGAATCTAAAAAAATGGTACTGATGAACCCAGAGGCAGGGCAAGAATAAAAATGCAGATGTAGAGGATGGACTTGAGGACACGGGGGTGGGGTGGGGAGAAGGGGAAGCTGGGACAAAGTGATTGACATATATACACTACCAAATGTAAAATAGATAGCTAGTGGGAGGCTGCTGCATAACACAGGGAGATCAACTCCACAACTGGTGATGACTTAGAGGGGTGGGATAGGGAGGGCAGGAAGGAGTCATGGGAGGGAAGGAATATATCCCAATATCTGCTGATTCACTTTGTTGTACAGCAGAAACTGGCACAACAGTATAAAGCAATTATACCCCAATACAGAGCTGGAAAAAAAAACAAAGAACAAAAACAAAAAACCTGAGTGGACTCAGAAGATTCTTTGCTGAGTGTAACTAAGACCAAAGCGTGTAGATCAAAGAACCTGAGAACTAGAAACCATCTGATAACCCATCTAGTCTAAGCCACTCATTTCTACCTACCTCTCGTCTACAGATATGGGTACTGAGAAGCTTAAGTGATCGGTCTATGAACTACAGTATCTACTTTTCCAGAAAAACGTGGAGGCAGCTGTTGTAGACAATTTCAGAGGGATGTTAGGGATATTCTGACATCTCCTACAGAGTAGATGGTGTCCAGAATGAGCAGGCCAAGTGATGAGTGCAACGTATAGTGCCTGGATATGGAAGGCACTCAATACAGAGATGCTGGATGAATGAATGGATGTATGAATGAATGAATAAAATTTTTAAAGTAGAAGCAGAAACACTTGAAGACTTTTCATGTAGTTCCAAATATACCATCTTAAAACCTTCCCTGATGACAAAAGAACTCTGTAAGAAAAATCCTAACATCTTCCCGATTAATAAACTCTTTTCACTGGGATAAAGTGAATGGAACACTTTCAACACTGGGGTAAAAGCATAAGTGAGATCCAAAGTTTCTATTTGATATACAACTTCATTAACCTTCATTGATATGGCAAATTGAAATGGGAGACAGGCTTCAGTTATCCTAGTGATCTTGAGACAAGGTTCCAGCGTCTGGTGCCTTAGGCCACCATCCTGAATAGAACCTCCTCAGAGATGCCCTTGGTGCTTGTGGATTGCTCTGCCTGTTTCACATTCATCCCATATCTCTGCTGTTCCTAGCTATCATTTTATGCATGTCTCTACCAAGTGAAGGAATGCTAGCTCACAGTATAGTGTAGTGCTTAGCTAGGAACTCGGACTCTAGCTTTGTCTAAGTCAGATGGTTCTTGTTCAAATTGTGTCTCTATCATTTAATAACTGTACGACCCCCAACACTTTACTTAATCACTCTGAACTCCATTCAGAACTCATCTGTAAAATGGACAAGGGTAATAATAGTCCCTAACGTAACAGGATCTTGGTGTAGAGAATTAAATTTGATAGTACTTTGCAGAGATCTCATTTTGACACACTTAGAAGTTTCCCATTTACTCCAGCCCTGAATTCAGTCGCTTCTCTCCTGACCACTAGTGGACAATGATACAATGGCTTCATCTCCCTTCCTAGTCTCATTTTTACAAAACAAACTTCTTCTCTGGTGAATCATTAAGATATTTAATCCCCAAACACTAACTCTTGAGTTGGAGTCTGATTTAAGGCTGTTCTCCAGTCTTAAAAGACAATTTCAGGCTAGAGTGAAGACAAATTTCTTGAGAAAAGAGGTTTGATTCCATTTATGCATATATTTACTGTCCCCACGGTCAGTGAACAGTGTCTCACTCTAAAGTCAATGTGGGGAGTTATGGTGCTTATGAACGAGAGATAGAGAAGCAGAGATGAAATCACCACTAAGTGACATTTGTCTATTTCTTGCAGGTTGGACAAGTCACTGCAAATACTAGAAAAGAAGAGCCTGTTCAGAGATCTCTCTGGTAGGAAACCTAGGAGGAGAACAAAAATTGGAAAAGAAGGGAAGCAGGCTCTCTGTAGATTCTGACTGACATTAGTGACATCCCACTTCTGGCAGCTTCCAGAAAGGAGGGGAAGAAAGTATGGCTGGAGAAAGAAGCCAGAGGAGCTCTTTGTTCCCTTTTTTAAAATGACTAAAACAGGAACCTAAATGACACAGCTGCTCTCAGAGATGATGCCTTAGTCCACTAGTCAAAAGATGTCTTGGGTCACAGAGAGCTCTCCTTTCTCTGCATTCATAAGAATTTTATATCTAACTTCAGCCCCTTAGATTTGAAGGCACTCCTAAAACTCAGTCCTGGCATTTGATCCCACTCAGGAGGATCAATTAAAGATTACTCATGTTATTCTTCTTTTCCTATTTTTCATGGTACAAAAAGGCAACCAACCTGCACTGTGAAGTAATAATTGATGAGACAACTGACTTCTGGTAGAAGCTGGGTAGGATGGAAACAAACTCAGAAAATAGGATTCAGATGGGAGATGAGAAAGGAATATAGAAGCATCTACTCTGCAGCTGGCTTTCCATACATCATCTCCTTTAGAGCTCACCACAACCCCCTGACACGGGCATAGTGTATCCATTTTAAATGTAGGAGAACTGAGCCTCAAACAGGTTAAATACTTGCCCAAGGGCGCACAGCTACTAAGTGATGAAGCCAGGTTAGGATTTTAGCCAGTTTTGTTTTTGTTTTCACATTACAACATGGAAGAACATTTAGATTTTTTAATTGAAATATAGTTGATTTACAATGTTGTGTTAGTTTCAGATGTACAGCATAGTGATTCAGTTATACATATGCATATACATATGTATATTCTTTTCCAGATTTTCTCCCTTGTAGGTTATTACAAATTATTGAGTATAGTTCTTTGTGCTATACAGTAAGTCCTTGTTGGTTATCTATTTTATATACAGTAGTGTGTATCTGTTAATCCCAAACTCCTAATTTATCCCTTCCTCCCTTTCCCCTTTGGTAACCATAAATTTGTTTTCTATGCCCTTGGGCCTATTTCTATTTTGTATATAAGTTCACTTGTATCACTTTTTTTAGGTTCCACATATAAGTGATATCATATGATATTTGTCTTTCTCTGTCTGACTTACTTCACTCAGTATGACAATCGCTAGGTCCATCCATGTTCTAGCCAGTCTTAATTCAGGACTCCAACTCCACAGTTAGTACCTGGGAGTAAAATACCTTAACGGTCAGGTAGAGCCAGAGAGGAAGAGTTTGTTTCGAAAAAAATAAAACTTGGAAAAGAAGATGAGGTCATTAGACCATTGTTCATGTGTGTTCCTTGCTCTTGCCAAATTGTTCTCTTTCCTGAGCAGAAGTGACTGTCAATCAAATAGACCAAGAGAGAATTTCTTCTTCATATGGTCTTTAGCTTGTTGCTAAATGATCGTAGTTGGAGAGAAAGTTCTCCCTTCTTTATATATGCAAACAGATGCGTGCACACATATACATGCATATCAAAGAGTTTAAGAAGGGTAATCAAGATGAATTTTATATACTTTCACCACCACCATCATCATCAGCATCACAGTTGTTGCGGTCATCCCAGGACAAAGCTTATCTAAATAGATAAGAACTTTCTTTATCAATTTTAGCAAATGTTTTCATTTTCTCTGAAACAGGAGTCTCAGGCAGTTCTAAGAACCAGAAGGGAACCAGACTCTTCCAAAAGTTTTTCAAGTATCTCCAGGCAGGGAAGACTTTTGAATCCCCTGATAAATGTTTATCTCCTTCCTCCCTCCCTTCTTCCCGCCTTCCTTCCTTCTCCCATCTCGCTTTCCAGAAAATGTTTACTGAGTGCCTACAAGGTGGTAAGTACTCAAAAAGACCCTGGGGATACAATTCTCATCAAAGTCAGATGTACCTATTGAGTGGAACTTTGGCAACTAGTAGAGGAAGTAGGCATTAATCAAACGATCCCACAAACCATTGTGAGGTTACAACTGTGGCAGGTATAGTGAAGAAGAGGTGCCCAGGGCTTTGAGAGAGGCATTGGTCAGAGAGATCAAGGGCAGCTTCCTGAAGAAGGGACACTTAAGTTGCAACCTAACAGATAAGCAAGAATCAACTTTTCAAAGAAGGTAAGGAACATGCTTCAGGCAGATGGGACAGCATGTGCAATGGTCCTGTGGTGAGGGGGATCATGGCTAGTTGGAGGGAATGAACTGATGCCCAGAGTGGATGAAGGACAAATGCAATAGATATGGAGGAAAAGTTTATTGCAAGATGAAGCTAAAGAGATAAGTAGGATCATAAAGGTACACGTAAATTATTGTAAGGAGTGTTTCCTGAAAGCCTCAGAAGGGTCCTACGTAGGAAACAACATAATAAGGTTTGTGTTTTTAAAACTTTATTTTTGCTTACATGTGAAGAAGTGATTCTCTGTGTAGGGTGTGTGTCTGTGGTAGGCAGTGCAAATAAGTTCTCCTGCTCACCTGGTGCCATGAACTTCTGTTCTCATTAAATTTCTATCACCCCATTCATTGACATGCATCCTGTGGTTACAATTCTCTCTCTCATCCCATGATTCCCACACTGGACACTGCCCTGCCTTCCTTAGTCCTCCAAACACTACTAACACAAGGCAGTGTGTAGTATGTTTTCAACCAATGTCTAGTGATTACAGAAGGGATTTTGGCAGGATACAGAGGAGGCAAAAACTAAATATTAAACATGAAACTTTACTCTTTGAAAGTTCCCTGGAGAATTTCTACCCGGATGGTCTCACTGGCTTCCTTTTACCTTCAGCCCCACCTCACTGCTGTCTGGATATCACACCTGTTTCCTTACTGCCATCTTTCTCCTCCATCTTCTCCCAAATCACAGGAACCCCACCCCCAAGCTCCTGTCTACCACTCACCAGCAATCAGAGGAGGCTCAAAATTCCTGATTCCACTTATCTAAGTCTCTTAGCACGGCAGTGGGGAACAGGGCAAAAGATGGAAGACTTTGCTTTCCATTACCAAACAAGCCCAGAGAGAGGTTTTTCCTAAGCAAACAGGCAAATCTCTTCCTAGAAGGAATTCTTCCTTTACACAGCCAAACAGTTTAAAGCACAGTTGCCTTTTAAAGTAACAATTATTTTCTGTCCTTTGCATGTGCAGGAGTCATTTGCTTCTATTTTACTCACTGAACTCTATCTGATTATGCCATATCAACACCAGAACTCAAGAAGGATGAGGGATGTTTAATAAAAAAATGACTGTAGCAGATGAAATCCAGACGATAAGAAACCAAATGGTCATCATCCAAATGTAGAAGAGAGGAGATAGCAAACATGTCCTTATAAGCAAGTAGACAAAATAGGTCTGTGCATGAATTTAGAGATGGAAAAAAACAAATTTGCTGTAGGAAACATCAGTTCCCAGAAGACACCAAGAAGTGACAGCATAAACAGCAAATAGAGGCAGAAAGGAAGGTAGAAAAGAGAGATGAGAAAATACGAAGGCTGCCAAGATGAATAGAACAATTTGCTAACATGTGTGTCATTCCTCTCATAAATTAGCTTCATTGATGGGTTTAATTGTTTGAACAAATGGGATGGAGCTATTTTCAGAGCAATTATTTATTCTAATCACCAATTCCCTTACAGTGAAAGGAATGGAGGGAAATCATGTATTTCTATGCTTCACCATTTCAGTTAAATATTTACACATTCAAACTGACACTAAAAGTTGTTGCTGCTTTTTGGACCTCTAAAAGATAAGGGTTCAGGGCAATGGAATGTAGGTGGCTGCCGGTGGGTCCCTCAAAGAAGAAACTCATCTCTCTGTGTACTGCCTGCCAGCAAAGAGCTGCTTCCTTCTATTCAGACTCCTCCTGCATATATATCCATCTACACAAGCGTGAATCAATCTAATCTCTTGAAAAGTAATAACTAGGTTCAACTACTGGCTCCATCATTGCCAACCTGAGTGACCTTGGCCAACCTACTTATCCTTTCCAAACCTCAGTTTCTTATCCTGTAAAACGGGCACAATAATAATTGCTACCTCACAGGCCTGCAGTGGTAAGTAACAAAAAACATTAAAACACTTGGAATCATGGCTATCATATAATAAGTGTTAAAGTATCAGTTGTGGTTATATTATTAATTATTCTTTTTATGACTGAATAGATGAAGTTAAAGACAGTAATTCCTCCAGATATGTTAGTCTCTATGAGTTCCTCCAAAAGGAGATTGAAGAAAGGATTTGAGTGCAGCAGGTTTATATGGAAGGTACAGGGATGACCTATAGGGAAACAAGACAGTGTCCAAGGAGGGAAGACTGTCAATACGAGTTATGTAAAGCCAGTTGTCACACTGGATGACTGAAGCTTAATCCTGCAGGGAATCCCAGGGAAATGTCTGCATATCACTTGAAGGTCAAGGTCGAGGGAGTTGGCATACTTATACATTCACTTGCGTCAGTAATTGGTTGAGGGTGCTAATTCCCCAGCACGTCTAGCCAGCTGTTAATGAGCAGAATAGTTTCCAGCAAAGAGCCCTCAGGGAAAGAGATGCATACACAGGAAGTTGGATGATGCCCAGAGCACTGAATGGACATCTGAAATTAATAATAACTCAGGGACTCGAAGACAACAGCTTTCAAAATACAGCTCTGAACTTTGCCAGGTGATTTTCTTGTAACCCTAAAATGTAAGTGGTCTTTGAAATGATCACACTAGGTGTGTTCCAGCCAAGCTGTAATTTTGCAGATGTATTGACCCCAAAGAGAATTATATCATTTTTTTTCAAAAGCAATATGGGAGTAAAGTATTGAATATAAGTGTAATTGCAATATAATGAAACAGAAATAATTTGGGGTACAGAATATATGTACTTGAGTTTGGCTATGTTGTTTACTAGTTTATGACTTTTTGACCAAGTTATGTTCTTTGGGCCTATCTTCCCCCTCATTAAGTTGGAAACAATAATATTTATCATTCATGGATCTTATATTAAAGTCATTTAAAGACCTCAGAATGTTTTACAGCTGTAAGGCATTCTTACAATCCTCATGTCCAGATTATTGAAGCTGACCCCTTCAGATAAGAAACGTCACTTTGGAGACCATTCTTGGTGAAAATGTTTGCAAAATACAAATCCCCTATCAACTATATTTGATAAAATGATTGAATTACTTCTCAGAGCACTTATCCTGCAACAGTGAGCATCTCTAGGCTAACATGATCTATCACACTATTTGCTTTCATGCTTCCTTCTCCCTCATGATCTGCTTATCCCTCCTTATTGCTATTAGTTTCTATGGCAACTAAATTACTAAGCTCATTAAATCAGTAACCCAAGTTAACACCTAACACCGAATAAGCTCCAGCTAGCTTGAGGGTATGCTCCATGTAAATAAACTGTGCCATAGCTATTTTCCTTGCTGCTCAGAGGAATTTCTCACTTAGTTTCAGATTCTTGGCTGTATTTGGATAGTTGAGGATTTCAGTAATCTGATCATTTCATAAAAAGTAGCACTATACTGTACATTGACTGTAACTTTGAAGAAGATGGGGCACCTAGACATTTCTCTGCAAATAACTTGCTCATTCATTCATTAATTCATTCACTCATTCAGCAAATATTGCCCCCGCCCACAGTGCATACTGCAAATATAATAAGGAATGAGACTCTTACCTCACTGTAAAGGAAAATGTAGTTTAGAGATGAAAATAAAGCTTCTACAACTGATTATAATTTTATTGTATTTTATATTACTCATTATGGCATAAGACAGTTGAAGATAAAGTGCTTTGGAGTTTAGAGTTCAAGGAGAGAAAAATACTTCTGGTTTGAGAGATCAATGAAAATTTAATGAAGTAGTTGATATGTTAACTGACTCTTCAAGAAGAGGTAGAATATAAAATTGGGAAGATAGAGGGAAAGACTACTATAAGCTTAAAAGAAGTGCATGAACAAGTGCACAGAGGCAGCTCCTTGCGACAGGTGGAATGTGGAATGGTAACTGGTCAGTTATACTTGAGATAGGTACATAAAGAAATTTATGGGAAATAATTTTCCTAAAATAAGTGTAGCCTAAAAGTAGAAGGCATTGAATGCCAAAATAATGGGTGTGGACAGTGACAGCCACTGAATCATTGTGAACAGATGTGGGCAGGACTCATGGCTATACTCAGGGTATTACTGTATTTGCTAGAGTGGGGACAGGCAGGAGTAGGAGAGACCAGTAGGTAAGTGCTAGGAAGAGGGAGGAAAAGCCATGGGAGAAGAGTTACTGCCCACTGGGAAGAAATATAAATTATATCCCTTAAGGGAAAGACAGAGGAGGGATGAAGAAGAGTCTTGGGACCTTGACAAAGGCAGAGGAAAAGTCTGTGTCACTCAGCTCCATAAATCATGTCCTTTTCTTGGAAACGAGGTTATCTATTATGAACTCGTTTTGTGTTCCCCTTGTCTGTCATCAAAACATTTATCTCAAAATAATCGCTCCTTAGTCATCTCCCACTCCAAAGAACAAGTTCATGAATCATAACTTCTATTTTACAGCAAGAAATAAGAAAGTATGAGGTCTGATATTTATGTATCATTCAAAGTTCAGGTAGGAGCTAAAATAATAAGCTAGGATACTAATGAAGAAAAACAACGAGAAGCAGAACAATAACAACAAAAACATGATCTTATTCGAGTTCTAATAAGGTATACAGTAAATAATAGGCACACAATGAATGCAATATAGATGAATTAACAAAGGATTAAATGAAGGGGTAAATAAATTAATGAAAGAAGGACATACATCCTTGAATCAATGAACAAATGAGCTGTTGGAACAAAGTTCTAGATGTGACAGCAATGTTTCCTCAATCTCTTATATTCATATTTTTTCCAAAAAACTATATGCACAACAAGCCTCAATCCATTCAACTCAAGTCCAACTTCATTCAACCAAGTCATGATTATCCATGTGTTATGATGAAATATTCACTTAACATACATTTGAGTAACAACTATGTGCCAATCAATGTGTTAGGAGTCATGGATACAAAGACGTACAGAAAGATCTTAATCTTGAAAAGCTTACAATCTGGAGAGAAAGCTATTGAATAATATTTATAAACTGTGTTGAAAGTGTTAAGTTAAAGGTGGACATTTTTTCAGGCTGCAATGAGATATCTGTAAAATTTAAAAATTAGTTCATTTATACTCATTCTTTAATTTGTAACTTTTTTTTCAATCAGAGGATGGCAATAATAATGTTTGACTATTCCATAGATTATAGGATTGATGTAAAAGTCGGATTCTGAGTTAAAAACTTCAGATGTTCCAGTATGAGACGCTTTTATTATTATTACGATTCATTGGAGTTTTACGGCATCATTGCATTAACATTTCAAATAGGCCAGTAGCAAATTCTTTCAGATCTAGGAATTAATGAAAGCAGTACTCATTGACCAAAATCTCAGAAAGTTTTCTCCAATTATAGAAGTTGGATGACTACTTTATAAGGAGAAAATTATTTCACTAGAATTTAAATCTGCCCCCAAACTTTTCAGATGGATGATTTTCTCCAAGAAATGATAGATAACCCGCCCTTCAAAATGTGTCAGACAATGTAGAGAAGAGAAAAAATCAACCACTTAAAACCTAATTATTTAAAATGGTAGATAATAGAATGGTCTTGCTCCAGATGAGGACACTTCAATTCTGATTATATTCAAGGGAAGGAGATTTGCAAATCTGAGTCGCATTCCTGTTGCAGCTGCTATGGAAAACTTCTTAGAGTTTATGTACAAAAGCCCATCACCAAGAAATGAAATGGTTTTTAAACAAGACAGTTTATCGACAGAGAATGAAATTCGCCTCTTAACACTGTTAAAGGGCATAACATGAGTACACTTGTAAGAAGCAGGAGGAGGTGGATTTTGTCCCTAGATTTCTTACTAATTAAACTAGTAAACTGGATTGCATATTCATTGGATTTATCATTCATGATATTAAATTATCACAGTGAAGTGAGAATTAAACAGAAAGAGCAACTTCTTCCTCTCTTATTTCCAAACAACATCCATCACAAACACATTATATGTTGGATCTGTACCTGGTTACCAACCTGAAATTGATGAATCTTTGAAGTTTGGAACCAGAAGGAATCTTGGAACTTGTCCCCTCCATCATGCCACTCTCCCCATCCTGTCTTCCACTTCATGAATGAAGAAAATGACAACAAGAAAAGTGAAGTTAACATCCCAAGGAATCAAGGAGAAGAAAATACAGTGCACTGAGCTTCTACCAAATGTAAGACACACTATTTATGGGTGCCTTGTGTCCCAAATCAGTTTTCTTGGGCTGACTCCCTGAGGTCAGGAACTGTCTGAACTTTCGCTTTTCTTTTATCCTCATTGTGTGGCAGAGCACTTGACACTTAGTAGCTGCTAAATAAAGATGTATAGCGTGCATGAATAACTGTTAATTAAAGACAAAGCTAGAGAGGAAGCCAATGGCAGAATGTGGTCTTAGAGCCCAGTTTTCCTGCCACCCAGACTTAGATGCATTTTATGGTACTACAAAGCCATCCCCAAGTGCTGGTTTGTAAACTCAGGAGCTTCCTGGGTGTAAATAGTCCCCATACACAAAGGGCATGGAGAGACTGGAGAAAATAGACCACTCCAGATTAGCAGGTGGAACATTTAATTGTCTCTGACTGACAGGATTCATCTCTTGGGTCAACTGGTAGTCATGTTCTCTCAATGACCTCCTCCAACACCAAGTTTTATAACTGGGTGTTTGCTACCCAGGACAAGCCTTTTGAGAGGTGTGAATCCTGTTAAATTTACTCTAAGGTAAATATCCACCAAAAAAATGCCTGTCTTATTTCAAGTTAAAACTTATTTTCTAGATTTTTGGTGATATCTGATAATTGTCTCTCAATGTTGCTTTTGAAGCTACACTTTCCAAATATTTTGACCAAGGTAAAGTCCAGAATCACAAACAATCTAGCCTGAGCACCATGCCGATAGTGGTTTAGCAAATTAAGAGATAGTCCCAAAAAGAAGATCAATGAGATTAAGTAACCCTTAGTATCTCATCCAGCTTTACCAATCTATAACATTGTTTACATTAAAATTTTTGAGAAAAATTAGGAAAATAGAATCAGAAAATAATACATAAGGATTTATTCATTATTTATGATAATAATAATAATAGAAAGCTGTAATTACCTAGCATATAAAATTTACACAGCAAACAATATTATTGCGATGATTAAATAATACACACAACCTACAAGACCTGGAACATAAGGAGAAATAAAATGTTTGCTACCCCCATTATTATTATTTATCATGGTAATAATCACATTTGAAATTTAGAGTTAGTAAATCAGAGGTAAAAGAATCAGACGGACTGGATTTGAAATTTGGGTCCTCCACCTACTAGCTGTGTGATCACGAGAAACCTACATAACAATTCTGAGTTGCAGTCTGCTCATCTACCAAATGCGCATAATAACCCATTCTCATGGTTGCCACAAAGACTAAAAAACATGATGTAAGAAAAACCTAAACTTGTGCTTGGCAGTAGTAAGGACAAAATAAGTGTTGCTCTTTCAATAGCTTTATGATTGTTATTATTAGTAAGTCCCAACATTCACGCAGTAGTTTTTACTAGATCCACCCTATTGAAGAAGAAACTCAAGCTTACAAAGGGCAAATAACTTGAACAAGCTCCTCTTAATGGATAGGACTGGGATGATGATACCAATCTACTGGTTCCTGAGCAGTCCAATCTCAACTTAGACAAAACTGCATGATAGAAAATAGCCTTCTCCTGCCACAACTAATTGGTGAAGCTCATGGATCTGTGCACATACTGTCTCCGCTAACACCATTGACATTTTTGTCGGCGACATCCAGAGGCACAGTGCCTTAAACAGGCACTTTTCAGAAGTACATTCTATGGAACAAAACTCTCTTGTGATACTCATGGGGAAAAAAGGAAGGGGATGGTGTTGTATCTCAAATTGAGAATTGCTCTGTATCTTATTCACCTGTTGTAAATTCATAATACACATTAACACATCGAAGGAGTCCTGCACAAGATACTTAAAAAATAAATTACATTGTATTTAATCCCATATTTAATCTAAAATCCCTGAACTATTTGAGCCCAGAACGCCTATGAGCAGCCACAGAACCCGCTTTGGGAAACATCCCCTTCCGTGATGCTAGGAGTTATAGATACATTGGCAAGTGCTGAGATAGATAATGAAGAACAAGGTAGATCTTTACTTTCCTCTTAAATTCCACAATGTATACTGTTACCTGATCTATCTACACATGATTATCTTTGAGATTATTAATAGCTTTGTTAAAAGTTTTGAGTTGCAGAAATGAAAATGAGAATTAAAATGAAATACTGGACTAATGTTAGAGAGGTTAGGTTCCAGTCATAATTTTATAACTAACTGCACCTTTGTAGCTGACTTGACTTTGAGGTAAAATCCAGTCCCTGCCACTTAATAGCTATGTGACTTTGGGCAAGACTCAGAGCTCCATAAGCCTCCACTTACTTATCTGCAAAATGGGGATAATAATGAACATGTTTGATGGTTGCTACCAAGTTGAGTGTGAAACAGGGCTAATATCACCTACTTAAGATGACTATTGTAAGGATGATGACGGTGCAGGAAAAGTTCCCATCAGAACCGGAGCATAGTACTTATCCAATACATTTTAGCTGTAACTTTAGCATCTTTCATTTCCACTTTTCTTTATCAGTAAACTAGAGTTGATACAGACCTGCCCATCACTCAGGGCTGGCCCCTATTCCTCCATTCATTTATTCACTGTTTCTCTTTTTCTTTCATTTATTAAACATTTGCTAACTATCTGCACACATTGGGGTAAGCACATGTCAGAGATGAATATGATGTATGTCTGGTCTTTGAAGAGCATACAACCCAAGAGAGAAGACAGATGTGCATAGGATATTCACAATAGAAATTGTTTAGGGCTACAAGAGAGATGCGTACAAGATACTAGGGAAGCACAACAAAAGGGGGAAATTATTCCTGCCAGAAAGGGAGAAAGGGAAGTCGAGAACGTTTCAAAGAGAAAATCACCTTTGAGTTGGACTTTGCAGGTTGAAGAGAAATTCAAAAAGCAGAGAAGCAGTCATTAAAATTGCTATTATTGATTGAGCCCTTAAAACACACAAGGCGTGTGGAGAATTATATATCTAAATGGCAACCAGGGCTTAGAATGGAGTCCCCATCTCAACCATCTTAATAAGCATGTTCTGGGAGGTGAAAGATTGCTTCATCCTGACTGCTTCCCATAAGAGCATTGACATCACCAAGCCCTTGGTTTTGACAAGTTATTGTTCTCACTTTGGGCTTGTTTTAATTCTATTCCAATCTATACTTTGACCAAGATTAAAACAAACAAACAAGCAAACAAAAAACAAACCTATGTCATCTGAGAAGAGGATAATTATGAAAACAGGATAATTTCTTTACGTCTCTGTTCATTTCCTAATGCCTTGTCTTCATTAACACCCCTTTTTGAATTACATTTGTCTTTAATATACGCTATTATTCTAAATTTCAGTATTTTTAAATTTTAAATTAAAAAAACTACATTCTCCCTTTAAGCTATGCTGAATATACAATTCCTATGTTGTCTTTGTTGTTGTTGTTGTTGTCTGGTTTTTGAGAAAGGAGAATGCACTCTTTGTGCCAGGTACGTGCAACTCTAATTTTAGCTCATGTCTTCCACTTTATTAAGACTGAAATTAAATTGGCTTCCTTGGAGTAGTCCTCGAAGGGAATTAAAATTTCCTGGGAGTTCATATTCTAAAGTTTCCTTTCGGTTGTGATTTCTCGCGACTGCTGTATGTTGGCTCCCTGGTCTGAGTCTTACCTCTGTACTCACCTAACTCTCCACACTTCATTTCCTTGCCAGGAAGATTTGGGGGTCATGGTGAAGAGCTCACATAGGAAATAACAAATAACAGCCAGGTATCAAGGCACTCACTTGAACAAAGGGTCTTTTAAATAATATAGCTTATTGCCCTTAAAAGACAACTGCATTTATAACTAACACTTTCCCCTTTTCATTAATCTCTTCTTTTTGTAATGTGAGGACCTGAAGACAACTTCTTATTTTACAACTTATTCCTGAATTCTTTTGACAAATGTTGGCTGAGGATGTACTATGCGCCAAGTGCATTTCTTGGCACTGGTGAAGCTTCAGGAACAAAGCAAACTACCTACTCTGAGCTTTAGGGTTTTGTTTTTTTTTGGGTTTTTTCATTTGTAAAGAAGGTGTTCTGCCCATTTTTAAATCACGTGGCTTGTCTTTTTGGTATTTAGTTGTACGACTTGTTTATATATTTTGGATATTAAGGGCAGAAAACTTGAACAGACACTTTTCCAAAGAAGACATACAGATGGCCAACAGACACAAGAAAAGAAAAAATGCTCAACTCTGCTAATCATCAGAGAAGCATGAATCAAAACCACAACAAGGTATCACCTCATACCTGTCAGATGGCTATCATCAAAAAGACCACAAATAACAAATGATTGTGAGAATGTAGAAAAAAAGAGAAACCCAGTACATTGTTGGAGGGACTATAAATTGGTTCAGTCACTATGGAAAACAGTATGGAGCTTCCTCAAAAAACTAAAAATAGAACTTCCATATGATCCAGCAATTCCATTCCTGGGCATATACCTGAAGAAAAAGGAAATACTGATTTGAAAAGATATATGCACCCTAATGTTCATATCAGCATTATTTCTAATAGCCAAACTAAGTGCTCATCAATGGATAAAGATATGATATATATAAGTGACATGGAATATTACTCAGCCACTAAAAATGAAATTTTATCACTTGCAAAAAACATGGATGGACTTGGGGGGTATTACGCTTAGTGAAATAAATCAGACAGAGAAATAAAAATATTATGTGTTATCACTTACATGTAGAATCTAAAAGTAAACAAGCAAATGAATATAACAAAACAGAAACAGACTCATGAATATAGAGAACAAACTAGTGGTTGCCAGTGGGGAGAGGGAAGTGGGAAAAGGCAAGATAGGGATGGGGATTAAGAGGTACAAACTACTATGTATAAAATAAATAAGCTACAAGGATATATTTACAGCACAGAGAATATAGCCAACATTTCATAATATGTTTAAATGGAGTATAATCTATAAAAATATTGAATCACTATGTTGTATATCTGAAACTAATATAATATTGTAAATCAACTGTACTCCAATAAAGAAAAAAAAAAAGTTTCCCTGTTGACTTCTATTGTAATTTAAGTGTTATGGTAATAACAAAAAGTTTGTATCCAGCACATAATAAAAATCAGTCTTAATTTTATAAAAAAGAAATAAAGGTAGAAATAGCTACCTTTAATTTTTGTTATAAGGGTTAAATAAGATCTGTGAATAAAGTGCACAATAAAGTGCCTGACACATTAATCACCACCATCACCACCACCAAACCCAACAATAATATTAAGGGGAAGTTTATAATAACACTAGGAGAGAAACATGGGGAAAACATTCTTTACATTCTACCAGTGGTGGCAAGGTGATTATGCTTAAGAGACAGATAATAAACAAATAACCAAAACAATATTACAGAGTATGTAAATACTAAGAAGACAAAGCTTGGAGTAGTTGATACGGCGTGGGAGAGCCGCCTGAGAACAAATCATGCAATGGAACATTTACAACATGCCCAGGAAGTACTTCGTAGCACATATAACTACAACTGTAAAAATCAAGAGGACAGAATGCTTAGAGAGACAATCTTTCATGCTTGATAGAGAGTTATATTAAAGAGCAGTTATAGGAGGATTTAATCTTTTTTTTTAAATTTTGGGATAATTTCTCTTCACTTTCTATGAAAAAAGATAATTCACTCTAAAATTGAATGATGCAATTATCACAGTGAATATACATACACTGACGGGCTCCAAGACATACACCAAATTTGAGGCGAGAAACCTGTCATGCAGTTGCAATCTTGCAATCTCAGATACAAGGTGTTAGAAATCTACACGATGATGAATCCAAAATGGCAACCTACCAAAGAAAGGCATGGCCCATCTCCTTCAACAGCTTCTGGTGCCAGTAGAGAACAACAATAATAACAACAACCAACCCTCTGTTTCTTCCTAGAAGCAATTTTCTTCTGGTCCATTTGCACCTACCATAGAATTTGTACAGCTAGAGAGAATTGACAGACTGGGTCCCCGGGCACAGGTGTACTTTTAAAATGAAATCTCTGCCCACAAGTGGGAGTTAAGAACAGAGCTGAGAAGTGGGTAGGTAGTTTATCTGATATTCCCTAGCCAGAATTTCTTCTCTTCGATTTAAGGAATGGAGGTGAGGAAGGGGGTTAGAAGGATCCGGTGTTTCAGTAAATAAATGAACTGGCTGTAAAAATGAACTCTGTGAAAAGAGTTCTAGCGTACAAACTAGATAGACCAACAGGAGGCTTTCTCCTGAGTGTGATGTTTTGACTGGTCCCCTAACAGCGCCCCCCTCCCACTTCTTCCTCTTGATTTTTTCCTCCCATGCCTCACCTCCACAGGTGAGGAATGAAAACTTGCTCTGAGGTGTATTATGTCCTTAGGCAAGAAAATATACGAGCCAAATTCAGTAACTTAGATGACTTATTAATAAGTCACTTTCACTTTCCTTCCACTGTGACCCATAATCACAGCCCTGGGAAATAAACTCTTATTTTTGGCTACAGTTCCCTTCTTAGACCTCACATGGTGAGGAACTTTTTCCCATCTTTCCCCCCAAGCTTGAGCTTCACCATTGTCCTGTTGCTGCTGTGTGATTAGTAGTAGGAGTGGGAGCAATAATATTTACATGTCAGACATTTATTATGTGCTTTATACATATACTCTTCATTTAAGCCTCACAAGAAATATTCAAGGTAGTTAATTTTACTCCCGATTATTTTTTGCATATGATAACTAAGGAGCAGAAGATAAATAACCTGTCCAAGTTGAAGAGCTAATAATTGGAGGGGCTGAGATTTACATTGAGGTCTGGGCAACCTAAAGCCAGTGTTTTAACCAGAATAATATATTGATAAATACTATATTGACCTACTCTATTTTTCTACATTATTATTTCCAGTTCTTCCTGATATATAGGGTCATGCTACGTGATCTCTGATCTGACTCCTGATGAGTTCTCTCTTGCTTGCTTTACTACACACTGTTCCCTGTTGAGAATCCTTATTGTGGTAACCGGTTCCCCTATAGACCTTGAATTGCCTTCCTGACATCTACTGAGGGACAAAACCACATGTTCTTACTGCCCTAGAGAGTATATATTCTGCCCTCTGGACTCTTTCTAACTGTGCAGCTGCAGTACCTTCACAATGGTATCTATTCCCCCATCTGGTCCCTGTCTATCCTTCCTATTCTGCTGCCTGCCAAGTTTATTCATCATTCATCACGTGGCATAGAGAGAGTTGACAGCCTCATTCAAGGAGAAGGAAAATACATTTTCTCTAAGCAAGGCCAGAGAGAAGCAAAACCAAGTAATCTGGAGGTATATACTTCAAAAGGTAAGATTAACAAACTTCTTTATACCTAAGCATACTTTTGTCTTTTTTTTTTTTTTTTTTGCTTTAAAAGAATTACTGGAGTGTAGTTGATTTACAATTTTGTATTAGTTCAGGTGTGTCACAACATATACATATATTCATATACACGAATATACATACATATATTCATTCTTTTTCAGTTATACATATACATATATTCATTCTTTTTCAGATTCTTTACTCATATAGGTTATTATAGAATATTGAGCAGAGTTCCCTGTGCTATACAGTAAGTCCTTGTTGGTTATCTATTTTATATATAGTAGTGTGAGTATGTTCATCCCAAGCACCTGATTTATCCATCCCCCCAATGTTTCCCCTTTGGTAACCACAAGTTTGTTTTTGAAATCTGAGAGTCCTTTTGTGTTTTGTAAATAAGTTAATTTGTATCATTTTCAAAATTAGATTCCACATATGAGTGGTATAATATGATATTTGTCTTTACCAACTTAGTATGATAATCTCTAGGTTCATCCATGTTGCTGCAAATGGCATTATTTTGTTCTTTTTTATGGCTGAGTAACACTCCATTGTAAATATGTACCACATCTTCTTTATCTATTCCTCTGTTGATGAACATTTAGGTTGCTTCCATGTCTTGGCTATTGTAAATAGTGCTGCTATAAACACTGGGGTGCATGTATGTTTTCTAATATAGTTTTCTCTGGATACATGCCCAGGAGCAGGATTGCTGGATCATATGGTAGCTCTATTTTTGTTTTTTTAAGGAACCTCCATACTGTTTTCCATAGTGGTTGTACCAATTTACATACCCACCGACAGTGTAGGAGGGTTCCCTTTTCTCCACACTCTCTCTGGCATTTATTGTTTGTAGACTTTTTGATGATGGCCATTCTGATTGGTGTGAGGTGATACCTTATTGTAGTTTTGATTTGTATTAGTAATGCTGAGCATCATTTCATGTGCCTGTTGGCCATCTGTATGTCTTCTCTGGAGAAATGCCTATTTGGATCTTCTGCCTATTTTTTGATTAGGTTGTTTGTTTGTTTTTGACATAGAGCTACATGAGCTGTTTGTATATGTTGGTGATTAATCCCTTGTCAAGTGCTTTGTTTGCAAATATTTTCTCCCATTCTATGGGTTGTCTTTTTGTTTTGTTTATGGTTTCCTTCACTGTGCAAAAGCTTTTAAGTTTAATTAGGTCCCATTTGTTTATTTTTGTTTTTATTTTCATTACTCTAGGAGGTGGGTCAAAAAAGATCTTGCTGTGATTTATGTCAAAGAGTACCCTGCCTATGTTTTCCTCTAAGAGTTTTATAGTTTCTGGCCTTACATTTAGGTATTTGATCCATTTTGGGTTTGTTCTTGTGTATGGTGTTAGAGAATGTTCTAATTTCATTCTTTAATATGTAGCTGTCCAGTTTTCCCAGCACCACTTATTGAAGAGAATGTCTTTTCTCCATTGTATATCCTTGCCTCCTTTGTCACAGATTAATTGACCATAGGTGTGTGGGTTTATTTCTGGGCTTTCTGTTCTGTTCCCTTGATCTATATGTCTACTTTTGTGCCAGTACCATACTGTTTTGATGACTGTAGCTTTGCAGTATAGCCTGAAGTCAGGGAGCCTGATTCCTGCAGTTCTGTTTTTCTTTCTCAGGATTGTTTTGGCTATTAGGGGTCTTTTGTGTTTTCATAAAAATTTTGGTTCTAGTTCTTTGAAAAATGCCATTGGTGATTTGATAGGGATTGTGTTGTCTATTTAATCAAACTTGTCCATTCATTGTCTTCATCGAAGTAATTTTGAGATACAATCTCTCAGAGAATGTCTAGCTAGTATTCTCCTAAAATTCAAGGTGTCTAAGCTCTCTTAGGGCATGACTGTTTCTCAGAGTTATCCATGTGTGCTATTACTAAAAGGTTTCCTTTTGTTACTTTCTCATTAACAAAATTTAGAAGTATGACTACTACCACTCAAAACCGGTTTATAGTTCTTAGAATATTCATCTCTGCACAAAAACCACTGTTGCTTTTACAATATGTCAGAAAATCTCAAACATCATCTCAAAAATTTTTAAAGTATCCTATCATTATAATTGCTTTAATCCTGCAATTATCATTCCTACCACCTTTCATAGTGAAAAATCTATAATATTGAATGTTGTTTATTCACTGATTTTAAATCATATAACATATAGATCAAATTAGCATATTCCCTGCAAAATGAGGACTTTTTGAAGTATACTGAGGAAGCAAAAAGTGGTAGGAAATAACATTTAATAATATTTCTTACATGCTAGACATATTACTGGGCACTTTTTTTTAGTTCTTTATTGGAATATAATTGCTTTACACTGTTTTGCCACTTTTTATATGTTACTATTTATATTGGAAATCAATATATTTGGGTTCTATTTGAAGCTACTAATGACCTGTGTGTAGTAGGTGGCAAATACAGCCACAATTCCTCCCAGTCTGTATATGTCCCCTTCTGCATTGTGATGTTGCCACTTCTCCCATAGAAAGTGAGAATCAATTTTTTTTATTCCTTGACTTTTTACTGATCCTGTAACTTGCTTTGACTACTACATGTAGCATAAGTGATGTGATATCAGTTTCAAGCTGAGGCTTAAAGAGGACTTGATACTTCTACATTGGTTCTCTTGGAATCTTGATACATTGTGTTGTGAAGAAGCCTGGGTTGAAAAGTATGATGGAGAGAGAAAGGTCCAGATATTCTGGCCACTCCAGCTGATCCACCAGTATATTGAAGTTGCATGAGTGAGGTCAAGAAAAAGCAGCAGAACTGCCCAATCATCACACAGAATCATGTGAATTAATAATTTTGTTTGTTTAAAGCTACTAACTTTTAGGTTATTTTTTCACGTAGCAATAATAACTAAGAAAGAAACTGGTATCAGAATTGGGGGTGCTCCCATAACTAAAACTTAAAGCACGTGGCATTGGTTCTCAGGTCAGGCAACAGGCAGAGAGACAGAACTAGAAGAAAGGGGGTATTTAGTGGAGGCTAAAACATATCTGATATAACCCAAAGAAACTGCTCTCAGAGACTCAGACAAGGGAAACCTGTATTTTGTTGTAGGACATTTGAAAAACCTGTCTCCTGTGATAGCTTGGAAGACACAAAATGCAACTAAAGAATTCGTGGCTCTGGCTAAAGTTTCAGGGCAGTAGGTTAAATATGTCAATTGACTTTTATTTTTAAGCTAACCATTTAAAATTATGATATTAGAATGTTGAACTAAGAAAGAAATTCTGCGTTATGCTAACAGAATTTAACAGAAATATAAAGAAGCCAAGACTTTCTGGGTTGGAAAATAAAACTATTTTATATTTCTGGTCTCCCCAAGTGATCAAATCTTCTGAAAGTAAGAAATGACTTCAAGGTAGAGATTAAAACAAGAACATTGTTCTGAGACCCTTTTTGAGACCTCAGAAAGATTTAAGGTGGTGACTACCAGATACTCTTGGAATCTTAAAGATGTGGTCCCATAACAGCCATATATACAGCTCAAGGTAGAGAAATGTCTGTCATACAAGGAACTATGGACATGACTTTTGAGGTACAGAGTAAATCTCAATCATATTTATAAAAAATCCACAAAAATTTTGTGTGTCATTTACCAGCTTGGACTAAAAGACATAATTCAAAATGAAAAGAAGCCCATAGTTCCCCAAATTCTATAAGCAGGAAGCAGGATGATTAAGCCACCTAGCTGTAAACACGGAATATTAATTACATCTCAGTGGGATAGACAGGAGCCCGGAGGTCAGAGTCAAGAGCAAAAGAGAACAGAGAATCAAGGAAGCAGAAGTTAATTCTTAACTGACCTGAGAATATGCTCTTTCCCATGAATAGAAGAGACTGATAATGTGAGCCCCTCATGTTTGATGCTGCAATTGGAATGAGACACTTGTGGACACTGCAGTGGAATTGCGTACATTTTGCTTGTGGAAGAAATGTGAATGATTTGTGGCCAGTGACCCAGCAATCTACCAAGTTTACTAGTAAATTGTGATGAGTTGTAAAAGATGGCCATAATCTTCTATTCCTACTACTCAAGCCTCTTTGCAATACGACTTTGCCATTTGTCACATCAATATGTGGAGTTTAATAGAGAACAGATTTGTGGTTGCAAAGGGGGAGGGGGTTGGGAGAGGGATGGGTTGGGAGCATGGGGTTAGCAGATGCAAACTATTATATATAGGATGGGTAAACAATAAGGGCCTCCTGTATAGCACAGGGAACTATATTCAGTGTTCTGGGATAAGCCATAATGGAAAAGAATATTAAAAGGATGTGTATATACATATAACTGTATCACTTTGCTATACAGCAGAAATTAACACAACATTGTAAATCAACTATACTTCAATTAAAAAAAAATATATGGAGTCTACTTTTTGACCTCTTGCATCTGGGCTGGACTTGGGACTACCTTTGACCAAAGAATGTGGAGGAAGTCATTCCAAGAAAAAGCCTCATCAGGCATTGTAGCTTCTTTCTTTTCATAACCCGAGACCACCATGCAGTGATAAAGAGCCAGGATGAAAGATGGGAGTAGAGAGAGGTTGGTCATCTGGGCTGTTCCAGCCCTCCCATTTGATCCATCACGTGACTGTAGCTGCATGAAACCTGCAGAAAAACTACCCAGTCAACCCACAGGACCATGAGAAATAACAAACTGGTCTTTTTTTTAAGCCACTAAGTTTTGGGGCTTAGTCTAGTGGTTTATTAGACATTGACAGGTATTTGAACATCATGTGATACATTGTGAAAGTACTTAGCCTTCCTCTATCTCTAACTCTTTTGTGATAGAGAAATGGTAATATCAATTTTACCCTCTTTCCAAGGATATTGAGATAGTTTATCCTGAGTATTTGAATAAAGCTGAATAAAAATGCTTTCACTATGCTGCCTCTTATATCTTTCAAATTAGTTTATGTTTAAGGAATTTTATTCAACTGCATTTAAAAATCTTGGCTACAAATTTCTCAGAAGAAACATCTGAATCAATAGTTAAGGAAGTGGTAAGTAACTCAGGAGCAGGGGAAGGAAGGAAGAAAGGGAGGGAAGGAAGGAAGAGAAAGAAAAACAAAAAGGCAAAAGTAAAATTAAACTATCAACCAAAACAAAGACCTTACCCGAAATAAGTAGAAAAAAAAATTTTTTTAACTAAATTATAAAGTTTCAGGTGGGTTAAATTTCGATGTCACAGAAGCATAGATATCCATGCTGGAAATGTTTTAAAAGACATGGAGTTTAACTTCTTATACAGAACTCAAGCAAGTGAGTATGTATGCTTGGTTGAACAAATTCAGGAATGAATAATTGGCTTTCTCCATAAGCAATATATTTCATTTTCATGAAATTCAAAACATTAGATTTTTCCTCTTTTACGTTGGTATCTGACAGTTCACACAGAAAAAGTCTCGTCAGACTTTCACATTTTTCTAAATCAGAGGTCTCCATACATTGGCCTCAATTAGACTGGTCAGCATCTCCTGTGGTGCCTGATGAAAGTGCATACTCCGAGTCCATTTATTTACATTGATCTACCTCACCTGCCTTTCAGAGTGGGTGCCTACACCTGAATTTTTAACTTGTGCCCTGTTACCAATGTCTGAGAATCTCTGCTTTATGCTCTAAGATCCTCAAGGAAAAGGGAAAAAATATCATATTTGACCTTGTATCCCCCACCCGTGGCATAGTGCCTGATATATACAGGGACTTAGTAATTTTTCAGAAAGATGAGTGTTTGAAAGAGTAAATGATGAATACATGACATATATAGTTCTAAGATCTGAATAATGCCATGTCCTATCAATCACTGCTTCAATTTATATATCCACTTTAAATGGAGCCAAACCCAGATACTGTTTAAAATTACCAAGCATGAATGTATCTGAAGCTTTATTCCTTTGCCCTCATTCGCACTAAATTTACTGGTCTTCCTTCCCAGATTCTGCCACCACCTCTGCCTGACTGTAGTCACTGACATTTTTAGATAGTATACGGCCTAGCACCATGGTCCCAGTTCCTGGCACATGATAGGCGGTTAACACACAATTGTTGAAAGACTTTGTTTTGAAATTTTTATTGGTCTTACTAATTGCCTGTTTTAATATGAGTACTTGGGCCTCTGTTTTGACAACTGAGATTTTAGTTAATCTTTGTCTTGAAAAACTTTCCACCGGGGACTTGTCAGTCTTTTACCAAAATCTTCAGATAGGACACCTGACCCAAACATACCCAGTTCAGGGTTGACTTTCTTTGAACTGCTGCCTGACTCCCCTGCAGCCCTGCCTTCCTAGCACCCAATAATGCCCACCCTTATGCAGCCAACCTCTGTGACCTACTCATCAGTCTCTCCTGAAGGTAACTGCTAGCCTGACCCTACTGTCTACTCCTATTTCCTCAGAATACCATGTCCTAACTCCATCTACCATTCATAAGTCCAATTTCAGATTCTGGCCTCTTGGTGGCCCAATTCTTCAGTGGCATGGAATATCATCACATTCTAAAATGGCTGTTTTTATTCATTTCCAGTCCATGAACTAGAGAGTAATATGCCTTGCAAATAATGAAAGGCTAGGGTATCATTTCTCTAATTTGATTTGAGAGCTGAGAGTTTAAACTAATTACATCCCATTTTTCCTTTTCAATTGTGCTTGGAATTTCAATTCTGCCAAATATGGACTTTAAAACAGCTCTGCTATTCACACCCAAAAGGTACTCTTCTGGGGAGTAATTTCACCTGTAAAATGGGAACAATACCAGTGCCTCCTCACTGGGTGGTTGCTGGAATTCACAGGGATAATGTGTTTTGCACAGTTCCAGGTACATAGTAAATGCTTGATAAATGGTGCTATTATGAGGACTGTCGGTGTAGCTCCTATGCAGGAGATTGTCATCTTATGCACGGCAACAGGGTGTTAGGAAAGTGTGGGCATTTTTCAGTATCCTTTAAGATAAGGATGCGTCTGGATCGTCTCTGGAGCATAGCTCCTCTTGCCTAAAAATAGAACACCTTCTGCTTTATGTCAGAAACTATCATTATTCTATTAGCAGCTTCGCTGAAAGCCACAAACGGCTCAGCAGAACCACTGTGTCTGCAGCTTGCTCTTTGACCCCTGAAAGAACCACAGGGGCTGAATTTCATTCCACTTCCTAGTACATCAGACCACACATCCCTTACAGCTCTCTTTGTCCTCTATATCTCCTATCCCATTAATAAACATATATATGTATACATATATACACATACATATATATTCACTTCTTCTAGGTAGGAAATCACAGAAATCAACATGGCCATGCTTATGATAACTGATTAATGAATTCATACATTTCAAGGAAGTGACTTATTATAAGAAGCTTATAAACAAATATTACTGAAAAACAATTTATACTGGTTGGGAAATGTTTTGGTTTCTCCATGCAAGTAGAGAGACAGGTGACAGCCCAGGAAACCATGGATAGCTTGCATACTGTTGGGTAAATACCAATATTTGTCCCTGTTACAAAGTCTAATTCAAAAGGGAGCTGCTTCCACTTTTTTTTTCCTAACAGTAAGGATCACAGATTTGACTACGAAAAGAAATAATTTAAGGCTTAATAAAGGTAAAGTACAAATGATGATAAAAATAATTGCAGCTTACATTTACTAAGTATTTACTATGAATCATTTGTGATATTAAGGGATTAAACCGTACTAATGCATTTAATTTGGAGAAACCTTAAGAGGTAAATATGATCATCTCACTTTATAAAAGCGGGAACCTGTGATGCCAAAAGGTTGAGAACCACGTCCAATGTCCCACAGCTATGGTGACAGAGCCAGGATCTCAACACTGAGCCTCTAGCTCCAGAGCCATGGAATAAACTTCCATGATGCTCAAGAAGAGAGGTCAGTAAACTTTTCCTGTAAAGGGCCACACAGAAAATATTTTAGGCCAAGATATCTCTGTTGAAAGCAGTCCCCTCCACTGGAAGAGGGCAAAATCAATCACAGACAGTACGTAAATGAATGAGCTTGGCTGTAAATAAAACTTTATTTATTTAGCCAGCTTCTGGTCTACACAACCAGTACACTGAGCTTCATTCTTCAGAGTGACCAGCAATCTCTCATAAATTTGACACTAAATAGGTTTCATTCATAAATGATGGTTCCCACTCTCTTTCCAGACTTCTCCTTTGGCCTGAGGCAATGAAGGCAACTCTTCCTAAAGGAAGCAGCTGTAAAATTTATTCTTGTTCCATATGGAACAAACAGAATATTAACCCATGACTGGCAGCCTTTCAGCCTGGACAAAGCTGGGTCAGAGGGAATATATTTGCTCCATCACCTGTCTGTTTATTCTTTCACATTTTTTTGTGAACAAAGGAAGGGAAAATAAGTGAATAAACATTCTTTCAAGCAGAAATTCTTACGTGATCACCTCAATTGGAGGGTAAAAACATTTCTGACAAACTCTTTCAACTCACTGTCAGTTATTGTAGCAGAACTACTAAATAATGAATTGATCACTATTTATTATAGTGTACCACCGCCTTGTAAGTAACTAGTCATTATTAACGGGAGAAATTCTATCATTCAGTGAATGGACACCAGAGCCAGCCCACTTGGTTTCAAATCCTGGCTTGGCACTGGTTGATTATATGATTATACTGGCTTGGGCAAATTAACTCACTTTCCTGTGTCTCAGTTTACACACACGTCTATAACATGAGGACAATTATTAAACTCATATAGTTTGGTAAGGATTGAGTTAATGCATGCATGTTACATGCTTGGAAAAGCACCTGGTAGAGAACAAATACTCAAGAAATATTAACTATTTTTATTAAAGAACATAGAGAAAAGTGTTCTTAATTTGGTCTTTTTTTAAATTAAGGAACTACTGATTGATTTCATATCTTAGACAAGGGTTCTTCTTTTCTCAGAATTTATTTTATTGAAGTATAGTCGATTTACAATGTTGTGTTAATTTCTACTGTACAGCAAAGTGATTCAGTTATATATATATACATTATTTTTCATATTCTTTTCCATTATGGTCTATCACAGGATATTGAATATAGTTCCCTGTGCTATACACTAGGATCTTGTTGTTTATCCATCCTATATACAATAGTTTGCATCTACTAATCCCAACCTCCCAATCTATCCCTACCCCACCCCCACCCTCCCACCCCTTGGCAACCACAAGTCTGCTGTCTACGTCTGAGTCTGTTTCTATATCATAGATAAGTTCATTTGTGTCATATTTTAGATTCCACATATAAGTGATATTATATGGTACTTGTCTTTATCTGATTTACTTCACTTAATATGATAATTTCTAGATCCATCCATGTTGCTGCAAATGGCATTGATTCCTTTTTTACAGCTGAGTAGTATTCCATTGTATATATATATCACATCTTCTATCCATTCATCTGTTGATGGACATTTAGGTTGTCTCCATGGGACAAGGGTCTTTCTTGAGTGTTATTGTGAATGAGACACAGTGCCAGCTTTCAAGGAGCTTAACGTCTAGCAGTCATTAAAACTTTGAGCTATTTCAAGGAAGCTCTAGGAAATGATGCTCCTATTACATTAAAATATTGTGAGCATAGTTGCCTTAATTCTGTTTCCCTTTCTTTTTATATACCACAGGCATCTTTCAAAAGCCTCATGTACGTACTTCCAAAATATAGTGAGGAAAACATACGAAAATATATCTTAAGTGGAGGAAGGACTAGAATATGATGATTCTGGAGTGAAATATGAAAATAAAAGCTAGCAGAGAAAATATTGGAGAACTGAAATACAAAATAATGCTTCTGTTGGACTGTAGTGAAGATTGTGACAGTGTGATAGCCTCATAATTCTTAACAGGTCAAATTCTGTTGAATTATATTCTGAGATGCTAAGTAAGACTGCACTGAGGTGGAAGCAGAACCTAGTGGCATTTAAATGTTTTTATTTATGATAGTGGTTAATAATTACGGCATGTATGGCTACCATCAAGAAGTCTACAAATAATAAATGCTGGAGTGGGTGTGGAGAAAAGGGAACCCTCCTACACTATTGGTGGGAATGTAAATTGATACAGACAATATGGAGAACAGTATAGAGGTTCCTTAAGGAACTAAAAATAGAGTTACCATATAATCCAGCAATCCCACTCCTGGGCATAGATCTGGAAAAGATAAAAACTGTACTTCAAAAAGATACATGCACCCCGATGTTCATAGCAGCACTATGTATAGTAGTTAAAACATGGAAATAACCCAAGTGTCCATCAACAAATGATTGGTTTAATAAAATGTGATGTGTGTGGGTGTGTGCGTGCATGTGTGTGTATGTGTATATACAGTGGAATATTACTCAGCTATAAAAAAAGAATGAAATATTGCTATCTGTAGTAACATAGATGGACCTAGATATTATCACACTAAGTGAAATAAGCCAGACAAAGACAAATATTACATGATATTGCTTATATGTGGAACCTAAAAAATAATACAAGTGAATCTATATCCAAAACAGAAACAGACTCACAGACATAGAAAATAAACCTATAGTTACCAAAGAGAAAGGGTGGAGGGAGGAGTATGAGATTAACAAACTATTATATAAAAGCAATAAGGACTCACTGTGTAACACAGGGAACTATATTCAATATCTTGTAATAACCTATAATTGAAAATAATCTGAAAAATATGTGTATATAACTGAATCACTTTGCTGTATACCTGAAAAGATACCTATATATTTCAATAAAAAAGAGGCTTCTAAATGCTAAAATAAAAAAGAATTATGTCGTTTACAACATGTGCAAACTTGAGCAAGCCATAATCTCAATAAGTTGATTTTCTCATCTGCAAAATAAGTATTACAATAATAACGGCTCCCTCACTGTGTTCTTACACAGTGTCAACGAGACGGTACATGTAAACTGCCTAGCATGGGGTGAGTTCATAGAACAAATTCAAAACACAGTGTTTATCATTATCCTATCTTCCTCAAGTGCTCAGAAAAATCCACTATCCAGAGTCTTTATCACAAAGGGGTATGTTCTATACTAGTCCAACCACCTAGGCATATTGGGGAGGCATATTGGGGTCCATTGGATACTGTGGCAGCCTTGAGAATATGCAGCTCAGATCCCCTTTTGTAGGGAGTACAATTGATTGACAGCCCCAGCAGCTTCCCTTATGCATTCATCCCCAATGCCAAGGCCCCACTTCCTGCGGGCTGTTCCCAGTCAATATCTGCGGATGACAGGAATACTAATGCACATCCATCTTGTACAGCCCAGGGTTATTTTAGCACGTGTCTCTGGCTCAAGAATTCCCTACCAACCTGGCCAAAATTTTCTTAGGACTTCCTCCAAACTGAGACTCCTGCCTTGTCCTCCTTCCTCGCCCTCCCTTTCTCAAGTGTCAGACCTACAGAGTGGTGGGAGGCCCCCTTCCTGCTTTGGCTTCTTCCCCTCCCCTTATATCCTTCACAGAGTTTCCCACCAGTAAATGTTCTGCAGTTTAATCCCACCTTGACAGCTGCTTCTTGGACGACCCAAACTGACACAGACACCCAGAAATGATTTCTATAGATCCTGGCCTGTTAGGATTTACCTACCTTACCTTCACTGCCAGTTCTATTTTTCAACCTTGTTCTAGTGATTATTCAATATAAACTCAATCAGTTGGACATATGATATAGATTTTTCAAGCCTTTCAATTCTGCTCTAATTCCCAGCTAGGATATGATCTCCTTTCCTCAAGTCTATGCTTCTACAGTTTTTATCAGCAATACCGTTTCCCCTCACCCAGGCCCAACACAGTCCACTGAGAGCACTGGTTCTTCCCTTTTGGCTGACTGCCCAGTGACTGCCAAGGCTCTCTAGGAAGTCTCTCTCGACCACGTGGTGACTTTTGAAAATGGTTTGTATAAGTAAGGTAACAGTTAGGATCTACCTGATTTCTTAACGGTACTTATTAAAAAGAAGACCTGGAGAAACAAATTCTTATCGCTAGATTTAAGAAGAATCTTAGAAATTTCTTTTTGCCAGATGAGGAATGTAAGGACAAAGATACCAAGTGAATTTCTCAAGGTCATACAAGGAATAGAGGTGAGATGAAAAGGAGTACTGTGTTCCCAAAGAAATGAGGAGCATCTGTAGCACAGGCAACAACTTTATGAAGGCCTCCAGCACCCACAACTGAAAGAAATGGAAAGAAATTTGAAGATGACATGGGGGGACAAGAGTTCTAAAAGAGGAAAGAGTGCATGCTTTTAAGGAGTTTGCTGTAGAGATAAAAATAACTGCTAATAAAAGTATGATTCAGAATAATGTCCTAAACAATCAAGTACTTAATAAATCAATTTTAGTAACCAAGGGTTCTTGTTTGGACATTTAGCTACAGACCCAAATATAATGATGTGTGTTCTGATAATCTCCCTGCCAGTTTAGCTACATTGGTCTTCCAGGTGAGGAGAATATAATTTAAGTTAATGGGCACTATTTTTTTCCTAACAATGAAATTGGATCACTTATCCTCAAAATGTTACCTTTTTCCTACAAACAGTAATGAACAAAATGTCTCTTTTTCTGGGGCAAGGGTGAGGTTATCTTTTAGTCTTTGCCATATATAGTTCTATACTTCAATGTGAACTACACACAAGCATCAGGAAATTTTTCACAACAAATGGACAATATGTTTAAATACTTGATGTTACCTTGGTTATTTTCATTTCTTAGATCAATAATCTATAAACCCTAACAATCATACCACACATAGTGATCAGTAAAAATTTTTGAACACCATTTCCCAATATATATACATTGGTTTATTTATAAATTATGTGTGCTGGTACTATACTGGTTGAACATACTATGCTTATAAAACATAAGCCAAAATAATACTTTAAGGAAAAATAAAATAATGAATATTAATGTAAAGTCTAATATTTTTTGTTCTTTCCCTCATAGATCATTTTGAATACCCTACTTCTTAGACCACTGATCTATTTCATGAAAGTAAAAATAAAAATTCTCACTATTTCATCAAAACAAAATTTCATTTCATTTTCTTCATGTTTATATTTCTATCAGAATGCATTCAAACCTTTTTTGTACTATTCTAGCTCTTGATAATTTCTACATGACCTGTATAGTCTATATACCCCAACATTTCCCGATATCAAGGCTTACAAACAGGTGGGCAATAGTGAAAATCCAACCCCTAAATATATTCTGTGTGAAGTAAGCAGTTCTTCTTAACTATCTGAAATCTTAAGTGCACAGGAGGAGAAAGATGCCGTCCAATCTGCATGTTCCCTACCACTCCTTTTTTTAATCTCATACCTGTCCTGCTTCATTCATTAAAAATGGCCACAAATTCTTTGACATGCCCACCAACCAGAGGTGAATCTATTCATTTCCTCCCCAACTTGAATCTGGGTTCGGTGATTTGCTCTGACTGATAAAATGCAATGGAAAAATGATGCTGTATAAACTTATGATATATGCAACTTCTATTTTCACACATTTTCCATTAGATTTCAGATGTCACTCTGTAGGAAACCCAGGCCATATGGAGAGGCCGTGTGCAAGAGAACCAACACTCCAGTTGAAATCCCAGCCATATCCTAGCTGGCAGCCATCACTATCTGTGAACTACATTGGTAAGTAATCTTACATTCCAACTGGTTCAAGCCTCTGGACTACCACAGCTGCAGCTGATACCATATGGGGCAGAGAAACGACCCTACTGAGCCCAGTCTATCTACAGAACTTTGAGTGGCAGTAAATCATTGTTATTCTAAATCCACCAAGTTTGGGGTAATTTTTTACACAGCAGAAGATGACCAAAGCACACATTATCTTAAAATGGCATGTGAATCTGTACTACTTTCCAGATGCAAACTTTTCATTCCAGTGGGATTTGTCTATTAATGGGTTTTTGATCTGACTTCACATGTGCATTCTCCATATCTTTGCTCACGATACAGGCTTTGTGCCTATACACCTATGCAAATTCTACCCATCTTTTAAGGCACAACTGGTTACACATTCTAGCTATGGTGTCCTAATTAAGTAATCTTGTATGAATTGGTTCATTTCCCTACCCCTCTCCTTGTTTGTAGAATATGTATAGTAATAATATCTATCTCACAGGGTTATTAGAAAGAGTAAAAGTCACATTGCATGTAAAGGGCTTAACACAATGTCTGGCTCACGATAAGTATTTAGTGAAGGCTATTTATTATTGAAGTCTTCTTCAAGTATTTAAATAGACTTTATCTTCATTCATTCCAGTGTTGTTTACCTGAGCAGTTCCTCATTTCCATATCTCTGTTCCCAAAGATGAGAATGAATTCCTTTCCATCCCTTCAAACCTCGGGTCTAATAGATCACTGAAGAGAGTATCTATCACAGAACTAAGGTTTATCCTTCAAAGTGGAAATATTTGAGTCAGGTTAAGCTCTGTAAACAGTAGAACGTCAATGGATATTTGTTGAATTAATGAAAAAATGAACAAAGCAGAAGGCACAGCTGATGTTCACCCCAAAATAGAAACAGCAATCATTTGAGATGCTTTAAGCCTTATAACAGGGGTCCCCAACCCCCGGGCCGTGCACTGGTACTCATCCGTGGCCTGTTAGGAACCAGGCCACCCAGCAGGAGGTGAGCGGCAGGCAGTGAGCCAAGCCTCACCTGCTGCACCCCATTGCTCCCTATTGCATTACCGCCTGAACCACCCCCCACACCCCACCCACCATCCGTGGAAAAATCGTCTTCCATGAAACCGGAATGCCAAAAAGGTTGGAGACCGCTGCTTTACAATATGCTCCCAACACCTTATATTTTATTCACAAATAGGACTATTTAACCAGATTAGTTATTTGGGATGTACCCTGGGTTACGCCATCTTATGAAATATATAATCCATAAGTAAAATAAAGGAGTTGAATTTCTTTGAGTCCACTGTCAAAGAAACATTCTCGGAATCTATGAGAACCTCAGGGTTATTTAATGATGTTCTATGGCCTAATAGGAGGCTTAGAAGATGTTAGTATTTAATGCAGTTTCTAAGTTTTGGACCTCACTCATATCACACCTCCCACTGAGTAAGAGTTCTAGACACCCCATTCCCCTGGAAAATGAAGAACAGCAGAGGAGATGACTCTAGAGGGGAGAGGCTAAAACAGAGCCAAGTAGAGTGCCAAGATAACAACTTTGAAATAGAGATCTCCTGTTTATGGATAGTAATCCACTGCTGAAAATCATACATGCCTTGGGAAAAAAATCCAAACAAAACAAAACAATACCTGGAAATTCTTCCCATTATTTTAGGTAGGAAAAAATATACTTGTTATGCCTCAACCCAAATCTCTCAGCATGTTTCTAAATACGACTAAGACACACACACACAATTGCTTTTAGAGAATTAACAAACTATCATCTCAGGATATAAAATACTTGGAATATATGTCTGTGGTTATCAAATAATTAACACAGTAATTTTTAAAAATTACATTTAATACAGTAACACATCAGTTCTATTGAAATCAATTTCTCATTTGTTTTGCTTACTCCCCTACAATTTTTATGAATACTTCCTTGTGTTTCGGGGGTCACACTGTACATTTAATCCTTGGCAAATCTTTGTAACAATAGGAAAGACATTCAGGACAAATGCCCAGTGGTAAACAATGTTTCACCTTGAGTGTGACACTGTGATGCCTTTCTTTGCACCAGACACATCCAACCCATATGTCCCCTTTGTCGACACATCATTCCTTATACTTTTCAAAATATTTTTCATGACTTTGACATTCTACTAATTGTTCTTGGAGTGCAATTCAAGGCTTGATTTGTAAGCTCCATGAAGTTTGGATACTAAAAATTAAGGGACCTTATTCCATCAGGAAATATTAACTAAGGAGACACTTTACAGAGCATACCTGTACAATACTGCTTAGAGCTATAAGGATATAATGTCTATACTGAAAAATATATAAATTAATGTGAACTTTTTTTTGCTTCCTAGCATCAATTCACCCTTATTTAATAATAGCAATCATTTCATTTTGAGGAACCACTCCTCACTCATTGTTAGTCTGTATGATTTGAGTGGGACTGATCATACCTTTTGGCCCCTACATAGGCCAATCATAACGCATTAAATCTGGTCATGATTCATTTCATATTCATGGATAGAGACATAAATACATAAGCCAAGCCAATGCAATGATATTCAATTCTTTGTTTAAAAGTGAGAGAGATATTAGAATTTCTAAAAGCTCCCCCCACCTTTTTTTTTTACTGGATTGTTGAACTATGAGTAAGAAACTAGAGATACTTCAGGGAGAGAGCCTATCTAGGAGTGGAGTCAACGTAGAGAATGTAAAACTAAGATGAGGTATCATCTAAGTCCAGCTATTCCTAAAGTCAATGACCTCTGGAGTTTTAGGTCATGTGTTCATCTTTTCCCACAATCCACCCTGATTTAGCATAGCAGGCAGGATGTATAAGCAAAACTGTGGTAGCAAGTAAATGCAGTGGCCCAACACAAACACTCACACAAACTCTGATGTGGAGCGAACAACTCTCCAAGAAAATTCTTCCCCATGCAGTGACTCAAGGATCCAGGCTGATCCAACATGTGGGCTGCACAATTACCCCAAAGGGGAAGAGACAGCATGAAGTAGCATATTCTTCTTACGTACTTTGGTCTAGATGTTGCGCGTATGTCTGCTCATGCTTCATTGGATAAAACTAGTCATATGGCTTTTGTGAAGTCATGTGGGAGAACCAAATATTGTGAGCAATATTAGTTTCCACAAAGTCGTTTTTGGATATTTTTAACCAAGTGTCCTGAATTAGAAATATTTTCTTTTCCATAATTCCATACTGGAAAGAGGATTGGCAAACAAAGGTATTAAGGCAAAAATGTGGTGCAGAAGATGAAACTGAGTCTCTTTGGAGAGAGTGTGCCCTGTACAAAATACTGGATAAATGCCTAATGTGACTCATGGGATGGATGCATGCTAGCACCATTCATCTTGTCATTTTCCAGAAATGATATTATTTGCTCAAACAACATAGCACTATGTACCTCACCCCAACATCCAATAATCACCCTCTTTTAGTTCTGCATCCTAGCATCGATCACACTTTGTAGTTGAGAAATGACAATGGCAACTTGGGCTCAGGTGTGAGGCACAGGGCTTAGAGCTTTCATTTGTCTTGATCAGCTCCTCCATCAACTTTGTTGCCACTCTTAGCTCTACAGCTTCTCAGCCACCAAGCCAAGGTATTATGCAGTTTAACCTTTTCAGCTCCATTTATTCAGCAGCTCTTCACAGTATTTCCTTTCTGTTCTTACTGATAGTTCTCAGACCCAGGTCCTTATCACCTAGCTCCTGGTTCAGTTCAATATCCTTCTTTTTAGACCTCTTGGTATTAGGCTCGCTTTTTCTCTCTAACTCACCTGGTTCACCCCTAGCAGTTCAATTTTACACAAACACCCACAATGTATTCCTTCATATTATCTTGTTGATTTCTTAGTGGGTCTCTGTTTTCTACCAAACCCAATGTAAACTTCAGTTTCTCGTTTTATTAGTATGGCCCCATCCTTTCTATCAAGCTAATGATGCATTTGTTCCAACTTTTATCTGTTATTCTAGAAAGGCCATCTCCAGACAATCTCATATGAAATATTCTCAGTGGCGTTGACTATCAGGCCTGGTAGTTCTTCAGAAGAAAGCTGATTTAGAAGAAAAAAAATACGTGATCATGGATCATGAGTTCAAGGAAATACTCCTAGCAGTAGGCTTGGACTCCAAGGTAAGTAGTCAGCAATCTAAATGTTCAGAGATATGGTAAAGTCATCCAATAGATTTAAAGGGTCTATACTATATATGAAGATACTCTAGTAGAAGTCTCCAGGTGTTTAAAAAACACCTCAAGATCACATCTTGAATATAATTAGACCACTGAATTAAACTCTTTAAAAGGGTACACTTTACTCATAAGCTGGTACAAGAGTGTAAAGCAATTATATTCCAATAAAGAGCTTAAAAATAAATAAATAAATTAAATTAAAGGGTACACTTTACGGTAAGTGAATTAAATCTCAATAAAGCTGTTATTAAAATAATTACATCATGATTTGGATACAACCCTCACTGTCAGATGCATAAACCATAGTAATATTTCTCAAGCTTTAGTGCAGTGCTTCTCAAACTTTTTTCCCAGGTTTGTTGAGATATAAATGATATACAGCCCTGTGTTAAGTTTAAGGTATGTAGTATAATGATTTACTTACATTGTGAAATGATTACCATAATAACTTTGGTTAACATCCATCATTTCATACAGATAACAAAAAAAAGAAAATAATTTTTTTTAATTTCTCAAACTTTTGCAAACTGTGAAAGCTTGTTTACTTGCAAAGTCCAGGGTCCTATGTACAGAGATTATGATTTCATGACTGTACATCAGCGTACTGAAGTGTGCACTTATATTAATCAGTCTAGGAGATTCTGTATGTATCCTATGGCCTGCACTTTAAAATAATAACAACAATAACACTATTATACACAGCAATCAGTCCTAGGAAGAAGCTGACCATGGCTGGAGGAGTTGTCAAAGTGCCAGTCAAACATATCGTTCAAGGAAAAAGTCAAGATTTTATGAACTGGAATATAATCAGAAAAACAAGAAAGACACATTTCATTCAGACTCTCCAAATATGGCAGATGCAGTGGTTAGGGGAAGATTGCAATTCATTAACTACAAGGAGTGACTACCAACCCAAACACCCATGCTCGTTGCTGCTTCTCTACACCAGGAGCCTTTACATGCTCACATATCGTGTTCTGACTGGGTGGAGTGCCCAGTGTGACAGAGGAATTAGAGAAAGGGTATACTTGCAAGGTTGATTCTGGGTATTTACAAGCTGCTGACCAGCCTAATTTGTGACTTCAAAGGCAGGTCTGAGAGCAGATGGGTTCTAAGGGGACATAAAGGGATGCGTAGAACTTACCTAAAAAGAGGAAACTTTTTTTTTTCTAGGAATGACACCCGAGGGATAGTCTCAGAAACTAGGAAACATAGGAATATGGGTTCAGTCAAAGGGAAGAAGCAGCAAATTTGTTATACCAAGGATGGATCTTTGAGGCCACAATTTAAGCCATGGTTTTAATCAACGTCCTCTAAAAAGCCACTATTCAGTATATGACATTCTTTCTAGCTATTTTTTATCAGGGCTTTATGGCAAGAATCATATATTATGCATAACTTAGCCCTAAATTGTTTCCTTTCCTTCACTAATCCCTCATGTATTCATTTAGTAAACATTTATTAAACTCTTTATTGGACTAAAATGGCAAGGAAAAGCTCTCATCGTCAAGGGTTTAGAGACAAATATAGCTTAACTTTTTACAGTTAACCTTTTGGTCAGTGAATGAACTGTATCTCCCAGCTGTGTCCACTTTAACATCCATTACAACCAGACTCATTTTGTCCTTGAATATATTTTTGCTGATTATCAAACGTATTTATTAGACATTGACTTTCTTAAGAAAATATTCTAGGCACCATGAATTACAGCATGCCTCAGGATGACCAGGGTTTAATAATCTATGACACTGGAGATGCCAATATCTACCATTAGTTTGAATCATTTCACTGAGATAGAAAATTGGTTCCATTTTTAAAAGTTAATACTTGGATTTTTAATATCGAACAAACTGACTGGAGTGGTTCCCAGAGAAAGGAAGTTTGTATAGGTACCAGACAGGCTTTTAGAGATCCAGTCTGAAGGAACATCTAAATGTCACCATGTCTACATCAAGATGAGATTCAATTAAGTATGGAAAAGGTGGGAGAGAAACTAGCAGGGTATTAGTTGTTGGACATGAGTATTCTAAACAAGACAGCTGGGCGATGGAATCTTTAACTTTTCAATCTACTTCAGAAAAACAAGGTGCTGAACTGGCTGCCTGAAGTCACATTTACATCATTTATTTATTCATCACCCTAGTATTTGCTACTAACAACTCATTTCAACATGTTTCACGGCCACCTGGGTAATGTCAGTTATGGAGCAAATAGTGGAGTTTGAGACATAGTGACAGGCACTTTGTTTTTAAAAATAAGTGTGGTTCTCTCTCAATTTTATAGTTACCATTATATTTGAACCTGGGATTTCCTAGCAAAGAAAGAAGATTTAACCTCCTATACTTCTTATGAGCACTAGACTTACAGGCTGAAACACATTTGAAATGTCTTTGGTAGGTCATCTGGGTATAGCATTGTAGTTTTTATTTCCCAAGATCGTTAAACCTAGCAGATTAATAAGACCCAGAGTTTCAAACATGAAAATTATGTAGTCAAATTTCTACTTAACAATTATTAAGATAATGGGCTGTTACATCAAAATAATACATGAAATGAGACAAGTTTAAGATAAAAAATGGCATCTTTTAAAATCATTATCCAGACTTGGTGGATTTCCTTGGTTAATATAAGAGGAATATTTTAAACGAGGTCCTGTAGCTAGATTCTATTTAGGAGACTAAAAATATCTCTTTGCAGAGATTATTCATAATTCATCTCAAAATTTTCAGGGACTACAAATACCAAATATGTGCATTACCTATAATTGCAATACTGTTATAGATAAATGTCATGACTTCACTAAAACAAATCGAAGTTCATGCTGAAACCCTAGCTAAAGGATTGCTATGGGACAGGGTGAAAGGTGTCTTTGGAGAGTTTCTCATGAACTTGCCTGGAAGGAGGAGAGGCAGGATAGAATTTTGCAAGAGCCTATGCGTGAAAATGGGTCAGCTGAAAGAGAAACTATGGTGACTGAAGGCAAGTGGAAGAAAAAAGCTGGTGTATGAGAAATTTGTGATGTCACATGAAGACAGGACTGTCAACTGAAAAGTAAGGATCAGCAAATGACCAGGACAGATTGAGATTGAGTCAAATGTGTATGCTTCCAGGAGTGGAAGGAAAAGCAAACTCTTAGTCCATATACCCTCTCTAGTTCTAATGTACTAAGAGCCATAAAGCTACCATGAGCAGCCTGTAAGGAAAAGTGCTGCAGAGGTCAAACTTATTAACAGCATGGTACCATAGTTACCTTGCAACTGCATTATCTTGGTTTTTGCTACTCCAGCTTCTTAAGTAAATTGATGCCATCTCAACAAGAAGGACTGTAGGTGGGAGGAGGGGAGGGAGGAATGAAATTAGAGCCTTGTGTCAGTTCAAGAAGCAAATGCCATGGCAGAATTAAAAGTACAAGATATTTAGTGGTGAAGGGCCAGTGAAAAATAAAGGGGAGAAGGAAGAGGGGTAGACAGGGACTGCCTTTAGAATGGTTCAACTCTGACAGAGAAGGGAAGGGAATGCAGTAGGAAGGGATGCACTGTAGGTCTGAGAAAGTCTCAACCAACTCAGAGGAGCCCAGAGGAAAACATGCCCATTAAAAGTCCTGCATTGAGCATAAGTGGCCAGAGTCTAGTATCCCTCACGGGTTCAGCCACTGGATGGAGAGATCCCAGCCTTGGTGTGAACAATGCAGCATAGTCCAATAACAATGTAGCTGAAGGCTATCAGCTACTCACTCCTCGTGGGAGCATCTCTCTTAACACATCTGAGCAGTGGAACTGTTGCTGCCACAGTCCACCCCTTACTCTGCACAGATCAATTTCTCCATACAGTTTGAAAGCAGTTTCTCCATTTTTCCTGTGACCCTCTCTTCATAAAAGGAATAGAGAGGTTAGGGGGATGAGCTACATCCTCCATTGTTATAGTTGTCTTGAAACTGCAACTGCTGATGTTCTCCAGCCTCCACTATCCATTCTAAATTCCTTTCACCTTTACTTATCACCTCTGCAGGTCTTGATAGCTCACCTGGTATTACCTAAACCTTCATTCCTAAGGGGCCTAAGTCCCTGGTAATGACACACATCTCCAGTGAGGATCGTTTCATGTGATAATTCAGTTGTAAGGGAATATCAAGAGGAACCAAGTAGATCCCCTGAGTTCTTCTCTGCCCCAAGATGTAAAAGCAACCCTATTTCCTCCTACTGATCAGGATCAACTGCCCTGGCCAAGATGGTAACTTTTCTCATCTGCTGGTCCCTATTCATAAGGAGTCCAAAGTTCCTGGGCAACAGCTGTAGCTTATAGTTGAATGAGATCTGCTCCAGCCCTTTACAAGAATGTTTTGCCTTTGGGGACTAGGATCTCTAACCCTACATACCCCAGAGCTTCAGGGATGAGAAATATAAAGTCTTCAGTACTTTAAGAATATGATGACAAAAAAACTTTTTTAATAGAAATGGAGACCTAAGAATACATTAAATTACAGTATTCTACAAGACCACACACCCTCCTTGTGCAAGTCTATTTCCATTATACAACAAGGATCTCAGAGATGGACCTGAAATAGCAATTTTATATATTAAAATAATAAATTCACAAAAACCATCATTAGGTAGGCTTCTTCTCTGAGGCCATTTCAAATATATATATATATATATATATATGTATTATGCAATAAATGATATATTTTCAAAGTCTCTATTTTCAAGGGCTTCCTGTGACACTCATGACAATCTCTCCATCATCAGTGCACTAAAGGGATGATACACATGTGAACAAGATATGTTCTTTGTTCCATTATTATTTGTCTGCCTACATTCTCATTTTCCCAGAGGAATTTTTATACTTTCCCAATTTACTGGTCAGTGTCCCCTGCTTTAAACTTGATGAAGGACTTTCATTCTCAGGGCATCTGTACACTTACCCTCCCCCAACATGTACGTCTCTCCATGGTTTCTGGATTCTTAACCCCTTCTGAGGGTCCTCTTCCTGGTACTGATGTATTAAGTATAGACATCTCTGTTCTGAGCCTCACTTAGTAATAAACAGGAAAATGTTTAACACCTCAAGTCTAAGGTATTTTCTCATTCATAAATCTGTGCATGCAAAATGTTGTTAGTGCCTCCTCCATGTCTAGAGGAGGAAAAGTAGTAGAAAGAATAGAAAACTTGAAATTTAACTTGAAGTGAGATTACATGGGTTTGAGCTCTGCTTCAGCAAGTCAAATCAGCATTTACATAGTTACCCAGTCTTTCTGACATACTTTTTCACTTGTAAAATGGAGATAATAGAGACCAACAGAAGAATATTTTTCTGAAAACAAAATGCTATAAAAGATGTGAAAGCCCATGGTAAACTCTGAAATGGATTACACATGAAATGAGGTCATTATTAACAATAATAATATTATATTCAGTCCAAAGACGTGTATCACCATTAATCAAATCTTCATTTCATCAAAACAAAATAGAAGAAAGTTGAAGGAGGTGTGTTTTTTGGAATCCTTTAAATTGCACAAAGGATTCTTTCCTCATATGCTAAGAACTTCATCCGTCTCTCTTACTATATGATCTTGGCCATTTACAGTTTAGCCATGTTTTTTCATCTATCATCAGGATTAGTAACTTCTCTTACTCATTTCTGAAGGTAATTGTGAGAGCTCATAAAATAATAAAATTAAAGCATTTTGTACACTGTAATGTGACAAGCAAATTACAGGTTTTGTCTTTTCCCCATTCTTATTGTTTTAGATGGTGCTTTTAGAAATCTGTCTTAGCTTGGTCTAAAAGACGGTATCCAAGGCCATACACATTGAAAGCTGGCGTTAGAAATACTTAAACACATTTGATTTCAAGTGTTTCTTTGTCCCTGTGATCTATGTCAATTGCATGTTCAAGATCAGAGTTGGCCAAAAGAGGAACTCGTACATGATTTGGAAGATAGAACTGAAGTCAAGCCAATACTCCCTAAAAGTCACTGTAGTCAGACCAACATGATAAGGACAGATGAAGGGGTACCCAGTAAATCCAACCTTGTCCATATTCTCTGCTGCTCCACATCCAGCTAGTGCCTGACCATAGGCTCTGCTGACCAATAGCAATGCCAGGCCCAACACTAGATACTTGGCTATATATCCACAAAGAGGTAATTTCACCTCTGTAGAGGCAAAAGCATCTTCCATGGCAGCAATTTCCACAGACTTCTTAGAAGTACCCCCTTTGCTGTTCACATTGGCTCTGATCCACTCCCCTCAACGTACCAAGCAGATTGGTTTGTGACTCTTACTTTGACTCTTCTCAGACCTCCACTTCCTCATCTCCTCCTCCATTTGTGTAAGTTCTAACTTTTATAATAAACCTCTGGTTTCCATAAAACCTACAAAACTTATAATGGCTCTGTTTGCTGACTGACACAAAGATGCTGTAATTCTCATTCCTGCTGCAAACCTCTGACAGATGTGATAAATGGCCAAAGCTAAATATGTCAAAAAGTATAAAAAAATGTAGCGTCATTAGTTTAAAACAAATAGAAATTTAGTTGCTTTTTCTTTTGCTATTTGGGTTTTATTATTAATAACACTTAGTAGCCAGAGTAAGTATTGAATGCCCTTGAGTGCTCTGAAGAGACTTGAGACTCTTGAGTACCAAGGACCTTAGAGACTGCTTTGTCTATGTCCTTAATAGGTAGATGAGGAAACTAACTTCCAGAGACGTCAAATTATTTGCCTAACATCCTCAGAGTCAGTGACTTGCCATTCTGTTAAACTCAGGTTTCTTAAGCTGTTCCCTTAACTGATCACACAGAATGGAAACCATCTTACTCAGTGACTCCATTTAATTCAGAATGTCTGTGTCTGTGTTTTAAACATCTTCCTTTTCTTCTCCATGATCCTATTTCTTAACTCTTTACACCACTTTCCTTTTGTCTCCCCAGCTACCAGCTTCTGTGCCATGCCACGTGAATTGCATTGCTCTTGCCTTACCTAAATATATACTGAGATTTCTTCCCTCCCCATTTTGGCCTTCGCTAATAAAGTAAACAATCTCCTAGCCATATCAGACATTTGGTGCGCCTCATAAAATGTGCTGTTAGTAATATCCATTCTGTGTTATCTTTGCTTACAGGTTGTTATTTCAAAGATAATGAAACAGGAGAGAGTTGGTGCAGATTGGATTTTTTTGTGAATCAGACTATCAAATGAATGGAGCACTGAAATCTATTCAGGCGGAGGAAATACATTGCATTATAGCAAGATGTCACTGCATGTTGATGAGCACCCATCTGAATACAGTCATTAGAAATGAAAGTTTCAGAGGCCTGAAATACCTGCAGGCAGCCTTTTCTTAGGTCAGCTCTGGAAAGTTTTAGAAATGATGCACTGCTCCTTCAAAATTCATTGGTAATACCGTAGCCTTCTCCAAAATTAAATCCTGTCTGGCCTGAGAAAGAAGATATGTTTCTCAAAACACCACCTGTCTTCCACTTTTTCCTGTGCCCAGAATATTCTCAGGAGAGTTTCAATTTATTATAACTAGATATTGGTAAATTCAGTCATTTATCTTAACAGGTTTGTACACTACAAATTTACTTTTACATTATTTATTCTGACACCTCTTCCTGACTACCTCCTGCATGCCGACTTGGTGAAAAATGTTGGGGGTATAGAATGAAAGTCCACTCGACTCTACATTTTGCGAGAGCATGAACCTTGTGTTTATTCATTGATAATATACTCCATGCCTTGAATTACCTGACACAGGACAAGTGCTCAATAAACAAGTGATTTTTTTTTTTTTTTTGTAAATTGACTGAATGATTGAATGAATGAAAAGTTTCTAGTTTCAAACAGTTCACGGTCTAGTGAAGATAATTACACTGTAATAAGTGTGATAGCAGTGATGTAAATGCAGAGTTGAGAAAGCTGATAGAAGAAAAAGTCAAATTGATATTCTTATTCAGGAGTCCCACTATAGAAAGTGAGTTGCGTGCCTTTATGGACAACTGAAGAAAGAAATGCACCTACAGTGAAACAGTGACAAAGAAGGCCATGCCTGATCTCAATCTAGAAGGGCAAGAAGCAGGGAAGAATGTTCAAATGCAAAAGGACCCCAGACGTGTTGTCCAAAATGCTACTTTTAGCATTTGCCATTACTCATGGAAATTCCAAAAAGTCAGAAAAAGGAGCTGAGATTCCTGAGAAGTGAGTGACTTTGTGAAAAAGTTAGGGGGACTTTCACAGAATGACAGGGAGTCTTTGTAGTCTGACTAACCAGCCTTGTTGGAATATATTTACACTTCTTGCAAACGGATAGGATAAAAACAAAACCCAGCAAAAAGCCAGCTAAACAAATAAACAAAATAAACGCCACTTCACTTCATTCCTATGTCCCTGTTGGCTTTGTCAATGAATGTGGGGTTGAATACAAGAGGAACTGGTAAAGCGGCTACAGATTTGTGTCCCGGCAAAAGAGACAGAGAGCAAATCAGCAAGTTCATACTAATGGGCTGCTGTAGCATTTTGTATATTTACAATAAGGTCTAAAACTACAGAATCTGTTGGTAAATTATAAACATCTTAAGTTCAGTTAGAAAATCAAGAATATCTAGAGTAGTAGGAAAAATATGAAGCTTAAATCTAAAATTAAACCCATGAGTATAAACAATTCAAGCAAGAGCCAGGTGTTGGATGCAAAATCAACTAAAATTTTAGCGACTTCAGTGTTATTTTAGCTAGCAGGAATCATTTCAGGAGGCTGGAAGGCACAGCTTGCCGTACCCAAGAGATTGAGCTTACATCCCAAACTTAGAATAGAGCCTTTCCTGGTTATGCTGTTGGTATTTTAAGAAACATGACAGCCCCATCTGCCATCCATATGAGAAGTCACTCTTTCCAAGATGTCATGAATTTATGTCTATAACCCCAAACTAACAGGAAAGGAAATATCATTCTCCCCCATCTCCTTCCAAGAAAGGTTTAATGTGCAATAGTCTAGCACTCTTTCCAAGAAGAAAAGCAAAGATTTTTTTCTGCAAATATGTATCAAAGTATGTCAATATCCAAAGAGTATAAGAGGTTAAAAAAAAAGGTAGTGATACTCACAATGATTATTTTTACCTTAAACCCTCCTTGCCAAATCTTCACTGATCGCTTGACATGCATTATCTCTTTTAAGTCGAATCCTTACAATGACTCTCAGAGTTTAGTTACAGCTATAATCATTTAGTAAATGAAAAAAAAATCCATAAAGAAGTTAGAATACTGGTTCAATCAATCCAAAACGATAGCAAAGTTACAGAACTAGGATTCAAGTCCACATTTTTCTGATGCCAAATTTCATGATCTTAACTATTTTGATAAGTGTTCCTATAATCATATCACTCCCTTGATTACAATCTTTTGACAGCCCCGGTCACCTATACCAAGGTTCCTCATTCTGCTATAAGTTGGCTGTGTATAGAATTCTGGGTGTCTAGAAACATGGATTAAAAAAAATAATAATAACATCTTTATTTTCACCAACCCCTTCACTTTGGCATATCCTTCATTTATGAACGTAGGCAAAACACCAGAGCAGCAATAGTAGTACCTCCAACTTTGTCACTGATAGAAACCACAGATATTTTCATATCACTTCACAGTTGCAAAATATCTCAAAATATTATTTACTGCCATCACCATTTTTGTAATTATGTTAGTTGTCAGGCCTGCCACCAAATCTTGTCATTTAGTGCACTAGTAAAGAAGCAACATATATTATGATATCACAATTTAAAGACTATTTTGGTTCAATTAAATGCCTTCCTTTGAAATCCTAATAGTCTTATTTTATATTACTTTTATATGGCCTCCAAAACTTTTCATGGAGTCTGTTGGACCAAGAGTATTTCCTGGCCCAAGCTGAGCCCATCAGAACTTTTTGTAACGATTTTTGAGCTGGAATTGAGAATTGAATCAGCTTCTCTCTGGGAACGTAATTTTGAAGTTGTCAGGCTGTGGAGTCTTTGGTGGCTGTGTTTCCCCCATTGAAACCAAAGAAGCCCCTATGTGTTAGGGGAGAATAAGCTAAATAAATACATCCATAAATAAAAATAGATCAGTAGGACTCAGTCACCTCTATTGTCTTACTGTCTGCTCCCAGGCTCAATTTAAAATTCTGCTAAATTGATTAACTTCAGCTTTCTATCTCCTTACAAGGGGATCCTGTTTATCATTAAACTCCACACCCAGGTTAATCTTCGTAAACAATGACTGTGTTCACATCACCTCACTCCTCCAAAGACTTCCACGACTGCCCATTGTGGACAAACCAAAGTTCAGACTCCTTCGATGGATTCAAATTCAAGAATCTCCATGTAATAGACCCACCTTGCCTTTCCAACTTAGTCTCAACTTCTTACTCTCCTTCATCCTGTATTATAGCCAAATTGGATCAATTACTATTTCTTGTTTGTGGCTCTGCAGTTTCCTCCCTCTGTGCTTTTATTTAAACTCTTCCCTGTATCTGGATGCCTCTTTAATCTTCACATGACTAAAATCAGACTTACTTGTCAAGGTCTGGCATAAATGTAACCATCCTCACCCAGTCCTAATTTCTGATTCTTCCCAGTAGAAATAACATTTATTTTCTGAACTTTATTTATAACTCACCTGCCCCATTCACTGGCCATTTACCCTATTCTAACTTTGTAATTATTTCACATATAAATTTTCTCCCATAATAGTAACATTAGTAATAGCAATTGAGCATTTAGCCTATGCCAAGCAATGCTACCAAGCAAGCTGGATAAACACTTTAATTGAATTGTCTTATTTAACTCTCACAACCCTGTGAGTTAGAAACTATTATTGTACCATTTTGCAGGTGAAGAAACTGAGGCAATAACAATTAAAACAGCTTGCAAAAGGGTGGAAGTAATAGCCTTCAAACCCAGGCAGCCTGAATCTAGAACTCAGCATTAGCCATGCTCCGCTGTTCTGCCTTCTCTCTTAGAATGGAAATTCACTGAAGACAGTTCTGAGTTTGGAACAACTTAATAGCCTACACAATACCCAACATCGTGCTCTGGGTATAGTCTGTGCTCAATAAAGTTGTGGGTAAATCATTTTTAGATATTTACATAAGGATCACAGTGTTTGAGACCAAAAAAAAAAAAAAAAAACTGAGAAGAAAGTTTAGTTTCTCTTTCTGAAAAGCATTTTGCTTCTTTTTAGTGACATTATCAGCTGTGAAGTTAATTTTTTTAATATTTACTAAGCTAAATAAAGTATGTAATACTATGGCTACACTTAGTAGCTGTTCAGTAAATGTTAGTGGTAGTTATTGGGGGTTTTTCCTGCTATTATTGTTGCTTCAGTTGCCACAGTGAGTTAGGAAGGAAGGGTTAGGCACTGTACATCAGAGACTATTGTCTCTAGCAGGCTGAAAATATGGTGAAGAATATGGTCTAGTTGGTTTCAAAGACAGAACTGAAATTAGTGGCTTTTCATTTTCAGCCTGGGGCTCAAACCAACAGGGTCCATAGCTCTCACCTAATCTCAAGAATCACATCTGCTTCTTTAACAAAGACTAGAAATGAAATCCATTCATTACTGGCCTGTGATATATTTAGTAGCATTCAGAAACTCAATTTCTATGATCATCTTTATTCATTTATTTAAAGCAGAAGTTGTAATGGAAAAAAAAGTTGAAGTCGATTTATGTGCTTAACTAGCACCAGAAAATGTAAGATGTTATGCAACTTCAATTTTTTAAATAGCATCTTCTTCCACCTCAGAATCACAAGCTTAGGAAAAATAACCAACCTTTGTTTTGAAGTCCCTGGCTTTTGTCATTTCATGGCAAATTTTAAAATGCTTAAAGATAACATCTTTGATTCATTCTGGCTGGAAAGATGAAGCCGGTCTAATAACAAATGCTGGTGTTCCAACTTCAAAAGATATATACTGCTAAGTCATTCCCTATTTATCATCTATCGTCTGAGTAATAAAAAAATGTTGCATAGACTATATGGACAGAAGGGGAAAATTAAATTTAACAGCTTTCTGCAACAGACATGTCTTTCTCTAGAGACAACTCCAATTATCTTAACCGTAATAAGAAGTTAATTGTTAGTAGCCTTTCCTCTGCCAGCTTTCTTCAAGTTTAGTCCCCAAACAAGCAGATTGCCTTTAAAGTAAATGGAGATTCATTGCAGGAATGGGGGAATGTGAGCGCTGTAGCTGAAAACAATGACCCAAGTACTTCATAGTCTGTTCCATCTCTGACCTTCCTTGTGACCCTAAACAGATGACAAATTACCCTAATTTGTACTCAACAGCTGTCTACTCTCTACACTTCGGCCCCGCTGCCCTCCCCTCACCTTCCCTAATGCGATCTTCTTCCACTGCACCCTACCTCTATTAATAACACCATGGTCTATCCAGCCACTGTGTCCCTTCACGGTCCCTACAAAGATTTCTATTCAACTGTGCTGGCCCCTCTTCTTCTTTTCTTTTCTTTTTTTTTTTTTTTTTTAGAAAAATGTCATATTAAATTTAATAAACATTTTCAATTTATAAATGTCATACTGAAAACTAAAAATATAGACCTAATGATTAAATACACATTTGGCTGGTATCCTACCAGTGCCCATGGCCCCTCTTCTAATACCTGCCCAGATGCTAAGGAATTTGGTCCTTTTCATGCTATTTTTTCTACTATTTCCCCTCCAGATGTGGTGAGTTCGGCTTACCACTTTCACGTTTTGTCAAAAGCAAAAATCAACGATCCCAATCACTGTGCCATGCAAACTGGAGGAGATCTATTCCTTTAAACTAAAAGGGAACACGTTGAAGCAGGAATATCATTTTCATCAGCAGCAATATGGCCTCATCTTCTGAAGGGCTTGGCAAACTGTCAGACCTCAACTCGCATACCCTCTTTAGCTAAGCCTTCATTTTCAACCAGCATCTTTCTGGTCTCTCAAGCATAGCTGAGAAAGGAAACTCAGAACTGGAGTTCTGACGGCAGCATGTCATAGAGTTTTATTGTTCGCATCAAAAACAACTGCTGCCACTTTTATTATCTGGGTCAGTTTTATAGTTTCCCAAGTACTAGAAGAACACTGGTTAAAATGGCCCCTGGCTACTTTTGGTTGTTCTCTTTGACCTCCCATACAAGTACTCTTCTAATAGAAAGAGAGAAGGAGAGAGAGACAGAAAAAGAAAGAGAGAGAGAGAACATGATGTAAACCTAGTTTTTGGCTACACTTCGGGTAGCAAAGAAATTCTAGATTGACTGTGGATGATGCCGTATCATCTGGAACAGGCTTTTAGATTAAGACGGCGCTCTCCAAAGTGAAGGCAAAATCATCCATTGAGGAAATGGAAGAAATACTGGAACTTCTTTGCTTATTTTTTAAAATCTCAGTGTTTCAAAATTTTATCTTACATGTTTTTATATGTACATAGAATATTAATAAGGAGGCAAATTTGTGTAATTCATTTTTAAAAATCGACGTAAGAATATTGGTGGAAGCTCAAATATGCCTTACCTGTATTGGTGTGCTATCAAGAATATTTGGAAACTACTAGATTATTACATTACCCAAATAACAGAAACATGTTTAGAGGTACAATAACATCCCAGTTATTTATTTTTTTTAATCGAGGTATAGTTGCTTTATAATGTTGTGTTGGTTTCTGCTGTACAGCGAAGTGAATCAGCTGTACGTATACATATATCCACTCTTTCTTGGATTTCCTTCCCATTTAGGTCACTACAGAGCATTAAATAGAGTTCCCTGTGATATACCGCTGGTCCTCATTAATAATCTATTTTATACATAGTGGTGTATATATGTCAATGCCAAGCTCCCAATTCATCCCACCTCCCCTTTCCCCGCTTGGTGTCCATATTTGTTCTTTACGTCTGTGTCTCTATTTGTTGAGTAATCCTTCATATCTCACGGACTCAGGGCCAATGCCATGTTTCTCCTTTTATGTATAGTCCAGTTTACAAGAGTAGAGGGCAGAGTGGTTGGTGTTCCCATCCATACGAATACTCTTGAAATATAATCTTTAGATTTTTACATTCCTCTAAACTAGAAACCTCATAGTCTCCCTAAAATTCTCCCTCCACACACCAATACTAACTGCTCACCAGGGACTGTTGACTTTTACCCTAAATTTTGCTCCAGTCCTCCCCTCCACTCCGTTTGCCCTGCAGCTGTGTCACCATCCACATTGTGAACAGCGGGTCTCCTGGGATTACACAGCACAGGGTCTTGACTTGTATGTAGTGATTGTGTTTATATTTACCTCCCTAACTTGGGTACTTACCACCTCTCATCTCAACAATTGATTCTGCCCTTGCCTCCTTTCAGTCCATCTTTCTCAGAGCTATATATTAAAGGGCATATTTGATCAGGACCCACACATGTATTCCTAAAAGTCATCTGTGGTTTACCATTGCCTTCAAGATAAAATCTGAACCCCTTCGCATGAGATAGTACACGTATTCTATCATCTAAACCCAGGTTCATCTCCAGGCATTCCCCTTACACTCCTGAAATCCTGAATTTGCTGTAGTGTCCCACACATATCTCACGTTTCTTTGGACCTCCGTGTTTTTGTGAACTAACTTCCAACTGCCCAGGATGCCCTTCATTGCCTACTCTCAACCTTCATTTGCCTAGGTAACTCTGTTCTTTCTTTAAGCTCTGTTCTCACGGAAGGAAACTTACTTTAACCTTCACACTTGGCTTATACTTTACACTATTAGACTTCTATCACTTCATTTAATTTATTAAATTTATTCTCATTGTATTATATCCATATGATCTGTTTATGTGTCAGCCTCTTCCCTACATTGGGAGTTCTTTGAAGTCAAGGACCTTCTCTTACATTTTTGCATCCCCAGTGCCTAACACCTCCCTTGGTACTGGCCAGTTTACGGCTTATACAAGTAGGTAAGCCTACAAGCAAAATAGAAAAAAAAAAAAAAAAGGCCCTTTTATCATATAAAGTGTTTCCTAAAGAACATGGATTTTAGTAATTCAAAGTTTCCTTGTTCTGCTGCACTTTTATGGGTTTGGGTTTACAAGTTTTGCTCAGAAGCTGAGAATAACTGAATTTCTGTGCACAAGAGAGGGGAAAAGTTAGCGCTGGAGAGAATAATCTGGGAAGGAAGAGGAGAGGACAGAGTGAGAGAAGTAAGCAAGCTGGCAAGATGGTAGATAACTGAGTGTTGCATGAAGAGATGCCTCCCGTTCCTCACCTCACCCCTGCATCTTCAGTTCATATTACTAATTCACAACATCTGTGGCATGAATAGACATCTGGTGGAAACTGGAGAAAAGGAAAAGGGATAAGCATATGCGTATCGAAGAATGAGAAATAGAGAAGAGCATGAGAACCAATGTCCATAGAAATGATTAGCTGTCCTGAGAAATTCAGATTCCTCAGGCGTGGAATTAGCTGGGATTGAAAATGATCATGGTTCGATCTCTGAGAAGAAAAGGAGCCCTGGCTAACATCTGGACACACACACACACACACACACACACACACACACACACGGAAGATGTAATGCACAGGTTAACACTGTGCATTTGAAAAAACACGCCAGGAATCCACTGCAAGGGTCTCTAAGCAAGCAATACAATACACGTGAAAAGTAAAACAAATAAGGTATCATTAGATTCTAGAGAGGACAGGGATAATGCTGGGCCAGGTGAATCAGGAAAAGCCTTTCTGGAAAAAGCAGGAATGAAACTGGAATCTGTGTGATCTGGAGAAATGAGTTTAACTGGACATAATTTAGGAAGGGAAGAACCACAAGTGCAGAAGCAGTAATTTAAAAAAAAAAAATAAAAGAGTCAATCAATCTGGCTAGGGCCGAGGGTACATTTGAGACAAATAGTATATTTTCATTGGAAACATAGCATCTCACCTCTCTGAACTGGTATCAAATAGCTTAGCATTCTGACCAAATGCTTTCATTCTGCTATCAATCATCTCATTACCAATTTTTATGCTCTAAAAACCAAGCCATTCTATTAAGAATTTTCAGGAATAGAAGTACCCTGAGCATCTATGACTAATTTCATATTTCCCCTATGGCCCTTTAGTAACCACAGCATTTGAATTATTTTTGACAAAAAAAGTTCTTTTTCTTACTATGATATTGTCAAGACCGGCCCTAGCACTTTGCACAACATTAAAGTCTTTCCAAATCCTCGGCCCCACTGAGGCTCAGTTTCTCACCCTGGCATCTAGAAGATGAGGTAACTAGATGATGTTTTGTAAAGTTCCATTAAAATTATGAGGAATTGTACCTACCACTTCATATTTATTTATACCATGGATGCTCACTGCTTTTATCAGATAGACTAAGTTGAATTTTCTTATTTGTCTTTCATAGAGGGCAGTATTTAAGAGGCTCTAGAAAGGACTGCCTGGGCTCAAATTCTGGCTCAATTCTGTGCTGAGATATCTGACCTTAGGCAAATTACTTCATTTTTGTCTTCAAGTCTCTACTCATTTGTAAAATGTTGAAGCTAATAATAGTACCTCCTTGTTTGTATGGATAAAATGAGCTAATGTAAATGCATGTGTGTTAATTACAATTACATTCAGCTCTGAGAAATGAAGACCCAGAGAAAGAAGTCCACTGGTGGTATGGTGGCTCCGTTGTATCACAGAGAGCCCTTTCTCTCTTGTTACTCTACAGTATTTAGCTTCTATTCTTGTAATCATTTCATTTCCCCACAAAGCTGTTAAGTCCAGAGATTTCACATTTCAGGTGGCAGAAGAAAGGAGCAAAGGACTGAATATCACCTGTAAGGACACTTCTTGGACATCCCACCCAACAGCCTCAGCATCATCTCATCAAGCAACACTTACCACATGATCGACACATGAAAGACATTAGGGAAGGGGTAGAGGGCAGTTATTGTGCTTTTTTTTAGATTTTTCATTAGCGGTTTTATTTTAATCTTACAATCAACAGATTTCCTTATCTGCAACCTCATTGTCATAAAACTAGAATTATACACAAACTTCACTCAGAATCCCAATTAGTCCATGATAGTCAAACAAAGATTTCATACATCATTAAAATCATTGGAATCATATACCCATTTTCTGGGTCCAATTAATGCCTGTCTCATTTTTATTATGCCAATACTATACAGCATTAATATGAGCCTAAAAATATGTATGTACTTCAGAAGGACCGTCTGAAAATATCGCTTTGGAAAAATATGAAGAATAGTTATTTGGGAAAAACAATGTATTTGTTGTCCTAAGCTAAGAACTTTCCAGTTTATCCAATTTCCATATATGGCTTTTTTTCAGAGGTTTAAACTAGAATATCATAAGTTCTTAGCGTGGTAAGTAGCCAAAAGAAAACAGGCATTCTTATAAATGATTAGCCTGCAAAATGTCATCTGTTAACACTCTTTCTGAACAAACACAAAAATCTATGCTTCCAACTTGTTTTTCTGCCCAATAAACTCATTACTTGGGATGTGATTAATGTACTATTACTTCAATATCACTGACACATATAGTCGCATGGGTTACATACTTAGAAAAAAATCTTGCCAGAAGTGAATTGTTGGAAAAATTGAGGTCTCAAAACAGCAAAATCACTTGTAATTCAATCAATAATACCTTCAGGAATGAAGGCACCTGTTCCAGTAGAGAATAGAGCTGTTTTGAAAATTACATGGTTAACTCTGCCATTTCTTTTCCTAGGAATAAAATGATTTTGCAGCAGTGTATGGGACAAGAATTTGGGTTCATCTTCAAAATGGATGGAAATACCCAAAAATAGACTTTTATAACCATATGCTCTGAAAAATAGTTATCTCATCAGAATTCTAACTACAGTGAGGGTTGCTGATGTTTCTAGGGCTTGCTATAGATCTGTTAGTGTCTGATAGAAATAATTTTTGAAAATTGGGGGTAGGGTATTAAAAACTATAAATAGAACTAAAATGGGTGATAGACTATGGATATTTTTGCAAGGCAGCTTTAGGAAAGCCAAAGGAAGGGAAAGCAAACTGTATTCAAGCCAGGACTTGCAATCCTGAGTTGCTTTCTGAGAAGAAAATGATATACATGTAAAAGGACAGTGAAAAGGATTGATAAAAGCAGCCTTGATGATATTTTCTGTTGCGTCCTTATGTACTCTGTCATGAAATACCTAACCCTGCAAACTGGAAAAAGATTTTGAAAAAACATACTTTAGTGCACATGGTTATTTCTCCCTGGCTATTTTGGCTGAAAAGATAGGGAAAAGGCATTGACTAATTTTTGCCCATTTAAAGAAAGTAATCTAAAAGTATAGCAGGACCTAGGAGACAGGAGTCAATTGATTCCTTTACAGAAGAATATGAATAATGGCACAAAGGATCAAACTTTGTGTTTAAGATATCTATCAAACACAGTGTGTGGGAAGGATGAAATTGTTTTGCCTGTGGTCATATCTAGTGGTGGACTGGAGCTGCTAGTACTAGACAGCGAGAGCCAAGAGTTAAATGTTCAGGAATTTTGTCAACTAGTTTTGAAACACAGTTACCATAAAAAAATATGTTATAAAAACTCACAATTGAAAAATTATAATAAAAACAAAGGTCATAAATACTCAAAACTCATCATTTCCTAATTTTTTTCACTATATTTTACTGTTAATTATGATCTTGAGTTTATTTACATCTATTTTATCTGTATAATGGAAATACTACATAATGGTAGATTATGTGAAACTCCTCCCAACTCCATGTTCAGTGACATTACAATGATAGCTTGAAATTGGCTGTTCTGGGAGTATTTACACCATAGAAACCATCAAACGCTATGAATTAAAGATTGATTTACTGTTCTGTTGATTTTCTAGACTCAAAGTGATGGAAAATGTTAATAATAAAGATTAAATTTAAGTGGATCATGTCTCTAGCTGTTATGTTATGAATTTCCCCCAAAACAAGAAACATTCTTCTGGTATTCAAAAACTGTTATTCAATTTAGCAAAGAAATCACTTGCATGATTGAAGAATGAATACAGTTGCAACCAACATTTTCATTGTTTCACTTTTATCTTCCTCATTAAAGTAAATGAAAATATCAATTAATATTCATGTTGGGTCTACACTCATTTATCAACGTCATGAATGACTCCTTTGTCAAATCTGATAGTAATCAAGCATTTATTTGTAGTCTGATTTCTGTCAGATTATTGCAACCATAGGTAGGCTGCAGATAGAAAAATTTAACAAAACCAAAGAAATCACTTACTGAGAATCAGTTGATTATGTGGAATTCACAATATAGAATATTGTTTATTTCAATATGATTTGTAAGTGTTGTGCTACGCAGCCCTAACACCATTAAAATTTATTATAAATTTAAGTACTCATATACAAGCATGCTTTTTTTTTTTTAATCACAGAACCTGTTGTTAAACATCCCTACTGTCAATATTAGGTTATATAGCATTCCTCTAAAAGTATGCTACCTCAAGAACAGTATGGCTTTGTGCTCTAAGAATTTAACCAATCTATTCTTCAGTCTATTTATGTGTTAACTTGCATTTCCTTTTGCCCTAAGTGTTATCAATTATTACAGTGTAAATTATAGTATTTAAGAGTTTGATAAATTTACATTCATCCTGCTCACATTTTGCCTGCTTGTGAGTCCATCTATCTCAATCACATCTCCTCTTGGCTTCTATTATTTTAAAACTGAAGATCCTTCACCTAACTGCTTGGGCCTCTCTGCCTTCGCTTCTTTCTGTTATTCAGAAATCACCTATAAATCAAAGACCATGATATGCATTCATTCACTTGATCCAAGTGTTTTCCCAGATTATCCACTAATACTTCCAAGGCTCAGAACCTAGAGAGCCCAGAAAAATTTATGCCAACATCAGAGGCATCAGTAACAGGGGGTGAGTTCCACTTTTAACCCTGTGCCAGAAGCTGCAAATGGCAGATGAATAAAAGGATCAAGATCAAAGCAGAAATGAGATCACATTGGGAACGGGAAAAGAAAATAAGAGTACTGGATTATGGTCCAGAAAGCATCCCTGTGCCTTCAGACCAGCAGTAATAGTTTTCCAAGTTGAGGTGCATCTACAAGTAACTGGCTATAAGTGGAGGATTCTTTTATTTTTAGAATATTAGTAACACCTACAACATACCATACACTGCATTAGGTGTTGGGGGCACACAGTGAGCAAGACACACTTAGCACCTGCCTTCAGGGAGCCTATACTCCCTGATCTGGGAGGGAGAACTTTGTCATTTGGCCTCTCAGGGAATCACATTTACTCTCTATTTCCATTGCAGTATTTGTCCTTTCCTTAGCCTTCAGAGCTGTACCTCCAAGACCATTCTGAGAAAAATCTTGATTTCAAACATTTGTACAAACTGATATTACTATATCCCGCCAAATTAGTGTTATGCTCACTCACTCCCTAGTTATACTTCCTTCACCTCTTCATTAGAATAGTTTACAGGGCTTTACGTCGTTCACCTCTTTCACCTTACTCTCCGACCACATATTTTGTTATTTTCCCACTTTTTCATTCCACTCCAGCCACACTGGCCCCCTTGCCATTCCTCAGACATGCCAGGCACACTCCACATTTAAGGACTTTGCACTGGATATTCCCTATGCCTGGAAAGTGCTTCCTCACAGATATTCACATGAGTAACTCCTCTACATCCTTCAAATCTTAGTTTAATGTCACTTTCTTAATAAGACCGGCCCTGACTACCTGTGATGGCTATTACATATGTCAACTTAACCAGGCTATGGTGCTCTGTTATTTGGTCAAATGCTAGTCTAGATATTTCTGTGAAGGCATATTGTAAATGTAATTAACATCTACAATTAGTTGACTTTAAGGAGGTTACTTTTAACAATATGAATGGGACTTATACATAGCTGAAGGCCTTAAGAGAAAAAACGAAGGTTTCCAGGAAAAGAAAGAATTCTGCCTCAAGATTTTAAGATAGATCCTGCCTGAGCTTCTAGCCTGCTGGCCTGCCCTACAAATTTCATTACCTGCCAGTCCCCACAAACAAGAGAGCCAATCCCTTAAAATATTTGTCTGTTTCTCTGGCTCTCTCTCTGTCTTTTTCTGTCTGTGTCTCTGTCTCAGTCTCTCTCTCTATACATGTATGTATGTATGTATATATAGATTCATGTATATACATATGCCATATTTGTGTCTCTCTATATATCTCTTTCTTTAGATAGATAGATCAATATAGATATAGATAAAGATTTAAGATTTTAAAGAATTTTTACAGAATGCATGTGCATGCGTGCGTGCACATGTGTGTGTACAGAACCAACAGGGGAACCCTGAGTGAAACACTACTCTACTTAAAATTGCACTCCCTGGAACTTCCAACTCCCGTTATTTTTCTATACTCATTTTTCCCCACAGAATTCTTCACATTAAAACAACTCCTCAACTTACTGCTTTATTTAGTGTATTATTTATTATCTCCACCCGCACTGGAAAGAAATAGTATAAGGGCAGAGAATGTTGTCAGTTTTGTTCACTGACGTGGCTCAGTGAATAAAATCAGCCGAAACAATGCCTGACAAATGGTGGATGCTGAACAAATATTTCTTGAGGCTTTGTCCTCCAAAGATAATGTGCAAGACAAAAATTATGAAAATTATTTCTATGGCTAAAAACAACTTTGCCACCATTATTTGAATGTTTAATAATATTATTATTAACAATTTCTATAATTTATAGAGAAGTTACTATATATAAGACAATCTACAATCTCATCTTTTTGTGTGTACATCCCTTAAAATTATAAGAACACTGCGAGGTAGGCGCTATGACTTTTCTTGGTTTTCCAATAAGGATCCTGATTTGCAGAGAGATTAGATGACTTGTCCAAGCTCACAAAGCTCACAAGTGGCAGCATTCAGTAAGTGGGCTGAAACTCATGTAGTCCTCCTCTGGAGCCTATGCTCTTAGTTTTTCTGATTCTGGGAACAATTTGAGATAGTAAATGTTTACATCAATTTTCCAAATTACTCCACATGACTGGAAACACTAACAAATTTAAACATGGCCACGTTATATGCTTTACAGCAGGGTTTTGCCCGAATACAATCCATCTCAAATGTATACTCATCTAGCAATTTGTCTTGTTTTCATTCTGATCTAAAGAAACACTAGGGTTTTATTTTGGCAAGACTTTTATCTTTCCACTCAGAGCCTTCCACTGTATAACAGTTCATCTGTATTTTAAAATAAAGAACTATAAATCTTCCTAATAGCCACACACATCTCCTCAGAAGACCCTTCATACTGCCTGCATTTTATTATTACAGTTTGTCAGATTGGTTGGCAATTGAGAGACTTGTTCTTATCTATCAATAGGTTTTGTAATAGGTTTTGAAATAATAAACAGTTTAAGTACATGTTCATTGATCATCTTTCCCCAGTTCTTTTCTGTAGTAAAACTCATGTGACTTTGAAATCAAGTTGCTTTACAAACTTTCAGGAAATAGCAGAGAATGGATATGAAGAGAAGTAGCTTCCATCAAAGGTCTGATTCAAGGATGTGCCCATTAAAATGAGGCCCCAAGAAATGTCTGCATCTGAAAGTCATCAGCATGTACAAGAGAGTTCACGGTGGCTGCTGGGTGGTCTGCTTGAGCACACTTAAAACTTGCGAATGTGATTGAATTTTCTCCCCAGGATAGGTGTCACTCAAAGGATATTCAGGTTACATCTATGATTATGGCATTTTCTTTTGCTTTTATTATATCAAGATCAGACATTTTTTAAAATAATAATCTACTTCTTTATCCCCTCTTATAAGGAATCAATCTTAAGGAAGGTACGATATGCAGACCTCAAATTCCAGGAAACCATTATATTATTTAGATTGCAAATGACAGAAAAGTAAACTGACAGACAAAAAAAATAAAAAGTATTGGCTTACAGAACTAAAAGTGCAGGAATAAGGGAACATCAGCCACATCTGAATTCAGATGCTCTGCATTCCTTAACATCGCTTTCTTCTCTGTCAGCTTTATTCCCAGGTTACTTACATTGGAGTAGGAAGTTGGCCACCACCAGCTCCAGCTTTGCCTCTTCATAGCCGACAACTTCACTTGGGATGAGTGAAAAAAATTACTTTAAGTTTTTCTTCTGAACATTTTTGGATGTGACTTTTGGATTCGAGTCCCATTGACCTGGTTGGTTTTGCTGACCCTTCACTCAACCTATCTGTGAAGCCTGTGAGCTAGAACATTCTCATTGACCAAGACTTGGTACATGCTCACCCTCAAAACAGGACTGGGGAAAATCAACACCACCCAAAAAAGTAGACCGAGAGTGGACAAGGGCTGTATCCTTCCACACTGTTCACTAAAGTAGCCCACTATCCACTCCACCTTCTTTAAGAAACAGGATCTCAAACACAACAGAAAACCACTGTCTATTAAAATGGAGAAAAAATTGCTGCTACTTCTAGTTTGTAATATATTTTTCCTGAGAGACAGCCAGGCCAAAAATGCAAATCAGTAACCTGGGAATCATGAAGCTCAGGTACCAGTTCTGGCTCAGCTACCATCTAAATAAATGAATTTCTATAAGTCTTACTGCTTAAGAATTCAAATTCTAGAAACAGCACTCTTGGGATCAAATCCGTAACACTTTCTAGATAGTTGGTCTTGCGTAATGTTACAGATTGAATTGTGTTCCCAAAAAGATTTATTGAAGTCTTAACTGTGAATGTGACCTTATTTAGAAATAGGATCTTTGCAGATGTAATCAAGTTCAGATGAGGTCATTAGAGTGGACTTTAATCTAACATGACTGATGTCCTTATAAGAAGGGAAAACAGAGACATAGACAGAAACATAGAGAATCCCATGTGATGACAAAGACAGAGATTAGAGCAATACATCTACAAGCCAAGGAACACCAAAGATTGACTGCCACCACCAGAAGCCAGGAAAAGGATCTTGATTTTGGATTTCCAGCTTCAATGTTTATGAGAAAGTAAGTTTCTATTGTTTTAAAACATCCAGTTTGTGATACTTTGTTACAACAGCCCTAGAAAACTAACACAGGAAATATTCCTAAATTGTTTAAGACTGAGTTTCTTCAAATACAAAATGGGAGAATATGATTACCAGCCTCATGAGATTATTGGGACAATGCATATTAACAGTTTAACACTGGGCCTGGCATAAAACAGGTACTGAATAATGGAAGATGATGTTTACTCTAACTGGATGCTGTCAACACTAATAAGAACTCACCGCTTATAACTTCGCGTTTCTGGGGGTCCTCATAAAACTCTGTTAGATAAAGAGAATGGGGATTCTTATCCCTATTTTACATATGAGGTATCTGAGACTAGAATAAGTTCAAATTATCCAAGTTCACACAGCTACTTCACGATGGAGACAGGGTTCAGTCTGAAGCATTCTGAATATAGTGGGAATTTCTTCACCTATACATCTCTCACAGTAGCCTGGATCTCTTTATCCAGCAAGGTCGAAGGTGTTACATTACTGAATACCTTTCATGTGTGTCACTTTTCTAGGTGAATTATAATCATTAATACATTGATCTTTTTAACGACCACCCAGGCAGCTGTATGCCCATTTTGGGGAAGAGGAAACTGAGGTTCAGAAAAGAGTTATTATTTACTCAAAGTCATATAATTTGTAGTAACAGAAGAAAGATTCAAAAACCTAAATTCCTTACACTTCTCATTTCATTTCCTCCTGCCACCCCTCAACACATAAAGGATCAACTAAGATTGTGTGTACGCTTTTTGTGTGTGTGAGTGTGTGTATGCTTTTGACTGTGCATAATGGTAGCATCATTTATCACAGCCATTTGGACAAGATGATTCAGGTTTTCCAATACTCATTTGCATGTGTCAAAGTAATCTTTATATCTTTTTTAAAGACCTGCTTCTTGCCTGCCCAGCATTGTTAAGAGACTGACAACTTGTCACAATGTTTATCAGGACAAAATGATATGAATATAAATGGTGTTGTTTTCTTTAAGAGACGACTTCTAGTTGCTTCACTTGTAGTTCCAGTCTTTAAGCCCTGGACCATTTTGTGACACTTGGTTCCACCCAGAAGCTTTGATCAGGAAAATAAATAAGGTGTGATCATGGAGTCATGTAAATATCCTGAGGGAAATGGGAAAGGGTGAGCAGGACAGAAAGCCAAAGAGTTCTGACTCACAGAACCAGACATTCAGATTGAAAAGTGGATATGCTGTCACTTCTAAAGGTATTGAGGGAAATGCCACCACCGTCTAATGCCCTGCTGATGCTTTCCTTTTGGCTCAACGGATGACTGAAAATCTAACCATCATGCGATAACCATGCAGTACAAGAAGCATATGCTACTAAATGCCATTTATCCAAAAGATATTTTATCAGAAACTCTCATTTCCTATTGAGCTTAACCAGTAAAGGGAGTCAGGATGGCAGAAATAAAGAAGGAAAGAAACAGACCCTGAATCCACACTCAGCAACTATTAATTGAACACCCACTTTTGCAAGCTACTATTCTAGGCATTTCAGATGCAGCAACGAATAAAGAAAGGTAAGTGCCTACCCTCACGGAGCTTTCATTCTAGGATAGTCTATTATGTGACAGGCACTTTATAAATGTTATATCATTTAATTTCCGCCAGGCTCCATCATGGTAGATGTTGTAGAGATGTTTTTCCTTTTATTCATTTTTTGAGTGATTGGCACTCATTTCCCTTTCTTGTGTCAAACATCCTTTGGGGAATATTACCTCTCATTCATTGTGTGTAATCTTTCTAAGTCTGTAAATCAGTGTCCTGTGCTCTTATGGTCAAACCATCATGTTAGGCCAACTGGACTCTCTTTCCAGGAACCTCGAAACTTGATCAGAGTAATTCAAGGAAAAGCAGTGAAGAGCATTCATTAGAGCAGTGGTGTCTGAGGAGATTATAGAGTGTTCCTGCCTCTTGATTCCCCCCACGGCAACCTTGCTTCATGCCCACCTATAATCTAGTTTTACTGTCTTCCCATATAGTCTGCAAATTTCTGCAACACCTTTCCCATAAATTCCATTTCTGTTGAGTTTACCAATCACTATCTGGTGCTAACAGCCAATGAGCCCTAACTATCACAACAGGTATCATCAGCATAATGTTATAGATGAGGCTCAGAGAGGTTAAAAGCATGTCCAAATTCATAAAGCTACTATGCAGTGGCATTAAGTGTGTCTGATCTCAAAGTCAAATTCTTTCCACCGTACTTGCACGCCTCTTGATGTGCAGTTTAACGAAGAGCATCCTTTTCATTGCTGGTGACGCACCCATTGCTTCTTTCTAAGAGAATTCAGTAAATGATGGAAATGACATCAAAGCATATAGGACAGGACTTTTCTCATCTTCACAGAAAAATGCAAGGACCCATAAAATGCAAAGGCAAACTGCCTGGAGGCTCCAAGTTCTACCTATTGTCTGAAATAAACAATTCAGGAAGAAATGTCGTAGAGGCTTTTTAAAGGGATTTATTAAACTGTTTTCCTTTAATCCTTAGCTTGCAGTTTTTTTAATGCCTAACACGGTTACGTTCCTTGAATCCTCTGGCAATTAAAAACAGGCGTGCCATGGTTCACAGGCATGCCAAGTGACTAAATTCCACAGGAAAATACCTTAAGAAGAAAAAAAAGTACATAATTAGCAATGATGTGTGTATTTTATGGACCTTGCATCCTTTGTATTCAGTTTATGCCCATGATTGTTCTTTTGTTATTTTGCGTTGCCGACAGTGATTTTAGCCCCTTAGTGAAGGATGATACAAAAAACATTGTCTGAAAACGCATTATCTTATTTACTCTAAAGCTATTGCTCACTATAATGTAAGTCTCTACTCAGGGAGGATTCATTCCAGAAAACTTAGAAACAGATCTGCTTGTGTTCCTCCTGAACTGGTAATTTTTCACTATGATTTATGTAGCTGATTATATTTCTGTGTTTCCTTGGATTCTTAAACACGTAGATGCAAGAATGTGGAAGGAACTCACAGCTGGCTTCATATTGTGTCCCCATCTTTTTAAACTATTCATCTCACTTACTGATTATTCTTCTCCACTATTGACTCAGATTCTCTCACTTTACCTGTAGGTTTTTGTGTTCTATTTTCAACTCTATTGAAATAACAATAATATAGAAGAGATAACCAAACAGCCAAAAGCAATGTGTAATATTTAGGTCGATTTAATTTACCTGCAATTTGTTGAGTGCTTAATTCACACTAGCTCTTAACCTGTGCCAGTCCATGCCTATACTATATATAGTATCAGTGCAACAAAGAATTTGACAGTCAAAATATTAAAGTATGTAGACTATTCTGATCTAATCTCTTGGGGAATCAGAGTGATTTGGGAACTACAGCATAACACTTAGGTAATTGTGGAAGTTCTTTATATCCCATTGCCAAAGAAACCAGCTTCATGGTGATGCAGGCAAATACTAGAAACAGGTTTTCTTTTTTCTTTAGTTTGTTTCTTTTTTTAGAATGATCAATAAATTTTCTTTTTTTTTCTTTTTTTTTTCTTTTGGCCTTTATTGGAGTATAATAGCTTTACACTGTTGTGCCAGTTTCCACTGTACAACAAAGTGAATCAGCTGTATTTATACATATATCCCCATAATTCCCTTCCTCTTGAGCCTACCTCCCACCCTCCCTATCCCACCCCTCTAGGTCATCACCGATTATCGAGTTGATCTCCCTGTGTTATGCAGTTGAGTTTTAATGAGAAATAATTGACAAACGTCATTGTATAAGTTTAAGGCATATAGTATGATGGCTTGATTTCCATATACTGTGAAATGATTATCACAATAGGTTCAGCTAACATCCATCATCTCGTATAGACATAATGAAAAGAAAAAAAAAATTCCCCTTCTGATGAGAGCTCTTAGGATTTACTCTCTTAACAACTTTCCCATATATAATACAGCAGTGTTAATCATGTTGTACATTACATCCCCAGTACTCATTTATCTTATAACTGGAAATATACAAACCCTCCAACCACTTCTCTCCAATTCCCTCTCCCCCAGCTCTCTGCTCTGACAACCATATGTCTGATCTCTTTTTCTATGAGTTTTTGTTTGTTTGTTTAAATTCTATATGTATGTGAGATCAGGATCTGTCTTTGTCTGACTTATTTCACTTAGCATAATGCCTTCAAGTTCTATCCATGTTGTCACAAATGGTAGGATTTCTCATTTTTTATGGGTAAATAATATTCCATTATATAATGTGACAACTTCCTTATTCATTCATCCATAAATGACACAGGCCAGTTCCATGTCTTGCCTATTGTAAATAATGCTGCTATGAACATGGGGATGTAGGTATCCTTTCAAGGTAGTGTTTTTGATTCCTTTGGAGATATTCCCAGAAGTATAATTTCTCTTATATGGTAGTTCAAGTTTTAATTTCTTAAGGAAGCTCTATACTGTTTTCCATAGTGGCTGTACCAATATACAATCCTATCAACAGTGCACAAGGGTTCCCTTTTCTTCACATCCATGCCAGCATTTATCTCTTGTCTTTTGGATGATGACCATTTTAACAGGCATGAGTAGGTAGCTCATTGTGGTTTTAATTTGCATTTCCCTAATGACTGGTGATGTTAAGCATCTTTTCACATATCTGTTGGCTTTTGTATATCTTCTTTGGAAAAATGTTTATTCAGGTCCTTTGCTCAATTTTTTAATTGGGTTCTTTGGGGGGGGTTGCTATTGAGTTGTATGAGTTCGTTATATATTTTGGATATTGACTCCTTATCAGATATATGGTTTGCAAATATTTTTTCTCATTCCATAGATTTTTTTTTTCACTTTTTGGATGTATCCTTTTCCTGTACAGAAGCTTTTAGTTTGAGGTAGTTCTACTTGTTTATTTTTGATTTTGTGTCTTGTGCTTTAGGTATCATATCCAAAAAGCATTACCAAGAGCCATGTCAAGGAGCTTCATTCCTGTGTTTCCTTCTAGAAGATTCATGGTTTCAATGCTCCCATTTAAGTATTTAATCAATTTCAAGTTAATTGTTGTGAGTGGTGTTAGATAGGGGTCCAGTTTCACTGTTTTACATGTGAATATGCAATTTTTCCAACACCATTTATTGAAAAGACTGTCTTTTCTCCATGAAGTATTCTTAGCTCCTTTGTCAGATACTAGTTGACCATATATGTTTGGGTGTGTTTCTGAGTTCTCAGTTGTGTTCCGCCTGTTTGTTTTTATACCTGTACCATACTCTTTCGATTACTACAGCTTTATAGATAGCTTGAAATCAGGGAGTGTGATGCTTCCTCCTTTGTTATGCTTTCTTGAGATTTCTCTGGCAATTCAGGGTCTTTTGTGGTTCCATATAAATTTCAGGATGAAGCAGTTTTCCTTATTGATTGTCTTCTTTTCTTTTTTGACAGAGTTATTGAAATTAATCATAAGGACTTAGCTCATTTTTTACTACTAAATTTATGTTCAATTACTTTTTGAAACACAGGAGAGCCTTAGCAAAGATTTTTCTCTTGTCGATGCTTATTTTTTTAAAATACAGATAATTCCTTTCAAGTAAGTAGATATGAGAACTACCATTGGGATAATGCCTTTGGAACTAATAGAATTAATTGCGCATCAAACAAATCTTAATTCTAAGACGTGAGTTTTATTTTCAAAATTACACCCCAAGATTTGAGCACCCAAAAGCCCTAGACATATCATACCTCATTCAATCAATGTAACACCATTGTTAAAAGCAAAGACTTTTAGGACCAGACAGAATTGGGTTGGTCTACACTTACCGTTATAATCTTGGAATGTGGCTTTATTTAATCTCTCTAAGCCTCTGTTATTTTTGCTTCTGTAAAATGTGAATAGCAATAGTAACTTTTCAGTGTTGCTCAGGAAATTAAATATGATAATGAATGTGAATTTCTTATCCCAGTGTCTAGCAAAGAGTAAATACATGCAAAAAGACAGTTAATAGTGGCATCATTTTATATAAATGTATGTGTGCATGTGTGAATTGAAAATCTAATGTGTCAAATACTCCCAAGTATTTGGGGGAACATAAAAGATACATAAGGCACAGTCCTAGCCCCAAGCAAATGACAAAATTTTGTGGGAGATAAGAAAAACCAAAATGCCAATTGTGGTAAAAATATAAGTTCAAAATTAGTTCTGAAAACAATGCCAACATCTGAAAAAAAATTATTTTAAAAATGGGTTTGAGTCCAGCCTTAAAAATTTAGTACAAATCCATCTAAGTGGGTACTGAATCCAAATCAGAAGTTTTGAAATTTAAAGTTTATAGAATTTACTCTACATGTTTTATTACCCTTTCTTTTAGCCAAGCATACATTCTAATTCTTAATGAGCCTATCACTAGAAATTATTCTCTTGCCTCGTATACACAGAGTCCAGTTGGAAACTTCTCTGTATATGAAGAGATTTAGGATTTCCTAAATTATCATATGCTATTTTTAATCTGACATGTGGTTAAGATTCTTCTATGGATCGCCTTTATTCTCTCTAATCAATTCAGAAGACCTGTAGCAGAGTATATATTTGGTGTCACTATGGACATCATACTATATGATACTACATGATAATCCTGCATGGTTCTTATGTATAGGACATTGATAGCACACCAGGTAGTGTCCTAAGCACTTTGCACACATTAGTGTATTTAATCCTTACAACAATACTGGAAAATAAGTAGGATTATCCCATTTTCACGAGTGAGGAAACTGAACCTCAGAAAGAGAAGTGATAGAATTTTAAACAAGGGCTTCCTGAACTCAAAGTCCATGCTCTTAACTAATGTTCATGACCTCCTAGCAATAGTTTTACTCCAAATAACTAACAGAATTTCTGTATTGCCTCTCTTTCAGTCCGCTGGAGATAATGGACAAAATCTGTTCTAACTAAATCCACAGTCTCACAGTGGCCTCTCAGAAGCTAATTCCCAAAACAGGCTCAGTTCTCATCCTTCTCTTACATTTGAGTTTAGGCTAAACTTTTTATTTATAAGAATAGGAATAATTTTCTTTCACTTGTAGTGCCGAACAGAGACACGCTCAATAAGGAACTATCACCTTTTAAATTTTTTTTATTTTTTCAGGTTAATTCTTCTCACCCCTGACTGATCTCAATATGTTTCTTAGGATTGATTCAGGACATAAAGAGCAGAACTTAGAATAAATTCTAAGAATAAAGAAGAAAATAATAAAGAAAACAGGAAAATGAGCCTTTTAATAAATAAAATATAATAAACCTATATGGGTATAATTTTGCATAGCGCATACTTAAACCAGGAGAAGGATATCTCTTTCCTGGGGAAGGTGGACCCTCAGGCTATTTCAAGCTGATTCTCTCATTGCTAGATCCAAAACCTGACTCTTCTGCCCCTAAAATGTGACTGGCCAAATAATTTTCAACCAGTAGGTTGGGAAAGTAGGCTAGAAAGGGCCATTTTCTTCATTTGGTTGTGATGTCTCATGCTTTTAGAAAATGTATTAGGCCTTTCTTAGTGGAAAAATAGGTGGATGGAAAGGACTAGATCCAAGATTAGTTGTATGGAGTCTCAGTAATGTAGCAGCAGCAGAGTAATTTCCATTAGGATGAGCTCACATCTGTCACTTGCAAGCAACTTACAGGAAGCTTTGGTTGAGCCTTAGTTTTATATTTCTCTTTGAGAGATAAAAATTATGTTTTATTATTTTCTTTTTAAAATCATTATTATTATTATTTTATAATAAATGGTTAATCGGGAGACCGGGACTGATATATACATTAATATGTATAAAAGACATGACTAGTAAGAAAAAATATCAAATTGTACACTTTAAATACATGCAGTTTATTGTATGTCAATTATATCTCAATAAAACTCTTTATAAAAGGAAAAAAATAAATGGTTAAATTGGCCTCATTTATTTGTACTTTTCATTGTCATGCTTAATAAGAAAATTTTCCTTGAGCAGAACTATTCTTCCACAGAAAACTATGAAGCTTTATTAATTACCAAATGCTATACACATGTGTACAATTATTATTATTATTATTTTTATCTTTATTGGAGTATAATTGCTTCACAATATTGTGCTAGTTTCTGCTGTACAACAAAGTGAACCACCCATATGTACACACATACCCCCATATCTCCTCCCTCCCGAGCCCCGCTCCCAACCACCCCATCCCACCCCTCCAGGTCCTCACAAAGCATCAAGCTGATTTCCCCATGCCCTGCCCCAGCTTCCCACCAGCCATCCACTTCACACCTGGCAGTGTGTATATGTCAACGCTACTTTAGAATCTACAATTATTATTATTACAACTATCATCATTAGTATTTTTGATGACCCTAAATATTAGCATCTTCTTTTAAAAAGATATTGACACCTCTTCACATAAATAAATTAATGTTCTCTACAGATACACAAGGGTGACAGCCTTAAATGTCATGAATAGAGAAGCAAGGCAAAGAGATGTATTTCACAGCTCATGTATGTCATGATTTTAACTTTACACCATGACAAAAATTAATTATTGTTCTTTTTCTAAGAGAGGTTGATGCTGTTATTTGCCATTTTTATTTATGATTAGGAAAATGTAATGTATCCATTGGAGACAATCTGCAAAATTCAGAAAAAGTAAAGAAAGAAAATAAAACTATCACTTAAGGATCAGCACTGTTAATGCTTTGGAATATACGTGGCTTGGTTTTTTTTTTTTTTTTTTCACATGAGGACATATAAATAATCCTCCCTTCTCCAAATTTAAATCATATTAGCCATGCTGTTTCATAGCAGCCCACTTTATTTAATATAGTCATGAAAATATTTTGTTATTAAATATTGTACTATAACATGAGTTTTTAATATCTGTAGACTATTCTTGAATATATGCATCACACTGCTTAAAAATTGGCTAAATACTTGTCTCTACTTTTTACAACTATAAATAATTCTATAGTGAGTTTCCTTATATGTAAAACATTTTCTATATCTATATAATTTATAGATGTGAAGCCCGTAGCAATCACAACTTTCTTGGGTTTCCTGCAATAACATAAAGATGGCAAGGATCAGTCTGGCTTACTGAAACTCACTAAGAACATCTTCAGGATGTCTGCCCTATCCCTGGATCACCAAGTATGATATTTTAGGGCCAATTCAAGGGAGTAAATTTTCCAAATTGCTTATGTCCAATAGCAGTATTATTGCAGTCCCCCACTTAATTCAGTTTCCTATCCTCAGAATACAAACCCTCCAAACAGAAGGAAAATTCAAGCCATGGTTCAGAGAGGCACCAATGAGATAACTATTGGTGTATTTTTCAAAGGTCCCATCTGGGGCTCATTCCTCACCTTGAAATACGTTATTACGATCCAGGTAACCCTGTATCAACCTCCTGGCACCAAGTGTTTGACCACTTACCAAAACTAGAGAAGTAGTAGATAGCAAATAGAGAAAAGATGAAAGATCTTATTTTTAAGGGTCTAAAACAGTTTAAAAACCAAACCAAGCAATGAAAGGATTCAAGGTGAAAGTGAAAGTAGAATGCTATCATGATGATGGCCACAGTCTCAGGAAAGGAAATGTAGGTGTTAATGAAGGTCTCTTCCTTGTCCCAAGCTTTGAGGACTAAAGTGGTAAAGTACAGGTCAAACTACTGAGCAGTATTCCTGTAGACCTGGGCAATCAAGTCCCTACACTGGGATCCCAAACTTTGGAAAGCCTTCATCCGGGCCTCCTCTGTCATGCCTCTGCAATAGAGTCCAAGGGTTAAGATAACGTGCTCCCACAGAATCTGAGCCCTCCCTCACCTTCTAGACCATATTTTGGGTATTTAGGACTAGGAATTCCATGACAGAATGGCCAAAGGCTCACTTCTAGGGCCTGTGCCTGTCCCTACTTTCCAACAGACCTTACTGCCAACAGACCTTACTGCCAATAGACATACTCCTAAGCCTGAGGGTGGCAAAGAGGTATATTTTCAGGATGGGTTTGGACGTGAGTTCTGGAGTGTCCACCTGGATGTGGGTGAGGCCCTTTATGGGACAGAAAATTAAGAGAGAAAGGTACAAATGGGAGCCTTCAGGTACTCTCAGCTCAGGTTCTGCAAACCTTAGGAGGAACCTGCTCCTCTGGTCCCTTCATGGTTGGTGTCCCAGTATATTTATATCATGTTCCATTTCAGCATCAGTCTTTTTAAGCCTGGGAATAGATCTTTAGGGATGAGTCAATTAAAATGTATAAATGTGATGTATCTTTCAAAATCAACTTTTAGGAAACAAACTGTAAAACTGTAGTAACCTCCTCCTTTCAGAGCTATAACTAGGATCCTATAGATGAGATTCGATGTTTTCAGAGGTGTCACAAAATTACCACTGAATTCACCATGGGAAAGGTATGCCTACATTTTAGAAAGTTTCAATAAGCTGTCCTGCATCCACTTACAGACCTGACACTTTATCTCTGTCCCAAGATCATCTCACTGTGTGCCTGCCTTTGACTCCTAGACACAGCCATTCACTTTGCATTCCTCCCTCTCCAGGTCACTATAGGTCTGTTTCCTGAAGGAGGTGAGGTAGTGGGCAGAATTATTTCCCCAGTAAAGATATGTTCAAGTCCTAACCTCCAGTACCTGAGAGTGTGACCTTATTTGGAGATAAGGTTATTGCAGATGTAATCAAGTTAAGATGAGGTCATATTAGATTTGAGTAGGCTCTAAATCCAATGACTCTTGTCCTTACAAAAAGTGGAGAGGACACACAGAAACCCAGGAAAGGTCATGTAACAGCAGAGGCAGAGACTGGAGTGATGTACTACAAGCTAAGGAAAGCCAAGGATTGCCTGAGACCCCCAGAAACTAGGAAGAGGCAACGGAGGGTTCTTTCGTAGAGCCCTCAGAGGAAACGTGGTCCCTTGGTTTCCAGAATTCTCACCTCCAGAACTCGAAGAGAGTAAGTTTTTGTTGTTTAATGCCACCAAATTTGTGGTAGTTTGTGCTGGCAGCCCTAGGAAATCAACACAGCAGCTACCGGCCAGTCTCTTCTCCAATCTCCCACGCAGCAGGACTGTGCCACACAGTCACCTCCACTTTTCATCTCTGCCAAGGGGCACTGACAGATCTTCTTTTCTTAAAGGTTTTACTACTGGTCACTCCAAAGAAGTGGGCCAGGGTGAGGCGGGGGTGGTAGGGGGAGTGGAATGTGGCTGAGGCAACATTAGCAAACAGAAAAAGAAATGGGAAGGGATTTTCTAAACACCACTCACTGGGCTAAGGGTATTTCTGCTTTAATCCACTAAATCTTCACAACAATAATTTTAAACCTTTCTATTGGGATAAGAAAGCTACATCTCAGAAAGTGTAAGTCACACTTAAACACACTGTCAACCGGCTAAAACAGGGACAGCCAGGGTACAAACTGAAGTCTGACTCCAAAAAGGCTCCAGAGAACATTCAAGTTGTATTAATTCACAATTACTATTTGTCTTTTTTTCTGTACTTTGTTATGAGGAGTCTGTTATAGCTCAAGATCAGGCATTACTCTATATATTCACTTTCTATGATTTATTAGGTTTACATTAAAATATTTATTTATTCTTAGTAAATAAAGCATGCATGTGGTAACATTTCTTACATATATGCCTTATTAACATTTCTTATTATATACATATACAAAAATATGCATGTTTTGTGTGTGTGTGTGTAAGTAAGTAAATAAATCTCCCTTCTTTTCTCTGACCCAACTATCCAGTTCTCTTGCCTGGAGTCAGCCATTGGTATCAGTTTCTTATACATTCTTACCAGAATATTGCATGAATTTACACATTTATTTGTATAGATATCATTGCCTTTCTCCCAAATGGCAACATAGTATACACCCGGTTCTGCATCTTTTTGACAGTCTTTTGCTCTTAGTCAGAGATAAAAACCTTCTAGCCCTTATAATGGTCCTCTGTTTCCTAAAATATCGCCAAGCATACCACATCACTTTTCTTTTCTTGGTCTTCCTTCTTTCCTTGATGTCCCCCTTCTTACTCAATGTTGTTTTGTTCTATCACATAATTATCGAAAAAATCATTTAAATTAATCAGAATGTTCAATAGACCAGAACTCCTCTCTAGAGTTCCCCAGCCCTAGCAATACCTTATCATGATCTATGTAACCAAATTTTACTGCTCTAGATGGGAAGGTTTTACAAATTGGAGTGTAGGGTTCAGGGACTTTTTTTCTTTATTTGTTTGTTTTATCTTTGTAAAAGATTTGCCCTGAGGATACACAAGGCAGATTGCTCTCAAAGGGAGCACAGATGACGGAAAAATCTCTGTCATTTTTCCTTCCCAAACTAAGCTAATCCATGTTGGTATCAATAGAGCAAAAGAGATTTGCTTTGTTTAGAGATTCAGGAGTGTAAAATTGTTGTTCCATTTGAATTTTTAAAAAACATTTACAGCAATTCACATTTGTATTTTCAGTATCACATAGGAAGTTCATTTCTTCAACTCTGTCAATATCTTCCAGCCAAAGACCACTGGGAATACACCTAAGATTTATTGCAGCTCATTGTAGGGAGGGAGAACACACACCACAGAGAACCATGGGAACTCTCATTAAAAGAATCTTTAGAAACACTTAGATTTAGGTTTGTGGTAGGTGATTTTAGGAAGAGTGTAAGAAGGTGAGATTTTGCTTCAGATTGTATGCATCAGGAAGCAGTGGTAATTCTATGATTGAGCATCTTAATAAGTCTTATCTAGAAGGAGGAAGACTAGACTGAGACTTACAACTATTCAATAAAGAACCTGCAGCCACTCCTATTGGTCAGGATGAGGAAATGTGTGGTCATTTTTGTGGCTTGGACAATGTACGTGTTTTGTCTTTGTGCAGACACAACTACGGAGAGGACTTGTGTTTGTCCTGGATCATAAAGACCACAGAGTGGCTTTGTCTGATGTTGATGTTCTGAGAAATTGTTTCTGTTCAACCGAAGGACACCAAGCCTAGATGGCTGTGCATGCCAGCCCAGCTTGTAGCAACATTAAGTCCTAGCTGACAGTGCCAGGCCAGCTCCTGGATATCACAGGCTGCTCATCTCTTTCTCATTCCTCCCCTTCCAGCCAAGGGCACATGAAGTTAAACTGCAGGACATTCATGCATAATACCCACATTTCCACTCTGGCCAAGGCTCTGCTGATCAGAAAGCTGTTTAGAGAATTCAGTCTATAGTTGGACTAGGGTTAGTCTCTCCTGCTCCCCCTGTGGCAGGATGAATGGTTGAATCCTCTGATGAGGCAGGGGCTATGCAGGATACATCAGCCAAGTGCAACACAAGTCAGTTATCAGAAACAAGTCTTGAAACCAGGGGCTTAGATTACAAACCTCAAGCAATGAATCCAGCTGGGTCTCTTTTAGACAACCACGTGATTATTTTTTTTTCTTAGTTTAATCACAAGCTGATTTATTTACCCTGTAGAATATAAGTACAGCAAGAAGTACTTGCTACAGCATAAATAATATTCTCTTGGTTAGGTAAGAGCAAATCAAGGAATTTGTGGTTGTCTATTCACAACTCTTAATAATGAATTTTGACTTGTTTGTTGAGCTCTCAGAGGAGCAATTGTATACAAGTGAAATTTTGAAAGAAAGCAAAAGTGATAATGGTAATATTAACAGTAACTCTGTACTTACATAATTGAATCCTCAAAGAAATTCTCTGCTGTATTATCTGTCTCCATTTCATAATTATAGAAAGTCAAACATGAAAAAGAAAACTTCCCCAAGTTCATATCAGTAAAAAAGTAGAAGTAAGAGGACTTGACCTCAGGTCTATCTGACCTTATGGCCTGCACCCTTAGTAATTAACTACTCTCTATTGTCACCAAGCTTCTGGAATCAATTCCAAGGATACATTCCTTGAGTCATAAGCCTGGGAAACTGCCTTGATAAACCAATCTTCTTTCACTGCCACTCTCTGTACTTGCCACGGCTTTGAGGGTTCACAAGAAAAAAATCAGAAGCATCATGTAATTGGGCAGTTTAGGGGGAAGGTGGATGAGAGACTGAGAGACACCCTGTGGTTACCCTCATTCCATAGCTGTCATCTTGCTTCTTCACAGACTGATATAATAAATATCCATTTTCGAGTGATTCTGTGTACTGGACAGCAATTCAGAAGGTATATATTTGTCCTTTTTCTCCAATAAGTATGGCTATGGAGCTTTTGAATGGTTATTCGTTTCACCCACTTTTTAAAATGCTATTTTTTAAAGGTTTGTTTTGTTAGAATGTTCCCACTGAAATGCTCCCACTGAAATGTGATAGAGTAACCTGCCAAACTCCCAACACCGCACCACATCATTTAACTTAGCAAAGTGTGCTGATAGACGCCCGCAATTAATTAGAAAGATGACTCGAAGACCATATCCCAGTGACTCAGAAAATCCGCCTCAACTATTTTTTCCAAGTTAATTATTGGTTTGGGAATACACATCCTATTTTGAGGACTAAATTCCCCTTTCCTGGAATAAAAAACACAGAAATCTATATTGGTGTGAGATTTTTGTGTCCATGGTTCTGATTAAATTTTTCCACCTATACATACTGCATCCTTATCCTTACTCACATACATCATATTTGAAATGTAAAGTTGCATAGAAACTCTTGTCTACCTATTTTTTATCTTGAAGCCTGGAACAACACATAATTATTTTTAAAACAATTTAAAGTAGAAAGCTGCTCGATGAATATGTGTTCTTTATTGCATGTGACAGGTAGGATACCGAAAAGCTGAATGTGAAAAAATAATGTCTAGGAAATCATGTTATAAGTATCTGTTTCACCATATTCAAAATTGTTCTATTATAGAGTTGCTTTAAAGCCAAGTGTTGTTTTAAAACTTTCTAGTTTATCTGTATCTAAAGTTCATTTGTTCCTAGCTCAAGTTTTCCCAAAATAGGCAGGCCAATGCTGCTGAACAAATTAAAATTCTGGGGGGGAAAATGTATTCTCAATACTACTTACATAAATACCAAGTATGGTGCTGTGTAACCTAGAGAAAATGTTATGCAGTGTAGTCATGCAAATGTATCAAAATTCAAGGGTTATTTTTATTCTCCAGAACTTTCTAAGAAATTGATGACATTAAGTGTAAGTTAACACAAACCCGTGGCCCATTTAGCTGAATATAAAGTTTTAACCAAATTCAGCATGGAAATACTCTTTGGCCAAAATATTGTGGGCTCTGTGAAGTGATATGTTTATTCTAACTTTATTTTTAAAGTAATGCTCATATCTTGGGAAATAAGATCCAGAAATCACATCTTGATCCATCCCAGATGAACTATGGCAAAGAGCTTATTTTGTTTCATATGTGATTTCATGTTCAAGATGCCATTTAGAAGAGGAGAGATAGAAAAGGAGGAGAAGAAAGAAGGGAAAGAGAAAGAAAAAGAAAAGGAGGAGAAAGATGTCCAGGAGAAGACAAGGTCAGCTGACACTGATCTTACAGAAAGTGGAATAAAAGACCAAAGAGGAATGAAAACTTGTTCTACATCCAGCAGTTCATATGATTTCTAAATTTGGCAAACCTGGAATCATGTCTTCTCTCTATAGTGAAATCTCTTCACACTCTGAGGCTCCTCACAGAAAACCTTCTGGAAGGTAGGACTATTCATATTTCACTCTCAGATGTTCCTGCAAAATATTCTGCAAACTTAATTAGAGCTTCCTACTCATGAAGATAGGTACGAAGGACTTTTTAAATGCCACTTGAGAAGGTGCTCAGGAGATCACATTAGCAATTTGTCTGATGTCACAGTTTAGGGTCAGTGCCCATTTTCAAAAGCCTGCTTCAAATCCCACCCTCTCCAGTATACATCTCTGATCACCTCAATCCAAAATCACCCATATTTCTATGCTCCCATAAGCAACCTATTTTTAGTTAGTCCCATAAACTCCCTATTGATTCCAACAAAACACAATTCTTATTTATTCCTGGGTTCCTTAAGGATTCAGGTCCTGAAGCCTTATTGTTGGAATTGAAAACCTGGACCTGCTTCCTACTAGCCATATGGTCTTAACCTATCAATTATCTGAGATTTCATCAATTATCTCAACTACAAGATGAGGATAACCCCTAACCTCATGGTTATTGTATCAGTAAAGGTGTTAAAACATCTAATGCTCTTAGAAGAACGTCTAGCACATGGTAAGAATAAATGAGTATTAGCTACTATTGTTAATACTACCACTATTATCATTGCTATCTCTGTGGTGGAACATATCATATACTTCCTTTCAAAATATTTTGGCTAATTTTAATCAGGACTATAAGCCCCACAAGTGGCAAAGATCACACGCTATCTTTTGCAGCCACCCCCTGCCACAGTTCTTTGAGATGTAGAAGTGCTCATCAAGCGTGTGAAACAACTGCAAAATGAACTTGTTTCTTGCTGAGAACACTAACTCTGTGGATTAAGTTTCTCTTCCATGAGTAAGTTATAGGCTTCTGGAGGTCAGGGACTCCATTCATTTTTTCTAATGCAGCACAGGGCCTAGCAAAACATAGAGTAGACAGTACATGCTGTTGAGTTAAATTCATAAACACTAGAACACATGCACCATAGGTGGAAGTAGACTGTTTTATTTACCATCATATCTTTATCAATTTACACAGACCTAGGACAAGAAGGTACTCAAGAAATCTAGATGAAAAATATAGTTACTAATACCCAAGGACTTTAGAGATTCCTTTAAGTAAGCTCTGCAAATAGGCAAAAGCCCTGAAAAAGAAATTAGTATCCACAAGGCACATCACCCGTCATCAGGTGAGGTGGAATATAAGGAATACACAACCAGGTTTGGACAAAAATGACTGACACGACCGTGAAACAGAGTTATAAATGGCCTCCCATAACATTCAATCCTACTCCTCCTGGGGTGACTTACTCCATCTGCAGGAAACTACTATAAAGTTGCCCCCAAACGAGTCCCTTTCCCTAGTCCTTTGCATTTGCAAAGCCCAAGCACTACTCTGTTTCTCTAAAAGTATGGCCCATAAATCTAAGGTCTTGGGGGAAGTAGAGCAGTAAAGGAAAGATTAATATCCTCATCTTGCTTTTTCTCTTCCTCAAAATGAACATTGGGTTCAGCGGTAACACATACCAGCCTCTGACTTCCCTTCTGAGATTTCCAAATACACAGGCTCACAGTTCTCTCAAGCAGAAAATAACTTATTTTCTCTGTGTTGTTATCTTTCTCTTTCATTTTGGTTTGCAGCTCCTTGAGTAATATGTTTTATAATTGACCAGAAAAGAGAAGGAGGAAAGGAACTATGTGCAGCCATCAGCTTTGGGGCCAAATTGGACCAGTGATTGTGAGGGGATTGTTTTGGGGCAACAGTGTCAGTCTCGTGGCCATTGTGTAAACAGTTAAGTTACTTGCCTAGTGGCTTTCACTTGTTTTGGAAAAAGAAACTAGAGTTTACGATCAAAATAGTTGGGGGAGGAATCATGAGAACAAAGATACTTCAGCTTTATCTTACTTCTCCCTCTGCTTATAATAGCAGCACCCCAAGCGAGCAGTCAACTTTCTGCGTACGTCAATTGTGCTGAGCATTGTGCTAGGTACATAGCACTGTTTCAGGGAGAGAACACGTTTCAGACATGGACATGATCACTGCCAGAACCATGATATATGATAGAAACACACACACACACACAACTGTCTTCTGGGTTAGAAACAGAAACAAACAGACATAAATAACTAGACATTATACCCATTCTGTCTGTCATAAATTGCATGATTCTTCCTAGTTATTTTTGTCCCCTTTCCCTGTAATAAGATGACATGTCCCTGTCCCACCGACATCAGGCTTGGCCAAGTGACTTGGCTTTCACCAATAAAATTGAAACAGGAAACAGTGAATGTCACTGTTATACTATTATATTTTCTACCATTGTTTTTTCCAGTGCCACAAGCCCAGGTAGGGACTGCTGTTTTGGCCTGGATCCTAGTGGGAGAGGGCATAGAGCAGAGCCACAGTTCACACATACTGTTCGTGAGAAATAAAATCCCTTTTTGGAAAGCAGTGAGACTTGGGAGTACTTTGTTACTGTACCAAACATAAACATAAACTGTACACATATCTTGAGAGATCAAAATATCTCATATTCTATCATTTTGTTCTAGCTCCTTTCCTACTTCGTATATTTTGTAATGTTCTCTATTTTTCTATATAAAGTCAAAACTCTTAGGATAGAATTCAAGATTCCATAGGATACAGACCCTGACTCCTCTTTAGCCTCATCTCCTCCCTTCCGTTCTACCCAATACAGCCATACTGCTATATCTACAGCCCTTTCGTTCCCCCAAGATTTTTAACCTCTGTACTTGGCTCATAAAATTCCCTTTGGAATTCTATCCATCCTCATTCTCTACTTTCACGTTTCTGCAAGGTCAATTTCTATTTATTTGCAACCCCTTCTTCTCCCTTAAGCCCCTCTGATCCACCCAAATAATTACTCTCTTTCTACTTCTTGTCACCAATGTAACATTAGACATCATTGCAATTACTTTTTGACATTCTTGATACTGCAAGTTCCTTTAGAGCAAACTGCTATGCTTTAAAGATCTTCAGATCTCCAGCATCTAGTAGAGAGTCTGACATATAATAGATATCTAATAAATATTATGGAACTCATGGATAAATAAATGGTTGAGTGAGTTAACGGTATTCAGCTTTCCTTTCACACTGGCATTTAATTTTTTTAAATTCTTGATAAATAAATGACTAAGGGGAAGAGAAAAAGTAATTGACTTAAGTGTGTTAATTTTGCTCTGAAATAAAAATGTTATTATCTCCTTACTAGTATCTCCTCTCATAATAAAAGGAGTGTTTATACCCATGGAATAAAAGTTGAGGTACACACTAGATGGTATCATCTCAATTGGAGATTACTCCTTTAGTCTCTAATCTGGCTTTAATTTATATATTGATGATGATATATACTTGAGTATCTGCAGGATCTTGTGTCAATCTTAGAGGTTTCTACCATATTTATTTTTGCATATTTCCCAGTACGACATCATCCTAACCCCATCAGTATGTTCTTCACTTCATCCAGGTTAACACTAGAACCCCAGAATAACTTTAGAAAGTTCCATTTGGTACCTCTTTCCATCTTAATGCAGGACACAAATAAATATCCCATGCTTCTCATCAGTTGAAGCTGTATTTCTGGCCAAATCACATTGCTTTTGCCCTTTCCTATTAGAAATACTCAACAGGGCTTAAAAGCAGAAAACCTAAATTCAAGATCCAACTCAATTTAAACAGGTTATATGACCTAGGTTGTGTCACTTCTCCTTTTTTATTTTCAATTTTTCATCTCTGAAATGAGAGTGAAAGAGGGGAGGAAAAACGAAATTTCTTTTACATTATAGCTGTGAGAAACAAATTAGAGTAAATGAATTCACTTGTAAATTTAGAGGCAAAAGAGAGCCCTGATATTCAGATTTTGAATGAACTAAGGAACTATCAGAAAAAACTGGAATCTTCCTTAGTACCTAAGACTGAAATCTACAAAACAGGCTTTAAAATCAGATAAACTTGGGTTGGAATTTCAACTCTACCTTTTCCTGACTGTATGATCTTAAGACAGTTACCTGACCCATCTGGGCTTCAGTTTTTTCATGATTAGAAAGAGGATAAATTGTCTCATCTGCCAGAATTCTTATTTAAATCAAATGTCTCCACATCTTAGTTTACAACTTCTTTCTTCTGATTGCTCAAACCAAAATTTTGGAGTCATCTTCGGTTTTTTTTCTCTCTTATTCCACATATCATAGCTATAAATTCATCATAAATCTTGAATGCAACCATTTCCCATAACCTTCAATACAACCTTCATAACACTCAATACTCACAAAAACCTTATGAATTAATAATAGTGATGATGCTTATGATACTAATGATAAAGTTAATGCTTAGTACCTATCTGTCAGGCACTGTTCTAAAGAATTGGGCTATATCTCTTTTTTTAAAGTTTTATTTATTTATTTATTTATTTATTTATTTATTTTTGGCCATGCCAGGCACGTGTGGGATCTTAGTTCCCCAACCAGGGATCAAACCTGGTCCCCTGCAGTAGAAGCATGCAGTCTTTTTATTTTTTTTAATGATTTTTCAAGAACTTTTATTGAGGTATAATTGACTTACAATAAACTGCATGTATTTAAAGTGTACAATGTGATTTTTTTTTCTTATTGGTAATGTATATATGGCAATCCCAATCTCCCAATTGGAAGCATGCAGTCTTAACCACTGAACTGCCAGGGAAGTTCCTGGGCTATATCATTTAATCCTTTTAACAACATTATGAAATAGATACTATTTTCATTCACATTTTACAAATAAAGAAACCGAAGGACCAAGAGTTAAGTTACTTCGCCCAAGACCTTAGAACTAGTAAGGGAAGATCTGATATTGGAACCCAGGCAACTTGACTCCAGTACTCTTAACCTGGATGCTGTACTCTCTTCCATATAAAAACAAGCCCTTGGAATCCTAGAGTGAAGAGAATAACACTGAAATTCAAGCCAAGGCTGCACACTGTCAAATAAATGCAGCCCTTGAATCAGGAAATACAGGCTAGAATTCCAGTTTCATTACTTTCTATGTTACCCCGTGTGTGTTCTGAATCTCTCTAAGACTTAATTTCCTCATTCACACTTGGAATGTTGGTTTTCATCTAGGATATTTGTTAGGTGTCACTCCAATATCCATTTCTCCTTATTCCTTCCGAGCAGTGCCTCAAATTTCTCAGCTATGTGTACGGGAAAGGCATTAACTGAACTTTAATCCAGGCATAGGTCTGTATCTATAGGAAAGAATCACCCATGAGGAGACATGACCTTCAGTAGAGAGGCACAACAGCTATCAACCCTAGTAGGTAGAAGCTGAGAGAAAAAGTGCCCAACTTTACTTTTTCCTGCCCATCCGTTTCCTGCTGCCCCCACGTGGAAACCAGTGGGCAACAGAGTCTACAGCTACAGTCTGTGAACATCAGCCTCCCAGCACAGAGGCACAGAGCAGGATAGAAAAGGATGGAGAGAGGGTCTGAAGGGACAAATGGAAAAAGATCCAGCATAACTGAATTGTCAGTATAAAGTCTGAGTGCCTCGGATGCCAAACCTTCATCACAAGAGGGAAAGGTAAGGAGAAGAGCCAAGGGACCCCTCAAAAATGAAAACCCGCATCTCAGGATATTATAAGAAAACACATGTTCTTTCAACTTAATTAATAAAAACTGATTTGTGTTATAATGGCAAAGAGTTCTTTCAGAGTTCTTAAATTTTTACTTCTCAGTCTTGGCATTTGCATTCTTAACAGTCTTCACAGCTTTGAATTTTGCCAGCAGCTCACTTCAGTCAGTCCTTATTCTTGTTTACTGAAAGTCTTTTCCATCTGGACTAAATCACATCTGGCCTGGCAGCTGCTGTTCACATAAAATAGGAGACCAAGCAAAGACTGAACTGATAATAACTCCTCCTTGAAGAAAGTACCTGGAGTTTCCATAATTGGTTTTCTTGATAAAAATAAGTCTCTTCAATTTTCCCCCTCACTTCTACTGTCTACCGCCGCCTGCATTTTCAATCAAGTCACCATGTAATACTTGCTTTCAAACTTACCCTCTAAAGTGTTTTCTGTCTGATACCACAATCACGCTTACTCTAGTTTATTTTATCAATAATTAAAGTGTTTCAAGCTTTTCATCCAGCCAACCCTGTGAATTATCTTTTTTTTTTTTTTTTTTTTTTGGCAAGGGAGGGGGAGTTTAAGGTTTGCTTTCATTTGAGTTTCATGGAACAAAAAGAACATTTCTTTCTCTATATAACTCCTTTGCTACTAGACCAGAAACAAGAATGGTCCCAAATTTATCCTGGGAGACCTCTATTCTGTCCAACTTGTACACCCTGCAGACTCAAGACAATCTCTGCTGGACAGGAAGGAGTTTACAGGGGAAATCTCTGCACAATGATTCTTTCCAAGTACCTTCAGTGACAAATTGTCTTTAAGTTTTAGAAGCTGAAATTTCACAATCTGATGGGACTTGTCTCAAAAGTATATAAAATTGCAGTCACTACATGGGGCAACAATGTCATGCCCTAAGGAAATGGAAAAGATGAAAACAAAGTTGCTATTTGAGAGTTAAACTATATAATCAACACAAAATGCATCAAAGCAGACCTATGCTGTTATCACAGAGAGAGGCAAAACTGGCTGTCAAGAGTAAAAGTACAATGTCTACAGCAACTATAGTAACGTGAGCAACAAATTTTAAATCAGTGCATAGTATGTCAGATACTACGTAAAGCACTTTCCTTGAGTATTTTATTTAATTCTAACAAAGACCTATGAGAAAAAATAATATCACAGTTCTACTGTACTGATGAGAAAACTGAGGCTTAGGGCCATTAAATAACTCACTTGCTTGTGCACACACAGGTAGTAAATGAGAGTTGGGACTTGAATCTTTAAAACTACTACAGTCTACATATCCAATCTAAGAGGAAGCCCAGACGATGGAAACTCTGGTAGGCTTGTGCTGGTAGATTTGTGCAAGGTAACACAATCATAAAATAAGTACCCACTTCCCTTTCCACTTTCTTATCGTGGAAATAGACACAGAAGCCTGTCTTGGGCTGAAGTTATTAAACATTGCAATCCCAGAGCTGGCTCTCCCTACCCTGATTCCAGGCTTATCAGTGATCCTTAATAACTGAAGTTTCTTCTGTAGCTTTCCTCACGGAAAATGATGTGTTGAACCTAATGACATTTTAATTATTTGCTGCAGACCATTATAAGCTATTAGTGTGAGTTTGTTTTATATACCCTCAGAAACAGGACACTAACAAGTTTGAATTTAAGGACCTGTGAAATGGGCATCTATTGCTTTTATCTTCCTGGATCAGGAACCAACTTCTACTACCTCATGACTAAGGAGATATTTCATTCCTCTCCCTCCAAGCATGGATTTTGAATAGAAGTTTTGAGACTTTTGCAGATTCAATCACCCTAGCCACAGTCAGCATCTGGCCCACAAGTGGACATATCATAGTATTTAATCTACCAGACAGATTGTGAGTCTGGAGATGCACACCTACTGCAAATGGAACATGACCCTAGGACTGTTTAACCTGAGATTAGAGAGACAGAGTGCATTTCATGTTCTTTCCTAAGATGGTACTATATGACTTCAGAGCTCCGGACAGCCACAGTCTCCATCTTGTGGAAATAAGCCAGTCTATAGTAATAAACAAAGCTTCACACAGAGAAAACCAGAAGAGGAAGGAAAGAGAAGATCAACTTATCATGGATAAAAGTTGTTTCCTGCCCCTGCTACACTGCTAACCCTGCCCTCAGTTAAGCAAAGTTTATAATTACCTTCCTTTTAAGCCAAAGCTAATTCACATTTGGTTTCAATCAAAAGAGTGCTGCCTAATATGTATGTTAACCTATGAGGGTGAGTAAAAAATTAACTGCACTCTGGCTTAGAATTTATTTTAATTAACTTTTAGAAAAGACAAATACATCACTTTTTGACATAATCTCCTTACTTTTCAATATGCTTTGTCCATCTGTCAACAAGCTTTCATATTCCCTCATTAAAAAATGTTTTAGGCTATAAGGAGGCAAAAGATCTGTATGCAGAAAACTTTAAGACATTGATGAAAGAAATCAAAGACGACACAAACAGATGGAGAGACATACCATGTTCCTGGACTGGAAGAATCAACATAGTGAAAATGACTGTACTACCCAAAGCAATTTACAGATTCAATGCAATCCCGATCAAATTACCAATGGCATTTTTCACAGAACTAGAGCAAGAAATCTTACGATTTATATGGAAACGCAAAAGACCCCGAATAGCCAAAGCAATCTTGAGAAGGAAAAATGGAGTTGGTGGAATCAGCCTTCCTGACTTCAAACTATACTACAAGGCCATAGTGATCAAGACAGTATGGTACTGGCACAAAAATAGAAAGGAAGATCAATGGAATAAAATAGAGAACTCAGAAGTAAGCCCAAACGCATATGGGCACCTTATCTTTGACAAAGGAGGCACGAGTATACAATGGAAAAAAGACAGCCTCTTCAATAAGTGGTGCTGGGAAAATTGGACAGCAACATGTAAAAGAATGAAGTTAGAACACTTCCTAACACCATACACAAAAATAAACTCCAAATGGATTCAAGACCTACATGTAAGGCCAGACACTATAAAACTCCTAGAGGAAAACATAGGCAGAACACTCTATGACATCCATCAAAGCAACATCCTTTTTGACCCACCTCCTAGAATCATGGAAATAAAATCAAGAATAAACAAATGGGACCTCATGAAACTTAAAAGCTTTTGCACAGCAAAAGAAACCATAAACAAGATTAAAAGGCAACCCTCAGAATGGGAAAAAATAATTGCCTATGAAACAACGGACAAAGGATTAACCTCCAAAATAGACAAGCAGCTCATGAAGCTTAATACCAAAAAAGCAAATAACCCAATCCACACATGGGCAGAAGACCTAAATAGACATTTCTCCAAAGAAGACATACAGATGGCCAACAAACACATGAAAAGATGCTCAACATCACTAATCATCAGCAAAATGCAAGTCAAATCCACAATGAGGTATCACCTCACACCGATCAGAATGGCCATCATCACAAAGTCTGGAAACCACAAATGTTGGAGAGGGTGTGGAGAAAAGGGAACTCTCCTGCACTGTTGGTGGGACTGTAAGTTGGTACAGCCACTATGGAAAACAATTTGGAGGTTCCTTCAAAAACTACAAATAGAACTACCATATGATCCAGTAATCCCACTCCTGGGCATATACCCAAAGAAAACCATAATCCCAAAAGAAACTTGTACCATAATGTTTATTGCAGCACTCTTTACAATAGCCAGGACATGGAAGCAACCGAAATGCCCATCAACAAATGAATGGATACAGAAGATGTGGCATATATATACAATGGAATATTACTCAGCTATAAAAAGGGATGAGATGGAGCTATATGTAATGAGGTGGATAGACCTACAATCTGTCATACAGAGTGAAGTAAGTCAGAAAGAGAAGGACAAATATTGTATGCTAACTCACATATACGGAATCTAAAAATGGTACTGATGAACTCAGTGACAAGAACAAGGATGCAGATACAGAGAATGGACTGGAGAACTCGAGGTATGGGAGGGGGCGGGGGGTGAAGGGGAAACTGAGACATAGCAAGAGAGTAGCACAGACATATATATTACCAACTGTAAAATAGTCAGTGGGAAGTTGTTGTATAACAAAAGGAGTCCAACTCGAGGATGGAATATGCCTTAGAGGACTGGGGCAGGGAGGGTGGGGGGGACTCGAGGGGGGGGGAGTCAAGGAAGGGAGGGAATACGGGGATATGTGTATAAAAACAGATGATTGAACCTGGTGTACCCCCAAAAAAATAAAAAAAAAAAAAATAAAGAAAAAAAAATGTTTTAGGCTGAGCTGCAAGCCTCAAATGCACCACTGTCTTCACTTCTTCATCAGAAGTGAATCTTTGTCCTCGTAGGGCTGCTTTCAGGGGACCAAACGAAAGTCTGATGGAGCAAGATCAGGACTATAGGGAGGATGTTTTAACACCTCACAATGAAGTAATCCATGACAGGCTTAGGTTTCAAAAAGTTTGTGCAAGATGGATACCGAAACAACTCATGGAAGAGCATGAACAGAAGTGTTTGGATATCTGCAAACAAAATTTGGACTTATACTCTAAGGAAGGTGAAAGTTTCTTAAAGAGAATCATTACTGGTGACGAGACGTAGATTCATCACTACGAGGCTGAGAGTAAATGGCAGAGTATGGAATGGAAACATCCTCAATCATCCACCAAGAAAAGTTCAAAAGTCAACCATTGGTTGGAAAATTGATGCTTACGGTTTTCTGGGATTCTCAAGGGCCAGTATTGGAACATGATCAGGAAAAATATTCGATAATCAACAGTGCTCGTTACAGTGATGCTTATTGAAGAGCTGAAGCCTAAACTTCAGATTAAATGCAGAGGACTGCTCCCCATGGGCCTTCTGAACTTGCATGACAATGCACATCCACACACAACTGCCCACACTGTCAACACTCTGCAACAACTTCGTTTTGAGATGTTAAAGCATCCTCCCTACAGTCCTGATCTTGCTCAATTGGACTTTCATCTATTTGGTCCCCTGAAAGCAGCCCTACAAGGATGAAGATTCACTTCTGATGAAGAAGTGAAGACAGTGGTGCATTTGAGGCTCACAGCTCAGCCTAAAACATTTTTTTAATGAGGGAATATGAAAGCTTGTTGACAGATGGACAAAGTGTATTGAAAAGCAAGGAGATTATGTCAAAAAATGATGTATTTGTCTTTTTCTAAAAGTTAATTAAAATAAATTCTAAGCCAGAGTGCGGATAATTTTTGACTCCCTATGAAAGACAAAACATGGGCCAATATAGCCAGGGCCACCATATTCAGTTGTATACTTTTAGTCAAGGTGAGGAGCAGAGGCCAAAATTCAGCCATGCAACTTGGTATGAGACAGCCTCTACCCAGAGGTTGTGACTGTTTAGAAATTTTCACAAATCACCTTAATCACAGGGCTAATGTTGGCCCTGAGAGAAGTCAACAAAGTAAATATCAGCCTGTAAGTCCTCTTGGGAGCCAAGTATACTGAGAATACCCAGACTTCTTCTAACTTAAATATTCCCATAAGTGTGTGATTGAGAGATGTCAACATTTGAGGATGATGTACCAGACCCCCCCACACACACCAGACCCCTATAGACACACACACACAAACACACACACACACACACCCATGCCCACCCCATTCTCAGTAAATCCCAGATGCTGCTCTTTTATTGCTATGTGAGAAAATTTAGCCAGCTTTCTTTCTCAATAATCATGAGAATAAAGCATATTCTAATATAATGAATTTTCTCACAGATGTAGACTGTTTGACAAACATTACAGATTCAGCTGACAATTCCTGGGTTAGATGTGATTTTCTTGTAAGTTTCAGGAGACAATATGTACATGTGAATGCCCATGCCAAACTCCCCATGCAAGCCACATGATCCACGCAAATGCTCAGTCACTTGGATGTGATAGTCAATGTTTCCAAGTCCACAAGCTATACTTATCCTGTTTCCTGGGTATCTTAAAAGAGTTCCGCTGTGGTCATGTGGTGAGTAAGCTACCCATGTCCTAACAGCCTATCACCATCAGCCACCACCCTTAAGCTCATCACAACTATCTTTCATATTCTCTTGACTATTATTAGGGAGCATAAAGAGGTGAAAACTGGGCTGCTGGCTTTTCCATTTACCCAGCGAGTCACTTTATCTCTAAGCCATACAGGGAATTGTAGAAAGGATGATGATTTGAACACTGACTGCATTAACAAGCAACCAAATGGGGAAATAGGTCACAATTCTTATTATGCATGTCAGTCAAATCTCTCACCAAACACCATGACTGGAGCTCCTGAAAAAATAGCTGATGATATCCACTTACATTTCCATCCCTTTGGATTAATCACTGATGATATATTCCTTTAGTTAAAAGACCATATAACATAATAACTAAGAGTACAGGCTTTCTAGTTGGTACATGACCTTGGTAAAGGGATTGAAATTTTCTGGGCCCCAGTTTCCTTATCAGTAAAGTGATGATAATAGTGGTACCTATGCTATAGAACTATGGTAAGTATGATAATACATACAGAGTGTCAAGAATCATTCCTAACATATGGCAAGGACTCAGTCAGTTTTAGTTCTTATTAGTTTGCACATATTTCATAAATATTTGTTAAGCTTTATCATATGTTGGGAAGGAAAATATAAAAATGAGTAAGACATTCCTGTTCTCAAAAAGACATATTATTTAGTAGGGTGAGGAAATACATAAACAATTAACTCTAACAAAAAGCAGAATGAATTGTGTTAAATAGAATGAAAAATCACATTCTAACATGCTACGAGTATTCCAGGTGGCTGATTCTAACTGGGACTTCGAGAAAGCCTTCTTATTAGGAAGTCACAACTTAGGTACCTGATAAAGATTAGGTGATTGAGTTAAGGGAGATCAAACGTGTAATAAGAGAGAGAAGGAAATTTTCCATAGAAATCCTTAAGTAGCTCCCTTCTTACAGATCATGGCCCATGGTAGGTTCTTGATTAATCTTTGCGTTTCAATCATTGTGTGTTAGATGTTCATCAGCCAGAACCCTCACAGTGAACCTACCAGCAAGAAGACTCAGAAGAAACTCACCCTTGTGATCGTGGTAGCAGCCCTGAGGTTTTTTCCTCTTACACAATAGTTATATTTCCACACCAAAACAAAACAAAACAAAACACCTCCTGAGTAATAAGATATTGAAAGAGTAAGAAGAGAGAAAAACTCTGGAAATGTATGCTAATGTATCCTCATCCTCTGGCTTCCTTGCATTTGTCTCCATCACTGTGATGCTGAGACAATGTCTCCATCATCTCAAGGGTGTTGTCCCTGGAAGGGAACTCAGAGACAGTCCAGTCTCCTCCCATTCCATCCTCTAATTGCACAGATGAGGAAACAGAGGAGTCAAGTTACCCACCCGAGGCTCCACAGCTCATGAGGGGCAGAACCAGCTTCCAAATCCAGCTGTCCAGTTTCAGAGGCCAGACCCTTTCACCATAGAGGGCTGCATCTCTCTGAAAGGTCAGTTCCTTCATTTCTTGGTACCTCTTGGGGTTTTCTTCTGCCTCCTAGTAGTACTGATTTAACTTACTCAGAGACGCCTAGAGAGCTTCTGTCATCAGCCTTTCACTCAGCTTCAGAACTTCCCATTTGGAAGCAGCGTTGAAGAGCTGGGTCCAAGAGTGGCTGCAGTGCTGCAGGCAGCATCTCATGCATGGACCTGGCAGATGGAAGCACGTCATGCCACCTGTGCGTGGCCCCGTGGAAAGCGGGATGAGAACACTGGACACATAAAGGGCCTCATTTATGAAATGTTTCTCAGAGCAGCAGGAGAAAGGAATTGGAATCGAGATTGTAAATGCCACCGCTCTGCTTGTGTATAAAAAGACTATTTCTAGCCACAAATGGCCCTCAGCTAAGTACATAATCAGCTAGTGAAAGCTATTCAAAACTTAGAATTATGTTCACTGATTAGATGGTGATATTCCCTTTCCTATCTCAAAATTCTCCTGAACCTAGTCCCAATTAACCTAGTTCAATAACATTTCAATTTAATAAACATTTTAATTAGCACTTATATGTGGATTTTCATGGTGTGAATTACAATGTTAATCGGGTTCTTTTGTTCTCCAACTGCCTCAAACTCAGACCTAATCTAGAAACCTATAACCAGAGGGCTCCTTGAGAGATTATCAGGTCCAGCCTGCAGTCTTTAAGAAATGAATATGTAAGGCACCCAGGATTGGAAACTGTATATTATTTTCATGCAGATCTCCAGGATTAGAGACCTTTTCCAGTCACGTGTACTGGGTTGTTATCACTCTGATAATCAGAACAGACCTCTGGATTTCCATTTGAAACTTCTTTTTTAAGTTTTATTACACCTTATTCTAGTTTTCATTCATAAGAAAAATAACCAACTGCCAGATGTCTAGTTGGCTTCCAGGATTTCATCCAACGTACAGATTTTATGCCCCTATGAAACTCAGCATCTCCCATATAAACTTGAAAATAACAATTAAGTCTGCCCTCAGCTTCTCTAAGCTAAACCACCACTATTCCTTACAATGCATTCATTTACTTAGAATATGCACTTTGCTAGGCATTACAAATGGCTCTAGGCACACAGAGTCAAAAGTAAGTCTTTCAACTGTAGCTGCTCATGGTCAAAGTAAGGGATACAGCAACTAAGTGAGATGAGATATGGGCTGGAGGTAAGCACAGGTGCCATGGAAAGAACAGAGGCAAAGCATGGATGTCAGTGTGGAGTTGCACTGCCAGGTAGACAACGGGTGATCAAAATGTCCACAGGTGGCAACTGAAAGGTGTGAGAGCAGAATGAATTCAGGTGTGAGGAATGGGTCAGGGAAAGCAGTTCTCACTCAAGACAGGTAGGTGCAGCATGATAAAACAAATCAACCAACCAACAAAAAACAGGTAGGGATACAGCCAGACAGAATCAAACAGAATGAGTAAGAAGTAGGAGGCTTTCACGATTATGGATGCAAAACACAAAAACCAGGAACATGCGAGAACTTGGGCCTGGGTACTTGCCAGGCAAAGGCCATAGAGATAAAATCATGTTTTGGGTTTGAACTCAAGGCAGGATCGAGAGGAAAGTCGCTCTGTTTGTTAAGGTCCAGGCAGTAAAGCACAACTCATGTATGCTAGTTCAGTAGAGGGATTTCAATAGCATGAACTAGTTTAAAAGGTACAGGACAAACTGAAACCCAACTAGGAGATACAAGGGAACCCCAAGATTAACAACAGCAGAGAGCCACAATAATACCTGGGATGGGAACACAGAGAAAACTATCCAGAAGAGGATATTACCAAAGCCTAGTAAGCGAGGCCAAAAAGAGGGGCTTTACAGCAGCAGGATCTGGAACTGCAGAGGAGATAGTACCTGGCAGAGATGTCACGAGGAGCAAAGGAAAGAAGGAAAGAACATTCTGGTTTCCATCCAGAATGTTGCTATTCAATCTCTTGCCAGGGCTTCCGTTGTCTGCACCTAGCAGGAAGCCAGCTGGCAAGTAAGTCTTAGAAATAACAATGGTTGACCTTCCAAAATTCAGAGAGCAGATCAGGGGACAAGAAGGATTGTGAGAGCAAACAGGCAAATGGCAGGTGGAGTGAATGAGAAATCAGAGGAGTTGAAACCAGAATTCAAAGATGTGGCTTTGAATATTGAACCAAGCAGAAAACTCGTTCAGAAACTAAAAGTGGTGCTAGTGGTTAAAAAAATTTTTCACAATGTATTTTATAATAGATACTCAACTATATCAGCTTTATGAGTTAATTACACAGCATTGTCCTTATTTTGATCCAAGAAAGGCTAGTAAAAGTAGGGTGATCTCCTTAAAGAAGCATAAATGCAAAGCAAGTGGCCCAGAAACTTTTACAGGGAGCTTCATGCAGAGACGGTTTTGTGTATTCAAGTCATGATAGTAACAATAGCTACATTGAGTGTCTAGTATAAAATATATAGTGTACTGGACACTTTGTACACAATAGCTTTAAATAGTTCCTCAAGGTAACAGCATAATCACACTTAATTGTGAAAACTGAGGCACAGAAAAGTGAACAGTCCAAGGTAAGACAACCAAAAGATTGGGAAGTAAGTATTAGAATTCCAGTCCAGCTTAACTCTAAAACCTGTGTTCAAAACATTAAACCACTCTATCTTAGGACATTATAATGAATGATTTCAAATCCATATATTGAAAGAGAGAGAGTAGAATTAACGGCTAGCCACATGGAAGCTGGAGCCAGATGGGCTCATATCTTAGCTCTGCCACCTAATGACTGTGTTACCTTGCAAGATGTATTATTATCCTGCTGATGCTGTAACAAGTGATTGCCACAAATATAGGCACTTAAAACAACAAAATTTTTAAAAATTGTATCGTTCTGGAGGCCTGCTGTGAGCAAAGAGTCTCACAGGCTTAAAAATCAAGGTGATGGCATGGATGGTTCCTTCTGGAGGCTCCAGGGGAGAGTCTGTTCCTTGCCCCTTCCAGCTTCTGGTGGTTGCTGCTATTCATTGACTCATGGTCACACCACTCCAATCTGCTTTCATTGTCCCATCACCTTCTCCTTTACAGTCAAATCTGCTCTGCCTCCATTTTATAAAGACGCCTGTGATTACATAGGACCCCTCAAGATAATCCAGGATAATCTTCTCAATGCAAGATTCTAAACGTGATCTTATCTGCAAAGTCCCTTTTGCTACCTAAGATAATAGTCACAGGTCCCATGGATTAGACCTGGATATCTTTGGGGGCCATTATTCAGCATCACAGTAAAGTTAATTAACCTTCATTTTTTTCATTCTTAAAATAGGGATAATAGGACCTACCACCCAGGGCTTTTATAAAAATTAAATAAATTAATATGTATAAATCCCTGTGTTAGTTTGCTACGGCTGCCATAACAAAATATCATGGACTGGGTGGCTTAAACAACAGAAAAGTATTCTCTTACAGTTCTGGAAACTACAAGTCTTAAACCAAGGTGTCTGCAAGGTTGGTTTCTTCTGAGGCCAGTCTCCTTGGCTTGCAGATGGCTGCCTTTTCCCTGGGTCCTCACATCATCTTTCCTCTGTGCTGGCACATCTCTGGTGCCCCTGTGTGTATCCAAAGTTCCTCTTCATATAAAAGCAGCAGTCAGATTGGATTAGGGATCTGCCTAACAGCTTCGTTTTAATGTAAGCACCTTTCTATACGCCCTATTTCCAAATACAGTCACTTTCTGTAGTTACGGTTTCAACATATAAATTTGTGGAGGAGATGATTCAGTTTATAACAAGATTTTAGAACAATGAAAATGGTCTTTCAATGAATGTTGAGTAATATTCCACTATATATATGTGCCACATCTTCTTTATCCTAGAGTCTGTCACACAAGAGTGAAGTAAATCAGAAAGAGAAAAACAGATACTGTATGCTAATGCATATATATATGGAATCTAGAAAAGTGGTACTGATGAACCTAGTGACAGGGCAAGAAAAAAGATGCAGATGTAGAGAACAGACTTGAGGACACGGTGGGGGAAGGAGAAGCTAGGACATAGTGAGAGAGTAGCACTGACATATGTACACTACCAAATGTAAAATAGATAGCTAGTAGGAAGCTGCTACAGAAGCACAGGGAGATCAGCTCGATGCTCTCTGATGACCTAAAGTGGTGGCATAGGGACGGTGGGAGAGAGGCTCAAGAGGTGGGGGATATGGGGATATATGTATACATATAGCTGATTTACTTCGCTGTATAGCAGAAACTAACACAATGCTGTAAAGCAATTATACTCCAATAAAGATGAAAAAATTAAAAAACAAACAAATAAATATTTTTTTGAATTGTGCTTCCACCTTTCCTAACAAATGAGTATGATATCCTCCAGGATCAGGGTTTGCAAGAACAGAGGCTGTTGACTTAGTTCACTACAGTATAGCCACTGCCTGGGCACACTTATTGGCTCATAATAGGAATTTGTATTAACTCTCTAAGGATTCTGTAACAAATTACCACAAACTGGTAACTTAAAATAACAGAAATTTATTCTCTCACAGTTTTGGAGGCTAGAAGTCTGAAATCAAGGTGTTGGCAGGGACATGCCTTTTCAGAAGGCTCTAGAGAAGCATTCTCCCTTGCCACTTCCAGCTTCTGTGGCTGCTGGCAACCCTCAGCATTCCTTGGCTTGTAACCGCATCACTCCAATCTCCGTCCCCATCATCACATAGCCTTCTTCCCTCTGTGTGTATCTGTGTCCCTGTGTCCAGATTTCTCTCTTCTTCTAAGGACACTGGTTGTGGGATTTCAGGGCCTTCCTGATCCAGCATGACCTCATTTTAATAAATCACATCCGCAACAATCCTATTTCCAAATATGGTCATATTCTGAGGTTCTCTATAGACGTGAATTTTTGAGGGGCACTATTTGACCTAGTAAGGTACTTAATAAATATTTAATTGCATGAATAAATGTATTACTTCTGATTTTGAACCAACTAAATAGACCTCTTGCTGTAGGCAGTCTGGAAAAAATAAGGCAAGAAACCAGAGTGGCTGAGATTCAAGTGTGTGATGCTTGGTGGGAGAAATCGCTTTATGTTTGACCTTGGTTAGTGGCAGTCAAGAATGAGCTCACAGTCTCCCCAGACTGCAATGAAGGGTCATGTCTTCCTTATTTCTCCACACATAAACACAAACAAAGGTTTAAGAGGTTTAGCTGGAATAAGAAATTGTCAGTTTGTATGTAGGCTTTAAACTAGATTTTCTGGTCATGAAAATCGCATTAATTAAGGAAATTTATTTTGAGCAAAAAAAAGTATATACCAACTCTTCTAACCTACAGCAATTAAATGAGGACACTGGGAAAGCTTCAGAACAACCATTTACTTCACTTTGGTGGGAGCAACATTATTCTACTGACCCGAACCTTCTGTCTGCAATTGCAAAGTTGGAGAGCTACTTTACAGTATAGATTCCTCAATACAGACTCTAAAAATACTTTCTACATAGTTGTGTGCATGACTAGTAATTAGTCATTGCTTTCTCCATCTTATGAGCCAAAGTAGGAAAGATACCATATATTAATAAAACATTAGTCAATGCAGAATGGCTAAAAATGGACTTAATCAAAGGTTGGAAGTAGACTGGGGCTGACTCCATATCTGCCAGTCACCTGTTACTTCTGGCTCCATATGCGTGTGGCCTCCATGTGTGGAGATCTCACCCACACGAACGAACCTGAATGTGAGTGGCACGGTGGAATTAAGAAAATTCACACAAGAATATAGGAAAGCATGGGGTCAGGGGACTCAAGACCAAGCCAGTCAAGAGTCCCGAGCTCTGATTCCCATAGCGTATTTATTGAGAAAAAGCATTCTAGCATTCTAGATTATAAATCACGATAATGGACATCACATATGCTTCAATTAGAGAAAAAAGCAGAACACCTTGTTTTTTTATGACTACTAGGGGAGATAGTTAATCTTTAACTTGGAGCTGGAGCCTGGAGCCATCGGGCTATATGACTGCTTTATCTCAATCGGTTTTCCTTGAGACTAGTTCTGCTTTCAGAACTGCTTGCAGCCATGTAGCCGGTCATGCGCTCTCAGGATTGTTACTCCAAGTCAGTGTCCTGTGTCCTCTGTGGTTCTCTACACCATGGAAGATGCAGTTAATATTCTGTGCCATAATAAAAATAATTATAATCTAGATAATTTTCCACCAGGAAAATAACTATTTACTTTGTTTATTCTCTATGTAAAATGTCAGCTAAAGAGCATTTAAAAAAACTCTAGTCAAAATAAATACTAATGGGTATTAATATTTATTGAACATCAGGGTCCTGGTAGGTATTTCCCTTTCAATTCATGCTCTGTCTCGTATTTTTCTCCACAAACATTCATTTCTATATGCAAATCAGAAACCAACATCACACATCATCCCCACTGCCACAGCATCTGGTGTATTCCAGTAGCCAAAAATGTCTGCTTCAAAGGAGGGAATTAAATGTCCCTAATGTGTATAATTGTTCGATATAATCCTCAGTTATCAGGGGTAGAGAGGAATTTCTTCCCGATATGAATAGGTCATTAGTTAATACTGCACCTTAACTTCAGAAATTAGCATCATCCCATAGTTCAGGGTATAGAAAGGGATTGGACTAGACCTAAAATAATACTCAGCTGGAGGTTAAAGAGGAACAAGAATCGTATCATCTCTTCTGCTTATGAGGCTCAATTGCTGAAGGCAGATTGATCTTTCAGAAACAGCAGGCAGACTGCTCTGAGTTCTGGGAACCAATTCCAAACACACACTCCTTCTCTGATTGAATATTAAAGTTAACATAGCATCCTCTGAGGCTATGTTAGCAGGCATTGCAAATTTGATCATTTCAGCTTAGATCTCTGATCTATTGATCAGAGAAGCTAGGCTAGGGTTTGGGATGGTGGGGTGGGGACAGAGGATGGAAAGCCCCCACCCTGAACTAGGAGAGAGAGAGAGATGAGGATTGGATTTTCTTAGGGAAATAATATGGATTTAAAGTGTACTAGTCCATCCCCTTGATGAAAGGCTAACTGGATGTAAAGGGGTCTTTAAAAAGTAAGCCATATCTACAACAAAAATTTTTACAAAAATAAAAACAGTATCTTATCATGTCTTCTTCAGCTTTGCATCTCTAACAACTATTATACCCTCAGAGACACACAAATTACTAACATCAGGGCAAAAGTGCCCATAAAAACATTCTCAAAAGTACCTATCAGATGAATGCATGTCTGCATTAAAAGTGCAAAGGAGACCCGTATGAAGAAAACTATAAGACACTGATGAAAGAAATCAAAGATGATACAAACAAATGGAGGGAGATACCATGTTCTTGGATTGGAATAAGCAACATTGTGAAAATGGCTATACTACCCAAAGCAATTTACAGATTCAACGCAATCCCTATCAAATTATCAATGGCATTTTTCACAGAACTAGAACAAGAAATTTCATGATTTGTATGGAAACGCAAAAGACCCCAAATAGCCAAAACAGTCTTGAGAAGGAAAGACAGAGCTGGAGGAATCAGGCTCTCTGACTTCAGACTATACCACAAGGCTACAGTGATCAAGACAGTAGAGTACTGGCACAAAAACAGAAATATAGATCAATGGAACAGCATAGAGTAGAGAGCCCGGAGATAAACCCCTGCACATGTGGGTGGGCACCTCATCTTTGACAAAGGAGGCAAGAATATACAATGGAAAAAACACAGCCTCTTCAATAAGTGGTGCTGGGAAAATAAGTGGTACATGTAAAAGAATGAACTTAGAACACTTCCTAATACCATACACAAAAATAAACTCAAAATCAATTAAAGACCTACATGTAAGGCTAGACACTATAAAACTCTTAGAGGAAAACATAAGCAGAACACTCTATAATGTAAATCAAAGCAAGATCCTTTTTGACCCACCTCCTGGAATAATGGAAATAAAATAAAAAATAAACAAATGAGATCTAATGAAACTTAAAAGCTTTTGCACAGTGAAAGAAACCATAAACAAGACAAGAAGACAACACTCAGAATGATAGAAAATATTTGCCAACAAAGCAACTGACAAAGGATTCATCTCCAAAATACACAAGCAGCTCATGCAGCTTCATACCAAAAAAGCAAATAACCCAATCCAAAAATGGGCAGAAGACCTAAATAGACTTTTCTCCAAAGAAGACATGCAGAGGGCCAACAAACACATGAAAAGATGCTCAACATTACTAATCATTAGAGAAATGCAAGTCAAAGCCACAATGAGGTATCACCTCACACTGGTCAGAATGGCCATCATCAAAACATCTAGAAACAATAAATGTTGGAGAGTGTGCAGAGAAAAGGGAACTCTCCTGCACTGTTGGTGGGAATGTAAATTGGTACAGCCACTACGGAAAACAGTAAGGAGGTTCGTTAAAAAACTAAAAATAGAACTACCATGTGACCCAGCAATCCCACTCCTGGGCATATACTGTGAGAAAACCATAATCCAAAAAGAAGCATGTATCACAAAGTTCATTGCAGCACTATTCACACTAGCCAGGACAAGGAAGCAATCTAAATGCCTATCAACAGATGAACGGATAAAGAAGATGTGGCACATATATACAATGGAATATTACTCAGCCACAAAAAGGAATGAAATTGAGTTATTTGTAGTGAGGTGGATTGACCTAGAGTCTGTCATACAGAGCAAAGTAAGCCAGAAAGAGAAAAACAAATACGGTATGCTAACTCATATATATGGAATCTAAAAAAATGGTACTGATGAAACAATGACAGGGCAGGATCAAGATGCAGATGTAGAGAATGGACTTGAGGACATGGGGTGGGGGTGGGGGGGGAAGAGGAAGCTGGGACTAGTGAGAGAGTAGCATTGACATATATACACTACCAAATGTAAAACAGATAGCTAGTGGGAAGCTGCTGCAAAACACAGGGAGATCAATTCGATGATGGGTGATGACTTAGAGGGCTGGGATAGGGAAGGTGGGAGGGGGTTGCAGGAGGGAGGGGATATGGGGATATATATACAAATACAGCTGATTCACTTTGTTGTACAGCAAAAACTGGCACAAAAATGTAAAGCAATTATATTCCAATAAAGAGATTTTAAAAAAAAATTTTTTTTTAAAGTGCAAAGGAATTTCTCTTTGTGCTTCCAGAAGTGATAAGGGCATTTGTTTCCACATCAATTCCTTTTGAAAGATGTTTAGCTACTTAATAAATTGTGCCAATCCTTATAATTTCTCTCTGTCTCTGCTAAAACCTTAGGCTTTGACTCTTGGATTCTACTAGACAAAGGTATCCAGTTTTCACACTATTTTATTATAAAATAGCTTTTCTTTTTCTGAAAACAAAAATGCTCAAATAGGCTTTGCCACCACAATACAGAACTACAGGCTGAAGACTTTTATCTACTCTACCAAATCCCTCATCATTATCCTCCTTCTTATGCTGAATGTGATTTGTGCAAAATGGGCAACGTTGGAAGAGCCAATACTTTTATGCTTTTGGACAAAGTTTTACACCAATAAGATGTTTGGGTAATCATATGATGAACAAAATAATATCAGGGATTTATGTAAAGCTTATCTTCAAGCTGTTCCCTAAGTTAAAATCTCTTGGACTCTGAAGCCATTCAGGGTTCTCCATCTTGAAGTCCCACATAATGATCCACACTTTGGAACCTTGTTAAAACAGGGTCAACAAATTTCATCAATTCATGTGCCTTGCAATTCAATGGGTTTCAATGAGATAATTTTTTAAATTTCCCGGCAAAATCTTTGTCAACTTCTGATGTTCTAATTTCATGAAAAGACTAATGACAGAGACCCAAAGACAGGGTTGGGCATCTAGTTCTCCTCAATCGCATCTTTTAAAGCTTCCGGTCCTGAATTTAGGTACTGGAATCCAAGAAAACTAGATTCACTTTATCTGTATGACTTGGGCAACGACCACAGCCATTCAGAAAAATAAAAAATCAGACTTTGCAATAACTACTATTCCAATTTTAAGGGCTATTTTGTCCTTTGTCTCATTTTCAGTTATACATTTTAAAGAAAGAAGGAGAGACATCATCTTACCAATTGTCTGTGTACTGGATTTAAAGCTGTCCCATCCCAAAATTAATGTAGACCCAAAACTTCAGAATGTGACCTTATTTGGAAATAGAGTCTTTGCAGATGGAACTAAGTCAAGGTCATACTACATTACAGTGGGCCTCAATCTAATGACTAATGTCTCTATAAGAAAACAGAGACACAGAGGCACACACAGAGAAGGCCATGTGATGAGGGATGAAGAGATTGGAATGATGCATCTAAAGCCAAGAAACACCAAGGATTGCCTGCAATCAGCAAAAGCGAGGAAAAAGCAAAGAAGGCTCCTCCCCTAGAGACTTAAGAGGGAAGACGGCTCTGCCAAAATCTTGGTTTTGGACTTCTAGCCTCTTGGACTGTGAGAGAATACATTTTTGATCATTTAAGCCACCTAGTGTGTGGTACTTTGTAACAACAGCCCTCAGAAAATGATATAGCCTGTGATTACATCTCTACTTTGTAAACTTCTCCATTTAAGTCACACCAGGAATCCAAAAATAGAGCTCATTTCATAGTTTCTCTAATTAGGAAGAATCTGTCCCCAGCAATTCCAGAGCCTCACTCTGTGCCATATTTCTTTCCTTTTATTGAAGGATGCATCAAAGGTAGCAATCTCTAGTCTCCTGAGGCATCAAGTCTGGAGGGAGTCTGAAATAGAATCACCATAATAGTACTATTAGTTTTATAAGATTATCCCACAAACTATTATTCTCTTCATTAACTCCAAGCCAATAAAATAGAAATATCTGCTGATCTCAGGGATGGTGCCCATCAGTGGGTAGTGCCAGGTTCGTCAGCAGCTAAAAGCAGCAGATGTAGGCAGTTTCTCTCCCTACTGACAGTTTCCAAAAGTACTGGTGGGGGTCTTTATCATCATGGTTTACAGCAGCCTCTCCTCAAGATGGGATGGTTGCAGTGACTGACAGAATCTAATGAGAGTAATTTTGGCTCTTTGCAATTTTGGTAACTGCCAGACATAAGGGTTCTTAATGTTGATTTCATTCTGTGACTTTGTAGGTCCTCCCTGTCCCTTTGGTGTATTTCACTTCCTCAAACAGTGTCTAAGTCTTTTAACAACTGGACATCACAGTGTAACTATCTCTGTATCACTTCCAGAGGCTACAGGATTTTTGTAGACTACAAGGGTGATAGGAAATCACATTGATGTGCATAGAATCACCTGGAAAGCTTCTTTAAAATAGAGATTTCTACACTCCACCCCAAGAAATCTGTAAAGGGCCTGAGGACTGGGTTATTTTTATGTGGTAGGACCATCCACGGTCCAATGCTTGAGAGCCTTAGCTCTAATGGCAGCCTAGCGTGTTCCACAAAACTAATTTGATGTAGGAAAGTGAGTGTCAATAAGAGCTCACAGGTCCACTTCTCCAGCTAACCTCTTGGCCAGCATTCTCTCAGTTTCTTGAATGCACCAAACTCCTTGCTCATTGGGGTCTTTGCCAGTTTCTTTGTCCTTTCCCTGAAGCAGCTCTACCTTTCAGTAACATGTTTCTGTCTCCTTCTCATCATTCAGACCTTAGCTCAAAGCTCCTCTTCTCTGACCAGCCATTGAAAGTAATGCCTCCTTCCGCAATTATTCTCCCTTTATCCTGTATTGCTTTCTTCACATCACTTACCTCTAGCTGAAATTATCTTATTTGTATATACCTCTTTCTTGGATTACTGTCATTTTCCCTCACTGCACCGTATTCATCATGAGGGCATGATCCTGGCCCATCTTGGTCGCAGTAGTAGAGCCAGTATACAAAAAGTGGCTGGCACAAAATAGAAATGCAATAAATTAAATGCATATAAAATGAAAGTAACATGTTTTTCACATTTCTTGGTATCTAATTAGCAAAAGAACTCAGCTCAACAAACAGCAGTGGCCATGATTCTGGATAACTTCTTAGTTTCCTTTTGTTAAACCTTTAAGGAAAGCCAAAACCTCTGATTCTCTTCTATACACACTAACACCACCAATCACTACAACTCAGAAGTTTCCAGCATAGAGCTTCTCTCTTGTTATAGTCTGAATCCAATTATCCAGAATACTTGATAACAATCCCTCTTTATGCATTCCCCACCCATCTTATCCAGATTTATACCTGTATTAAAACTGTATCCCATAAGACAGGGCTAGCTAGTGTACGATTATCCACAACCAATATACCAGCTAAATTCTGTTAGTAACTCTGGGTAATGTTAGCATTAAAATATCCTGGAAAAATGTACGAAACAAGACATTTATTCAAAGGAAGCCCTAAGCTTTTTGAACCCTTTTGTTTTCATATTAGAGCCTGGAAGTGTTCATTTCCTGGGGAGTAATTAATAAAATAATGAAATGACTCCCTGAGATACAGTCTACCTAAGAAACTCAAAAGCAAACTTCTCTAGTCCTGCCACATTTTAAATTAAATCCAGAATATCTATGGCGTTTCTAGTAAGGTGATTTACTTTCCTTCCACATGTAGTACAATAAACATGTTTGCTCTGAAGAAAACAGTGCCAGTAGCTCACATTCAATCTAATTCAGCTCCCCAAAAAGAGGTCAAGTGAGGCTCACCAAACAAATATCAAAATTCTTGAAAAGTACAAACTTCACTTATAGGTATGATAAGATACAAGCAGTCTGCAAATAGCATATTATAAGGATACAAATTTATTGTTTTTAGTGCATCTCTCATTACAGATTCTCTTAGCATGAAAACTGGCTTCTAAAAACATGAACTTTATAGCAAGTAAAACTGAAGTCTTCATAAGCCAAGAAAAGAAAATTTACCGATTGATACTAGAAGGAAGAATTAATATTTATTGTGTAGCTACTACACATCAGGCATTTCACAAGAAGACTTACTTATTTTTATTTAGTGCAAACCACCCTTGCTGTAGATACAATTAGCTCTATTTTTAGGTGGGTAAATTGAGTCTCAGAGATATTAGCAAATTAATTAGAGCAAGAGTTTGCAAAGTAACTATGGCTCCAATGTCCATGTTGTTTTCCTTATCCAATGTTGATTTTCTCTGTGCTAATGCCAACATATATGATTAGAACTTTGAACTTAAATCTGCTTCAAGAAATTCATGAAGAATATCTGAGTCAGCTCAAGCCGCTATACCAAAATACCATAGACCAGACCCAGGACCCAGAGCAGCTCGGAAGCAATGAACGATAGCTCTTCAAGTCTGCAATAAAAAAATGGTCTCCAATAAAACCACATTGCAAAAAATGGGAAAGAAACAGAATGGAAAGAGTAAAAAAGTTGAAGAGGCAGAACCTGAAGAATTTGTAGTAGCAAAAGTACAAACGTGTAGTGAATGGGAAGGTGGAGTATTTCCTGAAGTGGAAGGGATTAACAGATGCAGACACTAGTTGGGAACCAGAAGAACATTTAGATTGTCCAGAGTTAATTGAAGCATTTCTTAATTCTCAAAAAGCTGGTAAAGAAAAAGATGGAACAAAAAGAAAACCTTTATCTGACAGTGAATCTGATGATAGCAAATCAAAGAAGAAAAGAGATGCTGCTGACAAACCAAGAGGTTCTGCCAGAGGTCTTGATCCAGAACGAATCATTGGTGCCACAGACAGCAGTGGAGAATTGATGTTTCTCATGAAATGGAAGGAGTCAGATGAGGCGGACTTGGGGCTGGCAAAGGAGGCAAATACGAAGGGTCCTCAAATTGTAATTGCTTTTTATGAAGAGAGACTAACTTGGCATTCTTGTCCAGAAGATGAAGCTTAATAATTGTTTGCACTGCTTTTCATATATATGTGTATATATGTATATAAAATCTGTAACTTGGTTTTTTGATTTATTAGTGTGAAGAAAGAACTACATTCTAATGAAAATCATGTTTGATATGTTCTTTTGAAGTAATATTGGGGAAGTTGTTGGGGTTTTGTTTTGTTTTTTGCATCTGTAGCACTGGTTACTTTGAACAAATAAAAGCTTTCTGTAGTTGCTTCCTTTAGCAGAAAAGAACATTTGATACCACGGTATGTTATTTCCTCGGCATTAGAGAACAGCTTTTCCAAATGTTGGGGGAAATCTCCATAGTCATTACTCAATCAGAATTTAGAATTTGCATTTAACTCATATATGCCTTAGGACAATTCTGGGTTTTTTGTATCTGTATACATAAAATATATATGTAAATGGTTTGGGGTTTTTTGTTGCTGTTGTTTAAATACATTTACCAAAGCAAAAATAGCTTTTCACAACCATGAATAAGCCCATGTTTCTGGGATTCCATCATTTTCAGCAGTATAAGAAATCACTTCAACTTAAATTGAAAAGTTTAAGTCTTAACCTTTCAAATTAAATAATTTTGTAATTAAGTAGACAAAGTAAAGTAAACAATTTAAATTGGATAATTTTTTAAAGCAGTCCTATCAGAATCTGCATCGATATCTACAGTCATATAAAATTACTTTTATATGCAAAACCCCTGAAAGGAAAATTTTATCACTATCAACAACCTCCCCACCCAAATGAAAAAATTAGAAAATATGTGGTGTGTTTTAAGTAGCCAAGCAAGACTTAGTTAAACGGACGTTTAAAGGTTCCTTTTGGTGAATGATTCTTTTACGAGAAGTTGAAATCACTGTGCTATATCTACTGAAAAGCTGTGATACATGTAATGTCTCAGACTTGTTCATGGAAACCTAATCAGATGGTTAGAGATGTTCTCAATATAGGATCTGCAGGAATAAATGAGTAAACAAACTTTTGTAATCTAAACTTGATTTGCATGTTTTTTTCAAACTTTACCCCAACCCATTTCTTACATGTATGCTCAGTCTTCTCAGTATTTGGGGTTACTGGCTCAGCAGAAGCCAGGAAAAACAATAACTTTGTAGTAATCAGAATGTTATTCAACTATATATTGTTTACTTCATTGTAAACACTAGTGAACAGTGGTCAATAAATAGTTTTATATTCAAAAAAAAAAATACCATAGACCAAGTCACTTAAACAATAGACATTTATTTCTTATAGTTCTGGGGGCTGGGAAGTCCAAGATTAAGGTGCCAGCAGATTCTGTTCTTCGTGAGGGCACTCTCCCTGATTTGCAGACAGCAGCCTTCACCTAACCCCTTGCAATATTACAGCACTATTTAGCAAGTTTCAAGACTGTTTCTTGACATGATCTCCCCCAGATAAAGATTCTGTTTAAGTCAAAGCACTTTCTGCATATTTAATCATTCAGTGTATTTTGATCATTCACAATACAAACAATATTCTTTTAGCTTAAACCTCTTTTAATAGTTTTTAATGCTCTGGTCACTGCTTATCTTTCTAAAATACTTCAAAAACATACCAATCCTCCCTTTCATTTACCACTTTGCTTTCTTCTTCCTTCCAACTAAAGTTGCTTTGGTTTGCTGTTTCTTATTTGAAGATTGTTTTTCTAAATCCAAATACCAAACCCATTCCTTCACCTTAGGGATGGTTTATCTTTTTTCTTTTTCTTTTTTTTACCCTAAATATGACTTTTTAAGGCCTTTGATTTGTTCCCTTTGCTTCTGCCTTGACTGAAGTAAGCTTCACTCTTTGGAAGCAATGGTCTTTGATCTT